>NC_090939.1:899741762-900991762 GCF_040938575.1 Ambystoma mexicanum
CCATTAGACGAGAGGACCTTTCTGCCTTTCCAGGTCGGAGGGCCGTTTCTCTAATGGGAAATAGCTGCTTCAGTGTGAGTGGGCTAGTTCCCATTAGCCGAGAGGACCTTTCTGCCTTTCCAGGTCGGAGGGCCGTTTCTCTAATGGGAAATAGCTGCTTCAGTGTGAGTGGGCTAGTTCCCATTAGCCGAGAGGACCTTTCTGCCTTTCCAGGTCGGAGGGCCCTTTCTCTAATGGGAAATAGCTGCTTCAGTCTGAGTGGGCTAGTTCCCATTAGACGAGAGGACCTTTCTGCCTCTGCAGGTCGGAGGGCCGCTTCTCTAATGGGAAATAGCTGCTTCAGTGTGAATGGGCTAGTTCCCATTAGCCGAGAGGACCTTTCTACCTTTCCAGGTCGGAGGGCCGTTTCTCTAATGGGAAATAGCTGCTTCAGTGTGAGTGGGCTAGTTCCCATTAGCCGAGAGGACCTTTCTGCCTTTCCAGGTCGGAGGGCCGTTTCTCTAATGGGAAATAGCTGCTTCAGTGTGAGTGGGCTAGTTCCCATTAGCCGAGAGGACCTTTCTGCCTTTCCAGGTCGGAGGGCCCTTTCTCTAATGGGAAATAGCTGCTTCAGTCTGAGTGGGCTAGTTCCCATTAGACGAGAGGACCTTTCTGCCTCTGCAGGTCGGAGGGCCGCTTCTCTAATGGGAAATAGCTGCTTCAGTGTGAATGGGCTAGTTCCCATTAGCCGAGAGGACCTTTCTGCCTTTCCAGGTCGGAGGGCCGTTTCTCTAATGGGAAATAGCTGCTTCAGTGTGAGTGGGCTAGTTCCCATTAGCCGAGAGGACCTTTCTGCCTTTCCAGGTCGGAGGGCCCTTTCTCTAATGGGAAATAGCTGCTTCAGTCTGAGTGGGCTAGTTCCCATTAGACGAGAGGACCTTTCTGCCTCTGCAGGTCGGAGGGCCGCTTCTCTAATGGGAAATAGCTGCTTCAGTGTGAATGGGCTAGTTCCCATTAGCCGAGAGGACCTTTCTACCTTTCCAGGTCGGAGGGCCGTTTCTCTAATGGGAAATAGCTGCTTCAGTGTGAGTGGGCTAGTTCCCATTAGCCGAGAGGACCTTTCTGCCTTTCAAGGTCGGAGGGCCCTTTCTCTAATGGGAAATAGCTGCTTCAGTCTGAGTGGGCTAGTTCCCATTAGACGAGAGGACCTTTCTGCCTCTGCAGGTCGGAGGGCCGCTTCTCTAATGGGAAATAGCTGCTTCAGTGTGAATGGGCTAGTTCCCATTAGACGAGAGGACCTTTCTGCCACTGCAGGTCGGAGGGCCGCTTCTCTAATGGGAAATAGCTGCTTCAGTCTGAGTGGGCTAGTTCCCATTAGACGAGAGGACCTTTCTACCTTTCCAGGTCGGAGGGCCGTTTCTCTAATGGGAAATAGCTGCTTCAGTGTGAATGGGCTAGTTCCCATTAGCCGAGAGGACCTTTCTACCTTTCCAGGTCGGAGGGCCCTTTCTCTAATGGGAAATAGCTGCTTCAGTGTGAGTGGGCTAGTTCCCATTAGACGAGAGGACCTTTTTGCCTTTCCAGGTCGGAGGGCCGTTTCTCTAATGGGAAATAGCTGCTTCAGTGTGAGTGGGCTAGTTCCCATTAGCCGAGAGGACCTTTCTACCTTTCCAGGTCGGAGGCCCCTTTCTCTAATGGGAAATAGCTGCTTCAGTCTGAGGGGGCTAGTTCCCATTAGACGAGAGGACCTTTCTGCCTCTGCAGGTCGGAGGGCCGCTTCTCTAATGGGAAATAGCTGCTTCAGTGTGAATGGGCTAGTTCCCATTAGACAAGAGGACCTTTTTGCCTTTCCAGGTCGGAGGCCCCTTTCTCTAATGGGAAATAGCTGCTTCAGTCTGAGGGGGCTAGATCCCATTAGACGAGAGGACCTTTCTGCCTCTGCAGGTCGGAGGGCCGCTTCTCTAATGGGAAATAGCTGCTTCAGTGTGAATGGGCTAGTTCCCATTAGACGAGAGGACCTTTTTGCCTTTCCAGGTCGGAGGGCCGTTACTCTAATGGGAAATGGCTGCTTCAGTGTGAATGGGCTAGTTCCCATTAGACGAGAGGACCTTTTTGCCTTTCCAGGTCGGAGGGCCGTTTCTCTAATGGGAAATAGCTGCTTGAGTGTGAGTGGGCTAGTTCCCATTAGCCGAGAGGACATTTCTGCCTTTTCAGGTCGGAGGGCCGTTTCTCTAATGGGAAATAGCTGCTTCAGTGTGAGTGGGCTAGTTCCCATTAGCCGAGAGGACCTTTATGCCTTTCCAGGTCGGAGGGCCGTTTCTCTAATGGGAAATAGCTGCTTCAGTGTGAGTGGGCTAGTTCCCATTAGCCGAGAGGACCTTTCTGCCTTTCCAGGTCGGAGGGCCGTTTCTCTAATGGGAAATAGCTGCTTCAGTGTGAGTGGGCTAGTTCCCATTAGCCGAGAGGACCTTTCTGCCTTTCCAGGTCGGAGGGCCCTTTCTCTAATGGGAAATAGCTGCTTCAGTCTGAGTGGGCTAGTTCCCATTAGACGAGAGGACCTTTCTGCCTCTGCAGGTCGGAGGGCCGCTTCTCTAATGGGAAATAGCTGCTTCAGTGTGAATGGGCTAGTTCCCATTAGCCGAGAGGACCTTTCTACCTTTCCAGGTCGGAGGGCCGTTTCTCTAATGGGAAATAGCTGCTTCAGTGTGAGTGGGCTAGTTCCCATTAGCCGAGAGGACCTTTCTGCCTTTCCAGGTCGGAGGGCCGTTTCTCTAATGGGAAATAGCTGCTTCAGTGTGAGTGGGCTAGTTCCCATTAGCCGAGAGGACCTTTCTGCCTTTCAAGGTCGGAGGGCCCTTTCTCTAATGGGAAATAGCTGCTTCAGTCTGAGTGGGCTAGTTCCCATTAGACGAGAGGACCTTTCTGCCTCTGCAGGTCGGAGGGCCGCTTCTCTAATGGGAAATAGCTGCTTCAGTGTGAATGGGCTAGTTCCCATTAGACGAGAGGACCTTTCTGCCTCTGCAGGTCGGAGGGCCGCTTCTCTAATGGGAAATAGCTGCTTCAGTGTGAGTGGGCTAGTTCCCATTAGACGAGAGGACCTTTTTGCCTTTCCAGGTCGGAGGGCCGTTTCTCTAATGGGAAATAGCTGCTTCAGTGTGAGTGGGCTAGTTCCCATTAGCCGAGAGGACCTTTCTACCTTTCCAGGTCGGAGGGCCCTTTCTCTAATGGGAAATAGCTGCTTCAGTCTGACGGGGCTAGTTCCCATTAGACGAGAGGACCTTTCTGCCTCTGCAGGTCGGAGGGCCGCTTCTCTAATGGGAAATAGCTGCTTCAGTGTGAGTGGGCTAGTTCCCATTAGCCGAGAGGACCTTTCTGCCTTTCCAGGTCGGAGGGCCCTTTCTCTAATGGGAAATAGCTGCTTCAGTGTGAGTGGGCTTGTTCCCATTAGACGAGAGGACCTTTCTGCCTTTCCAGGTCGGAGGGCCGTTTCTCTAATGGGAAATAGCTGCTTCAGTGTGAGTGGGCTAGTTCCCATTAGCCGAGAGGACCTTTCTGCCTTTCCAGGTCGGAGGGCCGTTTCTCTAATGGGAAATAGCTGCTTCAGTGTGAGTGGGCTAGTTCCCATTAGCCGAGAGGACCTTTCTGCCTTTCCAGGTCGGAGGGCCCTTTCTCTAATGGGAAATAGCTGCTTCAGTCTGAGTGGGCTAGTTCCCATTAGACGAGAGGACCTTTCTACCTCTGCAGGTCGGAGGGCCGCTTCTCTAATGGGAAATAGCTGCTTCAGTGTGAATGGGCTAGTTCCCATTAGCCGAGAGGACCTTTCTACCTTTCCAGGTCGGAGGGCCGTTTCTCTAATGGGAAATAGCTGCTTCAGTGTGAGTGGGCTAGTTCCCATTAGCCGAGAGGACCTTTCTGCCTTTCCAGGTCGGAGGGCCGTTTCTCTAATGGGAAATAGCTGCTTCAGTGTGAGTGGGCTAGTTCCCATTAGCCGAGAGGACCTTTCTGCCTTTCAAGGTCGGAGGGCCCTTTCTCTAATGGCAAATAGCTGCTTCAGTCTGAGTGGGCTAGTTCCCATTAGACGAGAGGACCTTTCTGCCTCTGTAGGTCGGAGGGCCGCTTCTCTAATGGGAAATAGCTGCTTCAGTGTGAATGGGCTAGTTCCCATTAGCCGAGAGGACCTTTCTGCCTTTCCAGGTCGGAGGGCCGTTTCTCTAATGGGAAATAGCTGCTTCAGTGTGAGTGGGCTAGTTCCCATTAGCCGAGAGGACCTTTCTGCCTTTCCAGGTCGGAGGGCCCTTTCTCTAATGGGAAATAGCTGCTTCAGTCTGAGTGGGCTAGTTCCCATTAGACGAGAGGACCTTTCTGCCTCTGCAGGTCGGAGGGCCGCTTCTCTAATGGGAAATAGCTGCTTCAGTGTGAATGGGCTAGTTCCCATTAGCCGAGAGGACCTTTCTACCTTTCCAGGTCGGAGGGCCGTTTCTCTAATGGGAAATAGCTGCTTCAGTGTGAGTGGGCTAGTTCCCATTAGCCGAGAGGACCTTTCTGCCTTTCCAGGTCGGAGGGCCGTTTCTCTAATGGGAAATAGCTGCTTCAGTGTGAGTGGGCTAGTTCCCATTAGCCGAGAGGACCTTTCTGCCTTTCAAGGTCGGAGGGCCCTTTCTCTAATGGGAAATAGCTGCTTCAGTCTGAGTGGGCTAGTTCCCATTAGACGAGAGGACCTTTCTGCCTCTGCAGGTCGGAGGGCCGCTTCTCTAATGGGAAATAGCTGCTTCAGTGTGAATGGGCTAGTTCCCATTAGACGAGAGGACCTTTCTGCCTCTGCAGGTCGGAGGGCCGCTTCTCTAATGGGAAATAGCTGCTTCAGTGTGAGTGGGCTAGTTCCCATTAGACGAGAGGACCTTTTTGCCTTTCCAGGTCGGAGGGCCGTTTCTCTAATGGGAAATAGCTGCTTCAGTGTGAGTGGGCTAGTTCCCATTAGCCGAGAGGACCTTTCTACCTTTCCAGGTCGGAGGGCCCTTTCTCTAATGGGAAATAGCTGCTTCAGTCTGAGGGGGCTAGTTCCCATTAGACGAGAGGACCTTTCTGCCTCTGCAGGTCGGAGGGCCGCTTCTCTAATGGGAAATAGCTGCTTCAGTGTGAGTGGGCTAGTTCTCATTAGCCGAGAGGACCTTTTTGCCTTTCCAGGTCGGAGGGCCCTTTCTCTAATGGGAAATAGCTGCTTCAGTGTGAGTGGGCTAGTTCCCATTAGCCGAGAGGACCTTTCTGCCTTTCCAGGTCGGAGGGCCGTTTCTCTAATGGGAAATAGCTGCTTCAGTGTGAGTGGGCTAGTTCCCATTAGCCGAGAGGACCTTTCTGCCTTTCCAGGTCGGAGGGCCGTTTCTCTAATGGGAAATAGCTGCTTCAGTGTGAGTGGGCTAGTTCCCATTAGCCGAGAGGACCTTTCTGCCTTTCCAGGTCGGAGGGCCGTTTCTCTAATGGGAAATAGCTGCTTCAGTCTGAGTGGGCTAGTTCCTATTAGACGAGAGGACCTTTCTGCCTTTCCAGGTCGGAGGGCCGTTTCTCTAATGGGAAATAGCTGCTTCAGTGTGAGTGGGCTAGTTCCCATTAGCCGAGAGGACCTTTCTGCCTTTCCAGGTCGGAGGGCCCTTTCTCTAATGGGAAATAGCTGCTTCAGTCTGAGTGGGCTAGTTCCCATTAGACGAGAGGACCTTTCTGCCTCTGCAGGTCGGAGGGCCGCTTCTCTAATGGGAAATAGCTGCTTCAGTGTGAATGGGCTAGTTCCCATTAGACGAGAGGACCTTTTTGCCTTTCCAAGTCGGAGGGCCGTTACTCTAATGGGAAATAGCTGCTTCAGTGTGAGTGGGATAGTTCCCATTAGCCGAGAGGACCTTTCTGCCTTTCCAGGTCGGAGGGCCCTTTCTCTAATGGGAAATAGCTGCTTCAGTCTGAGTGGGCTAGTTCCCATTAGACGAGAGGACCTTTCTGCCTCTGCAGGTCGGAGGGCCGCTTCTCTAATGGGAAATAGCTGCTTCAGTGTGAATGGGCTAGTTCCCATTAGACGAGAGGACCTTTTTGCCTTTCCAGGTCGGAGGGCCCTTTCTCTAATGGGAAATAGCTGCTTCAGTCTGAGTGGGCTAGTTCCCATTAGACGAGAGGACCTTTCTGCCTCTGCAGGTCGGCAGGCCGCTTCTCTAATGGGAAATAGCTGCTTCAGTGTGAATGGGCTAGTTCCCATTAGACGAGAGGACCTTTTTGCCTTTCCAGGTCGGAGGGCCCTTTCTCTAATGGGAAATAGCTGCTTCAGTCTGAGTGGGCTAGTTCCCATTAGACGAGAGGACCTTTCTGCCTCTGCAGGTCGGAGGGCCGCTTCTGTAATGGGAAATAGCTGCTTCAGTGTGAATGGGCTAGTTCCCATTAGACGAGAGGACCTTTTTGCCTTTCCAGGTCGGAGGGCCCTTTCTCTAATGGGAAATAGCTGCTTCAGTCTGAGTGGGCTAGTTCCCATTAGACGAGAGGACCTTTCTGCCTCTGCAGGTCGGAGGGCCGCTTCTCTAATGGGAAATAGCTGCTTCAGTGTGAGTGGGCTAGTTCCCATTAGCCGAGAGGACCTTTCTGCCTTTCCAGGTCGGAGGGCCCTTTCTCTAATGGGAAATAGCTGCTTCAGTCTGAGTGGGCTAGTTCCCATTAGCCGAGAGGACCTTTCTGCCTCTGCAGGTCGGAGGGCCGCTTCTCTAATGGGAAATAGCTGCTTCAGTGTGAGTGGCCTAGTTCCCATTAGACGAGAGGACCTTTCTGCCTCTGCAGGTCGGAGGGCCGCTTCTCTAATGGGAAATAGCTGCTTCAGTGTGAGTGGGCTAGTTCCCATTAGCCGAGAGGACCTTTTTGCCTTTCCAGGTCGGAGGGCCCTTTCTCTAATGGGAAATAGCTGCTTCAGTGTGAGTGGGCTTGTTCCCATTAGACGAGAGGACCTTTCTGCCTTTCCAGGTCGGAGGGCCGTTTCTCTAATGGGAAATAGCTGCTTCAGTGTGAGTGGGCTAGTTCCCATTAGCCGAGAGGACCTTTCTGCCTTTCCAGGTCGGAGGGCCGTTTCTCTAATGGGAAATAGCTGCTTCAGTGTGAGTGGGCTAGTTCCGATTAGCCGAGAGGACCTTTCTGCCTTTCAAGGTCGGAGGGCCCTTTCTCTAATGGGAAATAGCTGCTTCAGTCTGAGTGGGCTAGTTCCCATTAGACGAGAGGACCTTTCTGCCTCTGCAGGTCGGAGGGCCGCTTCTCTAATGGGAAATAGCTGCTTCAGTGTGAATGGGCTAGTTCCCATTAGCCAAGAGGACCTTTCTGCCTTTCCAGGTCGGAGGGCCCTTTCTCTAATGGGAAATAGCTGCTTCAGTGTGAGTGGGCTAGTTCCCATTAGACGAGAGGACCTTTCTGCCTTTCCAGGTCGGAGGGCACTTTCTCTAATGGGAAATAGCTGCTTCAGTGTGAGTGGGCTAGTTCCCACTATTATGCAGGACTTGGCCACTAGGGGCAAAAAGGGCCATTTTTCTAATGGGAACTAGCCTTCTCAGTGTGAGTAGGCTAGTTCCCATTATTATGCAGGACTTGGCCACTAGGGGAGCAAAAAGGGCCATTTCTCTAATGGGAACTAGCCTTCTCAGTGTGAGTAGGCTAGTTCCCATTATTATGCAGGACTTGGCCACTAGGGCCAAAAAGGGCCACTTCTCTAATGGGAAATAGCAGGACTTGGCCACTAGGGGCAAAAAGGTCCATTTCTCTAATGGGAACTAGCCTTCTCTGTGTGAGTGGGCTAGTTCCCATTATTATGAAGGACTTAGCCACTAGGGGAGCAAAAAGGGCCATTTGTCTAATGGGAACTAGCTTTCTCTGTGTGAGTGGGCTAGTTCCCATTATTATGCAGAACTTGGCCACTAGGGGTAAAAAGGGCCATTTCTCTAATGGGAACTAGCCTTCTCAGTGTGAGTAGGCTAGTTCGCATTAGTATGCAGGACTTGGCCACTAGGGGAGCAAAAAGGGCCATTTCTCTAATGGGAACTAGCCTTCTCAGTTTGAGTAGGCTAGTTCCCATTATTATGCAGTACTTGGCCACTAGGGGCAAAAGGGCCATTTCTCTAATGGGAACTAGCCTTCTCTGTGTGAATGGGCTAGTTCCCATTATTATGCAGGACTTGGCCACTAGGGGAGCAAAAAGGGCCATTTGTCTAATGGGAACTAGCCTTCTCTGTGTGAGTGGGCTAGTTCCCATTATTATGCAGGACTTAGCCACTAGGGGGCAAAAAAGGGCCATTTCTCTAATGGGAACTAGCTCACTCACACTGAAGCAGCTATTTCCCATCTGAGAAATGGCCCTAACAACCGATGGTCCGTTTCTCGGATGGGAACTAGTATCAACCCTATAGCAAGGCCCGCCTCCACTTCATCACTTGGGCTGCTCTACATTACGTGGGTTTCAACGTCCGCTTCATCACGTGGGCTGCTCTAACACGTTGGTTTCAACGTGCACGTCACCATCATTTTTGCACGAGCTGGAAGGCATGCCGTTGTGAGAGCGATTCCTCCTTTGCAAAGCACGTTTTGTATCGTTGATTGTTATTTGGTTTTTGGTAAGTCTTAAAGTTATCTCATGTTGATTGTTACTTTAATGCAGAGCGGCAATATTGAGAAGGGGGTATTTCGGTAGTTTGTAATGTGCATCGGGTGAGATGTACTCCGAATACAGGCGGATTCCGTTTTTTTTTCTCCTTTATTTCAGTGTATATTTAGGATATGTAACGTGCATCACAGGGGTGAGGCAATATTGGGGAAGGGGTATTGTGTATTTTGGTGGTTTGTAATGTGCATTGGTTGAGATTTTCTTTAAAGTGCAGGTGGATTCAGTTCGTTTTGGGGTTTCCTCATGCAGGTGTGCGACTTGTTCCTATTTTGATTTTAGTTGCACCGACAGCAGAACTTTGTGTGTCTTCTTGGCTGGTATCCCCATCCTCGGCTCCACACACCCCAAACAGAAGTGGTTTATGGCCGTGCCGCACACGCTGAGAGAATTTCAGGGCAGATTCGGCTGTCAACAGCAAGTCGGGTTGTACTGCCATCTTCAACCTTACATAGCTCTCGACTCACACGATTTTGGCTGGTGTCACCCGCCTTGTAAACAGCGGACTCACCCGCCAAGCCTCATGGACGCCCATTTGTTTCAATGGGCCTCTCACCCACCAAAATAAAATTGGGTGTTTTCACCCGCCTTTGCGACATATGGTTGAGAGCTATGCCCTTATCCAGTGGTGGAAATTCAAAAAATTTGGTGGGGGGTCCCACAAGGGCCAGGTTGGGGGCAGAGTTGAAGGGTGCAGTGCCCAAAGAGGCGGGGTTTAGGGGGAGGAGCTGGCAGTTGACCTCCGATCAAAGGAAATGTCAAAATAATAGTTTAAAATGGCGCAATTTCTTTCATGTGGCTTCTTTTCCAAACTATATATCAATTCCACTTCCCTGGCACTGGTGCTGTTGATACACTATGTAAATAATAGTTTTGACCAGTGTTGCTGAGTACATTTTCTTTGAAATGCACAATTTGCATCCCATTTTTATTTTAAAAAAACTCCCCCATGGGTACTATTCAAACAGGGCCAGAAAAGGAATGAATTGCCATTTACGAATCTCAATGTTTCCGAAAGTTGGCTTGGTGAGTTAATAACTACTGTGTCATACTATATAAGATATGTAGAATGATGTTAATGCCAGCAGGCTGGACTTCGCAACTGTTAAGGGTAGCATATAACAAGCTGATGCTCTTCCTCTCGCTCGCTCTATTATTTTTTTTGTCTCTGTGACTGAGTATGAGTCACGTTTAAAAGGTATGTGCTCTGACTGCTCTCTCTACAAGCTAGGGTTGACTGGCACATAGGGAATTTTGGAGATTTCCCGGTTGGACCTTGTACCCTGGGTCCCTTTTGTGTGCGGGGAGGATGTGTGCCTACTAGCAGAGTGTAGTGCACAAATATTGGTACGGTCAATCTGGTACGGTTATAATGTACTTTTTCAATTGCAGGGACACAAATTGGCTTAATCATCCCATCTTGGACAGCAAAGTCCCCAGCAGCAATGGCACCATAAAAAATCCTGACATCTGTATTAGGACTTTCCGACGGTGAGAATGTCTTTTTTTTTAAACAACTGTATTTTGCTGTGGGTGATGGTGGGGTAATTTTAAAGGTATAGAAGGAGTCACAATCGGGGATTTCAAACCTATTTTTGAGGCTGTTCCTTTCTCATGTCCAGTTTGGGGCGGTACTGAAAGTTCACGTCTCATCTGGGAGTTGCATTTACAGTACACTGTGTACTCTCTACAGGTTTCCCAGCGTTACGTCCTGCGTACTAGCTGATGCTTAACACCGAAGAGCTGGTTTTAACCCCTGCTCATTTTTGAAGTTGCAGGTAGACCCATGTGTCCTTGACTAACTCTTTTCATTGCAGCAGCATCGCTCAAAGTGTCTGTGTGCCAACCTAACCACCTGTGTCCAAGCAAGAAAAATCCAGTGAAGCACATGACCCAGTCACGCAGGCAAGTACGGATTTCTTCTCCCTATGTAATATTGGTTGAGTAGAAGTGCTGAAGGTTTATATCAGCCCTGTGCAATGTGCATACAGGTGTGGTTTTCGCTGCTCTGTGGCCTAGTCCAGGACCACACTTCAACAAAAAAATCAGAGCTAGAACTTCACGATCTGAACATGGAGTCTTCTGAGACTTGTATCATTGTGGTGTTTTTTTAAATCCAAGCAGCATTTCTGACCCATTTCTGCTGAGTTTGTTTTGTCCCCCTAGCTGTTCACATGGTTTTGTTTTTCTCCCTCTCCTCCTCCCAGCCTTTTCATGTGGTTCGTTATAAATCTTATATGGTGTTTGTCAATTTAAATCTTTTAAAGCATTTTTAATTTTTGAAAAAAATAACATGACATAAATTAATGTGGAGGGTTTGCAATGTTTTAAGAGTCTGGCTCCTTTTTTAGATGGATCATTGGTACTAAGTGAAAATATCTTTTTCACTGTACCGATTGGGGTGGGGGGGGTCGATTTAGAAAGACTACTCTGTTTTCTAAATCGAACGATCATACTTGTCAAACCCCTGTCACACATGAGTGTGCGCAGGGGCTGACAGGCGCTGTGAACCCCAGCAGAGTCGTCACAGGAGGCAGAGGTATGTTTTGGACTGTGTGCGCGCATGTGGGTAAGATGCGTGTGTTGGGGTAGGGAAATTGAGGGTTCGGGGGTCCCCCCTGATTAACGAGTTAATGAATGGGTGGGGAGGGGGGGCAGTATGTGAATTCTGCACTTTAAAGTCACTACAAAAACAGCCGGGAAAAAAAAGTCTTTTTTGTGTTCGGGCTTTAAAATGCAGAAATAACACATAGAACTGGATAGTTTCATAGTGCCCAAAGATGGTAGGAATCTCCAAACGAAAAGTGCAAGGAGAGGTGGAAACGGACACGAGAAATGCAAAAACATGGAAATATGTCTTTTTTGGGTTTACATGGATCTCAGTTGCTGACAAGTTAAGCTGCAGTTTGTGGCGCTATATTAGCAAGCCTGAAGCCAACACTTAAGGCGCATTTGGAAACAAAACCTTAGCAAAAAAGACCAGGGATTCGTTTGTATGGCAGCTACAAGGCATACACAAGCAAAAGACACTGTTAAAACGTGGCCTCGGTACCTGCAAATGCTTTGAAAGCTTCTTACCACATTATCGGGGAGGAGCCCTTAACAGATGCTGAGAGTAATAATTCTGCCAACAATTCTCACTGTCAACCGTTGCAGCAGAGAAATGCAAAAGTATCTTTATGTCTGACACCACAATTTTCCGCCGCATCACTGACCTATCCTCTTCTATTAGTACAGAATTGATATTGTGCTTGAAATATTTTATAAACCAATTCAGGGCAGAGCAACTGCATCTATAGTCATTGACATAGTTAACTACTTCCTAAGTTCCCACTGCCTAAAGTGGAGGCGTGTGTTGGCGTTTGCTTGGATGGTACTCCTTCAATGTCTGGTGCTAGAACTGGGTTAAAAGCAAAAGTGTTGGTAGTAGCTCCACATATATTGTGGACACACACACTGCGTGATCCCGGGAAGCTTTGCCTGTGCGCATTATGGGGAATGGACTCTCGGACGTGCTGACTTCTGTTGTAAAGATTGTGCATTTTATTAAGATGCACCGCACAAGAGCCCATCTGTTCGCCTCATTATGTGCAGAAATTGGAGCTGAACATGATGCTTTGTTTCACACGGAGGTCCGTTTGCTCTCCAGGGGGAAAGGTTTTAAATTGTATTTAGGAACTCTGGAACAAAGTGAGACGCTTTCTCCTGGGTTTAGACCAGACGAAAGAAAAGCCTCTGTGTGATTCACACTGGCTTGTACTGTTAGCCTACTATGGGGACCTCTTTGAAAAGCTACATTTTCTAAACCTCTCCCTGCAAGGCACAGAAAAGAAACCACATCATTGGCTATGAATGCAAACATGTCAGCATTCAAGAAGAAGAAGAAGTTGGGGCTTTGGAGGAGGAGGGTTAATGTCTGCATTCCGATGTGTTTCATTATTAGCAGATGCTCTTGAGGAGGTGGAGTATGATCTTTTCATGTGTTGCTGAACTAATGGAAACCATCTCAGAACAACTCTCAAAAGTACTTTCCAGAGGACAATTGTAGCATCAATGACTGAGTGGTTCAGCCTTTCCTATCAGACGTAGGGGCTCGCCCACCTCCCAATACACCTCCAGGAGGAACAAATGGAACTTCAAAGTGATTGCCTACTGGAGAATCAATTAAAAAAATTGTCCTTGGGTGGATTTTGGCGAAATGCAGTTTCCTCCTTTGTCCAAATGTAGTCAATGTACTGTTACCTTTCAGCACCTTGTACCTTTGCAAGATTGGATTTTCAACTTTTGCAGCCCTAAAGACTAAATATCGGTCAAAGCTGGAAGAAAACCTGTGGTTGGCTATTGCAAAAATTGAACCCAATAGTGATGGCTGGCTGCTGAAAGACAGGCCCACCCTTCACACTAGCTCTCCAGTATGCCACTGTCCAAATGTAACGCTCACCTGGTATCCACGGGGACGTCACTCAGCCTGCTCTGACCTCTTACGACCTCAAACCCTTCTCTGGAGTCTACTCGACTGGAGACTGGGCCTGAAATGCAGGATTGGTAGAGTTTAACTCCCTATTGTCTCTGTGTGGTTGAACCCCTTCTTCCCCGGGGTCCTTCCCTTTGATCCACAGCTCACCTTGTTTTCTTGGAAAGTGTGCTCTCCGTCCTGCTTTCAGCGCAGGGGCGCGTTGATTGATGCAGGCTCGTTGCTGCCTAGTTGCTTCACTGGCAAGAGTCCGACAGGTAAGTATAATGAGTCTTTTGAACAGTTCTCTAACTTCATTCCTTTCCTTCCTTAGATGATGACCTGCGTCCGGGGATGGCGGCGTGCTGCTGAGATGAGTAGCGCTGAAGGTGAGTGAGAGCGCGATGCACCCGTTTCGTATTTGCATTGAACTGAGTTTGTCTTTTAGGTGCTGCGACGTTTTCAGCGTGGATGCCGGTTATGAAGAAGAAATGCGGTGAGTAAGTGCGGTATGCAGCGCCTCTAGATGTTTCCATGCTAACCTGGAGTGTCTTTTCCCTCTTGCAGATGGATGAGAAGTTCAGTTCCCCCAGAGCAGCTAGGATTCAGGTAAGCGTTTCAAGCTCGTACAGTCTTTAAATATAAGCAAAGTTTTGCTGAATGCTTACTAATGCCTTTTTTCTGTTCTTTTCCCTTTTCCTTAGGAAGCGGCGTGCCGGGTTGGGAATGACACCGCCGAAGATGCCTGCAGAACAGAAGAAGCAATGAATGATGGGCAGAAGCGCCGCAAGGTAAGGCTGTTCCTAACGGTGTTCTTGCAGGAGCTGAGCACAGAAGAAAGATGCAGGCCTACTGGAGACCGATCCGAACACGGTGAGTGTCACGCTACAGGTGCAGAAAACACAAAGCATGTTTCTCAGCCTGGGTGTGGCTTAAATAGTCTCTGGATATCCCAGGTGTCTCTGGGCTGAACCACACCCAAATGACTAGACTGCACATGCGGGGGCATCCATCTTGTCCCCATCAAAGCACTACAAGTCCAATCCCCAATGTTATCCTATGGGAGTGAGTGAGTCTGGTGGCACAAGCGCCAAGTCTGACTCCAAGTGGGTCTTTGGAGGGATGGAGAGGCCCTTGAGGGCCATGTAGGTGATCGTGGCCTGGCTCCAGACTGACATCTTGGAGGGCTGGGGACATGAGGGGCAGGAATCATGACAAGAACTTGCATGTGACTGCATGATAGTAATCAAGTTTTTGTACCCAAGTATGTCCTACGTTACTGAAGGAAATACATATCCAATACTACTTTTAGTCACGTCCCCTGTAGCAAAAAATGCAGAATGTTGCGTTTACAAATATTTGCCCTCTAATTTGAGTTATTGCAAGCAATGATTTTGAAAGAATGTTATTTGGCACCCACACAGCCATTTGGCACCATTCTACACCAGATACACATTTTGGAGTCCATGTGGATAGAGGGGCCCAAGCCAGGCACCTTTTTCTTAGGGAGGGCTTGAGGATCAAGCAAGTTTGAAGACCGCTGCCTGTAGAGTGATTATCCTTTTAAACAAGAAAATTGGCAGAGAGAGGACCCTAAAGGGTGCAACGCATGGATGGCTAATTGATCCAATTTGCTAATTGATGTCTCTCTTTTGCTCTTCTTTTTCTTTACGGGATGTTTACCACTTGGATTTCGGCCACATTTCAGCATTGCTCTAATGACTAAATACGTTCTCCGTACAACTGCAAGTTATTGGTATGTTGCCTTTATCTTTCAATTGTGTGCCATTTTTGCTCGTTATGTCTGCTAATAGGCACTCAAAATTTCTTTCAAAATTTTCTTAAATTGTTCTTGTTTTATAGGGAGCCCACATATTACTTTTCATTTCTATTTAAGGTTCAATACCTGGTAAGCCTTTTACTCTGGGCAAAGTTTTTTTTTGGTTTTTTTTCTTCTTTTTTTCTCGCATTTCATGTGTTTTATGGATTTCTACCTATCCTTTGACTTATTTTCATTTAAATTCATTGCGCAATTATTTGTTACGCTCACCTGGACCCCACTGGGGTGTCGATCAGACCCGGACAGCTGCGGTCTCTGTCAACGTGATGCGTAGTGCAGAGATGACTGTCTGGACTGGCCTGCCTAGTCTTGTCTGCTGGACCCGAAGAAGTATTTTCCTGCAAGTGGAGACAGGGATTAGCCACCTGTGGGTTTTAGTGATGGCCTCCCAACTGTTCTCGCTCTCCCCCACTAATCACCTCCGATATCCCCTTAGTAACCTCACCTTAGGTTTGCAAAAGATGAGCTCTCCATCCTGCGTGTCTTGCAGGGGCGCGTAGATACCAGTTACTTCACTGGTTTGAAGGCGTTGGGAGAGTTCCGGTAAGCATTGACTCTGAAGTCCCAGGCGGGAGTGGTAAGTATCAAGTTCATAGAGTTAAATGTGCCCAATGTTCACTCTTGTCCCCTTCCTTCCTTCCTTAAGTTGCAACTGAGTTCATGAGAAGAAGGTCTCGTAGTTGCTGCTGGCGTTCAGGTAAGAGTCTGTGTTACCCAACGCTGTCTGGTAACTATTGCATGCGTTAACGTGTTGTTTTTCTCCCTCTTTACAGATGCGGCATATGAAGATATGGAGAATAATACCGCCGGTGGTAAATCTGGTAAGTCTATGGTGGTAAGAGGCATTTGTTGATTCCCTTGGCTCACCTTGTTATTGTTGTGCCCCTAGGTGCCGGAGTTCGGCTAAGAAATGATGGAGACAGTGCCGGAAGATGCTGTGAGAACTGGTGAGTATGGCGCCGTGCTGGAGCTGGCGAAGCGACGCATGCAGGACTGATGTACTTTCCAGGTCGGGAGATGAAATGGATCCGGAATCAGGTGAGGAATTTGAAATAAGTTCGTTTTCTAACCTTGTCGTTTTCTTCCTCTTTATTCTAGGAGCTCCGGATTCGAGGCGGGCGTGGCAGAAGACTGGATGTTGGCTGCAGGCACGCGGGCGTGGCAGGATGCTGGCTGCAGGCACAGTGAGAGTCACGCTGCTGGATGCAGAATAACACGAAGCATGTGCTGCTGTTCGGGCGTGGTTTAAATAGCCTCCAAAGTAGTCCCAGGAAAGAAGTTCCCCAGGACCACACCCGAGTAAAAAATAGTCCCTGTAGTAAAATAGTCCCATCCAGGCCTCACATTGGCTTGGATTTATTTGCAGCATGGTCTGCATGAGGTAAGTAATGTCTATGAGCCTGGGGCTGCTGGGTTTTTTGTAAATGTCTGGATGCCTGCTCCCGGGGCTGATGGGCTTGATCCGGGTGCCCGGGCGTAGGCATCATGACATTATTTCCATTAGCACGAGATTTGCAGATTGACCAAGATTAAGGTACCCATATACAATTTGGGCTTTACCCATGTACTTATTGGCTGATCACCATTTCAACCCTTTTTCCTCAACTAATGTTGTTTATTTATTTTTTTATTTCTCTTTATTAACCTGATATCCTTTGACAAACAATGCCGCACTCCATTGGTAATATGCTTTTTACCTTATGTTTAATTCAAATGTATTTTTTGTTAACTTTCTATTCAATTGCTATTGCATTGTGGTTGTTTTGATTTTAATTTGGTTGGTACACCCTACCTGCTCCATGTGTTTTGGGTCTGGTTGTTTTTGTTCTACTTTTACTATTGATTTTGGAATTGTGTAATAATTATTTTCATCAAAATTATGTCTAAGCAGCCTCAGTAGAAGAGTATGAAGTTCGAAACGCGTGTAAGGCTGCAACGTTGTTGATTATAATCAGCAAATTGTGCTTTCTATTTGATATTGTGTGCGCAGTGTGAGAGCAAACCCAGTCTTCCCTGATTATCTTATCAAGAATTATTTTTATTTTTTTTAAGGCAAAAAACCTAATTGCTATCTTACTGGCACTGCTATATGTTAACATATATTTTGATTGCTAGTTTGAATGAGCACTTATCCTCCCTGGTCCCTAGGGGACAGTGCACGTGTGGGTTTAAACGGCAGAAGCTTAATGTACTAAACAAACCTTTCCAAAATCCCTGGTTGCTTTACAGTGGTCCATTAGCCATGTGCTTGCTTTGCCCTTTTGTGCGACGTTGCTATGTGTCCGGTACGGTGCATATACAACTCGTACACATGACCGCATCAGTGGATAGGAGCAAAATCATTCCAGTGCTTTACTGTGAAGGAAAGAGTTGCACGGACCCATCGATACTCCATTGCCTCTGTCGTCTGCTTAAGAACATTGCAGTGTCGCATAGCGCCTGTGAAAATGTGTCTCTTGTATATAGAGGGCACAATGCTTGTAATTTTCAATAAGTTGCCCAGACACCCGCTGGCATAGATTTCCCTTTTGTGGGGATTGTTGATGTGTGGCTTGTGGGAACCGTGTGTGACTTTCGCAGCATCTTTAATATTGTTTAATTCTGAAGCAGGGTGCCAAAGTTTTGTTTGGCTATTATGAAGGCTGGCTACGTTTTGAAGTGTGTGGCAGACTGTTTGAGCCGCTGTTTGGTACAGGGTGCTGCACACACCGCCAGGTGTAGTCTCAGGCTGGGGATGGTTGAAACGCCCTGATGAATGAGTTCTTTGATTCCTGTGTTCCTCCTTAAGGTGGAACAGGGTGCTTTGGGCTTAGATTTGCTGTTGGGATTCTGCACACAGAGAATGGTTGCAGATATTGGCCATCCAAGCTCTTATGAAGAAGGGAGAGAAAAAGACTCCTTTAACCAACAGTGGACAATGCCCCCATGTATTTCTCTTAACAATGCTTGCAACCTGATCATTGCTTTCACTTAAGCCATTGAACACCAGCCAACTAAAAAAAAAGTGCCATCCATTAATTGTCCAGCAACAGAATTTGCATTAAAGGAGAGTCACAATGCCCCCATCCCCGTTTTCAAGCTGGGGAAGATTGTTGAGATTTGTGTAATGTGAAAAGTGTACAGAGCAGGTACTCTGTAAAGTTCAAGGTCAGGTACTCTGTAAAGTTCAAGGTCAGGTACTCTGTAAAGTTCAAGGTCAGGTACTCCTGTAAAGTTCAAGGTCAAAGCACCCCTAAAGAGGTTCTGTAAAGCTGCCCCCCATAAAAAGCAAACTGTCTGGCATTCAAAGACTCATTTTATATTGTAATGCTTTTGAATATTATTTTTTTCACTGCTGGAAGTTACGGATGCTATACCCGCGAGGCAGAGCTTTTTACGCCATTTATTTTAAAGGGCACATAGATGGCTTGTTCACCCCCGTTTTCTATTCCTTTTCGGTTCACAGTAGGGCTAGTTGTGCCAACGTTTATGCACATGGGACCGTGTTCTAATTCCCCTCATGACTCATGCTCTACTCCATCTACGTTTAGTTTGTTCAACACTTTGGGGAAATCGCTACATGATTTAATATATACAAATGTAAGTTTCAGGGACTCGGGATTACTGTATATTCTAGTTATACTTTTGTCACATTCTCTATATAGGTGGATGAGGTTCCCGGAGGGATTTTATTGCCCCTTCAATGTGCTTTGTTTGTTTTTTCCAATCACTTGACCTCAGCAGTTAATTGATTAATAGTTTGCCCGTAAAATGTATTGCATGCTTGTTAGGGATAGTGATCCCTGTCATTAATTTTGAAAATATATTTTTTGATCTTTGTTCATGATGATCTGGGGTGAATGCTTTTTACGTTTTTTCTTTTTATCTAGTGATCAGACCAGTTCATTCTCATTAGATGATGTTGAGCTATTTTCTTGCTTGTCTGGATTTTTCAGCAGCCTTGTGTATCAGAGGACTGGCGCGGTAGCAGGAGTTTTCTGACCTGGGCGTGAAAGGAGTGCTGTGAATTGCTTTGCTATTTGAAAGTGGGAGGTCACTTTATTCCCTTATCCCCTTAAGTGCCAAGGGTGAGGTACCTCGTCCTTGGCACTTAAGGGGGTAATGAAACAGAAAACGTTAGAAGACATTGAATGGCGAAATACCAAAATCACCAAAAAAGGCCTTGGCACTGGTGGGGGAGGAACCCATGGCAGTTGAAAGGTTAAGGCAGTGGTCTTCAAGCCTTTTTATGCTGAGCCCCCCCCTTGAGTAAAATAATTTCTGCCCCGCCACAAATTCTTATATTTTCTATTAAAAAGTCACCATAATCCTTCAAGCCCCCCACCAACTGGCATCCATTGGGCCTCCAGTTTGAAGTCCTCTGCCATAAGTCGCCCTAGCTGTTCAGCATACAGATGCCCCCTTTTTGTGGGTGGGGCGACTCCTTCCCAGTTCCACACAATGACTGTTCTACAGATCAGGCTGATTGCTTTCAAACCGTTGCCAAGTAGGGGATAACTGCTCCTACTGGCTGCCCCTCTCTGGCTTTAATGCTGTTGCTGCGCCAATGCCCCCACAATGTTCCACACAACTAGTTCATGCCTTCCTCAGATAGGTGCACCCAACCCTCTATAATAGGTTATCTACATATCCAGTCGTGGTGCATGTGAGAAACCATGCCTTTGCAAAGTTTACCCATTGCTTGGTTTACTTTTTTGCAGGATTTTTCCACTGCTATGAGCGCCTCACTAGTTCAGCTGTAGTGCATAATTTATTGCTTATGGGGGGGGGAGGACTTCTGCCCCTTCTGGAGGATAGTGCCTGACTCATATTAGCAAAGGCCTTCCTGCTAAGGTGTAATAATTACTTTTTGTTCCCCCAGTAAAGATCACTTTGGTCATGGGTTCTGTCACTGCATACCCTCCTATTTCCTGTACATGTTGCTGTCTGCAAGGTGGGGCTCTCTATAGTTGATATTTACATTTAAGAAACTGAAACATGTGTTTGTCTTTTAAAGGACACACACGAAATGACTGCAGCATTTTAGGGACAAGAGCTCTGCAGTTAAGAACGTATTGCCTCTCCAGAGAACACACCTCTAAATTTGCAAACAGATGCAACTAGTTAAAGCCACAATGGGTGGAAGTCTTGGAGGAAGTTAATCAAGCACCAAGAGACGCTTCACTCATAAATCGGGGACACATTTGCCAGGAACATCCATAGCAAGCCCACTATAAATTAATGGTTTTGGGTACAGACCTGGTTCACAAATACTTGGCACATACTAAATTTACATATTTTATTTCTTCTTTTAGACAATAACTCATCATCATGGCACTCTTTGATTCAGACAATTCTCTGTGCATTTGAAAGGATGGGGAATTTGAGCCTTTTCAATTCCTTTTGAAGTTAATTGGAAATTGATGACAGAGGGTATCGATGAAAGTAGAAGAGAAATACGTGAAGAAAAGGATTTCAAGGAGTCATGCTTTTCTAGTTAGGTAAGCAATGTATTTTTTTTTGGTTCATCTATTTGATGTTTGGGGGAGGAGGGTACATCTGCCGTCCCTATGTGGAGTCGTTCCTTTTTTCACACATACAGATGAATGCTACACAATGCCCACAACATTTACAGCATCTCTTTACTCTAGAGTAACTATGGATGGTCTACTGATTTCTCTCATGTTATTGGCAAAGGGCTATGGGTTGAACGCCCTCGGGGACCGTAGTCCAGGTCCGAGTATGTGTGCAGCTAGGACAGAGAATGGATTGGTATTGGCGAATTGCACTCTACCTCCTTAAAGTTAGCTATATAGTCTTTTAGAATGAAAGTAAAACAATATCATCAGGTTTCGACCTTAGCCGTCTTCGAGGCCTTGAAATTGAACACTTGGTATGGTGACCAGGTTTGTAAATTGATTGTGAAAATATCTTGAAACAATTTTCTGATAGTACTTGATAATTAAAGGGTTGAGTCCCGAGAGACCTGTCAATGGTTGGCACGTTGTGCTAAAAGACTTTAGTGGTGCTTGGACATCCTGGATTGGTTCCCTAAATCGAAATTCCTAAACTTATCTTTTTTTTTTTTTTTAAACACCTTCGATGCAATCCTGAAAATGTAGTCCACGGGTTGGGGAACTAATCTAGGATGTCCAAGCTAGAGGGCGATTCGCAAATACCATATCAGTTTTCTGTCCTATTCATTCAAGGTCTTTATGCGTAGACCTTGTGGAATTGGTGACACAGCTCACCAATATTTATAAATTATAGGGGTCACGGTGCACTCTCAAGGGTATGTACCCATACACACTTTTATGCGTGCAGCTACACTAAGTTGTGGGTAGCTGCATGGGGAGGGAGGGAAAGCGCCAAGGAGAGGAAGAATAAGCAAAACTCCAAGGGGGCGGATAGGGTCACGCTTAAGGGGAGTCGCCCCAGTGTACAGTTCAGGCAAAATGTTTGTTGTATCGGGAGTCACATTATGAAGTTTCAACTTTGCCTTTTTCATACCTGCAGCCAAGAAACTGTATTAAGACACAGGAAACATTTGATGAAATAACGGAAAGCTATAATTGAGGCTTCAAAAAGAAAGGTAGAGGAGAAAAAGCAGCTACTGGTGGAGTCTGGAAAAAGAAGATGCAGTAAAAAAAAAACAAGAGAATTATATCGTAAAAGCTGATGGGTGAAAACGGACTATTCCACAATGTATTAATGGCTGTTCACAAAAGCTGGAAAACCTTTTTGTCAGGGATGGCTAGTGTTCTTCATTCCTCCTACATTCCTTCCTCAGAACCTGGCTCTTACTTCACCTGGACAATTGATAGACAAAGCATTAAATCGGCAGATGTCTGTGTAATGTTGCAGTTACCAGAGACGTAGATGTGCAACAACTGAAAAATATTGGACTATAAAGTAACCAGTTAATTGTCTGCTACAAATGTTTTGTCGGACAGATTTAATTTGACAAGCTCAACTCTATCACCATGCCCTCTTAACTGTGTTCTTGTTACAGTATGATTGTCATGCCTGTTTGGACCATGAAGTGGCACCTACACGTTGCCACACACCTGCGCAATCTTTCAGATTACGGTTTTAAAAAAAAACAATGGAATTGCAACATCCCCACAACCGAGTTTGGTTGCTATGTCAGCCACTAATCTACAATGTAATTGTAGCTCACATGATGCTCTGTGAAACTGAAGATGCAAGTGCTCTTGTGTGTAGAACTATTGTAGTTGCTCTGGTGAATTTGTAGGTTGGTGCCAACTTGTAAATGGTACATGTTTTTGTGCTATTGGATTTCTGTTGGGGTGGGGGGGTTCAGCTAATGTTTTCTTGGGTGTGGTGAATGGTCGAACTATTTGCTAGCTGCTCATAGTGATATTGGGTCAAGTGATCAGCAGTCTTGTCATGCAGGTAGACCTTTAACGGATTCTTTTTAGGTCACTGAAGATGTTTATTTTAGTGCAGTGATTTGTAATTGTGGGAGTTTATTGGGTGTGATGCCATGTTAGCTAGAGGTGAGATATGAAAGGAGGGAGTTTAGAGGTTGGATCGTGGCATTGTGGGGTGGATTTGTAGTTTTGTATACTAAATTAGCAAATCTTAGTTAAATGACATTTGAGTGGTCTAGCAAAGATGGCAAGTAACGGTGGCAAATTCCATGTTTTCAGTACACTATCCGTAAGTCCAACCCTATAGTAATACCACCCATCTTACACACAAGGAATCAAAACCCTTTTCCTAAATCGTTTGAAAGCAACAGCCTCCTGAAGTCTGCAATAATCGTTCATAATTTCAAACCCATCCTAAAGTTGTCACAGGGTCATTCTGGAGTAATCCCCCACCTATCCTGGAGTAATGCCCACCCATCCCTGAAGTTGTCATGAAGTCATCCTGGAGTAATCCGCACCATCCTGAAGTTGTCATGGGGGTCATCCTGGAGTAATACAAGATCATTACTGGAAGTAATCAGAACTCCTCTTGGAGTAGTTTCTGTGATAACTCTAGAGTCATCTCATTTGAATATTTCAGCCTATACACATACTTCAGGATGGTTTCGGATGATCTCCCTGAACTAGCCATGGATGACTCTAGGATGGAGTCACCTGATGACTCGAGAATGATTCCAGTAAGATCTTCCTTTTTGACTTGGGCATCCACCTCCCTGTTCATCTGCAAAGAACTAAAATAGCCATATCTACATACGTGTTTAAGTGCCCATCCCCAACGAAAAAAATGCAACCACGCCCAACATAATTGCAATGGGAACATGAGAAGCCGGCCTCCCATGAACACCGGAGAGGCGTCATTTGGCTTTCGCTGCTGCTCGCTGTGAAGTCAAAATCGGGTAAAACGAGGGTACAAGAAAGTCCCGTTCCAGACTATCTTACTTCTCAAATACGTGGGACTACAGATGGATCGTAACGGAGGAGGATTGCTGATATCTGCCCTTTGAATGGTTTAATAACTCCAAATAAACATCTACGAGTGAGAGGCAAGCATGACAGCAGTCTACCTCTTGAAACACGTTCAACTGTTTTCTTTCAAGTTCTTGCATCCCAGCAGCAAAGCTCCTAGCAGAAACTTCTTTCAGCCTCTTATCCGTTTAGAGGTACAGTTTAGGGGCTCACTGTTCGTTCAATCTTTATGCGCAGCAGTTTCAGCGATACACCCTGGAAACTGAGGACCAGGAGGAGAACCGTTGCTTCCCTGGCTCCCTGCCTCCCTCAAGGTAAAAACGTACCCACCCCTCTTCCCAACAAGCCCATGCCTCACCTCTGCGTCTCCCCGTAGCCTCGCACTTCCAGTATATCCCTGCCGACGCCATGTTGGACGAATGAAAAACGAAACCTGTGTCTACTTCCCGGTAGCGACCAGTTCCCATCGGTGAAACGGACCATAGCAACGGCCCGCCCACTCTTCTTCACGTGACTTCCGGCGTCATCATTGTTTTTCCGGAGCAATTTTAGTTAGCTCGTTGGGCCGCAGTTGAGGGCAAGAAACATCCGCGATGCGGACGGCTGTCTACTGTGCTGCTGGTGCTTGTGCGCGCGGCTCGAATGTCAACTAGGAGGGGCAGCGGATGGGCGCTGTGAGGCCGCTCAGCTGAAACTCCATCGCCGAGTCCGACTCTTCGGCTAGGTTGAGACGAGAGAGGTCGCACCGCAGTGCACAGAGTGGATGGAAGAGGAGTGTTCAGCGGGCTGTACTTTCGGGTTACTGCCGGTTTTCATGTGGACGGACTCGGGCAGGGCGGAGCAGCGACTAAGAGGAGGGAGTTGGGCTTGAGGAGGCTGAGAGGACTCCTTAGGCGAGAGAAAGGGGAAAGTGTGTCCAGAAGAGGAGGTAAGGATGGGCAAGGGAGGTGGGAAGCCTGGAAAGAAAGGAGGGGTGGAGAAGAGGGGAAAGGTGACATCTGTGAGATCCTCATCTGCGGAGGAGGGGAAAAGGGGAAATGGGGGACGGCTTCGCAGCAGGTCTCCTCAGAGGAATAATGAAGGAGGGTTGGTTCAGGACTTCTCAGGGTCGGAGTGTCAGGAAAAAAGTGATTTGGAGGAGCTGGGGACTTTGGGAAGTGGTGTGTTGGAGGCAGAGAAGATGCAACATGATAGTGTGTGGAAGGTGGTATTGAAACCTGATAGTCGCGAAAAGACATTTTTTGGGGGTGAATCCATTGGAAATTGCTAGATGGATAGAGGCAGCTGTGGGGGATGTTACTCGGGTGTTAGTAGTGGCTGGGGGTCGGTTGCTAGTGGAGGGAACGAATGCTAATAGCAAAGCTAAGATTCTGGAAGTGCGTTGTTTGGGTAGACATGCGGTTCATGCGATTGATCAAAGTGGTGTGTCGTGTAAGGGGGTGTTGTATGGAGTGCCGGTGACTGTAAATATGTCTGAGATAGAAGATAAATTAGTGGATGTTGGGGTGGTCGAAGCGTGGAGGTTGGGGAGGAGAGATGCACGTGGGGATGTAATATCTACGACAGTAGCAGTGAGATTTGCGAGGAAGGAGTGTCCGGAAATGGTGGAGTTGGGTTATCAGAGGTTCCGTGTGAAAGCTTATGTAGCGATGCCAATAAGGTGTTATAAGTGTCAACAGTTTGGGCATATGGCGAGAGTATGCAGGAATGAAAGACATTGTGGGAGGTGTGGAGGGGATCATGACATTAAGGAATGCAAGGTGGAGACTCCGATGAAGTGTGTGAATTGTGGGGGAGGGCATTCTACTGCGTTTAGGGGGTGTGAGAGTCACAGGGTTGCGAGAGAGGTGGTGCAGGTTAGGGCGGCGGAAGGTTTGTCATATGCGGAGGCAGTAGCAAAGGTGAAACCGGCACGGGTAGCAAGTGAGGTGAGTGCGAAAGAGTTGGTAGTGGAAGAGGGTGTGGGAAGGAAGAAAGTGATGGGTGAGGTGAAAGGCAAAGAAATGGTGATTGTTTCGAAAACTGAGTTTATGTGTTTCATAGTGAGTGTGCTGGAGTTGGTTCAAAGGAATGCTTCTATCAGTGTGTTGGATCTTACGAAAGGAGTGGTGGAAGCGGGGAGGAGGTATTTGAGTGGTGTGGATGTGGTGGAAGAAGATGTATTTAAGATGGTTGCTAAAATGCGGAAGCAGAGTGGGATTCCGGCATGAGGATATTGCAGTGGAACGCGAGAAGTTTGTTGAGAAATGGACAGGAGTTAAAAGCGGTGTTGTGCGGGGAATTGAATGTTGACGTGGTTTGTATTCAGGAGACGTGGTTGAGGAGTGATCTGAGGTTTGTGATACCGGGTTTTGAGTTGTTTTGTAAGGATAGGTTGGAAGGGAGAGGGGGGGGTGTGGCTCTAGCGGTTCGAAAGGGGTTGGTAGCAAGAGAGATTGTGGTGGATGGAGAAGTAGAGGCGATTGGGGCAGGGATACGGGTAGGAGGATCGGAGATATTGGTGCTGAATTATTATAATCCGTGTGAGGTGGTGGAAGTGGGTGTGCTGTCTGAAGTGATAAGGGGATATGTGTTTTGTGTGGTGATTTTAACAGTGCCAACACGTGGGGTAGCAATCGGACAGATACAAAGGGGGAAATGTTGGAGGACATGGCGGATGAATTGAGACTGGTTTTGCTGAATGGTGGTTCAGGTACGCGGTTGTATGTGAGGACTGGGAAGTTGTCGTGCTTGGATTTGACCTGGGTGTCTGCTGCTATAGCGGGTGAATGTGATTGGGAGGTGCGTGTGGAAGGGGACATGGGGAGTGATCATTCTGGTATCTTGGTGACTGTAAGGGGTGAGGTAGGGATAAGGCCACGGATGACTGGGAGAAGGTTGAATTTTAAGAAGGCTGATTGGGAGATGTATAAAAGAGTGTGTCAGGAAGTGATTGTTTCTCGAGGTAGAGATGAGGGTGTGGATGAATGGAAAGAATATTTGGTGCAGGGAATGAGAGCAGCGTCTGAGGCGGCAGTTCCAGAGATTGAGAAGGGGAAGAGTGGGAAGATTGAGGTACCTTGGTGGACGGTTGAATGTTCGAGAGCGGTGGCGGAACGTAAGAAGGCTAGGGCCAGGGCGGTAAGGTCAGGAATGATAGCAGATTTGGTGACATATAAAAATGCTAAAGCTAAGGCGCAGAGAGTAATTCGGGAACGGAAACGTGGTTATTGGAGGGGTTATTGTGGGTCCTTGGGGAATGATTCCGGTGTGGGTGAGGTATGGAAACAGTTCAAGCGGATGTCTGGATTAACGAGATCACAGGGTGGAATGTCAGTGTTGTTGAAAGGAGAAGAGGTGATTAGTGAGGATGGGGAAAAGGCGAATTTGATGGGGGAGTATTTTGCGGAGGTGCACAGTTCGGGGAATTTTCCAGAAGCGGTGAAGTTACGAATGGGTGTGGTAGAGGAGGAGATGCGGGAGGTGTTGGCAAATGTTGGGCCTTGGGAAGAGCAATATGAGGTCCTGTTTTCGATGTTGGAGTTGGATGGTGTGATCAGGAAGGGGAAGTGGTCAAGTCCAGGGGTGGATGGTGCTATGTATGTATTTTTGGAGAAGTTGCCGGTAGAATGCAAGTTGGAGGTATTAGCTCTGATCAATGAGATTTGGAAGAGTGGTGTTTTGCCGAAGATGTGGAAAAGAGCGATTGTGGTGGCGATTTTGAAGGGTGGAAAGGTTCCAACGGAGTGTAAGTCATAGAGGCCGATTGCGTTGACTGTTGTGATGTGTAAAGTTATGGAACGGATGGTGGTTGAGCGATTGGGGTTTTATTTGGAGTCGAATGGGTGTTTGAGTGATTTTCAGAGTGGGTTCAGGAAGAATCGGTCGGTGGCTGATCCATTATTGAGATTAGTGACTGGGGTGGAAGAGGCAATATGTGATGGAGAGTTGGTGGGAGCGTTCTTTTTGGATTTGGAAAAGGCTTACGATATGGTGTGGAAGAATGGGTTGTTGGTAAGATTGTTGGAGGTGGGAGTGAAGGGGAGGATGTTTCGGTGGATAAGGGCATTTTTGGTGGATAGGACCTTTCAGGTGAGAGTGAGGGGGGTGCTGTCTGAAGTTTGGAAGATGGAAAATGGGACACCGCAGGGAAGTGTGATTAGTGCAATGCTGTTTAATGTGATGGTGGATGGACTGATTCGGGCTATGATGGGATTCGGGTGTCAGGTAGATTTCTTTGCGGATGATGGTGTGGTATGGGTAAGAGGGCGGAGTTTGTTGATGGTGCAGAGTCGGTTGCAAGCTGTGATAGTACGCATGGAGGAGTGGTGTGGGAAATGGGGCTTTTCGGTGTCTGTGGAAAAAAAGTGTGAATATGGTGTTTTCGAGGAGAAGAGTGCAGCAGGAGTTGAACTTGGTTTTGAAAGGTGTGAGGGTGAAGAGTGTGAAGGAGTTCCGGTACTTGGGGGGTGATTCTGGATAGAAAGTTGAATTGGAACATGCAAGTGGATGGAGTGATGGACAAGTGTAAACGCAGGTTGAATTTGTTGCGGGCGGTGACTGGGAAAGAGTGGGGTGCGCAGCAGAAGTGTTTACGAATGTTATATAAGGGATTGATTTTGAGTGTGCTAGATTTTGGATGTCAGGTGGCAGTGGGTTTCACAAAGAGTCAGAAGTTGCGGTTGGATAGGGTACAGGCGAGAGCGTTGAGAGTGTGTTCGGGTGTGATGAGGTCCTCTCCAATGAATGCTGTTCAGGTACTTGTGGGGGAGATGCCATTGGGATTGAGAAGGGATGTGTTGAATATGAGGTGGTGGATGAAGTGTAGTGCGAAGAGTGTGGCTCATCCGGTACGTGAATGTTTGCGGTATAATTGGAGGTTTGACTATTATGGGGATCGGTGGAGGAGGAAAGGGGGCACTTGGGGGTTTCATATGTGGGAGAAGGGGGTGCAGTGGGGTGTGGGCGAGTTGATGGTTGTGAAAGATATGGATCTGGTAAGGTGTCCAATGTGGATGATGAGGCCTCCTAAGGTGTGCTTGACGAGTGTGGTGTCAAAGAAGCGGGGATTGCGGGGTGAGATCAAAGATTTGGGACAGGCATATGTGGCAGGGAAAGAAGGGTGCAGGGTGTTCACGGATGGTTCAAAGGATCCGGTATCTGGAAGAGTGGGAATGGCGTATTATTTGGAAAGCACTGGGGAGTATAAAGTGGGGCGTCTGACGGATGATGTGTCAATTTGTACGGCTGAGTTGGTGGCGATTGCAATGGCGATTGAAAGGGTATGCGAGTTGAGGTTTGAGAAAGTAGTGGTATTTTCAGATTCATTGAGTGGGTTGCAGGCGATTGTGGCAGGGGATGGTGATAGGAAGGATGTGATTTTGGATATCAGGAGAAAGATTGATCGGTGTGTGCGTGGGGGGATGGATCTGGAGTTGGCGTGGGTCCCCAGTCATAGCTGCATTCTGGGAAATGAGTTAGTGGATCTGGCGGCGGGTGAGGGTATGAGAAGGGAAGCGGTTGATGTAAGGTTGCCTTTGAGTGTGGATGAGACGAAGGCAGTGATGGTGAGGCGGGTCATGGATGAGTGGCAGGAAAAGTGGGAGAGTGGGGTGAAAGGTAGGTGGATGTTTGGTATTCATGAGAAAGTGTCAGTAAAGGTGGATCCGGGAAGCTTAGAATGGAGGAGGGGGGAGGAGCTGATGCTGAATCGATTGAGAATAGGGCATGTGGGGCTGAATGAATGTCTGTTTAGAGTGGGGAAGCGAGAGTCGAGGGATTGTGCGGTGTGTGGAGTGCCTGAGACTGAGAGACTGTGGAACATTTTCTGTTTAGGTGTGAGAGACATGCTGTAGAGAGAGAATTGATGAGGGTTCGATTGTCTGCGCAGGGTGTGACTGAGTTGAGTGGGAAGGGAAGGCTTTGTTGGGAGGTTACGGGGTGAGTGGCAGGAGGAGGAGTAATGTGTTGTTGGATTTTGTGAGGCAGACAGGGCGGTGGGAGGAATTGTGAATTTTACGTGGGCTGAATGGTGGATAGGTGCACATCATCCAATTGTGGGTCCGTCCACGCCTACTCTAATTTAAAGAAAGAAAGAAAGTTAGCTCGTCTCTTTTGTCTTTTCTGAACTGGAACCGGGAAGGCACTGGCTGGCAGGCTGCAAGAGCAGCAGCAATCCGTGTGCTCCTGGCTGGATGAGAATACCATTTGCATTTTCTTCGGGAATCCGTGAACGTTTCTGCAAGACTCCAGGTTGGGACGGGGAGCGGAAAATTACATTTACTTTAAAAATCATGTTTCGCTTAGTTCAGAAGGGTGGGATAGGGTCACAGTGGTGTGGGTCTGGAGGGAGGAATAGGGTACATTGGTGTGGATCTGGAGGGACACAGTGGTCAGGTCTGGAGGGAGGAATAGGGACACAGTGGTGTGGGTCTGGAGCGAGAGGATGGGGGCATCTGGCTGTGTGGATGGAGGGATGGCGGGATCTTGGTAGGGTCTGCAATGGATGCATCTTGGTGTAACTCTGGAGGGAGGGATGGGCGCATAGTGGTGTGGGTCTGAGGGGGAGGGATGGGGCACATGGGTGTGGGTCGGCAGGGATGGGGACATTGTTATGATATGATATTTTATTTGTTTCACGCTCGTACACGTGTTTCAGAGCGCGACTAGGCAAGGGAGGGGAACAGGGGATAACACAACAGCGATCTTACTAGGCCCAGTGACATTGAGAACGCGCAAGTGCATCGGAAAGGGGAAAAGTGCATGGAAGGGGGAGAGTGGAAAGTGCGAAGCAGAGGAGAGCAGAATAAATAATAATAAATAGAACATTGAGTCAATAAACAGTGGTAGTGCAGCCAGCAAGTGGCAACTGCTGTGTTTAAGGCAGCAGACAGGGTAGTCTGATAAGTGCAGAAAAAGAAGAAAACATGGGGGGGTTGTATGGGTACAGATACAGCCCCCAGTGCAAGGGGTGGCCGGGAGGCAGTGCAGGAGGATGGCAGGGTGAGCAGGTACCTGGGCCCAGGGGATAGAGGGTGGCCAGATGCACAGTGCCAAGAGAGAGAAGATCTGCAGGGGAGAGGGAGAGCGAAGGCAGAAGCAAAGAGGAAGTTCTTTAGGTGCTTCCGTAACCGGAGATGGTTCTCCTCAAGTTTTAGAGTGGCAGGGAGGCTGTTCCAGAGGGAGGCCCCAGCCGAAGATAGAGATCTACCCCCAGCACGTTTCTTTGAAAACTGATTGACCCGGAGGGAGTTAGAGGTAGAGGAGCGAAGAGCTCGAGAGGGGAGGTATTTGCGGAGGGATAGCTGAAGGTATTTTGGACCCAGGCCCCAGAAAGCCTTGTGGACGATGCAGAGGGTTTTGAATTTAATCCTTGCATCCACTGGGAGCCAATGGAGTGATCTCAGAGCTGGAGAGATGTGATCCCAGGGCTTGAGGACAAGGACAAGTCTCGCAGTCCTGTTCTGGATAAGTTGTAGAGGCCGGTAGATTTAGAAAGAGGCTGTTACAATAGTCCAACTTAGAGAGAACCAGGGCTTGGCAGACAGTGAGCTTCTGAGGGAAGGAGAAGAAAGGCAGAGTACCTCTGAGGAGGTGCAGTAGGAAGTTTGACTTTTTAGAGACCTCAGAGATATGGGCAGGGAAGGAAAGTGTGGAGTCGAAGATGACCCTGAGGTTCTTAGCCTCGCAGCTAGGGATAGGAGGAGGGCCAAGGGAGGCCGGCCAGAGAGTGAGGGAAAAGGATGGAGATGGTGTGCTGATGAGGAGGAACTGAGTCTTGCTGGCATTCAGACAAACGTCATTTGCGGCACACCAATCTTGAATGGCAGTTAGGCAGTCAGAGATGAGAGAGGGTGAGGAGGTGGCCGAGGGCAGTCGGAAAATGAGCTGTGTCATCAGCGTAGCACTGGAAATTTGAGCAGAAAAAGGAAATGCAGGGGGCGAGAGTTGCCAGGTATTTTTGTGGGTGTGAAGGGAGGCATAGGACACATTGTGGGTCTGGAGGGAGGGATGGGTGCTCATTGGTCGGGGGAGGGATAGGGGCGTCTTGCTGTATGGAGAGAGGATGAGGCATCATGGTATGGGTCTTGAGGAAGGGTTTGGGCATCTTGGAGTCTGGATCGGAGGGGGGCATCGTTGATTTGGAATGGAGGGGCAGGGCATATGATGGGGGCATGTCGAAATGATGGAGCGTGTGGGTCTGAGTGAGGGCTGGAGCACTGTTGGGAAGAAAGGGGGGCGTGAATGGAGGGATGGGGTATGTATGTTTAGAGAGAAGGATGTTGGGTTATGGGAGGGAATGGGAGCATGTGTGTGTGTGTGTGTGTGTGTAGAAGGGATGGGGTAATCATTTGTGGGTATAGAGAGAGGGCGGATGGCGCCATCTCAGTGTGAGTCTGGAGGTAGAGGTGAAGCATATGGGTGTGGCTCTGAGAGGTGGAGCTTCTTGGTGTAGGTATGGAGGGACATATGTTGGTGTCTTTGTGTGGGATCGGAGGGAGGGATGGTGGCATGTGGGTCGGGAGCAAGGTGGCATTTGAATCTAGAACATGTTTGGAAAGAGAAATGGGGCATTTTAATGTGAATTGGGACATGCAGGGCTGGGGTATCTGCTTGTGAGTGGGGGCATGAAGGATCATTAACAGCGGAGCAGGCGGAGGGAGAGCCGCAGCCCGGAGCACCTCTCGCAGAGCAGTCTGGGGTGCGTGCGTGGGCAACCAGGTGATGGGGAGCGGGGATTCCCTTCCTCACCAGCCCACCGGATCCTCTCTGATCGGCCTGCAGCTGCGAGCCACGCAACATGCCAGCTCTCGTTGGTACGGCCCCCGGCACCTCCTTACTTCACATGCCTCGCTCCAAATGTGCTCCCACGCCTCATGTAATGTTTGATATAGCTTTCATGCGGGGGAGCTTCAGTGTAGGCTTCTTACTACGCGGTCTTCCTCCCTTCGATGCAGAGCTCATATGAAAGCCGCCATCACGGCTAATGCGCAACAGCGCCCCCTCATTCTTTTCCAAACTTGACTGAAAAATAGGGTACCACCAAGTGGCTCTACACGCTGAGTCACGATATACAACAGCCTTCACTGCACACCAGGGCCTATACCGTTATAATAGACTACGTTTTGGCCTCTCTTCGGCAGTAGAAGTATTTCAACATGTGAAAAGAGGAGTGTTAGCAGGCCTACCAAGGGTACTCAACATCGGTGATGGTATACTGGTCTATGTTGCGCCCAAAGCTGAACATTTAGAACATTTGGAACTTGTGCTGTAGCGGCTTCAGACACAAGACCTCACATTACATAGAGAAAAAAATTCAATTCATTTACACAAAGCTTGAATGATTTGATTACATATTCCAGTCTGATTGGTTTTCGGCCCACCCGAAGACGATCCAAGACAAACAGTACACAATGGCACTGAAATGTTCTTCTGAAGTGAGAACTTCAAGGTATGGTGACACACTGTAGGAGATTCATCAAGAACGTGGCTACTTTGGCAGAACCATTGAGGCAACTCGCAAAGGGAGATCCTTCCTGTCAATGGATGGCCCTAGAAGAATTGTCCATCGAAGAGATACATCTGAACCTCATATCAGATATCACAATGGCATTCTTTGATCTGAAGAGATCATCAAAAATGTATTCCTCACTTTTTCCCCAAATACAGTTTTGCTGAACTTTTCTGCCGCATTTTTTACCACTTTTGTCTGCCAAAATGTAGATGGTACCTTGGAGTAAGGTATATAGAAAGGGGATTGGGGGTTGGGAGCGGTTGTGTGGATTTCTCCCGCCTCATTTTGAGAAAATTATGTGATAACATTGGCAGGAACATTTCAGCAAAAGTGTATTTCGGTGAAAACAAATCGGGGAAAACCTCATAAATCCGTCAGAAATAGTAGTGGACACCGGCACATCTGGACTAGGTGCAGTTCTCCTTCAAATTGAACCAAAAAGACAAATGAGACCAGTAGCGTTTGCAAGGCACGTATTGTCAACAACAGAACAAAGCTATTTGCAAATTGAATGCAAAGCACTGGCTGACCGGTGGGGATGTCAGCATTATCATATTGATGTGTATGGCAACCTATATTGGTCGTCACTGCTCAAAAGCCACTAGTGCCCATTATCACAGGCGCTTCTTTGCATCCCCTGGCAAGGACAGAAAAATAGATGCTTAAGCTTAGTATACCACATAAACCTGACATATCGTCCTGGAAGACGCAACCCAGCTGATTAGCTTCTACACCACCCCTAATCACGAAAACAAGAAGGAACAGACAGGGAACTGGAAATGGTAGGATTACAGTGGCAGCTGTGCCAAAATCTATGTCCCTAAGAAATTACAGAAGCTTCCGAACAGAATGAATGCTTCTAAATAATCCTCTGATCCATCAAGAGTCTGGAATGGAAAGTTCTAAAATCCCTGGATCATAGCTTGACAAATGGTTACAGCAGTCCTAGAGAAACTGTGGCACATAAAATATGAACTGATGTTGGCTTCAGAAGGATTACTTATGAGAGACAACCACATTGACATCCTCCTAGCCCTGCTACCCCGAGTAATTCATTTAGTTCACCAGGGCCACCGAGGAGCAACCAAGATAAATGCAAGATTAAACCCAAAAGTATGGTTTTCACTCCTAGAACATAAAGGACCTCATTACAAGGTTCAGGGTATTCTGGTGGTAAATCTGCTGGAATACCATCAAACAGAATTACTGTTACCGCCACTTGGTCCTGCAGGATTACTGCTGTATTACAAGTGGTGGCATGGTGGTGTTAGTCCCCATTTATGGAGTCCATAGAACTCCATGGGGACTTCGGCAGCATTACCACTGGTGGTAATTTTGCCAATTCTGGTGATTTTAGGGCATTTTGCTGGAAGTTTTTCCACTGCCTCACCACCAAAGTTGTAGTATGGTGGTGCAGTAATGCAGTGGTAACGATTTACCACTGCATTACCGCAGTTTATTCCTGAAATGAAGCCCCCCCCATGAAATTGCCCGGGAGGAGTAGCAAACCATATGAATGTCAGCATTGATTTTCAATCCACAAGCACAGACCATCATTTCCTCATAGTAGTAGACCAATGGTCAATCAAGATACCCAGAGGTTGAATTTGTACCATCAACGGCTGCTGGTGCAGTCATTCTAGAGTTGGGGGAAGATAAACTCCAGACAGTCCTAGCAGACAGCGGAATCTGCCCTCAACAAATTGCCATTGTGTGCCACGGGCCAACAGTGAAAACAGAAAGATTCATGAGGACACTGAACAAAATGTTTTACGAATTGTGCATGGTCAAGGACCGAACATAGACATAGCTCTATAGCAATTCCTTAGCAAATATCTATCTACACCTCGTTCTTCTACCAGCGCAGCTCCTGGAGAAGCGCTCATGGGAAGATGCCCACGCGTACTGAACCCCAATCACCCTTCAATGAAGAATTGAGTGATAGATGATGTTGTTGCAAAGGTAAAGTGAGAGACTAGAAATGCTGGCGAAAGGGTTCAGAGGGGACTAGGTACACCAAGCATACGAATGAGAGACACTGCCCTGTTAAAAGGCCAAAAACCTACAGGGAACTTAAGTCTACCCTAGGAACCACACCAATACCAGGTGATCAAGAAGAAAGCATACATGATGACAACAACCAATGGCAGACAGGTGGTTGCTTGCAATACAAGCTTCTTCAAGAAGATAAGCAAACCAGGTGTTCCTAACCAGTCAAGGGATGACCGATCAGTGAACAACAATATACACTCTTGAGTATTACAAGAAAATAAAACTCAAAGCTCAGAAGAGTCTGCCGATGAAACAGAAAGAAGAGACCCTGAAGAAAACATGGACAATGTTTCACCAGGCCAGGGTAAGCTGATTCAAGAAGCACCTTACCCAAAAAGGTACCTAGGAATCAGACCAAGCTCTTAGATGAATACATTGGGCCAGGGTCTCAAAGCGGGATGGGCTTTTAATTACACAGAAACGAGGGTCATCCTCCTGCGCCATTTGAAGCAGGTGCAGGGGGAAGTGCAAATCATGATAGGATCATTTCTGACCCTGTCATGATTTCTTTTTTTTTTTATTTAAGTGTGATAGCTGCGGGTTAAACCGCAGTGGTCAAACTTGCATTTCCTTCTCCCAAAAAAGCATGGGAATGCTTTCTTTCGGGCATTTCAGCGTCTCAGTGAAATGACCCCCAGCAGGGACGTCATTTCACCAAAATGCCAGGGGTAGCGGAAGTGACATCATACGACCTTGACCTCTGATGACAAAACAGGAAGTGATGTAATTTGACCCTACACCAAAGTGATATTACTGGAAGCAATGTAACTCGCCTTTCACCCCTTGACAATACAGGAAGTGGTTTCGCATAGCATTGTTCCTAAGTACAGTATGAAAAATATGGTTACGATATCACTATAATGTGATATACATTTCATACAAGAATGGATTGCCATATGTATCAAGATCAGTGTATATAGGCCATATTACAAATTACTGTGAATGCAAGCAGACTTCCATGGCCAAATGATAATGATGTGTTATTATATAGCATGTACGCTTAGGCGCTTTTTATAGAATACATACAATATAACCCAACCTGTGTTGGTACTCATTTATCGACCTCAGAAGGATGAAAGGCTGAGTTGAGGTGTTTTAAGAACAGACTAAACCAGTGACTCACCCCTTGAAGTGTGCCTGAAATAAACCTTTAATGAGCCTAGCTATTATTGTATAGATTTAAAGAGGCCTGAACAATACAGCCAGCCACTCCAGAAGCAAAGAACCACACGGTGCTGGCCACAGCCCAGGAGATTGCAAAAAGAAAATAATTCTTTTGTTTGTTTTTTCCTTTTATTTTAGGGGTAGCAAGGGAGAGCACGGGGGTCACAGTTGCAGCCCCTAAATGACGTCCCTGCCCCCAGCAACCACGTCATTCCCGGGAGCCTGCCATATATTAGTGTTGGAAGCTTTCTCCGGGCACTAATGCATGCAAAGGCGTTGGACAGCGCATCTTTGAGCTACTGCCCAGCCCCTCCAGAAATGTTCCGGAAACCTTTTTGAATAAGGTGACCTGAGCATTTCCCAAAGCTGCAAAAATGAAACTAACGCGTTCTCTGTGCTCCTTTCATTTGCCCTGCTTTTTGAGAATCTGGCCCATTGTGTATAACTCACTGAAAGACTTGTGAGGTTATGGAAGCAATGTCAAAGTTTTAGATATACTCTTAATTTGCTTGTGTTATGATGAAGGAAGGATGTTGTGTTGTATGTACCTTTCAGTGTCAGAGCACAACTCAACCTTTTCGGTCCCCAGGGCGGGTGAAAATATGAAATTTCCTTTTAGGCGGGTGAGAGCCCATTGAATTGAATGGACGGATTAATGGCTTGGCGGGTGAGTGAACTAATTCCTGGCTTGGTCACCGTGACACCCTCCAAAAGCGTGTGAGTTGAGAGGTATGCAAGATGCGTCATTATGCTACCAGAACAAAAGGGGTTGGAGGTGGGGTGTGCCTCAGCCAGTCCGTGCAGAACCACAGATGCGTGAAGATATGGTTCCTGCGTGTATGTTTATTTCCAGTTGCAAGCTATGCATTGGGAGACCATCTCAGTATTCAGCGACCGTGCAGAACAGACACCCCAATTGTAATGGGAAGGAATGTAGTTATGTATTCTCCTTCTTAGGTGGGGGCATGTTGACACGTCCCACTGGCTTGCTATTCTTGTCCATACTTCTCAAATGTTCATGATAGGGTAAACTGGGTTCTCCCTTGTTAGGCTACTTTAAATGAGGCTGGAACACTACCAGAAGTCAGGGGAGTTTCAGTTTGTGCCCTTTTCAATAAAATTGTGTCACAAACATGGGCCCCTGTTTTCATTCTGAACGGAGAGGCCACGCAAGGATTGACAGCACCTGGAGTTCGAATTACCCCACCCACCTCCCCCGGCTCACAGGGGCAGGTTTGAGGCACACACAGTCTCTCCCTCCCTGTTGGATAGTTTTTTCTGCTATTATATATCCCTAATTCCTTTGCCACCCTCTTGGTTCATATGAAAAGGTAAGCCTATGTCAACATAGATACAGAACTCAGATAAGCATCTGCCCTCACAGAATTTGCAAGTGCTCAAGCATGGATACTAGAGGGAGATTGAAAGCAACAAGGCAGGTACTATAGCAGTAACAGCATTTAAAAGGTCAGAAGTTACGAGAATGGGGCACGCACCTGAACATAGACTTAAATAAGAAGAGGGGCATTTATTTCAAGTGGTTTGACTTGCGTAAGATAGCAAACACGTGATTTTGTGCTGTGCACTATGTGGATGGTCAATCTTATCTATAGAACTGCAAAGCCACATAAAGTATTTGAGGCTCTATTGATGACAATACCCTCAGAACTAAATCATACTTGGGGATTCACAATGTTGGGACTGGCCACATGGACTGGTTAGACGCTGTGAGATTACTGAGTTGGCCAAGATCGTGCACTAGGGTTGCGTTGTAGCACTGGTAGTTCACTCAGTCTTTAATGTTGATGCTTAACCACATTGTTTTCCATTACTTGTCATACAGAAAGGTGCACTTATTTTTTAATGTTTGACTTTCAAAAATGCAAATAATATCCAGTTTTGTAGAGCTGACTTTGAAAGGGCACAAATCATGTGATAAACCAACATGACAATATTATAAATAAATCTTTATGAAATAAATGTTCTGCAAAATAATCCTGATTGTAGCTTTATTTTTCCATCATAAATGGAAGTCTAAAAGTAACAGAATCCTAGTTGATGTGAGCTTAACAAATCTCATCTGGGATTTACTACTGTTTTTTTAAATATGTAAGTATATCCAGCAAAGGAATCTGAGCAATTAGGTTTTCTGCTTGTATTCATTGTTTGACACATGCTACCAAATTGTTATGAATGATGTAAAGAACACATGAAATTCTAGAAAAAAGGGAAAGGTCTTTTTGTGTTAAATAGGCAGATCTGAAAATAAGGTCAGTAGAAGTCTGTGACATTTGGTTAAATCACATTCATGAAAAGAAAGAGCAGGGAATACGCAAATGAAGGTCAGCAGAATGTAAGGAGGTAAAACATCGGACAGTAAACCATTTTCAGATCAGCTCAGTACTATATAGGATCACAGTATTGTCAGTGGCAAAGGTAGGATGTGGGCTTTAACACTCGGGGCGGGGGTAGCAGCCAAGCAGGTTCCTTGGATCGCGGGCTGAAACTACTAACCACAGCCCAAGTTCCATGGAACATGAAGGCTGCTTCCCCTGCCCTGCCTTAGATTTTATTTTTACTGTTCCCCCCTTCCCCTCCCATCCCTCCACCCCACTTAACTCTATTCTTCAGCAGCAGCACCCTCTGCCACAGCCATGCGCTTCCTTTGCCGCTCTGTGGCCACCATGGGTTTCCATGGTGGCCACAGAGCGGCAAAGGGGGCAGAGGGGCTCCTTATGGAGTCCTGCCTTCCAAATCCATGGTGAACATCTTGTGGCAGTATTTCCATTCAATGACCGGGATGTTGTGCATGTCCCGTTCGTTGAATGAAAATACATTTTACTTAACACCCCAGGTTTCCAAATTGGAAACCCGGGGTGCTAATAGCCTTAAGACCCGATCCGGCCCAACGGATCAGGTCTTAACGCCATAATTTCCACTGTCACGAATTTGGCTACTTAATCTCTTCCGACTAAAATGCTCTTCATTAGGGGTGGCTGCTCAATTTTACAACCCTTATTTGGAATAACCGTGCCCCAGACCTTAAATATACTGCTGTCATACTAGTTTTTAAATGGTAGCGCTTTCTTCCGTTCTAAATGAAAATATCTTTTTCACTTGAACGAAATAAAAAAGATTGATTTAGAGACAGTTTGTTGACCGTTCCAATGGGGTCTTTCTAAATCGAACTGTTATGTCCCTGGGCTCACACGAGTGCGCTCAGGGTCTGACAGCCGCTGCTGGGCTATAAATTGCAGTGTTCCAGGTAAGTGTTTTTGTGTGTCTGTCTGCCTGTCTGTGAGGAGGAGGAGAAGGAGGAGGAGCAATGTGTCTAGTGAGGAAAGGCGTGTTTGCATGTGTTTGTGTCTGTGTATCTGTGGTGGGGGTTGCAAGGAATGCTTTGGCGAGGAAGGGAGGTGGCGGGGAAGGAGAGGGGGCTGATGGGGTAAAACTCCCAATTTTGTATGAAGTCCAGCAAGCGTGGGGGAGGGTGTGGGTGGGTGGGGTATCGGCTTCCTGGTGTTTGAGAGAGGGGGATGGCCTTCAAAACGCAGCAATATTGCATGCATTTACTCTTTTTGTAGCCTAGTTGGTGTTATTATTATAAAAGCTTATATATACAAGTTTATCAACCTCATAAAAAGGAAAGGCTGAGTCTGATTTACTGAGATTTGGTATTGTCATGTGTCATATGAATTCTCTGCAACAATTACTTAACACACTGAACTATCATATTACCCATCACAGCACTCTCTCGTTATTTTGAGTTTCATCTTTGGTAATTGCATGTGTTCCATATAAGTCCTGGCAAGCCTTGTCAGGAATTAGAAAGGTCCTGTTGTTGGCAAAAACTATCTATTTAGAGTGGTACATGTATACTTTTAAACATTACATACTCCAAAAAGGAAAAGGAATTGCTACATAATTGCTTGTTGATAATTTTATCATTTTTGTTCATTTATCAAACAAAGGCAGATAATGTTCAAAATAGTCCAACACACTTCAGACTTGAGTCTATTCTCAGGGAAACATTCTGCCTGTTTCTAGTTTAAAATACCCAATTTCATTGTCAATGACTTCAGTTTAATGAATTCCTGGGATCAGACCTCGCCATCATTCTCCTCCAGACATACAAAGACTGGTCAACAGAGACACAGTGCAAGTAAATAATGTGCATATAAATCTGACAGCCTATATTGGATAATGACTTAAGCTCGTGAGAAAAAATAGGCTTTTCTGATTTCAGTAAAATCTGATTAAATCTGAATTCTGCCCCCAGGAATATTTTTTCTTCTAGGGATTATCCAAAATGGCCTTCCAAACATGGCCGCCTTTGTTTCCTCACATAACTGTGTGTGCCTGGCCTGGCCCTGCTCCCCCTCCCATTGGTTGCACATGGCTTGTTAAACCAATCACGGCAACCGGGAGGCGGGAGCCGTCCCATCCATACAAGGCACACATTGAAAGCCCTGTCTACCCCTGTCCACCACGGTACGCCACTAGCTGCCCCCGTGAGCAAGTTTGTGTCCCCATACCCATGTGAGAAAGTCTGTGCCTCCCATGCCCCCGCAAGCAAGTGTGCGTCCCCCCCATGCCCCCGTGAGCAAGTCTGTGTGTCCCCATGCCCCTGCAAGTGTCTCCAAGCCCCCCTCCCTTTGCCCCCATGAATGTCTTCAAGCCCCCCACCCCTTCCCCCTGTGAGTGTGTCTCTCTGCCCCCACTCACCCCCGCTTGCTTTTAGCACCCTGTGCCCCCCCTCCCTTTCTCATCCCTCTCCTTCCTTCCCTTCCTGTCCCCTCCTTCTGTCAAATTTCGGCTCTACCTCAATTGCCGTCAGACATAGTAAAAGTAGCTGCCTGTCTTTAGTAGCCATCTTGCCCTCCCCCCACCTTTCCAATTATAGCTTAGCACTTACTCTTATCATTTGTCCCTTGACCTCTGATAACAGCTCTTCTGTCTCCCCCTCCTTGTCTTCTCCTCCCACTCCGTCCCCAACACTACCTTTGAATAGTCTTGACCTTTCAAGATAGTCACTTGTTCTGTTCCTCTCATTATCCCTTCTCTCCACTCCCCACACCTCCCCTCACCCCCTCTTGTCATTCATGCACTACAACAATTGTCAAGCATAGTAATGTTACTGCTAGTCTTGTCTCCTTTTTTCCTCCCTCTCCTCTCCCTTATTGTTCCATGCACAGGTACTATCTGATATGAAAGTTATTTTCATATTCTGATTTGTTTCAAGGACCTGTAAGAATGTAACTGTATTCTCCCATGTTCCCTTCCTCCTTGAAGCCCATTGAAACACATTTTGTATAGGCGCTATACAAATAATCAATCAATCAAAAATGTCAGAAAATGTCCTCTAGATAACTGTGCAGGCCTTGATACACCTGCATTACTGTAGTAAATTGAAAATTAAAAGCAAGGTCAGCACTGCCCTCTAGTGGACATTTTCAGAGATGCTCATACCTGAAGATGACCCAAACTGAAAGAGGCCACATCATATGCTTGTTTCCCTTAATAATTATTTATTTAATTGACTATGGCCCTCATTATGGGTCCGGCGGAAACTGTGTCGGTAAAACTGGCAAGTAGCCACCGGACCCGTAATGATTTACCGCCGCCTGACTTGCCGGAAATACCAGGGCATTACAGCCCCAGCGGTCCGGTAAGTCTGGCTCTGGTAAAATGTTGATCCCAATTCCCATAGTCCATTAGGACTCTATGGGAGTGGGGACCACGGAAGCAATGGCACTGTTAATCCGCTAATAACAGTGCTGGTGCTTCTGTGAAAGTCTGCGGGCGGGTGCCATTACGCCCACCAGGTCTGACCCTAGCAGGCGGAACGGCACCTCGTAGCAGTCTCGTAGTTTGTCGGTCCAGAAACAACTGGGCTGGTTGTTAGGAAAGATTTCATATTTGAATGTAATTTTCCCTCCATGTGTCAACCCCCAAACATTTTGCTGCTGTTTTACACCCTGAACTAAACTTTGCCAGAGAAGCGCAGCCCTCAGCTGCACTCGTCTGGGCTTTCGCTCACTTTTTATGGGGAAACTGACATGCCCTTAAGACAGTCAGTACTGGGAGACTTTGTTTCCCTTAGTCCTTTCCTCATGTTGCAACTTTTGTGCAACATGTAACAGGTGTACAATGTAACTTACCTTACAGTACACTTGGGTCTCTAGTCTTTCCAAAGGCCCTAGAAACTCTCGCTGGACTTTTTATGAACTGTGCAGATGTGTCATGGACAGGACTGGTGGCAGCTTTCATTTACATATATTTTTAACCCTTTCTTGCCATGTTAACCGCATTAACCGCGTTTGGCACAAATAGGTGGCCTGGCTCTAAAATGGCCATGCCACGAGGTTCTTTGTCCTGTCCTTTGGCCATCTTGCCCCTTCACCTTCCCCAGGTTGAGTCGACCCGCGTTAGTCCTTGTTTGGTCATGCACTTTCCCGCGAAACCCAATGCTTTCGCGGGCTTCTGCATGCCTTGTGTGTGTGCCTCCAGGATGTGGGCTGGGATGTCTGTTCCCAATACACTTCCTGGGTGCCAGAGAGTCTAGAGTGTCCTGAATGCCTGGGACCACTGTGGTCCGTGATTGGTCCACATATGGAGTGAGTGTTTGTGATCAGATCTTCCATTGGGTCCTCTCCGTTTTGGCGCAAAGGGAACTTTGGATAGAGGAGGCTGAAAACACCACTACCATGTCGATCTCCTGAGTTCACACGAGCAAAGGATAAGGAACCAAGTATCCTGCAACAAGAAGCAGAGTCGAGGAACCGCTAGTGACCCGCTGGAAGGTTTGGCACCCTGAGCCTGCTCTCGTCCCGTGGGACCCCTCTGCATCTGATCGTCCTAGGTCTGCGAAGACGCTTCGACCCCTTGGGACCAACTATTCTCGGCACCTTCATCAAACCCTGCAAGTAAGCCTCTTCGGAAGCGTCCCTGGGCCAACCAGTGGGCTGACAAGCTTACACGGGACGTTTGCTCTGTCACTGCCGCCGTTTAGAGGAGGCCCTCGAAACTTGGCATACTGCTAGCTCTGTGTCCACGGCACCCTCACACCGAATTTCGTACACTTGGCATTCCCAGGTCTGAAGTGAGATGTGTGCGCCCAGACCAGGGTAAACGCGGTTGCCGTGTTGCCCTGCTGTGGCAACGACCTGTGCACGTTCCTGATTTGTGACCCCCTTGCCCCTGAAGCCTGCTGCATTGGAACTGGGCCGATTCCTCTTCCCTGAGCGGAGAAATCGCCACTGTCCCGTTTGGCAATTCTCGCTGCATCTCGGGAACTACACGGTGTCGAGACATCCTGATTGTCGCATTCGAACCTGCCAGCGAAGTGGACTGTACTGGCGAAGTCTGGTTCTGCCTGCATCGGGGACCGGTGAGTAATCCTTACCTCCACCGGTGGCCCCTAGCGAAGGAGCCCATTTTTACGCTTGAAGTGGCCCCCGATGGCACCTTGCCTTTCCATAGCTATTGTGAAATAGCTACTCCATCCCGAACTCTCCAAGTGCCTCTGCCCTCAAGTGGAGGTCCTGTTTGAATAGTGGGAACCTGTTCTTCATCGCCTTATCCATCTTCCTGAGCTGCTAGAGACCCTTGAAGAGACCCTATTTTGTCCATTGGCACAGGCGCGTGCATGCACTATTGAGCATAAGGCTCCTCTCTTCATAGGGCATGGACTGTATCTTAAGTTAGGTGTATTCTCGTTGTTGAACTGGGTCTAAAGATTACCTGAACTGCCTGTTTTCCTCCCCATCTAGGTGGTCTACATATTTTGTGCTTTTAACTCCTTAGACCCCATCGGTCTTGTATATATATGGTATTGATTGTGATGTATTGGTTTACTTTAGTGTTACTGTGATTCTTTACTATGGTCTATGTTACAAAGGCCTTGTAATAAATGTGTCTATATTTTTAATATAACACCTGTCTGGAGTAATTCATAAGTGTCCTTGCTTTGTGTGCTCATTGAGGTCTTTCAGTCACCCTCACCTCTCTTGAGACTTGGTCTTGAACGCCTGCAATAGCTACCCTGATTGGTCTGGCTTGTCCAGAGGTTACCCTGTTCCAAGAAACTAGGCTGGCCTTCTGAACCTCTGCCCCTCCAGGTCAGAGTTCAGAAATCCTTCTTAACACTGGTAATCTTACCGGCACCGCCGTTTCCAGACTGGAAAACTTGTAGTGAGGGCCAATGCATTTAAAAGAAAATAGCAATTTTGAGTTAATTATTGGGGTAGCAAATACTAAAGCTGCACAGCTGAAAAACTCCAGTTAACCACTTGTCACAGAAGATGCAAATGGACTGCTTAATCAAATGGAGCCTTGTATTCCATTCATCCTCCTTCAAACAATAGCCTGTTAAAGTTCTCTTGGGGAAATGGACCAAAAAAAAGATCACTTCTATTCCCATAATGCAAAGTTTCCAGAAAAATGTGATTCTTTTTAAAAAAAAATGTATTGGCATTTTTCAACATAACCAGCACATGTGTGCTAACATTCAGCAAACGACAGAAGAAAAAAAGGAAAGACATAAAATCAATAATAGCACAGTGGGTCAAATTGCATCATTTCTAATCTCAGTTTGTTTAATCATCACAGCTGGAGATTCCATACCCCATTATGATCTGTCTCAGAAAGATAGAACGCCTGAACTCCGAGCTATTATTTCAGAATACTATTGCCACTCACATAACAGGCAGCTCTATATCACACATTGCTGTCACTTTATGGACGTGTTAGGGGCGAGCTTGGGTTCTCCTGTGGCATTTGGGACTGAGCAAGCAGGTAGTGAATGTATGGTCCCCATATGCCTCTGGGCTTAGCTTGGGGGTGCAGTAGTCTGCCATATTCTATCTCCATGTCATTACAGTACAGGGCATCAGAACGCCACTGATCTTGTCTCAGAGATTGTGTTAAGCCCACCACCATCGCCACCCATCTCTTGGCCAGGAGTAAAAGAAACCCAGTTAGTTTCCTCACACCATTTGGGGATAGGTTTGATGTAACCCAATAATACAGTCATTGGGCTTGGGTCCAATCTCTCACCCACTATGTCACAGGGTGTCTAAAGAAAACCTCCCAAAAGGACAGAATCGCCAGGCATCCCCATGCCAAGTGCAAGAAATCGGCTGTTGTATTACTGCATCTTGCACATCTCTGAGGTGTCTGGAATTAATCTGTGTAGGAAGGCTGGTGTGTAATAGAATTGATGAAAGTATTTGAAATGGATCAATTTAAATCTGCTATTGAGTACCACTCGCCTCGTCTCTTCACAACAATACCTCCACGCCCCATATAATATTTTACATCCCAGTGAGATTTCCCATTTCTCTGAGGAGGAGGTACCTGCTTTCATTGTGGCTTTAAGGCACATACCGTACATAGGTTGAGACCACCCTACTATTGTGGCCGCCCTGAAGAATTTTGTCAAGTATTGAAGCCGCTTCAGGTTCCTTGGGGAAGGTAGAAAACATCTGCCTTATAGAGTTTCTCAGCCTAAAGTATAAAAACATATCCAGGGATGTAAGTTTCCGCCTACTCCGCATCTCCTCCAGCGTTATGAACTGGCCATTCGGGAAGAGATCACAAAAGCAAGTTACCTTCACTCGCTTCATAAAGGCAGCATAGCTTTTTCACTAGTCAGCGGGATTCTCTGTATGTAAATGACCGGTAGATCTGGAGAGTAAATTACTTCATCTTTGTATTTGTGCTCAATTCGGGTGCACGCTCTGCAGGTCAATTCCACCATGTTATTTACTCTGGAGGTCATATCGGTGCTGTCAAAATGACTTGACCGTAAAAGGAATGGTGTCGCCAATGCTCTCTGCACCTCTACATGTCTTCTTTCTACTTGGTCCCCAAACCAATAGAGGAGGAACCCTGCTTGAGCCACATCGTAGTAAGTTAGAATTCTGGGAATGCCAAACCCCACTCATTTATTGGTGCAACTAGCTTCTGCCATGAGATTCTGGCCAGTTTCCCTGCCGAAATTAACTGCAGTATCACAGATCTCAAATCCCAAAAGTATTTTCTGGGTAGCACCAACGGGATATTGAGGAACACCTATAAAAACGTGGTAGCAGCACCATTTTAACTAAGGAGATTATCCCGTAGAGGTTAAGAGGTAAATCCTTCCACCGTTCCACCGCTGTTTTTGCCTGTTCCATTACTCTTTGGTAGTTATACTATAAGACATTTGGGGCTCTAGCAATATCTATCCCTAAATATCGAGTAAAGTCCCCATGCCACTGAAACCCCCATTCATCTACATAGCGTTCGGCACTGTCTGCTAGTGGAAAAAGAACAGATTTCGTGGCGTTAATTCTGAGCCTGGAGTCCCCAAATGCCAGTATGTCCCGCATAATCGGGTCGAGGTTACGTTTGGGTCAGTGACAAAGAGAACCATGTCATAATAGGGGAAACTACCACTCTGTGTTTACAAAGTTAAGCCCCTCTATTTAGGTGTCATTACCCGATTATCTCTGCTAACGGCTCTATCGCCAATGCAAATGGCAACGGCGATAGAGGGCATTCTTGCCGTGTACCCCTTTCCAGCATTATATTGGGGGTAAACTGACAATTCACCCTGACCTAAGCACTGGGTAATGTGTACAGTAACAAGACTAATGTGATGAACTGTTCCCCCATCCTATGTAATTCTGCAAACAATAAAGGCAATCCTACTGAATCAAACGCCTTTGTGGCATCTAAAAGTGGTGCCACAATTGAGTCGTTGTGCTGTACCGCTAACATCAACCCAAACATCTATCAAGCTGCCCCCCGCCCCCGTTAGCCCCAAATACCTGTGGTGCAACGTGGTTTGTGATCCAGGATGCACGGTTCACTGGTGTCCCTCTGGTTTTAGGGATTCCGGTAAGGGCTGTGTCTGCCTGGTCTGGAAGATATGCAGTGAGGGTATTCACTCCTGGAGCCAAGCTGTGATATACAGCAAGCCTGGAACAGGGAACAGTTCCCCTGGACAACAGTAATCAGACCTCCCCACAAGTCGTGGTACCGAGCAGTGCAAACACTGTAAGTGGGAGGCCATGGTCTTAACAAGAAGGAGAGAAGGAAAATGGGGGAGGGGGGAGACTGGCCAGGAAGGCCGACCAACAAGAGCAAGAACAAAGGTAAGACAGCAAGGGAAGGCAAGGATCCAACAGCGTTTCACCTATGGAAAAGGTTGCGACACATCAGGCTTACTATGTGCCGCATCTTTATACTGTGGTGAAGCCAATGAGGAGAGAATGCCAGGGCATTGGTTGCTCCTAGCAACGGACCAAGCGGCGCTCACTGCGCATGCTGGAAGTCGGATGCTGGTTCCGGATGGCAACCCTTTGGCAGCCAATCCACCCTAGATTCTCTATGGAATCATGATTGGGGCCATAGTAATTAACCAATGTGTACAAACTACCCTGTATGATGCCCTGCACTACCAGGCATCTTCCCTCTTGATCTTTAGCCATGGTGATGACGTGGAACCCGACAGAGTTGTGCAAAAAAATATACACTCCTCTGGAGTAGGAAGAGAAGTAACCGTGACACCCCCATCTCCGCCCAAATTTCGATTCCCCTCCCAGTATTAGATGCGTCTCTTGTAGAAACGCTGCATCTACATAATGCCTTTGCATATACAACAGCACATTGCAGCACTTGGACAGACAGTTCAGGCCTCTCACATTCCATGCCATGCTCCTATGCACATCATCCTCACAAGCACATATTGTTTCTCTTGCTTAGTTTGTGATGCTGTGACACCCCATTGTCCAATAAAGTAAAGCAACTCACAGTTCCTCTTCATACTTATCGTTAACCCCTTTAACAACCCCCCTCCATCCCCACCAGCAACCCCAACCTGCCAGTTTCCCCCCTTCCCCTCACCAGAACACCAAGCATAAGCTCACGCATGTGGGCTCGCCAGGGCCAGTCCTCCGGGCAATCCTCATAACTAGATAGTGCCCCGCCTGCCAGTGTGTACCAAGCATTTCCCACCTGAAAATGTCAATACTGCATTCGTGATAGCTTATGGGAGATGTCTCCCTAGTAATTATTTCCTCTACGGCACGGTGCCCTAGGCAGGGTTGCAAGGAATGTCTTTGCCCCCTCCGGGGTGTAGAAAAATAGTGTCCTTCCATCATGTTCCACTCTAAGTTTCGCTGGGAAGAGCGTAGCTTACTTCATGTCCCGCTCTCTAAGTCTCTTTTTGACATCGATAAATGTTTTCCTGGAGGTCTTTACTTTATCCGAGAAGTCGGGGGAAAAAACTGGATCTGTGCATCATATCAGGTGGCCCTTTCCCTGGCCTTACGCAAAGCTAGGTCTCTGTACCGATAATTCCATAGTCTGGCAATCAAGGATCGGGCTGGCGCTCCCAGTATAGGTTTCTTCCCACTTGGAATACGATGGGCTCTATCCACTATGAACACCACAGAGAATTCCTCGTCACCCAGGAATTCTTTCAACAGGCCTTCTATCAATTGCGCATGTCTGCCTTCTTGCGTACACCCACAATTGACAGGTTGTTGCACCGTGAGTGAGACTCAAGGTCATCCTGCTTGTCCGTTAGTTCCTTCATGACTTTTTTGATTGTGACAAACTCTCCTGGTTGTGTTAGAGTTGTCCTCGAGCCTGGATAATCAACCTTCTACCTCTCCTAGGCAATCCCTGTGCTTATCCAAGCGCACTTGCACATGGTCTACCTTGCATGTCAGGGTGTCCATCTTTCCATTCAGTGATTGTATGCTTGCTTGTACTTGACCCAACATTGTTTTAATGTCAGTGAGTGTTACTCCCGGATCCAGCATTGAGGACTGCAAGGCTTGAATCGGGGAACAGTCCCCGAGAGATAGTGGTTTGGCCAGAGTTTCAAAGTGTAATTTAGATTGCTGCTTGCCTGATTTTTGTAACTTTGACATCTTGCTGGGTATGTTTCTTGATCTCACCTGGATGCTTTCCGGGACACTAGATCCTGTCAAGGATCTCACCAGGGACCCGGAGTAACGTTACTCCCTTATATATTTCATTAAATGTACTTGCTGATGACTGGGGCCATGCCCACTCACCACTCCTTTCCACACAACTCAAAGGGAGCATCAGGAAAGGAGACTGCCAAGGTTGGAGCGTCAGCCAGTTGTTACCAACCCAAACATTTACATCCCCACTGAATGGCACTTTGTTTCCGAGGATGCCGTACAGTAACTCCACCATCAAGTGGTGACTTGCATCCTACAAATGAGACTGTTTATGTTCATCAGGATTGCGCACTGCGTGATACCTGACCTCTTCAAAGATATCACCACAGACTCTGACCAATTTCCCTGCCGCACAGATCTCATTAGATTGGGCCCTACGGTGCCTAGGACCCTGCTCTCTCTTGACTCTTTTCCACAAAACACAGAGGAAGAATCGGGCACAGAAACCGCAGAGTTTAAAACATCAGCCGATTTTCTTTCAGCCCAGTGGCCTGTACCCACGCTGAGTTGCACTGTGTCTTCTGGGACGCCTGTCAATAGTCCTTCCACCAAGCAGTGCCTTGCATCCCTCAAATGAGTCCGTTTATATTTACCCGGATTGCACTCTGCTCTGCTTGGTTCACACAGGCCCTGCAGGATCACTTCCCCAGGTCAAGTCAGTTATCTTCCAATTGTGCAACGTTGATATTGATATTGATATTTTATTCCTATCGCGCTCATACACAAGTGATTTAGAGCGTGACAAGGCAAGGGAAGGGGAACAGAGGAGAAACAAAAACAACGATCTTACTAGGCCCAGTGACATTGAGAACGCGCAAGTGCATGGTAGAGGGGGAGAGAGAGAAGTGCATGGAAGGGGGAACAAAAGGAGAGTGCGGAGCAAGGAGGAAAAAAAACATAAATAATAATACATTAATTAATAAGTAAAAGTCAACAGAGGGAGTGCAGCCAGCAAGTGGCAGTGCTGGGTTTAAGGCAGCAGGCTGGGTAGGTCTCAAGTTATAGAGTGGCAGGGAGGCTGTTCCAGAGGGAGGCCCCAGCCAAAGACAGAGATCTACCCCCAGCTCGTTTCTTTGAGAAACGACTGACCCTGAGGGAGTTAGAGGTAGAGGAGCGGAGTGCTCGAGATGGGAGGTATTTGCGGAGGGATAGCTGAAGGTATGTTGGACCCAGAAAGCCTTGTGGACAATGCAGAGGGTTTTGAATTTAATCCTTGCATCCACCGGGAGCCAATGGAGAGATTTCAGAGCTGGAGAGATACGACCCCAGGGCTTGAGGCCAAGGACAAGTCTCGCAGTCCTGTTCTGGATAGTGTTATCATCAAGTGTACCCGATAGAACCATGGTTAGTACACGGGTGGTGCCAGGGGCTCCCCCTATTTCCAGTACATCCAGTCAGGGTCTCTCCAGCCCACAACTGTGCCAACAATCCCCCCTTGGGTCCCGAGACTGTATTGGATCAATCCAAAGGATGAGGACAGGCCCCCTCCTCCACTCTGGTGCTGTCCCACACACTTGGAGTGGGGGGGTGGTCCGTTGTAAACCGCCACCTGCTAACCCAGTTGGTGGCCGCCACACACTGCAGCTGGCTACGTTGTCCCCCAGGTGGCAAAGGGGGCTAGGGCTTCAATCAGTGCCGTACTTGGCCCACCCTCTGGCAAGCTCAAGCCTTCGTAGTAATGGTGGAGTCCTGGCCATGCATACACGGGTGTGGGAGAATGTGTCCTCAGTCCTGATGGTGCCAACGTCCATGCACTGGGACCTGCTACAAGTGGCGGCTCCTCTCCGATTCACGCAGCTTGCCAGTTGCACTTATCTGGCCGTGCACAGAACAGGAAGCTCCTCCGCGCTCCCTGCTTCGGACAGTGTCACGGGTTGCCTGTACCGGCCTGTAACTCCAACACGGGAGCCTCGCCTCCACACCATGTTGGCTGGTTATACTTCGCTATCTCCATCTCTGAGGCACTCCTGCTCTTCGGAGTTGATCCAGGATATGAACGAGACGTTCCTATCTCGTATGGATCCTGTGTAGACGTGATGGCAGTTCGAGCAGTGCAGGATAAAGACCAGATATTTTTGGATTGCCCAGGAGCTCACAGGCTCGTGGCCGTTTTGACTGGGCTCTCTAGCGCCCCCCCCCCCCAAAAAATGTGATTCTTTAGTTCGCTTAAAGAATAGCAGATTTATGTCTGTGATTTGGAATCCCTAATTCCCATCAAATTAAAAACCCAGCTCTTTGTTATGGTTCCACAATCTATTTAACCATTACATTCATACTTTATTTCTGTACCAAGAGCTGTATTGTAATTTGTGATGAGAAGCAATTAGTTCCCAGGAAGTGTTTTATTAAAAAGATTGCTCGGTTCTTTGCCCTACATGCAGCTTTGAAAATGAATATACAGATGAGCCTGCCTCTGCCCCCAATGCGCCTTCCTCATCCTCTCCTATACAACATGACTAATATTTACCTTGGGTAGTGTATGTCTTAGGGTTCACTACAAAATGAACTTGTATCTTGCCCTATGTCTGGCAACTAGAGGCTCTTAAGTCTGCATTTAATTATTTGCATTTTTCATGTGCAGTTTTAATTTTCCATTGTAAATTCAGGACTACATGTTCAAGAATTCAGAGAGAAAACAAAGGCTGCATCAGTATAATTGGTGATTTATTTGCTTCACATGAATTATGTATAATCCATGACTTTATGTGGGAAATAATGGGGAAAGCACTTATAAACACAAATCTTGGAAAATGTTGAAAGCCGTGGAAAAACACTATCAGAATTCTAAAAACATAAAATAGGAGAACCTAGATATAAAGCTTGTCGCATAGACTACAACGGGTCCAGAGCTGTAATGAGATGCAAGCATATCTTGCTAAACATGGGCTTGCCATGTAAGATGTGTATAACTAAGCAAAGCTGGATATCTTCTGGAGCCCAAACATGCAGCTCAGGCAATTTCCCTACAAGGTGACTTCATAGAAATCGCCCTCAAAAACCACATACAGACGTTTTCCAAATTTCTGCGGTCACATAAAGGGGGTGCAAGCATAAAATTAAACTTCACCATTCAAACAGAGTGAGGCTAGTCCCAGGCTGTGAACCAAGAAAACAATAAAACCATTCGAGCCCAGTGATTTGTCTGAAAAAGCCATGATGGGCCTGATTCACAGAAAGTTTTCCTGTGGTACTGCACCATTATAAAATGCTTCTGTGAATCAGGCCCATTGTCTCAAAAGATACTTGCTGCATGAAACTGCATAGCCTTGAAGGGGAGGTAGTGTCCACAGCTTCCCCGCCCGGCACCTCAGAGCTCATCCTTTTAAAAAAAGAAAAGAAAATGTTTGTTAGTTTTTTTTGGTTTTGTTTCAACCATCATGATACAATACATTATTCTATGCAGCATATCACAATTTGTCTTCATCAATTCCCCCCTCCCCTCCCAGCCCCACATTTTCCCGTGTCCCACAACCAAACTACAACTACGACTATGACTTGCAAAGTATTTGCTATTCATTTCCCCCCCACTGATGCTTAATTCCCTCAGTTGGGCTTCTTGCAACCTGAAGAGATGAGGCCGACACAGGTAGGTGATTTAAAGCATAAGCTTTATTTCATGCAGGCCCGCATGGAGAACCCATCCAACTGCGGCTCCGCCAACCGTCTCTCTGTCCTGCCTCGCGCCCGCTCCACAAAGAAAGTTAACTCGGGTGCTAGGCAGGTCAGAGAGGCAGGCGCAAGCCTAAATATGTAAACAACATCCCTACATATCTCCCCCCCTTAATGTAACAACGAAAGGACATTCATGAATGCCACAATTTACTTTTTTTTTTCCAAAAAAAAACATACAAACAAAATTTCTGGTCTACTTTAAAACTCCAACTAGTAACACAGATTTAAAGAATTTCTACTATATAGTATTTTTCAATTAAAATATTCTCTCAGCCAACCTGGTTTCTTAACCACCCTTCCTTAAAAGTAACAGTCTCACTCTCATTACGCGTCACCACCTGACTATCATCATTTTCTTCCCTCGACTGATCATTCACTCTATTCTGACCATCTTCATCATCATCAGGTTGTTGAACCTCATTAGCTTTTGCCAACCTTCCTTTCGACCAAACTTCACCTCCTTCTACAACAACCACACCATCCCTAATAGCAGAAATCCTCTTAGGACCAAGGAATTTGCTCGCAGTGCACTTTTCCACAAACCTGGGGTTCTTTATATATACTTCCTCACCTACACTCCACTCACGTGCTTTCACTTTCTTTCTTACATCAAAATGTTCTTTGTTCCTCACTTGTCCCTCTTTTATCAACTTCATTATTCCTTCCCTATCCACCACAACTGATTTTGCTAAACCAAGCCAACCTGGACACAACCTGGTGCCCGGTTCTCTCCCTTTGAGGGACACGAATGGAGCAACACCCGTTATGGAGTGTGGAGTGGTTACATAGCACCACGTCACATGTTTCAAAACTTCCTTCCAGGGTTGCCCCTTATTCAGTGCCATCTGAATACCTCCTTGAGATATCTATTCACTCTCACAACCATCCCATTAGCTCTGGGATGGTATAGAGCTGTTTTTGTGTGTTTAATACCATAACTTGGCAGAAATGTTTTCATTTTAGCTGAGACAAACTGCACTCCATTGTCTGTTACTAGCTCAGATGGAACATCTTCTCTCATAAAAACTCCTTCCAAAAATGTAATTAACTCACCTGCCGTCACTTCTTTCACAGATTCCCACTCTATCCATTTTGAATGAAAATCTACAAGTACCAACAAGTATTTACCACTCTCTCCCAACCCTGCAATGGGGCCCATGATATCAACTGCCAATTTAACCCAAGGCTGACTCGGAATGGTATTTGGAATCATTGGAGTTTCACGAACCACTTTACTTTTATCACTCGACTGGCACATCACACAATTTCTGACCTTCATTTCCGCCATTTTATCTAAACCTGGCCACCAATAGCTCTGTCTCAACTTCCTCTTCATTGCTCCCTCTCCTGGATGACCTTGATGAGCCAAGTCTATCAACATTTCCCTTATTCCTTCCGATGGTGCACAATATTTACCTCTCCACAACTTATCATTCATCCAATACAATTCATTTTTAACTTCCCACCATATTTGGAAGTTTTTGTCTAAATCTTTTTTTTCTGGCCACCCCTCCATGGTCCACATCTTCAACTTTTTCATATTGGCATCCTTCCGCTCTTCTTGTACCCACACTTCTTGCGTAACTGCGTGCTCCACCTCAGCTACAACAGCTTCATCCAGCATTTCCTCTTTAATTCTCTTCCCAATCTCTCTATTCTCTTCCCCCGGCAATCTCGATAGATAATCTGCCACAACATTCTTGTTCCCAGGTAAGAAACTCACTTCAAAGTTGTACAATTGCAATCCCAACCCCCATCTGTTGATTCTAGGCGATCCCATCGCCCACCTGGCACCCTCAAACAACTGAACCATGGGTTTGTGGTCAGACCGTACCACACATTTTCTACCCCACAAGAAATATTTAAAGTGGTGAATAGCCCAGAACATAGCAAGTGTTTCTCTTTCTATGACCGAATAGTTGGCTTCAGCCCCTCTCAGTGAGCGTGAAGCAAATGCAATCACTCTTTCCTCATTGTCCTTGTTGTACTGTACTAGAGTTGCACCCAACCCTATGCCGCTAGCATCCACAACCAATACACATTTATCACATGCCATACATTTTCCAATCGACGGTGCACCTATTATTGCCTCCTTAATACTCTTAAATGTTTCCTCACAATCATCACTCCATGCAAACTTCACCCCCTTTCCAAGTAGTTCCCTCAAGGGCGTAGACAAACTCGCAACATTTTCAACAAACTTGTGATAATATTCCGCAAGTCCTAAGAACGACCTTACTTTTCCTTGCTCTCCGGTCTGGGTGCATTCTTAATTGATTCTACCAGGCTCTTTTTAGGTTTCACTCCACTTTTGTCCACAACATGCCCCAAGAATTCTACACTCTCCACTTTTATTCTACATTTACTCCTCCTTACTGTCAACCCAGCTTCATCTAGCCTCCTCAACCCTCTCGCAAGAATTAAATCATGTTCATCCCCAGAGTTAGCATGGACAAGAATGTCATCTTGAAAAACTACTACATTTTGTACACCTTCCAACACAGCTTCCATTACTCTCTAAAAAACAGAGGCCGCTGACGCCAGTCCAAACGGCATTCTGCAATATTTGAATGTTCCCAACGGGGTCACAAATGCCGTCAACATTTGACTCTCTTTCAGCAAAGGCACCTGATGATACACCTGAGACAAGTCTATCACAGAAAACACACTTGCACCCTCAAGCGTAGTCGGTTTCTCTCCGATGTTGGGAAGGGGATGCTTTTCAACAAGAATGTTTCTGTTCAAGTCTCTTAAATCCACACATAACCTGATGTCACCATTAGACTTAGCTGCTACAACCACTGGTGAAAGCCGTTCAGAACTCTCCACTCTTTCAATAATTCCTCCTTGTAGCAACTTTTGTATTTCTTGCTTCACCTTTTCATACAGATTATGTGGTATAGGTCTAACCTTATGTACTTTAGGCACCGCACCTTTCTTTAAAACAATACCATGTTCAAAATCTTTCAACACCCCCAACTCCTCTAAAAACACTCTGGGATACTCTTTTTCCCATATGTCTTTCACTTCGTCCACTGACACTGTACTTTCAGCACTAGCTTGGATCCCTATACCCAGTTTTCGCTGTTCTTCCCATCCTAACAAGGAAGATCCTTCTTGTGTGACATAAACATTCGCCTCACAGCTGCGACCTTTGTATTTTATAGACGCTTGAAATTTTCCAAGAACTTTGATCTTCACATTTCCATATGCATAGGGTTCGATCATGTGTTCACTTAGTTGCTCTACACTTCCTTGTACACATCCTTCATATGTTTTCCTCGATATAAGAGTCCATGTTGAACAGCTGTCAACTTTCATTGTCACCACCCTGCCCTGGATCATGAAGACATCAGTCGGTCCTTTCCCTTCAGGGTACAATTCAGCTACCTCCAATACATGTTTGCCTTGAAACGGAATTGCATGGCTCTCTTCCTGTTCAGGAAGACCTAGATCAACGTTGTTGACTTGCCCCGACTCTTTGCAAACCCTGGCAAAATGACCTCTTTTCTTGCACTTCAAACAGTTAATATTCCTCGCCGGGCAGAACACACTTGAGGCCACATGCCGGTTGCTGCCACACTTGAAACACTTGACTTCCTTGAAAGAATTAGGTCTTCTGGAGTTAGGATTTCTAATTGCAGCAACTTCACTCCCAGACTTCTCTGCTTTCATTTTTATCATATACTTGCTCGTCAGTTCCATACTCCGCGCCATTTCCACCGCCGCTTCCAGTGGAAGATCTCTGGACAATAGCCTTTCCTTTATCTTTTCACTGTTAGTGCAGCGCACCAATTGATCTCTCATTAATGAGTCAGTGAGGGTCCCAAAATCACATGAATGACTGAGAGTTCTCAATGCAGCTATGAAGTTTTCAACAGGTTCCTGTGGTTCTTGCACCCTTTTGAAGAACTTATGTCTTTCAACTGTGGTATTTTTCTTGGGTTCAAAATGGATTTCAAGCTTCTTCTCAGCTATGCTATAAGAGTCAGTCTCTCCTTGTCCTTCTTGTGGGGGTTCAGGCAACCCATCGTACACACTGCGCCCTTCCGCGCCCAAATTGTGCAAAAGAATGGCTTCCTTCCTTGCAGAAGAAAATGTATCTCCTCCTATCGCAATGAGATAAGTATCAAAAAGCTTCTTCCATCCGTCCCATCCGATACTGGGTGTACCAGCTTCTAGTAGAAATGGTGGAGGTGCTGCCATACTAGCCGCCGCCATGATGAACCCTTGTGCTTGGAACTAAGCTTGGACCTGAATTCAGCAGCACTACACTCTTTTACAAGATGTAAACACAATATTTCCAAATGTGGTAGGGATTTTACTGCAATTGCCAGAGTCTTCTTTTCTGCCACTTAACCCTTTAATTGCACTTTCCTGAACAATATGCACTTCACTTTGGGCCGTTCCACTGCCACAAGGGCCAACTTGTGTCCGTGCAAGGGATTTTACTCCAGAGATTGTGTACTCCCTTATTAATCTGCCTCTTGGTGCCCTTTTGAGCCAGAACAATGCCTTGATTTCCACAGGAGGCTGGCAGTAAGATTTCACTTGCGTGTGTGTAACAAGGATTACGGTACTCCTTCCTCCTCTTTCCCCTCCCTTTCCAAAAAAACTGCTGCAAATCCTTCCTTGCAGGACAGCCCGTCTTCAACCCCCCCCCCCCTTTCCCTTCCTCCTCACCTGCAGTATAGTGTCCAGGAAGAAAGGGGCGGGGCTGGCCTCAACGATTTGCAGGCAAGAAAATGTGACGCCCCCAAGCGTGAAAGCGGCAGGAGCGCCAACGCCGGCGTGGACAGCCCAGACGGGCCTCCCCACAATCCCTCACAGGGGGAGGTGGGGCTGTCACAAGGCCACGGAGCTTCAAAGGGGAAGCTCAACGCTGAGCCCTCGATGCCGATGTCTCCCGCGGGCCTGCGTTCACCTCGTCGCCATTTGAAGAGATGAGGCCGACACAGGTAGGTGATTTAAAGCGTAAGCTTTATTTCATGCAGGCCCAAATGGAGAACCCATCCAACTGCGGTTCCGTCAACCGTCTCTCTGTCCTGCCTCGCGCCCGCTCCACAAAGAAAGTTAACTCAGGCGCGAGGCAGGTTAGAGAGGCAGGCGCGAGCCTAAATATGTAAACAACATCCCTACACAACCATTTCCATCTCTCAGCACTCCTTCCTCCTCCAACATCTCCAGTAACTCGGGGTGGTTTGTCATCGGGCGAGGTAAAAAGGTTCTGCACTAGTGCATTCCAGTTAATTGTGTCATCAGTGCTTTCTCTTCTCCCCGTTTTATTGCATCATGCCACACTGCTGTATCTGCTATTGACCATCTCTTTAGATCTTCCCACCATATTTCTATGTTCGGGCCCTCCCGTGACTTCTATGCTATTGCGATCCTTCTTTTTGCAAACACCCATGCCAGGTCCACCATCCTGTTTTCTGGCTTAGGCTTCTCAGGGCACGTGAACAACCCAAGGAGGCAGGCCTCAGGCTTCCATCCGAACCTTATAATGCCCCCTTTCCTGAGCCTTGATTCCATGACCAGTCAGAACTTCCAAATAACCGGGCAGGACGAGAACATGTGCTGCATTCCTGCCTCGCTCACTCTGCACCCCGGGCATCCCCTTACTTAAGAGCCTGGGAAGCGTGACAACAGCTATGGTGTCATGTATGCTCTATGGCATGCATAGAATTGTGTCCACTTCAATCTGGCATTTCTAGATACTTTCTTTGGGTACCGCAGTGCCCTGGACCATTCTACTGTTGTGAAGTATTTGCCTACAACTGATTCCCACATGCTTTTCCCACTAGTCTATTGCAGACATCTGTCCACCTAACTGAAATAGACCTGAGGGGTCTGTAATCCTATCCTTCCTTAGCCACAGTACTTCTTTCAACAGGTACGGGGCTATCCCAGCACTCAGCAGGGCATGTTCTACCATCTCTGATTCTGCCAGCCACCCTGCCACATGCTGCAGTTGCCCAGCTAGGTAATAGAGTTTGAAATGCGGGAGGCGCAGCCCGCCCCCTCTTCCTCATACTCCCTGTACAACACTTCTATGGCCACCCATCTTCTGGCATTTCTCCATATGAAACCTCCTTTTGCTGATGTCAGCTCTCTGAAGAAAATCCTCGGGATGACGAAAAAAAAGGTTCAACTGTACAATACGACCAAAAAATGCTACCCCGCTCACTATACTATGTGGTATAGTGAGCTGGGTGTTGCGGGCGACACCCCGCAGCACACCTGCAAAAAAAAGGAAAAAAAAGAAAAAAACGTGCGCTGCAGGGGTGTCCCCCGCTCACTATACTTTACAGTATAGTGAGCGGGTGTTGCGGGGGACACCCATGCAGTCCCCGTAGTATGTAAGTGTGTTCACATGAGAAAGGTGCAAACCTTTGGTAGTTTGCAACTTTCTCATGCAAACTTTCCAGCCGTGGAAAAATCAGCCCGCGGTTGGATCACTTAGAATCCGGGACGTTTACGAAGTGGTATAAAAGGCGGGGGAGGGCCACCATTTTAAGGAGCGCTACCCTGCCCATCATTTAGAGGGGCAGTTCTCCCCAGAACTTGATAGAGGCTTCTAGGCCCGATCTTGCCTTTAGTGCATTATGGCGATAGGTGTTCTCCGCCTCGTGGTAAACGTCGATCCCTGGATACGTAAAGGTATTGACCTTCCATTGCAAGCCCAGAAACGGGAGTCTGTCGTTCTCTACACCAACCCACCCCGCAAGTGGAAATAGGCAGGATTTTGACCTACTCGCGAGATCCTTGACAGGTCAGCAAAATTCTCCATCACTTCTAGATAGGACTCCAGATTTCCCTCCGGGTGTCGCATATATAGCAGCACATCGTCTGCCTAGAGCAGCAGTATTCAAACTGAGGGGTGGCTGCAACCCTGGCAGGGATTTGAGAGCCCAGCATGAAATGTAAGGAGAAATGGGCAGGGGCGGCTCAGATGGTCAGGCTGAAGCATGAAACTGTCTCGGGCACCAGGTAAAAAGTGGGCCCCAGTTGTAAATGGATATTCATTCCTTTAGTCATAGATTATTTGAATTGTACCCAAGGGGGTGCTTTACGTTAAAATTTAAGTACATTGTGATATATAAAGAATATTTCTTCAGCAACAATGGTCAAAATTACTAACTGCATAGTGAAGTAACTCATCAAACTGGCCCACATTGGCCAAAAGGGTGGCCCATTTTGACAGGCCCACACTAGCATTTTGCATTTTTGGTACAGGCATTGCCTTGTAGGCCAGTCCGAGCCTGGCAGCACATCCATAATGGCAAGGGGGTGCCCACCCAGTGGCCCCGTCACCCGTTATGGAGGAGCTAAGGAGCCAGCCCAGTGAAACAATGAGCACTCCCCTCAGCTGCTTTTTCCAGCCGAGGGAGTGCTCCTGGGCTGGATGAACTGTCAAAGGGAAAAACTATTTCCCTTTGACAGTTCACTTTAGTTCCCCAGCCGCACATGCTCACTGAGCCATGCAAGTGCAGGGGCGTTTTGGTTCGCCAGCATTGCATATCTCATTGGAAATGCTGGCTGGGGCACTGCATATCTGTATGTGTGAAGGGGAGCTCCTGCGCCTCCTCGCACATACGGACAGAGCAGCCTGGAGCAGGGCGTTTCAGCACCCACCCGCAGGCCAATGCAGAAAGTATGTTTGTTAATTTTTGCTCGTGTGAATGATAGTGATTGCTGTATGAATGAATGTGTGTGTGTGTTAGTTTGTTTTGGTTCGTTGAGCTGATTTTGGCAAGTGGTGGATAGAGGGGGGAAGGAGGTTTGTACAACAAAGGCATTTTACAAATGCCTAAATGCCTTTGTTGCACAATCCCCCTACCAACTTGCCTAAATCAGCTCTCCTTCTGAGGCGCTGTGGAGCCCAGGGGACAGGGATGGTATTTTTACTGGATTTCTATCATAGATGTCCAGTCAAAAATACCATGCTTTCCCCCTAAGCCCCCAACCCCCTTCCATATAGACATAATCATGTTGATTGTGTTAGGCCCGAGGGACAGGTATGGTATCTTTTTACTAAACATCTATCATAGATGTCCAGTAAAGAATGTCATGCCTGCCCCGTGGCCCCCCAGCACCATTTGTAAACTGTTTGGCTATTTAACCATTTTTTTTAAAAGTATGCTCTACAATGCAGCATTTTAACCCATTATTAAAAAAATTATTAATGGGGAGGAAAACCCCCCGAAACCTTCTTGATTGGTTCGGGCTCCCTCCCTGCGCTCAGTCACTATGGCATTTTTGGGGGAAATAGTTATGCCCCTCCACTTAAAAAATTCACCAGCCGCCACTGGCCCTCGGACTGTGTTGGGAACGGGATGGGGAGAGCACAGGGACTGTGGTGGGAGCAGGATGGGCGGGAACCATGGGATAGTGGTGGGAGCAGGCTGGGTAGAGCCTAGGGTGTGTGATGGGGTGAGGAGAGCCCAGGGACTGGGCAGGAGTGGGATGAGGGAGCCCAGTGACGGTGATGGGAGCAGGTGGGAGAGCCCAGGGACTATACTGGAAGTAGGGTGCAGTGACGGTGCGCAATACATACTGTCCATTTGGCATTTTGGGGGGGGGGGTGTGGCCAGGCCAAATTTTGCTCAGGGGGGCCAAGGCCAAAAATGTTTGAAGACCACTGGCCTAGAGCGATATCACATGGTGGACCTCATCTATGCAGAGCCCAGCGTTTTTAAATTACTTTCTTAGGTATGTTGCCAGAGGCTCCAAGGCCAGAATGTATAGCATGGGGGATGAGGGGCAACCTTGTTTCCTGCCCCTTCATATTGGGAACTGCTCTGATATGCATTTACCAGCCCACACTCTAGCGACCAGGGTGGAATAGAGCATCTGGATCCATCTCATGAATTTCTCACCTATCACAAAGCTTCTCAAGAAGGCAAACAGGCATTCCCAGCTGACCTAGTCAAATGCTTTGATGGCATCAAGTGCCACTACCGCACAGCCCTGCAGCCAATTTTGTGTACTTTTATCGCATGTAGCCTTCTGAGGTTTTCTGTCATTGCTCTCCCTGGGACATAGCCGGTTTGGACCGGGTGTAATAGTGACCCGATCACTCTCTTTAGTCTCTATGCTAAAACGGCTTTGAGGATCTTGGTGTCCTGGTTGATGAGTGATATCGGACAGTATGAATCACATACTGGTTTTCGCTTCTTTGCCTGGTTTTAAAATCAGGATTATAATGGATTCTTCCATGCTATAGAGCAGTTTCCCTATCTCGTATGCTTCTTCGAGAGCTTGGAGCAATTTCAGGGCCACCATGTCTTTGAATTCTTTATAGAACTCTGCCGTTAGGCCATCTCCCCCTGGAGCCTTGCCCGTGGGCAGCATGGCTGCTATCTCCTGTACTTCTTCAATTGTGAGCGGGGCCTCAAGCATGTCTCTTTGCTACGTATAGTGGGTAGGCCGATACCAGCCAGGGTCTCTTTGATTTCTTGCTCTCTAGTGCCGCTCGAGTCCTTTTACAGTTCTTGGTAGAAGGTTTTGAATATCTCATTGATTTCCTTTTGCGACCTCCATGTTTCTCCACATTCGTCCAGTATTTCAGTATCTGTACTTCTAGTCAGCCAGGCCAATAGCCTACCGGGTTTGTCCCTTGCCCGTAGATCCTCACTGTGTATTTTGCAAAACTATACCTTCCCAACCTCTTTCCCAACCCTAGTGCTCTCTAGCTTCCGTGCTTGCCAGATTTCGCTCCATTTCCTTCTGAGTTCCTCCTGCCTTAGCTATGGCCACGCCCCCTACCACCACCTTGACATCCCATGTTTTCCCCCTTTTCTGACACTACCCTCGTTAAAGCCAAAGTATTCTTCTATCTGCTGAGCCATTTCTTCTTTGAATGGGCCATCTCTCAGGGTTTCTGCACGTAGTTTCCACGTTGGTATCGGGCCCAATTGACTACTGAGTACCCATTGTAGTATTAAAGGCAAGGTCTAGTAAAAATGTTTATTGTCCCTACGGGTCGGCCATGTTTTTTTAAGCCTAAGTGGCTCGATTTTAGAAAACTTTCCTATGGACCTTACCCGAGTTTTCGTCCATTAAACGCACGCGAAAACAAGCACCAGGGAGCCGCCATTTTCTGATAATCCTATCTTTTCCCCGATCGCCCTGGCTGACCTGTTTTTGGGGCACTAAATCAATTCCCCCGCCCCTGAGCCTGTCATCAGCAGACTCGTACCGCCCATTTCCCAACGCCAAAGCACGTCTTGTGTCAACATTCGCTGCGCTTCAGCTAATGACGTGTCGCCATGGAAATGGCAGGACGCCTCTTTCCTCAATAAGTATAAACAGACCGTTTCACAACACACAGCAGCAGATTTTCGATTCCATTCCTCTCTCTGTGTTACTTTGAGTATTCTGTGACTCGTTTCAGTGCTCTGGTCAGCTACCTTCGCCGCTTGTAGCCCGTGTGAACAGATACCAGTACCACCGCTATAAATTATTTTAGTTTGTTTAACACACAATGGCTACAATAATGCCCTACATGTACGAGCCCGAGTATACCGAGGAGGAACTACTGGAAAGGGAAGCACGCGAAAACGATGGGGATTCGGACGGCAGTTGGCAGGACGAATCAACAGATGAAGAGCCTGGGCCTAGTCGAATGGACGACGTCTCCACCTGGTGCACATGCAATCGGTGCGAGCTAATGCCAACTGAGGACGAGGACTGCTGCTGCCGAGAAAACTCGGGATTCCTGGCCTACATTTCGGAAGGCGAGCCACGACCGCAATGCATCACCGAGCTGCCAGACTTCAGGGCAGCCTGCCTCACACGGGCCGTGTTGAGAATAATGATGGTGCTTATGCACGAACTTCGAGCAACTGTTCGTCCTCGTAATCCGAGTAACGAGTAAGTATACTCTGCTTGTCATGCCACTCCTATTTCATGTTCTTCTACTATATCCAAAATTACATCTACATATCATTGTAACGCATGTAAGTCGTTCAATAGTGTGCATTGTCTAGATAGCATTTGTCTGTGTAAAATGCCATTAGTTACAAGAATTGTCATTGACAACAAATGTTTATTAAACGTATCTTGGTCATTTAAAAACAGTTTGTTTCATTCCTTTTCACAGGTGGTACAGGCTGGTGGCCTATCGTTCCTTTACATGGTGGCTTCACGGGAGGCTTGGACACCGCGTTCGAAGAGTGATACCCGCCTGTGCCGTTCGTGCCATTAGAGAAACGTTCCCGAGTGACAGCGGTCAGTACAGGGGATTTTCTCTCGCTGTGCTGCAACCTGACCTGTATAATCTTTAAAGTCTTGTATTTTTGTGTCATGAAAATAAGATACAAAATAAAACACCACATATATTTTAACAACGGTTGTCTCGATTTTTTAAATGAATCAAGTGTGTCTCCATTCAAGGATGGACGTCCGACATCTGTGCTCCGAATGGGTGAAGGTCTGGTCGCTGTGAAGCAGGGTGGTCACTATCTATCTAAGCTAACATAACATATTCTCGATAATGCATGCACTAAATAACACTTGTTCAAAGTCTTTCAGTAGGTTATGTCTCTATAAAAGTCACACATATATCTATACTAACAATTACCATTGGATTATACAGGCCTAAGGGTCTTGACCACTATAATACACCGGTTGAAGTGTGGGTCTGTGCTCACAAGAATCTCCGGTATGTGGCATTTGTTATTGATAAGCAACGATATACTATCATTGATATAAAGGCGATATACTGTATATTGATATAAAGGCGGTTCGCGCCGGTGGATGCGCGCTGGCATGGGGGGCTGTCAGGGGCGCGAAAGGCCAAGGTGCCAAACTACATGTACACTTCAAAAGGTGTCCCACGCCAAGGGGCCATCGGTCACATGGCCTCCTCAGACCCTGTGTCTCCAGCCAGGCCTCCCCTTGAAGCAGGCCGCCCCCCTGCTATCCACATCCCTGCTATCCACATAAGTGTGTCTCCATTCAGCAGTCTTCCTGTGCCTTATCTGCACGCCCCAGGGCCATCCATCCCACCCCCCTGTATCAAAGGCGGTTCGCGCCGGTGGATGCGCGCTGGCATGGGGGGCTGTGACGGGCGCAAACGGCCAAGGTGCCAAACTACATGTACACTTCAAAAGGTGTCCCACGCCAAGGGGCCATTGTTCACATGGTCTCCTCAGACCCCGTGTCTCCAGGCAGGCCTTCCCTGAGGCAGGCCGCCCCCCTGCAATCCACATAAGTGTGTCTCCATTCAGCAGTCTTCCTGTGCCTTATCTGCACGCCCCAGGCCCATCCATCCCACCCACCTGTATCAAAGGCGGTTCGCCCCGGTGGATGCCCGCTGGCATGGGGGGCTGTGATGGGCGCAAACGGCCAAGGTGCCAAACTACATGTACACTTCAAAAGGTGTCCCACGCCCAGGGGCCATCGGTCACATGGCCTCCTCAGACCCTGTGTCTCCAGCCAGGCCTCCCCTGAGGCAGGCCGGCCCCCTGCAATCCACATAAGTGTGTCTCCATTCAGCAGTGTTCCTGTGCCTTATCTGCACGCCCCAGGCCCATCCATCCCACCCCCCTGTATCAAAGGCGGTTCGCGCCGGTGGATGCGCGCTGGCATGGGGGGCTGTGACGGGCGCAAACGGCCAAGGTGCCAAACTACATGTACACTTCAAAAGGTGTCTCACGCCAAGGGGCCATTGTTCACATGGTCTCCTCAGACCCCGTGTCTCCAGGCAGGCCTCCCCTGAGGCAGGCCGCCCCCCTGCAATCCACATAAGTGTGTCTCCATTCAGCAGTCTTCCTGTGCCTTTTCTGCACGCCCCAGGCCCATCCATCCCACCCCCCTGTATCAAAGGCGGTTCGCGCCGGTGGATGCCCGCTGGCATGGGGGGCTGTCCGAGGCGCGAAAGGCCAAGGTGCCAAACTACATGTACTCTTCAAAAGGTGTCCCACGCCCCCGTGTCTCCAGCCAGGCCTCCCCTTGAAGCAGGCCGCCCCCCTAAGACCACGACATACATACGTCATTTATTCACAAACACACCCCTGTTTCTAATACTTTATAAACCACTTGATATGTCTCATGAGAACATCTTTGTGCTTTGCAAGTCAACTCCTGAACGTGTTACCTGGCAACCACTGAGATCTACGCTAATCTGCTCGTCGTCATGCTATCCGTGAACTTCTGTGACCGCTTAGAGCAAACCCATCAGTGTGCTACCCGTGCCCACCCACCTATTCTCCTGCAACATACTGCTCTGCTTGCTGAATCCATCTGTTTGTTGGTCAAGGTAAGGCCATGTATCCTAGTCATATTTCGCAGATTTTTAAATTTCTATCTATTTACGAGTTGAGTACACAATAGTGCTAGGTTCATTGGTCTCATTGCTATTGACTTGAGTTTCCATTGCTATGCTATCAATAGATCTATTTATTTTCATCTGTGTCTATTGTCATCGAATTGCACCCTTCGGGGGTCCAGTCTATAATGTAAGCATGTTTCCTTCTCGTGCAATACAGAACATCCAAGGGATGAGTCACATGTTCAGTTTTTAGTCACATCATTTATACATTTCTGCAACTTATGCAAATACTAAGCTGCACATAATGAACTGGTATAGTTCCTGCGACCAAAACAAACCTTGCATTGATCATTGTATGATTCATTTACTTTTGTATCAAATCTTTATTCTTGAAGATTGTATAATAATGTCGATATTTACTTTTCAGATTTATCAACAATGCCTGCCTGTTCGATTAGCGGTTGCCCTTCGAAGACCCACGCTAAATCTGAAGGCACTACACTGCATGTATTCCCGAAAACTGTTGATCGAATAAGAGAATGGGTCAGACATTGCGGATATCCACTGGATGAGCTGGAAAGTAGAGGCCAACAAGTCTTACAGGACAAGAGGGGTGATCGATACCGCATCTGCAGCCGGCACTTTTCCTTGGACATGTACACAACTTCTTGGGTAACAAAGAAGAATTAACGGCGAACGACACGGAAATTGCACGAAAACGCTATTCCCACTCTATTCGTCCACATTCCGCCACCGGTGAGTCAAGTGTCCGGATTTAGCTTTAGGCCTGGCGGCAGTGTGTAGGTATCCGAATGGATTAATTGATATTGTAGGTGTTCTATCCCTTGTAATAATTTCGATATTGATATGAGTTTATAGTTTTTTGAATAATGACATTTATCAATATATTCTTTTTCGATTTCATAACCCACAAACGCATTGTATATATATATGGGGACAGGGAACTGTGCTGTATTGAGCATTTTTCAAGTATTCTGTCAGCTTACATGGCTATTTTTAATATTGGCATTTCATTATCAATCATTAATTGACCTTTACAACTTCTTGACTATCCCTTCAATCTGAAGCAAGAACATTCTACATCCTTGACGTGGTCGCAGTTATCAACCACTTCTAGCGCGTATCAGGTAATCTTACTAGGCTAATCCGCTACATACTTGTTTTATGCATGTCAAGTAATAGTTTTATTCTATCGTGTAATTACTTTAACGAATGTTTGGTTACTGCTTTCCAATTGATATACACCTTAGTTATCGTCCACTGGTGTTTGTTTTCAGTTCTAATTAGTGTTATCCATACTAATGCAAGTACTGTCTTTCAGGGAGATGCTGAAGCGTCCGCCACATCTACAACATTTCTAGATGTTCTTCAACAGCAGGAGGTATGGATACTGACAGCTCCATCGAGCATCATCATCAGAGCTGGAATTCTTGTTGTTTGATTGTTCTACACAATGCTTCATTCGTGGTTAGCCGTTGATATGTACCTGTGCTGTCGACCCCAGGTATGTGTTATGTTTTCACAATTGTAATCCTCACTAATGCAAGTACTATGTTTCAGGTAGTTGATGGAGCGTGAACCCCTGCACTTGATGCAGAGCCTGACATTCAAGTATACGAATCGGCGCAACAGCTTTCGGAAGTGCGCACTACATTTGCAACATCCATAGATATTCTTCAGCAGCACGAGGTATGGATAATGACAGCTCCATCATGCGTGATCATATACCGTGATTCCATTTGCTATACTTTCTTCCCTATTAACGCAAGTTCTGTGTTTCAGGGAGACGACGAAGCTTCCACCACAATCACAACATCTCATTTAGATGATGCAGATGTAAAGGAATCGTTGAAATAAGTCGATGAAATGTGATCATATTTGGATTTTCCTTGATTCTTTTGGACAATGCATCATTTGTGGTTATCTCTTTATATGTACCTGTGCCGTCGACCCCAAGTGTGTGTTGTGTTTCCAATATTGAAAAGCATACTAATGCAGGTACTGTGTTTCAGGGAGAAGCGGATGCCTCCTCTCCAATACAACAATTCATGGCAGTCCATGCAGAGCCAGAGGTATGGATACTGACAGTTCCATCGAAATAGATCATCACTGGTCGAATACTTGTCGTTTGATTGTTGCACACAATGTTTAAATCATGTTTGGCTATTGAGATGTACCTGTGTGTTCGTCCTCGCGTGTGTTTTATGCTAACAATATTTTGATACATAGTAATGAAAGTACTACGTTTCAGGGAGACGATGGAGCCTCATTCCGTGCTGTCTATGCGGATACAGAAAATATAGTCGTTGCAGCGCAAGAGGAAGGGAGGACATGCGGAAACGAATCAGAGCTACAGCGTGCAGATGTTGAAGGTCGAGTCAAAAAAGTTGCAAAGAAAAAAAACAAAAAAAGGTTAGTTACAAACAGTTCATAACTTTAAAAAAATGTTTGTGCTGGGGACTATTTTATGTTTTTTTCCAGTCAATTCTACTACACTCCATCTTGTGTTTAAACTGAACATCTCTTTTCCAATCTCTCCTCCAGTTACCCGTGGGTGTCAGAACTATACACACACAGACAGTGAAGCGAATGAGAGATGTGGCTTGCCAGACCGTGGACACTATGTAGGAACTATTAATTGAGGCGAGGCGTGTTCAGGCTCGAGATGCTCATGTCCAATGGCCAGAACATGAATTAACTGTGTTTGGAGACTACAGCAAAGTTGCATTGGACCATAGCTACAGTGCGACCGCACCACCACAAGAAGATGTTATTGAATGTATTGAAGATAGCTCTGAAGTGGTTGCAGATCAATTTACACAATCTACACCCGCCAAAAATTTGCCACCAAAAAACCTGTCGACATTGTTGTGTTCTCCCATCAATGTTGAAGTAATATATGTTGAAATGACACAGAATGAACCAGCCGCAGCATGCATAGACGCATCAGAACTTGATATCAGCGATATTACTTTCCAATGTGTTGAAATCTCCACAATGTCAAAGGCCGAAACAACGTTGACGCAGGATGACAGTCTAATGAAAGAGAGCAAATACATTGTATTCGACAGTTGTTTGATGGAAATTATAAGTATGCTGAAATGTGTGCATTCCATTAGAGGGAAAGTATGTGGGAAGCCATTGATTAATGTGACTCGTCAAATAAAAGGCAGTAACGTCAAAATAAATGCCGCCTGTAGATTAAATCATAGGTTCTCATGGTCTGCACAACCGATGCTGGGGAAACTGCCAGCAGGCAATCTACTGTGTGCAGCTGCATCACTTTTTAGTGGCTCCAGTTTTAGAAAGTTAGAGGCTTTCTTTCAGTTTGTGGGACTCCATTTCATTTCTAAAGTGCTGTACTACATATACCAACGTGATTATCTGTTTCCGGCCATTAGTGATGCTTGGAAAATTGAACAATTGTCTCTAGCAAGTACATTCGAAGGCAAACGATTCAGGCTAGCCGGCGATGGACAGTGTGACAGCCCTGGATTTTCTGCCAAGTACTGCACCTACCACTTTCAGGACATGGATAGTAAGAAAATTGTGAGTTCGGTGGTCGTGCAGGTAACACAATGTACATCCTCAGTGGCCATGGAGAAACTAGTTTTATAAAAATCAGTGGAATATCTACAATCGAGGGGAATGCACATCGACCTCATAGCCACGGATAGACACGTTTCAATTGCCAAGACAATGAGAGAGCAGTTCCCACATATTAAACATCAATTTGACGTATGGCATCTTGCTAAATCAATCAATAAGAAAATCTCGGCTGCAGGGAAAAAAAAAGGTTTTGAAAGTATTTTGCAGTGGTCACATTCTATCACCAACCATCTTTGGTGGAGCTCAAAAACTTGTGAGGGGTCAGTGGAAATACTACTTGAAAAATGGCGGTCACTGATGCACCACTGTACCAACGTTCACCGCTGGACAGCAAATGAACATTTCCACCAATGTGAACATGGCCCTTTGTCCCCCCACGGAAGAAGAAGTGGTTGATTCCATCTTCACCGACACACAAAGCCATTGAGAAGATTGTTTTCGACAAAACTCTATCAAGAGATTTGAGAGGACTGACAGAATTCTGTCACACAGGAGATTTGGAGGTGTTCCACAATATGTGCCTAAAGTACAGGCCAAAGCGCTTGCATTTTAGCTTTCGGGGCATGAAACATCGCACTCTACTAGCGGTCTTGGCCCATAACAGCAATGCCGGACGTGAACAATCTAGGACTAGGGGTAAAGTAAGGATGCCTCGCTACACTAAAGTGTTTTCAAAACGAAGTAAGCAATGGGTGATCAAACCAGTCTATGATGAAATGCAGTTCGACTTTGTGAAAGGCCTTATTGTTGCTGTGTTAGAGAAGCACAGATATGGAATTTTGGACGTTTCTGTGCAGAGCAGTGATCCATTGCCACCGAACATTGTGACTGTGCCATGCCCACCCGAAGCACAGCTGATTGTGAAGTACAAATCCCGGTTTAAATAATTTCAATACGATTGTCTTTTTGTAAATAAATGTTATTGTACAGTGTACCTGTAAACCTAACCCCTACCTTCACCATCATGGGTGGCGAACAAGCTGAGTGTCATCTTTGAATTCTCGCTATTCACCTCACATATGTGTATGTATATATTTTCTCATGTCTCATCTCATGTAAATGTAAATGCTGCGCACTGTTAACGGAGGGGAGGCTTGCGTATTGCAAATAATAAAACAAACAAACAAACAATAAATCTCACTTTTAACTCAACTCCTGTGGTACTTTATACTTTCCCTGACCTTCCGCCAAAAATTAAATGTCTCAATTTGAGCTGCAAAGCTCGCAGACAACTGGGACAAAATTGGGGCTCTTAGAACGTGCCAACCAAGCGGGCCGTGGCATTTGGGAGAGAAGCCAGTTCGCATTTGCACATTGAGGCGCACTACATAGACGGATTCTAAACTTCAAGTTCTCACAGATGCCTATACTACGTGATGTTCCAAATAAAGAATGCGAAGGACAGCACCCAGATGAGGCCCACAAGTCGCACTGGAAGTATAAGGGTCTATTGTTTTTTGACCTTGAGACAGGGACCATGCCGAAAGAACTACATTTGAAGGGAGTGCGCAATAACGTAAGAGACGATAAGGCAGAAAATTCAGAAACTAGACCGAGTTTCATTTTAGGTCAGTATACGAAAAATCGTTGTCAAGAGCACGGTCCGTTTTACAGACTGCATTACGAAGAGACACAATGGAAATTTCAAATATAATGTAAGTAAATCTTTACACGCTTTTATACCGGAATGAAGATTTAATGAATGGATGCATGAATAAATGAATGAATGAAGAGCTAGGAAAAGCAAGTAAAACTGTTCGTAGTGGGCACATGGGCATGCAGGTCCACTGGTCTCACCGATTTCGGTCCTTGGCCCAGCCACTTTTCCCTGCACTGCCTACCTGCACTACGGGACTGTCTCTGTATCCTTCAGCCCCTTCTCCCGGCATTTACCTTGCACTTGCCACCAGCTGGCCCTATTATTTAATTTGTATTCAACTAACCATGTACAGCCCTTCCCCATGCGCGATCAGAAAGACACCTGGCCTAGTAGGATCGTTGTCTGTCTGCCCTTGTTCCCCACCTGCCTCGTCACGCCTAGAAACACTTGAGTATAGGCGTGTTACAAATGCCATATCATATATCATATCATTCCTCACGCATGTAGACTAACTGTCGTTTATCATTGTGTGTTGGACTCGATTTATCTCGTTACTTTTCGCATTGATTTTAGAGACAAAAATACTCCATTGAACTATCCTTGCAAGCAAATAGTTGCTGATCGGCCGTAATAAATAGAGTAATATTAATGAAGTTCGGCTAGCGAGACTAATTATCATTTTTTTGTTTTCATAACAGGTATTTGATCCCATTCTGCCACTGCCATCTGTTTGAGACACTGGCGGATGGATTCTTCAGCAGACACCTGCAGCTTCGGGTCAACAACTGGAGCACGATCACCATATTATGGGACGATTGTAACGCTCACCTGGTTCCCACGGAGGCGCGACGTCGAAGGCGCAGAACTCTGAAGATGGACAGGAAGGGCCCCTCTATTCTGGCTTCCCTGGCTCGTTGGATACCCTCCTGTGCGTGAAAAGGGAGTATTACCAACTGTGGAACAATTCTCAAGCCTCCCACTCCCTTCCAACCCTCCACGATACCTCCTCCACGATTCCCCGTGAAGCCTCACCTTAGGGTTTGGAAGGATGAGCTCTCCATCCTGCTTCTGATGCAGGGGCGCGTTGAAACCCAGTTACTTCACTGGATTGAGGATTGATGGGAGTTCAGGTAAGCTTGACTGTTCAGGTAAGGCGCTGTAAAAGTTCTGTTCAAAAGTTCAAGCTTAATAATAATGTTCGTTGTCTAATTGCAGCAAGCGCTAATGCTTATGTCTTTTTCCCCTTAGGGGCTGGGGTTCGGAGTGCCGGAGATATGGCGCCGACCCGAAGTGAAACAGTTCTGGATGAGCGCTCAGGTAATGTCTTTGCATTCGCTCATTCAATGTCTTTGTCTTTTTTCCCCATAGGGGCCGGGGTCCGGAGATGCCAGGAAGCGGCAGGACCCGAAATGCAGTGGCAATAATCCAACAGGTAAGACTTAAAAGGAAACTGAGCTTTCCTTATTCCTTTTCTCCCTCTCATCTTTGTTCTTGTCTTTTTTCCTCTAGGCGCCGGGGCGTAGCTGAATCCGGAAGATCGCTGCTGAAGATGGAAGCGCCTTGCAAAGGTGAGTAAAATGCAGCGCTGCAGCGATTGAAACAAAATGCCTTTAAAATGATGTCTTCCTTTTCAGGGCCATTGGAGAAATGACTCCGGGATGCAGATTTAGCAGGTAAGGGCTTTTCTTCTCCTATTCTCTTCCTTTCTCCCCTTGCAGGTGTTCCAGGGTGCTGGCAGGCGTGGCTGAAGTCAGGATGCAGGAGCTGACACGGTGAGCGTCCAGCTGCTAGGTGCAGAACAACGCGAAGCACGTGTGGCTGTTCAGGTGGGGTTTAAATAGCCTTGGAAGAAGTTCCTGGTATGTATCCTTCCACCAATCAGGTATGTATCCTTCCCCGACCACACCCGGGTGGTGAAGTAGTCCTACAGGTAAAGTAGTCCCATTCAGGCCTCAAGAGGGCCTGGATGAAGCAGCAAGGTCTGCATCAGGTAAGTGTGCACCCAAGCACTTAAACACATATCCTCTTCTATGAGCCTGGCGCCCGCTATGAGCCTGGCGCCTAAGGCGCCAGGACTGAGTCCAAAGGGCCCCGACTTGGGCCCGCTGAGACTTCCCTGGGGAAAATGATGTCTGCCTCTGGGGTTGCTGGGCCCGGCCTGGCTCTTTGGAGGTAGGCATCATGACAGTACCCCCCTCAAGGCCCCTCCCAAGGTCTTTTCCTCCGGGGGTTTTGGTTTGTGCGGGAATCTTCGATGGAATCGTTGAATTAATCGTGGTGCGTGAACATAGTTACTGGGTTCCCAAGATCTTTCCTGAGGTCCATATCCTTTCCAATCAACAAGATAGAAGAGTTTCGACTTAACTATCTTGGAATCTAAAATGTCTTTCACTTCGAATTCTAATTCTCCATCAATTTGGACAGGGCCTGGGGGCTCAGACAGTCTGGTTCCAGGTTGTACTGGTTTTAGAAGAGATGCGTGAAAAACGGGATGAATCCGCATGTTGGATGGTAAATCGAGTTTAAAGGCCACTGGGTTGATAATAGCTTTGATGGGGTAAGGCCCAATGAATCTGGGATTAAAAGTTCGCTGACCCTTGAGGGGTAGATGTTTAGTTGCTAGCCATACCTGATCTCCTACTTGGTAAGGAGGAGTTTTACTTCGGTGCAAATCAGCGTTTTCTTTATACTTTTTCTTGGCTTGCTGTAAGTGGGTTGTAGCTTCTTTGAAGGCTTGGGTTATTGTGGAATGTAGGTGATTTACTGCAGGCATCTCCAGGGTCAGAGGTGGATCTAGGCCAGAGGTCCGAGGATGGTGACCATACAGGGTATAAAAAGGAGTCTGTCCGGTTCCAGAATGCACTGAATTGTTGTATGCATATTCTGCAATCCAAAGGATGTCTTTCCAATTTAACTCGGATTGGTGTAACATGCACCGCAGATATTGCTCGATAGTCTGATTGGTTCTCTCGGTTTGTCCGTCGGTCTGGGGGTGGTGGCTGGTGGATAACCGCACGTCTATTTGTGCTAGTTGGCAACATTTCTTCCAAAAGTGGGAGATAAATTGACTTCCACGGTCTGAGACTAATATGGAAGGGAAACCATGTAACCGCACTATATTTTCCATAAATTCCTTGGCCAAGGTGGAAGCTGACGGCAATCCTTTTAAAGGGATAAAATGGGCCATTTTGGAGAATAGATCCACTATTACGAGAATCGTGTTGTAACCACCACAAGGAGGCAGGTCAGTTATAAAGTCCATTGACAAGGTGTGCCAAGGTGCTGGTGGAATGTCCAAAGGTTGAAGTAGGCCGGCTGGCCTTTTCTTTTGACTCTTATTTTGGGCACAGATTCCGCAAGACAACACAAATGACTTTATGTCTTTTCTCCAAGAAGGCCACCAGACATGGCGTTTGATCTTTTCTTCTGTTTTCGCGATACCGGGTTGTCCTTCCATTAATGATTCATGATGACGGGTAATGACAAGTTCCTGCAATTCTTTACTTGGCAGAAATAACCGCTCTTGGAAGTAGGGTAAATCATCCTTAACGGTGTAGTGAGGACCCTTTTGACTCCATTCCAGTAAGGCAGAAGAGTCAAAAAACTGTTTTACTTGAGCTTGGATGTCCTCAATGGTTTGCAATGAAGTCAAGCCCAGAATTCTTTGTTCCGGTATGATTGGCACAGGTTCTAAACTCGAATTGGGTTCTTCCATGCCTATCCGGGATAAGGCATCTGCCTTACCATTCTTGCAGCCAGGGCGATAGGTAATTACAAAATCAAATTCCGCAAAGAATAAAGCCCATCGGAGTTGTCGCGAAGATTGAGCTTTGGCCGTCTTTAAATACTGCAAATTTCTGTGGTCCGTAATTACGGTGATGGTGTGTCTTGCACCGAGAAGATAGTGACGCCAAGCCTTGAAAGCTGATTTAATAGCCAGTAGTTCTTTGTCGGTAATTGCGTAATTGAGTTCAGGTGGAGAGAATTTTCTGGACCAAAAGGCTACAGGGTGTAGTTGGTTAGTTTCTGGGTCTCTTTGCGACAGGACAGCTCCCATGGCCGAACTGGATGCATCGGTTTCCACGATGTAAGGGAGATCTGGGCGCGGGTGCTTCAATACACGTGCAGAGGTGAATTTGGTTTTCAGGTCCTGAAAGGCTTGTTCAGCCTCAAGAGTCCATTCAAAGCGTTTATTTTTCTTTAGGAGAGCTGTGATGGGTTGAACAGTTCGAGAAAATTCCGGGATGAACCTTCGATAGAAATTGGCAAAGCCAAGCATGCTTTGCACTCCCTTCACAGAGCTAGGAGATGGCCATTTGAGAATGGCGTCCACTTTCCGCGAGTCCATTCGGATTCCTTGAGGTGTCAGGATGAATCCGAGAAACTCCACTTCTGTGGTATGAAAAACGCATTTTTCGAGCTTGGCAAATAATTTGTGCTGGCGCAATTTCTCAAGAACTGCTCTAACATGGTTTCTGTAATCAGATTCTGAGGAGGAATACACCAGGATGTCGTCAATATAAACGATGACACAAACATCGATAAGTTCCCGAAGAACATCATTCATGAAGTACTGAAAGGCGGCAGGTGCGTTGCACAAACCGAAGGGCATTACTTGATATTCGAAGAGCCCAAATTTGGTGCGGAATGCAGTCTTCCACTCGTCGCCCTCTTTTATACATACCAGGTGGTAAGCTCCTCGGAGATCTAGCTTGGTGTGCACACGAGCATCTTTTACTTGGTCGATAAGCTCAGGTATCAGGGGCAAAGGGTAACGATTCTTAATCGTTATCTGATTTAGGGCGCGGTAGTCAATACAGGCCCTAAGGTCTCCTTCCTTTTTAGGTACGAAGAACAAAGCGGAAGAGACTGGTGACTTTGATGGGCGAATGAAGCCATTGGCCAGGTATTGATCCAAATACTGGCGCAAATGCAGGTTCTCAGGTTCAGTAAGAGCATAAATCCTACTACAAGGTAGTTGTGCATTGGGTACCAAGTCGATTTGGCAATCGTAAGATCGATGGGGAGGTAAGGTGTTAGCCTGCTCTTTCTGAAAAACGTCTTGGAATTCTTGGTATTCAGATGGTAGCTGTACAGGGGTGGAAGTTACAGAGGCTAGACCCATAGCTGGATTCCTTGGGTAACAGGTTGGTTCACAATCAGGAAAAGTTATCTTCTTTGCTCGCCAGTCTATTCTCGGATTATGTGTTTCTAACCAAGGGATACCAAGAAGTACTTGAAATTGTGGGGCCTTGATCACATCAAACACGATTGCTTCCCGATGTCCGTCCTGACCCACCAGAGTGATTTCAACTGTGGAATGCGTTACAGGCCCTGAGGCTATTTCGGTTCCATCAACTGTAGTAATTACATCTTGGGTTACTTTCGGGCGGAGAGGAAGCTTAATCCTGCAAGCCAATTCACGGTCTATGTAATTTCCAATAGCTCCACTGTCTATGTATGCTTTTATAGCATGCAACTGCTGAGGCTGTTTTGGGTTCACAAGCACCATTGGCATGACAAAATGCGAGGTCAAAGAGTTTGTTTTCAAGCTCGGCAAGCGGACCCCTACGCTTGTCGGGCTAGGTCGTTTCCCGAACCAGGTGTCAATAACTCGTTATCAGTGGCTCCAACCACCTTCTTGGGTGGTTTAACTGGACAACTTTAAAGAAAGTGACCGGAAGTTCCGCAATACAGACAAAGTTGCATTTGTCGCCTTCTCTCTCGTTCCTTCTGCGTTAATGGTCCTTTAACACTGCCAATTTGCATAGGTTTGGAAACGTCAGTACTCTCAGAGTTAACGTGGGTCTTGATATGTACTCTGGTTTCATACTTGAGCCGATCTGCTTTTCTATTTTGAAGTCTGTGATCAAGTTGAACCACTAAGTCTATGTAGTCTGCGCAGGCCTGGGGTGGATCTGCTATCTGAGCTATAACATCTTTAAGCTCTCCGCGCAGGCCTCGATGAAACAATGTGATCCTTTTATTTTCAGGCCATGCGGTTTCCACAACTAGTCTATTAAAGGTGGCGATATAGGACAAAAGATCCTGATTACCTTGTCGTAAGGATAGCAGTTCGTTGTCAAGGGCCTGTCCCTGCGAGTGTCGAGCGAACAATCTTTCCATGCTGGCCTGGAAGCCCTGGAAATCCCGGAGAATGGGATCATCCTGATTTACCAATGGAATAGACCAATCGGCAGCACAGCCACTGAGGTAAGATAGTACAAAGACTACTTTGGTCTTGTCGTTGGGGAAGGCCCCGGGCCTGCATAAAAAGTGTAAACGGCATTGGTTCATAAAAACGGCATATTTCTTGGGATCCCCCGCAAAACGTTCCGGCGGGGCCAAAGGCATGTGTCCAGGTAGATTGATTTGTACCGGGTTATTCGAACCCATTGTTGTAGAAATATCTCCGGAAACAGCTAAAGGAGTGTGCTCTGCCTGGCCCTGCAATAACCTTTTGGCCAGATCATCAGTTCTTTCCTTGGATAGGATTAGTTCCCTTCTGAGAGCATTAGTCTCCTGGCGGGCTGAGTGCACTTCTGCCCGTAATTCCCCTAAAAGATGGGCCAGCTGATCTGTCTCGGAAGTCTCCATAGCGCCCAGGTGGGAATTTGTGGTAAGGCTTTGCGTTCTGTAACGCTCACCTGGTTCCCACGGAGGCGCGGCGTCGAAGGCGCAGAACTCTGAAGATGGACAGGAAGGGCCCCTCTATTCTGGCTTCCCTGGCTCGTTGGATACCCTCCTGTGCGTGAAAAGGGAGTATTACCAACTGTGGAACAATGCTCAAGCCTCCCACTCCCTTCCAACCCTCCACGATACCTCCTCCACGATTCCCCGTGAAGCCTCACCTTAGGGTTTGGAAGGATGAGCTCTCCATCCTGCTTCTGATGCAGGGGCGCGTTGAAACCCAGTTACTTCACTGGATTGAGGATTGATGGGAGTTCAGGTAAGCTTGACTGTTCAGGTAAGGCGCTGTAAAAGTTCTGTTCAAAAGTTCAAGCTTAATAATAATGTTCGTTGTCTAATTGCAGCAAGCGCTAATGCTTATGTCTTTTTCCCCTTAGGGGCCAGGGTTCGGAGTGCCGGAGATATGGCGCCGACCCGAAGTGAAACAGTTCTGGATGAGCGCTCAGGTAATGTCTTTGCATTCGCTCATTCAATGTCTTTGTCTTCTTTCCCCATAGGGGCCGGGGTCCGGAGATGCCAGGAAGCGGCAGGACCCGAAATGCAGTGGGAATAATACAACAGGTAAGACTTAAAAGGAAACTGAGCTTTCCTTATTCCTTTTCTCCCTCTCACCTTTGTTCTTGTCTTTTTTCCTCTAGGCGCCGGGGCGTAGCTGAATCCGGAAGATCGCTGCTGAAGATGGAAGCGCCTTGCAAAGGTGAGTAAAATGCAGCGCTGCAGCGATCGAAACAAAATGCCTTTAAAATGATGTCTTCCTTTTCAGGGCCGTTGGAGAAATGACTCCGGGATGCAGATTTAGCAGGTAAGGGCTTTTCTTCTCCTATTCTCTTCCTTTCTCCCCTTGCAGGTGTTCCAGGGTGCTGGCAGGCGTGGCTGAAGTCAGGATGCAGGAGCTGACACGGTGAGCGTCCAGCTGCTAGGTGCAGAACAACGCGAAGCACGTGTGGCTGTTCGGGTGGGGTTTAAATAGCCTTGGAAGAAGTTCCTGGTATGTATCCTTCCACCAATCAGGTATGTATCCTTCCCCGACCACACCCGGGTGGTGAAGTAGTCCTACAGGTAAAGTAGTCCCATTCAGGCCTCAAGAGGGCCTGGATGAAGCAGCAAGGTCTGCATCAGGTAAGTGTGCACCCAAGCACTTAAACACATATCCTCTTCTATGAGCCTGGCGCCTAAGGCGCCAGGACTGGGGTCCGCTATGAGCCTGGCGCCTAAGGCGCCAGGACTGAGTCCAAAGGGCCCCGACTTGGGCCCGCTGAGACTTCCCTGGGGAAAATGATGTCTGCCTCTGGGGTTGCTGTGCCCGGCCTGGCTCTTTGGAGGTAGGCATCATGACAACGATCGCCAAGGGCCCACATGCCCTTACGCTGTACTAGTGGCTAGAAGCAACATAACAACCTTTAGGCTGGACTAGTGCCTAGTTGATGGAACAGCCTTGCGGTTCACCGTGCTTCCAAAGTGATTCTTTTTACGAAAATGAACACCCTGTGTACCATAAAGGAAGAGCGCGTGACTCAAGATGAAACGGAACAGTTATTGCGGATACAGATAAAAGAAAATAAATGGCTTCCGGAGTTCATATGGCAATTGCTGAATATTCTCTAAACATTTAATGTCAAATAAATGTACTTTACCAAATGTACCGTGTTGCTGTTTCATTTTAAAGTACAGTTTCATATTCCGAATTGTGGCGCGCTGTGTTGTGAGTTGATCTGTGTTGGTTTCCGGGTTCTGTGTGGAGTCGCGCAGAATACTGGGCGCGTTTGCCTACGCAGCACAGTAACGTCACGGGGAGAGGCGGGGAATATGAATGTTTTGATTATTTCAGGCTCAGGGGCGGGGGAATTGATTTAGTGCCGCAAAAGCAGGTCAGCCAGGGCGATCGGGGAAAAGATAGGATTATCAGAAAATGGCGGCTCCCTGGTGCTTGTTTTCGCGTGCGTTTAATGGACGAAAACTCGGGTAAGGTCCATAGGAAAGTTTTCTAAAATCGAGCCACTTAGGCTTAAAAAAACATGGCCGACCCGTAGGGACAATAAACATTTTTACTAGACCATGCCTTTAAGCGTGAGTGGGCCAAAAGAGTCCTCCCCTCATATGTGGCACTTACGAATTCTCCCAGTTGGTCCATCCCAGTGAGAAGGTAATCTATTTGTGTATATATGTTGTGTATGCTTGAGTAAAATGAGAATTCTTGTATGTTTGGTCCATATATCCAGCGCCAGACCTCTTGTAATTCTAACTTTCATTAGCATTCGCAAGACTTTAGCTGTGGGTGGTGGCGATCTGCCTTTACCATCTGACCTGGCAATCCTCTGGTCTAGTGTACAATTACAGTCCCCTCCCCAGATCCATGTCATTCCTCTAAATGAGGCTAGCTTTGCATACAGGGAGCGGAAGAATGTAACTGAGCTGTGATTCGGGTGCAGAAGTGCTGATCAGGCAGACCTCCTTTTTTTCCAGGAACCCGTGCACCAGAACTACTCTCCCCTCTGTCTCTATGCGAACACCCACTTTCCGGAAAGGCAGCGGGTGGGGGCTATCCAGATAAGAACACCTCTTGCATAGTTGGAGTACCTGGATCTGAACCCCCTTTCACCCATTTTTCAATATGATATGATAGGTTATGTATAACGCGCTTAATACCCAGAGGTTTCTAAGCGCGGACCCAGGGATCGAACCTGTGTTGCTCTGTGTCGTTTTGCTTTCCATGGTAAGCACGTTGCCCCTGAGCTCTCCTCCCGAGACAACCTGTGCCTGTTTTGCTGGTGTGAAGTAGGTTTCTTGTAATACTGCTATCTGGACTTTTTTTTACAATGTAGGTATGTTGCCACTCTTAATCTCTTGATGTAGCTATTCAGCCCCCTAGCGTTCCAAGGGGAGATCCTAAGTGTCTCAGCTATTGTGTCTTTCACTTATGTCTCCCATTGTGCTCCTCCCTTTGGGGGATTTAGTGATCGCATCTTGTCCATTTGCTACTTCCTGGGTAGCTACCTTACTTTTCTCTGTCTGCAAAATGAAGCCGTGTTGTAACCAAAATAAACTTTCCCCAACAGAAACATTAACTGATCGCCCACCCATACATTCCTGTGGATGTGCCACCACCATTCGTCCCCTAAGTCCTTCAGGGTTTGGTGGCTGAGTACCGCTGAAAAGAGGAGAACAGCAAACAAGAACAACCATGAAGACTGAGCTACTACGGCCCCTGTGAGGGGGACTTGGTCCATGATAAAAAGGGTCCCATGGTCACTTATATTCTCCTTGTAAAGTCAAACTAGGGGTGTCTGAAATTTTAAACCATAGTCTGGGCCTCCCCGCCCTCTTGTACATTAACTAAGGTGGTGCATTCAATGTTTCATGTATACATTACTGCATCTCGTTGCATGGCAGCCCTTCAAGTGTCGTCTTTTTTTTTGTATGGCATGCACTTCATTTGATTTTTATTCATCCAGGCATTAACGTCTTCCGGGGCGTCTAAGAACATGGACTTACTTCTATGTATTACCTTTAGCCTCGCTGGGTACAGGAGCATATATTTTATTCCTTGCTGCCGGAGTCTTTCTTTTGTCAGGAAGATAGTCCGGGTAGATCGCCAATCTTGCTGACTCTCGACGGATCTATCCTCCTGTACTGGGGAAGGCTCCGGTCGTCTTTTCTTTGTCCCGGGAGTTCAGTATTTTGGTAATTTTAGGATGGGGATGGGGGGGGGGAGTTCACCCGGGGGGCGGGTTTCTTGTTATCATTCTGTGGTATCTTGGGCCAATCTCATGAAGGATCATGTTTTCTATGTATGCGGTGGGGTCTCTACCTTTTGCCCTCTCAAGTAGCCCAGGATTCGGATGTTGATTCTCCTTGCCCTCCCCTCTGCGTCCTCGGCCCGGTCCTGCAGCTGCCAAGCTTCTGTCTTTAGTTCCTGGACTGTCTCTTCGAGTTCTTTGGCAGAGGCAGGGACATCCTCTAGGTTATTTTCTGTGTCCTTCACTCTGCCTGCCAGGTTACGCACAGCTTGTCTTAGGAGGCCTACATCACTCTTTATTTCTCCTATATGGGTATCCAGTGACTCTCTGAGTGCCTCAATGGCCTCCAGGATTCTGCTATCAGTGATTTCTTGCTGGGGCTCTTTGTCATTCCCTTTTGAGTGTATTTCTAAAGTCTTGGGGTCCTGTTTCTGATCGCTTTTTTTTGTGAATGCATCCATTATGGTTTGTTTTGGCTGCGCTGCGGGGTCTTTTCCTTCCACCTTCCGGCATTTGTCACTGGTGCCCGCCGCTTGTCTACTTTTATTCAGCCGGCATGAGGGCACTTCCCTCCTGTGTTTGCGGGTGGTCTTGCTCCTTCATTGAGTCTGCTTGTGTCCTGGAGTTTTGCTCGTCTGCTATCTCTTGCTACCCTGGGCTCAGGCTTGCTCCCTTTTGTGGCCTTCTGTCTCTGCTTTGGTGCACTGACCGTGTGCGGTATCTTCTGCGGGAGACGGGGTGGGGGGGCTGCATCAGTTGGATCAGAGGGGGAGGGTCTGGGGGGTCTAGGGCCTTCACACCCCCAAACCCTCAGTTGTAGCCCCTCTTCTGTCCCTCTTGCGCTGCTGGGTGCTGTGCACTCTATTTGCTCTCCCTGACCAGTGTGCAGGGCCCTTTGCTGTCCTCGATCCCCTGGTCGCGTTGTAAGCGGCTAAGCCTGAGGTGCGCGTTGGGCTTTACAAACCTCTGCTGTCTGTCTCCTGCCTCCTTATCACCGTTTCTCTCGCTTGCCGTCTGCCACTCGCCTGTCCCGCTGTCCTTGTTGCCTTTCTGTGCCTCCGGATCCCACGTGGTCTGCTCTGCCTGCCTGCTGCTTACATTAAGCCGATACTCTGCTCTCCCGTGGGTCTCCTCACTGGGCTCCTCTCGGATCTTTTTCTTGACGTACCAACCTGGCACTGTGTTGGATCACTGCTCAAGCGCTCCAGGTCCGCCTACAGGAGGGCTCTCTTAGTGGTTCCCCGCTCCGTGAGTCGTGCCCGCCATTTTGCCTGGGACATGTGCCAAGTCTTCGCAGCTTTTTTATCATGCAATCTGTCATCTATCTTTGGCTTCCAACATCAGACTGGTGCTGCAGTAGGTGTGCAATGTTTACGCTCCCAAATAAGAGCACTGCCAAGTGATATAGAGCACGTTCATATTTTCTTTTCCACGATCGCCAGGGAGCTCGAGACGGACACGTCCTTTCTACATTCTCGCCCCTGGGAGCTCATCCTTAAATTGTATAACGCAAAAATATCTGCAAAAGTAAATATGAAGGACACCTATCATCAGGTGAACCTTCACACTTCATCCAAATCCCCCACTGGATTCCTTGCACCATTTGAAACATTCCAGTAAAGTACAACACTAAGCTTGAACCCGTATTTCGTAAAAAATGGCAGAGCCACTAAGAGACATTTTGAAGAAAAGACAAACATTTCAATGATGTCATGTACCAGAGGAATCCCTCGGCATAATCAAGGTGAACACTCTTCAGGTCCCATGCTTTGAACACTTCTACCCCATACCCAACAACTCCATCACCATAGATGCAGACAAATATATCCTGGGAGCAACCCTTAAATGGAAACAGAAGGCTCGTGGAAGCTTGGTTGCTTTGCATCCAAGACACTATCAGTGGTTGAACAACCGTGTAATTCTGCACCTACATTTGGGGAAGAAAATATCAGCTACTTGCCAATCATAAACCATTACAAACCTTGCTTGGTTGTCTGAGCAGGGGGTGGGAGGCATTGATCCTTTTAGATCTGCCAGCGGCTTTCGATACCTTTGACAACCCCACCCTGCTTCTTGGACTGGCTAGTGCTGGGATCTCTGTCCTATCCCTGTTTGGATCCTTTTTGGAGAATCGCTCACAGTCACTCTCACTTCGTACTTTGCAATCTTACTCTTTTCCTATCACATGCAGGGTTACCCAGGATTCTGTTCTTTCTCCAATGCTGTTTAATGTCTACATTCAGCCTTTGGCCAGTTTCATCCAGTCCCATGGGTTCCGTTGCTATTCTTACGGTGACGACACCCAAATTGTTGTTCGTCTCGCCCTGGCATCAGGAGACGCTGCGTGGCTGCCTGGAGTCCGTGGGCAGCTGGATGCCCTATAACTAGCTGAAGCTGAATGCCGACAAAACATAAGTTCTGGTGGTTGAGCCTCCTTCATCTGCTTCTTTCTGGACACAAGCATTCTGGCATACTTCTCTTGGTCCGCTGCCGACCCCAGTCGTGCTGTTGAAAGACCTGGTCTGTAAAACCTCTGCGTCCCTTTCGACAGTAGCCCAGGTCTGTATGATTTGCAAGAATGGATACTTTAAAATTAAAATCTTGTGGAAAGTTCTCCCTTTTATGCCTATATAGCTCTGTGCCACTGTGGTAACTTCCTCTATCTTGGGCTACTTAATTACTGTAACTCACTGTATCTGACACAACCTCTCTACCTTCTTAATAGGCTTCAGGCGCTGTACAACTATGCCGCCAGGGCTGCCACTGAAACCCTTCGGCATAACTCCATCTCACCAGTTCTTTGCCATCTATATTGGTTGCCAGTGGCTCGCCGTATAGAGTTCAAGGCACTCTGCATCGTCCACATGCTTTTTATGGAGTCTGTGCAGAATTCATTTATGACAAATTCTTTCCCTATAAGCCCCTACGAGCACTGAGATCAGAGCATGCATACCTGATTCGGGTTCCCAGGTTTAAACACTCCCGAGTGGGGGGCCAAACCTTCTCGGTGGCAGTGGCTATTTTATGGAACAAACTGCCATGCTCTCTTTGTGCTACTGAGAACCATTTGCTGTTTCGTCGATTACTGACGACCGTGCTGTTTTGATTTTCTCTTTTGATGCCCTCGCTGTTCTCCCCCTAGGGTTCTTTGTTAGCGCCATGATGCCTTTGTTGGCGTAAGTCTGCGCTCTACAAAATCGGACTAACATAACATAACATTATTTTATTTGTTCACTCCTGGAGGCTCTAGAACCTTTACAAGGAGACTCGCCAGGATTGCGATCAAGCTGCAGAAGTGCATGTTCCTGATATGACATTTGACTGTTTGGTGAAATGGAACACACTGCGTGTCCAGACTAGCTGACCCTAACACACCTGCAGACAACTTCCTTTAAAGAAGTGTGTTGTGGCCCCATTACAATAAATACTCTCCTAAGCAAAAAATCATGGCATGTCTGAGTGATAGAACGACCAGACAGCAAGAGGGGTTAAGCAATGTTTGGTGAAGAAATGGCCTACCGAAATGAATGTCCTCCCCGAACTGTGCCAGTATTGACAGAGCACCCTAAAACTTGTGGTAATATATTACATACTGTTTAGTTGCAACAAAATCATACTACTGATGTCCATGAGCAATAAAACAAGTACAGCTAGAAAGTACCCATACAACAAAAAAAAGAGTCAGGGGTAATTACGAGTTTGGTGGTATCCTGCCAGTAAATCCGTCAGGATACCACCAAACAGTAATGGTGTTACCGCAACTTGGTCTGCCGAAATTACCAGTAAATTACAAGTGCTTAATCCCCATTCCTTGGAGTCCCATAGGACTCCACAGGGGTGGGGGAGTTGCCAGTATTAATGGCGCCAATAATACCGGTGCCGATAATTCTGGCTGTTTTTTGCCAGCAGGTTGCCCGATTTACCTCAGCTCTGAGCTGTGCCCCACTGGCAAATTTGTAGTTTGCTGCTCCTGAAATGTGCTGGTAAACGTTTTTACCGTCACATTAATTCCGGACCGGCAAATTCGTAATGACCGGAGTTCTACTGGTAGCCCAAATGGATCACAAAGACACAAGTGTTGAAAGATGCCGCAAGTGTTGAAAGATGTCATAAATGTTCTTAAAGGCAATAAAAGACTAATGCTAAGGCAAGCTCCACTGCAAAAAGTGTACCACGTCCCCTGGGGAAAGGAGGTGCTCAACTTCATCAGTCTCTTGAACAATATGGAGGAGGGACATCACTTTGGAATTGTACAAGTCGATTACTTCTCAAAATGGATCGAACTAATGTTCATGTCCATTATTATTATTATTATTATTATTGTATTTATTGAGCGCAGACCTAGCTTCGAGAAGCAACTAAGTGCTTTACGGAGATTTACAACAATACAGATACATAACGGAGCGCTTTACAGAGGTATACGACAGAACAGATATACAGTGGGGGTGGGATACAGAGGGGCACAGAGGATGGGTACAGCTATACCGATGGGGAGGGGAGGGGCCTGCAGTATCTAGAAAGTCAGGTGGCGTGAGGGGCGATGTGATGGCCTAGGTGTTGTGGCAACACCAAATCCCGGTTATCAATGTCCTCAAAGAAATCTTTAACAGTGAAGGCATATGTAAACAGATGATGAATGAAAATGGTGCGCAGCCGATCTTCACTGAGATGAAAATATAACTTACCACCTGTGGCTTAACCCAGTGCAACGTGGCTTATGTCCAAGTTGAAAGGGCCAATGGATTCATAAAAGCAGCCTTCAGCTCAACACAACCTCCAACAAGAACCCTCATGAAAAAGCAATATAACCTGGGACAGAACACTGTTTGCACCTACGCCAGTCACTGGAGTATCCCCATTCCAGCTGCTCAAGAAGAGGCATATTTCACATTGACTCCACCATGGCTGCCAGATGTTAGAGAAAATAATCTATATCCGTTGATGACATCTCGCAGTGAATAAAGAACGGGAAAAGGACCCAGCAACTTTGTTATGACAAAAGGAAGTTAAAGTAGGAGACTGGATCAAAGTCAATATCACTCATAAAGCACCATGACCCTCCCAAGAAACTGATGTGTTGGAACCAATCGCATTGTCAATGAGGATGAGCACATGAGAGGGTAGCTTTATATCGAGGATGCAACAGACACATGTCTGCCACATCCAGTAAAGATGCAATCCAAAAGCACATTGAGAAGCCAAAGAGTCAATCTGAAAGGAAAGGTGCAGATCAGATAGAAATCCCAGAACTGCCTCTGGAAATGGCTGCCATGGATGGAGACTGTGAAGACCAGTGAGGGATGGTAAAGTGTTCCTCATGGATCCTGCCATGCACTTTATCTGTCAAAAGCCTGAACTCCAAACTGAGCCCGAGCGCAAGGAGATGTCCTGCAAGCTACAGTGACTATGATTTGAACTGTGTGCAGAGGCAAAGTAACTTTGTTGAAGAAGGGGAGGTATGTTGTGACCTGACGTGCCCTACCGTGAATCCCCATCACAGACACACGCATGCATGAGCACCACTTAGAGCATTTAGCCTGATGCTGATGGAGGCCTTCCTGAGAAATTCCATCCTGCGTGCAAGCCACCATCTTCCATCCGTCAGAAGATGCCTACCAAATGTTGTTGTAGATAATAAATCATCAGTTGTACTAAGAATCTATGCATCCAGGCTGTTTCTTCCACATGGATGCTGTGATGTGAAATCCCGACATAGCAGCTGCAATGATGGTGGAATACACACTGCAGCTGAGGAACTGGAGCCACTGATGTGCTTGCCCTGGGCCTTGTTCTTCCACTATAGCCTGGAGTTGAGTACATTTCAATGAGATTTGATGTACTTGCACCACAGCTCATGCTGTGTGCATTCTGCAAGTACCTATAGGGGCCAGTCAGGGCCACACTTGTCTGTGGCACACCATCCCTCCATAAGTCATTAACGCATTCAACTATAGTTTGCCAAGAGATGTCCCAAGTGTGGATTGCCGAAACGTGAGATGATCATTTATCTTTTAGGTCATAGGGCCTCGTTACAAGATGTGCGGAATGGGTTTAACGGTGCCGGTAATGGTGCCGACGCCGTTCAACCCACTCCACACGATTACGAGGTCCCCTCGCGGGACCCGCTCTGGACGTCCAGACCGGGTCCCGCGAGGGGACCAGGGAGCTAACAGGCCGGTCGTAATCGGCCCGTTGTTAGCTCCCTCCCCATTCCCATTGAGCCCTATGGGGGCTAAAATGGGAATGGGGAAGGTCCAGGCCCGGGATCCCTGAAGGAGGAATTACCGGACCCTCTGAACTCGGAATGGCCCGGTAATTCCCCATTTAGGGAACCCGGACCCAATTTTGGAGGCAGCCTCATTACCTCCAAAGTCGTAATGAGGCCCATAGCCCTTTAGGGGATGGGTAGCATTTGGTTCAGTTTAAGGCTGTAGTGAGGTGCACTAGCAGTGGGATGCTTTTCCCCTGAGACATCAGATTCTCCCGAGGACCATGCCTCTATATATGTCTTTGATTCATCCTGAAGGTTCTCGGAAGAATCATCATGAAAATCATCATCACTATCGTTTGAGGCATATGGGGTAATGACCGAGGGCCATTCATTGCTTTTGGGTCTGGCACAGTTCATGATTGGCCAGTTAGCCTTTTAAAGCATGTTGACCTGTTTGCCTGAAACGTGGTCCTTGCATGCCATGACAAGAGTCCCCCATTGAGGAGAGGCAACGGGTGGGCTGCATCGAATGGTGGGCTTCTTTTTTCTCTAAAATGTCTGTTCTTGACTAGAACGGTGTCCCCCACCTCAATGTCTGGTATTTTGGCAAATCTAGTATTGCGTATGCGTTCATTACTGTAGTGTTGCTTTGTCTCACCATGTTCCCAGTTTATTCCTCCAGAGATCCTTGAAGGTAGTGTTGGGATTGTTGTCTTAATAAAGCACCTATCAATTAAGGTTGCTGGGGTGCATCCTGTAAAAGAGTTGGAGTATTCTCACACTTCCACAGGTAGTGGTACACCACATGCTCGTTGTGTTTTTTTTTTTATTTATTTGCATTTGGCTATTGAACAAGCCTTAAGCAATACACAATAAAAAAAATGAACGGATAAAACCTTCCATGTTAAAATGACAGTGCGCCAATAAGGTTAAAAACACATTTTTTAAATTCATGAATATCAACACATATCAATATCATCTTGAAGTTAGTTGTCGGATGTCAGGGTATCGCTGCCTTAAGAATGGATCACAAACACTATTATTCAAGACAGTGGTTAATAATAATATAAAAAATCAATAAACCCCCAAACTCCCAAGCTAAATCAAATTCATTTCAATGAAATTATTTTCCAAATGGAGAGGGATGCTGAGGTCATAACCTTCGATTCAGCCGCCTATAAGTTGCTCCAGAATTGATCTAAGCGTATGTGATCGATGTGGTTAACCATGACACTGTAACCCTTAACGTAGTGCACAAAGAGAGCCGGGCGACTTGATTCCAATATTGAATCTTAAATATAATATGAAACGCTTAAGTGCAGAAGAGCATAGTTTTGTCAGATAAGATCGAGGGGTATTCATCATGAAACCTTAAGAGGCTAAATCCCTGTACCTTTTCTTATTTGTCAATTTCTCAATGTTAATTACAATGCCCCATTCCCTGGACTTCTTTTTTATTAGCAATTCAGTGCTAGTAGAGTAAGAGAGGGCCACATTGGATAGATGGAAGTGCAGCAAGAAAATTAAGAGCGGTTAGACGTAATTCTAAAAAATGCATTCTTTGTACCCACCTCATATCCTTTCCCCATGAGCGCCATTAATTCATTTTGGTACTCAGAATAAAATCTCAGTTTCAAGTACAGCAACGTTCTCTGGGCTAGCCATAGCGATTCCAGTGAGGCCAGGCCATACTCCATTCTCAGAGCTTCCACAGGGAGGGATTGTTAATGAATGAGCGCAGAATTCCTCCCTCAGCAGTCCAAAACCATTGTACATTTTTATGCTTTAATACCGCCAAACCATAGAGCAATCCCAGGACAATGCTAGCTTTGTAAATCTCCAACATCGCAGCAATATTGTGCCCCCTTTCCTGGCTATGTAATGTTTCATAACTGCCAATTTTTTTCCAAACCTTCGGGAGTATAACCTTCTAAAGTAGGTGTTCGAGGGTTCAGCACAAATTGAAAAGCCCGGGTAGGTGTAATCCTTTGTTTTCTGGATTACAGCATTGTGCACCTTCCAGCTAAATCGCTGTTTCCCTTTATATTTTATTTGCATCACCCAAGCGCATCACTTTGGTTTTAGAAATATTTACAATCATAAAGTTATTTTGTGCATAGGCGAGGAGGGCTGCAATAGATCGTTGGGGGCCGATAGGTGTTTTGTCATCATCTGCATAGGCCAACCTGGAGACTTGCCTACCATCAATTTTCGGGGGGGAATTTCGTACAGCCTTAAGGTAAACCCCCAAGTCTGCCACATAATGATTATAAAGCATGGGTGCTAATGCACAGCCTTGTTTCAGGCCGCAATTAGTTAGTCTATAGTCTTCTAATTCGCCAAAAGAGGACAGCCGTTCTACAACCAAAGTATTTGTATAAAGGGATTTGATAAAGAACAACAGCTGGGGATCTATCCCCCATTTTTTGAGCTTGTCTCAGAGCAGTGCCCTACATACTAAATCAAAGGCTGTAATCGATAAAACCGCAATATATCTTCTGCCCACCGTCTACTTCCGCCAGCAGGTACTGCATAGCACATAAGTTATGGAGTGTAGAGTGATTTTTCCTAAAGCACGTCTGGTAAGGATGCAATAATCTATTTTCCCGGGCCCAAAAACTTAATTTCTTAAGTAGCACTGCAGCAAATATTTCTTGCGAGGTGTCCAACAGGGCAAGCAACCTGTAACTGGTGGGGTCCAACCTATCGCCTTTTTAAACACCGGGATAAAAATAGATTTCAACCAACTCTCCCATATCGTACCTGTTCTTTCCACCACAGTAAAAACGTTGTATGACACATTCGCCCAACGCTGAGGATTTGATTTAAAGAGAGTATTAGATATACCTTACAGGCCAGGGGCACGGGACGGTTTTAATCCATCAATAATGCGCATCAAGTCTTCGTTGTCAAAGCTCAAAGGTGATTCCTTACCATAACCCACAAAATCTCTAATTACAGATATTTCAAGAGAGGGATTGTAGTATAAATTCATCAACAAAAGCACACCACAACGTCTCAGTGATGGTATTTAATTCCTTCGCCATAGAAGGGACGACAAATTCGTTATGTCTGGCCCAAAATGTGTGGTTGTCATTAGATTTGAGTTGGCTCGCTAAGTATAACCAATTAGTATTGTTAGCCGAGTGCCTATGCTGGTGAGGCTAATTCTTGTATCCGGTCTCCAGGTTCAAGAGTTGGCTTCTTTTCCCACTCTCATATATACAGGGGTTACTTCTGATTTCAGCCCTCTGCTTCCTTTTATGGATTGCTGCGTCAAACGTGGCTATATTTTTGTCCCGGGCCAAAAGTGAGATTTTTCCTGCCCTGATAAATTAGCTGTAGTATTTTGGCAAACAATTCCTCCAGAGACCACCCTTTCTGAGTCATCTCTGTTTCAACCTGGCACTGGTTTAAGGAAAGGAAACTGTTCACCGCATTTATCTTAGAGTGTGTGCATATAATACTTGTGCCCTGTTGGTTAACAGTTATCCCAAGGTCACGCCGATGCACTGTTCAGCGGCCCATTGTTTTTTTGTAACCCAGCTCAACAGCGCATGGTCGCTTGATTCCTTTGGATTAATAGTGACCGTGCTACACTCATCGAACATTATCGCATCCGTACAAACATAATATGTGATTTGAGCAAACTGTTTGACTAAGTGTGGGTTACAATGTCGTGGTCAGCATTTGCATCCTGAAAGGACCAAAACTTTAAAGCATTACTACTAATGAACAGCATCCAAGAGCGGTCTCTACAGCCCACCCCACCAGGCTTAAGATGCAAATCCTTTACATTAAGGTCACCAGCAAGCAATATACGGCCATCAGGGAAATCCTTGTACCAGGCAAAGATGATTTCCCCAACTAACATTTGTATTAACTTTGAATGTTCGCCTCAGGGGGAGCGATGGGGGGGTCATATACATTAAGTATTGATATTCTGATTTCAGTCATACATTAAGCATAAAGCATTGCTGATAATACATAAGGAGAACGTAAGGGAGGGCCCTGGGAAAGGTTTCACGCAACATCTAGTTCTGGCCCCTATTACAAGACCACCGATGGGACGCAGCTGTTTGGAGGGGATAGCCGCGGTAACTATTATCTGGTACCCAGCGATAATGACTGCATTACATAACCATGTCTCCGGCAAGATGAATACATCTGATGCCAAAACCACAGCCACCCCTTTAGGATGGTAAAGAAAAGATCTATACCCCTGAGTGTTCCAGGAGATCCAGCTAAGGATGGTGGGCTCCCCTCCTGATTTTTCTCTCTGGTGGTCTTCTTTTTGGCCCACTGATTTCGGGGTCTTACCTACTCCGGTAATGGTGGTCAAGAATTTAGGGGTACATCTTATGCTAAGTCTCCAGAACTTGGCTGCTAGGGTGGCCACCTCCACTTCTTACAGGGCCCATATTAGTCTGGTACTTTGTGCCCTCCACTGGCTCCCAGTGGCAAAAAGGATTGAGTTCAAATCCTTGTGCACGGTGCACAAAGCTTACTATAATCAAGGGATCGATTACTTAACCGGACAAATTCAAGCCCTATGTGCCAAGGCACACTCTTCGATCAGGTGAGGCTCTCCTCATGGCCATTCCTAGGTTTTGTCATTTGAGAATTGGGCGGCGTCTCTCCGTCTCGGCGGCCAAACTTTGGAATGGTCTGCCCACTCCTCTTAGACGGGTTGAGAACCAACTGACCTTTCGTCAGCTTCTTAAAACCTGGCTCTTTTAGGCCCCCTTATGGCCTTGATACTTTGTGCTTCCTCGCACCATGATGCCTTAGTGCGACCGTGCGCGTCATAAATGCTTTTAACATAACATAAGGTAATCTTCTGGAGCACTCGGTAGATGAGATCCTGCCCCGGCAAGGTCGGGGGCCCTGTAGTACTCGGCAATCGACTGGGTGTCAACAGGTTTTTTACCTGACTGTGAGGCCCTTGGGTTCACCTGTTCTAAAGGCAAATAAGCTGTGCCCCATACTCCCACTGGATCCGGAGGTGTCACAGCCACTCCCTGGAACGTGTTTGTGGCTCTGTAGCATATCGTAAGGGTGCACCCCATCTGTTAAGCAAGATTGAGTTCATTTTCAACAATCTCACCATGAGTGGGGAACTGAACTCCACAAGAGCCAAGTTCCTAGGACTCCCCATTTTGGGCAGTTCGATTTTTAACATGTCTCCAGAGGCAATGATGCTAAGGGGGCCAGATCTGCCAAATAAATCTAATAAGTGTGAGCGATTCAAGAAAGGAAACTCTGTAGGATTACTATCCTCCAGGATCACCCATCTGCCCAATTCAGAAAGGTTTTGTAGTAGCAACTGTTCATAGGTGGCATTGGAAGTGGCAACACTCATGGCCTTTAAAGCATTATCTGTAGGCGACTTGCTGTATATTCAGTCCATTTGAGGCGCTGTTAAGAGTCAGCTCGGTAGGTCTAGCATTCCTCCTAATAGACTGTGCCACTGGCTCTGGGCTTTGCAATGTTTTCTTTTTGGTGGGGGGCAGGAGGGCTGTGTTGCCAGTTCTCACGATGACCAGTGCCATTTTCTTATGAAGATTAGTCGTAATTACCTCCACAATTTCCGCAAAACGAGATTTGAGTACTACTTGATCGGACGCAATTGTAGACTTAAATAAAAGCATTTCATCAAGTTTATTCATAATTAACTATGTGTCCTTTTGTGCTAAATCTCTCTGGGACTTCGGGTGACATCAGATTCTGAATCGGGGTGAGAGGATGCAGAAGAGGCCGGCAGTGAGACATATTTAGTCAGGTCCGGCATTGCTGACAGAGTAAAGCCAATGATGTCATCGTGGGGTCTGCCCAGCGGAAGTGAATTTCCGCCTCCTAGAGAGTCTCTGAGGCCAATTACCATGTTGAGAAGCGAAGTATTACTGTCCATTGTAAACAAAGAGGATTGAGCCATAAAATCCACATTAGGGGAGAGACTTAGCAGGGTTCAGTACTGCTCAATGTTAGGCTCCAATTGATTGCCCACAAGCGTATTCAGAACTTCCTGTAAAGATCCAAAGGGAGCCTCCACCCTCGCCTACTTTTGGCCGAGAGAAGGCTTGGAGCCACTCCGGTCCTGAGCAGGGCTCCTGGATCGTTTGGCTGCACTCTTAGTAGCACTGTGGAGACCATATTGTCTTAATGCAGGGCATTTCCTAATGTGTAGTCACTAAAGAAACATAGAAGGGAGTAAATACTCTCACCTCAATACACCGGATGCCAGACACTCTGCCTCACTCTGCCGACTGCCGCGCCGGTAATAAACACAGTTTTAGTGTTGTTATGGACCTACCACTGCTCTGCCACGGGGTGCCACAGACCACTTGCGCACAGTTCCTCGTGCGCTTCGTGGCCTGAAGCAGTTTTTATATTGCAGAGCCACCTCTTCCTGCTCACGCAATCTTAAATTAAAGGCACAGCAGCACCTTACAGCATTTGGTGTAGAGCACGTAGCAAATCTCTTCAAAGTAAAAAGCTCAGGAGCTAGTAGCACATGGCGTTGCGTCCCGCTACGCGGTGACGCAAGGCGCCCAAATAAAGGCTCTGGGCAAGACAGCAACACAAAGGTGTCCGTGTCTTCCTTGCTCCTGCCGGAGCCGCGCAGCAAGGCCCACCCACGTGGGCCTACTCCTCCCTGCTTCCTGCCGATGCCTCGGCCGGAATCAGGGATCCAACACTGGCGACGAGGAAGCGAACATAACGGCACGTGTGCCGCCGCCGCCCAGCTTCGTTGGAAGCCACGATCAACCGCAACATTTTTGGAAACACGGTGGGGGCACACAAACCCCCACCCTAAAAAATAAATGTTTTACAATATTTTTTTTGGGGGGGAATCTTCATGATTACTCCCACACTTTCTAATTGCAATGTCGGATTGGCTCCACTACACAGCCACACGGAGCCAGAGTCCACCTACACCATGCAGTGGGGGGTCGAAAGGGAGAAAAGGCACCCCACCAAGCACAGCACGTGGACACACGTGTGGAAAGTCAAGGGCTCCCACAGGGGCACACCAAGGTGAGACGGCAATCCCCACACGTGCGCAAGTGACTCTCAAAACATGGCGACAGGCACATCCACCCCCAGGCCCGGCACGCCATCCAGACTGGCCGCGAACCTGTCGATGTCCAAGCTGCAAACTCACCCACAAGGTGGCTCATCTGTGGCACTCCATCCGTTTGACCCCTACACTGACCCATCATCAGTTGGCCCTAGATGGCAATTGTGGTTACAGAAGTTTAAGATGGCAATGGAGTGTAAAGATATTACCACTGCGAGGAAAATGAGGTTGCACCTATTGCTAAATGTGGGGGATGAAGTATTGCGCATCTTCAATTCACTGACTATCGTTGACGGCCTTGATGCCTAACAGCAAACGAAGGATGCCTTAACGGCCCATTTTCTGCCCCAGCTTAATCCAGATTACGAGACATTCATATTCTGCACAACCATACAGCTGGAGGAAGAGACGTTGGATGCCTACCACACCAGGCTCCGGAAGCTGGCAATCTCGTGCCAGTTCACGGACATAGAGAAGGAGATCAGACGACAACTCGTAAACGGAATCCAATCAGAAAAACTGAGGAGAATGGTGCTGAGCGAGAAGGGCATTTCCCTCACATGAATCCTTGAACTGGGCTGCCAGAGGGAACTAGCACACGCCAGGGCAGCACACATGGGTACGACCCTCCAGAAATTACAGCCGGCACTCACATCAGCCACTGTGGCCCAGATAACAAATCGCCAGCCCACGAGGGATGAGACAGGCGGAAACTACACGCACCCCAGATGGCAGCCCCGATCCCCGGGACCCACGGAATGTGGGTGGTGTGGAGGGCCTCGCCACGGAAGACGCAACTGCCTGGCTCAAGGCACCACATGCGGCGCATGTGGCAGGAGAGACCACTATGCCAAGGTATGAAGGTCGTCAGGCGTGCAACAGCAGATACCGCAAGCATCCCAGGACAGGAGTGGGGGAAAAAAGAAGAAACAGGCCAACGCCCGGCGGATCGAAACAACAAACTCCTCCACAGAGGAAGAAGGAGATGATGTAGCACAGGTCCAACAGGACTCAATGAATGAGCAGTGGAAGAAAGGAAGGAAAGTTTACCTGGTGTCAGCCCTCAACCATGGAAACACCACGCCAAAGAGGAAGCTGAGAAGACGAAAATGCCAGGTAGCGATCCAGGGCCAAAACGTACTGATGACCATATACACTGGGGCCTCTGTAAACGTGATGCCACTGACCACGTTCAAGACACTACTGCCCCCACCGGATATGAAAGCAACCGACAGGCTACTTTTTGCATACGGGTGCAAGACCCCACTGCCCATAGTAGGCAGGTTCCGAACCACCATCATCCACAGAGAAAAGTCACTGCAATCAAAAATCTATGTGGTAAATGCAGGCATCGAATGCCTTCTGAGTGGAGATGCAGCAGAGGACTTGGGGCTGGTAAACTTCATCTGCGAAGTGAACGACTCGCAAGAAGTCGAGAACGTGTTAGAGAAATACCCAAACCTACTCAAGGGCATAGGATGCCTGAAGGGAAAAATCGATCAAACTACACATCGACGAGTCAGTCCAACCAAGAGCAGTACGACACAGAAGGACACCGTTCCACATCCGCAACCAAGTGGAAAAGGAGCTAAGGGCACTGGAGAAAGCGGGCATCATTGAGGAGGTGACGGGGCCCACGCCATGGGTCTCTCCCATGGTTGTCACAAAAAAGCCAAAACAACCCGGGAAGGTCAGAATATGCATAGTCATGCGGCTACCCAACGCAGCAATCAAGCGGGAACGCCATATCACCCCGACCCTGGATGAGATAGTGGCAGACCTCACTGGGTCCAAGATATTTTCAAAGGTCGACCTGAACGCCGGTTATCACCAGCTGAAGCTACACCGGGACTCCCGGTACATAACGACATTTTCAACTCACATTGGCCTACGCAGGTAGAAGCGCCTGAGTTTTGGAATCTCCTCAGCTGCCGAGGTCTTCCAGCAAACAATACAGAAGGTGATCCGAGACATACCGGGAGTCTTAAATGTCAGTGACAACATTCTGATTCATGCCAGCAACAAAGAGGAACACATGAGAGGGTTCCACATGCTACTCAGCAGGTTGGAGAGCGCAGGCCTGACAATACACAAAGAAAAATGTGAATTCCTGAAGGACGAAATCTCATTCTTTGGGTACACGTTCAATGGCACAGGCATCTCAGCAGACTCCCAAAAAGTGGCAGACATCCAAGCTGCTACACCCCCCACCACGCCAACGGAAGTGCGCAGTTTTTTAAGAATGGCCACCTACTGTGGGAGGTTTATCCCAAATCTGGCCACACTCTCAGAACCTCTTCGAGAACTCACAAAAACAAGCACGAAGTGGGAGTGGGGACCCGCCTGCCAAGAGGCGTTTGAGCACATCAAAATGTCACTATCAGCTGACACTACTATGGCCTATTACGACCCAGCACTTCCAACTGAACTGTACGTGGACGTCAGCCCCGTGGGCCTAGGGGCCATTCTCATACAGGTGACAAACGCGGGAGAGCAAATGCTGATTGCCTATGCCTGCAGGGCATTAACGCCAATGGACCAGCGATACTCCCACATCGAAAAAGAGGCGATAGCCGTGCTATGGGGTTGCCGCCACTTTCATCCGTATCTATACGGCTGGAAATTTAAAACGTACACAGATCACAAACCACTGATCCCCATCTTCACAGGCACATCATCTCACCCCCCCGCCCAGATCGCCAAGTGGTTATTGCACCTCCAGTAATATGACTTTGAACTGGCGTACCAGCCAGGCAATGGCAATCCGGCTGGTTTCCTCTCAAGACACCCGAGAGCGGCAACACCAAAGGAAATCCACATAGCAGAAGAGACGGAAGAGCACATCTGCCAGGTGATACAAACTATGATACCTCGAGCGATCAGCCTAGAGGACACAATAGAGGCCACGCAAAGGGACCCATGCTGCGATCTGATAAAGGACACGATCATCTCAGGGGAATTTAGGTCGTTCCTACGGAACATCCACAATAAAACCGCAGAAGCCAAAGAATTCCTCACGCGGATCTTCGCGATCCGGCAGGACCTCTCCATCACGGAAGAAGGACTCATTTTACGAGGAACCCGAATCATCATCCCGCTGAGCCTACAGGACAAAATTGTGGCGTTGGCACACGAGGGCCACCAGGGAATAGTACGGACCAAAGCCCACATAAGGCACCGGGTGTGGTTCCCCCAGATTGACGGAAAAGTCGAACGGCTGGTCAGCACTTGCCTCCCATGCCAAATAACAGGGCCTCCGCCCAATCCGTAGCCCATCCAGTTGGCGGTGCGAGGGTCTGCTAGATGGGACGCCATAAGCATAGACATTTGCAAAATACGAGAAGGCATACACCTAAGGGTGGCAATTGACGACCACTCCAGGTACCCAGAGGTCGAAATTGTCAACTCCACGGCAGCACAGGTCATCATACCCGCGATTGAGAAAATGTTCGCGACGCATGGACTACCAAGAAGAATCGGGAGCGACAATGGCCCGCCCTTTACAGGGGAAGAGTTCAAAAAATACCTTGAACTCAACATCCGATATCGCCACATAAAGCCGCGATGGCCGCAGGCAAACGGCGATGTGGAGCGCTTCATGCGGACAATCAACAAAGTACTACACCTGTCGCGCGTCAATGCCAGCCCATGGCAGGTGGATTTATACCGATTCCTATGGAATTACAGGGTCACACCCCACAGCACGACAGGAATACCGCCGGCAGACCTGATGTATGTCACAATCATCAACTCCTCCATACCACATCACCCGAGCAGGAGCCCAGACACGTTGAACTACGAGCACATCTAAACAAGGAGGACCGGAGCTAACGCCCACATGAGTAACAAGAGGTGTGCCAGGCAGTCCGACCACCGAGTCGGTGATCAAGTGGTCATGGTGAGGAACCCTTCCAATTCCAAACTAGACAACCGCTATGACGCAGCCCCATGGACGAAGTAGACGCCATGGTACCATGATAACTGCAAAAAGGGGGCATAAACAAGTGACAAGAAATGCGTCATGGTTCAAAGGAGTGCCAAGGAATTTGTGGACAGACGGCGAATGTCCCCCAGAAGAAGAAAACCCGTCGAGGGACAGGAAAACCCACGCGATGTGGGAAGCGTGGACGAAGGAGCCGAGGAACCGTGGTGTGAACCAGAACCGGGTGAGCAGGACAATGAAGGTGAGCAACCCGAGGTGACACAGGGGGCCATACCCAGGGGTGGAAGATATGGGTTAAGATCCACCACCCGGCCTCCAGCCAGACTCAGAGACTATGAGTGGTAGAAATAAAAAACCCACAAGTGACTAAATGAAAATGGGCTAGCCCGTTGGCTGAGATGTGTGTGTGTGTGTGTTTGTTTATTTGTTCAGTTATAATAAAGGAGGAATGTTATATCCGCCTTGCGTCCCGCTACGCGGTGACGCAAGGTGCCCAAATAAAGGCCCCGCCCCCGCGCCGCAGAGGCAGTTCTGGGGCAAGACAGCAACACAAAGGTGTCCGTGTCTCCCTTGCTCCTGCCGGAGCCGCGCAGCGAGGCCCACCCACGCAGGCCTACTCCTCCCTGCTTCCCGTCGACGCCTCGGCCGGAATCAGGAATCCAACAATGGGAAGATGGCAACCATGACTTTTTCCCATGGTGATTCTGTCATGGAATTAGATTGGTGGTGGGTTGGGCCGTCCTGCTGCTTGTCACATGACGCTCACGGCAACTAGTTCTTTAATCTTGGTGTCAATGTTGTGGAACCACATCTTTTCTCTTAGTTTAGATTCCATTTTCTCAAGGCCTTGCAGGGCAGAAGTCGAGGGTACACGCGGGTGGACGGAGTGCACCCACTTTTTTCAGAGGGTGGACTCATCGCCCCCAGATAAATGAGAAACATTGACAGTGTTCCTTGAATTTATTAATTAAAGCCGACCTCGTACCGCAGTCAGGTTTGCAGGCCGGACACTTCACCACTGCACTATATAACCTGATGAAAAATAACAAACAACTAAAGGTGAAATGTCGTATTTCGGTACTGCAAGTTCCAGGGAAAACATTTGTATTGGTTCTTGGAGTTTAAAACATGCACACCTTTTAACATTTTCAAAAACACTGTTAGAAGAAAATATCCTCTTTTGGTTTTGTGTGTGTGTTGATTTTATGAAAGGCAAATGCCATTCGTCCTGTGCAATTTGGGTGGTTATGCAAAGCCGATTTAATGAAATGTGCACATTTCACCTTGATATGCTAATTTATGTCGATGTCACATGCCATTGCGTTTATTGATGAGTCCCCACACATTTATTTTTAGGACTTGACCCCTGCTTGATGGGCTTCATGCATTGGCACCATTATTTGATTTGTGTGCGTTTCAGGTGACCAGCAACGTGTTTTTCTAATCTAATGCCCATAACTGCTGATAGTTTCATTTTAGAAGGACGGTGTTCCATGTGCCTGCTCTTGAAAAATGTTCTTCCATCTTCCTGACTCAAATCACTTAGGGCTGAAGGAAGACATTCATCCTGGTGGGCTTCGCTAATTGTTAGGAATGATTTCATAATTGTATGTAATTTTCCCTCCATGTGTCAACCCCCAAACTTTTTGCTGCTGTTTAGACACCATTGACTGACTTTGCCAGAGAAGCACAGCCTTCATCTGCACTCCTCTGGGCTTTCAATCACTTTTTATGGGGAAACTGACATGCCCTTAAGACAGTCAGTACTAGGGGACTTTGTTTCTTTTCCAGTGTTGCAACTTTTGTGCATCAGGTAACAAGTGTGCAATGTATCTTACCATACTGCACACTTGGGTCTATAGTCCTTTTCCTAAGGCCCTAGATACTCTCGCTGGACTTTTTATGAACTGTGCAGATGTGTCATGGACAGGACTGGTGGCAGCTATCTTTTCACATTATTTTTAACCCTTTCCTGCCATGTTAACCGTGTTTGGCACAAATAGGTGGCCCGGCTCCAAAATGGCCATGCCACAAAGTTCTTTGTCCTGTCCTTTGGCCATCTTGCCCCTTCACCTTCCCCAGGTCGAGTCGACCCGGGTCAGTCCTTAGTTGGTCATGCACTTTCCCGCAAAACCCAATGCTTTCGCGGGCTTCTGCATGCCTTGTGTGTGTGCCTCCAGGATTTCGGCTGGAACGTCTGGTTCCAATACACATCCTGGGTGCCAGAGAGTCTGGAGTGCCCTGAATGACTGGGACCACCGTGGTCCGTGATTGGTCTATGTATGGAGTGTGTGTTTGTGAGCAGATCTCCCATTGGCTTCTTTGTTTTGGCACGAAGGGAACTTTGGATAAGAGGAGGCCAAAAACATCCATACCATGTCAATCTGCTGAGTTCTCACTGAACAAAGGCTAGGATCCAAGTATCCTGCAACTATGAAGCCGAGTCGAGGAACCGCTGGTGACCCGCTGGAAGGTTTGGCATCCTGAGCACGCTGTTGTCCCGTGGGACCCCTCTGCATCTGGTCATCCTAGAAGGTCTGCGAAGACGCTTCGACCCATTAGAATAGTGGGACCAAATATTCTCGACACCTTCACCAAAACCTGCAAATAAGCTTTCTCAGAAGTGTCCCTGGGCCAACCAGTGGGCTGACCAGCTTATGCAGGACCTTTGCTCTGTCTCCGCTGTCGTTTCGAGGAGGCCCTTGAAACTTGGTATACTGCTAGCTCTGTGTCCCCATCACCCTCACACCGAATTTTGTACACTTGGCATTCCCAGGTCTGAAGTGAGACGAGTGCGCCAGGACCGGAGTAAATGCGGTTACTGTGTTGCCCTGCCGCGGCAACATCTTTTGCAAGTACGCTGCATTTGTGACCCTCTTGCCCCTGAAGCCTGCTGCAGTGAAACTGGGTCGATTCATCCACCCGGAGTGGAGAAATCGCCACTGTCCCGTTTGGGAATCATTGCTGTATCTCAGGAACTGAAAGCCGCAGAGACGTCCTTTTTGCCGCATTCGAACCTGCAACCCGAGTGGACTGAACGGGCAAAGTTTGGGTCCAAGTGTGCCTGGGACCGGTGAGTACTTACAACACTAAACGGTGGCCCCTGGCACCAAGGGCCCCTTTTACACACGAGTGCCCCCTGGGGGCCCCTCTCCTGTCCACTGCTAATTCGAACTAGCGACTCCATCCCGCACTCTGGAACTGCTTCTGCCTTCAAGTGGAGGTCCTCCCTGAATAGTGGGAACTTGTTCTTCATCGCCTCATCCACCTTCCCGAGCTGCTAGGGACCCCTGAAGAGACCCTCTGTTTCCCATTGGAACAACAGCGTGCGCTTGCATTGCATGTACTATTGAGCACAAAGCTCCTCTCTTCTTAGGGCTTGGACTGCCTCTTAGTTAGGTGCATTGTCGATGTCGAAAGGGGCCTAAAGACTATCGGCACTGCCCGTTTCCTTCCCATCTAGGTTGTCGACATATTTTGTGCATTTAACCCTTTACACCCCAAGGGTCTTGTATATACATTGTCTTGATAGTGTTGTGTTGGTTTACTTAGTGTTGCTGTGATTCTTTTGCTATAGTCTGTTACAAAGGCCTTGTAATAAATGTGTCTATATTTTTGATATAACACCTGTCTGGAGTAATTTGTAAGTGTTCTTGCTTTGTGTGCTCATTAAGGTCCTTCAGTCACCCCCACCCCTCCTGAGACTTAGTCTTGACCACCTGCCATAGCTACCCTGATTGGTCTGGCTTGTCCAGAGGTTGCCCTGTTCCAAGAAACTAGGCTGGCCTTCTGAACCTCTGCCCCTCCAGGTCAGAGTTCAGAAATCCATCTTAACACTAATTATCTCAGCTATTTGGATCACTTTCAGGGTTGCAAGCTCTATTACCACTCAAATGTGTTCTTCTGTGCAGATAGCTTCTTGTGTCTCTGGCTGTGACAGTCCCTCTCGAAGTTTAAACATGGACTAAAAATGACTGCTGACCACAGGCCTGGCTCTGGATCGGGTGCAGTAATTCTGATTTCCTGTTTTTAGGTTTTCATGTTTTCAGGTTCCAAATGGGCCCGACCACACATCTAAGGTATCAAATAGATTTAACGTTCATAGCATGTGGGGGCAAGTAGGGTATATAAATTCGGATGATACCTGCGAAAATGTTGACAACTTAGTTATCAGATTCAATAGCAGGTCATGCTGGGAAGATCGTATTGGAAAGTCAGCTCTAACATGTCGGCAGGTATCTGGTGATATTTTTAGTTTTGGAAATATTATACAACTATCCAGTTGATCAAATGTTGGCAATCTATAGTCGTAAGGCAATCCCAGCTGAGACAGATATGGGGCTATGGAAAAAAGGACCCAATAGAAGCAGCGGAAAATGCATTGACACGCCTATTGTCAGTACCCCAGTCCACTTCAGTCTATGTGACGCACTTGGACATATATGGTATTGCAAGCTCTAGACCTATTTTAATCTGACACTCTCTCTGGTCGGCCAGTGGAGGAAAGTTGACAAAGGACCTGGTTAACAATTTACTGATGCTCTCAAACTGGTCTAAGGTGGCCTGGTTAGTTTTGATAAAAATTGTCCTGCACAAACTGGGTCTGGGAGCTTGCTTCTCAAACACTACACTGTTAGATGAGATCCCCAAACACATACTGAAAACAAAGCTTGGCACTTTTTTACTAACTGCAGGGCGGACGGAATGAGTAGTAGATCACAAGTAAGAGCGTATTAGCCATATTTTCTCCCATGGTAGGTGCGGCTTGGTATTTTTCTCCTTCGTCTCTGAGTTACAGCACAGGAATATCCGGAGTAAAGCTAGATTCAATGTCCTAACATTGATGACGCTTACGTCGAGAATGAAAAAGGATCCATGTAACGGCAAACTCTCATGCTGCCTATTTGGGGATGAAGAGACACTTGTGCCTTTTGTCATCTTCCGTCCCATCTACTGTGAGATCGGGAAAGAGTGGCTAAATGGGATTTGAAGGGAAAGCGGTTTCAGGCCCTGGAAACCAGTTTTCTCGTTTCTATTAGTGTGCTTTGAGGTGAAGGTGGCTTTTGTCCGTGCCAGCTTTTTGTGGAAGGCGTAGGCTAAGAGAACACGGCCTCATTACGAGTTTGGTGGTATGGTCAAAAACGATGGCAATGTAGTGGTAACAAAGTTGTCGTTACAATTAATCGGGTCGGTATAGAGGAAACACTAAAACACCAACACTTCAATTGTGTCTAACGACAATTTAGCCCTCCTGGGTAGAATAGGGTCTTGACCAGGAGCTCTTCCCTTGATCATGGTAGAACAGTTACCACTGCATTACCGCTGCATTACCGCGCCGCTAAACTATGGGTTTGGAGGTTAGGTGGAGGAACAACCTCCAGCAGAATGCTGGAGGTAATTCCTCCACCTTACTGCCAGAAAAGGGCCAAATCGGTGAAATTACCACCGGCTACAATTTTGCCAAAATCCCTATGGTGTCCAATAAATGGGGACTAAGACCACCTACCACCACTTGTAATCCGGTGATACCAAGTGACGGTAACAGTGAATATGTTTGGTGGTATTGTGGCAGATTTATTGCAGAAATATAATCAAACTTGTAATGAGGCCATATTAGTGTCTGATATGCCGGGGTGCATAGCGCTGTGCTCAATATAGATATGCAACCGCTAATTTTCTGATGTATTTTGTATTTATAATATTATGTGTTATTAAAATTACAATAATCGTAAGAGAAATATATATTTCATGCCTATTTCTATGTTTTATGGCTCACTTGCATACAAAATAAACGGAATTGATTGACTGATTTGGCAGTTTATCACAGATACTTGGAAAAGCTGTGTGAGTATTGCTGGTGCAGCCTATGGGGAGGTGATGTTCTGGGACACATTCCTTCGTGACTTGGGTGATTAGAATACAGATGGGTCATCAACAAGAACAGGCAGCAGGTCATAAGCCGCACATATGCTTGATTATTATTGTGATGGGTGTCCGACACAAAGAGCCACTCTGAAGACTGGAATATGTTCCACCAGTGTTTATTAGGAAATGTATACAGATGGCTTGTTTGAGAGATTCTAGGATCTTCAGGGCTTAGGGTTTTGGTGCTAGGGCCGTCCATCACTGGCTCGACCTCCCCAGCCTTTCCCCCCTCCCTAGCCCAGGCGTCTGTAGCAGGGTGTTAGTAGCTATCTCTAGGTGACCCCTATCTGCCTTTTCATTCTAGGGCTAATGATGTTCGGCCTAACACAATGGCTACCTGACTCCCTATGGGGTTTCTAGCTTTCCCTAACTGCTTAGTGTTCTTAGGGAGTTAGGGATGGGGCCTTCCTCTGGCCGGCATCACTCTCTCTCACACGCACAGTCTCCTGGCCCTCTTCTACACTGGAGCCCAAGCTGTTCTCCTCCCACCACTCCATTATCCCTTGCGTCTCACACTCTGCCTTCCTACCTCCACCCTTTGATGTTAACTGTCCTCCTGCTACTCAATGCCTTCACTCACTATTGTTGATGCCTCTTACCACCTCTGTTGTTATGCTCTCCTCCCTCCTTCTCTATTTTCTTGCCCCTATTACCCATCCGCTGCTACTACCAGCTTCCTGCTCCTACTCCAATAACAATTTCCACCACTGCCACCTCTTCTACCACACCCCATCTTTTAATACTACTATGCCCCTTCTGCCACTACTACCACTGCTGCTCCCTTTTTGTCTCACCACCACTCTACTACCACCACCTACTACTCCCACCTCTCACTCACAATACTACTACTTCGCTACTCTGTTCCTACTCCAGTCTCTCCTTGTTTTCACACACAAAGACTCCAAAGACCCCTCTCTCCAATAGCTTCTGTACTCCTGTTGCACGCTCCTCCTCTAGTCTTTTGGACATCCTCCTCCACCTCCTGTCCTCACCAACTAACGCACACTCAACAACTCCCAGGCTATTCGTTAAATAACCCTCCCCATTCGAGGATTGGCCCACTAACCCTAACCAATCATTTACCTTACTTTGAAGGTGTGTGACTGGGGAAGTGCGTAGGAGGCTTAAAAGGGCTTTCAAGCCCCTCCCCTTTTCCATGATGCTGCTTGTCGCATTTGTGGCATAAAGATTGGGACAGTTCGTATGGGACTGTTGCCCTTTCTTGTTAAGGCCTACGTGTAGGCCTCCTTCAAATAAAAAGATCCCTCGTGGGCTAGTGGATATTTTATCAATATGGCCTTCAAGAAGGCCCCGATTTAATAAATGCATCCCAGGTGGTGTAGTGTGGCTTTCATTTAGCAAACCAATTCCTCTGGGGTTTAGTGGGTTCTGCTCTTTACTCCTGCTGCTGGCTCCTCCTTCCCCCTGGTGGTCAGTGTGAGAGTGCTGGCCGGATCCACGGGCACTTTGGCAAATGCCGCTGCGCGACCTGGTATGACCACCGCATGTTGCGGCGCTGACACCGCCACCCTTCTCTCTCAGAGGAAAGTTGGGCCAGCAACGAGGTAAGAAGGGGTTTGTAGGGGGTCCCACACTCGGGCACCTAAAGAGGGCAGGGGTTGGGCTCCTCCCGCCATCCCCTGACAGCGTTGTAAATGCAGCCCTGTCAATCCATCTACTTCACACTTCACCCATGGTGAAGGGATGATGACTCACTACAATTGCAGTCCGTCTGGCACACAGCACTGTGGGAGTTGATATTGAATCACTAAGCTGCACCCCAACCCCATACGTGTCACTTTGAAGAGAGCATTTAAGTTGGGCGCCGGAAAGGCCTCTCCTAATGCCCTATAATGTGAAATTGATATTTATAAACATGAACAAAAACTTCATTGCAGAAGACTATGGAGAGACATCTACCCATAGCCACCAAGCCAGTTCAGATGTTGGTGATGACCTGTTACCAGATAAGTAGTGTCAGGTACTGAAAAGTGGACCACGCTTTTCTTTATGGTGTGCATAGTTGGGAAACTTATAGCTCTAGCTGAGACTGGGAGGTACTGATCAGTTGCTGACTTGCTGATGACATGACATTGCCCTTTGTGCCAGTACAGTTTGTGAGTTCTACTGTTGTCTTGACTTGCCACCTAACAAGATGTATGTGCTCTCCCACAGAACAGAGTCATACGCTAAAGTTATTATGCTCATTAACAAACCACAACCACTCCCCAGGCTCTCCCACAATGTACAGCCATTCTCATATGTGGCTCATGTCTTCATGAGAGGACAGCTGCTCCACCATGAGTGCCTTGCTCCTTCCCCCTGCACAACAACTACATGAGTGAACAAGCGTGCTGCAGCATATGCCTCTCCATAGTAGCCTCAATCACTCCTTGGCTGATAGGCAAAAGGAAAGGCAAGCAGTGTGTTACTTTGTCATCAGCCACACCTGCTTACTCTGCCCAAATGTGGTGCTGTCAGTGGCATTCTGAGTGAGACCTGTTGTTTTGGTGGTTCCAGCAATCCAGGGATGCCCTTACCTGCACCTGCACTTGCAGTTGGCACAGCCACTGAACGGCAGACTTGGGTGCTGTGGTTGTCTTCTGCTTCCTATGGTGTGCTCAACCTTGTGGTGCTGCACCATAGGAGGTGCTAGTAACCACATCATCACCACTGCTCTGTAGGGTTGTGGTGCCATGATCACTGGTTGTACCAGTAGTAGCAGAGTGCGCTTTTGCCTTGTAAACATCTTGGCTCAAACTGGTTGATGTGATTGCATATGGGCGTCATCCCAGGGCATGGCCCTTACTTCTCTGTCCCAGTTTAACCCTCTAGCCACAGCCATCCACTTTGCAGAGGACCACACTTATCCTCACCCTTGAAAGTCTTCACGGTCAATGAGAGATGTTTGAAGGGAGGTGCAGCATGTGCTCTCTTCTGCAGTCTCACCAGGACTGTGCCTTTCCCTATCTGCAATGGCTGGGAGAGGGCAATGCTCCCCTACACCACCTCCTCCCATTCTTCCTCCACCTCCACCCCGTTCCACCACATATAGTTTCTTCATCTGCTGGGGTACCACCACAGGCTGGTCCTCTCCCAGAAGCTCCTTCCTTACGTGGCACTCGTTGAGCACCTCTGCTTATCTAGACCCTCACCCTTCTGGGTCAAGGCCACTTCCTTCTCTGCAATGGCTCCTACCCAGACAGGTACTGTCTCTTAAATCTCCTCCAGGGTGCTTCCAGCAACTGTTCATCCTGCTGCATGAGAAACATGCCCTTATCCTCGTCCTGCAATGCCATTTGCTTCATGACCTCTTTCTTGTTCCACCATAGGGCCTGCCTCACCTTCTTCCATGATCAAGGGGGGCTCCGACATATGCCCTGCCTAGATAGAGACCCCCAGCAAAGACCCTGTACGCCATCCGTGTTGAAGACCACATGGAAGTGCCCAGCCCACTCTTTCACTCCTCCTCTATCTCCTCCTGAGCCATCCCCAATGCCTTCGCCCCCTACAGTAAGCTCAGAATCCTGCCAATGCTCAGTGGCCTGAAGCTTGCATCAGCAATCAGCACAAGGTTCCCACCCTCTTCATCTATCATGGGTTCATCCTCCTCCTCTTGCAAGGAGCTCCTCTTCCACCTATGACCTCCTTCTCTTTCCTGGGACGTTAGAGTGCCATTTCTCTCCTTGTTCCCTCCCGAGAGTAGAACTAAAAATGAGAAGAGAACCCAAAAACTAGACAACCAGAGTATGCAAACCAACAGAAGCAAGCAATACCTAGAAAGTCAATGAAACACCCAAAGAAACATACCCAAAGAAGAAGCACTCCACAAAACAAGACTACATTACTCCCGACCTAAAGGTACACACACCATGAACGAAAAACCAATTATTTATTATAATGAATTTATGACATGGGACACTAGCTGCTTTGTTTGCATCCATAGGTAAGGGCAGCTAAAAACATCTTCATGCATACTATCCTAAAAATGTCATGCAAATAAATAGTTCTCGGAGCTGATGAATTTATTTTCTTATATACATTTAAATAGGAGACAGTTGCAAAGTAAATATGATGGGCGCTCAGAGTTGAACTTTAAATCAAACGATTCAGTGCTTAAGAGGCAGAAGACAGTTTGATCAAGTGATGCGATTGTGAATATGTTGAAAGTAGTATGTGCTCGGACAGTGCCCCTCTGGAACATCAGTGACATAACCCACAGAGTTCTGCAACATTGCAAATCCTTCTTCCTTCTCGGTGTGAATCAATGTCACTTATTAAATGTCTTTCAGGCATTCAACGCTTTTGCTCATGAAGGAACTCTCAGTGGTCCTCATATTTGCACCAGGCGCTCATAGCATCTGCCATTCTGCCGTTAATGTTGAGAGTTCCACTTTTAATAGTGAACCAAGAGTCAGTAGCAGCCGCTACAAACGAATGAGCCCGATTAAAGGATTTCCCTACTTTTGAGTCCCATTTGAACCCAACCTTCTCTCCTTCGGACAACGGAAGTACTTTGCGCACACCAGTTTCCCATTTGCACACAATTTTGCCTGAAATGGGCACCCATCTTCACAGCTGTAGGAAGAAAGAAAGAAAGGTTTTTATATGCATTTGACATTGACCCATATATTACATCTTTTACACCTGATGAAATTCTCTGTGCTACAACCGAACCGAACTGGAGTGGAATCTTGGCTAATAAACACCATTATGTCCCACATTCAAACACATTGTTTATTCAACCCAACATAATTATGGTAAAAGTGTAAAGATGTCAGCATTGAAAGGAAGAGAAGTTGACTCCCAACCTGTTGTAAAGGGTTTCCTATTTTGGATAGAGAACATCAACATGTTCTAGATATCTGAGGAATTTTACATACAATGCGTGTTACTGATTTAGGGTTATGATCACCAACTAGTAATATATCATTCTTGTTCGCGTCTCTGAGTGCAACCAGAATCCATTTGGGCAAATCCATTTAACCCCATTCTGCATCTATGCCTGGCGGAGGAAAATACAGGTGTTTGCATTTGGTTTTATTAAATCTTTCAAACAAAACTCCTGTCCAGATAAACAAAAAATATGGCTCGTGGCCAATGCCTAGCACATAAAACATCACATTGAATAAAAACATTGCAGGTGAACATTAATCAAAGTGCAGGTTAACATGACATTTCTGGTGGGGTTCCAGAACAAACCTTCCGTTCTATTCTGGCAAGATGCTTTGTCCATCCTACCATCTGTAGAAAGTGCGGCTGTATATATGTCTTAGAAGCAGTTCTATGATCCATTGGAGGACATTCCAGGGCCAGGGTGCAAGGGGGAGAATGAATAGAATATGGAAGTGGTGTCAAGTGTGGCTTGGGCCTGCTAAGACATGGTTGATCATTTTCTGAAACCTTGTTAAACATTGGTACTTAGGGCCAATATATGTACAAATTCCAATTTCTATCCTTCAGTAGCCCTGCATGAATAAAATAGACAAAGAGGGGTCACCGTTAGGCCTGCCATGCAACCTCATGTTGACATGATCATGCCATCCAAGAATAGCGCTTGGTATTCCGTAAGTCATGTGTCTTTTTGAGCTTGGTAAAGGGGATTGTTCACATTCAAATTCTTTCAATTTTTCAAATTAAACATCAATTATTCTGAATATAATCATTTAGATCCAGTTTTATGACTAAACATCTATAATCTCCACCCATTCATTCCCCGAGCACTGTTTTTTGTCAACTGTGGATGCTGTCTTACAGTCAGGTGTATTTTGAGCTATGATCAACTAGCCCAACATGAAAATGTTTTTTACGCTATTGAATTATCTGATTTTTCTCTTCACCATCTCGAGGCTAAGTGCTCTCTATTGGGGGCAAATTCGTTCTTCTTGAATGGAAGATATGTATGCCAAATCTTAGTTAAAGATCTGTCTTGCTTCCAAATGGGAAACATTGCAACTGCCTGTTAAATGGGAATCCAAGTTATCTCCTAGTCCACTTTATCGCAGTTAAGGGTTACATTCCTCGTCATTTTGCTTCCTTAGTCGTTTCATTCCATCCCAAAACCAGTATAATGTTGCACCGCTCTAAAGGATAGTGACTGACCTGGGAAAGGGACAGAAGAAAAGAGGCATGATAGGTTGCAGGAAAAGAGCAACCGAGAGAGTGCAGATCTCAAAAAGGATATTTATATTGCCATTAGAGGTAGGGATGGTTTCCCCACGACACAATGGGCATGTAGTTTGGATGGCGAGGGGAATAAAGTTGGCAGAAAATGTGTTAAACCATCTAGAAAGGTTGAGAAATAGTTGAACATGTTTTATGTAAAATAAATAATAGTTATGTTTTATACAGCAGTTGGCAGGCTAAAGAGGTTGCAAAGAATATGACAGATAGAAAAGCGAGAATTCTTAATTGGGATGTTAATGGTATCAGCGGACATGCAAAGAGGGGCATGGTCTTAGAGTAGGTCTACAAAGAAAACAAAGGCACTGTTTTACTCAGAGAAACCCACTTAATTAAAGAAGAAGTCCTGGATTTTCACAGTGGTTTCACCTCTCTGGCAAGGTGATTTTGACTACTTTGGTTGGGGGGTGGCCTAATATAACAGTTAAGAATGTCATCTCTTATGCAGAAGAAAGGTGGATTATTGCTTGCTCAGATGACTTAGGAGGGGATGAATTTACAGTAGTAAATTAGTATGACCGAATGTTGATAACACTACATCCTCCAAGTAGTTGGATGAACAGCTTTTGTTGTTCCTCCAGATGGTTATCTGGGCAGATGAATTTCCTTTTCTATTAGTCCCTCATCTGGACAAGGCAAATGTTAAGGTGAAGGAATGCCTGACTATACTAAAGTCAGAAGTCAGCGAATTGATGCCCATGCATGGGTTGATCAATATTTGGCACAGATTGTATCGTAACGTAGGTGATGGGGATCAGCAAACCGGCCAGACTGAAATATCGTTTAACAGTGTATTTATTAAGAGAAAAAGGTTTACAGGTTGGCCAAGTAATAATAACAAAAATCTCCAATACATTTTAGTAGTCTTTCTCACTTTTTCGCATTAGTCCCCAGGAAACAGCCCCCTCCCTCTTCTTGGTTCTACTACACCTCAATCTTCTATAGGATCAGCAGTCATGGCGCATAGGTTCCAGATCCCTTGTTCTCAGGTACTCGCCATTGCAGGTTTTAAATCGATTCCCCGAGAGTGACAAAGGGATCCTCCAAGTAAAGTTCCAGGGCACATCATCCTGTTGCATAGGGGGGCACCAGATTCCTTTGTTCTACAGCTAGACGTCCTCAGGTTCAGGAAGGGGACTCTAAAACATGTCCTCCCCTTTTCCCTCTGTCCAATATCTTGTTGGACCCGCAAGCAGGGGTGGGTCAGTAAAGTTATCAGGGTTATTTCCTCCACCAGCAAATCCTAAGATAACTCCCTAGCTGCTGGTGGTTTCTTGCAAATGGCTCACACAAACATAATCTTAGGGCAAGATCTTTTCAAAGAAAGTCTCCTGCAATCACCCAGTAAGACCATCATCTGAGTTGTCCTCAGACTGAAGGGACTAATTGAAAGGTTTCCGTCTGCCCTAAGGTTCCCAGGTCTACCTGCAGTTCTCAAGTGACAGAGCTCCTGCAACCTCTTTTCTCCATCCATCGGTATTTGATAAAGTGTTAGGATATCCTCTTCGGTCCATCACATTGGTGTTGGTGATTTGCATGTGCCTTTGGAAGAGGACCAGATATAGATGTGGGAGGGTTGACCACGATTTATTTCCTGGCCTTTCGCTGATCGTCTTCAATCTATTTGCTGCAATAGAAGCGTAGGCGTCTTGGTTTTTCGGAGATCCTACATTACTAATTGTTCAAGGTGGTTATCTGCATGAGTTTTTCTTATGGCGATATGGATAACCTTGCTGTGGGGCCGCACTGAGATCTTCACATCATTGCAGGGCTGTGTTCTCTCTGGTTTGGGAGTGGTGCCCATAGGAATATGTGTTGACGGCTCCAACGGCTACTGGAGGTTCTCTGGATCCATTGACCATTGAGGAAGGGGTATTCATCTATGGACTGTGAGCCAATGCGAACAAAGTACCCATTGGTTTCTTTCTCCTCACTGCACCAGTCTGTGGGTGGGTATAAAGCTTCACATACTACAAGCATCCTGGTTTTCCTTCTGGCTGGGCTATGATGTTGAATGATATTCCTTTTTCCCTGTGAACTTCCTCAGGTAGTACCGGGGCTTCATGGACAGATAAGGAAGCGTTGCACATGGTAGAATGTGCATGGGCTTCTGGGTTTGATTCATAACCAAGAGGACCAGTTCTCTCAGTTGGTCTTCTGAACCCAGGGCACTTGTAAGCAGTAACCCCTGGGCAGGAGATATGTTATAAGGCATACTCACTGTCCAGTAGCAGCCTACCTGTATCTCAGCCTTTAGGCTGATCTCTACAATAGATTTCTTGAATTCTGCAACCACCAGCTCAGTCAGTGAAACCATTTGGAAGTTTGGACTCCAGGTTTTACAGAGGATGAGATTCCGGGTGTCAATGTTCTAACAGTCAAATCATACACCTGGTGATAATCGTTGTGACTTTCTGGCAGTGACTTTGGCTCCATTAGTAATTTCCTCTTCTGAAGCAGAGGTTCTGCTCACTTTGCTACACAAATGGTGACCAGGTTCTGGGAGCAGGGTTGGGTGGGTGGGTATTTCCCTATGGGTTGCTTCGGACTGGATGTCCCCTTCCCTGGACTGTACAGAAGTCCCCTCTCTATCTGCCTTGAGAAAAACGGTCTGAACCCCTGAAAACCCTCCTTCCTTTCGCTCATCTTATTGACTGTCTATGGGAAAGCATATCTGGTCTAAGCATGTTGATCAAACCTCTGATGCCACCTGTGGCATATGTGCAGGGATCAACAAATCTGCCAGACCGAAATGTCTTTTAGCAGCATCTTAAATAAGGAAAAAAGGTTGGTCAAGAAATAATAACAATGACCCTCAAAGTCTCCCTCTTTCTTTAGTTTCAAGGAAAGACCATTTCCCTTGGTCCCCCCAATATTCTTCTCTTTGTTCAGCACTCATGGCTTAATGGTTCCCAAACCCCTCTTCCCTCTTACTTGTCATTGTGGGTTACAAAGGGTTTCCCCAACACTTCTTCAGCAGACCTCCTAAACTCCCAACTAGTCCCAGTCTTAGCAAATGTTATGTTATGTTAATGGCCATTTGTATAGCGCCTTTCACCATTGGTATGGTCTCAACGCGCTGTAGGTTGAATGCCCTCGAGGACCAGAGTCCAGGTCAGTGGAGATAGAGCAGTAATTAGTGCATGTGTGCACTCTGTATGCATGCAGTTAGACCTAATGTTTCGTGGTGGATAGCTGCATTCTAATGCTGGAAGTAGTGTGCACGGTATGTGAGATAGGTAGTATGTGTGCAGCTAGGCCGAATTGTCATGGGGTAGCTGCATTCTAGTGGAGGTGGTGCTATTGTGTGAGATTATGTGTGCAGCTAGGCCAAATTTATTGTGGGGATAGCTGCATTCTAAAGGTTGTTGCAGTGTGCACGGTGGTATATAATTATGTGTGCAGAGCTAGACCAACCTGATTGTGGGGGATAGCTGTATTCTAGTGTTCTAGGTGCTAAGTGGAGAGTCAGAGTAGTGGGAGATATGTGCGAGTATCCGTGGGATTGGAAGAGGCCTCCTTCTACCCGATTGCCTTCCTGTGGCTACCAAATTAACTATGCTCCCCTTTATAGGCCCCTGGTGCATCAGGATCCTCTAGGTCTAGTGTGAACTCAGCTCTATCTGTAATCCACTCACTCAGGCGAAATGCAGTTTTGCCCTGCTTGCACAATCAGGTGAAATGCAGTATTAGGCTACCCTACCCAATCAGGTGAAATTAAGTTTTAGGCTGACTAGTACAGTCAGGCAAGATGTGAAGTTAGTCCAACCTACTCAATCAGGCGGCATGCAATTGATTGCTGTCATTTTTCTTCTTACAATCTGACTCACCTCTACCTTGATTTCTCAATTTGGTGGCATGGCAGTGGCTCTTTTTTGTGTACTAGCAGCCTTTTCGTGGTTCTCTTTGAGAAACAGGAGTGTGAGGTAGAATATTTGCTCTATTGGAGACCCAACGTCAGTTGGGGTGGACTTCCCTGGGCTTTAACTGGACCAACTGCCCCATAATTTGTATGGACATTGGAGAAAACTGGTCACCCAGAATATGGCTGGAGGCTAACTTCCATTAATTGCTACTGGGTGGCGCAGTGACATGTCTGACTTGACTAAAAGGGCTTATTCCACTTTCAAGTTTTTAGGGGGAAGGGTATTTTTCAAGCTTTTATAAATCCACCATTACTTTTCTGATATTTGCTAAACATGCCCCAGTGCTCCAAACACATGTCAGAGTATACTGCACTGATGATTCCTAATAAAGGGGAAAAGTGTATGCAGTTGTCTGCATCTTTGAGAGCTGTTTGTCTTGGGTTGAAAAAGCTATGTATAAAATAGCACTGCCTTAAAATACAAAGATATTTTATTTTGGACTGTTCCAGCTGACCTTAGCGCCCTTTGCGTATTCCACGTATTACGTTTCTTGTATCGATAGGCCCAGGGGGACTTAACTCCCACCCCATCTTGTAGTGGAAGCTGAAGTGAGCTCTTACTACAGTTCCTCGCTGCCCACATGATTTACGCCCTGTTCCAATACGGTCCTTAGTCTCTGCGCCCTTGTGCCTTTGAGTACATTGGCTGGCCTTGTTTTACCCGAATCATATCTAGATTAATTTCCATTTTTCCTGGATCTTAATAGCTCCAAGTCTTGGCGAGTGACCCATATCAATGGATACGACCGATACCAGCCTATTTGCCATGTGTTGGTTCTTTTGCCAATGCAGTTGATGAAACAGCTTTGTCAAAGGTACGCAGAGTAAGTACTTTTTCCCCCAGGGATCGGTGAACACCAGGCTTGTTGGTCCTCCAATTAATCCCCGTAAAATGTTGAATGCCAGGTGGATGTGATGGGTTGGTCCCACTGTATAGTCCATTGCTGGAGAGTCCATTCTAATCCCTCGTGTTTACGTTGGAAATTAAGGTAGGCTTCAATCCCTCAGAGAGACTAGAAATAAACTGATGCATTAAACATTGTAAACGCTGCGCATGTTCAATAGGAGTAACTCTTACCTACATATCTTTCACCATTAGGTCATTGATTAACAAAGGTTCTGCGCTCCATACATTCTAGCTCTGATTTGATGCACTTGGAGTTAATGGGTGTAATGAACTATCCTAATCCATCAGGTATGATGTAATACAATACACAACCAACACTAGACTTTAATATTAATGTTTCAGCACTATATATGAGTGAATATTGTCAGGTACGAGATTATAAATGAGCATTTATTTTTGCTCACAGATTGAGAAACTGATCACTGGTTGGATTTCCCCATCCTCTGTGTTATACTCATCTTACCAACAAGGGTCACTACCGCCTTGTACCACCCTCTGATTACCCATTGAATGATTGGGTACGTTTCTTCCAGGACAATTTAGCCAAATACAGTCAACCTGAACTACATATATGCAAGTTATAAAGCATTCCCGCGCCTTTTTAAATCATATTTATTTCTCCGTCTGCTTCCCCCCAGTGGTAAATTCGCCCTGAGGAAGGCTACTGACATTAGACCCAGGAGGTGGCTCACTTGCCGAAACGTATCTGGTTGTTCATAGATCAGATCAAAGATACTTCTAGAACCAAAAACCACAAATGATGATGATGTCTTCGCATACGTAGGCAGACCTGCTAGGAGTAAAGGAATAGGTTGGATAGACCATTTGGATGTTTTGGTGCACATTCAGTATATTGCTCTATTGTAATTCGTTTGTTTTTTTATAACAATAATGTTTTTGTTTCTTTGGAACACATTGAAAATGTGTTAATCTGCATTCTAACAACTTTTTTTTTTTTTACTTTGGAACACATCTCTTCCATGTTTTACACATTTTATGTTTTGTAATTAGTTTAAAAAAAAAAAAAACTTCAAATTTATGAACTATATTGATGTTTACATTCAGGTTCACAATGGGATAATTTTGAAAGGATATCTGCTTCGTGGATACCTATACTCGAATGAAAAGGACTATATTCTAAAATTAATTCACAGCAGCTTTTGGAATTACTTGTATTCGATTTCTATGACTCCCACCATAGCTGCACCACAATTGGGGCTCCCCTACCATTTGTTAGTGGAGACTCCGTTGTAGACACTTTTTCCCATAGACATCACTTGAAATGAATCATGGGCTCAAGTCTGAGCAAAGACTGTAAACCCGGCAGGAGCAAGATGGTATGACTGGTGTGCAGTGAATAAGTCGAAAAACATTAGGCCTCATTGCACGTTGTGCGGTAAGGGAATAACGGTACCGATAAGCGATTAGCGGTACCGCTAAATTCCCTAGCTAATTACGACCCAGACTTGCCGCTATTAGCGGAACCGGTAAGTACGGTGCCACTAATAGCGACAAGTCCGTGGGCGCGCGCGCCCCAGACCGGAAATAGCGGCATGGCGCTAATTTCACGGCATCACAAGCCATGCGGACATGGCAATAGCGGTACGGTAAAGACCCAAAACCCCCTTACCGGCATGGCGCTAATACCGGCATCGCGAACCACCCGTTAAGAGACCTGAGGAGTGTTCACACCTGTCACAGGTGGACACATCCAGCACAGGTGGAGGCAATGGAGACTTGCAGCACAAAAGAGCACACCACACCCCTTCCCGCACCAAAATGGTTCCAATACTGGCAGCATTACATGGCTGGAGGACACGATTGCAGTGTGGCAGCACCAACAACAGGCAGCACAGAGGAGACGCAGGAGGAGGAGGGCAAGACAGGCGCAGCAAGCACCACCAGGGCACCCAGAAATACCACAGAGCCAGCCACCAATACCCAGGATCCAAGCCAGTCCATTTAACCAAACACCTGAGCACATACATACCCCGTACCGTCTGCACCGGGATACCATCACCAGCAACGTGCATAAGATACATGACGACAGCGTGAGCCTCATAGACATCAGAACTGCAATCCCCCATCTACTGAAGGTGGTGACTGTGCACCACTTCCTGGCCACAGGCTCCTAGCAGCATACTGTGTGGCAGATGCATGGCATGTCACAACCAGTATTCCCATGCACGCTGAACCAAGCACACAATGCCCTCCTGAAGCTTGCACATGAACACATATTCCTGCCACGGACTGTCCAGGAGATCGCAAACACCAAAGTTGCCTTCTATTCACTTGCAACCATCCCAAGTAGCATCAGGGCCATCAACTGTACCCATGTGGAATTGGTAGTCCCACATCACAATGAAGTAGTCCAACGAAACAGAAAACAATTCCACTCCATCATTGTCCGAATGGCATGTGACGCAAACAAGATAATCACACATTGTTGCTCCAGACATCCGGCTCAACCCATGATTCAATGGTCCTGCAGAACTCAACCATACCACGCAACATGGAGCGACAAGCCGGCCAACGATCGTGGCAACTTGGTGATTAGCAGGGCATGTACATGGCGGTGTGATTGGGGGGGGGGAGAGAAACATACACCAACTGGGAGACTGTCGTGCGTGGGACAAATGGTCATACAGATGTACACCAATGTCCATTGGGGAACGCCACAATGTACTTGAGAAGACCCCACATGAAATGTGAAGCTGCACAACATTGAATACAATCCGAAAGATTACACATCCATCCACACCCACATTTCACATCATGCAACACTACATAATACACAAATCAGCAACATGCCGTCAAGACAGTCATACAGAATTTGGGCAGCACAACATCAATACAGAAATGTGCCCTAGAATGCATGCAAAGGGATCACCCCTAGCCATAGCATCTGACCACAAACCCATAGCACCACTGAAGTGATGCTTCACAGCATAGCAACATGGATGTTGGAATGGCAGTACACTGGCATTGCGGTACTAAATTTGCCTAGGCCCAAGGACACCTGAGACCTGGCCTCACCCAGGTCATATCTATTACTGTTGGAGGCATGATTCGGGCATGTCGACTTGCATGGTCGAGCTCAGCTTTGCACATTGCAGTCACGCAGATCGTCTGCATGCATGCTGTCAGTTGTGATTTCCAATCACAATGCAAAGATGATTTGTGTGACATGTACATGCCGCACCAGAGGTGGCCGGTAACAGGTACCCATTCTTCGCCCCATACAGGCAAAGCCGGCTATCCCCTGAAGAGGTGGCTCCTAACCCCTGTATGGAACCCACAGAACCAGCAGGAAGAGGACAACAATATTGCGCATACCAGTACCAGCATCGTCATGGAGCAGACATTTGGCCTTTCAAACATACAGCTCTGGTGCCTAAGCGTGCCGGGTGAGACTCTCCTGTACGGCCATGACAAAGTGCCGAAGATAACCATGGCATGTGTGACGCAGCACAAACTGTGCATCAGACCGAATGTGCCTATGCCACCTGACATGCAACCACCAGATGAGGATGATGTGGATGGTGATGAGGATGGTTGAAATGGCCCACCAGGACATGCAAGAGGCGATGGCCAGGAGGGACACGATGTGCGTCAGCATCTGATGTATCAGATTCCATGAGATACAAGGGAAAACTATTATGGATGGAGATGGGTATTGTTGCCCTGATGCATGTGGTGAGTCCCACAAAGAACCATCTCCCCAATACAGTACACATACACAATGATGAAGACCAAGCCTGTGTTTCAAATTCTCAACAGTGTATTGTGAACAAAATTCAAACAAAAAGTGCATGGCCCCAACTGTGCAAAAGACCTCCCCTCCTCCCCCCACAACACTCCCTAGAACACCCTTACCCCCCTCCCCCCACAACACTCCCAAGAACTCCCTTCCCCCCTCCCCCCACAACACCCCCATGTGAGCCTCATAGTGTGTACGTGTCCTTCTCCACATGTGCAAACTAGTCCTTGCTGGCCCTAATTCTCAGTGCCTCCTCTGCCATTGGGTGGTTTGAATGTGGTGCGCCTCAGGTTGCGCAGAGAGCGGCGCAGTGGGCTTGTTTGCCAGGAAATCCCAGAGGAGGAGGTGCCCGGTTGATCCAGTGTTGTGGGTGGGCATTGGCGCTCAATCGCGTCTGCTATCCGGATCACGGCCTGCCTGAGTTGGGCCATTTCATTGCAAATCCTGTTCGTGCAGGCCTCCATGCCCTCTCTTGTCTGCCTTGCATACATACAGAGGTCCTCCCTCAGACGGGCTGCCTCGGCCACATGCTGCCCTACCAGCCCAGTGATCGCTGCCTGCCTCTGGCTGATGGATGCAAGGTCATGTTGCGTGCTACGAGCAGGAGGGATGACTGCTGCGCCTTGGTCCATGCCTCTGGCATCAGGTGAGGACACCTGGGGGCTCCATGCCCCTTCTACGGTGTGGGTGGCTGATCCTCCATGGCTACCTGACCCTGATGACAACCTTGGGCTTGCCTCAATGGAGCGTGTTGGGCTGGGGGTCTGGCTTCGCTCCACAATGTCAAGTGCTTCCTCCTCGTCCAAAAGTGGAGCAGTGGCTGCTGCCTCACCAGTTGAACTGGTGGCAGCAGAGTGCGTGCCCTCCGTGCTGATTTCACATGCAATGGGGCACACTGCCATGGGTGCAACAATGGCAGCAGCCATGGCCTCTGGCTGCGTGGAACTTGTGCTCCTGCTGCCTTTGTCCCTCTGCTGCTGGACACTCCTCCCGGTTACCCTTGAGGTGGTGGCGGTGTCCCCTGTCGCATCTCTCCTGGGCTTTTTTGTAGATGGGGGAGCAGGTGTCGCAGTGCGTGGGTCCTCAGTGTCTGTCTCTGATCCTGTAGGGGTGAGAAATGGGGAATATCATCGTTTATGGTTCTACCTGCCTTATGCTGAATGTTTACGTCATGCCGCTCTATGCATTGGGGCCTCTTTATTGTGGATTCCGGTAATGGGGTTGTCGGGTGGGTCATGCATGAATGGGTCTGTGTTGAACGTGTATGTGGTGATGCATGCATGTATGTTTGTGGCTGGATCCATTGCCTGAATATGGACACATATTTGGGGGGCCCCTCACACTTCACATTGATGTATACACTCCCCTCCATCGGATGAAGTGGCCACACCATGCTCCATTTCTCCAACACCCTCTATCGATTCCACTCCAATTGTGGATGCACAGGTCTCCTCCCACTCACGGAGTTTCAGAGGTGAATCGCCGCCACCTCCTGTGCCCATTGCCAGCTTGCGGTTCACTGACAGTATATTTCTGACACGGAGCCGGAGGTCGTCCCACCTCTTACAGCAGTCCTTGACTGTGCGGGTGGTGGTGCCCACCGCACTGACTTTGTGGGCAACCTCTGCCCAGATAGCCTTCTTCTTGAGGATTGTCTCCCGCCGCATGTCATTGCTGAAGACTACATTTGCATTTGCCGATAGTGTTTCTGTGAGCATGATCAGCTCCTCATCGCTGAATCTTTCCTTACGTTGGCGATCAGCAGTTTTTTTTACGGCCTTGGGCATCTTTGGGCTATCCGGGAAGGATTTGTGTCCGAGTTTGCTTGAAAGGGGTCCTGGATGTGGAGGATGGCAATGGATTGTGTTTTTAAAGATGGCCACCGTGCTCTTTCCCGTTCCTGTGCGATGATGCTATTTCCAGTTACGCTTTTTAACAGTGACCGCTAATAGCGGTGACCGCAATTTGCATGCAGCGTGAAGGCGGAGGTGCTATTAGCACTTTAGTCGAAGCCGGTAAAGGACTTTTTGGGGACTTTTACGGCATGGCGGTAGGGCCATTACCGGCATGGCGCTATGCTCGTGTCCGCGTACTCGTAATAGTATGCAAATAGCGGCCTCTTGCGAGGGCGGAGACGCAAATAACGCCATGCCGGTAAATGGCTTCATTTACCGCACAACGTGTAATGAGGCCCATTATGTTGAAAAAAAAATATGTGGAAAAAAAAAAATCGAATGTTTTCTTTTTTTAATTACATGTTTTTTTGGGGTTCAGGAGGTAAAAAAAAGGGGGTAAAACAAAAAAATAAATAAAGGGGGGTTGAAGGGAAACCCCCCATTTCGAACAAAAAGCAACCAAAAAAAGAAATTCGACATAATGTCATTCGAATTTATCACTATAAACCGGTATGACTTCCTTCTTAGCATCCAACCCATATTACGTTGCCCGAGTTAATCAAACATTGCGTGCTGTCACACACTCATTTATTAAGCTGCCAAAGAAGTCAGTTGTCTTCACACAATGGCACATTTGAATAATCCATGGAATGCGTTCCTTCTCCCCAAGAGGCAGCCACCCTCTTTGGGACTAGGTAGGTGAGTCTGCTAAGCAATACCCACCGTAGAGCACAGGGCAAGCAGGATCCCACTTGGGGTGACCGCCCCCTCTTCTGGAGACAAGGAATTTGAATTTATTTTGAATGCATTGAATATTTATAAGGCACACACCAAAAGGTGTTTCTAGGCGACACAAGACAGAAAGGGGGAGGGGCAGACCAGGGGAGATAAACAACAACGGTCGTACTAGGTTTTGTGACATTCAGATTGTGCAAGTGCAGTGACATCAAGTGCAGGGGGAGCCAGTGAGTGAAGGGGGGGGAGCAGAGGGCCAGTGGGAGGTAAGTGAATGGTCAGTGGATGCCGGGGGCAGATCACTGTCTAGGTGCGGGGGGTGAACCAGACACGGGAGGGATGCCCAAACCACCAGGCTAGTCAGAAAAGTGGCCCGGTAGGGCAGTGTCGGTTTGGGTGGGTGGTTGCCGGTATACTCTGGCCAAGAAGGGTCTTGTGCTCTGTATGGCTCAGTCGCAGCAGCAGGTGGGGGCATTAGCACAGGAAGGAGAGAGGGAAGTAGGTAGAGAAGAGCAGGGTCTTGAGAAGCTTTCAGAACTTAAGGAGGTCCGGCTCAAGTCTGAGAGGGGCAGGGAGGAAATTCCAGAGGGAGGAACCTGCCAAAGAGAGAGATCTACCCCCACTCTCTGCTGGGAAAAACGTCTGATCTGCAGAGCATTGGAGCTAGAGGACCGAAGATCTCTAGCAGTGAGGTATTTAGGGAGAGAGAGTTGGATGTACCAGGGCCCCAAGCCCAGAAAGCCTTGTGGATGATGCAGAGGGTCTTGAATCTGATCCTTGCAGCCACCGGGAGCCAATGGAGAGATTTAATGGCTGGAACAATGCGGTCCCTGGGCTTGAGGCCAAGGATACATCTTGCAGTCCCATTCTGGATTAGTTGATAGTTGAAGGGGGCGAAGAGAGGAAAGAGGCAGATTGAAGAAGAGGCTGTTGCAGTAGGCATGCCTAGAGCAGGGTGCAAATTGAGGTTGGATAAGCAGGAGCTAAAAGCAGCTCCTGTGTATCTAGCATTAACCAGTGACCAGGAGCTACCACTGGAGATTAAGGAGCTAGTACAAAGCATTTCACAAATCTAACTTCCACATAAAATGGAAACCTAATTTTTCCAACATTTCTGGCTCTTTATGGTTTACATTTTGTAAAGATGTGTCCTAATGTTTACTTATAGCTTATCCGAAACACACAGAGTTAAATTCACACAGGAGTGTTTGTTCGGCATCAGTTGGTCTGGGGAGCCAAAAGTAGCTCCTGGTAGCTGTTGGTGTCAAGCTGCCTAGGCTGTTCTAGGCTAAAAGTTGGAGCAAAATAGCTCACAGATCCCCTCAATTTCGAACCCTGCTAGAGAGAACCATACCTCTGAAGACATTGAGTTTCTGGGGGAAGGTAAGGAAGAGGGGTACACCTCTGAGGAGGTAAAGGTGAAAGGGGGCCTTCTTGGCAAGGTCCATGATGTGAGGGGAGAAGGAGAGAGAGGGGTCAAAGAGGACACCAAGGTTTTTAGCCTCACAAGATGGTGAGGGGAGGGGACCCAAGGAGGGTGGCCAGAGAGTGGAGGGGAAGATTGGGTCCCAATGTGAATTACTGGCGTTAAGACAGCGAACATTAGCTGTGCACCATGCCTGAATAACAGTCAGACAGTCTGGAATGAGAGAGGAAGAAGAGGAGGTAGTGGAGGGAAGCTTGAAGGAGAGTGGTGTGTCATCAGCATAACACTGGAAATGAGGAGAGAAGGAGGAAATCAAGTGGGCCAAAGGGGCAAGATAGATGCCTGAGAAATGATTACATCACACCTCCCCTTACTCCTACGTCTGACATGTTTGTTGGCTATATCGGAATTGAACAGAACAATTATGTTCAATGTTCCTTTTACGTGGATGGCTTGGTTTCCGACCTAAACATATTTATTTATTTTATTGTGATTTTGGTTACCTAAGCAACCTTACACAAACAAAGAACAGATATCCAAATATACATAGCAAAATAGAAAAGCACAGTTGACAATATAAAAACACATACAAATCTCACCGTAGAAAAACAGAAATACATAGTAAAAAATTGATACAAAGATAAAATAAGCGATACATTTTCGTCCCACATTAACCGAGATCAAAATAAATCCATAGAAAAATCATATTTTCTAGGAGCATTAGATACAAAGATAAAATAAGCGATACATTTTCATCCCACAAAGCAACCTTACACAAAGAAGGAACAGATATCCAAAAATACCTGGCAAAATAGAAAAGGACAGTTAACAATATAAAAACACATACAAATCTCACTGTATAAGAATAGGAATACATAGTAAAAAATGGATACTAAATAAAATAAGCGATACATTTTCGCCCCACATTAACCGAGACAAAAAACAGTCCATAGAAAAATGATTCCCTAGGAGCATTTTGTTTAAAGCAGCTTTCTCTTTTTTCTTGAAAGCACGGACAGTCAGTGACCCAATGTGTGAGGGTTTCCTTGTCATCCGTACTGTCGCAAAATCTGCAGTGAATGTAGCCCTTTCCAATGGAGGATACATTCTTTAGAGTGGAACTGATAGAGGTGAAAACGAAGATAAACATCTCAAACTCTGTAGCAGGGCAACCTCTACAGGTACCGGGAATGCATTCAATTTTGTGTACAAACCTAGCATATTCAGTATAGGTTGAATACAGATGAATGGCATTGACTGTTTCCACCCCGTCTAGTTTGTACAGTTTGGTTTTAACATAACCAGATTGATGGACCAATTCCTCTTCCGTTCCACCAATATGAATAAGAATATCCTGAAGTCTTTCAGTAAAGAGGTTAACAGATCTAATTGTAGCTTCTTTAGTGATGCAGGACAGATCCTTGTAAAGGCTACTAGATGTGGCAAAGGATCTTAGAATAGGTAGCCAGCATACACCAGGTATAGCGGGCCTTAAGCAAGGTCAGGCAAAGTTCATGCCTGATAATGCAATTAGGTTTAGCAGTAGAAAGACCCAAAACCTGTTTCCACAGTTTACTCTCCACAACATTAAGATAATCTCCCATGTCTAGTAAACAGAAATCTAATCCGTACAGTAGCACAGGTTCCACTTTAGCCAGATAGAAACATTGAATTGGCAAAACAGAAAATGTACACACCTTTCTGTAGAGGCATTTCATTTTGGAGGTCAGGGGGGCAAGCCTGCCCTGTAAGATTTCTTTCCAAATAACACCAGAGGAGCGATGCTCAGATTGTAACCCAAATACTTAAGGGAGTCCATAAGTTGCTCAACACCAAGATACCAGGAGCAGTGTTTAATTATCTTCCAACTTTTGGCAAAGATGACAATTTTGGATTTATCCCCCTTCAGGGTTAGGTTATTGGTAATACAATACTGAGCAAATAGATCTTGTTTATGTTGCAGGCCCCTACATGTACGATCAAAGAGGATAAAATCATCAGCAAAAGCCAACCAATCAATTCTGAGATTACCAAGTCTAGCTGATGATATCATCTCGCCCTTCCACAATTGTTCCACATCCCTAACATATAGATTGAAAAGAACGGTGGCAACAGTACACCCTTGATTTAGGCCCACCCATGTCTGGAGGCGCGAGGACAAAGTGCCCTCACGTGTAAGGCGTACCCTCAGAGAAGTGCCAGAATGGACCAGCGCCAAAAGCTGGACTAAGTTCATAGGTATGTCTCAGCTGAGAAGTTTGTTCCTCAAGTGGAATCTCGCCATAAAATCAAAAGCACTAGATAAATTAAGCGAGGCCAAATAAAAATCTCCCCCACATTTTTAGTGTGTCTGTTGGAAAGAAGATGAGCAAGGATGGTAGCATTGAGAGGAGTGCCCATATTTTTCCTAAACCAACCTGGAATTTAGAACAAAAGACCCCTGTTGCCTTGTGTGGAAATCAAGGTCCCTAAGAAATAGAATAGAGAAGACCTTGCAGGTGGCACCAAACAAGGCAATAGGTCTATAATTGGCAGGGCCAACAGGTTCTCCCTTCTTGTAAATTGAAATAATGATTGAATGGACCCAAGAAGGCATGATAAGATGGTGAGTAAATATCGCATCAAAAAGGGGCTTTAAAAGGGCAGCCCATAGGGATGGAGATATCTTCAGAACAAAAGGTGGGATACCATCTGAACCAGGGGCCCTTTGAAGGTTTCAGACTGTCAACTGCCCAGATGATATCTGAAAATTCCCAATGGGTCTCTCCCCGCTCCACTGGTCCCAGATTGGAGTCCTCACCATAAATCATGTATGCCGGAAGCAAATATTTAGCCTTGTAAAAAGTCACCCAGGTTGCATCAGAAATGACAGAATCAGTAGCCAGAGTTTGCTCCTCAGTAGCAGATTTGAGATTTGGCCAGAAATTAGCTTTCTTGCCCACACATAAGCTGTCCAACATGGACCGGTTGTCACGTTCGTAGGACTCGATAGACAGTGATTTAACTGATTTTTTTGTTGGTTTGTGCAGCTTTCTTAGAAGCTAAAAGATACTCTGCATTAGTTCATCTCTGACTCTTGAGCCCACAAATTGCTTTCCACTTGCTTTATTAGAGGCCTGAATCCTAGGATCAAAGATGTGACGCTTTCTCCCCAGAGTCAAAAACCTCTGGTAATGCCCCAGAAGATTGAGTCCTTCACTAGCATACAATGGACAAAAATGACTCGTTCAGCTGGAGACCTCAAGGATAGAAGCCCCCTATTCATTTCAACCCACCTTTTGGCAATAAATTCGGTAAACTTGAATACTGTCTTGTTGTTCCATATAACAGTTTGTCTGCCAGTATTTGGCTGAAGAAGGGCCAGATCTATTTTAACCTTGTGTAGGGAGAAAGTATTGTCCAATGTGAAGGTCAACAGCAGACGATCACCCACCCCAGGGTCCACACGGGATAAAGAACCACATCTGGCTCCCAGACTGGTATGAACATACACCTAATCGATCCTCGATTGAGATTTCCCCTTATGCCACGTATATGCAAGTTCCCTGGTTGAGAAATGCTCCATTTGAAACATGCCCCATTCACGCAAATAAATATCCCATTCAAACCCTCTTGTCACATTCAGGGCCTGTTGGTATGCACCGGTATTAGAGTGATTCAGCATTGCACCCTCAGCACAGTTACAATTGAAACCACACTTATTGCCACCTCTCCATAAAAGCCAGGATCAAACAAATCTTTCCTCCTGCTCCAGGGAAGAACTTAAAGTCTGCCAGACATTAGACACAGGGGATAGCATCCGCCGTAGAGCAGGGAGTGCAGGCTTGTGGAACTGCGCTGAGGAGAAGCAGAGCAGCAGACTGTCGTGGGGCTGTAGATTTGACAAAGGCAGAGTCACCAGCCAGTCAGGGGCCGCTGAGGCAGGAAGCCTTACCACCACAACACTGAGGCAGAGAGTTACCAGAGTACCAATGCTCCCAGCTGTAGGAAACCATTGGGAGCTGCAATCTGTGCCGACTTGTACGGAATCGAGTACAAGGAACCGCCAGGGCTAAAGAAATCCAGAGTTCACAAGGGGATAACCAAAGGACTACCCCAGGAAGGTGCAAATGAAACGCAGCAACTGACAGGCCCAGAGAATCCCATAGCCTACGAAGGGCTAACCAAAGAACTACACCAGAAACAGATGAATGACACTGAGCATCAGACAGGACCAGAGAACTTTGTGACCCGCGAAGGGCCAGCAGACAAACTACCCTACTGATGAGTGAGCGAAATGCAACAATCGACAGGGCCAAAGATGCCCATATATTGTGAGGGGCCAACTAAAGGACTATGCCGTCAAGGGGTGACCCAAACCGAGATGACAACAGGGCTAAAGACACCCGTATCCCACCCCAGGCTGAGAGGGGTATCACCCTGTGAAAAGTGAGAGAGAAGTCAAGCAGGGACGAAGATGTCTATTGCCTACCTGAGACCACCAGGAGAGAGAGAGCCCACGAGGGTCCAGAGATAAACATTCTTGGACTTGGGAATCCCAAGTTTTATGGGTCAAGTATACACATCACTCGAGATGGGATAAAACCCAAATACCTAACCAGGATAATACTTTGCTACAAGAAGACAATTTTCTTTTTAGGAAACCATTTCTTGTCTTTTGAATTACAAGAGACTCTACGAACTATTGGGTGGAGGTTAAAAAACAGCCACCACTAAATCCCAGTGTGAAGTAACCCATAGAATAAGCAATAACTTAGAATCCTTTTAATATCTTTTTTCTTTCAATAGAGTTAGGATAGTGATAGATTAGCAAAGGTTTTTGGATGAATCTTAAATTGTGAGAGATCCTGACGAGCACCCATTAATTTTTTGTAGCCTACGCAACCCATATTAGTAGTAGGGATTAGCAAAGGCTTTCTTAATTTTTTTCTCCAAAAAAGTGTTTTTTAACTATGCTTCCATGTCCGCCTCTTCTGTCTGACCTAGCACACAGAGTACACACAATACCTTTAACAAAAGGACATTACTAGTGCATAAAAGAGGCCTAGTGGTAAATGTGACTCTTAATGCGCCAGGATCAATTCTATCTGAAAACTGCTTTGTAGCCACTTCATCAGTCGAAGAAATAGATTGACCGTTGGATAGGGGTGAATCAATTTTAATACCGACTGTCTTTACAGAGGTTGAACATGTTATAACTTTGCATGAATCAAATCACCCCCATGACCAGATATCATTGGGCTGTGTAGACTAAGAATGTACCTTGGCGCATTTGGATCTAAAGCCCTCCTTCTAGCCTGCTGTTGTGTCCAATAGACAACATACTTTTCCTTTAGCAATTCTGTCATGGGGAGCAGCGGGCTGGAGAGCTAAACTGGACAATCCTCAAGCAAGATGTATAATCAACTACTGTGACATGGTCCTATTACAGGAAGCGTGGGCTAATTACGATCTACACATGGATGGTTTCTGTATGTACCAAATCAAAGCAACCAAAAAACGCAGAGGGAATTTCATTTTATTCATAGCCACCTTTGTTAAGTCTTATTTGGAGATGGACTTAAATCTCATACCCATTGATACACTGCATATTTGAATACTACAATTAACAAATAGATTATGGGCCTCTCCAGTCCTAATTCATTTTTACAGCAGCCAAGGAATGAATGGCTCTAGCACCTCATTAATTGATCTTCATTATGAACTACCTTCTTTGACTTACCTATCTTCGGCGGTTGGTGGTGATTTTTATGTGATATTAGGCATTGGAGCAGAGTCACACACATTTGATAACACTAAGGACCACATGCCCATTCCTGTAATGGCACATCCTAGAATCATTGCTGACGGCCTTAAATTGCATGCTTGCTTAATACAATGGTAAATAAGATCCGTTAATGGTAGGTTTGGCTCATATATTCCAGGGGGCAAAGACTTTTAGAGGGTATCAAAACTCCTCCACATTAGATTATTTTTATGTTTCAATCAGCATATGGTCAATGACTTTTGACTTCCGAGATTTCATCAGAGTTTTACAGCGACCATTATGGATATTGCTAAAGGTTAGATGGCCTTTTAGTAGTGGGCTTTGGGACAATAATACCTACATCGAAGATCTAACAGTCACTTCATCACGCAGAATAATTAAATGGGATTCAAACAAAGAGTGGGTCACTCAATATCATCTAATCCACAACCACTCCTCTCTAATCAATATACTGATTCTGATTTGACGCAGGCAGACATTGCACACCGTTTTAATAAATTAATGAAAACAGATTCATCAGATTTATACAAAAGTTAGCAAGACGGTCAAGACACATCAAAAACGTTGCTGGAAGGACCTCTTCATTGTAGTACCAGGCATAAATTCTATTTTTTTTTTGGCACTTGGTATATTCAGACTCAAGCTATAAAAACACTCAAAATCAGGTTGAAACAAATGTTCAGGACACCGATTGGATCACCCACTGTTCTAAATTGTATACCAACGATACCAGCAACCTTTGTACTAATCTGGAACCTCATGATAAGATGATCAGTTAGAGTGGCCACTTCAGGTTGTGCCCAATAACTTTACAGTTATGGAAATACTAAATGCACTTCATAAACAGGCCTTTAATCGAAGTCCAGGCCCTCCTGGGATTCCAGCTGACCTGTTCAGATGTTTGGAAGAATAATGGGCACCACTATTGACAATTGGCTTTAATTCTATATTAGCCATGGCTGAGCTACCCAAATCCAAGACGTTGGCAGCTCTATGTCCAATATTTAAAAATGGGTTGAGAGACTCACCTTCGGGCCTATTTCTTTGCTCGACTCAGCATTCAACATTTTTGAAAGACCAGCTCTGGGCCGACTCCAAGCACGGGTAGATAACAAAGGTATTTTCAATCTATGCCTTATCATATCAAATGCAATTTATCTAAAGAAAGAGACTGTGTATGTTGCATTCATGAATTGTAGATCTTCATTTGATAATGTCAACAGGACCAAACTTTGCAAATCCATGAATTGCCCAGAGGACCTAATCGGGTTATTGGGCCTCATTATAAGTCAGGCGGTAAGGGGTTAACGGCGCCGGTAAAGTGCTGGCGCCGTCAACCCCGTACCGCCTGATTACGAGGTCCCCTCGCGGGACCCGCTCTGCACGTCTGGTCCAGACATGCAGAGCGGGTCCCGCGAGGGGTAGAGGGAGCAAACAACGGGCCGCTCGTAATCAACCCGTTGGTTGCTCCCTCTCCCTTTCCCATTCAGCTGTATGGGGGCTGAAATGGCAATGGGGAAGGTCCGGGCCTGGGTTCCTGAAGGGAGGAATTACCGGGCCCTCCGAACGGCCCGGTAATTCCCCATTCTGGGAACCCGGACCCGATTTTGGCGGCAGCCATGCCGCCAATAGCGGCATGGCTACCGGCAAAGTTATAATGACGGCCATTGTCTTTTTTACATCTTGACAATAATGCCTGCGCACAATCTGGAGTGAAAGGGCACTGCACCTCATGGTTTCCGTAGAAAACAGAAATATGGAAAGGTTGTGTCCTTGCCCTGTTAGTATTTTCACTTGATATTAATGACCTGTATCAACATCTTGTTGATTGTACTTGATGTTCTATGCATTGGAGATATACCCATTGCTATCTTAACGTACGCAAGCAATATTGTTCTATTACCTAGAAGTCCATCAGCACTCCAGTGATTAATAACTGTCTATGTTAACTTTTTGGAAAAATTGGATCTGTCAATCAATGCATCTAAATCTGCCAGAGGGGTCTTTCAGCTGGTCAGAAACCAAGGTACCAAATCTTAAAGCCAGCAATGAGGTCTTAAAAAGTTGTACATCATATGAATATCTAGGCTTTACTTTTACACCAAAACATTCTGGCATAAAACATACAGAAAAACAGCAAATCAAACTGTCACAAGCCTTCGGGGGCGTATTTAGATTTGCCAGATTGTTCCGAGCTCAGCCGATGGCAATGTTATTAAGCATTTATAATGCAAAGCCCAGGGCTATACCTAAATGTGGAGGAGGTCTATGGGCATTTTCGAATGTGTCCTGCTTACAGGTAGAGGAAATTCGCTTCCTTAACACCATTCTCCGCAACCAGTTTCAGCACCCGCATTTTATGTGCAGGAGGAAGTTGAAATGTCACACCTTGAAAATGATTTATTTAGCAAATCAGTTAAGCGTTGCCTTAAAATATGGACTAATGAAAAGGCAAACCTTTCACAATTAGTCTTTAAGCATGTAGCCTATTGTGAAGCCAACTGTTTGTCCATTCCCTGGCTGTCTAAGAAGCACTTCACTACGATAGATGCTAATGATAGCTTTATTAATCGGTTCCATGTGTTAATATCCTCGCACAAATATCGCGATACAAAAATATTGCCATATGTTTGCGGCGATATTGAGCCATGGACCCTGCGGGGGACACCCCTGCAACCCCTTCATTATATTAAAATGAGCGGGGGACATCCACAAATTATCCCCCCAAAAAATATTGCCTATGGCGAGACAAACAACCATATGTACGGCGATATTGTTGGTGGGGTTAACATGTAGGGATACCTTTTAATCCGCTATCCATAACAAATTTGGACAGTGATGAAACTTTGGGGAATTTGAGATAGTTCTTCTTGACTGAACGTAAACAGTATGAATTAGCCAACCTAGCTAAGCGAGTGAATATAATTCTGTCATGTAATGAGATTTCTGATAACCTACTCTGGACTAATCGCGAATAGGAACGGGCACTTATTACTAGGGACAGGTTTAATTTGCCACCTCTTTAGGTGATCACTGGCAAATGGCTAACAAGTGGCACACATAATTTGGACGATGAAAAACATTATTTATTATGCAATGAACCCACTAAAGATTTGTTGCATTTTATATTTTTGTGTCCCAAACATTCCAAGATAAGGAGATTAGTGCACAATGTAAAACAGGCCTCAGAAAATGCCAAACGGCTTTATCTCCTCTTTTGTTGGCTGACCCACTGTTGGTTGTTTGGTCTCTGAACATATCTTCGGCGCACACTCAAACTATTGATGAATTGAATCCCTTAGCGATTTATTTTTATATAATTAAATTGTAAAATTATCATCTTTTTGTAATTGTATCTAATTTTTTACTATTCAAATATTGTATGGATTACTTTTATCCGAATAAAGTGTATTGACTGACTGATAAATTTGTATTTCCAGAATGCGCTGCTCAAGTGGCTCTGAACTGGAGGTGAACTTCCACTGATGGGTACTTTCTGGCACAGGGGCTTGTGCGACTTAGCTGAAATGACTTAATGTACTTTCTCCTTCATTCCCTCCCAACACGCATATATTGTAACTACATTGAACCTCCACTCCCATGACATTTTAAATATCTCCATCAACAACACCCCACATATGTTGGACGCTCCCGCACACCAAAAGCATATGTATTAAAGAGCCAGAGGTGCGACCGCAATTACAGCAGATGTTTGTCTCTCAGAGTCCTTTGAAAAGCAATTTCACAGGCGCCCAATAGGCCCTGTGAAGGCAACATGGATGGTCTTTGTACTGGTCAGTTTGCGCACCAAGTTGACAAGGCTTTTTATGTTACCTTTCTGCCCAGCTCTCTGGACCAAGCAGCAGATCATTCACACCCTCCTCTTCTGACAGTAGCTTATAGATCATCCCCAAACTGTGAGGCTTAACCACCAGGGCTTCTGGTGCATTCCACTATCTAAGTGGTTTCAGAGGGGCGAGTTCATCACTAATTTCTAGAGATCTTTTCAATCTTTTGTATTTACCATAAATACAACTGACTGGGCCAGCCATCCGCTGTAATGTCTGCCAGCCGTCCATCTTGCAGACGTCCGCAATATACATCACCACAAACAGGTATTAGCTTCCCCAGAACAGTGGGCGCCCTTCTTGGTGATCAGAGGCTTAAGTCACAAGGAAGCCTCCGAAAAGAAGTGTGATCATCAACCTCACACTTTGGGCATTCTTATTCAGCAGTCCCTCGGGAGGTATGTGACTGTATTTCTGCCCCTCTTTCACATGTTCACTGTTATTATCAGGGCATGTGGGGAAACCAGGCCAGCTTGACGACTCAACCAGTACCCATGAGTCTTCGTCATAGGTCATCCACCTATATGTGTGTCTACCGCTGAAAGCTATATGGTACTTCTTGAAGTTGGAAAACCCCAATCCCCCTTAAGACTGTCGGAGATGCAGCTTCCAGAGAGTGATATGAGATGACTCTCAGTCCCATATGAATTTCCTCATCATGGTATTGAGTTCTCCAAATAACTGGCTAGGCACTGTTGCAAATTGTGTTCCCCAAATGAAACCCCCTTACCTGGGCTACTGGCACTCCCAGTGGATCCCCTGCATGGACAAAAAGCCATGAAAGGGCGGAGAGAGCAGGAAGAAGTGGAACCTGAATTGGTTTGCTGAAAGACTGGAGAGGGAAGAGAGGCGCGCTGCAGCTTGAGAGGAAAGGCCATATCAGCACAAGCCCAAACTCAAAGGAGCAATGCATCCTATGGGGAGGACCCGGGTTCAAAATCTCCAGCGGGGAACTTGGAAAGAAATATGTTTAAATTGTTGAAAAGAAAAATCCCTAAAGGCTTGGACATGTAATAATACAAATAAATGAATGGGGCAATTTAAACAAAGAAGAATAAAAGCAAACACCTAACCAGATAGGCTAATTGAATTTTAAAAAGGACCAATAAGAAAAGAGAACTACCTGGAGGACCAGATTAGAAACACTTGGCTGGCCAATCATGCAGAGATGTTTCTCAACCAATCGGAAGCCGTCCATAGGAGGAAGCACTAGCTATATAAGCAGGGCTGTTTCAGTTAAAGAAAGACAAAGTCAGGGAGAGGATCCCTGAAGCTCATGGAGGAAGAGCCGCTGCTGGAGAGGGGATCTTTGCCCCAAGACGAGGAGGAGACTACCTGAGAGACAAGACTGCCCATCTGGTAGAACCACCCAGTGAAGCTGCTTGGAGGGAAAGTCCTGCAGTGCGCTGACTGTTCCCAGGAGGAGTGGGGGGGGAGCTTGAGTAGCCCCTGCATCTGGTGGGACCCTGCCTAGGAGAGGGATAGATTAGGTGATCCAGGGACTCTGGCAGAATGAATGGAAGCTGAAGGGGTGAGTCCAGTTTGAGTATCACATAATTGACTCATCTCCTCCAACTTAGAGTGACATCGAAGGGGGTCTGCCATCCCAGTGTGGGGTGGGAGAGAGAACTCAGAATCCCAGAGTGGGGAACAAGAGATAGAAGAACCCCAAGCACGAGAGGGTAAAACAAAGCTCCCCAAGAAAGAGCGGTTACACCAAAACACCCCAAGAAAGAGGGGGTAAACTGAAACATCCCAAGAAAAGGGGTTATACCAAAGCACCCCAGGAAAGAGGGGGTACATTGAAGCAACACAGGAAAGATGGGGTTCACTTAAGTGCCCCAAGAAAGCAGGGGTACCCCAACGCACCTCAAGAAGGAGGGGTATACTGAAGCACTCCAAAAAGAGAGTAATCCTGAGAAGCTCAGAAGAGAGAAAGTGAACCCTATTTATGCCAAGCGAAAGATCAGGAAGGTGAAACTCTTGCTGGGGAACATCTTGAAAGACCAACAAATGAACAACTTTTTTGTACAAACAGAACACAAAAGATATCAGCAAGGATAAAGTCACCATTTACTTTATTGTTTGGAGTGGGAAAATTCGATTGTTCAGGTGTTTTACTAGAGACATTATTATTTCTGGCATCCCAATTTTTAAATTGTTTTGACCTTTGTGTTACTAGTTTAGGTAATGGACTTTTGAAATTAGGAAATGTTTATGATTTTAGCTTGTTTCTTTTGTTTGCTGGCCAGGAGGACAAGCTAAATGTTAACAAATAAAGACCCTAACGTGACAACATGTTGCTGCGTCCAACTCCTAAGTCTGAACCGCCACAGCAGGGTACCAACAAAACACAATAAAGAGGTCTAATCAAGTATACAACTCTTCCCCTATCAGTTACATCACAACAGAAGAGAAAGGTCCTTTTAATCTAGTAAATGCTTATGATGTCACTATCTATATCCCCTTAGAAGAACTTCACTTGCCCTATTTAAGAGGGAAATGTAGTCCTAGAAAGCGGCAGTGGGCTGCCTATGTACAAGGCATAGCAAAGATCTAACCACTAGCTCAAAAAAAAATGTGCACATTTCCTCAACTTCATCCTTTCTTGATGCTAAGATAAGAACTAGAGCAACATTCAGTCAAAAACTATTTCAAACAACGGATTCATGATCAAACTTCAGGCTGACCCAATGAAATGTGCTAAAACAGTTTTTGGAGGTCACCTAACCAAAAGACAGATTTATTCCGGCTGATTTTAGACGGCCTACTAAAATAGAAAAAAAGGGATTTTCTTCACCTCCACCCCACACCCTATTGTCCCATTTGCTAAAAATCGTGGGGTTTCAACCCCCAAACTCACCCTCCCTCAGCCCCACGCCGCCTCCCACCATTCCCAAAACCTCCCCACCATTACACACACAAACATGTACACCCCACACACCCAAACACACACGCACACATGAGCTTAACAGTTCTCCCTTGTGACCGTTTCCGGGTTCTGGCATGACTGTCAGCCCTTGTGCGTCACAGGGACTGACAGTTCGATTTAGAAAGTTTAAATCGGTCTAAATCAGTTTCTATTTTATATTCCTTTTTTAAAAAAGGTCATTTTACCTAATACCCATTTAGACAGGTATCATAACATTTTTATTCTACCCTCAATTGAATATGTATAACATTAAAATTATTATTGATTAGGGGCATCTCAATGATTTAAGGATACCCCCAAAGGTGGTTGATCCATTTGTACAACTTAGTCAGTAGGTTGCATTCTGCAGGGTCTGGCACTCTGCGGTTCTTGATTAGTCTGGGTCACATTTCAGTCCATCATTTTCTGTATTTATTCTGTTCTCCTTAATGATATGGATTAACCAGATAACCAAATAGAGACAAAAGAATACATAAATCTTAAAGTTTATGTATTTATTCTACTCCCTGGGAAATATGGGCTCAACAGGGATTATCGGAAAATAGCGTATTAGTTTACTATATTTGTAACTCTCTAATTTGTATGATGAGGTTATTCAGTGGTGAGTGATTCTTGAAATCTTCATGTAAAATGGAAGCATGGAAACAATCCTTAATGGAATGTTGGGGTAAGCAAGACTATCAATATTGTTACTCATTAGTTAAAGTGCAAAGCACTCCTATTCCCTCAACACACCATTTCACATGGGTTTTACTTCCACTAGGACCGCTAAACGCTAGCATCCCGCATGGAGGTGAATGGGCGCCACTATATTGTTTTGCAATTCATTGTCTCTGCATTCTGGGTGCCAAATCCTCATTGGTTGAACACAGCACGTTCCTTACGTAAATCTTAAAGTGCACCAGATACCCGGCTTGCATTCTCAGTGTTCGCCCTACCCGAGCTCTCCATCCATCATCTCCTTGAAATCCCCCACCCTTGGGACCAAGGAATCCCCCTTATGCTTTTGGAGATGTTGTGAGAACCTTTTGAAAAGCTTTGGGTCTCAGAGGCAGGTCCATAAATATTACAAAGGAGCATACCCTGATCCTGGATAAATCTCCCAGCCTCATCATGGGATAACTATATTACCATCATAAGTAGAATTTCTCATAGAAGAGTATCTACCCCTCAGACCCTGGAGGTGTAAGAGGAGTTATAGAGTAATACACCTTGTCCACCCACAGCTGGTCTTATTTATAAGCCTCCTCTTTTTGTAGGTGTGTCTGCTGTAAGAATGCTACACCACACCCCATACCATAGGTAGTTTAGAATCGTTTTCTTTTTATTCAGAAAGCTTGAGCCCTTTACAGTCCAAGTTACCACTTTGATCTCCCCCTTTACTATAAATTGTAACTGTAGGTGTATGTTTTGACAACATTTAACTTAAGGTGTGATAGCAGGTGTACATTTAGAGGTAATTTATTATAAGGTTTACATTATTGTATTAGTAATTTATTTAGTAACATTGTAATGTGTGTTGTTGAAATATATTGCATGTTTTGTATGGGTGATGTGTGTTCTAAAGGTACAGCTATGTGATTAGGCTACTTTTTAGTTGTTATTTTATCATGGGAATTAAGGTTCCAACAATGTTGGTTTTAATGTAGTTTTTGTTTTATACTGTGCTTTCTGTGCATGTTGTTTATGCTTAATAGTGTGCTAAATCCTAATGTTGATATTTCAAACATTTGTAGTCTTTACTTTTAGATAGTAAACTCAACTTTTTTTTAAAATGCTCAATTTTATTTCTATACTTAAAAAACAATTTGATTACTTACCCTTTCATAGTGTGTGAGTGCGTATAGTAACAAAACTTGGTATTGATAATGTTTGTGGACTCTACTTTTTATAAATAGTAATAATAACTTTTAAAAATATTTTCACTGATTTCTATTTTTATAGATTACAGTGTAGTTCCATATTATCAGATTGCGAATTTGGGTATTGTGTGGCCTACAGAATGAAATACTATGTTAACACTTGTCAATGAACAGGTACAAATGCCACAATTAGTGGATTTTTAAATGCTTGTTAGATGAGTTTACCTGTCATATGTTCGTATGTTCATGTTCCACTTTACAAAACAAGATACAAAGCTACAACCACTTCTTTGTTAATGAGCAACTATAAATGTCAGTGCTTGTTATTGCATTTACTTTTACAAACACATTGTTGTGAAGTATTGGTTCTGCCATTGCTTGTAATTTCATACATTTATACACACAAGCAATTCGTCATATGATTTTAAGCTATTACTATTGTGAGAAATCTGAGGGTATCCTCACACCTACTCCCTTGGATCCTCTTCTCAGGTGGCCAGGGAAAGGCCATCACTTTTGGATCATGACCTTGGGGGTGGAGAAGCGAGGGAGAATCACCTGGGTGGAGGGTGCTTGGGGATTAGGGAGAGGAAGTCCGCAGGCAAGACACCCCATTTTCCTTGTGATGACCAACCTTGCCCTCCCCCTGCCTTTATATACTGTTGCAAATCACTTCCCTTCATTTCCCCTCATTCATATCACTATAGTACTGGAACAATCACTATAGTACTAGAACGAGGAAGAGGCAACTAGGAGTGGTACACACCAACACGTCATTTCACCACTCTGGTACTGAGAATAGGACGAGGCCTGAGGACTGTTGTGAGGGTCAGGCATGTTCCCGGAACACCACTAATTATAGTCAGGAAATTGTACACAATGGCTCACTCCTGCAACCTGTGAGGGAGACATAGGTGTTTAAAAGGTGGAGCCAACAGCATGAGAAGGGAAGCCAGCAGGAGAGACGCCGGGCCTGGAGAAGCGAGCCTGAGGGGGTTGACGTCCTGCAACAAGGAAAGCTGGAGAGGATCCTGCCTGAAGGTCGGGACTCCAGCGGGTGCTGTCAGGAAGCTGGGACAGCAGGGCCCAAGTGGGCCGGAAAGGAGCAAGGCTGAGGGAATCCCTCTTGCCAAGTGCCCACCACCGGAGCTGTGGGGCACAGAGGACCTGCAAGCTCTGCAGGCCACTGATAGCAGCAGAGCTATCAGCAGCTCTGAAGGCTTCATAAAGAAGGACACAGACAACATGTTCAAATCTTCAAATGAACACCTTTATTAACTTAAACGTCAGGATGGAAAAAGGCCTAACTTGCCCTATACTAAGGTGGGATTTCCCTACCTTAAGAAAACTAAGGAACGCCTGAGTCAAGAAATTCAACTGAAGAATATCTGTATCCAAAACCTATACTTGCCCTCCCAACTAAATTTATACAAAGTGTAGGGATATCCGCAACCAAAAGAAAACAGTGTTTAACCCCCAAAGTTTTGAGCTTCTTCAGCTCACAGCTTTTGTTCCACCCTCTTCCCCAAGTGTGAAAATGGTGTAATAATGAAGTCTCAAAGTTCTCTTTTGGAAAACAAAAAGAAAGAAAATAGTTTAAGTCTTGACCCAGGGGTTCTCTTCCCCAAGTCTAAAGCTACTCCCAACAAAAGCACCAGGGTTCCTTTCCCCAAGCCCAAAATAGTTCACAATGTAAGTACTTAGGTTCCCTTCCCCAAGTTTAGAATAGTTCACAATAGAAGCACTGTTCTCCTGTAGTATTTCATTTATAGTTGGAGTTGGTTTTATCCCCTTCACTGTATTTAATGGGGTTCCCTTCTCCATCTTTATTTCAGACTAATATTTAGAAAAAAGTAATCTGCTTTGTTTTAATTCGATTAAACTCCCGAATTATAACTTATTTTCTAGCCTCGGGTAACCAGTGTGAATTCAGGCGTACTGATATGATAAATCCCCTTCACCCTTCCAGGTTCTTCCCAAAACACATCAGTATACTGCCTTATAAGATCATACAAGTCTTGTTTCTGATTATTACCAAGGTCAGAGGAAATTAAAGTCTTACTTTCAGTGTCTTCGGGTAGGAGACAAGATAATATTTTGGTTGGAGACTCTGTGGGATGTTCTTTCCACGCCTTTAATAAATGGACATGATAGATTTGGGTTTTAAGGTGCCGGTCAGGTTGTGAGATTTTATAATTACATGGACCCGTCGGCTCCAATACCTCATAGGACTCATGCCACTTGGATACAAGTTTGATTTCTGAGGTGGGCAGTAGGATGAGCATTTTTTGACCTACCGAAAAGGATCTAAGGGAAATCTTTTTGTCATAAGAGGTCTTTTGTTGACCTTGTGCCTTAACCATGTGAGCCTGTACCAAAGATCTTACAACCTTCATATGTTCTTTCAACCGACTCGCAGTTTGGGAGAGTGGAATTGGAGCTGTCGCTCTCTCTTCCCGCATTTCCTTTAACATATCTAGGACATCCTGTGGTTCTTGTCCACAAAGGCGTTTGAATAGGGAAAATCCTGATGAGGCCTGAGGGGTTTTCCTGAACTGCAAGCAAGGCACAGGGTATCATTTAATCCCAATTTTTCCCATCTTGTTCAACTAAATTTCGAAGTACGGTCTTAAGATTCTTATTAAATCTTTTCACAAGGCCATCTGTCTAGGAAAGATACACTGATGTTCTAAGGGTGGCAATATGTAATAGTTCTTTAACTTCCCCCATAAGCTTGCTTATGAAAGGTGATCCCTGATCTGTTAAAATCCCCTTTGGAATCCCCACCCTCGAGAAAAAAGGAAGTAAATGTTTCAAGATCGGTTGTGTCATGTTGGCTCTTAGGGGGAAAAGCCTCCGGATAACGTGTGGCATGATTTACAATGACTAAGATATATTTATTTCCAGTTTAGAAGTTTCTAGGGGTCCCACAATATCCATACCAATCTTGAAAATGCGACTTTAACTATTGGTAATGGGAGCTTGCAGTGCTATGTGTGTACTAGTTTTCTGCCAAACTGTGCAGGCTTGAATTAAGGTTTTAATATAAGCATAAATACCAAATTTATTTGCAATATGTGTTTGAGTCATAAACTGCCCTAAATGACCTCCCATCAGATGGAAATGGGTTATCTCTAATACCAATTGCTTATGACTCCCTCGCGACCCTCAGGTTCTGAAACTGCCTGCGAGAAGGCTTCAGCCAACAAGGGGTAATTTATCTGGACAAAAGCTAAATCCAGAAAGATCTTGGGCTCTTCCTCTGTATGTTTTCTAGTTTCAGTTTTGGGAGGGCCTTTAGGTGTTTCATCAGCCTCCCCAAAGCCTTGAGTCCCCCTGTCGACACTTTCCTCTCTAGACTTGTCCTAATCCCTGGGAAAACTGCTTTTTCAAGAACCCCTTCAACAATCTTATCTCCTTGATGGTTCTGGAATGGGTCCTTTCCATTGTTCTGTAATAAGACCTTAGCATCACCTCAGAGGTCTGGGTCTATCACCCGGGCTAAAACATTAATCACAAATCTCCATGCTAACCCTGACTTGGGTGCTAGCCTGATGTAAGTATCGGGGGTGGAATCAATACTAAGTGAGCAGGTATTCGTCTTATTTCACCTGGGGGAATTATTTCATCCCTACTACGACAGATAACGAACCTGGTAGAGCTGTTAGTGGCCACGGAAGGGGCTGATGCTCAGTCACTTAGTTTCAGAAATTGTAGGGTCCAACTTGTATCAGTTGAGCTGCATCCCATTCCTGACACCAATGCATCACGAAGAAGGACACAGACAACAGATTCAAATCTTAAAATGAATACTTTTATTAACTTAAATGTCAGGATGGAAAAAGGCCTAATTTGACCTATACTAAGACGGGACTTCCCTACCTAAAGAAAACTAAGAAATGTCTGAGTCAAGAAGTTCAACTGAAGAATCTGTCTGTGTCCAAAAACCTACATTTGCCCTCAAAACGAATTCTATACAAAGTGTAGGGATATCAGCAACCAAAAGAAAACAGTGTTTAACCCACAAGGTTCTGAGCTTCTTCCAGCTTGCAGCTTCTGTTCCACCCTCTTCCAGAGGCCTGAGGGGTTTTCCTGAACTGCAAGCAAGGCACAGGGTATCATTTAATCCCAATTTTTCCCATCTTGTTCAACTAAATTTCGAAGTATGGTTTTAAGAGTCTTATTAAATCTTTTCACAAGGCCATCTGTCTAGGAAAGATACACTGATGTTCTAAGGGTGGCAATATGTAATAGTTCTTTAAATTCCCCCATAAGCTTGCTTATGAAAGGTGATCCCTGATCTGTTAAAATCTCCTTTGGAATCCCCACCCTCGAGAAAAAAGGAAGTAAATGTTTCAAGATCGGTTGTGTCATGTTGGCTCTTAGGGGGAAAAGCCTCCGGATAACGTGTGGCATGATCTACAATGACTAAGATATATTTATTTCCAGTTTAGAAGTTTCTAGGGGTCCCACAATATCCATACCAATCCTGAAAATGTGACTTTAACTATTGGTAATGGGAGCTTGCAGTGCTATGTGTGTACTAGTTTTCTGCCAAACTGTTCAGGCTTGAATTAAGGTTTTAATATAAGCATAAATACCAAATTTATTTGCAATATGTGTTTGAGTCATAAACTGCCCTAAATGACCTCCCATCAGATGGAATTCCAGTATTTCTCCTTCTTGGACTGCTCCTTTGTCTTCGTGGAGGAGGACTCCTCCTTCTCGCATGTATCTTGGGTACTCCTTTGCTTCTTCTATCCTCATTCCACGAAGGTTTCCGAGTTTTGTCCCACTTGTTCTTTCCACTGGTTACATCCATCACTTGGGCTATTGATTCATTATTCTTGTTAATGTTCATAGTGCAATTGCTCTTTGGGGCATCATGTTTGACTTCAACAGACTGTATTCTGTTCTCTAGTTCTTGAACACATTTCTCGGTATGTTCAACTTCTTTAGCTATTCTTAAAACTGTATCGAGGGGTGGATCATCTTCAGCCCACAGCTTTTCTCTTACCTTGCTGCTTCTGCATTCCAGCATAAACTGATCGCGTAATCTCTCATCTAATTGAGCATTGAATTTGCAGGTCCTGGCCAATTTCCTCAAGATGGTTATGTATTGTTCAACACTTTCACCTTCTTCTTGAATTCTTTTCCCAAACTTGTAACGTTCAAGGATAATGCTCAATTTTTGTTTATAATGTTTGCTCATCTTTTTCATTGAGCGCTCATATTCATTCAAATCTGCACTATCTTCCGGCAATAGTTCAGGCAAGTCTTCACATTTTTCTTGCCTAGCTGGCCCTAGGCAGTGCAACAAAAGTGACTTCCTTTTTTCCACGCTGCAATTTTGGCCACACACCACCCCTGAGTAGTGTTCGAAGGCTTTAATCCACCTCTTCCATGGAATTGACGGTTCTCCCACCTCTGACAGGAAAAACATGGGGGGTGGAACACCACTGAATGCCATGGCAGACTATATGCGTAAGATTGAATGTTTATTAGACAATGCAGTTCAGCTGTGTTGTGGTTTTCCACTGCAGCAGCACAAATCCATGTGACAATAATTCTCACTTTTATTATGCTGTGTGTCTTGAAACATTGAATAGACACTTTATGAGAGGTGCCCTCTTCTGATTTGTTGTAAAATGTATGTGCTGAAACTATTATTTCTGACTTCAAGCATGTATTTCCCCTCAGTGCTCCTCTATACCAAGCTCTCCATAATGTATTTTCAGACTTCCCCTAGTGCTCTTCTATACCGTGTATTACGGTTATTTTTTTTTTTTTTTAGCAGTTGGGATAAGCTGGCCTTTATGAGGCGGAGCTACAATCCAGAAAACATAATGCGGCGGAGACTTACTTGCTTTGGCCGCTGCAACGCTAAGGGAAGCGGAGCGGCCTCTGTAGAAACGAGTCGCTCCTGCGATGCCGAGGATTAAACAATGTGGCTGCTGCAACGCTCGGAGAGGGGAAGCGGAGCAGCCTCTGGGGAAATTGATTGCAGCACAGCTATCACGGACACGCGGGGCCTCAGGAGGCGGTGGAGCCCGAATCCTCGTCGCCACTTGTAGTGTCACGGTGCGTATCAAATATAGACACGGTGGGATTTATGGGGTATATATATATTTATTATATTTGATAATTATAAGTATCTATATCAGGCTCCACCGACTGGTAAATACAGGCGTTGGTGTTTGAATCGCCGCATCTCCTCCGTCACCGGCGCCGTCACATTCTATATGACGCGCTCTTATCTCGTGCGTGCCTGGCTCACCGCAATGTTGATAGGCAAGTGAATGTACGATACTACACAGTTGTATAACAAAGTCTCAAATTTCTCCTTTGGAAACCAAAAAGAAAGAAAATAGTTTAAGTCATGAACCAGGGTTCTCTTCCCAAGTTTAAAGCTGCTCCCAACAAAAGCAACGGGGGTCCTTTCCCCAAGTTCAGAATAGTTCACAATGTAAGTACTGGAGTTCCCTTACCCAAGTTCAGAATAGTTCACAATGTAAGCATTTGGGTTCCCTTCCCCAAGTTTGGAATAGTTCACAAAGTAAGCACTGGGGTTCCCTTCCCAAGTTTAGAATAGTTCACAATGGAAGCACTGCTCTCCTATAGTACTTCATTTATAGTTGGAGTTGGTTTTATCCCCTTCACTGTATTCAATGGGTTGCTCTTCTCCACCTTTGTTTCACACCAATATTTAGGAAAAAGCCATCTGCTTTGTTTTAATTCGATTTGAAGTTTAAAGAGTATTTTATAAAGTTGAATAATGAAGATTTTCACCATTTAAATGTTCGTTTCTCAGATCGGAACCGTGCAAAACTGCTGATATAATGGTGAATTTCAATGAACAGCTCAAACAGAGACTTTTGAGAACCTGATCTTTTCCATTCAGACCCACACAACCACTCTGCTACAGTGTATATGTTCACAATGACTGAAGAATGGTTCACAGCCATCACAGTCAGTTTCACTCCGTGTTTCCTGCTTTCTGAAACTCACCGGCTTCTTTCATAGGCTTTTCGCATAACCTGCTGTACTTGCTTCAATTCGGTTGTCTCCAGGGTTCCTTCCTCTGCCCCTGAGACACTCCCGTGCTCGCGCATTACCATGGCAGGACGAGCACTCTTCTTCTTTATTAGAAGGTGGACACTTCAGCATGTCGCCTTCCCTTGCCGTGCAGTTGCGCCAGAGAACTCTTGTTCTCACACAGTTCGGATTGCCAGCTCCTCCATCCTATGGTATTTCGATCCTTGTTACTCGGCAGCTCAGCAGTTTCCCGCCTTTCTCTCCCTCTCATTGCTCTTTTGGTTTCCCAGCTTTTATACACCTGTGGTTTGTAAATGAGCTGCAGGTGAGTCCTTTCTTACAATTGTCTAACCATAGTAAGGCTTATTAGTGGGACATGCCTGATCTTGATAGTGGTATTCCTTTCAGGCTTTCTTCCTCGCCTCAGTACCATAGTGGGGTATTTGCATGTTAGTGTGTATGCCTCCTAGTTGCGTCATCTTCATCTCAGTACTCGAGTGACATGACTGAGATAAAATAAGGGAGGCTAATTTGCAATATCCCATAAAGGTTGGAGAATGATTGGGTGGGTTGTCATTAGGAAAAGGTGGATACCATGTCTTGCCCAAGGGCCCCCAGTCTCCAAGGACCCTCCACCCAGGAGATCCTCCGTCACTTGTCCACCCCCAGGGTCAGGATCCAAAGGCAATCCCCTTTTCCTGGCCACCTGCTGTGGAGGATTCACGAGGAATAGGAGTGAGAATACCCTTATGTTTCTCACACAGCCCACAGCAGAGTTCGTGGCAATCAAGTGCTGCTCGGGTGGGGTGGTGGTGGGGGGAACGGAGAGGTGTACACAAAGCCGACAAGAGAGCGGGAGACAGCCTGGAGGAGTTGCCGACAACCAGTGAGTGAAACAGAGGGGCGCTCCTGGGGCATACAGAACGGCATATGGTGATGTGGGTTGAAAGGAAATGTATGTTGAAGTGACCGTAAACCCAAAGAAAGGGGTTTTTGAGTGCTACGAACAGAACACTGAACATTAAAGTGAGAAATGTAAATGCGAAGCATGTGATATTGAATCTTGAACTGGAAAACTGCTTTACAAGTATTATTGAATATCAAACTTAAGGAAAGGTTTGTGAATGGCATGGAAACAAAGGTGAAACATACGTAATGAACATTTTAAAGGCAAAGAATGCAACATTATTTATGAAATGAAAAGCAAGTGATGAACAGTTATAAAGTGTATGAAAGCAAGGGGGTGGAAGAGAGTAAGAACCACAGAGTGAGGTGTGTGGAAGAACACACTGTGGCAAAGCCACAAATCTAGCAAGAAGAATTAAAAGTGAATGCAAGCTGAAGCACAGGTGTGGTGAAGGAAAACCTGTGTGGGCAAAGAAACCTAGGGTTAACGGTTGTGTGACCTGTAATGTGTGGACTATGTGGTCCGACAACTGCGCCTAGACTGAGGAAACCCTGTCTGGAAAAAGTCAAGGAAATTCCAGATAAATAATCGTTATTGGTGACCAAGATTGCTGAACTGATTGGGAAGAATAACAATCTGCAGTACCTGAATCTGAAGGGTATTCAAGGTGACCTGAAAATGGTTGTGAGAATTCAGAGACTTGAAACTGATTATACATTGGCAAGCTAAAAGTGTGGGAGCCTTGGGGAAGGGAACCGCAAAACCCCTTTGGAACTGTGTTCCTTCCTTGGGGAAAGGAACTCTGAAATATTTTTGAACTGCTTTGAACTTCAGGAAGGGAAGCTGGAAAGTAAGCTTAGAGCTGGAAGAAGCTCAGAACTTTATTTGGAACACTTTTTCATTTGTTACTGATATCCTTACACATTGTATAGTTTAGTTGTGAGGGAAAGCATAGGTTTGGACCCAGCCAGACCTTTAAGTTGAACCTGCTGACTCAGACTGTCCTTAGTTTATTTAGGTAGGGAAATCCCACCTTAGTGTAGGGCAAGTTAGGCCTTACAGCATCCTGACATTTCAGTTAATAGATACATTTGGTTTGAACTTTGAATCTGTTGTCTGTGTCAACAAGTAGAAAAAGCAAATATTTTGGCTTGGCCAATACTTATTATTTCATCCTTTTGTACACAAGTGTTTGTTCATAGTAATTGAAGCCAAGACCATTTGTTTTTCAATACAGTACGAAAGGTAACATTTTTGGCTTTGGAAGTGCCTGTTTCATAAATGATTAGGCACTTACGTGTAATGGCTAATATTATCATCCACACTCTTTGCATCCCACAGATGTGGAAACCCTTCTCTTCTGCGTATTCAATAGTAAAATCACATCCATCATGGAATCCTTTGGGTGGAGGGATTTCATGGCCGTCCTGGAGATAGGACTCAGGGAAGAAGTGTCAACCGCCTTCCCCTCTCTGTTTCCTACTTCCTGTTGCTACTGGGCCAAAAAGTAGAGAGTGTTAAAAATATAAAAAGTCTGTGTGTCTGTTGTGTGAATATGGGAGTGTTTGTACATGGTGTGCATGTGGGAGAGGAGTGAGATGTGAAAATCGTGTGTGTGCAGTGGGTGAAGAGTGGGTGTGTGTACTTAGAGTGCAGTTAGGGGGTGAGTGAATTTTCCAGTGTGCAAATGGTGTGCAGATTGGGCTTTTCCAGAACAACTGACCTTACCTTGTTTGGAGAAAGATTTGCTAGCACGGGTTGGCCAACTTTGGGCTTTATTGGGCTACTTCTCATGGCACCCACATTTCAATGAAAAAAACTAAAATTGGATGTGGGGCCAGGGCCCACACTACTTACAACACACTTTTTCCAAATACTCTCCCTCTGGAGCACTCCGCTCATCCTCCTCCAACTCTCTGAGAGTGAGCCGTTTTTTCCAAACAGAGATTTGGGGGTAGATCCTTATCCTCTGCAGGGGCCACCCTCTGGAACAGTCTCCCTGCCTCTCCCAGTCTCGAGCCGGAATTCCTTAAATTCAAGAAACTCCTCAAGACCTTCCTCTTCTCCTCTGCCTTCTCTCTACCTTGTCCCTGCTAACCTCCACTTTCTACCTGCAACCACCTCCGTCTGCTCAGCTTGCTGACTGGTCACCTGTCTCACCTCAGAAACGTACAGGTCCCAGGCTCCCACACCAGTTCCTGCACTTGCCTCCAGGCCAACAGCACTACTTGCAGCACTACGCACTTCCCTAAGAGACAACCCTCTGCACTAATCAGGACCTGCCACAATTCTGCCTACCCTAACTGCTGGTCATGCACTTGCATTATTGTCCGTTTGTTATGCTTGCACCCACTTATCCTCCCCGCCCTCCTGTACGCCCCCACCCCCCCCAACTACCCGACACTGCACTTGAATTGGCAGAAATGTTATCAGGCATAGTATAATTATTATTATTGTATATCATTCTGAAATTTACATGGCATTATGAATGATTGTATCGCATGTTCCCCTCCTGTCTTGGAGAGGTTTGAAACACTTGTTTTGTGTGTAAGTGCTTTATAAATAAACAATACAATACAATGTGGTTTTACAGGGGCAAATGCTGGCTTTTTGGGTCTACTCCACCACAGGTGTGTTCATAAAGGGACAAATGCTGACAGGTTGGGGCAAAGCCATGTCAGCGTTGACACCTTCCTTTAATGGTTTAAAAAATAAAATGATGTCACTATGGTCACCATGACAGGGTGCAGGAAGTGCATTTGAACATCATGGGAGGATTTGTAAGTTTATACTTTCCCCAAAGGATGCATTTGCCACGTCCATATGTCACTTGCCCAAGCATTTATTATTATTTTTTAATCTTAAGAGAGTTTGGTTGAGGTTTGCCCTATTGTCTAGTGGCACTGTTTGATAATTACTGTAAGATGGGCATGCACCATGAAAGGTGCTGAGTTTAGCAAGTGTGGGAGGCTTATGGTAGCACAGTGAAGGACACCCAGCTGCCATGTTTGGAATACACCAGTTCTATCCAGCCTTGACAACAGGACTTTGATTGTGACTGCTCATTCGTCATGGGGCGGTGGACCTACGCCCTTTGCCTGAGGAGGACGAGACCAGCAGTCGATGTGGTGGCCGAGCTGAACTGGAACTGCTACAACACTTGAACTCTGATGGGTGCAAACATAGGTGACGGACTTTGGTGGAAATACAAGAGTGGCTATTGTTTCAGGGAGGGGCGGGAATATCGTGCCAGAAGGCCTATGAAGACATTTTGAGGGGTATAAGGGTAAGGCGACTTGGAGTGCGGAGGGGATTAGTGGGGAGCGCAGGATTAGGATTGGATGCTATTTGTTTTTTTGCAAGACAATGAAGACAATGAAGTCAATATATCTTTGACTGTTCATTCTCTGGAACCTAATCTGGCTGTTTTTCTGTTATGTTCATAGTCACCTCAGGTGTTTTCTTAGAGGGGCAAATGTTGGCATGTTGGGGCAAGACCACCATACCACCATAAGTTAAAAAGGAACAAATGCTGACATGTTAGGGCAAAGCCATCACAGATGTGTTCTGACAGGGGAAAATAATGGCATTGTTGGGGGAAAAGCTGTCACATGTGTGTTCTTGCTCACTATTCTTAGAGAGGCACAGCTCCACTCTACTGATGAGGTCCAACCAGACGGAAACACGTGCCTGGGGTTGCTGTTGGTACTCTTGTTCAGAGGAGAATTGCCTAGCATTTAGGTGGTGGACTGCCCCAGGGCAGAACAAAGACTGATATGTTTGGGATATTTCTTCTCTGTGAAGGATAGTGAGCTAAAGACTCTGGGTAAGTCTCTCGTAACCCAGACTAATGTCTGGCAGAGGGACTCCCAGGACCCCCTTGTTAATTTGCATATTTAAGTAACTTTGGGTCTCACCCAAAGTTACTAGGGGAATCCAGGCGTGGACTCCTTGCTCACTATTCTTAGAGAGGCACAGCTCCTCCCTACTGATGAGGTCCAACCAGACCGAAACACGTGTCTGGGGTTGCTGTTGGTACTCTTGTTCAGAAGAGAATTGCCTAGCATTTCGGTGCTGGACTGCCCCAGGGCAAGACAAAGACTCACACGTTTGGGATATTTCTTCTCTGTGAAAGATAGTGAGCTAAAGACTCTGGGTAAGTCTCTCGTAACCAGGACTAATGTCTGGCAGAGGGACTCCCAGGACCCCCATTGTTAATTTACGTGTGTGTGTTCTAACAAGGGCAAACATTGTCATTGTCGGGGCAAAGCTATCACATGTGTGTTCTGATGGGGGCACCTACTGGCATTTTGGGTCAAAGCTATCACAAGTGTGCTCTTACAGAGACACATACTGCCATGTTGGGGCAATTCCTTTACAGGTGTGTAATAACAGCGCAAATTACTGGCATTGTTTGGGCAAAGCCATCTTGGGTATCTTTATTTGTTTACAGGGACACATACTGGCATTTGGGCCAAACCCTTCACATGTGTACTCTTAGAGAGGCAGATACTGGAATATGTGACACAATTCATTACAGGTGTGGTCTTACAGGGAAACTACTGGCATGTTGAGGAAAAATCATCACAGATGTATTATTACGGGGGAAAATACTGGCATTGTTGGGCAAAGACATCAAAGGTGTGTTGTGAAAGGGGTAAATACTGGCATTACTTTGTTAAAGTCATCATAGGTGTACTTTGTCTTCAGTAAATACTGGCATTGTTGGGGCAAAGCCATCACAGATGTGTTCGGACAGGCGCAAATGCTTGCATTTTGGGGCAAAGCCATCATGTGTATGTTTTTACAGTGCCATTACTGGCATTATGTTTGCTGTCTATGTTATATATCTGCAAACGTTTTCAGCTAACAGATGGGCACATACTTATTTTTTGCACATCTCTGCAGTGCCATTCGATGAAAGACTTTATGGACTATCAATGATCCAAACTAATATGTAGCAAGTTGTACTCATTATAAAAACAGCAAATCGTGAGCATGAGTAACTATCAATACCTTATTTACAAACCAAATTATTTTTTGCTTATTTATGTCTTGATTAAATCAGGACTACTGAGAATATATAACACAAGGAAATTATTTAAAATCTTAGACTAGCTATGCCGCGTTGTTCACAAAGAAGTAATCAATTCTGCACCCTTTTTATTATCAGATTTGGAAAGCACACATGCTCTTATATGTTTATCTGCTGATGAAAAATGTTTCTTTTAATTGTTACTATTGACACAGATGACATAGTATTTCTACACTTACAATGGTTACTACACACACTTTCACATTATAGAACACAAAAGTCGACTTTGCAAACACTTGTGTTCCTGCCCACATTTGTCCAACGGGCTATAGCAATGATAGCCAAAAACCAGGAGCATAAGAGACACAAAACTTTATAAAAAACACCCCACCGTAACCCAAATCAAATTGCAATACTCCTGTGTGTCTTCAAAGTCCTGTGTTTATTGCTATATTTATTAGGGGGAAAACAAAATATGCCAGTATTAAAAACACAAACTCTCCAAATTGACATTTATGCAAACATTGCGCAATCTGTCATGACAATTTGAAGCAAATGCTTGCTTCCAGCTGTTGATTTTCTTGATGACAAAATAGTCACCATTACAGATTTGAGATGTTAGCATTATCCTCATCCATGCAGAATATGAGCAGCATGTGGTTCATTGCAGAGAGATGTTTTGTTTACCTGCTCAGTTTAAAGGAATGGTTCGGTCAAATTTTTTTATTGCCCCTAAGGGTCGGCCATGTGTTTTTAAGCCTAAGTCGCTCGATTTTAGAAAAATTTCCTATGGACCTTACCCGAGTTTTCGTCCATTAAACGCACGCGAAAACAGGCATCAGGGAGCTGCCATTTTGTGATAATACTATCATTTCCCCCATCGCCCTGGCTGACCTGCTTTTGCGGCACTAAATCATATCCCCAGCCCCTGAGCCTGACATTATCAAAACATTCATATTCCCCGCCTCTCTCCGTGACGTTTCTGTGCTGCGTAGGCAAACGCGCCCAGTCGTCTTCTACGCGACTTCACACAGAACCCGGAAACCAACACAGATCAACTCACAACACAGCACGCCACAATTCGGAATATGAAACTGTACTTTAAAATCAAACAGCAACACGGTACATTTGGTAAAATACATTTATTTGACATTAAATGTTTTGTAGAATTTTCAACAATTGCCATATGAACTCTGAAAGCCATTTATTTTCTTTTATCTCTATCCGCAAATCCGTAAAAGTTTATCGTGAGTCACGCGCTGTTCCTTTATGGTACACAGGGTGTTGGTTTTCGTTAAAAGAAGCACTTTTGTTGCACGTTGAACCGCAAGGCTGTTCCATCAAGTAGGCACTAGGCCAGCGTAAAGGTTGATATGTTGCTTCTAGCCGCTAGTACCGCGTAAGGGCATATGGGCCCTTGGCGATTGTCCCATAAAATCATCAGGATTGTGCAGTTGTTTACATTAAGCTGCAGCTGGCAGTTAAAAAAACCATCTGCCGGTGTCTGAAACTGGTGGCAGTAGCAAAAGGGAAGGATATACCTGTTTTGAAAACATAAAATGTATAATTAGTCTCGCCAGCCGATCTTTATTAATATTATTCATTTTATTTATTACGGCCGAGCTGAAACTATTTGCTTTCAAGGATAGTGCAATGGAGTACATTCGGCTCTAAAATCAATGCGAAAACTAACGAAATAAATCGAGGTTAGTACACAATGAGAAACGACTTTTTGTCTACATGCGTGTGGAATGTGGACCTGCATGCCCATGTGCCCGCTACAAGGACGATCCCACAAACTTTTTCCAAGTTCTTCATTCATTCATTTATTCATGCATCCATTCATTAATTCTTCATTCTGGTATAAAAACGTCTAAAGAGTTACTTACATTATATTTGCAATTTCCATTGTCTCTCTGCGTAATGCAGTCCGTAAATCCCACTGCTCTTGACAACGATTTTTCGTATACTGAACTAACATGAAACTCGGTCTAGTTTCAGAATTTTCTGCCTTATCGTCTCTTACGTTATTGCACCCTCCGCCCCTTCAAATGAAGTTCTTTCGGCATGGTCCCTGTCTCTCAAGGTCAAAAAACAATAGAACCTTATTCTGCCAGTGCGAGTTGTGGGCCTCTTCAGGGCGCGAGCTGAAAATCAAAGCTGCTGACCTTCACAAGAAATGAGCATACATTTTTTCTTTGCAACATCCCGTAGTAAAGCCATCTGTGAGAACTTGAAGTTTCAAATCCATCTATGTAGTGCGCCTCAATGTGCAAATGCGAACTGGCTTCTCTTCCATCTGCAACGGCTCGCTTGGCGCGTTCTAAGGCCCCCAATTTTGTCCTCGTTGTCTGCGAGCTTTGAAGCTCCAAAGAACCATAACTATTGAGACTTTAAATTTTTTGGGGAAGTTCAGGGAAAGTATAAAGTACCCGAGGAGTTGAGTTGAAAGTGAGATTTATTGTTTGTTTGTTTTATTATTTGCAATACGCAAGCCTCCCCTCGGTTAATAGTGCGCAGCATTTACAAGAGATTGCGAAAATTAGTTAATTCAACAAAAATATATACATACACATATAGACAAGGTCAGCAATATGAGGTGAATAGAGAGAGAATTCAAAGATGACACCCAGGTTGTTCTGCACCCAGGATGGTGAAGGTAGGGGTTAGGGTTAGCGTACTTTGTATGCACACTGTAGAATAACATTTATTTACAAAAAGACAATCGTATTACAATTATTTAAACCGGGATTTGTACTTCACAACCAGCTCTCCTTTGGGTGGACATGGCACAGTGGCAATGTTGGGTGGCAATGGATCAGTGCTCTGCACAGAAAACTTCAAAATTCCATATCTGTGCTTCTCTAATACAGCAACAATAAGGCTTTTGACAAAGTCGAACTCCATTTCCTCATAGACTGGTTTGATCACCCATTGCTTACTTCTTTTTGAAAAGGCCTTAGTGTAGCGAGGCATCCTTACATTACCCTTAGTCCTAGATTGTTCACGGCCGAGATTCTCGTTATGGGCCAAGACCGCTAGTAGAGTCCTATGTCTCATGCCCTGTATGCTGAAATGCAAGCGCTTTGGCCTGTACTTTAGGCACATATTGTGGAACACCTCCAAACCTCCTGTGTGACAGAATTCTGCCAGTCTCCTCAAATCTCTTGATAGAGTTTTATCAAAATCAATCTTCTCAATGGCTTTGTGTGTCGGTGAAGATGGATTCAACCACTTCTTCTTCCGTGCCTCCACTGGGGACAAAGGACCATGTTCACATTGGTGGAAATGTAGGTTTTCTGACCAGCGGTGCACGTTGGTACAGTGGTGCATCAGTGACCGCCATTTTTCAAGTAGTATTTCCACTGACCCTTCACAAGTATTGGAGCTCCACCAAAGATGGTTGCTGTTAGACTGGGACCACTCTGAAATACTTTCCAAACCTTTTTTTTCCCTCTAGCGAGATTTTCTTATTGATTGATTTAGCAAGATGCCACACGTCAAATTGATGTTTAATATGTGGGAACTGCTCTCTCATTGTCTTGGCAATTGAAACGTGTCTGCCCGTGGCTATGAGGTCGATGTGCATTCCCCTTGATTGCAGATATTCCACTGATTTTATAAATCCTAGTTTCTCCATGGCCACTGAGAATGTATATTGTGTTACCTGCACGACCACCGAACTCACAATTTTCTTACTATCCATGTCCTCAAAGTGGTAGGTGCAGTACTTGGCAGAAAATCCAGGGCTGTCGCACTGTCCATCGCCGGCTAGCCTGAATCGTTTGCCTTCGACAATTGTTCAATTTTCCAAGCATCACTAATGGCAGGAAACAGATAATCACGTTGGTATTTGTAGTACTGCGTTTTTATTTTAAATGAAATGGAGTCCCACAAACTGAAAGAAAGACTCTAACTTTCTAAAACTGGAGCCACTAAAAAGTAATGCAGCTGCACACAGTAGATTGCCTGCTAGCAGTTTCCCCAGCATCGGTTGTGCAGACCATGAAAACGTATGATGTAATGTACAGGCAGCATGTATTGTGACGTTACTGCCTTGTTTTTGACGAGTCACATGAATCAATGGCTCCCCACATACTTTCCCTCTGACGGAATGCCCACATTTCAGCATACTTATAATATCCATCAAACAACTGTCGAATACTATGTATTTGCCCTCTTTCATTAGACTGTCATCCTGCATCAAAGTTGTTTCGGCCTGTGACGTTGAATACATATCACCACATTTGAAAGAAATATCGCTGCTATCAAGTTCTGATGCGTCAGTGAATGTTGCTGCTGGTTCATTCACTGTCATTTCAACATCTGCTACTTCAACATTGATGGGAGAACACAACAATGTCGACAGCTTTTTTGGTGGCAATTTTTTGGCGGGTGTAGATTGTGTGAATTGATCTGCGACTACTTCAGAGCTATCTTCAATACATCCAGTATCATGTTGTTGTGGTGGTGCGGTCGTACTGCGGCAATGGTCCAATACAACTTTGCCGGATTCTCCGGACACATTCATTTCATTTTCTGTACATTGGACATGAGCATCCTGAGTCTCAACACGCCGCGTCTGAATTAATAGTTCCTCTATAGCCTCCATAGTGTAAATGGTCTGGCAAGCAACATCGCTTCACTGTCTGTGTATGTATAGTTCATAGACCCAGGGGTAACTAGAGGACAGATTGGAAAAGGGATGTTCAGTTTAAACACAAGATAAAGTATAGTACAATTGACTGGAAAAAAACATAAAATAGTCCCCAGCACAAAAACATTTCTAAAGTTATGAACTGTTTGTAACTAACCTTATTTTTATTTCTTTTCTTTGCAACTTTTTTGACTCGACCTTCAACATCTGCACGCTGTTATTCCGATACGTATCCGCCTGTCTCCCCTTCCTCTTGCGCTGCAACGACTATATTTTCTGTATCCGCATAGACATCACGGGATGAGGCTCCATCGACTCCCTGAAACATAGTATTTTCATTACTGTGTCTCAAAATATTGTTAGCATAAAACACACATGAGAACGAACACACATGTACATCTCAATAGCCAAACACGATTTAAACATTGTGTGGAACAATCAAACGACAAGTATTCGAGCTCCGATGACCTAGTTCGATGGAGCTGTCAGTATCCATACCTCTGGTTCTGCATGGACTGCCACGAATGATTGTATTGAAGAGTAGGCATCAGCAACTCCCTGAAACACAATACTTGCGTTAGTATGGTTCTCAGTATTGTAAACATAACACACACTTGGGGTCGATGGCACAGGTACATATAAAGAGATAACCACAAATGTTGCATTGCCTAAAAGAATCAAGGAATATTTAAATATGATCAGATTTACAGGCCGATTCATGGAATCAACGTGCGCCGAAAAAACGGCGCACGCGTGCGAAAACGTGCGATTCGCAGTGAAATAGCGAAAATCGCAGTGCAAGTGCGATTATCGCAGTGCAAGTGCGATTATCGCACAGAAAACATCGCACATCTATTCATGGAAGTCCGTGCACGCGCAAAATGTGGGATGTGCGCTGAAAAAGTGCGCGGGGCACGCTGGCGCACGCTGGCGCACAGGTCATCGAACGCCGTGCGATAAGGCCACAGCGAATTCGCACATAGCGCGGCGCACATAACAAAAGTAGGCGTAACACGGGGCGTTACACGCAGAATGGGGAACAACTCGTGAAAATGTGGGCGTCACGGGGGAAGTACAGGAGGCAAGTGCGCAGAACGCCCACACGCTCGCTTACAACACGTATTCATGGAATCGAATAGGGAAAAACAGTGCACGGCCAAAGACCCGCACAGGCCCATACATGTCCGCCACACGAAAGCAGGCGGTAGCGTCCCTGCACAGGAAAAAAATGTGCGCCAAAGTTCTACACGCGCGAGAAGTACCACACGCGATCGGGCCTGGGGGAGCGTGTGCGTGTATTCCAGGGGTGCACGAGAACTTCCACACGCGATCGGGCCTGGGGGAGCGTGTGCGTGTATTTCAGGGGTGCGCGAGAAGTTCCACACTCGATTGTCCTGTGCGCGGGTATTTCAGGGGTGCGCGAGAAGTTCCACACGGATCGGGCCCCAGGCGATCAGGCCTGGGGGAGCGTGTGCGTGTATTTCAGGGGTGCGCGAGAAGTCTCACACGTGATTGGCCTGGGTGCGTGTATTTCAGGGGCTCGCGGGTGTTTTCACACGCGATTGTCCTGGGCGCGTGTATTTCAGGGGTGCACGAGAAGTTCCACACGCGATCGGGCCTGGGAGAGCGTGTGCGTGTATTTCAGGGGTGCGTGAGAAGTTTCACACGCGATTGGCCTGGGTGCGTGTATTTCAAGGGCTCGCGCATGTTTTCACACACGATTGTCCTGGCCGTGTGTATTTCAGGGGTGCGCGAGAAGTTCCACACGCGATTGGCCTGTGTACGCGATTCCATTGGACCAAAGGCCCTGACAGCGCAGGCGCGTCTGTGACGTGACACGCGCGGGCCTGTCCCTGTACCCGGGGGAATGTTACAAGACCAAAAACTGCACGTCCGAGTGTCAGTCCGCGTGATTGGAGGATAGTGCCTCAGTGTGTATACGCGGAAGTGACGTTGGACGTGTGGTGAGGTTTAAAAGGTGCGTGTAGCACGTCATTTCCTTGTACGTGCTTCCCGTGGAGAGCGAGTGGGTGAAATCTGTACTTCTTGTCGGTTCACACGCGATTTTCTTCACAGCGTTTCTAGTTCGTACTCCCTGTTACCTCTGTCAGTATTTTTCTGATTTTCTCTTCGACCTGTTTCCTCAAACAGCGTTGACTTCTCCTTTTGTCCTGTCTCCTCAGACAGTGTACAATTCTTCTTTTGGCGGGGGTGTTGCCAACGTGCACACGCGCGTATTTTTCACGCTCTTTTCCCAGGCAGACGGTGAGTCACACACGTATTTGCCAACTGTGCTAGCCCGTGTGTAGCGTACCCCTTCAGAGGTCATTGTAGGCTGCGTGTGACACGCATACGTTCATTTTTGTGTTTCTGGGTGCCACAGCGTAGTGCAGGTTCCTTTTCCCACGCACGTGGTCTACGAGGGGTCGCGTGCGCGTCATTTTCTGTTTTAGGGGTGCCTGTGCGTTGCGTGACCCGTCATCTTTCTCCAGGGGTTACATACAGCCTTGCTAGAGCACTTGGGTACGAATTCCATCTAGTACCCTACCCCTTTTACCCCCAATTGCCCAGGACAATTGTCCACTGCAACTCCCATACGCACAACTCCATCAGTGCCATGGCTGGGAGGCGAGCAAGTGGTAAGGGTGGCAAAGGTGGCCGAGCCTCAAGAGGTGGGCGTGGTGGGCGCGGTAGGGGACGTGGCCAGGATTTGCAGACCCCCCCAACCCCCCACGTGTGGAGGACCAGTCAGGGACACACATCCCCCCCCGTGGTTGAGGGAAACGTGGCTGACACATCCCTGCTCAGCCCTTGTTGGACCGGCCCGTTGTGGCACCTGACCTAGCACAGGGTGACTCCCAGGCTGACTTCCAGGTCGCCAAGTCTAGGCCACGGGTGGCGGCGCAAGCCAGTGTCACCAGGCCACGTGGTACAGGGGCAGCCATGTCATCTGATGCCCCGAGTAGGCGGGGTGGGGAGGCTGCAGGGGCAGCTGCAGCTCCGTCCACCCCAGCTCTGACTCCCCCAGCAAGGACAGTGTTGGTCCCAGTACATCAGACTGAGGTTCCCCCTGCCATCATCACAGTTCAGCTAATGCCTGCAGAAAGTCATGTGGTCAGTGTGCCATCGCACACTACTACTACACAGTCCACCGGTGCTCCTGCCTCTAGTGTCCAGAGCGGCGTAGGGCACTCCGGATCCCCACCACCCACAAAAAGAAAGAGGAAGAGTGCTCGTCCAGTACAGGCTGATGACCCCGGCACGGCTACACGGTCCGGCACGCCAAGGAAGCCTAGCTTCAATGATGCTGAACTGGATGCACTTGTGCAGTATGTGTCCGAACATGATGCCGAAATGTTGGTCACTTCAGGGTGTAGGATTACACCTGCTCGACGTCAGGCACACTGGCAGTCCATCGCGGACAGCATAAGTGCCCTTGGGTTTATGAGGCGCACAGCTGTTGAGTGCTACAAGCGCTGGAACGACCTTAAGCGTAGGGCAAAGAAAAAGCTGGCCTCAAGTCATGCCGCAACTCTGGTGACTGGAGGTGGGTCTCCACAAGAGGACATAGAACTCACTCTACATGAGCATGTTGCTGGGACCTACGTCACAGAGGAGCAGATCCAAGGTGTGGGAGAACTGGCAGATTACGAGGAATTGTCCGGTGAGTGCACATGCATGTGTGTGTGATCCATGTGTATGTAGTTTGTGGGAGGGGTTCTGGTTGAGTGCCAGGTCAGGGTGTGTTTGCCTGAGTGTTTTGTCCCACCCATGTGCTTCATCCAATGCATTCTGCGCCATGGGATTTCGGTATTACAGTATCCCTTCTGGCCACAGTAGGCGTTTTGCACTACATTGCGCCAGTTGCCCTTGAAGTGGCATCTTGCTACCACATTGTTCCGTATTTAGCTGTGTTCATTCTGGCTGATTGTAGGAATTCACCTGGTTCTACTGCGCATCACTCTGCCCTATTGTCACATATATGACATGCCATCTGTGTGATGGCATGTGTCATGTATGTGTATTGCACATGCCACTCACAGGCCAATGTGTGATGGCACTGTTAGCCAGCATGCAGCTGATGTGTTGCTCTCCCATCTTGGTGTCATCAGTGTCTGACATTTTCCTCCCCTTCCAACTCATGGACAGTGCATGCATGGGAGGGTTATAGTCATGTGGGACATGTGTAAATCAAGTACTGGTACTGTAGCTTGTCTGGCCTAATAGCGTGCCATGGTGCTAATGCCTGTTTCCATTTTTTGTCTTTCTTGTTTTTGCAGAGGATGACGCACCTGATGCTGTTGAGGGAGAGGAGATGGTGCAGGCCCAGCAGGGATCTGAAGCACGACCAGGCACCAGTGGGGGACGTGGTTTGGTGGTGGGGGAGAACCCTCTCTTGCTGCAGGCCATACTGTCCCGGGGTGTTCCTGGCTGCACCTCCCCAGAACTCTTTTCAGGTGTTGATTCGGATGAGGCCTATGTGGATTCGCAGGTATGTGTTCATGGAAGGGATACTGTTCTGTCCGACCCACCTGCACCAGGGGTAGAGCCCACTATGGGGATGTCAGTGTTGGTAGGTGTGCCTGTGGTGGTTACGGATGCAGGGCCACACTCCGCAACATCTGATCCTGTTCCTGGGCCAGCAGTTCAGAGGGGAAATGCAGTCCTGCAGCCTCAGGCAGTGCCGACACAGCAAGGCGCAGTTCGCCTTGCCCCAGACAGGTGTGGTGCCCGCCAACGCGGTGGCCGTCCGCCACCAGGCAATACCGCATGGGAGCAATCCGTTTACGGTATGGCCAACCAACAGGCAGCATCATCAGAAATGATTGCTCAAGCCATGGTGCGGGTGGCCACTTCCATTGTCCCCCCAGAAAGGCAGATGGAGCTACTACAGCAGGCAACAGACTCCATTTGCCAATCAGTCAGGGAGGACATGTTGGCGTCCAACGGGGACAGACAGGCGGCCCTGGACAATCTGAGGGAATCAATTTCTATAGATGCCCAGGGACAGAGGGAAGCCCTAAGGAGAGAGGTCCGGCACCTCAGGCAGACTCTTGTGGACCTTGAGGCTTCTACTGTCACCAGGACGGAACAGCTGCTGGAGCGCGTCACCCGTACGCTCTCAGCAGAGATGCAGGCAACTCGGGCGGAGGTCCGGGTAACACGTCGGGTGTTGCATGGGATCTCCGCACCATATCCCTCCAGAACGAGGCCTTCCAGACCCGCATGCTTGCTGCCATGGAGGACCAAACTAGGGCATTGCGTGGGCTGCCTCCCATGGCACCACCACCTCCTGTGGCAGCAGCAGCAGAGGTTGAGGAGAGCGAATCCAGCAGTGAATCTCCCACTATTTAGTAGCCGTGCAGGCCATGAGCCCATGGAGGTGTTTTTTTTTCCGCAACATTCACGCAGGTGGCTGTTGGTGGGCACCCTGTCCTCGGACCTCCTGGGTGGCGTCCCCCACCCTCCCTGGCCCACACATGGCCATTTTTGATTTTTGATTTTTGATTTTTTGTTGCAGTGTGTTGCCTTGTGTGGCTCCCGTGGGCATCCACTGTATTCCGGCTGGGCACATGCAGGCTTGTCCTGAGTTTGGGTTAGATGCTTGGGTCAGTGAGACACACACCCCTCCTGCTTCCCGTTTCCATGGGCTTGCAAAGGGTGTGCCCAAGTGACAGTGAATTACACAGTGACGTTGGACTCCCATGAGCTGTGTGGGCAGTCTGTAGTCAATACTGTGTATACATTCCTAGTGCATATTGTTGTTGTATTGTGCACTGCATGGTGTATTGATGTGTGCTTGTGCATCCATGTCTCCCTCCTAATTTGCAGGTTCATTCCTCATGTCTTCACAAGGCCGTCCACTTTGGAGATGGAGCTCATGTTGTGAGCAGTGGACTTCCAGATGTGCGTGGCAACAACACTGTACAGTTGGAGGTGGTGGATGTGCTGGCATTCTCATGTTGTAAGACTACGTATCCTTTGCCTTAGTACTGTCATGTTTATGCTATGTCGATTGTATTGTGGTAAGTATTTGGTCATGTGTGTTGTTGTTTCTACATTTATTTGGGCATATTGTGTGTGGCCAGTTTCCATTAGGGACACTGTACTTTGTGACACGTGTCATGTTTGGGGGATGACTTTGTTTGCTCTCACATGGCATGTCATGCCATGGTGTGTTGGGTGGCGGTGCTGGGGAGGGGTTGGGTGACATGGCACTGTTGTCATGTTGTGTCTTGCAAGGGGGTAATGATTTTAGCAGCATAGAAGTGTGTCTTTTGAACACAGCATTGGTGCTGTTTGTGTAGGTGGGGAAGCACACAATGGAACACTTCCAGATGTACAATCTCTGGCTGGTATGGTTGTGACAGTTGACTGTCCATTGACACATCATAATTGTCAGTAACAATCATCATTGATTGTCAGCTGGTATGTGCCAGGGCTGTGTGCACTCCACAGGGGTGTGATTTTATGTGAAGTAATTAGCCACAAGCTGCGTACGGGCTGCCTCACCCCGTGCCCTTTCCCCTCCCATGCACAGTGGGCATGCATGTGGTTGGGGATGTGGGGGCACCACCATGTCCACGGCCAGGCCCCGGCGTGTTGCAACGTTGTGCAGGACACATGCTGCCACTATGATCCTGCACACTACTGGGGGAGCGTATAACAGCTGCCCGCCAGAACGGTCAAGGGAGCGGAAGCGTGACTTGAGCACTCCGAATGTACGCTCCACGATGCCCCGGGTTGCAATGTGGGCTCTGTTGTATCTTACCTGGGGTGGCGTGGTGGGGTTCCGAATTGGCGTCATCATGTGGGTGCTGAGAGTGTAGGCACTGTCCCCTGGGGAGATGGTGATGGGTATCATCAGTGGGGTTGTGACATTACTCAGTATCTGACATGCATGCATGCGCAGTGGCATTTATACTCACTGAGCAGCCATGTATCGCCATGCCGCCCAGCTTCTATGTCCCGGTTTAGGGTAGACATTCTGTAGATGAAACTGTCGTGGGTGGAGCCTGGATAGTTGGCGTATACTGAGGCGATGATTCCCTTGGCATCACATACTACCTGGGCATTGATGGAATGCCAGTGCTTGCGGTTTCTATAGATGTGCTCAGTTGCCCTGGGGGGACGTAGAGCCACATGGGTGCAATCAATGGCACCTAGCACTTTGGGGAATTGTGCCACCCTGTAGAAGTCCTGGGCAACAGCCTGCCTTTCTGCAGGTGTTCTGGGCAGGTATATGTGCCTGCGGACTGATGGGCGTGCAGTGATGATGGCCAAGACCTGGTGTAGGCAGCGTGACTGCGTGGCCTGTGACACCCCCCCCACTATGGCACTTGTCCGCTGAAATGATCCAGTGGCCAGGAAGTGCAGTACATTGAGGACCTTCTCCAGGGGGCTGAGTGCTTGGGAGCACAGGGTGGTTGATGTGAGGCCATCCTCCCACTCACTGACCAGGTCGAGTATTATGTGAGGTGGAAACCTGTACCTCCCATACACATGGTCATCAGGCATCCCAAAAAGGCTGGTTCTGGGTGTAAAATTTCTGGCCCGGACTATCCTCCTCCTCCTCCTGCGGTATCCCACGGCCACTGCTGCTAAGAACGGTATGTTCATCCTGGCGTCTGAGCTTGTTTGTTGTTTGCGTGCACTTTTATGCTGTGCGGGTGGACGTACGCCTACTTCCTGCTGGCGTACGTGTTTCCGGATTGGCCACGTTCATTTCCATGAATACGTGTTATTGGCGAGCGTGTAAAACTTCCCGCGCAGCCCTGGAATACCCGCACCCAGACAATCGCGTGTTGGTACTTCTCACGCACCCCTGAAATACCTGCACGCAGCCCAATCGCGTGTGAAACTTCCCGCGCACCCCTGAAATACACGCACGCAGCCCAATCGCGTGTGAAACTTCCCGCGCACCCCTGAAATACCCGCAAACAGCCCAATCGCGTGTGAAACTTCCCGCGCACCCCTGAAATACACGCACGCAGCTCAATCGCGTGTGAAACTTCCCACGCACCCCTGAAATACCCGCACGCAGCCCAATCGCGTGTGAAACTTCCCGCGCACCCCTGAAATACCCGCATGCAGCCCAATCGCGTGTGAAACTTCCCGCGCACCCCTGAAATACACGCACGCAGCCCAATCGCGTGTGAAACTTCCCACGCACCCCTGAAATACACGCACGCAGCCCAATCGCGTGTGAAACTTCCCGCGCACCCTTGAAATACACGCACGCAGCCCAATCGCGTGTGAAACTTCCCACGCACCCCTGAAATACATGCACGCAGCCCAATCGCGTGTGAAACTTCCCGCGCACCCCTGAAATACACGCACGCAGTCCAATCACGTGTGAAACGTCCCGCGCACCCCTGAAATACACGCACGCAGCCCAATCGCGTGTGAAACTTCCCGCGTACCCCTGAAATACCCGCACGCAGCCCAATCGCGTGTGAAACTTCCCGCGCACCCCTGAAATACACGCACGCAGCCCAATCGCGTGTGAAACTTCCCGCGCACCCCTGAAATACCCGCACGCAGCCCAATCGCGTGTGAAACTTCCCGCGCATCCCTGAAATACATGCACGCAGCCCAATCGCGTGTGAAACTTCCCGCGCACCCCTGAAATACACGCACGCAGCCCAATCGCATGTGAAACTTCCCGCGCACCCCTGAAATACACGCACGCAGCCCAATCGCGTGTGAAACTTCTCGCGCACCCCTGAAATACACGCGCCCAGGGCAATCGCGTGTGGGAGTTCCTGCGCACCCCTGAAATACACGCGCCCAGGCCAATCGCGTGTGGAACTTCCCGCGCACCCCTGAAATACACGCGCCCGGGGCAATCGCGTGTGGAACTTCCCGCGCACCCCTGGAATACACGCACCCAGGCCATTCGCGTGTAGAACTTCTCGCGCACCCCTGACATACACGCACACGCTCCCCCTGGCCCGATCGCGTGTGAATCTTCTCGCGCACGCGTGTTCCCGACGCCCGTAATACGCGTTCCCCGCTTTTGCCAGTCCGGTAAACTGGTACAGTGTTGGCGCAGCCCTTTGCGATGGTTTTGCGATCTTGTTGGCTTTTCCTTGCGCAAGGGCGTTCTTGGGGGCGTAACTGGCGCTGCTGCAGGGTCGCTGCGCCACTCTGCGCCACGTCTGCTTTTGGAGGCGAGAATCCATGAATACGCTGTGCGCGGGAATTGATTTTATCGCACGCGGCTGGCGCAGCCATTCGCACGGGCACGCTGTGCGCCAGCCGCGTGCGACACTTTTGAGAGGAATTACATGAATCGGCCTGAATATCGACTTATTTCTCCGATTTCTTTACATCTGCATCATCTAAATGGGATCTTGTGATTGTAGTGGAAGCTCCATCGTCTCCCTGAAACACAGTACTTGCGTTAATAGGGAATAAAGTATAGCAAATGGAATCACGTTATATGATCACGCTCGATGGAGCTGTCAGTATCCATACCTTGTGCTGCTGAAGAATATCTAGGGCTGTTGTCAATGTGGTGCGCACTTCCAAAAGCTGTTGCGCCGATTCGTATCCGCATGGTCCCGTTTCCCCTGGAATTATTTGAATCTCAGGCTCTGTATCAAGTGCGTGGGTTGACGCTTCAACAACTGCCTGAAACATAGTATTTGCATTAGTAAAGATCACAATATTGAAAACACAACACACACTTGGGGTCGACCGCACAGGTACATATCAAAGGCTAACGACGAATGAAATATGGTGTAGAACAATCAAACGACAAGTGTTCCAGTCTTGATGATCATGGTGGATGGAGCTGTCAGTATCCATACCTCGTGCTGCAGAAGAACATCTAGGGCTGTTGTCAATGTGGTGGACGCTTCAGCATCTCCCTGAAAGACAGTACTTGCATTAGTATGGATAACACTAATTATAACTGAAACAAACACCAGGGGACGGCAACTAAGGTGTATATCAATTGGAAAGCACTAACCAAACAATTGGTAAAATAATCACACGATACAAAAAAACTATTACTTGACATGAATAAAACAAGTCTGTAGCGGAATAGCCAAGTATGATTACCTAATACGCGCTAGAAGTGGTTGATAACTTCGAGCACGTCACAGAAGTAGAATGTTCTTGCTTCAGATTCAAGGGATAGTCAAGAAGTTGTAAAGGTAAATTATTGTTTGATAATGAAATGCCAATATTTAAAATTGCCATGTAAGGAGACAGAATACTTCAGTAATGCGCAATATAGCACAGTTCCCTGTGCCCATATATAGATTTCGTTTGTGGGTTATGAAATCTAAAAATAATATATTGATAAATGTCATTATTCAAAAAGCTATACACTCATATCAATGTCGAAAGTATTGCAAATTGGAAACACCACCTAAAATATCAATGAATCCATTCGGCTACCTACACACTACCGCAAGGCCTAAAGCTAAAAACGGACACTTGACTCACCAGTGGCGGAATGTGGACGAATAGAGTGGGAATAGCGTTTGCGAGCAATTTTCGTGTCGATCGCCGTTTATTCTTCTTTGTTACCCAAGATGTGGTGTACATGTTCGAGGGAAAGTGCCGGCTGCAGATGCGGTATCGATCACCCCTCTTGTCCTCAAAGACTTGTTGGACTCTACTTTCCAGCTCATCCAGTGGATATCCGCAATGTCTGACCCATTCTCTTATTCGATCAACAGTTTTCGGGAATACATGCATTGTAGTGCCTTCAGATTTAGCATGGGTCTTCGAAGGGCAACCGCTAATCGAACAGGCAGGCATTGTTGAAAATTCTGAAAAGTAAATATCAAGATTATTATAAAACCTTGATGAATAAAAATGTCATAAAAAAGTTAATTAACCATACCATGCTCAATGCAAGGTTTGTTTTGGTCGCTGGAACTATACCAGTTCATCATGTGCGGCTTAGTATTTGCATAAGTTACAGAAATGTTTTAAATTATGCGACTAAACTCTGAACATGTGACTCGTCCCTTGGATGTTCTGTCTTGCACGAAAAGGAAACATGCTTACATTATAGACTGGACCCCCGAAGGATGCAATTCGATGACAATTGACACAGATGAAAATAAATAGATCTATTGATAGCATAACAATTGAAACTCAAGTCAATAGCAATGAGACCAATGACCATAGCTCTATTGGGTACTGTAATCGCAAATAGATAGAAATGTAAAAATTACCGAAATATGTCTAGGATACATGGCCTTACCTTGACCAACAAACAGTTGGATTCAGCAGGCAGAGCAGTATGTTGCAGGAGAACAGGTAGATGGCCATAGGTAGCACACTGACGAGTTTGCTCGAAGCGGTCACAGATAGCACGACGACGAGCAGATTAACATAGATCTCAGTGCTTCTCAGGTAGAAGGTTCAGGAGTTGACTTGCAAAGCACAAAGATGTTCTCATGAGACATATCAAGTGGTTTATAAAGTATTAGAAACAGGGGTGTGTTTGTGAATGAATGACGTGTGTATGTCGTAGTATTATGTTTACTGCAGGGGGGCGGCCTGCCTCAGGGGAGGCCTGCCTGGAGACACGGGGTCTGAGGAGGCCATGTGAGCGATGGCCCCTGGGCGTGGGATACCTTTTGAAGTGTACATGATGTTTGGCACCTTGGCCGTTTGCGCCCCTGACAGCCCCCCATGCCAGCGCTCATCCCCGGGTGTGAACCACCTTTGATAGAGGTGGTGGGATGGATGGGCCTGGGGCGTGCAGATAAGGCACAGGAAGACTGCTGAATGGAGACATACTTATGTTATTGCAGGGGGTCGGCCTGCCTCAGGGGAGGCCTGCCTGGAGACACAGGGTCTGAGGAGGCCATGTGAGCGATGGCCCCTGGGCGTGGGATACCTTTTGAAGTGTACATGCTGTTTGGCACCTTGGCCGTTTGCGCCCCTGACAGCCCCCCATGCCAGCGCTCATCCCCGGGTGCGAACCGCCTTTGATAGAGGGGGTGGGATGGATGGGCCTGGGGCGTGCAGGCAAGTGTGTGGGAGCGAGGGGCCATCAGGCCCCTCTCATCCTTTACTTCTCAGTAGAAACTTGTACCAAGTGCCTCCAGTAGTGGGTTTGCCCCTTGCCCTTATGTGATGTTAACTTTGGATGATATTCGCGTAGATGGGAACACTGAGCAGGACACGGGGCATCCATTTTTGTACCCCCTTTCCACTCCATCTTGGTGACCAGGCCTCACTGCGACAGTACAGCGCGCAGAGCACATGGCCCACACCCTCGTTCCCACTCTGACTGGAAAACTCCAGAGGTATTTGCAACAGCTAATAAATGTAACACATCACTCTTCCTCTGAGATCACGGTCCTGCATGTGAACCAGCCTGAACCAAGCACATAGCTCGTTCATCTCCACAAACGTGTCCTTGCCCACGCACCCTCGTCAGTGGAAACTTACTGCCATTCTGACCCTGTGTCCCTGCAAGGTATTCTCTTCATGTGCCAGACCACTGACCACGCCATGATGCCCACCTAGCAGATCCCCAACTAACATTAGACCCCTACTGCAGTATATCGTTGCCTATCAATTACAAATGCCACATACCGGAGATTCTTGTGAGCACAGACCCACACTTCAGTGTATTATAGTGGTCAAGACCCTTGACCTAAGGCCTGTATAATCCAATGTTAATTGATAGTATAGATATATGTGTGACTTTTATAGAGACATAACCGACTGAAAGACTTTGAATAAGTGTTATTTAGTGCATGCATTATTGATAATATATTATGTTAGCTTAGATAGTGACCACGCTGCTTCACAGCGACCTGACCTTCACCCATTCAGAGCACAGTTGTCTGACGTCCATCCTTGAATGGAGACACACTTGATTCATTTAAAAAATCAAAGCAACCGTTGTTAAAGTATATGTGGTGTTTTATTTTGTATCTTATTTTGATGACACAAAAATACAAGACTTTAAACATTGTACAGGTCAGGTTGCAGCACAGCGAGAGAAAAACCCCTGTACTGACCGCTGTCGCTCGGGAATGTTTCTCTTATGGCACGAACGGCACAGGCGGGTATCACTCTTCGAACGCGGTGTCCAAGCCTCCCGTGAAGCCACCATGTAAAGGAACAATAGGCCACCAGCCTGTACCACCTGTGAAAAGGAATGAAACAAACTGTTTTTAAATGACCAAGATAAGTTTAATAAACGTTTGTTGTCAATGACAATTCTTGTAACTAATGGCATTCTGCTTGGACAAATGCTATCTAGACACTGCACACTATTGAACGACTTTCATGCGTTACAATGATATGTATATGTAATTTTGGATATAGTAGAAGACCATGAAATAGGAGTGGCATGACAAGCCGAGTATACTTACTCGTTATTCGGATTACGAGGACGAACAGTTGCACGAAGTTTGTGCATAAGCACCATCATTATCCTCAACACGGACCGTGTGAGGCAGGCTGCCCTGAAGTCTGGCAGCTCGGTGATGCATTGCAGTCGTGGCTTGCCTTCCGATATGTAGGCCACGCATCCCGAGTTTTCACAGCAGCAGCAGTTCTCGTCCTCGGTTGGCATTAGCTCGCACCGATTGCATGTGCACCACGTGGAAACACCGTCCATGCGACTAGGTCCAGGCTCTTCAGCTGTTGAATCGTCCTCCCAACTGCTGTCCGAAGACCCATCGTTTTCGTGTGTTTCCCTTTCCAGTAGTTCCTCCTCTGTATACTCGGGCTCGTACATGTAGGGCATTATTGTAGCCATTGTGTGTTAAACAAACTAAAATAATTTATAGCGGTGGTCCGGGTTCTGTTCACACGGGTTACAAGCAACGAAGGTAGCTGACCAGAGCACAGAAACGAGTCACAGAATACTCAAAGTAACACAGAGAGAGGAATGGAATCGAAAATCTGCTGCTGTGTGTTGTGAAACGGTCTGTTTATACTTATTGAGGAAAGAGGCGTCCTGCCATTTCCATGGCGACACGTCATTAGCTGAAGCGCAGCGAAAGTTGACACAAGACGTGCTTTGGCGTTGTAAAATGGGCAGTACGCGTCTGCTGATGACAGGCTCAGGGGCGGGGGATATGATTTAGTGCCGCAAAAGCAGGTCAGCCAGGGTGATGGGGGAAATGATAGGATTATCACAAAATGGCAGCTCCCTGATGCCTGTTTTCTAAAATCGAGCGACTTAGGCTTAAAAACACATGGCCGACCCGTAAGGGGCAATAAACATTTTTGACTGAACCATTCCTTTAAGTACAGGAGCTTAACAGGAAATTGTGGTCACGTCAATTATCAACCCTCAAAACCTCTACTGTTTCCTTCTCACTGATAATTGGATATCTGTCCATTGGCAGATCCACAGGTTGACATCCTTTACATTCCAATGATGGTACTTGTGTCTTTGGAACATCAGCTGATTTAAGAAAACCCTGTTAGCCTTTTTAACTGCATTCTCTGTCTAAGAAAGTAAGATGGATGTGTTCTTGTCTAGACTCGTACTGAAAAGTGGAGGCATACGTCCCTCATCTCTTTACCCTCAGGTTCCTCTCGAGGTGCCCCAATGCCATTTGAGAATCTCAGGAAGGAAATGTATCAATTTAAAATAAAGATAAGATGTATGGTGTATTCAAGTCAAAATATCCAAAGTGAGATATCGTACTGGCTGACCTATTCACAAACGCCCTTTAGCTGAAGGGAGTCCTTGAAGTCATGGTTAAACAGTAATGCTGTAGCGATTTTAAAAGCAATCATTGGCCAAATTAATTTAAAAAGAAAGACCTGTTGGCTTGTTTTGTACTGTGCTAATCAGAGCTATACTGAACATATAGTACATGTTCTATTGTGGATCCACCTGGTCCACGGGCCTCAAGCCTGGTCTGAAACCTGGAAAATGCCTGCTGACCCAGGAGGTCATTCCCAGATCCAACGTGCACCGCACAGACCCTGTTGTGAGAGTTAATGGTTTTCCACATTTAGCGGAGCCTTTGGGGCATTTTTGGGCTCCCCTTACCATAAGGCATTAAAAAACCCAAAAGGGTCAGCATATACCTGTTTTGTGTATTTTTGCAGTGTGGGGTCTGGCCGAACCTTGCTAAAAACTCGCAGGCCACAATGGCACCTCACAGAAATATCTGCATCTTGGCAATCGGCCAGGTTGGCTGTTAATGCCTAGCCACTCCTGCTTGCCTCTTTGGGCCCGCACGAATATAGAGGCCTATTAAAAAGCTAGAAAGTAGTAGTTTAGTCTGTATATTTGTTCCCAGTGAACCCATGTTCACAGAATGTTTTTTGGCTATGTTATAAAGAAAGCACTGGACAGATTTTGACCGCACTTGTGAAAGCATGCTCTTGGGACCAGCCGCCCACTCCTCGTAAAAACCTTGGAGCAAATCTGTCCAGCAGTTTGTGCTGAAAGTCAGATAACACTTCCACCTCTGAGAAATTAATGGAAAACACATGTTTGGTGGGCTAGTGAGGCATACATTGAAAAAAAAGCAACACGTGACATAATCCTATGTAGTGAAAGTCATGTAAGACCCACAGCCCCCTGTGCAGGATCGCCGAGCTATGCAGCGACGGCACTCTCAGACAATATATTGCAATACATGTTCAGAATATCACACTTTTGCCTCCCACTGCACCCATCCTTCAATATGTGGCCATGAATGTATGGCACTCTGAGGGATGGCCCACACACCTGATTTCTCTTCACTTGTGTATCCACCTCATTTATCTTAACATAGTTCACTCTAGACACTGTCATTTTTGACAATCTGCTCGCAATCCCAGATGAACTCTCTGGATACTGTCAGCGCACGGACTGACTTATTGGACAAGCAAACCTCCGCTCTTCAAGGATACCGTGGAGCACATCACAAGCCCATCAAGCAACCCTGACTCATTTCAGCACTTCCCTGAAAGTACTAGAAAATGCCCACATGGGTATACATTCCTTTGTAGGTGCATGAAGCACTGTCCCATTCGTATCATGGCTTTGTGTAGAACTGTTGTTACTTGGGCCCTGACCCACTGGCATGGCCATTGCCACTAGGCCAGGATGGGACCACGTTATGCCCCCTCCCAACAGTCCACCTGTAAATGAAGGGAGCATTAGGTAACCTGCAAAGAAACATATGCTATACATGTAATATTGTTACACAGGAGATGGGCCAAATCCTGAGTTCATTGCTGGAAATAATCCACACCACCATGGGGTGGAGGGGCTTACATTTGTAACCCTTGCAATTGATTATATAAAAAAAAGTCAATAGGTCCAACTCTAGCCATGTCCCTTGAAACACCCTGCCTTCTACGTAATCTTTCTTCTGGCTGCTCCTCATTGGTGGGGTTACAGGATAACCCTGTAGTAGACACTGCCGTGACCTTGTGGGTCTTAATCAGGCCCCCATACACTTCTTCTCTGGGCTATTCATATTGCACTGGTAAACACCTTCTTTAACACTTTAAAATACCTTCTTACAACTAGTATTGCCAGCTGCATCCTGCCCTAACTAATTGTTCTGTGTCCAAACTAATTGTATTGGATTCTTAAGGGGCAAAAATCATTGTCTTTTTTTCATGGTACCTTCTTGTTCACTGGATGCCCCCTCCAGACATTAGACCACGTGAGACGCTAAACCCTGCTCTGCTGCGGGTGGCTACTATGGATTATTCAACTTCGCTCCTCATGCCCTTCGGGGTGAGATGGTTTTGTTGTTTTATGGGCCTCATTTGCTCATGGCGGTGCACTTTTGATTAACTTCCTCCGTGGCTGTACTGCGGTCTTCATTAAATGGGGCACACCCCTCCTGGGCAGGTCCCCGGAGATCCAGTCAACCATCAGTTGCCACCCAAGCTCTGCCTTCTTGGGTGTGGACTCTGATGAACGTGCCACACTCCTATGCGCTGCCTGACTGCGTGGGATGCATCGACCTAGGACTTCAGCAGGCAAGTAAGTCCATACTATGCTGCCCGCCCTAACTGGCCTCAGGGTGGACGGTTGCCTCACAGGCCACCTTGTCGATGCCGACTGCCCACCATGCAGACTGGTCCGGCGGAGTTATCGAATCTTCACAGCCTGCCCCGTCTGGCCCCTGGGCAGGCTTAATTGCCCTCACTGTACACTGCCATCTTATGCCCAGGCCTCACTGTGCACTGACCTTCCATTTGGTCACCCTTTAGCCTGGCTTTGACAGACTTACCCAAGGTCTTCCACCTAGAGTAATGACAAAAATGTAAGCTCTATCTGGTTGGTAAAACTTGTTAACAAACCATGTTGTACAATTAGGACACCAACATGTACTAGAAGAATGTTCATGTATGTGTTTCTTTGTCCTTTTATTTTACTATGAAGTATATCCTTGTATCAATTTGTTTAACTTGGTGTATGCTTGTTACATAGTTCTTGTACTCAATGTTCACGATTGTTGGTGTGTGGAATAATTTCACATCTGCACAGACTGTAACAGTTGTGTTCCTCCATGAATATGTAAAAAGAGTATAAAAGAGCTAATAGGTCAGCAATATATTAAAAGCTGTACCTAACTTTACTTAAAAAGAAAGCGCAAGTTGTGTTTTTCTGATGTGCACCTATCCATGAATTGGCCAAAAATCGCGCCATCAATGGATGATCAATACACAGCCGATTCAATTTGCATTTAAATACTTTGCAAAATGTTTTGACTACTACAGCCAGGACATACCCCTGTTCAGTATATATCTAGTTACAGCCCTAACTACTGTGTCTGTTTTGAGCTATCCCTCCAGTTACTCCTCACTGTGCATGTGGCCTGGGACTTCAGGAGACATCTTCTGGGCCCACCCCGACTGGCCCCCGGGGTGGGCCGACTTGTACACAGGCCATCTGGCTCAAAGTCGCTCCTAGCATTTGCGATCCGTGAGTCTCCCCTCCCCCACAGTGGGCTGCACCGTTCATGCAGCCCAGGGCATCCAGCTTCAACCCAGAGAAGGTTAGCTCAACCTCTCCTTTCTCTGTCTCTTTCAACTATTCAACCCAACAGTTGCTTTCCAACATTCTTTTTTTCCGTGGAGTCCTTGTGGCAAGTAAGGCCACAGTGGGCCTTACAGGGCAGGGGTGGACTGCCCATTGTCTAGTCCTTTAAGGTTCCATTTGTTCCCTGCAGAGTTAACTCCTTGTTACAGGCAGGTAACCCTAGTACAAAGCACATACACACCCATACATACATTTTAATAAACCATCAATTGGGTCTTTGTTACTTCTATTAGTAACCTCCCTCTTTTCCTAAAGATGTTGCTACACTAATACCTGTCTTTATATATAACTCCCCACCTAACAATGGCGTCATCTGGGCCGGCCCCCGGTGTTAAATATGCTTTGTTCTCACTACACTTATTCTATAGGCCTGACAACCATCACATCCTCCATCCCCTATCCCTCATTCCCTTTCTTAACTATACACTCATGTGTGTTTAACGTTTCTGCACATTTGTCCTTTCTTCCGCTCTGTTGCAGACCAAGATCTCGCTATTCCCTGCTGGGGGGCACAGTGCCCATTCTTTGGACAAGCCCCAGTGCTCTTGGACCACTACAATGGTGACAAGCGGAGCATAAAAAAGCTCTTTACATAACTCTGCTATAACCTTGCCTCTCATGGACACAATTCACAGAAACTTACAGGGGATTTATGGGAAATCTTTGTGAAGATTTGTTAAATGATAGTTATGAGCCTCTCAAAAAGTCTTTTTGTGATGGGGAGTCCACCTTAACCATCTCAGTAATATATATCTCAGTAATAAATAACGAATACGGGCCTCATTAGAGGTCCGGCAGTAACACTGCCGGTGCTACCGGCGGGTTGCCGCTGGACCCGTATAGAATTACCAGTGGCCAGGAAGTCAGGCGCCGGCAATTTCCCATAGAGTCCCTAAAGGACTCTATGGGAATGGGGACACGGGATCACTGGCACCGTTTCTAACGGTGCCCCCATGAAAAGTCTGCAGGCGGTGCCATCCAGCTCGTAGAGTTGTTGTGTGCCGGTCCGGAAACAACGGTGCGGGTAAGCTTACCGGCATCTTTGTTTCCGGAGCGGCATACTTAGAATGAGGCCCCATATTTTATATCAAGCAGAACATTGCTAACGTCAATAATGACTGCTAGACACAAAATGATGATAAAATTCCACTGAATGTGCTGTCATGAAATGCACGACCTCACCGGGAGGGACTCCCCTCCCACCCTCCCCCTTGGGGACAAGGACTCCCGCTTCAAAAAGTAAATCCCTAAATTACTCAGCCACAAACCAACTCCAACAGCTTCAATTCAAATATCCTGAGGAACCAATTAATGTATGTTACTGTGGTGTAGAAATATAAAATTAATTTGAGAAAGAAAATGAGTAAAATACTTTGAAGAAGAAGATTGTCCGAGGCATGCAGAGTACTCCGGTAACAGAAAAAAAGGACTTGGACATTTCACTGGGGAAGGCCCAGCTAAGCATCATAAAGAGGAGAAGAAATCCTGTCAGAAAAGGAAGCCCGGGAGATTCGAAACAGCTGTGTGTGGAACGCTGAACCAGGCCAGGACGCGCAGCTTGCAAACAAGGAAACAAGCAGGCCAGTGAAGGCAATGCGAGGAAAACATGCATGTAGAAGAGCTGAGGGAAGCAAACCTCAGACCGCCTACCGAGTCGTAAGTGGTGGAGTGACAAAGAGTCGGTGGACTGTTCAGTCCAAGAATGACACAGAGACCACAGACACGTTCCCGACACAGAGCGGATGCAGAGAATGAGAGAGAGAAGTGTACGGAACTCATTGTGGCAACCGCAAAGACAGACACAAATGATTACAGTTCAAGGGTGTTTATTAAACTGTATAGGTAGGTTGGAAAAATGGCTAATCTAAACCTAAATCTAAGATGGGAGCAAGCTTCGACCATCAAACAATAATAAGGCAGTCCGATGGCGTCTTGTCAAATAAAAGGGCCTATACTAAAAAACCTATTGCCAATCCTTATGCTAAATACTAAAAAAAGTGTGGGATAATGTTCATAAGAAGAAGAAAGTGTTCACAAATAACAAGTCAGGATGCAGAAGTTGGGGTCTCCCTTCCCCACATTTTAAGCACATGACAAGGTAGGATTCTGGAGCACAGCACACCCTCGAGCTTTCCCAGCATGAACTAACAGTTTCATTCTCAGCAATCAGGTCCTTCAGTGGTTAAGTCTCTTGCCGCCGTGGACCTGATGTATTCAAAATAATAAACAAAAGTTCCTTTCTGCTTGCACGTTGCGTGATGTTGTTTCACCCTTGGCTCCCTCTCTTCCGGGCGCAGATCCCTTCATAAATATTAGCTTCCCTCCAACGTGTTCAATACTGCTTTCAACACAATTGCTTGTGTGACCTTCACAAATCTTAATGAATTTTCGAACAGTTCAATGTGGACATCCCTCATTCGGGTTCACTCTTGCCAATCTCATCAATCATACCTTTTTTTCATTCAACTCTTACAATGCGGGATTCACTTCTCTTAGCTTCACAATCATCTGTCGGTCAAAAACTTTTGACTGTACAGAGGATTTTACATGACCCGTGTATGACCACTTTAACCCCCTTCTCCCCTTTCCCAAGACCTTCTGGTAATGATAGTTTCAGCAATCGGGTAATCACCCAGAGTTTCCTGAGTGAGCACCCATGTGGTGTCTGAATCCTCTGGTGCTGGTTTCCCCCCTTCTGGTATCAACAGTTCTTTGTACTTTAACAGTTCAATTAGCCGCTTGCTACTTTCGTTCAACCTAATTCGGTTTCATATCGGTTCTCCCCTCGACTCACCGGCTGTGATGAACCGCTTGGATTTTCTTTTCTCTCGAGTCAAGGTTAGTACCACAGAGACAAGCATCACTCCCCGGCTTGGTTATCGGCGCAGGAGGGCCCCAGATACCGTTGACATCTGCTGCAACACATGCTGGCTATTGTTTGCAGTCTTATCATTCCTTCTGCAGAGGTTTCACAGGCCTTGGTCGGAAAGGGCAAGGTTGCTTCTCTCCTTGTCACCCTCTTGGTTCGCGCCGTCTTTTTCCTCCTCTTGAACTGCCATGCTGAGTTATCTCTCTCGGCGTGCAGTCTGCCTTGCTCGTATTGTGTTCTCATGCTCCAGCTTTTATCCCTGTGGGGAAGGGAAAGGGCCATCAGGTGTGTGCGGTTCTGGTCGATTGCCTGACTTTACCTGACCCTGGTGTTGGGACATGTCAGGTAAATGGCTTGAGTGTTAGTCCGTCGTCCTTCGTGATATGCAAAAGTGTTAGTGTCGAAAAGGGGGGGGCGGGGTGGTAAAGTGTTTTGGCATCCTACGTAGTAGGTTGGGGAAAAGGTCTTATAAGAAGGGGATACCGTGTCTCACCCGTCAGTGTCCCACTTCCACTCCCAAAGGACCCCCCATGCAGGTGATCCACCCTCACTGGTCCACCCCAGGATCTGGTACCAATAGCGATGGCTGTGTCCTGGCCACCTGGATGACAGACCCGCAGGGACTAGTCAGGGAGACACCTTCAGGTTTCTCACAGAAGTCGCAAGGCAAGAAGCCAAACTGAAGAACAGAAGGAAGCATCCCATCTGATCTCAGGCCCGGTGACCCTAACCCCAATTCAGAGAGGTAACGGGGAAGGGGAGGGCCCAGAGGGATAACGAACATAGTAGAACAAGGGTGGCGCCAGGAAAAGAAGAGAAACTAGTGAAAACGAGACTGAGGATTGTAAATATTAAATCATTATTTTATTTCATTCAGATTTAAGTATAAAAAATATAGAAATAGCTGAACATTTTAATTAAATCCATAAAAAACATCCTAACCTCATAAATTCATACATCCATTCATATACATTCTAATCCTAAAACAATTCATAATTTTAAGATCTTGGACATATTCCAATTTGTTTCTACTGTGACTCTAACAGTTGTTCACTTGTTACTGAACAACTGTTAGAGACACAGTAGAAACACATTGAAATATGTCCAAGATCTTAAAATTATGAATTGTTTTAGGATTAGAATTTGTATGAATGGATGCATGAATGTATGAGGTTAGGATGTTTTTTATGGATTTAATTAAAATGTTCAGCTATTTCTATATTTTTTATACTTAAATCTGAATGAAATAAAATAATGATTTAACCTCAGTCTCGTTCTCACTAGTTTCTCTTGTTTTCCTGGCGCCACCCTTGTTCTACTATATTGTTCTACCTCAAGGTGCCAGTGATTGATGAGGTTCCCACCCTTCTGGGTTTGGGGATAACAAACATAACCAGAATAATAATCATATTCGTCTCAGTGAGGAATGCAACCCAATATTCCCTAAGGAGAGTGGGAAGTTATATGGGAACATTGATAAGAAGGAAAGAACAGTGGAGAGCAAAGAGAATCATTACTGGTACCCTGATACTCGTCCCAGTAATACTAAAGAGGCGAACAAATTGTGAATCATTAATGTTACCCTGATACTCGGGCCAGTAATGATAACGAGGAGAGAAGTGAGAATCATTACTGGCACACTCATACTCGTTCCAGTAATACTAAATAGGTGAAGAGAAGTAAGAATCATTACTGGTATCCTCATACTCATCCCAGTAAAACTAAAGAAGTAGAAACAGAAGAGAATCATTACTGGAACAGTCATACTCGTCGAGTAAATCCAAAGAAGAGAATACAAGGGAGAATCCTTTTGGGAATGGGTAGACTAGTCTCTGTGACTATCAAGAGAAAGAGAGGAGCAAGAGTTTATTTGAGAATCCTTATGACTGGCCCGGCCAGGAGAAACAGTGGACATTGGCCCTCATTTGCCTCCGATATACCGGTAATACCGTGATATCAAGGGCGGTGGCTGTTAAGACGGATTTCTGAACTCTGTCCTGGAGGGGCAGAGGTCCAGAAGGCCAGCCTAGTTTCTTGGAACAGGGTAACCTCTGGTCAAGCCAGACCAATCAGGGTAGCGATCGCAGCGGTCAAGACTTGGTCTCAAGAGGGGTGAGGGTGACTGAAAGCCCGCAATGAGCACACAAAGCAAGGACACTTACAAATTACTCAAAGCAGGTGTTATATTAAAAATATATACACATTTATTACAAGGCCTTTGTAACATTGACCGTAGCGAGAAATCACAATAAAACTCAAGTAAACCAACACATACCAAACCAATACAATATATATACAAATACAAACAAGTCTAACGAGTCAGACGCACGAAATGTGTAGACCACCTAGATGGGGAGGAAAACAGGCAGTGCGAATAATAATTAGACCCAGCCCGCCTTCAGAGGCACCTAACTAAAAGGAAGTCAAAGCCCTACGAAGAGTGGAGCCTTATGCTCAAAAGTACTTGCACACACTGGTGCCAACGGGCAAAAAGGGGAGTCTCTTTGAGGGAATCAGGCAGTTTAGTTCGGTAAACAAATGAAGATGAACAGAGCTCCGCGACTCAAGCGCAGCCTCCACTGTGGGCAGAAGCAGAGCGCGAATACGGAAAGGCGTGCTGTTAGACACAGCGGGGAAAAGCTATGGGCTCCTGCAGGAGGGCGACCAGTTCCTAGCGATGCTACTTACCGGTCCCCGTTGCAAGCAGACCCAGGCTTCTCCGCGTCAGTTTCAGTGCTGGCAGGTTCAGATACGAGCAGGGGACGTCTCGGTGTCGTGTAGATTCCGCAGCAGCAGAAGTTGAGTTGAGGATGTCCCAAACGCAGTGAACCCGCACAGTTTGTTACCACAGCAGGGCAACGGAGCGGCCCGGTGTATTTCAGCCAAATGTACACTACTCACTTCAGACCTGGGAATGCCAAGTGTACGAATCGTGTGAGAGTGACAAGGACTTGTAATACAACACAACCTGACGGCAGTTACAGAGCAAGACTCCTGGGTAGGCTGGTCAGTCTTCTGGATGGCCCAGAGACACTTCCGAAGGCTTACGTGCAGGAGATGGTGAAGATGCCGAGAATAGTTGTTCCCACTATTCCAAGGGTCGAAGTACCAGTACAGGCCTTCTCGTTCGATACGAGGTAGAAAGGGTTTCACAAAGCAACAGCAGTGCAGAGGAGCAGTCCTTCAGCGGGTCACCAGCGATTCCTCGGATTAGCCTCTTGGTTGCAGGATACTTGGCTCCTGTATTCCTTTGTTCGTGAGAACTCAGGAGATTGACCTGGTAGTGGTGTTTCCAGCCCCCTCTTATCCACGGTTCCCTTCGCGCCAAAACGGAGGGGACCCAATGGGAGATCCGCTCATAAAACACTCACACCATATGTGGACCTATCACGGACCATGGGGGTCCCAGGCATTCACACCACCCTAGATTCTCTGGCGCCCAGGATGTGTATTGGGACCAGACATCCCAGCCCCTATCCTGGAGGCACACACAAGGCCTGTAGAAGCCCGTGAAAGCATCTGTGTTTCGCGGGAAAGTACATGCCCAAATAAGGAAGGCCCCGGGTCGGCTCGTCCTGGGGGAGGTGAAGAGGCAAGACGGTCAGCGGACAGGACAAAGAGCCTCGTGGTCTGGCCATTTTGGGAGCCAGGCCACCATTTTGGGCTAAGCGCGAGAAACACGCTTAAAACGCCAAAAGGAGCTAAAAAACACAAGAAACGATCGCTGCCACCAATCCCATCCGTGATTCACTTGCACCGTTCATTTACAATCCAAAGAGAGTATCTAGGGCCTGTAGAAGACTAGAGACCCAAGAGAGCAGTAACTTAGCTTACAGTGCCCTCTTGTGCCATGTTGCGCGAAAGCTGCAACATGATAAAGAAACTACAGAAAACAACGTTTCCCGGTACTGACTGTCTTAAGGGCATGTCAGTTTCCCCGTAAGAATGGGGCGAAAGCCCAGAGGAGCGCGGCAGAAGGCTGCACTTCTCTGGCAAAGTCTAGATCATGATGAAAACAACAGCAAAAAGTTTAGGGGTTGCCACATGGAAGGAAAATTACCCACAATTAAGAAATCTTTCCTAACACTCGCCCCTCCCAGACTATGGACAGGGGGAACTAATCCACCCCTGGATGAGGCTCGTGTTCAGGTCGGTTAAACATTCTGGACAACCCATCAGCATTGCTATGTTGGACACCTGGCCTATGCTCAATAGTGAAGTCGAAGCCTTGTAGACTTATGGACCACCTAAGCAACTTTGGATTCTCTCCCTTCATGTTCATTAGCCACTTTAAGGGCTTATGGTCAGTTTGCACAGTGAAGTGGGTCCCATAGAGGTAGGGCCTCAGCTTCTGTAGGGCCCACACAACAGAGAAACATTCTTTCTCCACTGTGGACCATCTGAGCTCTCTGTCCTTAAGCTGGCGACTAATAAAACCAATAGGGTGTTCCTTACCCTTCTCATCTACTTGCGATAGTACAGCTCCTATCCCAGTGTCAGAGGCGTCCGTCTGCACAATAAAAGGTCTTTGATAATCAGGGGCCCTGAGGACAGGGGCCTGGCACCAGGAGTCTTTTAAGCCATTGAAGGCCTTCTCACACTAGTCGGTCCAAGTGACCTTCTTGGGTTTCTTCGGAGTAGTGAGGGCAGTCAGAGGGGCAGCTATGGTGCCATAGTCTGCCATGAAGCTGCGGTAATACCCTGTGAGTCCTAAGAAGGCTCTCACTTGGGTCTGTGTAGTGGGGGTAGGCCAGTCTTGTACTGCTTGTACTTTACTGGGAAGAGGCTGTATCCTCCCTCCACCTACTTCATGTCCAAGGTAAACCACTGAGCCTTGTCCAATCTGGCATTTAGTAGCCTTTATGGTCAAGTGTGCTTTCTGAAGAGCCTGGAGCACAATCCCGAGGTGTTTCACATGGTGTTCCCAGGTGGCACTGAAAACTGCTATATCATCCAGATATGCAAGACAGAATTCGTCCAACCCATTCAACACATGATTTACAAGCCTCTGGAAAGTGGCAGGTGCATTTTTCAACCCGAACGGCATTACCCTGAATTGGTAAAGACCGTCTGGAGTAGAAAACGCTGTCTTCTCCTTGGCATGTTCTGCTAAAGCTATTTGCCAATAGCCAGCAGTGTGGTCAAACGTGCTGAGGTACTTGGAGGCACCCAAAGTATCCACCAGCTCATCTGTTCGAGGCAAGGGGTGTGCAACTGTCTTGGTGACAGCATTCAGAGCCCGGTAATCCACGCAGAACCTCAATTCAGAAGTGCCTGCCTTTGGAACCAAAACCACCGGGCTGGGCCAAGGACTACTAGAGGGTTCAATCACCCCAAGGTCTAACATCTTGTTGACCTCGGTCTTAATGTAAGACCGTACTTTGTCTGACATCCTGTATCACCTACATTTGGTAGGTACACTGCCTCCTGTGTCTATGTTATGTTTGCACCAAGGTGTCAAACCAGGCGACTGTGAAACCAGGGGGGAAATCTGCCTAACCAAACTTTTCACCTCAGCCTGCTGATTAGAAGTCAGGTGAGGGGCCACTCTGACACCCTCAAAGGAGCTATCTGAAGGACCGCTTTGGAACAGGTCGGGGAGAGGTTCAGACTCCTCTTCCTCAACATCTGAAGCCAGTAGTAGTGCTGCGATTTCCACTCTTGGGACGAAAGCCTTCAGCCTATTTACGTGGAACACTTTTGGAGCCTGTCCAGGCCTTCCAAGGTCCACTAAATAGTTAACCTTACCCAGGGGCTCCACCACTGTGTAAGGGCCGGACCATTTGTCCTGTAAAGCTCGAGGCCTTATGGGATTCATGATCAGGACTTACTGACCAGGTGTAAAGTTGATGAGGGAAGCTTTCTGGTCGTACCAATGTTTCACCAGCGCTTGTCCTGCCTTCAATTTATCACTAGCCAAGCCCATCAGAAGTACCATCCATTTTCTGAGCCCCAGCACATAATCTACTACGTTGGTAGTAACAGGGGGAGTGGGCATCTCCCATCCCTCTTTGACTATAGCTAAGGGTCCCCGTACAGGATGACCGAACAGAGGTTCGAAGGGGCTGAAGCGAACACCCTCCTGTGGTACCTCTCGGTAGGCAAACAGTAAGCATGGTAAAAGAAGATCCCATTTTCTTCTCTGAGGTTCTTCCAGAGCCCCACTCATGCTCTTTAACATTCTGTTGAAACGTTCCACCAGACCATTGGTCTGGGGATGGTATGCAGAAGAGAACTTGTAGGTGACCCCACATTCTTTCCACATAGCCTGCATGTACATTGACATAAAGTTGCTGCCTCTGTCAGACACAACTTCTTTAGGGAAGCCAACCATGGTAAAGATGCCAAGTAACGCTTTTGCAACTGACTTGGCAGTTACAGTTTTCAATGGGATGCCCTCAGGATATCTGGTAGCATAGTCGACTAGCACCAAGATAAACCTATTGCCTGAGGATGTCTGCGGGTCAAGGGGACCAACGATGTCGATCCCTACCCTTTCGAATGGTATTCCCACAACTGGGAGTGGTACAAATGGAGCTTGGATTGTTGAGCCACTCTTACCAGATAACTGGCAGGAGACACAACTCCTGCAGTGACTTTCTACTTGCACCCCCATCTTGGGCCAGTAGAAGTGCATGGATAACATTTGGTTGGTCCTCTTAATACCAAGGTGACCAGCAAGGGGTACTTCATGCGCCAACTGCAGGAGGAAGGGTCTTACAGCAAGGGGAACCACCAACCTCCTATGGTCTCCTTCCGTAGACTCTGTGGGCTCACTATGCAGGAGTCCACCTTCCCAATAAATCTGATGCGTCCCAGGAGGTTCACCCTCAAGCTGGGAGCAGGCCTGTCTCCTTAGGCCTTCCAGAGATGGGCACTCACGTTGGCCTTTACTGAATTCTTCCCTGTCAGGACCACCTTCAACTAACGAGTCTTTTAGTTCCGGATGGTCGTTGGGGTCAAATACTTCAGGCATCGCCACCTCCTCGTCAGGCCCGGGCGATTGACCAACTTCCTCCACCGCAGTGGTAGGTGAGTTCGGGGGAATGCTCTCTTTCCCTCGTCTTGACTTGCTTACTCCTTTCGCCTTGGGTTTCCCCTTTGGCTGGGGCGGCGTATTGGTCTTGGCCAATGCTGCCCGTGTTTGAGACTGTGTGCAGGGTCTGTCGGCAGTGTCTCCTACGAGCCCTAAAGCTCTGAGATCATTGCCTAACAAGGCCTTTCCTGGGACGTTTCTCTGAATGCTCACTGGAATCCTGACTGCTGTACCAATTAAAGTACGATTTACAGGTATTACTGGAAACAAGCGAGGAGGGCCGTCAGCCAACTTAGTGGGCATCAGAGCATCAGAGTAGCTCTGGCAACTTCCTCTGAGTCTACCAAGGTAGAATCCACTACAGTTTGACTGCACCCACTATCCCTAAGAGCTGGAGTATCCACTCCATTGATCAGCACACTGTCTTTAAAGCAGTGCTTGGTATTATCTGGAATCCTAGCATAAGCCTCTGCGACTTTAGGCTCCCAGGAACCCAGGGAAACTAAAACTACCTCAGCTTCTATCCCGCTGGGGAAGGAGTATGAGGAGAAGGATGCTCCTGTAATCTCTTCTTCCTCGTAGGAGGAGAAGGCCAGATTAGCGGAGTGGACCCCCAAAGGTTTAACCTTACACCGGGGATCCCCCTTCACGTGGTCAGTTGCTCCACAAGCAAAACAAGATCCATTGGGTCTGTTTACATAGGGAGGCTTACTGTAACCAGAGTTCTGTTTAGGAGGCTGACCTCCACTACCCTGTGAGCTCTCTTGTGTCTTACCCTTATTTTTCTTATTGTGGCCCTTTTGAGAAGAAGATTTATCAGATTCTCCACCCTCCTTATCTTTGGACTTTTTCCCTTCCTCCTGCTTACCAGGATGAGTTTTGTCCTTATGGGACACTCGATTTGACACCCATAAATCTGCAGCAATGGCCAGCTTCTTAGAATCTATCTCCTTCGAATCGGCCAAATGCTGCTTAAGAAGATGCAAAAATATGTTCCAGCATGACAAGACTTATCATGCCTTCAAAGGTAGAAACCTTATAACCTTCGACCCAGCCAGTCAAGTTTTTTAAGGATTCGGTTACATAAGATACCCAAGTACCACCTTCTTTTTTCTTATACTCTCGGAATCGTTTTAAATATTGGGCAGGAGTCTTTCCAAACTTTAAAATGAGAGTTTGCTTTAACATTGCGAAATCCGCTCGCTCAGCCTTCGACATTTCCATAATGGCACTACAGCCAGAATGGGGAAGTCTGCTGAGTAAATAGGCAATCTTATCAGCATTGTCAACTTGTTCAACTTCGCATGCATACTCAAACGTATTCAGCCAGTCCATAATGTCATTCTTTTCCTCATACACACTGAGCAGATCTTTTGGAAACCGTGGATGAGAGGAGGCCCCAGACCCATGTCCAGGACCCTTGGATCCATTTGCAACCTGAAGCCTGGCCAGTTCCAACTGGTGATCCCTGTCTTTCTGTTTTTCTGCCTGCTCGATTTTTTGCTTGACCCTATTGAACTCAAGCTCTTCCTGCAGTTTGGCCATATTGAACTCAAGCTCCTTCTGCCTAAACAGCAGCTCTTGCTTCTTGAATTCAAGCATGGCCTCCCCATCGGCACTGGCAGAGGAAACATTAGACATCTCATCCTCCCGGTCCTCGTGGTCGCGGTGGGCCAGTGCAGCGGCAGAACCGTCGGTTCTACCAGTGAGAGCAGCCCCACCTCCTTCCGCACTGTCCTCAGAAGTTATAGCGTCAAGCTGCACTTCTTGCCACACCACGATTCTTTGGATCATATCCATTTTGGTGCCTTGAGAGGAGACACCTCTCTCCGCATACATCTTTTTCAATGTTTCGGATTTAGAAGCATTTAAAGTCAACAAGGTATTTGTTTCCATACTGTTAGATAGGACTATAGCCTTTTAAAAGTTATACTACGACAATTCACTACGTGTCCTGGTAGGAATAACTTGAAATGCCTTTGCTCGTGCGCAACACTGGATACCTTCAGTCGTATCCCATCGCTGTACACCAATTTGTTAAGACGGATTTCTGAACTCTGTCCTGGAGGAGCAGAGGTTCAGAAGGCCAGTCTAGTTTCTTGGAACAGGGTAAGCTCTGGACAAGCCAGACCAATCAGGGTAGCGATCGGGCCGGTCAAGACTAGGGGCCTCATTACACGGATGGCGGTAAGGATTTACCGGTACCGGTAAAATACCGGTACCGGTAAATCCTTACCGCCTTACTACGAGGTCCCTTTGCGGGTTGGGGGATTTAACGCCTGCTTTTTGCAGGCGTTAAAATCCAACCCGCTAAGGGACCTCGGAGCTAATTACGGCACCGCAAAATTGCGGTGCCGTAATTAGCGCCTTCCCCATTCCCATAGAGCCATATGGGGCAGAAATGGGAATGGGGAAGGGCAATGGTGGAAGGGGGATTTACCGCCCCTCCAACCTTGGAATGGGGCGGTAAATCCCCTTTCCGCCAAGGCGGTGCCGGTATTTTACCGGCATGAGCCATGGCGCTAATAGCGCCATGTCTCACCGCCTACCGTGTAATGAGGCCCTAGGTCTCAAGAGGGGTGAGGGTGACTGAAAGCCCGCAATGAGCACACAAAGCAAGGTCACTTACAAATTACTCCAAGCAGGTGTTATATTAAAAATATATACACATTTATTACAAGGCCTTTGTAACATTGACCGTAGCGAGAAATCACAATAAAACTCAAGTAAACCAACGCATACCAAACCAATACAATATATATACAAATACAAACGAGTCTAACGAGTTAGACGCACAAAATGTGTAACCACCTAGATGGGGAGAAAAACAGGAAGTGCGAATAATAATTAGACCCAGTCCGCCTTCAGAGGCACCTAACTAAAAGGAAGTCCAAGCCCTACGAAGAGTGGAGCCTTGTGCTCAAAAGTACCTGCACACGCTGGTGCCAACGGGCAAAAAGGGGAGTCTCTTCGAGGGAATCAGGCAGTTTAGTTCGGTGAACAAATGAAGATGAACAGAGCTCCGCGACTCAAGCGCAGCCTCCACTGTGGGCAAAAGCAGAGCGCGAATACGGAAAGGCGTGCTGTTAGACACAGCGGGGAAAAGCTATGGGCTCCTGCAGGAGGGCGACCAGTTCCTAGCGATGCTACTCACCGGTCCCCGATGCAGGCAGACCCAGGCTTCTCTGCATCAGTTTCAGTGCTGGCAGGTTCAGATACAAGCAGGGGACGTCTCGGCGTCGTGTAGATTCCGCAGCAGCAGAAGTTGAGTTGAGGATGTCCCAAACGCAGTGAACCCGCACAGTTTGTTACCACAGCAGGGCAACGGAGCGGCCGGGTGTATTTCAGCCAGATGTACACAACTCACTTCAGACCTGGGAATGCCAAGTGTACGAATCGTGTGAGAGTGACAAGGACTCGTAATACAACACAACCTGACTGCGGTTACAGAGCAAGACTCCTGGGTAGGCTGGTCAGTCTGCTGGATGGCCAGAGACACTTCCGAAGGCTTACATGCAGGAGATGGTGAAGATGCCGAGAATAGTTGTTCCCACTATTCCAAGGGTCGAAGTACCAGTACAGACCTTCTCGTTCGATCCGAGGTAGAAAGGGTTTCACAAAGCGACAGCAGTGCAGAGGAGCAGTCCTTCAGCGGGTCACCAGCGATTCCTCGGTTCAGCCTCGTGGTTGCAGGATACTAGGCTCCTGTATTCCTTTGTTCGTGAGAACTCAGGAGTTCGACCTGGTAGAGGTGTTTCCAGCCCCCTCTTATCCACGGTTCCCTTCGCGCCAAAACGGAGGGGACCCAATGGGAGATCCGCTCATAAAACACTCACACCATATGTGGACCTATCACGGACCACGGGGGTCCCAGGCATTCACACCACCCTAGACTCTCTGGCGCCCAGGATGTGTATTTGGGACCAGACATCCCAGCCCCCATCCTGGAGGCACACAGAAGGCCTGTAGAAGCCCGCGAAAGCATCTGTGTTTCGTGGGAAAGTACATGCCCAAATAAGGAAGGCCCCCGGTTGGCTCGACCTGGGGGAGGTGAAGGGGGCAAGAAGGTCAGCGGACAGGACAAAGAGCCTCGTGATCTGGCCATTTTGGGAGCCAGGCCACCATTTTGGGATAAGCGCGAGAAACGCACTTAAAACCCAAAAGGAGCTCAAAAACACAAGAAACGATCGCTGCCACCAATCGCGTCCGTGATTCACTTGCACCGTTCATTTACAATCCAAAGAGAGTATCTAGGGCCTGTAGAAGACTAGAGACCCAAGAGAGCAGTAACTTAGCTTACAGTGCCCTCTTGTGCCATGTTGCGCGAAAGCTGCAACATGATAAAGAAACTATGGAAAACAACGTTTCCCAGTACTGACTGTCTTAAGGGCATGTCAGTTTCCCTGTAAGAATGGAGCGAAAGCCCAGAGGAGTGCGGTAGAAGGCTGCACTTCTCTGGCAAAGTCTAGATCATGGTGAAAACAACAGCAAAAAGTTTAGGGGTTGCCACATGGAAGGAAAATTACCCACAATTAAGAAATCTTTCCTAACACTGGCGGAACAGTAAGTTCGCACTCCCGTGGAGTCCTATAGGACTCCATGGCAGTGGGAACACTGAAGCGCTGGTACCGTTAGTAACAGTGCCGGTGCTTCAGTGATTTATCTGCCAGCACGGGTCTGAACTACCGGCAGGTCTGGCCTGCCGGTAGTTCACAGCCCCTAACGGCAGACTCTGAGTGAGCCGGTCCGGAAAGGATGCCGGTAACACTGTTACCGGCACCTTACTTCCAGACCGGCTCAATTATAATGCGGGTCATTTTCTATTGAAGAAGCACCAAGTGTACCAGAAGAGTAGGCAAAGAATAACCTCAGAAGGGGAAAACAAGTTGTCAAGGACACAGAAAAAAACTGAAGAGCCCTATTTATGAACTGTATGAACTGGTCGAAATAGTTGCCAAGAATTATCTATGATTAAGTTACTAAACTGGCTCTGCTGAGAATGGAGTAATTCTCCTGTGCTTAAGTGTTTTTTATAGTGGTAGGGACAACATAGATTAGTTTTGGACAGCAAACAGATCTTCCTTTTGAACTCACCAATGGCAGACAAGCACCCTAGATAGTTTGTGTTAGGTAGGGAAGACCAATAGCTCTGGGATAGTTAGGAGTTTTCCTTCTCTTTATTTTTTAATAACAGTCCAGAAATGGAAGAAATCCAACTCTGTCCGTCTTCTGACCCGCCACAGTGCCTATATGAATATTGGAATGGTAATTCTGTTTCTCATTGTGAAAGCCAGAGGTTAATCATAATTTGTCTTGTGTCACATTGCCCACTGAGTCTCAACCTCCTATCCTCTCATAACATGCCCAAATAGTCAGATGGTGCCCTGTACATCATGTGACATCACCAAGGAATAATTGGCATACATATGACATCAGAAAGCTAGGGCAATAAGAAGCACCCATAGAAGGTGCATTTGGCAACGCTTTCAGGTTGGAGAAAGCTAAGGTAGAACGTGCCAGAGCAAAATACCAAACAAATCTGTACCAACAATATTTCATTAAATAAAGTTAAATCATTAATTCCAAATTCAGCAATATTTAATCCATGGTCACTTTGAACAATTTAGACCACGTCCCTTTCCTCTCATTGATCTGGTGAGTTAACTTGAAGATAATAGCAGAAGTGAAAATTCACTAACGAAGGGCAACACAGATGGACCTCATTCAAGTCTCTGTTTGCTTTCTTTGTAAGCGGAGTAAGGGATGCTTGGGTAGAATTAAGATGACAAACAGCAGCTGATTTGCTACTGTAGATTCTAATGGATCTTCAAAGTGGATAATTCAAGAGGAGACTGAACTCTTACCTGCAGGTATCAGGGTGAAATATCTTTTGCTTGAGGAAACAGCTATCCAGGTTCTCCCTACATTCGCAAGTGCAGTTGTGTGGATTTAAAACATAATGCCTGGTACAGGTCCGCTTGCAGACGCATTCACAGGAATCCTCAAACTCCATGTGTGGGCCACAAATAGCCAACTCTGCAAATTGAAGAACATTCGGTTAGAGCAGTATGTTACATTATATGCATATTATTATAAGGAATGGGGACTGCACACCAAATTTCAAATAACTTCTCCCAATAAACAACGTCTAATAGTGAAGAATGTGTAGAAGTATAAAGCATTTTTAATGGGGATACTAGTAGTAAAAGTGGGTTTGGCTCCCAAACCCTTGAATAAAACTGTAAAAATGATGTCCGGACTTGTACTGCCGGGAACACTACCAGCACTCACTCAAATCGTGTGAACCTAGGGTTAAATGAATAATGCAAAATAGCAAGATTTTTTTTTTTTTATTAATTGGTTGGTTGGTAATCAACCTTTCAATTTAATATATAACACAAATTAATCACATTGAACATCAAAATGAATTCAAAATAGAATCAAGCTCAAAATCAGTACCCTACAAAACCCTACAACCCCTCTACTTCAGCATTTCATCATTTTACAAAAACAGCAAAAGGTGGCAAAATCACAATTCATGTATGTACATCATCTGAATTATCCTTTAAAAAAATCAATCTAAAATAGGTTCGAGTTACCACATCGTTAAAACCACTAGTAATCCACCTGTGAAGAGGACGTTAATTACATAACACACATATTTAAGCTGTACTTTCAGTTATCTCAAGATTTAGTGCTAAAATAAATTGGACAGTAGCTATACGGACAGCTTGCAGAGGTGAGGAGAATATTCTAAACCAAAGTACATCTTTAGTTAAGCAGTTATAATTTTCATACAGTTTTTTAAAGAATGTACAGCGTAATTCTTTTAATGAGGAGCAACCTACTATCAAGTGTTTTAAAGTTTCCTCACACTCTGTTAATTGACAAAACCGACAAATATTTTCTTGTTTTGTTATTTGACCTCTTCGAGATAAAATTTCTCTGGTGGGCCATAAGTTGAGTCTAAATCGGAGATAGTTGTTTCTAAAGTGGGGCGAGGGGAATTTAAGTAAATAAGAGGATGCAGTTCTCATTCTTTTCGTACCGAAAGGCAGACCGCTATAATCTTTATACCGCGAGCAAAACTCTAAAGTGCAAATCCAGTCATGCTGATATAGTTTTCTCTGGGCACGATTGGGATTGATTAAAAGCAATTCAATAGTAATGTCGGCTTCTACTAAAAGATTGGTAACCAAATTTCTCCACTTATTGGGAACAAAATGTGTGGATTTCAGCATGTATATAGCCAATATATAAGATAAATCTGAACAATTTATACACAGCAAAAATTTCCTCATTAACGAACACAATTTCCACGCATAAAACACAAACATTGAAAGGACTCCTAGCTCATAACGTATCAAAGGCCCTGGAGTTGAATTCGGTAACTTAAACACTGCTCGCCAAAATTTTCCCTCGAGTCGATCCCAAAACACACGGTCTCTTGGTAATTTAGTTTCAGAGCCGTATGTTATTATCGGTAGAACTTTTTGGGCATAATATAAAAGTATCTGAGAACATGTAAATTTACCAAATTTATGCAAGAGGACTTTAGCTTGGCACATTAGTGTTTGCAGCTTTTGTTTTATATCCTGGACATAGGGAATATCACACTTCAGATTGTTAATAATCACTCCTAAATATTTGTATTGTGGGGTAATAGAGATGAGCTCTTCTTGGAAAGTCCAGATGGACGATTTTAAGGGGCGACATTTTTTGTTATAACATTGCATGATCTGTGTTTTGCTTAAATTAATAGCCATATGATTTCTTTGAACATACAGTGAAAGGCCTTTTATCAGCCGCTGTAGACCTGACGGCGTTTTAGAGATTAAAATAAGATCATCCGCATATAATAACCATGCAATTTGATGAGACCCGAGTTTTGGAGCATCTGAGTTGATATCAATAAAATTCTTGCCCATGTCCAGTATAAACAGGTTAAAAATAGTGGCCGCCAGAATACAGCCCTGTTTCAGACCTCTTGCTGTCGGGATTTTAGTGGTTAGATGCCCAGCTAAAGTAGTTCTTATCTGAATTGCAGTATTTGTATGGAGAAGCGCAATCAGTTTAATTAGTGAACCGGGGCAGCCCATTTTAATCAATTTACTAATTAAAAGATGTCTATCGATTGAATCAAAGGCCTCTTTAAAATCCACGAAAGCTAAAAACAAGGGCTGATTAAGGCATTCACACTTAGCTTTGATCGCATTGATTGCTGTGATATTTATTGCTGTGCCTTTATCTGCAACAAATCCGGTTTGGAATACATCGGCATTACCAGAGGTTTCTATCCAAGCCCGCAAATCTCTGAGAATCAACCGGGCAAAGATCTTGCCCGGTGTATCAAGAAGGGCAATCGGTCTATAATTTGAGGGGTCTTGTCTATTACCCTTCTTGAACACCGGGACAATAATAGAGAGAGACCATGATTTAGGCAATTGTTGAGTGCGCATGATTGTGGAGTAGAGTTGATATAAAATCTTTGCCCATAGGTTCGGATCTTGCTTCATCATGTAATTAGAGATCCCGTCTGGACCAGGGGCACGCGATCTACTAGATTTATTAATATAAAATAAAATGTCTGCTACTGAGAATTGCAAAGTAAATACTCCTGGATCACACTGACTAAGTGGTGAAATTATAGTCTCAGGACAGGCATACAAATTTGTGTAATTTTCGACCCATTGAGCCTCTGCTACGTCATTGATTTGTAATGAAATCTGCGTATTAGGGTTGGTCTTATTAATTAGTGCTCATATTTGCGCAGAGTTTTTTGATCCCATCTTTTGGAGCATACATTCTCCATCAGTTTGATAAAGAATAGATCGATGGGCCTTCATCCAATTTTTATGTTTTGTTTTCAATGATTTAAGGGCTTGCCATTTCACTTGGATAGGCAAAGCCAAAACTACCTTTTTTTCCCTTCTAAACCAGGACTTTTGGCGCTGTACTTCCCTGTCAAAAGAATGCAAGGGAAAGTACTTTGTCTTCGCCTTGTTTGTTGTACCGAATGTATGCAATAAGTCACTATACTCGAGTGACTTGTTGGTGCCTGAGATCCTCTCATACACAATTGTCTGTTCAAATACCCTGGCGAATTTCGCCAAATTGTATTCAGTCCAGTGTAATCTATTCATACCTTTGTTTACTAATAAGGGGTGGTATGTATTATATGTCTCCTTTTTTCCCTGTGAAGCCATACAGTGCCATTTCACATTCAATATGTTATGATCACTGTCCTCAGTGGAGATCACACAAAACAGCTTAGTATCAGAGAATAATTCACGATTAACATAAATTAAATCAATAATGGCACTGGAGTGTCCTTTTTTCCATGTGTTCTGTGGCGGGCTATTAGCCGAGCATGAACCATTTAACATAACCAAGTTTTTTGTCTCAATAAAAGTGTTCCAGGAGACCAGTCTGCTATCCATACGTTTATGGGGGGCATCCAGACAGTGCAAATTTAAATCGCCCGCCAGAATAACATGCGGGTATATAGGGAGTTTAATAATCTCTAACCATAACTCTTCCAGATCTTTAAGAAATGTTTTGGTGGACATTGCAGCTGGATTCCAATATAGATTTACTATCGCATATCTTTGTTCTCTTATTGTGATAATTATCAATTGAGTATATCGATTTGGCGCAGACTGGTGTTCTAGAACAATTTCTGAGGACTTGTTTAAGGCCATAAGGAGACCGGACATGGGCCGACTTTTCACAGATCGTATTGCAGGGTTAAAAACTATTTCAAAGTTGTCCCACACTGGCCGCTCCGTCAGCCAAGTTTCTTGAAATAAAATAATATCATGCTGCGATAACTTATTGGAACCATTTCTCAATAAGTGCCCGTGGCCTCGAGTGTTCCAACTTATCATAGACAAAGATGGCAGAGGATATTGAAAAGTAAGTTACGACTGCTTTGATACAGATTGAGATATTGGATGATAATTTTGATTAATCGACTGAACACATAAACCCTGTCTCTGATTGGAGACATATGTCTGCGTCGATGGATTTTGCACCGCAGAAATAGGAGCTTGAGTTGTCACAGCAGTGAGAAGCTCGAACCCTAATTCATATATTTCTCGTTTAGCAAGCCACAAAGTGTTTAACACAACTTGTGAGGACACCCAAAACCGTGCAACAGAGAGATCATTATCGAAGATAAATTCCACCAAATCAATATCGGAGGATTGCAGATCGTCTAACGCAGGAATTTCAGCTAGTATTGCAAGTATACTAGAGCGATTTAAATCACACTTCGCATAAGGTATATCTCTGCATCGGATGATCAATGGATATAGCGTTTGTTTGGGTGATATTTTCGAGTTTTTTGGTGGTAAAGACGAAAACCTATTAGAGTGCAAACAGCTTGTACCCAGTGAGTGGTTTTGTTGTTGAGGAAGTGTATCAGCCCTTGCAACAGGACCAGCTGGATAACGGCTCAAATCAGTTATTTGTGAATGCATAGTATGCTGGTCAGCCTCTAACTTCGTATGTAATGTAGCATTTTTGTTCAAGTTGGTCATATATTCTTCCACCGCAGTTTTTATTACTTGTTGTATTGGCATTTCAGATGCACCAAATGTGAGTTTCTTGGTGGTGGGTGTATTAGCAGAATTAGTAGGAATTTTAAGGGGAGCAGACATTTTCTTTAAAGAAGAAAGCTCGGGGATCAGGGGCGTAATGAGTGACTGTGCCACATGATTCTTTTCTGTATGGACTGTTATATGGGGTATCTCCCGAATATTAGGATCCTTCAGCATCTATACTTGGGCATTCAAAGGTCTTTGTTTAGTCATATAGTAGTCGATCTCCTTTCTGATTTCATTCCGTCTGGCTTCAACATTCTTATCTGAGATCCTCTCAGGAGAACAAGGTGATGAAGCTGCAAGGGTAGCACCCTCTTTTACTTGTACCACCGCAAGTTGGGGTACTAAGGGAAATGAACCTTGTATATTCACCGCCCTATCATGTTCGGCAGCCTCAACCAGCGCGTCAAGTGGGTCATAAGCTATTATGTCGGCAGGGCAAGTCGTAAGCTTGTTACTAGCTTTCTTAGCATTAGCCAAGGCGCTATATTTTTTTTGTACTGCTTCCGCAGCCATGGTGGTGTTCTTCCTGGGCAAGGATAGGGCTTTAATGAAGGCTTTAGTTGCTGAGGTTGCCGTTTTTGTTATATCTTTAGCATTTTTTGTTTTTTTACAAACCAGGTTCTTTTTTGGCTTAAGTATTATTTCGCGTGGCTTAGATCCATTAAGTGAGAATATGTTAAACACTTGTTTGTCTCCAGGAACTACAGGGTCCGACAAAGACCTGTCCTTCGGATTTTCAATGCCTTGGGGCAGAGAAAAATCGTTGTGAATTACATTGTGAAAAGCAGGTAATGTCTTAAACTTTATAGCTTGTGATTGTGTAATAGGGTCGGTAGGCGGCTTGTCAAAAATTAGTGATTTGTCAAGGTTTGGATTTAGTTTTTTTCGGATATTCGTTTCAATACTATGTTTAAGCGTTGCTTGCCAATGTAATAATTTCTCAATCTGTTTATCATGTGCCTGCAGTTTTCGGTCAAGCGTTTCAAACAGCTTAAAAAGAGAAGAAATGGCCAAATTCATGGCATGCAACGTGGTCTCAATCAAAATGGACGGAGAAATGACTGAAGGCAAAATAGGGTCATCAGGTGGTCTGGCCGAGATGTCAGGGACGCGTCTGGGAGTGGGGGCAGCAAATGAAGCGACCAAACTATGTGCTGTGTCTGAATATATGAAATAAACTTCAGGTAGCTCTAATGAATTCCGACAATCATCCCCTTCCAAAAAGGAATAGTTCGAGCTTAATTCAATTACTGCAGGCTGAGGATCCGATGAACCGCAGCAGCTTTCGATCAGGGGGAGTGGTGGGGGAGCATGACAGTGATGTAATAATGGACTACCCCCACCAGCAGGACCTGAAGAATTCTGACATAGTGTTTGAGGCTCTAGATTTCTATTGGAATTGGTGTTGGACCCTGGGGATCCAGGTGCTTCACATATTGCAGGCATAGGGTGAAGCTCTTTTAAAAGAGGGATTACGCCCTCTTTAATAAGAGTGTTATCAGACACTGCCAAAAAGTTTTTTACATTCGAGCCTTGGGCGCTCGTGGTGAACTTAAAGCAAGGGTCAATTGGTTTACCAGTGAAGTCACAGGATAAGGGTTTAGACTAAAAAAAGAAACGTTTTATATCAGCTGGAGATGTATGTCTATTGATGTTCGAGGCACTAGCAGGGTGATGCCTCCGGGGCGTACTGCCCATTTGTTTTCGCTTGTGTGTTTCGGCATTATCCTGAACCAAGATTGGCCCATTCAAAATGGCACTTCTTAGGGTACGCATGTCACCTTATAGTAATACTATCACAGAGTATAAATACAAATAGATAGGAATTATGATTAGACAAATAGATACTAAACCAGGATAGATAAATGCTGCTTAAAAGAGAGGATCCAAAAGTAGGATAAAAAAAAATTAAAAAATGGAGAGTGGAACTGAATTCTTGCAAATGCGCCAAACAGTACCTTAGTTATTTGCTTGTGCTGATTTTACACATAAAATTCTTAGCCGTCTAGGGAACGCCGATGGCTTGAGGAGCAGCCTTAGTCCGTCTCTCCTCCCCAAAGACCGGCTAAACAGATCAATGAATTAATACTCTTAAGGATGTTGAACAGACCGTAGTTGATCCGATTTGGGACAACAAGTGGCAGATACTTGTCCGCTGGCGGTAGTTAATCAGTACCTATCTTACCGCAGCCAACAGCCGACCACGCCGAACAGCCAAACAGCACCAGCCCTTACTGCCTCCAGGGCTTAACGCCGCTCGGGCGGTTGGGACGGCAATTTGACTTGGAGGCAAGTCACGTGAGCCTTCACGTGTCCACGAAGGGGCCCACCCCCTTCAGGAAGCAAATCGCACAGCAAGAGCTCCGCTCGCAGTGCTGTGCCAGAGGAAGTCAAAGGAAGTCAATGCAGGTAATAAATGGGAGCGTTTTAAATTTCAGAACACGCTCCTTCAAACACAGGCAAAATTGTAACGCTCAGGGTTATTTGCTTACACTACTGGTCTCTTAAGATTGGATCAAACCAGTGTGTGTATTAGGTATCAAATACTGGCACACTGGCCAATGCAAATCTTAGTGTGGAGTTCTTTTTGCACCCACTTTTCTTTATTTTTGAAGAAAGACCAGTTTGTAATAGTAAATATGGCAGTGGAGTTCCTTTGCAGGTGCCTTCATATTTGCATAGTGGCGCTCCCCTGGCAACTGTCATTAAGAAGCATTCAATTTTACTGCTCAGCTTAATCTAGATAAATGTATCATTGGATCTTATGGATATTCTGACATTGGGGTAATTTCCTCACCTGTTTGATTTGTTTGTCATTATTAGCTTCCACCGTATATCCTCAAACTGGAAATGTCTGGAACGTTTATCATATTCTGCTTGGTGGACTTGGGGCCTCATTACGAGTCTGGCGGTAACCGTGCCGGAAAAACCGGCAGGCTACCGCCGGACCCGTATTACCATTCCGCCTCCGCGATTCCTGGAATCACTGGGTCATTACAACCCGGGAATTCCAGAGGCGGAATTCTGTAAATCCCCATTCCCATGGAGTCCCGTAGGACTCCATGGGCATGGGGACAATGGAAACACTGGTTCCGTCTATGACGGAGCTGGTGTTGCCATGCCCGCCTGTAGGCGGGTAGTGTTAAACCCGCCAGGTCAGTCCTGGCGGGAGTGACACCTCCCGCCTGCAGGACTCTGAATCAGCCGGTCCGGAAAGAACAGTGGCAGTGGTTTTACCGCCACCGTTCTATCCGGACCGGCAGGGTCGTAATGAGGCCATATGTCTGTTATGTACATAGGATTGAAAAAGGTGATGTGATGTTAAAAAAGATAATCAAAAATGGAATGCTTTTATTAATTATCTAGCTGCCTCTTCGTCAGAATCTGTATAATATTCTAGTTTAATTTGTCCATCTGTCCCCCTTCCTTACGTGTCGTGTCCTGTTAAGTAATGTTTACTCTATTTCTCTACCACATACTTTTTTATGACTTGTCATTAATTAGACTACATGTTAAATGGTTTAAGAGTTCTGATTCTCCTCTTGATTAATATTTATGTACCTAACACATTTTATCACTTTTTAACTGTGATACGCTGTTTTGATCCTGCATGAACTATATTGCTAATTTCTTTAATACCTCTTTTATTATATTACACTGTTACCTTTATAGTTTTATTAACTGCTGATGTTTTATATTGTCATTATATGTTACTAATGCGTAATAAAATTATTTAACATTAAAAAAAGCATTTGCCAAGCAGAGAATGTCATCCTGGAAAGTCTGCTCTTTACCAAAACCAAGAAAGCCACTCTCTCATAAGTCTTCACTTAACTCCCCTCTTCCATGGTAGAAATACACACTGTCAGAATTCAGCAGCGTATCAATCTTGCTAAACAGTTGGATAGGCAATGTGTATTCAAAGTACACCCATACAGCACGTGGATTACGAAGGGAGCAAAGGTGCGAACTGCACGGTGTGCATGGAAGAGTTGCATCAGCAGCCATGGCTTGGTAGCCCCATGCCTTACGCCTGCATCACTAAAAGGCCAGGCATTGGTAGTGGACTGCAGGCACAAATGGCTAAAGGCCTGGTGACTGATGTGCCGCCATAGGCACGAGGGCCCATGTACTGTGAATCAGTTGCTGGCAGTATACTGTGTGAGCCATAGAAGCACTTAATGATCATGGAGCAAGCTGTGTAACAGGAACATGAAGCAATAGCTGTATGAGCTCCAGTGCCGAAGATCAGGGAACTAGTGACGCTGGGGCAGCAGCACCTCCCCAAACCACACAGGCATATTTAGAAAGCACATAATGAAATAACTGCGGCCATTTTAAGACTCTGTGTGACTGGGATTAGTAGACATGGGCGTTAGAACTAAGTACACATGTTTCAACAAGGCACACAGAGTTTGATGGAGCTAAAACCAAAAGGAAGAGTAAGTCAAGAGAGGACACAAAACTGTGTGATCTTTCAGACATGAAAAGCTGGAGAATATGGAGGAGAATATGGATGCCTGCAAGTCCAATGAGCAATTAAATAAAATCAATAAAAGAGAAATGACAATGCACAATGACTTTGTCCTCATCTTTTATGAATGGCATAACCACTACTTAACCTTCTACACAAATGACAATAAGCATTCATATTGTCTTAATGAATGTAAACGGTCTCAATAACAAACACAAAAGGAAGAAAGTAAATTACATAGCAACTTAACACCGATACATAGCCGTCAGATAAAACATGACCTGCAATCCTAGAAAGGTGAGTAACTCAAAACAGACTGGCTGAAGAATGTGATCAACCTCTGCGGGCTGAGTGGGCGTTGTGACGAATTGAAGGAATTTGTCCCTTCTCTCTAAGGGGGACCCCCTTCCTTTGAGGCTAGGGAGATGAGCATACTCCGCAACACCCTCCCTAGGGGTTGAGGTAGGAGGGACCTCACCGGGGGAGACTCCCACTTTGGAGACAAGGACCCCCGTTCCTGTGGGGAACTCCTTACAGCTGTGGGGAACTCCCTACAGCTGTGCATACTGTGGCTTACATGAGATGTCCGACCATTTCAGAAAATACTTAAGATGAAGACTGGGATTAAGAAATACTCAGTAGATGTTGTGATTATCAGGAAGAAGAACATGTCCCTTTAAATCAAAATACCCAATCCACTGGGACTAGTACGCTGAAGAACGTAGGCTCAGAGACACCTGACATGAACGCGAGAGAGAGAACCTCAGAGAGAGGGAAACCTGTACGTAGACACGGGAAGGCACCAAGTTCCGTAATATCCAGAGAGGGACAGAGAGACGCGCACAGGCCAGGAGGCCGACAAGATGCATACACGCTTGACTTTGCAGTGTGGGACACCCATCTAACAGTGAATCCTGAGAAGGAGAAACCAGGGCAGGAGCCCAGAGAGAGGGGGTGGCGAGACCACAGGGCAAACGTAGCGGACAGCCATTCCAGGAAACATTGCCGTGACCACCAGAGATACAGTACAGTGCAGTATCCAGTTCCTCACAGGGATACAGAGAGAATGTGGTGCGCACAGCAAACACAAAGCAGTGAACGCTGATGGGGACATGCCGCCAGCAGTACAAGAGTAGAAAGAGGGCTCCCAATGCACCAGACCCCGAGGATGTTTCCCATCAGACTAGAAGGTAAAAGGGAAACCGGGAGTCACGCGAGCTCCCTAAGGAATCGTTATAACTCACAAGTAACTTGCCTCTGTTGAAATGACGGAATATAGAAGAACAAGCAGAAGTTAATGAACTTTCAAAGCAATAATCCAAATGAGGGGAATCCTAATAATCAAAGCAATCAAGAGAAAGGATTAGTGGAAAACAGTGCCCTGGGATAAGGGACAAACATTCAACATTCTGTACAAGGAAAACAGAATAAGACAAAGAGAATTGTATGAATCAGTTCAGAGGAAATAACTCGGTGAGATATATAGCAAGTCAACTAGAGAAGAAGAATCTGCTTTATACATTTCCAAGAGAGAGAGCATCTCCAAGTAATCATCCAAGTCAAGAATACAGTGAAATCATCAAACTGGAGAATAGATCTTACAGAAAGGCCATTAAAAATGAATCCCAAGGAGACAAGAACAGACAATAATCACCTTGAAGAATTACAAGAGACTATTTAAGACTGATATACTAAATAAGACCATTATCGACTGGTACGAGAAGTACCCTCAGGAGAAGGGAGTCATTCTACTGTTACAAGTTAGTTTACATAGTGGTAGGGTCAGTTAGGACAGCTGAATAATTTCTTCTTGGACTTTCATGACGGACAGACAAGCAAGCTAGTTAGAAAGATAGGCAGGGATCCCCATAGTGACAAGGAAAGCGAGGCCTTCTAACTTTACTTTATTAAAAATCAGTGAACCATGTCCTGAGCGTTTACGCATCCTCCTTCTGACCCACCACAACTCCATAACAGGGAGGAGGCCTTGCAAAAAGATGCAGGATGGGGACATGATCACGCCTTGAACCACTTGTGTATAGGCGCGTTATCAATGCCATATCATATCATATCCACAAGACTTTATTCCAAAGTGATTGTTATGTTATCTTATACAAACTTCTAAAGGGCATTGTACACCCAGAGGGCATCTTGGTGCTATGAGACCAGCAAGGCCGAGCCACCAATATGTAGAAAACTAAATGGGGGTTAAAAAGAAACGTTTTCAGAGATTTACAGAATATAAAATGATTCTCTGTAGCTCGAAGAGAAAAAGGAAGAGCATTCCATAACTGTGCTGCCGCTACCAAAAAAGCCTGACAGCTTACTCAGGACAATGTAACACAGGGAACTTGAATAAGAAGGGCATACTGAGAGCAGAGAGGTCATCTAGGGATGTAAGGGCAGAATTTAGATTGCAAATATTCCCATAGAAAGAGCGGTGCACAAGACACATGGATTTGAACTGAATACGCTTAGGTATCAGAAGCCAATGCAGTTGCTGAATAACAGGAGATATATGTGCTCTTAAAGGGGTTTTGTTAACAACTCAAGTCACAGCGTTTTGAAGGAGTTGCAAACGTTTGATCAAACGAGCAGGTTGGGCAAGAAAGAAAGAGTTAGAGTAGTCTGCGTACTCATAACCAGAGATGCAACTACCGGAGCATGTAGCTGGGAGGGAAGAACATGAAGAATCTTCTTCAACGCTTTCAATTTAAATTGCCCAACCTGACAAATTGAATATACCTGAGCTTCATTAGAGACGCAGTCATTTTCACCCCTAAATCCTTCACCACTGGAACAGGGCAAGGAAAATGGCCAAGCGCAGGGGACAAGAAAGCAGGAGTCCAAAGAGCAGAGGCAGAAGGGGGACCAGTGACCAGTACCTCAGTCTTGTCCCCATTTAGTTTAAGCCAGTTGTCGCTCATCCAACACCCTATGTCCTCCAAGCAACACCTCAGCCGCAAAGCAGTCTCAGGCTGAGACAGATTAAGCCATACAAGAATCTGCGTGTCATCAGCGTAGGAGCAGCATCAGAGGCCATGGGTGTGGACGAGCCCAACCAGAGGCTGAATATAGATGTTAAATAACGTGGGGGACAAGGTAGAGCCCTGGGAAACACCACAGGATAGTGAGACAGGTTCCGAACAAAAAGGTCGAATAGAGAGGCTCTGTACCCGATCTGTCAGAAAAGACTTACACCAGGTAAAAACTTGGCCTGACATCCCTGCCCCGGCAAGGCAGTCTAGCAGGATGGAGTGGTCAACGGTGTCAAATGCTGCTGACAGATCTAATAATGTCAACGCACCCACTGCACCCTGATCGGAGAGGTGGGCAATGTCGTCCATAACTGATACCAATTTACTCTCTGCGCGCAGGCTTGGCGGAACTGATTGCAAATGATTGAAAAACGCTAAATCTTCAAGAAAGGAATAAATTATACGAGAGCTCAAAGATTCTAAACGTTTCATCAAAAAGGGTAATGATGACATGGGGCAAAAATTGTCTGGAACAGCAAGCTCCAAAGAGGGCTTTTTAAGAAGCAGGACAACTAGTGAATGTTTGAGTTCCGGGGGAACAATTCTGGATGAACAGGAAAGACTACCCCAAGACTACCTGGACTACCCACGGGGCAATATCCGCTATGATATCTTTCAAAACTGCTAGCAGAATGGGGGTCCAAGGGTGACGCTGATTTCATTGTCCTGGTAGCCAGCATCCTCAGATGAAAAAACAGGAAAGTGGGACCACTGAAGACTAGACATAGCCACCAGTGTGACCCATTCCAGTTTCCTGGTTTGTAAACCAGACGCAGCAATTCTATCACGCATATCCAGAATTTTCTGGATAAAAAAGTTGGAAAGGGAGTCGCTTAAGAATTGAGATTGGATAAGTTGTGTTTGTGCAGAAGACTCAGAGGAAAGTGAGCGAACAAGACCAAACAGTTCCTTAGACAGATTTAGGGCACTCTCAACTTTATTTGTGTAATATGACCACTTAGCTGCACTAAGACCTGTTTAGATGTAGCTTGGAGACTACCTGTACAGTTACGAAGTCCCGTGCCTCACTCTGGGACCCTTCAGTGGGGTGATCAAATAGGCAATTTGCCTGCCCAAACTAGCAGATGATGGGTCTGGGAAGGTATAGGGAGCATTCCATGGTCACCTCTACTTATTTACCATCTTAGGCCAGCAGACAGTCACATTGCCACTACAGACAATCCTGCCCATTTAAGGAAATTGAGGAACAGCGGTCCCACAGAACTGGCAGCACCTGCACGCTTGGGTGCAGGAATCCCATATAAATCTACATACGCAATAGAGGGACTTGAATCCATCAATCCATCCCGCAATCCCCTCCGAGGGCAGGGCCAAGGCATGACAACTAGAGAAAGGACCACTCAAGATGAGGAATTAGCCAGGCTCAAGGTCATGCATCAGCACTGAAAGGCATCCTACAGGGTGGGGCCCATCAGCCAGTTTCTACACCAGCTTTGTGAAAAGACACATGGTTCCCCTACCCAGAGAGAGGCATGGTAGGCAGGGCCAGGGGTGTGGCAGACAGAAAGACGGCCACCCAAGGGCAGTGACGAGCTAAACCTAAGTCCCATATTAGGGATGTAAGCCTCCCACAGAGGCAGAGCTTCTCATCCCAGCTAACACACCGGAGTGCCCTTTCATGAGAGAGAAGTTAGAAGTTGGTGCCAGAGCTCTACAAAAGCCCACAAGCTCAGTATGACACAGTTACTGTTGGTAGAAGGAGCTGTAGACTGCTGAGTGGAAACAGGTGTTTGTTTGAAGAAGGTTGGAGGAGAGAGCAATAAATTAAGAAAAACAGAGGAGAATGGTGGAGAGATCCAAGAGGCTAGGCAATACTAGAACTGAGGACCTGGAGAGAAACCCAGGAGACCAGACCAAGGGGCCAGGAGAGCTGGAGCAAGAGGTAAAGAGGGGGTGACCAGTGGCCAAAGAGGGTATCATTATTGGGAAAGAAGATAACGCCCCAAAGGGCAGAAAAGGGGGAGAGATGTAGAGACTACTGAGATGGAAAGTATGGCGCAAGGAAGGTTCCCTAAGGAGTGAAGAGGCCTAGAGAGACAGAGAAATGTGAAAGTAGAATGCAGGAGATTGGATCCCAAAACGAGAGAAGTGTCAATGGCCACCATAAAATGTTTGTTGTTCAGTGCTGTAGCAAAGTCTATCTTGATTGCCTGTTATGGTTTTCCACTTTTTGATGGGCACTCAATCGGCGGTTGTTTACCTGGCAGACTTGTAGCATTGCACCACATACTGCATTTTACTATGGCTATAATACGTCTTCCCAATACTTGGATCTAGGCCCTTTCTTTCAAGCTGGCTTTGGTCTTTATTGCCCCTTGGTGTCCAGCGTGGGTCAAGGTGATAACCTGGTCAATGAGGGCGAAAGTCATTCTTATCCTAGAGCCTCAAAGGCCATCACAGGACACAGATAGCTCAGTATGCTTCTTTCACAGACCTTGAACGGTCAGTCTTGCCTCTTCCATGCAGTGACCTTGCCAAGCCAGGAAATACTTCTATTTGCCTGAACCTAGATGGCCCTTAACCAATTGGAGGTAATTATCCTCCTATAGCCAGCCAAATGACATCCTGAGACAGAGATAATGCAATGCAGCTCGAGTGCTCAACTGGACATTTGCTTCCGCCAGTATTTCTTTCACTTCTTCATCAACCGGGGACCTGATAGGTTACAAGACGGATAATCGTACAGGCTGTCTGCCCTTGGGCAGAAACACCTCACTCCATAATCCCAGATTTGAATCCCCTATCTCTCTATTCTGTCCAGAGACCCTGGCGCTATGCAATTTCTAATGGGTTGGAAAGGCTTATGGTCAGTAACAACATGCACCCGATCACCTTGAACATATAAGTGGAAATATTTACAGCCCTAGAGGAAATCCAGTGCTGTCCTCAAGATCTGGGAGCAACATTGTCCTGTTGCATTAAAGGTTCTGCTGGCATAGGTAAAATACAGAGGTGTACACCAATACAGATACATACAGATACATAACTGAGCGCTTCATGTCCCTAAGAGCTTTTTCTTCCATCTCAAGCCCTGGGACTCAATTCAACACTCTTGTGATGGTATGGTGAAACACTGCTACAGCAGATGATACCCCAAAGATAAAATTTGTATACCAGAATAGGGACTTGGTGGTACCCAGTATTCAGCTAGGAAAAAGACTCCAAACCAAAACAATAAAATGGCCTTCTACAAAACTGCTTAAGAATCGCAGCTAAATCATCAGCTTATAATGCCAGAATTTTAATGCCTCATCCAACTCACAAGAAATATTCTGCATCCTTGGAGAACTAGAAACCCCAGCTCCTCCCCCGTCCACCATTAAGAAAGACGAGCTTTGGTGCACCAGCATCCAAGCAGCTATGAAAGCCAAAATTCCTCTATTACAGGACAAGACCACCCTCTAACAAAACCTCATCAAGTCCAAGACACCCACCACAGGTATCCCATTACCTCCCTGCGGTAGTCAACCAACTAATCCTTTCCACTTCAACGAGATCTCGATCAAAGACATAGTAAACATTATGCGCAAGTTGAAACCATCTAAATGCAAAGGTGACACTTGCCCAGCTCCTATTATCAAAGACTGTGCTGACATCCTAGCTGCATTCATCACCTGCTTCATCAATGCCTTCTTTGCAGCAAATTGCCTCTCCTCTAGCTTGAAAGAATCTTGGGTTCTCCCATTACTCAAAAAACCCAACTTAGACCCTGCAGCAGCTAACAACTACCGGCCTATCACCACACTACCATTCTTGCTAAAAATCTCGGACAGGGCAGCCTACAATCAAATTCAACTCTTCCTGAAATCAAACCAAATACTAGGGAAACGTCAATCTGGATTTCGATCTGGCCATGGAACCGAATCAGCACTATTAGACCTGAAAAATCAAATGGACAACCGCAGAGACGAAGGCAAAGCCGCCCTTCTCCTACTCCTTGACCTATCAGCTGCTTTCGATCTGGTTAACCACAATAATCTCTGTCACCACCTCACAACAGCAGCAAACTTCTCAGAGGATGCCATGACCGGGGTCACCTCGTTCCTAGAAGGGAAATCCCTAAGAGTCTTCTCGGACTCGGCAAATGCCCCACCAGAACCCATACCATACAGCGTACCACAAGACTCATGTGTCTCCCCCACCGTGTACAATATTTTCACCAAACCCCTCTTCGACCTCCTGGATGACCTCAGCATAGTCTACACCAAAAATGCTGACGACACCCAAAACCTTCTCTCCTTATCAGGATCACATGAGAAAGACTCCACGAGGATCAATGAGGTCTACCTCACCACCCAGACCTGGGTGGCCATGAACAACCTCTGCCTAAATGATGAGACGGAACTTCTGGTAGTAGGATCACCCACAATGCTAAAAAAACTTCCACCACCATACGCCTCATTCCTGATTGATAGCATCAAAATCCTGGTCTCGGCCTTTGTGAAAACACTGGGATTACATCTCGACGCAACTCTCTCGATGACCAAACAAGTGAAAGCCATTGTCTCATCTGCTGCATATACAGCCAAACTTCTCAATGCAGCTAGGCAATACCTCACACCAGCCAGCTGCCTGACCAATACAAGATCAATAACCAGACCAAGACTTGACTATTGCAATGCCCTCTTCGTAAGCACCTCTAAAAAAACATCTGCAAAATGCATGCAATACAGAACAACGCATTACATGCTGCACACAACATCTACAAAAAAGACGATATCTCTGCAGCCAGAAAAAGGGCACACTGGCTCCCTATCCAAGAAAGGATTAACTTCAAAATCCTCACCATCGCACACAAATGCCTGTCAAACGCAGCAACGGAGTACCTAGCTCAAAAAATTGTCAAAGCCAACCCTATCAGACCGGTCAGAGCCCACTTCGCCCGCTCAATCATCCCGCCTAAATATATGCATGCCAGAGGAGGAGGGTTGAGCTACCCATCCATAGCAGCATCCCAATGGAACGCCCTCCTGCCCTCGCTACGATCGGAAAACTCCCACTGGGCTTTTAAAAAATCTCAAAAACCTAACTATGCCCCCACTGACCTTTGAAGGATCTATCCAGGACAGTTAACCACAACCTGCCCCGGGTCTTCTTGTCTTCCACCTCTGGGAAATCGCATATGTTCGAATGTTATGTAATATTTGATGATCTAAGTATTAGTACCTTGTAACTGGTTCGCAACAGCGCCCTGATGTCCCTGGGCCTGAGCGCGTTACAAAAGCAAATACAAACATACATTTTTTTAAAAAAATTAGAAAATATAGCTGCCCTTCAAAATCAGCTATAATTCCATCAATGTTTTTGGGTTCGGGTGACTTTTTCAGGAAACCCATGTTCATGGATGTTCACAAATCTTCAAGCGGCTTTGGCTGAGACTCAACCATTATCGGGAACATCCACAGAGTTCTTAATAATTTTTTCAGTCTCTTTGTTTTCTAATTCACGTTCCAGTTTCTGCAGCTATGGAAAGGAAATCTTCTTTGATGCAACGCAATTGGTCAGACCATTGGATCTATCTATAATTGTATTTGCTGTTCTTTTAGGCCCCGAATTCTGTTAGACAGCTCTTCATGCTCAGCATGGCTTCAATGTCTTCTTAGTATACCCCATATACAAAATGTACAGGTTTTGGAGCCTCAAATGTGTTACAGATGAGCTGTTTGTCTGCGTCTGTGGTCCCATAGAGTTTTCCTTGCTCACTGTCTTAGTTATGGCAAACTCTTTTGTCAAAGGTGCCCACCAAGGGCAAAGGCAATGACCCGCTTAATGGCAATCATAATCACAGAGGCTTCAGTGTCGATACAAAACTTATCTTCCACTGAATGTATCATCACATTGCATCAAGGCTATTGCTTCTTAGTTGTTGTGGTACTCAAAACTGTACAGGTGAAGAATACCTACCTCTTCAATGGTGTTGTCATGGCGGGTATGTTAAACGTGGCATCAGCAACAAGAACTATGGTTGCCACTTTGGCCATTATTGGACTTTGCTTCAGAAACTTGTTGTCTCTTTCCATGGGAAATTCAGCGTGACATACCTTGTGATAGTTGTCCAACCACTAACACCGTCCAAATGTTTCACCCAGGGGGGGCAATTTCCTGTGTGGGACTAAATATTTGCAAGAAGCTTGTGGTGAGGATGGGGACTTCTGTTGCTGTATGCCTGTACCCACGGGCTCTCTCAGGACACTGAGCAGTCCCGTATTGTCTTGACCTCTTCCACTCTCAACCATTTCAGGATCTCTTCCATATGCTCTGCTATCACATTGGCAAGTTTATGTGATCTGCAATGCTCCAGATTTCTTGACAGCATGATTCCAGTCTTCTGTAATATCTTGTGGTGAAGCCAAATTGAGAAGCAGTCCTGGATTAGTTGTGCTCGAACTTCACTCTACTTCACTCCCAGCGTGCAGGATGAGGCCAATTGTCCTTAACGTGAATGATAAGCATCAAGCAATTCCTGTGCTTGCATTCAAGTCTAGTGCAGCTGGAAGCTCTCATAATCAACACTGACGAATGGGCTGGAGTAGTCCATTGGAGTCCATTTTGCAGTTACATACCAACCATAACCAGTTTTCAGCATTTAAAATTTCTTGTGAACAAAATCACCAGCCATGAAGAGCATCGTCTATTTTTCTGCCACATGATCTATTTCTCTGGTAGTGGTGAAGTACTTCTCCAGCCATTTGTCTGATAGGTCCCATTTGGGACCTTGTGAGGATGTGGTATCTTGGATGTTACATTCACACATTGGAGCCATGTGATAGGCATTGTAGGACCACTAGGGTTTGTGATGAATGTCCATGCCTCATTCAGGGCACATCTAGTGAGGTGACAAAAGGAAGTATGGCGTACACTATGCTAAAGGGTGATGGAGGTACCAGGAAGTGGTGCATCACGCGGGATCCTCTTGTTACCCTCACTTAGTGCTCTCCATTAAGGCAGAGGATGGTCGCTCACCAACCATAACCCTTGCCGACGAAGAGTGTTTGATTTGCAGAAGCTCTTGGTTCTGTTCAGGTAGAGCACGTCTGACATCTCGACAGTGCAGTACCCTCTGAGCATCATCCTTAGGGTCCACCAAGAAAGTTGGTAACACCATCTACTAATTTAAGTGAAAAGAGGAGACGACCTTAGGTAAGAATGCGTGGTGTGTTCTGTATCTCTCTGAGTCGGCGTGCCGAGGTAAGGCCCACTGAGAGGGCCATCTTAATGGTTACTAGCCTGATGTCCGTGGACGTCAATGGCTTGAGTCATGTACTACTAATGAGAGTCAGGCACCAGTAATTGATGGGACACACCTGTAATCCATTATTGGACCACAGGTGTATAAAAGGTGGATCTATGAAGCTGCACAGACAGCGTTGGAAGAGGAGAGCAGTGGAAAAGGAGTCGTGCAGAAACAGGAGAAGCCAAGATGTTGGAACGCCTGTTGAGTCCCTGTGGAGCCTGCTGGAGAAATGGTGCAGGTCAAAGAAGACCCTGGAGTAAAGGCGAATAGTCGGAGCTGGCAGACTGCATCGGCGAGGCTCAGCGCGATCGCCGGAGAGTGCAACGAGAAGCACCCGGCAAGCAGGCTTTCTCGCAGAGTGGGAGAAGCCGTGAGGAGGAGCAGGAATGCCCAGGTAAATGTCAGGGATACTTCACTCATAAGAGAGCTCTGAAAACCTGTGAACACAGTAGCGGGATATGGAAGCAAATGAATTTACAATATATCGATAATCAAATAAATGAAAAGAAACCCAAGTTACTTCTATTGAATACCAAACTGAATAAAAAAAGTGAAAGTAACCCTAGTTACTTCTATTGAATACCACACTGAATGAAACAAGTAAAAGTAACCCAGGTTACTTCTGTTGAATATCGAACTGAGTGAAGTAGGTGAAAGTAACTTAGCATATTGAATGAAACAAGTAAGAAGGTATGTATTTAAGCAACAGTAACCCTTATTGAATAGAGAAGTGAAAGAAACAAGCAAAGATATACTTCATTAAGAGAAAGACACATTTACAAATGAACGCAACATCTTTGGCAAACTGAACTACTTATCTGAAAGCAGAATCCAGAGCAAGAAACCACATATGTGATAAAGTGGCCAAGCTGTGGCTTAAGAAACTGCCTGTTGATCAAACTATTGAACTTTGAAAGAAACCTGGAAGTTCCTGGTTGTGTGACCTGTAGTGGGTGGACGGTGTGGTCTGAAAGTGCCCCAAAACCAGAGAACAACTATATGGTGAATCAAGAACTATTGAAAGCAAATGATAGGTTCCTGGTTGCGTGACCTGTAATGGGTGGACGGTGTGGTCTAAAACTGTGCCAAGACCAGGGAACCCCTAGAAGCTAACAATGAAGTTTTCTTGTGTTGAAAGAAGGAAAACAGATGAAGGGAGCCCTAAGTAGTAAAGTCTTGTGCTACAGAAGCTTCAAAATATTTATTTTTTGTGTTATATTTGAACACTGAACTTGGGGAAGGAAACCCTACGTATTGGTGCCTGCAACTGTGTTAGCTTGGAACTGTATTGAACTTGGGGAAGGGCACCCTGATCCGTGCAAAAGTGTGGAACTGTATTTCTTCAAGTCTAAGCAAAGGTAAATTGAACATTGGAGTGAATTTATTGACATTGGGGAAAAAGAAGCTGAAGAATATGCCAGAGCTGGAACATAGCTCAGAAGCTCATGGTTGAATCACTGCTTAGGTTATGGTTGACATGCCTACACATTGTTTTTGTATTCATTGTGAAGGCAAGCATAGGTTTTGGACACAGACTTTTCAGTTGAACATTATGACACAGACTTTCCTTAGTTTCTTTAGGTAGGGAAATACCACCTTAGCTTAGGGCAAGATAATAAGCATTATTGTTAAACTTTGAATCTGTCTCCTTCCATGATGCCAAACTCACAGTACCTAATGTTAAACATGAACCTTATATACATTATTATATGGATTTTCACTGCCTAGAGGCAAAACATGCTCCTCCAAAGAAAGGTAGCAAACAAAAAGGTTTTTTCAACATGTCCTGAACAATGTAGTTTCTTGGTCTAAATCTATCAAATGGGCAGACAATGTTTAACAGTTCCATTCGGATTTGCTATCGGTTGTGTTGGTAGGTGTGACAATCAGACCTTCCATTCAGTGTACATGGTAAAGTGAGCACTAAATGGAAGGTCTGGAAACAGGGGGTCTGATTTCAATCTAAAATGTAGACCCTAACTTTGTAGATATATCAATAAGCTAGAGAGATTAGAACAACAATGAGGTAATTGTCTTTCTGAAGCAGTTTAGATGGTACTAGGTAGTTAGTAACACATAGTATTTGGCTGTGTGATGGGTGCAAGTTGTGTTGCAGCTGCCCAGTTAAATTGTGTGGGTGTTTTGACTCAGGGTTATCTTTTAAATCATTCAACAGGGTAAATTCCTGAATAGTTAATCGAGGCTGACACGTCGGGAGGCCAAATGTGGACCGGTCTAGGATAGACTAGGTGAAAGGTGACTATAGTTTAGGAGCAAAAGGGTAGATGGGCATGGATCCACAGGAGATCCTGATGGGTTGCATGAGTCAATGGTAATTTGTAGGTCCTCTGCAAACAGAAGGCGGAAAGACAATTGAGAGGAGGCAGTGGAAGGTGTTGGCAGAGTCTCAATGATAGCGTATCGATGGGAGCATCCTTTATTCTCAAGGTGATTGTGGGTGTTGTGAATCTTTTGGTTGAAGTGTGTAGCGATCTGGTGACAGAGCTCTTGTGTAGGGAGTTTGCACTGCAGGCTGTCAGGTTTTTGAATTTGTGGATGAGACATATCCCTTTTGCTGTGAAGTGCTGTTCAATGCTTTTGAAGTAGTGTGCTTCCTTTGCTTTGATTATTTCAGCCCTGGAAATGTGTAACTGTTGGTGGTAGGTGAATTTCCAAATGTGTAGTTTTATTTTCCTCCAGATTTTTACGAGTTTCAGATTTTCTTTTTTTTAAGTAGTTTAGTCTGGGGGTGAACCATTTAGCGTGGTTCTTTTTTGAGAGTTTTTGAAAAGTTTCTTAAAGGCAATTGAGTTCAATGTGGAAATAATCCAGTTGCGAATGCTGGGGAGTTTCACATCCAGCATAGTTATCGGTCCATCTGTGTGGACAATAGATTTGGTTGCTTTGAGTCTTTCTGGTAGGGTGATGGTGTATATTTCATTCTGTGAGAGAGAGAGAGGGACTTGAGGGTAGAGACGTGCCCCAAAGCCAAGGGGAGAAAAATACACAAGATACAGGAGCGTAAGGAGTCCCGCAGACAAGGAAGGATAGGCAATAACTATGGATGGGCAACAAAAGCAGTGAACAGAAATGGGTAGGAAATACAAGTAATGATATGATATGGCATTTATAACGCGCCTATTCACAAGTATATCAAGTAAGACAAACGTGTGAAGTTCCCACTACGGTGGTATACACAATGGGGGAAGGGTTTCCCACAGGGTATGGGGAAAACTGAGCCTTCTGGGATGGTTAATAATACAGGGTTCCACTCTGAACGAACAAGTAAAACTATACCCACAAGATTGAGGCCTGTATGGGCCCAGCAGGAACTGAACAATGACTGCTTTCAAAAACAGGAACCAGTAAACTGCTAACAATATGGCACAAGGTACAATAGTAAAATGCAACAAAGGAAAGGGACACAGATTGCCTGCTGGGAACCTCAGAAGCTAAACTCTGCACAAAGGGATTGCACGTGCACAAGTGAGAACAAGAACAGTAACAAAAATATCCACGGAAGAACAAGAAGCCAAAAAGAGCAAGGGCCTGGACAGAGAACAGGAAATAGGAGCAGGCAAGAAGCAAAAGGGTACTTTGGATGGAAAAGGAAAACTGGAAACTAAGAAATGCACTCAAGGAACAGAGGACTGAACTGTTGATAGGAAACAGGTAAACTCTGGACAAAAGCTCTTGACTAGAATAACTAGGTCTGAACTGCAGACGGGAAACAAAGAATACTAGGAACTGAAGCTCTGGACTGGAATAACATGGGCAGATATTATGGACTGCGGGAACAGAGCAAGGAAACTATTGGTGCAGAGCAAGGGCCTGAAGGCAAGGAACCGAGAACTGTAGGCAGGGGAACAGGGCTGCAGGGAGGCAGCGCAGAGGTGCTGGGCACAAGGCACAGGAGTGCATGCATAGTAGCAGGGCAAGGAGCACTGGGCACTGGAACTGGATCAGGTTCTGGAAACATCAGCAACAGGACACAGCAGAAATCCAAGGTTAAAAGCAGAAGGGGCTGGCAGTGAACTCATTGCATTGCTTAAATACAGACCACCCTGTGCTGAAGTAGCCACTAATCTATAAGGCTTCTGGGGATTGTAGTTCTAGGACTGCTGCATGGGAATAGCCAGGTAATGAAAACTGCCATAAGGTGTACCATGGGATATGTAGTCTGTGAAATTAAATAAGGAAGTACCAAAGCCTTACAAACAAAAATGAATGAAAAAATATGAATAGGTATTGTCCGGGAGGATTAAAGAATTGATTTTCAAGTCCCAAATAACCCACAATAGGTGCCATTTAGTTCCAATGGCACGTTTGTGGCACTTTCCACGGAGGGGTCATGGCTGGTGGCTCTTTTGATGGTTATGCTTTCAGAACATAAAATGCCATCCATAGTGTATCCTGCTATGTGGGTGGGACTCTTAACTATCTGTTTGCGGCATAATGCTGAATGGTTTACGCCAAGTGACTTTGCAATAGTGTAGTATTATTTCTTGAGCCAGATGTTGAAATCTCCAAATAGTATTTGGCAAACTACGGCCTGGATGAAGGCAACGTCAGTGAGTTTGTTCGGAAAGTGCAGACTGTAGGAAGCAGGTCTTTAGATTAATAGGAAGCTTATTTGCAACTGTGTGTGAGATGGAGCAGTTCTGAGCTAGCAATTCAAATTCAGGGATGATGTTGATTGAGGGCGTTAAGACTAGAAAGGAGTCTCTGTGCACCAGTGAAATGCCACCTCCTATCCTACTGTTGAGATTAGCAAAGAAAATCTTGAAGTTTGATGGGATAGTCTCATGGATGACCGGACACTGATCCTCAGAGAGCCGAGTTTCTGTGATGAAGAGTAAGTCTACCTGATCGTTATCCATGTTTAGTCCAGTTCACAGTGTGCCAAACGTTTAAATCATTTTTAAATTGCATGCTCTCATATATTTATTTTTGTTTCTAAGTTCTCACTCAGGGATGTCCTCGATTTTATGCCTTGAGCCTCCAAAATATTCACCAACTCTAGTATCGCCAATAACTCTAATATATTAATCGGACATATTACCAATACAGTGCATTTTGGGTTACATCATTGTTTTGTATGCTGACCTATGGCATGGTTTTGTTATTTGGCTGTGCTATGCTCTGCCCTCCCAGCTTTGAAATGGTATGCTCTATAAGACTTAGCATGCTACACTGCATTATATTATGCTGCTCCATGTCATGTATAAGCTGCAGCTACATGTTGTACAATGCTTTTCTCTTAGGGTCTATGCATTTTGTTCCCAAATCTAAACAGATGCTTACTTGAATGTATGCATTTGATGGCAACATCTCTTTTGCTTTTAGGTGTGTGAACCACCCCCCCGCCCCACACAGACGTGTGTATAAACCTTATTCGAATAGTATAGAACAATTCATTAAATTATACAGAAATAAATACGACAGAGGATCATATAAAAAATACCATAAAATAGTATGAATCATCAGAATCAGTCACAATCGACACAAGCGGCCTAATTACAAGTGTGTCGGTCCGGAAATAAGGGTGCCGGTCGCACCTTTCTGGCACCCTTGGAAGGGGGCAGTTGCGCCCGACAGGTCTGACCTGCCGGGCGCAACGACACCCACCCACAGAGTTTTCACGGAAGCCCCAACACTGTTAGCAACAGTGCCAGTGCTTCCGTGTCCCCATTCCCACAGAGTCTTATGGGGCTCAATGGGAATGGGGACTAACATTTTATGGCGCCTGAATTCCCGATCCGCCAGGACTTGTAATGTTCCGGTGGCACCGGGAAGTCAGGAGCCGGAAAAGTGTTACGCCAGACTCGTAATGAGGCCCAAGGACATAATACATTTTTGTGAGAAGCACCTTTGTTTGGTTTTCCACTCCCCCCCGCTCTCCCTCACTGCATCTAAATATAACCATGCTCTGCCCTTGGATTGTTCTTTCTTAATTCTCCCTTGCCAATTGCAATCTTGCAACCAAATTAGAATTTTTGGTTTATGAGGGAGTTGCTTGTTTTTAGTTTTTATGTATCAATCAATCACGCTTTATTTGACAGATTATACTTCATAAAACCAATTTAAAAGCACAACATACAAATGGAATATACATTTGCCAATAACACTTCATACATCTATATGAGTAACCGAGATCTCTCATTCCTAGAAGATAACACAAATACATGCAATGTTTGAGTTGGGCACGTCCCAACTATAAAGCTGAACAGCTAGACTTAAAGTGATTAGCGTGTATGCCACAGGTATGATTAAATAGCTCATTCTCCATCTTTGCTGTAATAAGCCAAACCCTAATAAAAATGGAATCGTGTTGTTAGCCACCAAATATGAATAATCGATATGGCAGATTAGGATTACTTCACTAGAAGAGGTTACATTACTGATGGAAAACAGCATAACAAGATACATTCCTCTCATTGAATTATATCTGGGACAAAATATTCGGAAGAGGTCAACAATTTCTATAGCACCTGGACAGAATTGACAACAATTTGTTCTTATATCAGTGTTTTTCCACTTCAAGTAAATTCAGCTCAAAGCAAAACCCTTAGCCTCAATTTCTAAAATAGGTAAAAACCAGAGAAATTCTGCACTTTGTCTAAATAGTTTTGTAAATCTATACAGCCTTTCACTTCTTGGTACAATTCGGTTAATTCACTTGTTACAGAATTCTTCATAGTACTCAAAATTACTCTTTCATTATACTGCTGTTTAGAAACCCTTTTTACTAGCTTTTTATTATACTTGTTATATATTGCTCCATATATATTCCATACCCAATGCTACACTCATCTTCATTGTTGTATGCACACTATGGTAATGCCAATGATCCCTGATACCCAAATACATCTTCCATAGCTCACCTGTATGTGCTAAGAGCTTGAGCACTCCAAATTCTGATCAGGTACAACACTGGTGTCAGCCTAGCCTCCTCCTATGCTTCAAATTCCCAGTTCCAGTCTTAGCGGCACGTTGCATGCACTGAGGGACGAACGACAGTAATGTCTTTAGTATTTAATTCTCCAATCTCCTTAACTGTCTGAGGGGGCAAACATCCCAAATCTCAACTCTGTATAGGGATGTAGATATAATTTACAACAATAAACTTCTAGGATTGATGCAATAGCATGGTCACCAAAACGTTTTGCAAATCTAATTGTTCCCACCACCCTTTTTGGACAAAACTAAAGTTCTCTTCACTACCTGGCCACACCAGTTATCATTTAGGAGATCCGGACCCCCAGAATGTCAAAAAATGCAACTTTTTCTATTTTACTACTGGAAAGAACAATAGAAAAATTTATGAATGCAAAAATACATCATGACTGACTCCCAGATCTACAGAGAAACTATCTGACGTCTCCCATGTGGGCCCGCATCGGACTGTTCCATTATTAGCCTTACATAACATACACACGACTATTATTATAGAGGTCAGTACTCATGACCCTAACATTTCTTAGCAGATCTTGGCACACTGTGTCAAAGGCTGTCTGCAGTTCTATGTTTGAGCTCTTAAAACTACAATTTCTTTTAATCCATAAAAATGGCCTAAAAATTGATCATTGTTGAGACACCTTTCCTAAAGCCAGCCTGCACATCATCACAATACTGTAATCAATGGCCCGCCTCCAAACCTCCCAGTAAAAATGTTACTATATAGTTTTGCCACAGAATCGGTTAGGTTTATGGGGTGGTAGTTTCTGAACAATCTACCTTCTTAAAAATCAGAACAACATCAGCACTTCATCAGCTATCTGGGAAGTCAAGACCTGCATTAATATCATTCCAAAACCTAGTTAAAAATGGGACCTAATTGAGGCTTTACTTATAAACAGACTGTCAGTAATTAGGCTATCAGGAGCTTTATTGGATTTCTGGGGTACTATCCCTGAGTTCATTTCTTCTTTAGTAAACCACATAATCTCCATATCACTAGACTTGCCAGGATATTTGTTATCAGTCTTGGCAACTGATATTGGCACTGGCTTGCTTTTGTAGAGGCCTTCAAAATGAATATACGGGATAAGTTATGTAATGTGGCGCTGCCGAGCAGTTTGTACTTCTTTATCTCCTATGGTTAGTAAATGCCAACATCTCTGTGGTTCTTGTCATTTACTATAATCTCGAGAGATTCCCATTTCTTTTCTGTATCTAAACTCTTTTTTGGGGCTATTATAGTTTTCTATGGTTTCTTGCAGGTCTACACCTCACATTTAAGTTTGGCTGAGGCTTTTATTTTACCACTTCAAGCAACCTACTTTTTGCATGCTTACATTCCTTATCAAACAAGTCTTGCGCCTCAACAACTCGAAGCTATAATCAAAAAAAGGCAAAATATGATGGACAACATTGGTGGCTAACGTTCATACATTTTGTTTATAGCTAAATTGCCAGAGAAGTTGTCATGACTTCAGTCGGGCGGCGTTTCTTTTCTCTATGGAGACGCCATTGACTGTTCCACCACGTCTGACGGCCGTCTGGGAGCACCGCTCTAGTGTTTTTTCCAAGATGGCCACCGGCGTTTCTTACAGCCGGCTCACTGTGGCGTTCCTCGCGTTGCACCTTCACTGTGTTCTCCCGACTGGAAGGTAACGCTTGGTGTATCCCTCCTACGTGTGTTCCCTCCTGTGATTTCTTCCCGTGTCCCGTCCTTCTTTGGTTTCCCTTTGGCTGTTCGCTCTGGTACAACTCGTACTGGTCTCTCTCTCTCTCTCCGTTCCCTCTCCTCTCGGCCCTTCAGCTTGTCTACCCTCGCCCGTGCTTCTACTCCCATATATCCTGGGCGTTTACAGCTCCATACTACCTGGAGCTGTTTGAGGGCCGTTCTGGCTACTGCAGGTGCACTTACCACAGCTGTTTCTCGGATCCCTTCTACTGTGCTGTTCTACGCTGAAGGATCGCTCGCCTGGACTTCTCATTGCCACTGAATTGCTGCAGGGTTTTTTCTGCCCTTTTGGGCTTTTTCCCTGCTTAGGAGCCGGCTCCCGGGAGTCCCCGCCTTTCGTGTTCCCTAGTTACCCGACAGTGTGGCATCCCAGGGAGCTCGCCCCTTCTTACGTCAAAAGAAGGAAGCAAGGAAGACCGATAAAGCACAGACCCGAAGAAGTCCTGGAAGAAGGCCGGAACTACAGGAAAGGTCCACAGACGATTCAGGTGAGGAGGAAGGAGGGGATAGTTCAACCAACCCTGATATTCCTGACAGAAGTTGCCAAATTATCGTGCAAGTTCTTCAAAGCTGATGGGGATTAGATTTTCTCCCAAGGAATTCTAACTCTGCCTATTCTTTCTTTTGGCAGAGCAGCATTGACAGTGCCTTGGGACTTCACCCTGCTGATAAATCAATGTTCCAAATATGGACAAGACGGTCATGGTCACTTTTATGTAATTGTATTACCTTGACGTTGCCCATACGCCATCAACAAAAACATGCAAAATAATATAGTGCATAACCATAGATTTTATATATAGATTGGCGAGCGGGTACAGTTGGTGAATCTCCTCTTGACCTCCCATTGCAACAATGGGAATCAAAATCATTGGTAAAAATACTAGCATTTTAGTGTTTTATTATATTAGTAAGATGGTGTACTAGCATAATAGGGACTACCCTAAACCTCGTCTTCCACTTTCTGTTATACATTCAATAGGGGAAAAGGTTCCAGTGGCAATGAAAGTACCCTAGTACTTATATATCCTTCACCTTGTGGCTTTGCATGAGTTAATTGAATTTCAAAGGCAAATTGCTCTGTGACTCAGTGGCTGTAAAATGAAGTATGAGATGAATATTGCAGATGACCACAGACCTTTATTAAGTTGATTCTGACAAGTCAGACTCTACATGTAACTTTGTGGTATGCTGATAAAACACGGCTGCAACCCATACTAGAAACCCTCCTCTAGACCATTGATGTGCACCTGTAGATGCAGCAACAAACAATGCCAGAAAGCCCTCCGCAAATACAGGGTCTACTATCCAAGTCTCCTGAATGCACATTATTTTATGCGGTTTAATGAATGAGCATCACTCACCATCTTACAATTTGTTATGTAACCTAGCTAGATGCCTTGCCCCAATTATTAACATTTCGATTACGGGTTTAAATAGAGCTGGACCCTGGCTTGAATCAGCAGATGGGAGGATTGCTTCTCAGTCTAAGACAATTACATTCTCCAGTGCCAGTGTTGATGAGCAACCCAGATCATCGCGTGTTTATCACTGTGTGATCAATAGTGTACCTTGTCTTCACAAAGGTACGGGGACAGAGCTAATTATTGATATTTGATCAAGGTAAAGTTCTAAACTCAATGTTTCACCGCTCTCCAGTGTGAGTTTTATGATAGTAAATACCAAACCTATTGTATCTGCCGTCCTCTCCACATTTACAATATGCTGGCATATAATAGAGAGGCACCCCTTTGTATGTCTTACCAAGGGTCGCTTTATTAGATAAACAATCTTTAGAGTTGCATATACCTAGCTTCATCTCAGGGACTCCTACCATAAAAACATTGTTTTGTGAGAAACTCTCCTCTCTTCCATCTTGGTTTCCATATAATTGAAAGAGGAATGCACAGATCTTGCTATAGGATTGCTTCTATTGATAGGAGCCATACAGCTTAATCATTGTATTACTCGTAACAGCTTATTTTATCACTATCCCAGGGGGATTGCTTTTTGAGTTCGGATCTATCACTGATTGTACATTTTTTATTATTACCACAATTCCTCCCTTTTATTGGGTTGCTCTTTGAATTACCAGAAATCATTTGTAATCCACCTTTTGTGTCACTCATAGATGCCCCATGTTGGTCTGAGTGGGCATTAGTTGGCAACTGTACATTAATATTTGCTAGAACAAGTTCTTTCAGTCCATGAGTTCAACTCTCAGTTCTGTCTGCATTTTTAATAGGATATCGACTAATATCTTACACTCACCACATCCATTTATCTTGTAATGCATTTGTTAATTACCTTCATTGATCTTGTTGCAACTGGCAAAGATATTTGCATTATTCGTGTCATTTGTCGGGATGCTCAGTATAGGCTGAACACTCATCCTCCCATTATGAAGAGCAAAGGCAAACTTGGTGTTTTTAATATTTTCTTCATGCGAGGTGCCGTAACCAGTTGAGCCATGCTTTCTGCTTAGCTGAACTCTTCCCCCGTATTAGTCACTCACCGACTCAAGCGGACTGTACCTATGGGTGATTATAATTAATTCTACAGAAGCAGCCTTAAACTCAATGTTCCACAGATTGAGGCTGGACACAAATGGGATTGGAAGTTTGGGAAACCCTTCCCTTTTCCAAGCCCCTACTTTAGATGAAAAGTATTGATTCAGAACAACCTGGTTGGAGCTTTGCATTTCCACTGGAGCCTCTAACAACAATGCAGAACACAATGGAGGACTTGTTGGCAAATCATCTTTCATTGATGGGTTCCCTGAGATCCATTTGTTGTTGTAATTGCTTATACGAGACTTTTGGTCCCACTCCTTGTATTTGTGATTGCTGTTAGCACCATCCTCACTTAGGTTGGTAAGTAGGGATTCCTTTTCCTCGATCAGGGAATTAGCTTCCAATACGGTCAGGCAATATTGCATTTTCCTACCTTTGACTGAAGGGGATAACTGAGTAGCAGTCTTTAGTTTGCCCATGTCAATTCCAGTTCCAATGTCAATGTAGACAAGCATTGGCAACATCACCAAAATGTAATGCAGGTCCTTGTGCTAGCCCCTCATCGTTCACCTCTCTCTGCTTGAGTTTAATACAATTATACACATGTAAATAGGTGCTAAAACTATGGCAGTCGGCACATGAGGACTCCTACATCCAAGGCATTGAGGCCTATCAATGCTATGATAGAAAGGCAGGAAAGGTGGGGCACATGGACAACAGAGCAAGAAACATCGCCCTATCTAAACAAAACATTGAGCAAGGAGAAATGGTGTAAGGGGTAAAGAAAAAAGATTGCTAAAGCCACACCCAGTGAACAAACATTGGGCCACCTAGGCACCACCAAATACTTAGAAAGCCAATGGGAAGCTGCTATCAAAGCAGGTGTAACATTGGGAATACATTTCAAGAGAAGGACAATAAAACATCATTAAAAGTACAAATAAAGCAATTAGAGAGTTGAAGAACTTGACAATGAGAAATGATAAAGCAGCCTCCATTCATTCGACTCAGCTCAGCTTCAATCGGCACATCGTGCCCTATCCCCTCCAGTCCTCCAGGAGAGGGTCAGGGGTTCGACCCTGCCAATTAGGCTCCAAGATCCATACAAGAGCAGAAAAGGAGGTAAAGTAGGGCAAAGCAAGGGCCTGAACTGGCACGGATGCTCACTATGCATGTCTCAAGCTGCACCTCCTGTTCTGGCTCCTTAGTGCTGTGCAACGTACTGGGGTACCCCTCCTACTGTATGTAGTAATGCACTTCTTATTTATTTTCGACAAGATGCTGGATTTATAATGCTAAATGGTTAGGTCATCTTATTACTGTTATTCCTGTTACCCCATTGATTCTAGTGAGGGAAAAAGGGGGAAGGAAGGAGGTGCTTCAACTTCAAGTGTAACTCAGCGCACCTACCAGCGGGGAGAGAGATGAACAAAAGATTTTTGACACATTTACTGTATACTTACTAATCTTCTATACAGTGGACTTATGTTGGCAAGATTTTCCAAAGTTTAGCGGCACAGATAGTCCCGGAGCAGCCAAAAGCTCTTATCCAGTGAAAACAAGAGATGTGCATTGTATAGATCTGAGTAGTCGGCAGGAGGTATTCCATTTAATATTTCTTTTCGAATAAAGGGGAGATTTGCTATATAATGCTCTGTGTGCAATGGTTACGAGTTTATGAGAAATCCTGGCCTTTAAGGGCAGTGTGACGAATTAAAGGAATTTGTCCGTTCTCCCCACAGGGGAGCCCCTTCCTGTGAGGCTAGGGAGGTGAGCTTGCTGCGCAATTCCCTTCCTACGGGTAGAGGCAAGTGGGACCTCAGTGGGAGAGACTCCCTCTTAGGGAACAGGGACTCCCGTTCCCATTAAGAACTCCCTCAGGCTGGTCGAGCCATGGACTACATGTGTTAAAGGATGTGATTCGGAAGAGTGAAGTTAGAGAAGCTGAAGATGAGAGAGAGAGGGGGAGAGCGAGAGAGAGAGACATAGAGAGAGAGAGAGAGAGAGAGAGAGAGAGAGAGAGAGAGAGAGAGAGAGGATCGTAGTTGCAGGCTGCGGAAGGCCCCCCGCCGCACTACACCAGACGAAAAAGGAAAGCAAGAAACCTACAAGTTTCAAACTCGCTTGCAGCTGCTTTTCGGGGGGGGGGGGGCGCCAAAGTCACAGCAATTGTGGGGCGCAAGAAATCAACATGAACAGAACACAAGCACAAGCAGAGGTGGTGGCGAGACCACAGACATGAATCTGTGATGGACAGTCGGTCCTAAGAACATCACTGAAACCGCCAACGACGCAGAAAAACCAGGAGTCTGTGATTGCAGTCAAGTACGGCAGTGCTACAAGAAGGAGAGAGGAGACGGCATCTGCCATACCCAGCAGGAAGGAGAGACGCCAGGGCGAAACCCTACGACTGCATTCCCCGCCATGAAAGAAGGTTACCCCATGCGAACAGGAGGTGTGGGGAGACTCCAGAGAATCCATATTTTGTACAACCAACTCATCACAGTGGAAGACATGAAATAGTTAGCTTTGAAACTAAATGGATGAAAAAATTGTGCATCAAGAGAAAACTATTATAAAACACAGCCAACTCGTCACAGTAGAAGATATGAAATAGATTAAACTTTGAAAGCAAATGGATACAACGATTGTAAATCAAGAGAAAATGATTATAAAACACTGTTAGCTCATCATAGTAGAAGATATGAAACTGAGTTATCTTTGTAAATCAATAGATAGGAATATTGCGAACCAAGAGAGAACATTGATGAGAAACTGCTCATACGACTAACCTGCTCTGGTCCATACCGATCATAAACAGAGATTTTCATATCGGCACAGAGGCAATGAGTACTTCTGACCTGCATCCAACAACACCAAAGATTTCCACATCTTGCCTTCTCGCTATCCGACTAACACAGCCTACGGACCAATATTATTGAACACAGTCCTCAGACAATCTGCAAAGAAAACAACGACCCAATGCCGCTCCTTTGCACAACGGATTTGCCAAATTTGTTTCTCAAGCCATGAAAATTCTCATAAATCGTGACTTCCCTTTCCCACTGTGGGGAGGCTACTAATTACTACCACTTTACTATCACATATTTATGGTTCCACTTCTTAAGCGGGCTGCAATAATCAAACTGAAATAATAGCAAAAGTCTTTCGCAAGTATGCATTTGCTGTGATGTGCCCGGTCCCCCTTCTGTGCCTCAAAGGGGGTCCATTCCACCACCCCCCACAAGCTGCTCAGCAATTCTGTTTTGGAGTGGGAAGTCTCCTCTTAACCCATTTTTCAAGTCCCCTTGGCATTGTATTGAGGGGCAATACTTTCATTTTTGTAAAATACATAGATGTTTTTTGTGTTTTTTTTTACCAAAAGGTCAGTTATTGTGAGTGTAAATTGCAATGTCACTATGTACAGTATGCTCTCTTTAATTATGAACCTCTAATTATGCACCTCTAATTATGCACTTCTAAATCTAATGCATGTTTCTCTTCTCCTTTTGTGCTGGCATTTATTTTTAAAGCCACAGTCATTTTTGTTTATTTATGTTAGAAGTACAGGACAAGGATATATGGTTCATTTACCTTCTCTTGGCTTTTTGTTGGGATTCTCCTGCATAACACACTCACATCTGCTGTTCTCCCATATCCAGCCAATGGGACAATGTTTAGCTGCATGAGGACACCTAGAGTGGAATATGACATAATAGATATGAAACTAGGAACACTGAATTGCAGTGTACCATACATTCTATGACTCTAGGTAACTTCAAATGAATCATTATTCTCTTCACCCCTATGATTGCCCTCAGGACCTATATATAAAACTTGAAGAAGTGTTGTTGTTTTTCCCCTATTGGGTATATTTGCATCCTAATCTGGGTGGGGGCAGAAAGGCAAGTCCCTAGGGACTCGTGGGCAAAACAGGAGAGAGGAAGCTGCTGTGCCTGTTTGTATAGCTGAAACCCCAGAAAATTGTTTACAAGACATGTTAGCAAATTTGTGACACGCCGTCACTCTTGTGCAATTCACAATTCTTTTAAACATTTATAAGAAGATAAATATAATGCATATGCACAAAAATGCCTAAATTAGAACAAGTCAGTGGACTGTGAGCTGCAGCACTCCAACAAAGCCTTAATTACTTAAATTGTAGCGAAAATTACAAATATACATTTAAAAGTGTGTCGCTAAAGAGAGCTGAAACACAGAAATTAAACATACCTCTTGTGGCAGTGTCCAAAGCCTATGCATAAATTTGGTTAATACGGGGTAAGGGAAAGAAAAGGAAAAGTGCAACATGTGCAGTGCTCTTTTCCTAGAAAGGCTGGCTTGCGGGGCACTTTATTGCACAAGAAAATGATCATAATTCTCAATTTACATACAAAACACATATAATACAAATCAAAACATATGTTTAACAATCAAATGGGTGATCCTCTGAGATGATAATTGAAATGTTAAAATGTTGCCTTAATAATATCTTCTTTTTTATAGTAACTATTACCAGCAAGTGCTAGGAATGACTATGGGCACAACATTTGCTCCTGCTTATGCCAATCTAATGATGGGCTGGTGGAAAGTAAATGTAGTTTGGGCAGAAGCTAATATTGAATATACATGAAGAAATAATTCTGTGGTGAAAGTATATTGATGAGTTTTTCATTATTTGGAATGGTGAGAAATCCAAATGGCAGGAATTCATGCACATTCTCAATATAATGTTCTGAATCTTCAATTTACAGATAAATACAGTAAAGAGCAATTAGATTTGTTATAGATGTGATCATTTATGAGGACAATGGGGAGAACTAATCCGGTCTCTTTAGAAAACCCACTAGCTCTAAACCCTTATTACATGCCCAGAGGAACCATCCACAAAATGTAAAGTGGAGTATTTCATATGGTGACTTTATCCATATGAGATGAAACTGCTCTAAGGATGATCACTTCCTGGTTCAATCCAGAATTACAGCACATAAATTTGAACACAGAGACTAGCCTTAAAAGGTTATTGAACAAGCAGTTCTCAAAGCCAGTAACATGCATAGAGAAAACGTACTGGTAACGAAGAAGGAGAAGACAAAAATAAAGCAAGCAAATTAATCTCAGCAGAATATAGCTGTAAAAACGGAAACAATCAGGATGATTAGTACATTTGAGGATAAATCACAGAAAGTTAGGTCAGTCCTCAAGAAACATTGGCATTTGGTAATGACAGAGATCTTGAAATTAATCTCGGACATAGTAAATCAACTTCTTTGCGAGATATGTTGATTCCAAGTTTTTTATGTCAAAAACAAAGTGCTTTGAATTAAACATGGTTGACCCAAAAATGTAGTGTTTTTCATAAATGTATGATGTGTAAAGCCTGCAAACATGCTAAAACACTGATCTTCTCATACATCCAGTGATGGATAAGTAAGTTAAAATCAAGGGTACCTTCAATTTTGAGACTGATTATGTAGTGTGCACCCTTATGTGCTCGTGTAACAGATAGTATGTGAGTAGTACCACTTGTACATTTAAATTAAGAATCATACAACATATTAGAGCCTTAATAAATGAGGAGCAATCATACCTGATTGCTAAACATTATTGTAAGGTACACAATAAAGACCTGAAATGTTTCTCTTTTGTGGGTTTTAAACATGTGAAACACCACCCTCTGGGATGGGATCACAAATTGACCCTTAGAAGAATAAAAACTAAATGCATTATTGATTTGAACACAAAGACTCCACATGGACATAACTATGATGAAGATCTACATTCCTTTTTAGGGTAAATTGCTGCATAGATATCCTATCTCTTCCTATGTTTCTGTGAAATATTGATTGTATTAAGGTATTTCATTAGGACATTGTGATGGTGAGAATATTCAAATTAAATGTATGAGCTGAATGTATGTACTAGACAATAAATGGCTAGACTCTAGCTGTGTTTTTGCATTTAGCTTAAAATCAAATCTAGCTGTTTTTGCATTTAGCTTAAAATCAAATCTAGCTGTTTTTGCATTTAGCTTAAAATCAATTCTAGGTGTGATTTTGCATATAGCTTAAAATCAACTCTAGCTGTGTTTTTGCAAATTTGCTGTGCTCCTTGCTTGTGCTGCTTGCTTTTCTTGTAACCGGCTGACCCAGTGACTGCAGCGCTCTACTTGTTTTACAGTGCCCCGCTGTCCTTACCCTTACCCTCCCCCCTGCTACACAGTCCTCTATCTCTACCTCACCCATGCCGCTTTCCGTTTCTCATATCTTCTGAAACTGTTTCTCCATTGACTATCCTTCCCTTCTCACTAAGTCTGGTAGGAAGAAGTTCAAAAAGGATATCTTGGCCTCTAACCCTGGTCTCCCTATCACTGACACTGACACTTACACCAGCACCTCCTCCAGACAGACCCTCACCGACATCCTCTTTTTCGTTCCTTCGGCAGATCTATGGACTCTTCATATGATCTCTGTGCTCTGTCCTTTCTCCTCCTCTCCCATTAATGGTGGCACCCGCTGGGAAGCCCTCATGGCCCTTTTCGACTCCTCTAAGGTCATCATTAATGTCTACCTAAATGACACCGTCATGGTCCAAGGCCCTCAGGCCAATCTCCTCCTCTTTGATAGACGCTTCCTTCACCTCATCAATTTCCTTTCATCTCCTGCTGTCCCCTCTCTCCCCTCTCCTGCTTCCCTGCCTCCCCGCATTAGCCCCCCATGGCTACCTTGTCCTCTCTTACTTCCTCTTCTGCCCCCCCCCCAGGCTCCTTCTTCACCTCCGCAGGGCATACCTCTGATTTGTACCCCTCCCTAGAAGTCCTTTAAGGCTGGCAACCTTCTTCATCTTGCCACTCTCAACTCTCGCTCTGCCATCAAACATTCCTCTGAAATCAGCCGCATCCTGGAAGAACTCGACCTCAATGTCCTTGGTCTCGCTGAGACATGGTTCATGGCCAGCTTTGTCACAAGCTTTGACGCTCTCCTCCCTGACGGCTACAAGATCCTCTCCTCACCCAGACCCACCTGGTCTGGAGAGGGTGTAGCCCTGATCTTCCCTGAGTGGATTCCTACCTCTATCATTCGCATGCAGACCTACTCCTCTTTCCAATGCCTTGTCTGCAGGGTTTCTCTCTCTTCTGGCCACTCTCTTACTGTGGCTACTATCTATCGGCCTCCTGGTCAGATAACCTCATTCCTCTCTGAGTGGGCAGACCTATCCTCCTCCCTCCTGTCCTCAACCATTCAACTCCTCCTTCTTTGTGACCTCAATGTACATCTAGATGCTCCCTGGTCCTCCTCTGTACTCTTTTGTGACCTCTGTGATTCTCTCTCCCTTTCTATTCTCCCCTGTGGCCCGACTCACTCTGCAGGGCACACGCTTGCTGTCCTGATCTCCTCTGACTTCCCCCTCTCCATCCCTCTGACCACTCCTCTTTCCTGGAGTGATCACTTTCTCCTTTCCTCCCATCTCTCCCTATCTACACCAGGCTAAGCCAACCCCAACACTGTGACCTACCTTCTCGGACATCCGGCCCATGAAGCGTGTGTCAGTTGAGGCTTTCACCGCTACCTTCTCCCCCCCCACCTCCTCTGGCTGAATCACAGCCTGACAAAGCCCTTTCCATGATCTACTCTTCTATCTCTGATACTCTTGATGCTCTTGCCCCTGTCATGAGGAACCGCTTGAAGCGCAAAGCCAAGTGCAATTCTTGGTACGACCCTGACCTAGCTACCCTTCAACGTAAGTGCAGGGAGGCTGAGAGGAAATGGAGGGCCTCTTGTTCATCCTCTGACAAACTGGCCTGCCGCCTGCTCCAAAAGCAATACAGGCTCCTTGTCCATCCTAAGAAGAGAGCCCACATCTAAGCCCGTGACTCTGCGGCATCTAACAATTTGGCCGAACTCTTCAAAATCTGCAAGGAGCTGGCCAACCCTGCTGCAGTCTCTACCTCTCCTGTCGCCTCCCAGGCCCTTTGCACAGCCCTTGCCTCTCACTTCATCTCAAAAACCCAGGACATCCTGTCCACCCTCACGTTCCCTCCCTCTCTTCCCCCTTCTCCTTTTGCTAACTCTGGCCCTGCTGCAGCCCCACCCACCCTCTTTCTCTCCGTTTCCTCTTTTCACCCCAGAGAAGATTTCTAGACAAGTCTGATCTATGAAAGTCTCATCAAACCAGGTTCTTCCCTGTTCTTCCAAAACCATGAAGGACCACATTGACACCCTTGCTCCTGCACTGGCCGATTTCTGTAACCTCTCCTTTTCCCCAGGAGCCTTCGCCTCCCCTCTGAAGCACTCTCTTGGGCACCCTCTTCTCAAGAAACCCACAGCTGACCCTTCTTCCCCAGCTAACTTTAGCCCGATCGCCATCACTCCTTTCCTGGCCAAACTCCTGGAAAAGCAGGCCATCTCACAGCTTAACCTTCACACCGATTCTGTTGGTTGTCTCCATGACCATCAGTCTGGCTTTAGAGCTGCCAGAAGCACGGAAAGTGCTCTCCTGAACATCCATGATGACCTGCTCTCCAACCTTGACTCTAACATCCCTTCTGTCCTCATCCTACTCGATCTCTCTTCTACCTTCGACACAGTCAACCATACATCCTGCACAACCATCTCCGTGACTACCTGGGTATCACTGATCAGGCTCTGGCCTGACTGACCACTTTCCTCTCTGATCAACCCGCCCAGGTCCAACTTGGGTCCTTCCTTTCCTCTATCTCTCTACCTGCGGTGTTCCCCGGGGTCTAACCTCTTACCCTGGCTTTTCAACCAATACCTGGCAACTCTCGCCCATCGCATTGCCGCTCTCTGCTCCAATTTTCAGTGCTATGCGTAAGACACTCAACTCATTTTCAGGCTTCACTTGGCCACCTCTTCTCCTTCTCTCATCTCGGATTGTCTGTCTGCTATTCAGGAGTGGTGTGCCGCCAACGATCTCTGCCTTAATGCCAGCAATACAGAGATTCTCCTCATTGGCACATCTTCACCCTCCTTTCCTGTCACTCACTGGCCGGCCGCCTGTAGAGGAGGCCAAAGGCCTCTCCCGAAAGTCCTACCTCTATCTTGCCTATATGTTGGGAACCGGAAATAGTGACCAGCACGACACCTGTAATGATGCCCATAACACGAGCAGCCTTTGAAGCAAAGTATCCATTGAGAAGACCATTCTTTATGCATCCACGAAAAGCTGATACTCTCTTGGGAAAGATCCCCGAAGAGCATGCAAAGACAGATGGAAGAGGAGACTGGTGATATCACATGAAACAAGGTGACACGCCAAGAAGAGATGACAAGAGAGAAGGTGAATAGACCATTTAGAATCTGATGACGAAGTAAAGAATAGAGTGACCCTTTACGTGCGGAATGAAGATTGCACGTGTAAAGAGCACGGAAGAAAATGAAAACCATTTATAATCGTACAGATTCAGTAACGTAAGTAGACTAAGATTCATGAAGGCTGGCTATGTGTGTGTATAGAATCTGGATGTTCCAGGACGTATTTTAGCAAATTTGGAACCCATGAATAGAAGGGCTGAAAGTGTGGCGCAGTAGAATAAAACAGCTGACGGCGAAGTAAGATTCGAGAAGGCTGGTCTAGCGCAGTGTCAAGAGTTGAGGTAGCCAAGAATCTGGTTATCTATCATGGAAAGATACAATGAACAGAAGAAGCAGCACGGGCTCCTATTGAGGTGTAATGGAAAAACACTAGAAGAACCAGGTTTTATTCATTACATAGTATTAAATACAACGAAGGAGCTCAAACCGTGGTCTCCTGTCACATGGTCAGATTAAAATAGACTTTGGGCAAGTTACGCCAAGACCAGAAGATAACGCTATGCTCACACTCCCTATTATTCTCAGGCATCGTGATCCGTTGCAAGGCTGAGTTCAAAGGACTAATTGAATGGCAGACAGTAGGAGTGATGATGGAAGTTGGGCTAATTGGGTGGGGAGGCATGACCAAGCCAACCCTCCAGGACCTGGGGTACCAGCTTGCGGGCGGCTAGCGAGTGGAATATTCCAGAAGGGTACAACCGTGCCAACCAATTGTAGAGGGCCACGTATCAAAGAGCCCTATAGCTTGAAGATCCAATGAAATGTTATGTAATTTATGACACTGACAATGACTTGCACTTGGGGTGCGCTTAGTTGTCCACCTGACAGTAGAGACCGAATCACAATCTCATACCCCATAGAAAGTATATGTAGATGTTTCCCATTGCCCTACCACAATCCTGCATACGTTTTCTTATTTTGCCATGTAGTATGATGTCACTGATGACGAATTATTATATAATCATGTTTTTTATTAAAATCATTGAGAGCAATACTGTTAGACATGCATTGATGTCCGTTGTACTCCCTGTTTTAGATAATTGTTATTAAAACAGCCAAGTATGTGCTAACTTCCCGAGTCGGTTTTATTATTGATGTTTGAGTAACTTCTTCTTCCCCATCCCTCCTATAGAGTGTTACCTCGTCTTAAAGAACCTCCGGGTTCACGTGGTAGCAAGGGAGGATGGTACAGGCCCATCGATAAGTAGGTCTTTGGTGCTTTCGGAGAATCGGACACCCTCCGCCATCTAGCGGGAGGATCGCAAAGTCTCCTGCGGAGAGTGGCCGATATAGAACTCTTTCAAGAAAATCGATACAGGTGGGACGGGTCCCTCTTTGACGAAATCCCCCCTGGTTTCCACAGGCGCTGAGCGGACCGAAGGTGACAGCGGCCACTTGGAGGATGGGATGATCCTGAGGGTCTGGAGCTGAAAGGTGAATGGTGAGTAGATTGAGGGGACTGGCAAACTGTGGGGACAGGTTTGGTACCACAGAAAAGTAACAGGGGGTTGTGTAAGATGTATGATGAGGAGCGTTAGAAGATAAATGACGAGGAGCATTACAGAGCCCAGTTTCCTGAGCTCAAGGAGCTTTTAGAAGGAGTCAGAAAATTAGGCTGCGCATAGACAGGTCTATGAGAGGGAATGATGCAAACTCCAATCGGAGTATTTTAGGGGCCGAGAGAAAAGGAGTACGTACTAAGATAAGATATGTGTAAAGTCGACTAGTCTGTCTGTTTGTGAATTTTATGAATTGAAAAAGTGTCAAAGAGCGACAAAGATAGACTGTGTTAAGAAGAGACAAAAAGTTATTATCTATCTTGGGTCATTGTCGGCGCCGACCGCAGGGTAGATTGAGATAATTCAGAAATAGAGGCTTTGAGTGGTGAGTGTTGGAGCGTGCTCATATTTGTTATTTTTCTGAAACGTATTTTTGTGTAACCATTGGTAAGTATTGACAGTCAATTGAGACTTGTCGCAATGGGAGAAGTCACTCCACTGATGCACATGTGCAGAACACTGACAATACATATGCCCAAGATTAAACAGTACAGTGCAGAGTGTGTAAAGGGCACAGCAGATAAAATGTTCATGCCGTGGCCACAAGGGGTATCGCTGTCAAAAGAAGTATTACACCACATGACCACATACTTGCACGAAGCATAAACGGGAAAGAAATTGGAGAAAAGGTTAGCTATTTCAGAGCTCTGGAAAATGTACCAGGAGGAGCGGGAGGACCCACCTTCTGAGGAGTGGGTGCTTAGCCAGAGGAGGGATGAAGGTACCGAGCCTTCTGCTCCTCTTACCCCGCCGGAAGTAAATGCCGATAGTACGGAAGGTATTGTTACGCTCACCTGGCTCCCACAGGGGCGTCGGTCGGACCCGGACTGCTGCGGCCTCCACCCACGTGATGCGTAGTGCAACGATGACTGACTGGATCTGCCCTCCTAATCTTGTCTGCTTTGCCCGTAGAAATATTCTCCTACAAGTGGAGAGATAGATTTAGCCACTTGTGGATTCAAGTGATAGCACCCCCACTGTCCTTCCCACTAATCACCCCTGAAGCGCCCTCAGCAATCTCACCTTATATTCTTGAAGGATGAGCCCTCTATTCTGCGAAGCACGCAGGGGCGCGTTGATGACCAGTTACTTCACTGGCCTGAAGATATTGGAAGAGTTGTAGACGAATCCTGACTCCAAAAGGTCCTGGCGAAGAGACGTAAGTATATAGTTCGTAAGAGTTCAAAATGTCTGGAATTCACTCCTGTCCAATTCCTCTTTTATCTTGCAGCTTTGACCCAATGGGCCTCATTACAACTCAGGCGTTAAGGGTTAACGCCACCGTTAACCCTTAACGCCTGATTCTGATTTTAACGCCTACTTTTAGCAGGCGTTAAAATCCATGGCGCTAACCTGCCATGGTGCTAATTACGCCGCCGTAATTTACGGCGGCGTAATTAGCGCCTTCCCCACTCCCATTATGCCCTATGGGGCAAAAATGGGAATGGGGAAGGGAAAATGGGAAATGGGGATTTACCGCCCCACTCACCTTGGAATGGGGCGGTAAATCCGCCATCCACCATGGTGTAAACGGAGTTTACACCATGGTGGTAAAGTTGGTGCACTTAGCACCAAGGTTGTAATGAGGCCCAATAAGAAGATTGACAGCTGAAAGCGCTCCGATAAAAGTCTGTGTTACCCAAAACTGTCCGGTAAATAATGCCAGGGGTTAAACTTTCTGCTTTCTCCTTATCTCACAGGTGCGGCATTAGAAGATGTGGCGTGTTGATGAATTATACCTCCGGCGGTAAAATCAGGTAAGCATATGGCGGCTAAAGAGATTGGGCCTCATTACGACCCTGGCGCTAAGCGAAAAACGATGGCGGTAAATGCTTACCGCCATCGTTTTCCGCCAGGTCCGATCATGACCCGTGACCGTTAACTACGATGCCAATAGCGGCATCGTAGTTAACGCTGCCGCAAACTGCGCTAAGGGTGCGCGCACGCGACCGCCCACACCGTACTTAGCGCCATGGCGGAAAGGCACGCAAATGCCGACCCAAGCGGACATGCACCTAACGCCATCATTGAGGCCGCTAAGTACCTTACCGCCATGGTGCAAATAACGCCATCGCGAACCAACCGTAAAGGGCCAATTCAAGTGAATGCAGCTGCCACAGGTGCACAGAAACAGCACAGGTGAAGGCAATACAGACTCAGGGGAGTATAAAAAGAGCACACCCCACCCCTACCCACACCCAGTCACACTCCACAATGATGCCAATACGACTAGCAATGTTGGGGCTGGAGGACCTGATAGCAATGCATGTGCTACTACAACAGCAACAGCAACAACAACAACAACAGGCAGCACAGAGGAGACGCAGGAGGAGAAGGAGGGCAAGGCAGGCCCAGCAAGCCCCACCAGCACAGCCAGTGCCACCACGCAGGCAGCCCCCAATCCCACGCATCAGAGCCAATCCAAACAACCTCACTGCTGAGCAGATCCACACCCTGTACCGTTTGGACAGGGACACCATCACCGCCATCGTAGACATGACACACAACGACATCGTCAGCATGATAGAAAGTCCAACCGCCATCCCCCCCCTACTGAAGGTAGTGGCTGTACTCCACTTCCTGGCCACAGGCACCTACCAGCACACAGTGGGGCACCTGCATGGCATTTCACAACCATTATTCTCACGAACACTCATCCAAGTGCTCGATGCCCTCCTCAAGCACACAGACGACCACATCTCATTACCACGGACTGCCCAGGAGATTGCAAACACCAAAGTGGGTTTCCATGCACTAGCCAGCATACCCGGTTGCATTGGTGCCATCGACTGCACCCATGTGGAATTGGTGGTTCCACGTGCCATTAAGGTACCGTACCGCAACCGGAAACAGTTCCACTCCATCAACGTGCAAATGGTCTGTGACTCCAACAAGATCATCACACATTGTTGTGCCCGATTCCCCGGATCAACCCATGATTCCATGATCCTGAGGAACTCCACAATACCACGCTACATGGAGCGACATGCAGGCCCAAGATCCTGGCTACTCGGTGAGTGCTATGTCATGGAAGTGGCCATGGGAATGACGTACCAGTGCATACTCCACCTGGCAGAAAGGGGGGGGGGGATGATGCATACTCCACCTGGCTGAAAGGGGGGGGGGATGATGCATACTCCACCTGGCTGAAAGGGGGGGGGGGATGATGCATACTCCACCTGGCTGAAAGGGGGGGGGGGATGATGCATACTCCACCTGGCTGTGAGTAACACAGAGAACGGATACAGAGGAAGGCCACTCACAATGCACTAAACCCCTCTGCATACATAGGGTGATGGCATGCTAAACAGGCCATGGCAGCAATGGGCATATACTGGTTGCATAGTGTGAATCAATTAGTGCATGTAGAAGTGAGCCAAGGTAACAGTTCCATGCCAGCCATGGTGGGACATCATGTTCCTGGACAGACAACATGACTGACACATACATTCTCGCCTACATACAGGTGATGCAGCCTACCCCCTGAAGAGGTGGCTCCTCACGCCAGTCCGGAACCCGCAGAACCAGCACGAGGAGGACTACAACCGTGCACATACACGTACTCGTGTGGTCATAGAGCAGACATTCGGCCTCCTGAAGGCACGGTTCCGAAGCCTCAGCAGGTCTGGTGGGGCACTCCTGTATGGCCATGAGAAGGTGGCAAAGATCGTCATGGCATGTGTCATGCTGCACAATATGTGCGTCAGACGGAATGTGCCCCTGCCCCCTGACGCAGAACTGCAACCACCTGACGATGAGGATGAGGATGAGGAGGGTGCAGAAGGGGCGCCACCACATGGAGGAGGCGATGCACAGGAGGGGCGTGCCATGCGCCAAAGTATCATCAACCACTGCTTCTAGCACACACGGCTGGTGTTCATCGCATGGAGACAGCACTTGGGGCACTGTGTGACTCTGGGGCATGCACACTGAGGACTGGACACCAATAAAGCACACATACGCAATGAAAATGTCCACACGTTTCCTTTTGTGAAACGAATAAATTGTATTTGAACTATGTACTGTCGTGTCACACCCCCTCCCACCTCCCACCTCCCCCCTGCACACCCCCCCCCAACTCCCCCCTTAACTCCCCAACACACCACCCCGCCACCCCCCTGCACACCCCAACACACCCCCTCCCACCTCCCACCTCCCCCCTGCACACACCCCCCCCGAACTCCCCCCTTAACTCCCCAACACACCACCCCGCCACCCCCCTGCACACCCCAACACACCCACTCCCCCCTCCACCCTCCCCCCCCCCTGGAATCCCAACAAAGGTGTGAGTTGGTCTGTGCAGCAGTGTCAGTAGTAGGATTCCTACACTGTCCGGCCACTATTGGCAGCCCCCTCCACTGGCCCCCGGGGCACCCCTGCCTGTGCTGCGGAGGTTCCTCCCCGATCGGCGGATGGGGCTGCTCGGTGTCGAGCTGGCAACCGAGGAGGATCCTGCCTGCTCATTTGGACGCATGGCCCGTATTGTCTGCACAAGGTCAGTGATGGCGTGCCGCACAGCAGCTAGTTCCGCGCAGATGTCCTTTGTGGACGACTCTATAGCTGCCTTCACAGTCTCAGCACATTTATCCATTGCTGCACTTGACCCCCCACATTCAGCAACATGTTCTTCGAGCAGCGAGGAAAGTTGCTGCTGCCGGGTGGCAATCGCCTCCAGAGAATGGTTGGGATTCTGGGCCATGGCTAATGGCAGTGGCATTCCCATTGGGCTGATCTGCCCCTGCAGCGGGGATGGAGTGGCTGGCCAATCGTCATCCTCTGGCTGACCCTGTGTGGCATCCACATGCGGGCTGCTTAGGGACAGGTAGGGGGAATGAGGGTGGCCTGTGGGGCTCCTGACATCACTCTCCTCAAAGGTCCCTGCTTCACTATCGGAGGAGGCAGCAATGGCAGCAGTCTCCCCAAGTGTGCTGCTTGCAGCAGAGGCTGTGGCTTCTGTGGGCATGATTGGTGTGATGTCTGCTGCTGCTGCTGCTGCTGCTGTACTGCCTGCTGGGGTGGCTGTCTGTGCCCTGTCCTGTTTCCCTTGCATGGATTTTGCCTGCTGTGGTGTTTTCCTCGGGACGACAGAGGTGGAGGGTTGTGGCGTTGGCACAGTTGGCCTGGCCCTCTTGGTGGGTGTGGAGGCTGTGGTGTCCTCTTCCTCAAGGTCGGAATTTGAGCCTGTGGTGGGACAGAGGAGGGAGAGTGTTATTGATGGGTCTGCGGACATTGGCCGGGCATTGTGGCGACTGGCATCTCATCAGTTAGTACATGTGGCACATTTCATGCAGGGGAAAAAAGTTGACTCCCTTTTGTGTGGTAGTAGCATGGAGGTATGTGGGTGCCTGCAGTTAGGGTGTGCATGCTGCATGTGTACAGGGTGCAGATCGGATGTATCTGTGGGCAGTCTCCTGCTGATGTGTTGCATTCACACTATGGGCCAACATTGTACTTCACATGAATGGACTTAGGTGAGATTTGCATGCCTTGATTTGAGCCACCTACCTGCATCGCCCGATGTCGGGGCTCCTCTCTCCATTCCTCCTACTCCTTCAATGCTCTGCATTCCGATTGTGGAGGCACAGATTTCCTCCCATGGCTGCAATTTTATAGGGGACTCCGATCCTCCCCCAGTTGCCATTGCCAGGTTCATGTTGGCTGATAGTATGCTCCTGACTCTGAGCCGGAGATCGTCCCACCGCTTGCGGCACTGTTTGACATTGCGGGGTGTCGTTCCCACGGCACTGACCCGCTGAGCTACCAGTGCCCATATGGCCTTCTTCTTGGTTATGGCCGGTCTTGTCAGTTGGTTGGAGAATACCACTGCAGCGTTCTCCTGTAGGGTCTCCGCTAGAATGGTGAGCTCCTCTCTGGAGAAGCGGTCTTGCCGCTGGCGGTCACAGGCTTTTTTCAAAACTTTAGGCATCTTCCTGCAGGTAGAAGGTTGAAGCCGGTATTGGCGGGGTCTCAGGCTCGGATGTCCAGTGGTTTCGGAGGATGGCAATGGATTGTGTTTTTAAAGATGGCCGCCGTGCTCTTTCCCGTTCCGCCGCGGTGACGCTACTTCCGGTTCCGCTTATCTACGGTCAACGCTAATTGCGGTGACCGCTAACTACGGTCACCGCTATGTACGGCGGTGGCGGTGGTGCACCTTGCGCCGCATACGATGCCGGTAGGTGCCGTTTTGGGGGCATTACCGCCATGGCGCTGTTTACATTACCGCCATGGCGTAATGCTCGTGCGCGATGGGTCGTAATGTGGCGCACTTTACACCATCGTCCCACGGCGTTAACGTTCATTACGCCATGGCGGTAATGACGGCGGATTACCGCCAGGGTCGTAATGAGGCCCATTGTCTCTGTCTGTTCTCTCTGCTCACCTTGTTGTTTCTTGTCCCCCTTAGGTGCTGGGATTCGGCGATGTAAAGATGGAGACAGCGCCGGATCGAAGAGATGCTGTGTGGAACGGTGAGTATGGCGCAGCGCTGCTGCTGGCGATGCGACGCATTTAAAACAAAGTCTTTCCTCTGGTTTGAAGATGCAATGAATCCGGAATCAGGTAAGAAATCAGGTAATACTCTTGTTCTAATCTTTGCTTCTTTCCTTCTTTCTAGGTGCTCCAGGTTCGAGGCGGGCGTGGCAGAAGGCTGGATGCTGCTGCTGGCATGGTGAGCGTTACGCTGCTGGATGCAGAATAACGCGAAGCGTGTGCTGCTCTTCTGGCGTGGTTTAAATAGCCTTCTAAAGTAGTCCCAGGTAGGTATTCCTCCCCAACCACACCTGAGTAACAAAATAGTCCCTAAGGTAAAGTAGTCCCTTCCAGGCCTCACATGGGCTTGGATCTTCTTGCAGCATGGTCTGCATCAGGTTAGTGTGCACCTATGAGCCTGGCGCCTGTGGCACCAGGACTGATGTCCCATATGAGCCTGGTGCCAGGACTGAACCCAGACAGCCCCTAGCAGGGGTTGCTGGGTTTTCTCAAGGCAACATGATGCCTGCTCCCGGGGCTGATGGACGTGGTCTGGATGCCCGGGGGTATGCATCATGACAGGTATATGACTGTATCCGTTAAAGGAACTGGAAGCAGCGACAGGGTATAGTAACCTGATGTATGAACCCCCTGCTTATGGCAGTGATGATAGTCAAGAAGAGACTAGAAGAAAGGAAGAGATCTTTAAGGTCTTACAGGAAAAGGAGGAGAAATGTGAACGATCGAAGTAACCACAGACATAGAATGAGAGATTAAGAGATGGAAAGGAAAAAAGGACAAAGCTGACGAGATTACGCTCGTACAGAATGAATGGATGGGTGGACAGATATTGCTTAAGCTTGATGGGAAAAGTATTGAGGAAGTCAGACAAAGGGATGATCAATATGAGCAAGATAGGAAAGACAGGGAATGAGAGAAAAGGATGAAGGAAGATGAGAACAAGAGAAAGAATAGACAAAGGCGAGAACAAATGTATCAGGTGGAGCAACAAAGAAAGGAAGAAAGGGCAGAGGAGCAGAGAAAGTATGACAACAGGCAGAGGGCAGTCGAAGAACAGGATAGGCAAGAAAGGAAGAGAGAAGAGGAAGAAGCACAGAAATTAAGAGATAAAAGGATGCAGAGACGAAGGCAAGAAGAAGAGCAAAGGGCGAACGAAAAAAGGGAGGAGAGAAGACAAGAAGAGGATAGAGTTAGATGGGACGCGAGAGGGTGAAAGGAATTGAGAGGAGGAGAAAGAGCGAAAAAGGAGACAAAGGGAGCGCGATATGGAGCGCATTCAAAAAGAGTTAATGGAACCTAATCCAGTATTACAATGGGGCAATATAGAGGAGTTTGCTCCATTAGAGGAGTGAGGCATTGAGGCAGTGCCAGGGCCGTCTAGGGAAGACCTAGAAGACAATTTTAACATAGGGAGCATCAGAGATAGGATCGATAAAGCCTATCAAGACTTAAAGGAAAGTAGCCGATTGGAAAGTCGAGGGAAGGGAGGTCAATCTTTGGCCATCCACCCACGAAGAGAAGGAAAAGACCTGTTTAGTCTCGAGCATAGAGCACTGTCTCTAGACAGGCTGACTTTAAACAACGGTGAAGGAGATGAGACTCACACTAGCTGGGGACTGGATATGTCAGATTAAGAGGGTATCCCTCCGCGGAGAGGAGTGGGAAAGCGCATGTGGTCCTGAGGGATGCATGCTGACAGACAAGGAAGTAAGATGGTCTGATCTAGAGCAGCCTAAAGATAGGACGCCAGATCCTATAGCATATCCCGAGCGACCTAAAGGACGATCACATAGTGAGAAAGACTACCATATGTGAGCAAGCTAAGATCATTGCCAGTTATAAAACGATGCAGAGCCATTGTCCTTACTATGGATAGGCAAACAATGGGAGCCGATTGTGGATTTGGGTGCATGCAGTTCCCTTTATTGGAGAAAAGAGGGGCTAGAACACAGTATATCCCATGTTCGCAGATGGATAAGGATAGTTTAAGGGCTGGGGCGGGAAAATTGATTTATGAGGTAGAAAAGATGACAGGAGGAAATACGTTAGCAATAGGGGACATTAAGGGTCTCCAAGCAGCCATTCTTGGGGAAAGGGCTGATGACATTTGGACAAGAGCAGGCTATTCAAGTGTCACAGCACAGAACACTGTGCATGATCTAGTACCATTTAATATTTAATAATTGTAGAGCAGACGTCTGGAGAACTCTCAGTGTACAGTATCCTGACACGTCAGATATGGGTGCAATCATGGCTCGTAAGATGCAGGAAGATCCACTTGCTTACATTCAAAGTATTCAGCAACGGTGGACCCTTGAAACTCGGGTGCCATGGGGGAAGACAGCGGCGGTATTTTACCACATTTTATGTCAGGGATTACCAGAGCAAATACTAGTAGTGGGAATGGAAGCAAGGCCTTGGGCAGAAATACAGCTGACCATAGTACATCACTGCCGGCTGCTGCAAGAGAAAAATAGAAAGAGGGAAGAGGCTAGAGGCTTGAAAACCCAAGGAAGCCAAGTTAGCACAGAAGACATTGTCAAAACACACCATAGAAGAGGCAGTATTGACAAGCGGAGAAGGGCTGGGAATGCAGCAAGCAGTGGGTACACCACAGGCAAATAATCAAAGCCAGATGGACCAAGGAGGGAATGGGTTCATGCCACGAGGCTGAGGAATGGGCTATAGAGGAAGGGGTACTTTTCAAAATAATCAAGGTAGCTTTCAGAATATGCAGAATGATAATCAGACTATGCAAGGAGGATTTAACCAAGGAGGGCAAGTTAAAAGAACACCTCCTATATGTTGGACATGTAGCAGGACAGGGCACATCACACGCATATTTGGAAGCCAAGGGTATGTACAGAATGGCCAATTCTCAAGAGGGGGGACAGTTTATCCTCCGACATATAGCCCACAAGCTAGGAATGGGTTTGCGCAAGATCAGAGGTGCATCAAGTGCAAGTGCCGCAAATGCAACAGGCACAGCAGCCACAGCAAGCATCATTGAATCCGTCGCAAGGACAGTCACAGCATGCACCCATGCAGATCAGCAGAACGCAAACACAGGGCAGTTATTGACACCTACAATAGGGGGTGTCACTGTGGTGAAGGAAGTCCTTTCACAGGTATGGGAATGAGTATATACCCACAATAGGACAGCTCACAGAGTGACTTGATGTGTTCAGTTCTAACACCAGACCCTCAAGAGGAACCAAGGGTTGATGTGACCATAGGAGGCAAATCTTTTTTCTTTTTTTAGTAGACATTGGTGCAACTCGTATACAAGAGGGCAAATATCCAATATCGGGAAATGCCATGAATGCGCAAGGCTTCTCTGGAGCTACAAGTAGAGTTCCTTTTACTGATGAATTACCAGTGTCGATAGGGAGTGTGACATGTATGTTCCATTATTGTATTCACAGCAGACACCAGTTAATATTCTGCGGCGAGATTTAATGACAAAGCTTAAAATGCCGATTTCTTTTACTTATGATGGCATAGTGTATTCTACGCCAGGGATACATTATTTAAACATGGGTACATTTATATTGGCATTTACAGGGCACATGGCCCTGCGAGGAGTGCCGATGGAACCTGAAGTCTTTCTTTATGGGATATGCATTCTGTTGACGTGGCTACCCGGCTTAGTGGGAAAAATTATGAGAATACCTGATGAGTTCTTGTTCAGGCCACAGATACCTATGGACGAAGAGGCAGACAGACTATTCCCTTAGGGTTATTTGTAGCTATAGTACGAGGGGAATTAGCGTTGCTTGAAGGAAACTATGATGAGGTCAGGCCATGGAGGACAGTGATTGCCATTGGGGAAGGGTATAGATTGACTGATGTCACAGATGAGGATATGTTTAAAGATGATCCAGCAGATGATGAAGTGATATTTGAGATGAATATTACATATTGGATCAAAATAGAGAAAAGAGAGGTCCCACAGCGAAAGATGATAGTGCAGCAGCATCCAGCATATTTTGACGAGGACTTGGAAAAAGTGCCATCCTATTTATGGACTACAGGCCCCTATGAAGTAGGCCTATTGAAGATGGTAGGGGAGGTTAGATTAAACTGAAGCCAGGAGCAATTTTACCTCGAGCAAGACAGTGCCCCATTTCTCGAGAGGCGGATGAGGGTATTTTTAAGACTATTACAGCATTAATGAAACAGGGTATCTTAGTGACGTCAGAGTCACTGTGCAATACTGCTGTGTACCCTGTGAAAAAATCAAAAGGCGGGGTCAGTCGTGGAGATTAATTCAGGCCATGAGGCCAATTAACCAGATTGTAGAGTCCTAGTTTCCTTTAGTTCCAAATCCTGTGACTTGAAAAATGTGTTTTTCTCAATCCTGTTGCATAAGGACTCCCAAGACTTGACGTCATTTACGTTTCGTCAAACCAAGCTGAAGAACACTCGTTTGCCCCAAGGGTATTGTGAATCTCCACCGATCTTTAATAGGGTCCTGCAGATGAACCTAGGCAATATTGATTTGAAAAGTGTTGAGCTGCAATAAGTAGAAGATATTTTGGTTTGTAGCACGACACAAGATGAGTGCAGGCAAGACTTGATTCAGTTGATGATTATCCTAGCAAACAAGGGAAATAAAGTAGACAAAGAGAAGCTGCAGTATTGTCAAGAAGAGGTGTTATACATAGGCCAGTTGATCTCACACAAGGGAAAAAAGGTTACACCTGAAAGAGCTGAGGCAATTATGAAAATAGCAAAACCGCACACAATAAAGCAAATGCAGCAGTTTCTGGGATTATGCAACTATGTTAGAGTGTGGGTATTTGATTATAGTTCATATACAAGACCCCTTATGCCGGCTCTAAATAAGACACAAGTGAACAAGGATAAAATAGAATGGACTGAGGAAATGGAGGGGGGGTTTGAAGAATTAAAGAAAGCAATTTGTACTGCTCCAGTTTTAGGAATTCCCAACTATTCTGAGGAGTTCTTTTTGTTTTCGCAAACAATTGGGACAGTTATGACAGCAGTGCTTACACAGAGGACTACACTAGGGTACAAACCTCTGGCATATTATAGTGGGATTTTAGATCCAGTTATGAGAGGACACTTTCCTTGCGAACAATAGTTGGCAGCAGCCGCATTCGCCATTGAGAAGTCTACCAGCATTCTGATGGGATGTTCTATGACGTTGTTCGTTGAAGATGCTTTGTTTGCTATTTTGGAAAAACCAAAGGACGCATTGACATCTCAGAGAGCATCTGCATATGAAGTAGCTATCTCAAACCCAAAGATTAAGATAGTCAGATGTAGAATAGTGAACCCTGCCACATTTATAGCCGAGTCCATGGCAGAGGGTGAGCATGTGCATGACTGCTGCAGATATGAGGAGTCCTATGATGACATACCGCGTGCAAAGGACAACGCGTTGTCAGGAGGGGAGATTCTCTTTATTGACGGGTCATCGAAAATTGATCAAAATAATGGGGAAAGGCAGACTGGTTCAGCTGTAGAGAGACACAGGGAAAATAGGGGATTTGAAATCGTGGCAAGCATAAGGCTGCCACCTCATTTTTCGGCACAAGCAGCAGAATTGGTGGTGCTTATTATTGCGCTTGAGAAATACGAAGGGGCTGAAGTGATGTTGTACAGTGACTCTGCCTATGTGACATCAACCGTGCACGTAGGGCTAGCACATTGGGAAAGGAGGGGCTACCTCGGAGCAGGCGGCTCTCCAGTGCAGCACGCAGCATTATTGGACAGGCTTATTAAGGCACTACAGCTCCCCGCAGCCATCGCAATAGTTAAATGCACAGCACATACTAAGAGAACTGATTTTATTTCATGCAGAAACAAAGATGTGGACGAAAAGGCCAAAAGGGTTGCATATTCTTCAGATATCTCGGGTTTTGATACTCCCAGTGTAAGAAAGGGGGTGACTAAGGCTATGTTAATGCAAGAAGGGTTTAATCATTTGCGGAAAACACAGTTGATGGAAATTCAAGGCAGTGCACCACAGGAAGAGCAAGAATTATGTAAATAAAGGGGGTGCTCTTTATCCCCCTGTAATACATTATGGCGGCAAGACAGAAACTGGAAAGCCAGTGATGCCAGTAGCATTATTAAGGGTAGTGCTTGAACAGCTGCACTACCCTGTGCATATAACTAGGGAAAGTCTTGGAGCAACTATTGCGGAGGACTGGTTTGTACCGAACCTGTTAGAACACGTTGCATTTTATGTAGTAAATTGCATCGTATATCAAATGTTTACTGCTGGGCACACACTGCGAACAATCAGAGGAGTGATTCCTCAACCAAATGGTCTTTTTCAGCATTTACATATTGACTATGTTGATATGCTGCAAGTATGTAGTGAATATAGATATATGATAGTGGTGGTGTGTCCCTTTTCGAGATGGATCGAAGCAGGTCCATGTACACACCCTGATGCCACTTGTGCAGTCATGTTTATAGTACAAGAAGTCTTTCCAAGGTGGGGAGTATATGAGGTGCTGAAATATGACAATGGCCCCCATTTTGTTAATGAATTATTTGAGCAGATTAGTCTATTACTGAACACAAAGCATATATTTTCTTCTGCTTATCACCTGCAAGCGAACAGGATATGTGAGAGACTCAATTGTCTTCTCAAAGAGAGAATTGCTAAACTTAAATTGTCACTGAAGAAGGGATGGCTCTATTGCCTGCTCTTAGCATTGTATGCATTAAGGAATCAGCCTGGGTAGGACCACCACCTCACACCCCATGAGCTAGTGACAGGGAGGCGTATGAGAACGCCTCTGACTCCTCCATCGAGGAATAGAAGTGATGCCCAGAAGACAGCAGAAATGTTAGGAAATTAGTTACTTGTGGATTTGACATGTATGACCACTAGTATCTGTTTAATTTCAGATCAACTCAAGCGCAAGGGGTGTTGGTCTCAGGACGCAGATGAAGACCATTCAGCAACCGGATCTAAAGAACTATTACCAATACCTAAAATATTTGTTGGAGACCCAGTCCTGGTGCGCAACTTCACAAGGAAGTGGCACAAGCCCCATTTTAGTGGACCTTTTATTGTTGAAAATGTCACTCAGCAGTAAATGTTCAAGAACGATGCGCCTGGATTCATTTGGGCGATGTCAAACCGTATGCTGGTGAGACCAATGGACTCCCAACCGTTGATTCGGAAGCAAGACAAGAAGAAGAATTTCAGCACGTGCAGACTCGATCGATGATGAGGAAGAAGGACGCTAAGATTGCTGAATAAATAAATACAAGTGTGCATTTGGACTGTGGCTCACCTTTGACACTCTTTATAGATATTTTAGCAGGAGTGCAAAAGCAAACATTCTTGAGCCGCAGGAATCTTTGAATTGGACTTTAGAAAGTGTTGAAGTACTGCAAAATATGCCAGATTTGGACTTTCAGTCACCCCAATGGTCCTGTCTAATGCAGACGCCCACAGGCTCCTTCTCATTGTTTTCATTTTTATTTTACTAGTTCATTCTTATCTTGTTTGGCGTAATACTAATATTCCTGTGTTTCTGCAAGATCCCAAAAATCGCCCTGCAATTAGACGGTTCCTTATGGAGATAATTGAGCAGATCTGGAAGCTACCTGATCATCTAACGAATTTTCCAGATTAAAAAGGTTTTTTCCTTCCTTCAAAGAAGTACACAGGCACAATGTTGAATCCTGATAATGACACAGTGGTGGGAAATGAGAAAACTCAACGACGTGTGGAGAATCGAAAGTGGTGGGGACTAATGTATTGGTGTATAATATATGCATGCTCATCATTTATTAATATTTTTCTGTTTTTGCTAATCCACACTGTTTACTTTATTGGTTCCAAAAAGGTAGCAGTCCCCTTGATTCTCCCCACTTCAGTGACCCTTGCAGAAATGTCTGTTGCAAAGAGACCAAGACCATATGTGATTTTCCCTACACCAGCAGTTCGTGTAGGGTTGCATACTCCTAAGACAAGTCTAAGGTCCCTCCTATAGGAAGAATGTCTACTGATGTATTTCTTGAGTATCTTGCAAGCACTTACTTCGTGAAAGGGAGACAGAAGAGAAGCATAAGGGAAGATGATTGTGAGTTAAATAATTATCTAGACAGTACAGCACGTTTGGGGAATAACATGTGGTATTAGCACATGAAAGAGGTGGGGAAAAGACCTCTGAGGAGAGTTGCTATGTTTGTGTTCTCCTACCCTATGCATTGGGGAATTCTAAGATATTCAGAGCTATAGAAATAGAAGTCCAGACAGCTCATTGCCTGACTCACCTTGCTCTCTGCCATACGAGAGGTCAATTCCAGGGTTGAACAGATTCCTTCGTATACAATGGTCAGCTCCAGAAGAAGATGATTATGTTCAAGATTTAAAAACAAAATCGAGAGCACACACCAGAGATCATGTAATAAGATACGAACAGCCTGGAATGAAGGGAGCAGGAATCAGATGGGAAGTAAATAAAAAGCTCAATTAAAATGATGAAGAAATACAAAGATGCAAGGAGAGAGGTCAGATGCAAACCTGGGGAGCAGTACTTTCTCCAGATGGATGGGAAGAAGGCCTATTTGTATGCAGAGCAGTGGCAGTAACAGGACATCACAAATCAGTTATGGATTGTGTGGAAAAGGGATGCAAACCTCTCTGGCCGAAGCTTGCAAAATTACTGACATGGGTTGAAGATAAAGGAGGCCCATTGCAGATAGTGCTTCTGGCTAGTGCAGCGCTACGCTTCAGAAACAATGCCACAAGACAAGTTGGAAAGAGTCAGCAGTGTGGTCGAATTTTCAATGTACCAGGAATAATGGATGGGACAGTGGTGATAATGGACCACTACTGGCCGTGTGGATCCAGAGATTATATGAAGCTGCTCAAGGACTGGGGAGGGCTATGTTCTATAGTGATCGCTCATGTTCCAGCATTGGTGATTTCCGAAGAGTGACCTGAACATTGGAGAGTTTCCAAAGGCAGAGACCCACCTGAGAAAGAGGAGATCAGTTGGATTCCTCAATCGAACAAAGAGGGAGAACTATTTTTCAGCTAATTCGATAGAAGCTTTCAATGAAATTCCATATGAACATAGGTTGTTCAGCCAGAATTCAGCGATATTCACGACAATCTTCATGCCAGGGATCCAGACGATGGCGATTGCCAGATGGTTACAGATAACCAGATGGGAGCTCCCGCAGACAATGAACACTACCATAAAGGGATTCAAAGCAATCAAAGAAGAGCTGAGAGCCATAAGACTAATGATTCTCCAGAATAGATACGTCCTGGACATGATCACAGCTATGAATGGAGATGTTTGTGCTAAAATTGGAGAATCATGTTGCACGTTCATACCTCCTCACAATGAAGAGAATGGGACCTTGACAGAGGTTGTAACGCTGTGGATGAACTTGCACGTCAAGATGGAAAATGAAGTGGAAGACATTGCAGACAACAGCTGGTTTGCATCAATCTTCTCATGGGTACCACAATGGATGGCGAATATCTTCAAGTTCCTTTGAGCATTGTTGGTGATGATCATGTTTGGATTCTGTGTGATCAGGATAATAATCACGCAGTGCAAGAAGACAGCAAAGAAATCAGTAGGAATCAAGATCATGATTGATGTGGAGTCAGGGTTTGAACCCAAAGAGCTGACTAATGAAGAAATCAGAGACTATGCAAAAGCAAGTATTCGTGCACCTGAGGGAACTACGTTGGATACGTTCCTGTATCCAAGAGACCACAATAGGTATGTGGGAAGATGGATCTACTGCACCCCGAGTGGACAGTGCAGCCACATGACCTGTAGTGTGGATGACCATGTAAAATCAGCAGGATCTTTGAAAGGTGTGATGAAAATATGTACTCCGAAGAAGCACTTCTTCAAGATAGGATGTCTGCTGAGTTTGTGTGATAGGATGCAGGAAGAATTTCTTGGCAGTGGCATGGGCACATGCTTTACATTTCATGCACTTAGTGAATCCCGTATGAGAAGCTGGAAGCCATGTATTAGAACGCTGGATCTTGCCCATGGGGGGTAAAAAACTAGACACAAGTTTGTCCCTTAAAGAGGGAGCACGTTTATAAGTCATAGTTGGACGGTTGCCCAAAATGGGCTTCAAGTCATCATCAAGGGTAAGAACATGCCAATGCCTTGCCACAATTTTACGAATGTCATTGGACGAGGTATCAAATGTAATGATGAGTCTAGGATCATCATTTGACACAATTTTGGGACCAGTATCATAAAGCAAGGAATCTCTGGACATGCCACGAGCTTGAAGATATGCCGTTTCAATCGTTCTTTTTTGGTAACCTTGCTTCAAAAAATCCATAGCTGCCTGTGCACAATGATAGTCAAAACAGGCGATGTTGGAGCAATTGCGGCGATATCGAATGAATTCCCCATAAGGGATGGATTTTTTACAAGGTGTAGGATGACAACTATTGGCATGGAGTGGTAAACCAGTATTGGTAGATTTCTTATGTAATGCAGTACTGATACCTGAGTCATCCATCATAACGGTCACATCCAGATAGACAATTTTAGAGCGGCTGTGGCATTCAGTAAAACTGAGATTGACCTGGTTATTGTTGATACTTTTAACAAATGATAGCCAATCCCTTTCGGTGCCCTTCCAAATGATGAAAACATCGTAAATATACCGCCACCAAGAAATAATCTGTGTCGGAAAGCAAGATAGTAATAGGTCAGAAAGGAAAGTAGCCTCCCACCACCCCATTGTGAGATTAGCATAGGATGGTGCAAAGGTGCTCCCCATCGCGGTCCCCCTTACTTGCCGATAGAAATGGCCTTCAAAAAGAAAAACATTGTTGTGTAGCCAGAATGAGAGCATATCCAAAATCATAGTGCTGTGTCCAAGGTAGTTTAAGGAGCGAGTGTCCAAAAAGTATTTACATGCAGATAAACCAATGGTGTGACTAATAGATGTGTATAAAGAAACTACATCTAAAGTGGCCAAAAGTAAACCTTCCTCCCAGGGTGTGTTGGTAACGTGTTGTAAAAAATCCTTAGTATCCCTCAGGTAGGAGGGTAACACTGTGACAAATTTGATCAGTGTTTCATCAATGAATTGGGCTAGATGTTCCAATAATGAGCCACATAGAGTAACAATGGGCCTACCTGGGGGATTAATAAGGCATTTGTGCGTTTTAGGGAGGAAATAAATGGTAGGTATAGTATAGCATGTAGGAGTAAGAAATTTAACCAGATCATCCTCCAATAAACCTTCATTCGTCCACCTGGTACACAAAGCAATCAAATCTATCCTAATTTCTTCAGATGGGTCCTTCAACATTTTGGTGTAACATTGGCGGTCATGTAATTGTCGATTGGCCTCAATGACATATTTAGTTCTATCCTGGATGACAACATTGGAGCCCTTGTCGGCTGGTTTGATGACAATATTAGATAGCAGCTGGAGTTCATTCATGGCCTGGCGTTGAGCAATAGTGAGATTCTGTTTGGTGGTACCAGCCTTATGACGAAGTTTTCTGAGATCATCAATGCATAAATCATGGAAAGCCTCAATACAGCCACCGACAGGAAATTGAGGGTTAAATCTGGATTTAATTTTGAGCTTGGTCCGTATATCCCAATTGGGATTGATGTCAAAATCAGAAAAGTCAATATTTAATGAATCATATTTATCATCATCAAGGCATGCCAGATCCATGAGTGATGGAATGTCTGAAATTAAAAGATCGGTGCCACCCATACGAGGTATAGAGCGTTTTATAGGGGCATCAGTGTTGGAAAAGAATTTTTTTAGCTTGATTTTACGCATAAACTTGTCAAAGTCTATGCGTACTTGGGCGTAATCATAGTTCACAGTGGGGCAGAAATTAAGACCCAGTCATAACAACAAGGTCTGGGATTTGGTGAGGACATGAGACGACAAGTTGATAATTTGGCAAATCTTCATATTGTCTATAATTGATTTTTGGCCCCAGAGCGCGTTGCTCTGCCCTGTTGCGGCGCCTTTTGACCGGTTCCCACGTCGGCCTCGGCTATTGACTTTTTTGCCTGCGATTTTTGTCCTCTTCCTCGTCCTTTGGGCTTACCACGACCTCTGCCTCTTTTTTGATTTTTCCCATCCTGACATAAAAGTCTCATTTCATCTAAAAAATTCATTTTGGGAATGGGCTCGTCAGTCTCAGATGCAGAGATATCTGATTCAGAGGTGGTCGCGGCTAGGTCACCAGATGGAACAGACATTGACTGTGTAGCATTGGTTTTGCGGAGAGAGTAAAAACGTTTAGCGAATGTAAAAACACGACCCATCTCATAGTCTGTTTTGTCTCGTAAAAATTTCCTGTGTTTCCTGTTTGATTTCATCTTCATATGTAATTAAAGCTTCATCAATTTTTTTGCGTAAAGATTTACCTTCCTCTGTTGTGGGGACTTTGGTAAGATCAACCTCTACATTACCCAATTCTTTGAGTGCTTGCTCACGATCCAATTTGGCATACTTTACTAAGATTGTCAAAAACTTGCCAGAGCAATCTTTGCTAGCTTCTCCCCATTCCTCGAGCATTAATGGATTTTGATCCTCAAAGGACGGAGTAGTCATAATGCGTAAACCTTGTGGTATTCTCTCAATGTCCAAATAATTTTGAAGAGAATGCTCCTCCCACCACTTGGATATTTCCCTTCGTCGGAGTCTCTCGTATTCCCTCAGCAGGAACACTTCCTTGCTCACATTGCTGCTAACTTTTTTATTAACCCCAATAGTGGGTAGTGTGGAGATAGATTCCTGCTCTTCACAGAATAAATCCTTGGCTTGGAGTAGCCGGGCTGCTACCCAGGCGTCCTGCATGCTCGTCATACTATGGCTGCTAAAATTCATGGATAATATCAAAAAATGTCCGACCAAACAAGAACCCAGAGAGCGGAGTACCGTCTATTAATGATGAGAGCGGTAACCAGAAGGACCTAATAACTCGTGCGGGCTAGGAGCCAAAAATGCAATAAATACGTGTAAAGCAACGGGGAAGTGAAAACAAACTGACAACACACGCTTACCTTGCAGCGATCTCCTGTGCGTCCTCCGGCACACGTGAAAGCGCCGGCCGGCAAGGTGGCTTCAGTTGTTATATTCCTGCGCGTGTATTGGATCCCAGTCCTATCGGCAGTATCATCTGCCTCCAGCGGCAGCAGTCCTCTTCAGAACACGAAGCATGAAAATAGGACGCGCACAACGTGACGGTCCCGGTGCAGATTCAAACATGGAACACTCCGTGTTAAACAAAATAGCAGAAAAGGAGGAAAAAGCGAATCGCACTCCCGCAGGCACAGAGAAAACAAATGCCAGGTTCAGTAGGGGGTCGGAAGAAACACCGCAGACACAGTGAAACAATTACTGATGTCTTTTAATGTTCATACAGAATAAAAAAACCAAATGCATCGTGCAAAAACCAAATGCACGACACAAAGCAGCACATAGAGGACAGAACAGCAGGACGCCTAAGTTAAGCAGCCTGCAAACAACGCGTTTCGCGCTATACTGAGCGCTTGATCACGTGAGGGGGAAAGGGTTGGGCAGTGGTAAATACACCACCAACAACAGTGCCTTAAATATGTCAATGGCAACAGCTGCTACCAACACAAGAGGGAACAGGGGCGGCCATGTTGGAAAGGAGTGTGTAAACATGCTGAAACAGACGAATGAAAGCACAGTGCTTTTGCAAACGCTTCTGTCAATGATCAGTAGAAGTAAAGTAAAACTGACCAAGGTGTAAAACATAGTGTGAAACACCACAGTCTCCAAATAGGGAAAAAAAAACCTTATATATATATAAATACATTAGGCAACTTTGTACAGCATATTAATATGCTGATCTCTGTGGCACCACGTAGAGTGGTTTGGTTTTAGAAGGGGCCCAGAGGGATGGGTGCAGAGGAGTACAGGGAGTGGGGCGAGAAGGAAGGTAACAAAATGATACACAAAAAAACACAAAATAAGATTCCAGTTAAAGAAAACATATTGGACATCATTAGCAAAAAGAAAGCATGATTCCTAAATGTACATGTTACCCTATAACTCTTGATAGCATTATTGCCACAGGTAAACACTACTTTGCAATCTTATACTATTACCATTTATCCAATTATACATTACTTTTATAATTGGTTTTACAATTTAAATTTTTAGAATTTGAGTCATCTCAAGCTTGATCCTTACCAGTTGGTAAGTCAGCCTACTTTTTATCATGTATTGTTTTAGGTAGTGCACCCAACTACTTTCTTATTATTTATACAGTTGTCAATTGACTTATAATTTGTTTATTATAATTTGAGACATCCACTCTCTGTTTGCTTCACTTAGGGTATATTTATTATTTTTCAGGTATAATTTTTATTTGCCAATATTATACTCTTTTGCTCATCTTGAATCTGGACATACGGTATGTTGCATCTTCCCACATGCACATTTAGGAATCATGCTTTCTTTTTGCTAATGATGTCCAATATGTTTTCTTTAACTGAAATCTTATTTTGTGTTTTTTTGTGGATCATTTTGTTACCTTCCTTCTGGCTTCAACCTTACATTGAACACTGGTATGACATTTTTCTTTATTCTACATTATACATGGCTGTATTATTATTTGGATGTTATACTATTTGCTTATGTTTGCTAATTTGCAAATTGGATACTATTTCTTCTTTATTATTGGGACAAATGTACAGCCTTGATAACGACCGGATAGGTCGAAACACGTGTCGGCTGTTCTACAATCAATAAATGGAGTACTGAAACCATTGAATATGACTAACTATGGACTTTAATAACAAGATTTTGGATCTGCGCATTGTGTTTACCTTCATTGCCCAGTTTATAATTCTCTCAACATTAGCCTCCCTCAGTCGGGCCAGACCAACCACTCACTATGGATATCCCTTAGTCAGGTTCATACTTGACGTCACAATGTTCATGGGTGTATTACTACTCACCCTTATTCGTCGGCATCCCTCAGACGGTTTCACATTTGCCTCCACAACGTGCCAAAGACTTTCAACTGTACAAGTGATTTCACTTGACGCTCGTATGACCACTTTGACACCTTATGTCAGCCTCCGCTAAGGCCTCTTGGTACTGGTAGTTTCTACGATAACCGAAGACTTTCGACTATGCACAGGATTTAACATAACCTGATCAGGACCACTTTGATTTCTCAGTTCAACACATTCTCCTTGTTCAGGAGCGAGGCACCAGTCAGAGTACTTCGAATGAACGCAACTGTTCTTCATCGCACTTGCACAATGCTACACCCATAGAGCTTGATCTAACATATATTAACACCATAACCACACATTTTTAAGGAATTTCAGGCAGGTTTTCTTCATGACATTTGGAGCAACACAAGATTCCGAAGAGTAGTAAGTTATGAATGCTATTATTAAAAGTGTGATTGTGATTTGTTGTGCCTTCTGTTGTCTCTACCTCTTTACCCTCATCCTCGTATGAAGGTTATTTTTTATTGATGCACAAGCTGTGACCCATACTAACGCAACCCCAACCCAGGCAGGTATGGCCACCATATTAGGTAAGGCAATGAGCACTGCCAAACCAGTAAGGAGAAGAAGGCGTAGTGCAAACTTAGATTAAATTCAGGTTGATTCATATCTAACTGATTCAGCTAATAGCGGCTGAGTAGCTAATAGCATGCTAATAGCATGTGGTAAAACACATGACCAAAGTAGGTAAACAAACCACTGGAGAAGTCTGTTATGTCTGCTCTCTCATCCCCTACGCCATGGGTGCCTCCAGAATGTTTGTGGCAACTGAAATTCCGGCAGCAAGAGCAAAATGCCTCATACATTTACATTGTGCACCACAAGAGGAAGATTTCAAGGGAAAAGAGCTATCTTGAGATGGATGTCCAAAAAGACTTTTCAATATGAAGATAACTATATAAAGACTCCAGAAATTATGGATGATTCCTGGAACAAAGATCAGGCCATAGAATACATAACTGAAGGTCCACAAAAAGGAGAAACAAGGATAATGGCACAAAAGAAGTTACCATGTCCCAAAAGAGGACCAGTAGAGATAGGAGGAGTACCAGGATGCTGGGAAAGACCACAGATGCTGGTATAAGGACACATATACACAGCTAACGGGTGGAAAGAAGGAGAGGTGGGGAGCAAGTCACATGCGCTCCTAACAGTTCCAGTACGAATAGTACAAGAGGAAAACGACAAATGCCTGAAAGAATGAGAACCAAGTGCTAAGTTACTAACATAGGTGGAGAACTAAGGTGGCCAATGCCCATAATACCAATCAATGAGAAGGTTGGAACAGCAGTATTTATGGATCACTATTGGTTCTGCGGATCAAAGGCATACGTGTAACTGCCACCTAACTGCAGAGGGATGTGCTCACTGGTGTATCTGAACACATCAGCACTGGTAGTACCCCAGAAAGACATCAAAGTAGATGTATTCCCCATGATGGACTCTACAAGAGAAAGAAGAGATCTGTAGAGCTGACCAGAGTAAAGAGGGGAAACTATGCATCATCATAAATGGACAAGTCCCTGGATGCAATACCACCAGAGCATTGACTGTTTAGCAGAACAGAAATATTCTTTGCATCCATCATTCCAGCAGTGCTGGCCAGCACAAACGCAAAATGGCTACAGATTACGAGGTGGGAGCAGATGTAGGCAATACATTTGACTATCAAGCAATCAAAGAAGAGCTACGAGCAGTGAGGTTAATGGCGCTACAGAATAGATATGTTCTACATCTACTAAGAGCAATGGAAGGAGGAGTTTGCCCCAAGATCGGGTCTTCTTGCTGTACATTCGTTCCAACAACTGACGAAGACAACAGCGATCTCACTGAGGCGGTTACCAGATTATCAGAGATGCATACCAAAATAGAGGCAGAGATGAATGCTGCAGGAAAAGATGATGGTTAGCTCTCATATATCTTCTCATGGGTACCAACATGGATGGCCAATAGACTGAAGGTGTAAGCAGCAACACTAGTGTTAGTATTACTGACTTTCTGTGTTATCAGAATATGCATCACACAATGTCACAAGATGACTGAAAAGAGTTAGGGATGAAAGTGCTAGTAGATTTGGAAGCAGGCGATGACAAGATAATAAAAGCTTGAGATACACTGACGGCCCAGACAACAGACTGTCCTCTGTTTCTGGCTGGAGTATTGTTCAAGTATCCCTACGACACCAAAGGCTATTGGTGAAAATGGATTTGGTGCAACACTGGAGGAGATTGCAGTTAACGTCACATGGATCTTGGATGATCATGCAAGATTCTATGGACACCTAGGGGGAGTGACAAAGATCTGGCTCCCAAAGCTGAAGGTGAATAAGGCTGGAGTTGTGGTCGACAAGTCAACCAGAGGGGGATTGAAGAGAGGGTCCCCGGTATGGCCCTTATGACCACTATGTGACTGTCGACTCGCAGAATGAAGAATGAAAGGTGTAGCTCTTTGGACAGTCACCGATGGCACCAATGTATCACATATATGACAACAGATATTCTCTCGGACAGCCATTAAACCGTATCTAGTTGATGATTTTGAGAAGACAGAGGTCTCATCAATGGATCAGATCGACTGACAATAAAGCCAGGCATCAATGACCTCATTAGAGACATCACGACATAGCCGCATTAGCGATGAAGCAAATAAGCATCCACTCATGAAGCTAGATGCATAGACATGCACTATATTTAGTACTTGTAGACATGAAAAACATGCTTATAACTCCTGTAGGTAGAGGACGGATACATTTACATAATGCTAAGAACCTTTCCTTTCTTTTGCCAAAGCGAAAACGCAAGATGCAGAATATACGTGGATCTAGCTTGCATATGCTTTATTGCAACTAACTATAAGAAGCCATGAAGACACATATAGAAAGGAGGATAGCACAGGGGCAACGCACTAGTCTCGGAAGCAAGATCACACAGAGCAAAAGAGGTTTGAAACCCGCATCCACGCTTAGAAACCAAACTCCGGTATGGTATTAGGCGCATTATAAAAAAACAATCAAATGAAATTAAATGGAATCTATAGCGTGACTGAAGTAAATCAGGTTAGAGAGACAGGACTCAGATACATGGAAGGGGAGAGATGATCCCTGCAGCACGAGGTGATTAGCTGTTGTTCGCAGAGCTGGTGTTCACAGCCAAGGACAAGGGCAGGTGGAACATTCCTGGTTCCCAGGAAGAAAGCCACCTGCCAGAAATTCAGAATAAAATCCTCATAATTGCAGACAGAAGGGCTTCACTTTGCGGTCCTCTCACACGTAACCCAGCAGAACAGGACAATGCTCATTTAGTCATGGTGGGAAGAGAAGCTGTTCCCAGCGAGACAGAGAGTAATGATACAAGTGTTGCCCACCAAAACTGCAAAATGCAGGCACTCTCCCAGGCTAGGTGATCAGACCAGTGGCAACAATATGGAACACACAGTCCTCAATATTCATTCCCATCACCTTGAAAGGGTACACTGAGCTCTGTGACCAGAAAGGGTCCCAAGCCTAGGAGGACCCGCTCTAGCCAATCCAGAAGCTCTATTTGTGAGGTGGTGCAAAATGTTGTACAGGCCAATGGTCTTCCTGCGACCCTGCAACAGTGTAGTTTGCAACATTTAGGGGGTAGTCTCAGGCGGAGCCACCTGATATGAGGGACCAATAGACAGACTGATTTATAGTGGTTGTATACATAGTTAACCCAAACTGACCAATGAGGACACCCCGTAGGTTTTGGAGGTGGACCTGATTTTTGTGATGTCACTCATGCGTAAAAATGTGTGACACAGGCTCAGAAGCCGAGAGAATGCTGGGGAATTATTTGTCCTGTATGATCCCTGTCTGTGTTGGATAATAAAGACCGTATACTTTGCCTCATGGCTGAGTCTTCCGTTCTTGCGGTGGGGAATCTTTGATGGGCCCAAATACCTCTTCAAATATTCTGGACGAATGCTGTGAGGTCTCATCCGGAAGTCCTTAACACACCTGTGGGTCTGTGGTAAGTACAGAAAACAGCTGCAATTTTGCTTTTAAGTTTTGCCTCCATAGTATAAATCTCGGCCCGTAGCATCCCACACGTCCCCCAACCCTCCCTCAGCATCCACATCCTTGTTGCTACTGCTCCCGCCCACCTCCCAGCCCTCCCAGCGCCACTGATTGACACTTGAGGCCAGGAAACAACCTGATGAGGGTGTAGTGGGCACACTTCCTCCACAAAACCCTTTCATCTGTGGCTCCATGGTAAGCACAAAAAACAGCTGCTGCATACCCCGCTGCCATTGTGCTTTTAAATGTTGCATCCCTAGTGTAAATTTCGGCCTGTAGCATCCCACGCCTCCCCCCACCATCCAAGGCATCCACATCCTTGTTGCTGCTGCTCATCTCCCAGCCCTCCCACCACCCCTGATTGGCCATTGAGACTCTATAAGTGAAGGGTGTGGTGGGGAGCAGGTCCCCGAGACTCGCTGGTGCATTTGGCAACTGTGAATGCTCCCTCTAGGGGAATCAAATGGGAGAAAATGTGGGATTCCAATTTGCATATACACACTATGGGCCTCATTACGAGTTGCCCGGTAAAACCGGGTTCATTACCGGCATGCCGGAATGAGCGGGTCCGTGCTCGTATGAACCCGCTAATAGCGGGTGATTACGAGTGCGCGAGCACGCGCGTTACTCCATGCCGGTAGTGGCAAAACCCCCATGCTGGTAACGGGCCACCATCCCCCCTATACCGGCATTGCGGGTACCGCCCATTCCGTAACCGCGTCATAACAACCACTAAACAACGGCACAGTAATACCGGCACGGTATTACCGTGGTCGCAAAAAAGGACCCGGAAATTACGTCATCGCGCAGGAACGGGAAATGACCCGGCGGCCAGCTTTAAAAACACAATCCATTGCCATCCTCCATAACCACCACTATACTCGTGTTGTTGTGTGCCACAACTGAAGCAGGATGTCGAAGGCCACCAGTAAATCCTCCCAAAGGAAGAGGAAGCAGTGTTTTTCTGATGCTGAACTGACTATGCTTGCTAACACCCTCGAACAGCATGCAGGCACAATAAGGAGCACAGACCTCAAGCATGCTGCACAAACCAAAAAAAAACAGGTCTGGCCAGGGCCACCGCCACCCCCCCGTCCAAGAAAAGGCCTGCAGCAACACCCAGTGTGCCACGCAAGGCATCAACCCTGCAGGGGGCACTTGCAGCGACAGAACAGCAGCAGGCACCCACAACAGTGGGAGCCGTTCCGCCAGCCACCACAGACGTTGTGTCCACAGAGGTGGATGATGAGGCTGGAATCATGTCTGGAATACCCACCCTAAGCCCCATTTCCGGCCCCCACCCACCTGCGGAGTCTGAGAGCCTGGACAATCCGTGTCTCCATGACTCTGACCTTGGAGAATCAGACATTGGGATCTTCCAGGAGGACAGTGCCCAGGACGAGGAGCCCACGCAGGTGCCTTCCACCACCCTGCCAGCCACCAGTACACCTGCGGCCGACACCTCCTTTGAGGCTCGCCTGGCAAGGGTAGAGGCCCGCCAAGAGTCAATGCTGCAAATCATGCATCGACAGGTCGATGCTGGGAATGAGGCCATGAGGGCCATAGCCACGGCCATTGCAGCCAATACAGCTGCTGTGGAGGCATCTACGTGTGCATTCAGGGAGTGCATGGGGTCACTGACACAGGCCCTTCTTGCAAACATCCCGCAAATGCAGCGGCAACACCTTGGCCCAGCCATGGGACTGACAATAGACACCTCCACTACAACAACCCCTTCCACCTCGGTGCAATCGAGCCCTGTGCGGTTAACGCGCAGGAGCGCACAGCGCTTGGCCATGGCACCCCCAGACCCAGAAGTCTCAAAGAAATAACAGTATGGCCAATGACAATGTGAAGAACTACATTGGTGAAGGGAACACTGTTTGTTGCACACATGGGGACATTTGGGATCTGTGGGGTGGGTGAGGGAGTTTGTTGGGGTATTTTCTGGGGTTTGTGGGGTGGGTGAGGGAGTTTGTTGGGGTATTTTCTGGGGTTTCTGGGGTGGGTGAGGGAGTTTGTTGGGGTATTTTTGTTGGGGTATTTTCTGGGGTTTGTGGGGTGGGTGAGGGAGTTTGTTGGGGTATTTTCTGGGGTTTGTGGGGTTGGTGAGGGAGTTTGTTGGGGGGGGTCTGGGAGGGGGGAGTGGGCACATTTTTGCAGTTTTAAATAATACACAAGTTGTGAGAAGAAAAATCCATGGCTGGACATTGTTATTTTTCGTGTGCATCCATTTAATGTGTTACGGTGTTCAGTGCCCAACTCCCAACATTCCCTGTGTGCATGTTAATATTGGCCCAGTGTCTGACTGACACAAGTCTTTCATAGTGCCTGTGTTTCAGAAGTATACTTGAATTCGTGCTTGCCGTACAGCATGGCCATCCCGTGCATCACGTTTTGCCAGTAGGGCTACTTCACCTCCGTCTCCGTCCTCATCATCCTCACCCGGGCCATGCATGTCAATGTCAGGTGACAATGGTACATTTCTCCGGACGCACATGTCGTGCACCGTGACATAGGCCATGGTGATCTTTGCCACCTTCTCAGGCCTATATAGGAGTGCCCCACCAGACCTGCTGAGGCTGTGGAACGGCCCCTTCAACAGGCCAAAGGTCTGCTCAATGACAACACGGGTACGGGTGTGCACACGATTGTACTCCTCCTCATGGCCATTCTGCGAGTTAGGCACAGGGGTGTGTAGCCATGGCCTCAAGGGATATCCTCCATCACCAGCAAGCAGATTCAAATAGGTGTGTGTCACTCTGAACTCCCGTAATTCAGGGAGCAGAGTCATGCCGCCAGCTATTTGGTGTGGCCATGCACATGTCCCTGTAAGCATGAAAAAATGTTATCTAGGTGCAATCTGTACTGTCATGAGGTGTGGTAGTCTGGTTGGCATTCAATAGATGATGCAGGGTTTAATCATACATGCTGAGGCAGATATGCTGTGGTAGTGCAACAATGTTTTGACTCCAATTCATGCTGTTCATTATTTACTATGCATAGTCACACTGCCCACATAGCCACACTTGCCGTCCTGTTCATTCATGCATTGCTTGCCATAACCATGGTGGCCTGGTTGTGCCTCTTACTTGTTCTAATTGATATGCATTATTTGTGATATGTGGCCCAGTGAAGTGTCATGTACCATTTGACTGGTTCAGGTCAGGAGTGTTTGGCTCTGCATGCATTCTCCAATCACCGGCTATTCCCACCCAGGTGCGTATTGCCCCCCCTCATGCATCCCCACACATCAGTACCCCAAAGCACTGCCATGGGACGGTTGTGCAACTCACCAAGCAGCCAGGCACGTGGTGCGGCATGTCGCTCCATTTGATGGGGTACCATGGATTTACCCAGTAACAGGGCATCATGTGTTGATCCAGGAAATCGGGCGCAGCAATGGGTGATGATCTTCCTGGAGTCACATACCATTTGCACATTGATGGAGTGGTGTTGTTTGCGATTGCGGTACACGGCCTCTATGGCATGGGGGACTATCAATTCCACATGGGTGCAGTCAATGGCACTGACACAATTGGGCATGCCTGCCAGTGCATGGGAGCCTACTTTGGTTTCGGCTATCTCCTGGGCAGTCCGTGGTAGGGATATGTGGGTGCTTGCGTGCTTCAGGAGGGCATCCAGCACTTGGTTCAGCATGCGTGAAAATAGTGGTTGTGAAATGCCATGCAGCTGGCCCACTGTGTGTTGGTAGGTGCCTGTGGCCAGGAAGTGTGGCACAGACACCACCTTTAGTTGTGGGGGGATGGCAGTGCATATTTGTATGTGGCTGGCAATGTCGTTCTGTATCATGTGCACTATGGTGGTGATGGTGTCACGGTCCAACCGGTACAGGGTGTGGATCTGCTTAGGGGTAGGGTTGAATGGGCTGGGTCTGGTGCGAGGTATTGCTGGCTGCCTACGAGGCTCTGGTGGCTGCGCTGGTGGTAATGGATGGGCCTGTCTCAACCGCCTTCTCCTCCTGTGTCTCCTCTGTGCTGCCTGTTCTTGCTGCTGTTGTTGTTGTTGTTGCAGTTGTTGCTGTAGTTGTATCAGTATAGGCAGGTCCTCCTGCGCCATGTTTGCAAATGCTAGTGGTGGCATTTTGGTGTAGGAAGGGGTGTGGTGTTTAGTTGTGCTCCTTTTGTACTGGGCAACTCTGCATTGCCTACACCGGGGGGGGTGGTGTGTGGGTGTGCTCAGTTCATACTAGCACAGCCTCCTTTCACTCCACCTGTGGGGATTGTGTGCACCTGTGGCAGCTGCCTTGTATCTTGCTTGCTATTTGCGGGTGGTCCGCGATGCCTGTTTTGCCGGCATCATGCAGTCTGTTTTTACCGGGTTCGCAATGCCAGTATTTGCATGTTTGCGTGGTTTGAAATTACCCCCTATTACCGGCATGCCGGTATTTACTACCTGAAGAGGCGTAGGTACGCGCCTATGCCGCTATTAGCGGCACCGTTGTTTGGTATGCCGCTAATACCGGGGTTCCAGGTCGGAATGCTACGGAACGGTAAATGATGCCGGTATTTACATACCAGCATCGTTTTTCCCTTACCGGCATACCTCGTAATGAGGCCCTATGTCAGAGAATGTATCCTTAATCTGCGCCATTCTAGATAGCTCTGCAACCCCTGGGTTGGCAGTGGATCAGTTTATAAAGCTTTTGCAGGCTTTGTCCAAAGGCTTCACGTTACACTGTAAGAGGAATGGGAAGCCTCATAAAAGAGGATGGTTTGTTGGGGCCTGTACTAACGCCAAGAAAGCACCCTTGAAGGCCTTGAAAGCATTGCTCTGCACAAGGAGGGAGATTGCTCAGGCCAGAGCCAACGATCATGGGGAGTTAAAGAGAAGGAAAATGAAAATTTAAGGGGAAGCATGGGAGGACTTCTTGGATGCCTCTAGGCGTAATGAACAGAAAGCCTTTTGGGAATATATGAAAGGGGGCTTAACCTCGTCCGCAACCGAAAGATCTAGCGGGACATATGTGGAACAAACAGCATGGGTGGGGTATTTTGGAAGTTTATTTGGTGGAGGGGTTCAAGCGGAAAGCCCTGGGAGAAGTTACCTACTTCTGAACTTAAAGCTAGAGGATGTGTCCCGGGGCATTACTCAACAGGCCCGATCTCCTCATACCTCTTTCAGGATACTTTGGATCTTTGCGTTCCTCTGCTGACATCAGTGTTTAATGCTTTTATGGAGACGCGCCTTTATCCAGCCTCGTGGAAAATGTTCATTATTTTTCCCATTTTTAAGAAAGGGGATCCAGCGAGCCCTATGTCCTACAGACCCATCTCGTTGTTAGATACCTCCTTTAAGATCTTCGGAAGGGTTCTGTTAGGGCATATTGAGGACTGGCTATCGTAGAGGGTGTTCATCTCCAATGTTCCATTTGGTTTTCTTCCCTGGGGTGGGCACTAACAGAGTCTTCATCTGTACCTACTTGTATCCAATTCAGTTTTTTTGGGGGGGAAGGGAGTGTATCTTGCCTTCATGGATCTGAGCACGGGCTTTGATAAAGTACATAGAGTAAAGCTGTGGGCCGTGCTCGGCTCCATGGCGTGTCCGGGGGACATTTTGTCAGTACTGGAGGTGATGCATAGGGAGAATGAGGCTTGTGTGTGCAGTGGCCCTGGGGGACACTGCACTGCGTGCTTTAAGGTCAGGTGTGGGGTCCTGCAGGGGTGTGTCTTGGCACTGATTCTTTTCATAATGTACATTAATGGGCTCCTAAAGGCTTTGGTGGATACGAAGGTGGATTATCTGTATATGGGGGCAGGGCTTTTCCAGTCCTGGCGTACGCAGATGACACCATGTTACTAACCCTCCAGGTTCTGATTTCCACCTACGCAGCCTTTATGGAAAATTTGGGGCTTAAAATGAACACCAAGAAATCAGCTGTAAAGAGCTGTAATGAGTTGTGTGGGACGTAAGAGGTTGGCGAAGATGCACCCAATGCTTTGTAATGATGAGGAGATTATCCCCAGAGTCAAGGAGTTTGACTATCTGTGGGTTAGATTCTCAGAGTCGCTCACAGAAATTGCCCATATTAAAAAACAATCAGCTAAGCTGAGTCAGCAAGTGGGGGGGGGGGGTGATCTCACGCTTTCTGTCCCACTGTCAGGGACAACCGTTAGAAGTTGTCCTTAAAATCTATTCCGCGCAGACGAAAGCTGTGATTTTATATGGAACAGCATTGTGGGTTTTTCAGTCTGCACGCGATATCCAGGTGAAGGAAAACATCTTTTTTCAGAAGGCTTCTGTGACTTCCGGGTTCCTCCCTCTGTATCTCTATTCATAGAGACTTGGGAATGGAATTCTGAGAGGACCAGTGGGCTCTGGCCCCCATAATATTTTGGATTCTGGGCAAATGAATGTGCCACCCTTTGCCACTTCAGAATCAGGTCATTAACGGCCAGGGATGGTTGGAGAAAAATCCTGTGGCTTGACTATATTGATAAAGATTTGTCTCATGGTAACATCCTGGTCCTCTCTCCACCAGATGCCCTGTTGACCAAATCTTATATGAGTTGTTATAAATATATCATGGGAGAGTCTACAAAAATGGGCAGAGGCAGAAACCACGGTGTGGCAGGAAGCGTGAAGTGGTGGGGGGGGGGAGAAAAGGCTGGAACCTTACTTGGTTGGAGGCAATTAATAGCTGAACTATTTGGGCCCACGCATGAAGAATCATGCGATCGGGATTCAACAGGTACCACTGGGAAGGAATCCCTATTGCAGGAAGGGGCAAAAGGAAACGAGGGGGGAGTATACTTGGAGGGGGGTTGGAATGGGAGAAACAGTGGACTTGAATGAAACAATGCGTAATTGTACTATTATTTGCACTGTAAATTGGGTTTGTTTGTTTATAATAAAATCAATAAAATTGTTTTAAAAAAAAAGTATATCATGGGAGAGGGAATTAAAGCAAAAAGGGCCTTTACAGAGTTTGCAACTAATTCTGATAAAGAGCATGCAGTGATCAGCCGGGTGAAAGAGATTCAGCCCTACTTAATTTGGGCTCCACAAAGAGAGATCACTGGCTAATCATACGCGTGAGAATAGACTGTCTACAGCTGAGGGGTACCACAGCCAAGCAGAGTGGGTACCCTGATTTGGCGGGTTGTCCAGCATGCGGTGGTGTTAAAGAGGATATGTTAATTTGTTATTGTTTTGACCAGGCTATCAGAGTATCAGACAGTCAACCTTACTGCTGGTCCTACGGGCATCAAACTTCTGTTCCTATAGGCCGGCAGTTCTATTCCTCTGACTGCTCACTCTGTTTTAACAGCGTGGGTATTTTTATAATTTTTTAAAAGAGCCACCCATTATAGAAAGGGGCTGTTAACATAACTGACCTGAAATTAATAGCAAGTCATCACAAATTCAGATGTAGTATTGGGCCTAACGAACCAGGGGCATTATGTTATTCCTTCTCTCCATTGGCTGTTGCTTCTATGAATGTTTACAATGGAGGAACTCGCCACCATGCACTGTACCTAAATTAATTTGTATGGGATTTTATGAATTGTTTGTATTATGTTATAGTATTCTTCTGGGATTTTGGACTTCATGAATTCTTTGTATAATGTCATCTTTTTATCTCTTATTTTGAAATGTGCCTTGATTGGTTTTTTCAACTTATGATTTTATGAGGGAACGGGAATTTTATCATTACTGTGTTTTTGTATTTTGTATGTGTTTGATGGATTATTGGATCTGAATAAACATATTGACTGACTGACATTGAGGCTCTTAAGACAGTCTCCAGGGCACCTTCTGCCCGGGCAGCCCTCGGCTAAGGGCCCCAAGGCAAAGGGCAGCTCCCAAAGAAGCAGCTCCAGTCTGTGTTTACCCGTGTTCACCTGGGAAGCCTGCTGCAGTCAACCAGCAGAGACTGACAACGTAAGTGTGGTCTGGGTGGGAAGTACAGTAAAGCCACACCACTCTTATTACCTACTAGAACATATATCATTTCTGTCAGTCATCATATATCACATTTAGCTCACTTGTGTTAGTGAGCCATATTTTGCATTTAGCCCACTTGTGTTAGTGAGCCATATCTTGCATTTAGCCCATCTGTGTTAGTGAGCCATATCTTGCATATAGCCCATTTAGCCCATCTGTGTTAGTGAGCCATATCTCGCATTTAACCCATCTGTGTCAGTGAGCCATGTCTTGCATTTAGCCCATTTGCTTACTGAGCAATATCTTGCATTTAGCCCATCTGTGTTAGTGAGCCATATTTCACATTTAGACAATTTGTGTTAGTGAGCCATATCTCGCATTTAGCCCATTTGTGTTAGTGAGCCATATCTTGCATTTAGCCCATCTGTGTTAGTGAGCCATATCTTGCATTTAGCCCATCTTTGTTAGTGAGCCATATCTCGCATTTAGCCCATTTGTGCTAGTGAGCCATATTTTGCACGGACAGACCGCGGCACACAGGGAACACATTACCACTGGAAGAACTTGTAGGGGTCATAATTGCTGCACACCAGAATGTACAACAAGGGAAGGGATATGGGCCGCATTTAGTTAGAACTACGGGGGTAGGAAAGGTACTGCCACTAACTAACCCTACTAAAAACTCAAAAATCTGCTATACCATCTCAAACTCTGAATTACACATAACCATACATCTACAGCACAACAAACTGCATGCACTTCACAACAACGAAACAAACCACACATAGGCCCTCATTATGAGGGACCCGGTCAGGGAAAAAAGTACCATTAACAACGGTTACCGGCACCTTTTCCAGACCGGATCACTGTGAGTCTGCCGGTGGGGGCTGTGAACTACCGGCAGGCCTGACCTGTGGGTAGTTCAGGCCCCTACCGCAGAAAAATCACTGAAGAACAGGCAACATTACTAACGGTGCTGGTGCTTCAATGTTCCCATTCCTGTGGAGCCCTATACGACTCCACAGGAATGGGAACTTACCGTTCCTCCACCGCCCGTAATATCCTGGGATGTCAGGCGGTGGAAACGGAAAGCTGAGGTTGCTGGTAGGGCGGCGGCCTACCGGCAACCTTAAATGAGGGCCATCATCTTGCCCAACACCACATGGCGGCTACCAACCGAAAACCACACCTACGCTCAGTGAACAGTGTCACTGAACTGAAGCTGCCAACAGCACATCAGAGCTCTCTTGCTCTTTTTCGGCTTAATTCTACTAACTTAGCTGCCTCCCTCCTTGCTTTACTGATCTGCTAGAGCACCAAGAGACCACGCAGGTGGCAACACTGTGTGGTATAAGAACCTTTGTCATAACATAACATACATTTTGATGCGATTGCCACTTTGTAGCAGAGAGCATTTTGACATTTGGGAATGGGCTGTTGCTCTTCTACACTCCACTATTCTAGTCGCAGTTTACAGTACTCTGTGTACGCTCATGTGCACTTGGGACAGTATTTACCATCACAGCCCGATTTGCCAAGGGGTTCTGTGTACTGTCTTACTAGCTGGAAATGGTCTTTCAATGTACTGAGGTACACTGGGATGGTTTGATGTAATCCTTCCAGCTACCAAATAGCACAGGTTCACAACTTTTTGACAGCCAATGCTGTTTTTGGCTTTTGGTAAAATAATAATGGTAATGGTGTCTTTTTTTTGTAACATTATTATTAAAATCATTATTAAAATATGTGCTACAGTTTGGGCTGCCTTTTCATTTCCTACCTTTCCTACAGCACCATTACAATATCGGGTTTCGTGGCTGTTTTGGTGGAGATATTTAACACCAGCAAAGTGCTAACTATAGCTTTTTTTGACATCGTGCACTTTTCACATGGGACCCAGCTCCTGTCAGGTGTGAACTGCTGGGAGGGGGAAGGCCAGCTTGGGCACTTATAGACATTTTAAAAAAGTAAGTCCTAACCGTAGCACACTTTCAAAGAGTCTGGTTGAAGAGAGGACAGATAAAGCAGCGTTGGCCGTGACGGAGGATCGAACTGGTGGCACTTTAGACATATCACAGTGTACTGAATTGCCTATGACAGACTATAATATTAAGAAGTGCAGTGCACGTGATTTGAGCAATCATTTCTCCTGAGCTTGGACAAATCGTTCTATCAGGTTTCACTTGCCCTGTGTAACACTATGGGCCTCATTACGAGTATGGGTGTAGCCATGCCGCTTTTAGCGGCATGGCTACCCCATACCGGGTACCAGGTTCCAGGAATAGGTCATTACCAGGCCATGCCGACTTTGGCGGGCCCGGTAATTCCCATTCTGCCGCCGGAGTCATTTTTTTTCCGGCACCCAGCAATGGGGATTTACCAGGGCATTACAGCCTCGGCTCATTGCCAGGTGCCGGAATATATTACTCCCCATTCCCATTTGAGTCCCATTGAACTCAATGGGAATGGGGAGGACGGATACACCGGCACCATTCATGAATGATGCCGGTGCATCCGTCAAGGTCTGCGAGCAGGTACCTTCCCGCCCGCCAGGTCAGACCTGGTGGGCGGAAAGGGACCCGCTCGCAGAACTCGTAGTTTGCCGGTCCGGAAACAACCGGAACCGTTGTTTCCCGACTGGCAAACTTGTAATGAGGCCCAATGTAACTCCGTTGAGGGAGTGTTTAACAAACCAACAATTAGACAAATCTTGCACAGAAGAGGCTAGCAGGTCGAAATGGAGGCTGGCAAGTTGCTGAGTTTACACATAGAAGGATTTAGGGAAAGTTCTAGAAGCATTAGATTTTGTATGAGGAAATATTTGGTAGTACAAATTGTTCTAACAACATATTTGTAACTATTTAGCCTAATTAAGAAAGCTTGAAAGGTGTCCTTGGCTCTTTGCTACTAACATATATGTAACAGTCGTTTGGGTTTCAAACACACGTTTATGCTGATGATACACACGTTTATTTTTCATTTCCCATTTTCTCAGAACCTTTACATTAGCAACTTTCTCTGTGTCTTCCTGCAGTGGAGTCTTGGATGGCATCTAAACTTAACCCCGAAAAAAACAATATTTCGTTTTTTCCAGCTACTACAACTATTGCTTGTCCTAACTTTATTTAATGTCCTCGAATTTAGTTTGAATATGTCCCCTACTGCACACAATCTTAGTTTTGCATTTGATTCAGAACCTAATTTCCAAAATCAGATTAGTTACTCCTGTCTGTTGTTTTCAATCATATAACATTAGAAACATTTGTCATCTGTTAACATTTTCTGCAACTAAAACTTTGCTTTTGACTTTGGTAGTATCACATTTTAATTATTGATAGTGTATTCACAGGTTTGCTCCTCGCATTTCTTTGCATCAACATTCTCGCTCATAACGTTCTGCTTCTTTGTCCCTTCTTAATGTTGCCCGTCCTCCTCGTGCAGCCTCTCGTTTTTCTTCATTTCAACTTTTAGCTCCTAAATTATGGAATGCCATTACTTAAACACAGTTTAAAACATGATTAAAACAGCATTTTTTGACTTTAGCCTTTTCTTAAAAAATGTAACTATGCTTTTTTGGAAGGTTTGGCTATAGCTGTCCATTTTTGTATTTCTTTATGTAAGAATTTTTAAATCTGTTGATAATTCTGTACTGGTTTTGAATAATACTTTGTTCAGCACTTTTTGGATAAAAGGGCTATTAAAATTCAATAAATTAAATGAAATGCAAACTAGACAAACATAGCAGTTATCACACATAGTAGTTTAGTGCACGTCTGTTCCCATTGCTGCTGTTTGTTGCTTTTGTAATGTCAAAAATGTATTTGCAAAGTAAAACACATACAATAAAATAAGGCAATTAACAACAAGGCCATCCCCTCTCTTGCTGTTATCACCTTCTTCTTTGCCTCTTTTGGTGTCACTGTTAGGCAAGAATTGATGTAGTAACCCTGTGGGAGACTACAGAACACTTGCACTCTTGGTATTAGGTAACCCATCTTTTGGTATAGGCCTGTACTACATAAGTTGGTAGTGTGACTGAGCAGCCAGGCTTATCTCAAGAGGGGTAAATGTGAGCTGTAGAGCTGTAGCAATGAAATCCACAAATACAAGTAGCCAAGTAACACTTACACTCAAGGTGTGTAGTTATACATAATTATTTATTTAACAGTAGTTTTTAAATAAGCATTCTTTAAAAAGGGCAATGTAGGTAACAATCAAATATACTTTACATTACTTTCCCAGAATCAACACAAAGCTAGTAGATACACTTTAGAGATGCTTTTACACATATACACTTCCTCCACCTTGAGGTGACTTCACTAATTAGGACAGTAATGACATTTGTGTATCACTAGTACACTTTGCAGATTCTGAGGTTGGTAGAAAGGAAAGGTTAAGGGAAGGAAAAAGGTTAAACAGGTTCTCCGAGCATGTGAGCACGTACATCTTCCAATGAAGTCTAGACAAAAACCTTTCTTAGCAATAATAGTTAAAAACCAAGTTATCACCTATGAGGAACAGTTAATATCAAAGTCAAGTGGACTGCAGGGAGCCAGGACAGTCAAAGGGCCTCATTACGACCCAGGCGGTAAGTTACCGCCTGGGCCGTGACTTTACCACCATGGCGTAAACTACGTTTACGCCATGGTGGTAGGCGGACTTACCGCCCCATTCCGACCTAGGCGGGGCGGTAAGTCCCCAATCCCCATTTACCCTTCCCCATTCCCATTTTTGCCCCATAGGGCATAATGGGAGTGGGGAAGGCGTTAATTACGCCACCGTAAATTACGGTGGCGTAATTAACTCCATGGTCCCTTAGCGCCATGGATTTTAACACCTGCTAAAAGCAGGTGTTAAAAGCGCCATGGCGCTAAGGGACCTCGTAATTGGCGGTAAGGGGTCGGCGCAGCTAACGCTGGCGTAAACCCCTTACCGCCAGGGTCGTAATGAAATTGGAGCACAGTTTATGGAGCTGAAGGCACTTCTTAGATAGCAAAGTCTTGCACAAAGTTAGAAAGTTTGTTGAAGAAAAATCACTGTAGGGTCACAATCTATTACACTTGTGGAGGGTAGAGCTGAAAGCAACTTTAGCAAAGTAGCTACCGCAAGTCCAAACTGGGAAGAGCAAAGCTACAGACACTGAGGTAAGACCCGAAGTCGAAACAGTACCCATAGGACTCCACAGGGATGGGAACACTGAAGCGCCGGCACCGTTACTAATGGTGTTGGTGCTTCAGTGACATTTCTGCCGGTACAGGCCTGAACTACTGGCAGGTCAGGACTGCTGATAGTTCACTGTCCCTACCGACAGACTCAGAGTATACCGGTCCAGAATAGGTGCCGGTAACTGTTGTCACTGGCACTTTTTTCTGACTGGCATGCTCACAATGAGGGCCAATATCTCGCGTATACACAATCTTGGATTTTTCTCATGATTTTCAGAAATTCATGAGACTGCCTGCAACAAGTTTGTGCTGTGGTGTTTCCAGCATCTGTAATCTGGGCTGGAAACATCCCTCATTTCTACTTCATCTTAATCATTTATGAAGTCGGAAAATTGAGACAATTTCCTCGGTGTGATTTCTGTACACCAGTGAATAATAGTGATGTACGTTTTCTTTTCATATAGTGCCCGGAAGTTCTGGAGGTCACATGCTTGAAAGATTGTTTGCAGGATTGCAGAATTCACCACTAGTTCCACAAATTCCTGAATATTCTTCTGAAGTGTCAGGTAAACTGGTTACTGTATCCAGACACGCTCTATCTTCGTCCGAGACAAGAAGAGGGCCTCCCTTAAAGGGAAATCCTTCCATTTCAGTGTTGTATATTTGGATCCTGCTAGGGTAAGTTCTGCAACCTTTGGCTCTCCAGAAGTTTTGGAATACAATTCCCATCGGCCCTAGAGAGCATATTCAGTGGGGATGGATCATGGGATTCATAGTTCAACACATCTGGGGATCCATAGGTTGCTAGGGAAAGCTTTGTGCCCCCTTACTTGGCTCCTCAAGGAACATTTCACTACCTTGCAGTTTATTCCAAACGTTTTGGCTGTGAGATAGCCCATTAGAGTTGGTCTTCCCAGATGACCTAGTGGGTTGGGGTGGGACTGGGACCAATGTGACTGTCTTTTGTCAGGTACTGTGGACCAAGACAAGGTGACCAGGTGATCCTAAGCATACCACCCCCAAGTAAAACATCCACTGGCTTGGGGTGGCACCCAGTCACCTGAGACATCCTCCTGACAGTGCCCAGACTCAGGCAGAGGACCTCATCATCCTTGTTAATGGACCCTGATTAGGTACTGCTTCCACTATTCTGTACTGTCTCCTTTCTCTATAGCTATTTAATTAATTCAACAACAAAATAATCTCTCTTAAAAATGAGAACTTCCTGGCCTCATTTAAGATTGACACTTTACTCCCCATCCTCAAGAAGCTCACTCCTGATACATACAGTCAGTCCATTCAACTATTGCCTAGTCTCCATTCTCTGTCACTAATCCAAAGTACTTGAACTGGTGGGCTCAGATAACCACCTATATTGAAGCTAATGATCTACGTGAACCCCTCCAAGCTGGGATACGTAGCCACACCTCAAATTAAATTACAATGAGCCACACATACAATATTCTGACCGGGGCTCATCACTCCACACTTTCCTCCATTCTCATCCTCCTAGTCCTCGCAGCAGTCATTGATAACACTATCAAATTGTTACGATATTTAATCTGCGATCCAAGACATTGCGTTTGGATGGACAGTTTCCTGTCTGTTCAATAGCTCATTCGCAATCTCCTGGAAACACTGATTGCACCAACCACCCAGTGGGAGTTCCCTAATTGTCCACCATTTAACACTTTTCTTCACCCTCCTCTGTGGGAAAACTCACTTTGCCATTTGGCTTCTTCTACCACCTATTTGCTGGTGATACTCAGATCTTCTAACCCTTTTCCACCTTTGCACAAACCTCACTTCTTGTAACTCTTACTGTCTTCTAGACCTGCCACTGAATGGCGCTTTGTTTTCTTTTGCTCAATTCCTCTAAGCCCATGGCACACCAGGGCCCAGCTCTCTTGATTTCTAACCTTGTCTTTCCCATGATTTTCTTTCACCATATCCCAAGATTCGCAATTGTAAGATTCTCTTTGACCATAGTCTAAATCTCCACCAATTCATAACTTTCACTGCACATGAGACTAAGGGGCTCATTACAAGTGCCCCGGTAACCCACCGATAATGACAGTGGCATACTGGGGGACTAACGTACCATCATCAACCGCTCGTTATCCTGGTATTACAGGGATATTACGGATGGTGGAGACGTGGGTAAATCCCAATTCAAATACTCCATGGGATGGGGATGCCGTAATCACAAGCACCGGTAACAGTGGTGCCAATGATTGCGCCAATTGTCTGTCGGTAGAGGCCTGAACTACCGGCAGGTCAGGCCTGCCAGTAGATCACAGCCCCTACCGGCAGACTTGTAGTTTGCTGGTCCGGAAAGGTGCTGGTATACATTATTGCCGGCATCTTATTTCCAGACCGGCAAACTTGTAATGAGGCCTTAGGTCTTACCTAAATAATTTCTGCAAAATCCACCCCACCTCACCTTTGACTCCATTAAAACTGGGTACTCAATTGACGACTGCAGAACCAGCCTTCTCCTGAGCCCACGTCCTCTATTTTGGGCCCTTAACAAATTTGTAAACTTTTCATCCCGCATGCTGTAGATCCTCCCTCACTCCTCTACCCCATCGGCCTACTAATTACATCAAGGCTGCCTCTCAGTGTATCACTTAACACTTTTTAAATACATCCTAGTAGCCTTCAGATCTATTCATGGCCTTGCCCACCATATCTGTACAACTTAATCTCTTGTTACTCTTCACCTTGCACCCCACGCTCTAGCGCCCTACTCAAGTTTGATGCTGCCCGCCGACCCGTGTGCTGACTCTTGCTGTCTATCCTTTTCTCTGGTTCCCAGAAATAAAAAAATGTCACCAATATCCTGCTTCCAAATCTGTCTATGAACTGAGTATCCTTGCCCTGGAAATAGACCCTGCCCAAACACAGCACGTTCACCCCTCAATCACCTCTCCTTTTTTTATTGTGTTCTCATTCTTTACTGTACTGTATATTTTAACATGATCATTAGAGGGCAACGGTTGTCCCGCTATAGTTCAGATAAAAAATATTTGCATTGACTTTTCTGTAAATTCTATGGCTAATGACTTTTGACTCGCTAGACGCAGTTGGAAGAAATATTTAATGTCATTTGTCTGGCATGGGCCCCTCCAAGCGGGTCATTTTGGGGAATATTTATTAACCGGTTCCAAAGTTATTGAGAAAACAAAGAAAGTTGCCCCCATTCCTTTTCCCTAAGAAAAACTGGTGCTTTCATTGAATGATCGTTCTGCGAAAACAGCGAGAGAGATTTGCACCAAATAAAATACAAGTTGGGCATAAAGAAGCATTTTCCTTATATATTCCTTATTTTCATTCGTGTGTAAACTCGTCCAATAGTTTAAAAAACATTCAACAAAGATTTGGGTGCCCTGGTTCAAAAAACATTTGTATATCTCCCATAGTGCATTGCAGCAGTGAGGCTTTTCAGAAATCAAAACCCACTATTATTTTTGGCTCACTGTGAGTGATTTCTGTTGGGATCCTACAGGAAGCTGAAAAAGAAAAAATGCCAAAACAAGATTTGGAGGGGCAAAGGGATGATGTCACATTATGTTAGAGGTGGGAGGAGAGAAAGAGGACCACATGTCGTCGGAGAGTTTGGAGTGGGGTGGAGAACCCATTTTGCAGCTGAATGTTTTCATCTTACTGCAGGAATTTAAAACATGTTAGGGAAAAAAAATGGTCACTGGAAACTGCATGTGAACAAGGATAATAGGAGAGGGTCAGGGAAGATTTACACAGAGTAGAGGAGGAGACCTAGAAAGGAAGACGGGTGCACATGAAGAGAGGCTGTGAGGGTGGGCGAGACATTACATTTTTAACCATGTTCCCATTACCTCAGTAATCAGCAAGTAATGCTTTATAGCTGAAATCACCGGAAATGATTTCATTGGGAATACAAGGTTGCAATCAGGTGAGCGAGATTATGCTACCGTGGGAATTTTCCTAGGGAAACTAGTGCAGAAACAAAAGAAACAGTGGCAAAAGCAGGCAATGCCTTATTGGTCCATGCACTTTTAGAAGTGATTATGCGACCGAGACAGTGACCATAGCCAGTGAGATCAGATAATTTAATACTGCAGGGGATATGGGCCTCAGCTTTATGCCCAGACCACTAAACAGCCACAGTCTTTTAGCCCAACAGGTGCAACAGGGACAGTGGACATGGCCAAATGCCATTGCAGGTGGGCCACAGCCTTTTTTAATAGTTGGTGCAACATGGACAGTGCCCATGGAGAAGATGTAGCATAACAAAATCCTTAATATTAAGTGGCAAAACTTGATCTAAGACAGAGTTAAGATGTTTCGATTCACTGCAACAAAATGTAGAAAATCTGACAGGTGTGGAAAGTGACGACCATTTTAACTCAGATCCCACGGTCCCCCGTTGCGCAGACCATGAGCACATTCGGGAGATCAGACCAGGGGCAACAATGATATAAAAATTGACATCATAGGGGAATTTCCTAGGTTTTGTTGTGATGAATCGGATCATTTTAGCTGAAGTTTTTCCACCAGATTTATATATAATACATTATTTATATTTTCAATCTGCATTTTCCATACCTACTTTAGAGCTTACTTACTCGGATTGCTCGACTTTCTGTTTTTTTTCTTCTCTGGAATAGGGAGTCATTTTGGATATAATCAAACAGCGTTGAGGGGACTGCAAACATTTACAGTTCCGCGAATGCATTTCCCTCTGTACTATTATTAGATTTGGTGTTAAATGTAATTCTAACCTGAAACCTTGTGGACCCTGGTTTTGAAGTTCATTTACGCCCAATAAAAAAGCAAATCATAAACTCCACCCTCCATGCCCTTACATCTAATCAATAGCATCTCACTTCTTCCCCGCTTCACCTCACAAATACATAAAAAACTGAAATCATGAGTAAAACATTCTATGCATGTTTTTACTCATGGTGCTGTTTGAAAGCAGGAACAAAAATGACTCCTATAGTGTTTGTGATCCAAACGCTCATCCTCCTGCTCTATAAATAAAATACCATGAATGTTCAGAAGACCAAAGAGCCCCAGGGAAGCCATTTTGTCCTGTTAAAACCTCAATTTTCACCACACCAGATTGCTTAATTGTTTAGCTAAATAACAAGCTTATATTTTCATCATTTGGAAACAAGTCAATCCACTGGCGGATTGAGTCGCAAGCAGACGACACAAAGTCTTTGTTGAATATTCAATATTCTGGTTCTTAGAGTAAAAAGATTAGCCAACCTCGTACAAGAAATCCCAGAGACTAACCATGGAACATTTATTTAACAGAAATATAATAATTTTGATAATTTTGCAATCTAAAATACGGGTTTCTAGATCCTATGTAAAACCAAGGGACTATCTTTTGTAATGTTCAGAAGAATCTTTCCTTAGTAAAGTAGAGTGATTAGCAACATTTTTTATAGTTGGAGTTTTAGAAAATGTTAACTGGGTTATTCTTAGATAACAAATCATTTCTATATATGCAGTGGACGTTTTCATCTGATTTCTTGTGGTACATGATATGCTGCCTTACCCCTCCTCTGCTGGATGGCGGACCGATCTTCGGATGATGGAGTACGGTGACCGTGCCGTGCTTGGTAAGCATTTACAGGCGGTGTGGTTGGCAATTTTGATCATCACAGGTTCCACTTGCATGAATGGAACTGAAATTTCAAACACCTGAAGAAGAGATGTATAAATCAGTAACAGTGCCTCTGAAAGTGGCTAATATTTCAGTGAAATTCGCGCCTCACATGTGCTCTTTTTTTAAAATCAGGATTCTTGCTAATCTGTGTTTTCTGGATCTCGATTACGTACTTTTCACAAAAACACACATCATCACTCCACTTTACTAAGATGTAGCTTCAAAATTGAAAGCTCCTCAATACAGCAGGCAATACGAGTTAAAGTCTCATCATAACCTCAGACATCAATTTGCTTTTAATTAGAGAAATCAGGCTAACTCCTGACTAAGCCCCCATATGCAAAACCATGTTCCACAATGTCTGGAAATACTGGTGGGAATATCGCCTGGGCCTTGTGGGGTGATGTACAATCCCACTCAACGAAGAATAGCGGGTGAATCCAGTAGCTTCCTGTAAATTCATTGTTATCAGATTGATGGTTACTGAGATCAATAGTGCCCACTTAGCTAGAGGTACTTATTTAGAACGCCAGATGGACAAAGTGGTCTATCATTCCGGACCTGAGCTGAAAGCAAACGCTATAGTTACAATAGGCTAAAGTGACATTGAATTGGCATTTACTGTTGCAAAATACAACAGTAAGTTCATAATCTCTCTATGTGACTCACAAGAAAATGCATCAAAGCTTTCCTGCCATTCATACCATAACAGTTACTTGCTATGGGTTTTCCCATTGTGTCATATGGGGGCACCGGTGAGTCACATGAGGGGACAATAAGACGGTACCTAGCCGGCAGGGAAAAGATTCCAGTTGATCCGTATCATATGATCTGCATACCCTCATTGCACTAGATATCAGTCTTGATTCTCTGGTACGTATAGCACTCCATCTCAATGGAGCATAGCCGTATCCTTCCTGTGGCACAGTCAACCACCCGCAAACATCTACATCAATTCACTACTTAACTTCATATCGCACAGCATATCTGCCACGAAAGAAATTTGGGCCTGCTGGGCATATATTCATTCTTGTTGACTCGTCTACTCCACTGACAGTCTATCACAGCACCCATCCACTAACCACATTGCCATTGGTCGCAAGCAGGGACTTAGCCACACCTCCCTACCTTCGTTCTGGCTAAAATGCACAAATGCACATTCTAAAAATGCTCCTTTCAATTCTCATATCTCGGACTTCGGTCCTCCAAGGGTGTTCACCCCACAGCGTTTTGATGGCATTAGGTACTATAAAATTGCCACATCATAACTTACCTGGATCGTCTATCTTCATTGGAGAAAGTTGTCTTGCAGGTGCCTAGCCCCAGAGGTGGATCTACTAAAACAGACACTTGTTGCTAACAAAGTGGTCAAACACAAAATACCCCTGTGCTTCCATCTATCCTTGCTCTCGTTCTCCCTCCTGCTTCTTGAAATGGGTGGTTATGATATGATATGATAGGTTATTTATAACGCGCTTAATACCCAGAGGTTTCTAAGCGCGGACCCGGGGACCGAACCTTTGTTGCTCCGTGTCGTCTTGCTTCCAAGGCAAGCACGTTGCCCCGGAGCTATCCTCCCTAGACAACTTTTATTTGTCTGCACTCCAAGTGAAGCCAGGGTCTTTTTAGATATGATACTCAAGTACTAACAAGCTACACGCAGTCAGTGATGTGGTGGCATTATAGATAGGGTCTATGACATCTGTCCCAAAAACCTGTTTCACCTCTACAGGAAAAGTGTTCCTTAGAACTCAGTGCTCCATGACACCTTCAGGCTCATGCAAATTAACTCAGAAATGCAACCCTGATAACGACCATCACACATCAGATGTGAACTCCACCCATTGGACTAACTGCTCATCTGAAAGAATACTAAGCTCTTTTCTGCAACTTTGCGAAAAGCACAGGGAAGGTCAATCAGCACTGCAGCCTGATCACTCTGTTGTTGGCACTATACCAGACTGCTCTCTCACTCATCTGGGTCTGAACGTTCAAAACTAGTGTTACAACTTAAACGAAACATGCATGGCAAAGCCAACATTTGTTTCCATAGGCAGGCCTATTAGCTCTAGAGATATAGTTTAAACATTATAACTTCTATCTATTGGAAGTTTAGACAAATCATCCCAATAAAACGAATGAAGCACTAACTAAAGTTACTACTAAAAACAAACACATATTTTGCAGCTATCTAGGGGTAGAGGGTCGAGAAAAGGGGGGGTTTGATTGTCAACATTGTTTTACTCTAAATTGTTTTAGTTTTTATGTTTGGGGTTTTAAAGAAGTGTGATTTTGGACCACGTTGGATATGATGGCTGGAAAAAAGGTATACTTACTCTACAGCAGTGGTTGGGAGTAATGATATATCATTGGGTTATATAATCATACAAAGAGAAACCAGACAAGGCTGCCCTTATCATCTCTATTTGTTGCACTTGCAAAGGAGCATCTGCCCCAAATAATTATAACTAATAAAGACATTAAGTGAATGAAAATCAATGGTGATGATTATAGTGTAAGTCTCTTTGCAGATGATCAAATCCTGGAATCAAATCTTAATTCCAGGCCCTTATTACAGTAATGCATGATTATGTAACTCTCTCTCTCTCTCTCTCTCTCTCTCTCTCTTTCTCTCTCTCTCTCTCTCTCTCTCTCTCTCCCTGGATACAAGATAAATCTGGGCAAATCATTACTGTTGCTAATAGTCATACCTCTAGAGTGGCAATGGAAGATTTGTGAGGATTTCCATACACATTATGTGAATATAGAGTGAAAAGCCCTGATTGGGGCAGGGGGGATGAATTAGAAATCACTTGAATTATTTGCATAACATTAATTGTCCTCCCATTTGGCATAATATCAAATTAGATTTAGAAAGATGGCACCAAACTTGTTATCATGGTTGGATCATCTTAATGTATTGAAAATTATTGTCATTCCCAGAAATCTCTCCTGTTCACAATGTTATCAATAATGCCACCTAAGCAATCTCTTGATGAAATAAAAATAGCATTTTTAATATATCTTTGGAAAGATACAAAACCTAGAATGTCCTATATTAACTCAATTAAACCGAAAGAATCAGGTGGGATGTAATTTCCTGACATAGAGGGATATTACCTTGCGCCACAACTTCATGTGTTATGTGATCATATGAGACGCTCTAATAATAAGCAATGGGTGAAATTGGAAAATAAGGTACTTTGACCAATTACGGTAGCTGAATAGTTGTGCTTCAATATCTTGGGCGGCGATAGATCACATAATATTAAGCATCCTTTGGGAAATATGGTGAATACATTGTCCTCATGCCAATCACCATTAAGTTGTGATATTGAGGAATCGGGTAGATTTCCAAATGGGTCCAAGGCAGGTTTGGAAAACGTGGGACAACTATGGAAAGGAAACAAGTTTATCAATAGTTTGACACTAGAAAGGGAAATAGAGACAAGTTATCAGTTATTTTTATGTTTATAATAGAAATGTATATTTTTTTAAGCCATGTGGAAGCCTCACATTGCAAGACATCTTTTGGGAAAATTCTAGACTCGTATCCAGGGAATAAGGGATGAATTCCATTATATGTAAGATGGTGATAAAAGTGGAAAGTCCAGGATACTCCACCTGTACCCAGAAATAAGTGCAGGTTTCACATCAACGTATATATCGGATAAGCTCTGGCTTTGAATGTGTGATAGAGCCTAGTGTTCCACATTATTGCGTCAATTTAAATTACATAAGTTCAAATTGTTACATTGTGGGCAGTTGCTTCTGAGTAAATTAGCAACATTTTATAAAGGTAGAAACAATACATGTGTTAGAGCCCAAGGCCTAAATCCAGTAGTGGTGGCTTGACATGTCGTGATGCAATTGAGTCTTTCTGACAATATACCCCTTAAGAGTACAAAAGGACAGATTGGGGTGAGTACTGGCCGAAAATGTTTGTACACCGTGGTACTCAGACAGCTGGCTCCAAGAAAAAGTAACCTAGTATTAACGATAGGCTTCAAACACTGTTATCTCAAAACAAGATGAAGAACCGATACTCACAAGCAAGAAATCAGAATGGGACTGAATAGTTTCAAGCTAGATTGGTGAGTATCCTGGAACAAGAAAGGCAACAATTACCAGGAGGACAATAGAGCAAGAAAAAAATAAGAACCAAACTGTATGTGCTTACCAATTGAGTGGACAGGATAGCAATAGCAGAGGTGTTCTGGGGAATGAAGCGGTAGTCCGGGAAACACAATGTTCTGTTTCCTATACCCGCCGGCACGAGGATGCCTAAAGAGTCTTTTGATCCTTGCGCCGTTGCACAAATGTCCTTTGATCCTTGCACCGATGCGCGACAGTCTTTGGGCAGTAGAACAGTGAGGACGTAGCACTGATGATAGAAGAAACAATCCAAATGAATTTGGTCTTGGCAAACTGGAATGACGTGAAGAAGAAGACCAGACAGTCCGTGAAAGTTCTGAGGTATGCAATAAACGGGTAAGACGTGAAAAATGAGATGAATGCAGTCAGTGGCTTTTTCGGATCTAGCAATGAGCAGGTAAGACTTGTGCGATGAGGCAAATGCAGCCCGTGGCCGTTCCGGGTCTAGCAATGAGCAGGTAAGTCTTGTGGGATGAGGCGAATGCAGTCCGTGGCCGTTCCAGATCTAGCAATGAGCAGGTAAGTCTTGAGGGATGAGACGAATGCAGTCCGTGGCCGTTCTGGGTCTAGCAATGAGCAGGTAAGACTTGAGGGATGAGACGAATGCAGTCCGTAGCCGTTCCGGGTCTAGCAATGAGCAGGTAAGACTTGAGGGATGAGACGAATGCAGTCCGTAGCCGTTCCGGGTCTAGCAATGAGCAGGTAAGATGAAGGCAATGACAAGAACAAGGCGAGAAAGTCACAAAGAAGGCAAGGGATTCAAGGAGCCAGAAGACAAAGTTTTGCAAATTCAGAAGCACCGCTGTGCGCGGGGGCGGGGCTTAAATACCAGTCAGCTGACTGCACACATAACGCAGTTTCATAGGCCTGAAAGTCTACGTGAAAGCAAGAGGCGCCAGTGTCTCCAAGGCAACCCATAGCGTTTCCTGAAAGGAAGCGAGTAAAAAGACGAACTATGCTTCCGAGGAGTTAAAGAGCGTCCCGCTTTAGAGTGAGAACTGTACACTCTACTGTGAATTCTGGTATTTTTGTCCTTATGCCGGACCACTTTATGATCAGACAAAGAGGCATCTAATGGAACCCTGACAACATGTTAGAGAGGATGTTGAGAGATGGGAATCTATTGGCATATGTGGTGGGTCTGTCAATATGGATAAAGTGCACAGAATGATGGACGAATTTTGTGTATTGTTTGGATTACCACTAGAGGAGGAGGGTGCACTTAAACTTCCACATATGGTAAATCATATGTCACTAGGTGCGACAGCGTGCACATCACCTGCATGAAAAAAGACACAATTACTTTATGTAGTGGATACATAAAGCTACAGAGATATATTAGATGGAAATTTCAACTCCATGGCTACATGAGTTATTGAATGATATTGAGCAAGAATGGTTTCTGTTCTGGTCCACATATGGATGATGTCGTAGATAGAAAGTAATGTAATGACAGGGCATGATTAAGAAAGGGAAGTTTGGATGGATCACTGTTTGTTTGTTTGTATTTGACCTTAAAGCATCATCATGGCTCACTGAGAATGATTTTAGAAAATGCACCCCTAGCTACTGTCTGGCTTTTATTCTTGTGATATTTGTCAGTCACGTTAATGAAGGAAGGTCATATTTGTGGAAAAATGGGAAGAGTGTATATTTTTGTGAATATTAATTGAGGCATAGCACCAGTTAATTGTTACGTAAGATTTGGACAAAACTATTTTGGTTTTACAGATTGATAATATCTTATTGCCAACCCTGTTTGGAATGATTATATACGGGACATAATGGACAGACCTATGATTATAGCTGCCCAATATTGAGGTTTTAAAAAAAATATATTTATGATTGTTCATCATTTTGGAACTACTAGAAACATAGATATGGAGATACACTGTATTCTTGGATCTAACAATATCGATATATAGGGCAACTTAGGATAGTGAGATAAAAGCTTCAAATCTGTTTTATTGTTCACCTTATGTGTTGTTCATTTTTCAAGTTTCATTGATTGTATGTTTTCCTTTTGTTCATTTTGAAAAACAATAACAAGAACAATAACACATTTAAATAAAAAAACATTTCTACTTGTCTTTACGTTTTCTATGCCAAAGAACATACATAATAGGACCAGCTAAGTGCTTCAATTCCGGACTACACGCTGAAATATAGTATAATTAGCAATCAAGTGGCTTTAGGCACTCTTGGTTTAGACATGTTATTTGCGAGAGGCGCTTCTTCATAGTTGCAATTAACTACCATCTTTCACATGGAGGTTTTTGCAGACCGAAATACCTAGTCGAAGTCAACTTAATGGGCCTCATTATAAGTTTGCCATTCCAGTAACAATGGTACCGACAAGCTTGCCAGTACTGTTGTTACCGGACCAGTAAACTACGAGGTCTGTGAGCGGGTGCCTTATCGCCCCCCAACAAGATCAATGGGATCCAAGTGGGAATGGGGAGTAACATTTTCCGGCGCCTGGCAATGGACAATTACCGGGTCTGCCTGGGCTTAAATGCCCCGGTAATTGCCCATTCCCGGGCACCGGGAAAAAAATGACTCTGGCGGCAGCCGTGACGGTTTCACCGCACGGCTTCCACTGGAGTCATAATGAGGCCCAATGTGTCAATGGTCATGCTGCTGGAATATGTTTATTCCTCCACAAATGCCAAGAACTGGGCTACCATACATTTACTTTCCACAGTAGTCTTGTTTTCCCTCATAAACATGGCTAGCTCCCCCACTGTGAGCCAAAGGCAACAAATGTATGTTCAAATAAATACATTAATTCAGGAAATTGCTAGCTCGCCAAGAACGCATACATTGCAACAAAAATGTGAAGGCCCAGCTGATTTAGGAAAAATAAATGAATGGGTAAAACCCTGCAATGAGCCTGCAAAATATTGTGGTGCTTTCTGAAAATGTCTTAAATATTTGTATTTTTGTTCCCAAGTTCTTCAGATTGAAGCTACGTCATTGACTGCAGTAATTGCCAGAACTATGTATATGGAATGGTGGTATAAACACTTTGAGGTTGCAAGTCCTTCTCTTGGAAGAGTACACAGAATAACACGTACCGTTCCAGCCTGAACATTATGTAATACTTGCGGAGATAAAAATGAGTTAAGATGTGTTCCTTTTTCCCCTGGATACCATAATATATGGTGCATTGACACTATTTTCATCGCCTCATAAAGCAGGAATTCAACTGCAAAATGGAAACTGGCCTCTGAAATTACGAGCAAAAATGTTCTTTCCGACTGTGTAGAGACCATCAAAACCCAGTACACACCTGGTCTCTCTATATGCACACACTGGGTGCTCAAATAAAATCCCCAAACTTTAAATATACAGGTATTATTTCCATTTGTGTGTGGCGTAGGAAAGGACACCAGATATCTTTTGAATTAAAGCAGGGCATCACTAAAGATGATTGAAAGGAAGAGCAAAGGATTGGATGCAGGGAATCATCTTGTGAATTGTGGCGGTGGCCCGAACACGTGATCCGAATGGTGGCTGGGTGAAGACTTCAGAGATATGCTGCATTGAGACCTAAGGTGCCACGAATGTCATTAGCATGGGCAAGTGACAGTATAGATATCAGTGCTCATTCCCATATACAAAGTGCCTTAAGTGGGCCGGGGCCAGCCGCGGCTGGGCCCCAGCAGTCTCCAAAAAGTGGGGCTGAGGCGGGGCCCTGCCGGGGCCCCTGGTCCCGCACCACATTGGCGGGACGCATTATCCCGCCACGGCCGCAGCCGTGATGGTAGATGCGCCTGCCAGTTTAACGTCAGGCGAGCTGACAGAAGTGCCAGCCAGGCACACCGTCGCTGAGGCTGGCTGGCACTTGCTTGCGTCAGCCACTGTAAATTCCTCTGATGATCCCTCATGAGAGGGGTCATCAGAGGACGTCGCGGCTCCTTGAGCTAATATGCAGATTAGATCACGGAGTCCGCGGGTGTCGCGGCTCCTTGAGCTAATATGCAGATTAGATCACGGAGTCCGCGGGTTCGCAGAGGGTGAATGACGCCTCGGGCTCTGTGATCTATCTGCTCTGAGCAGAGATCACTGAGCCCGAGGCGCCTTTATAAAAGATGCCTTGAACTGTGTACGTTTCAAGCCATATTTTATAAACTTAGACATATTTCTATGTTTATAAAAGACGGCTTGAAACGTACACAATTCAAGGCATCTTTTATAAAGCTTTGTCGACGGACAAAGCCACCTTGGGTTTTGTCCGTCCTCAACGCTTTATAAAAGATGCCTTGAATTGTGTACGTTTTAAGCCATCTTTTATCAACCTAGAAATATGTTACAAATGTCTATATTTATCAAAGGTGGCTTGCAAAGTACACAAACGATAGTAAGGTAAGCACACAAGTGTGCATAACTTACTATGGTTTGTGCACTTTTCAAGCCGCCTTTTATAAATATAGAAATATGTAACATTGCTATGTTTATAAAAGATGGCTTGAAAAGTATACAAACCATAGCAGTATGCATACAAACATATAAATGCTCACATACATTTATATATTTGTTTGTGCACCTTACTATGATTTGTGCACTTTTAGGCCACGCCCACAATGGAAGCCACGCCCCCAAACGAGCCCCCCCCCAACTGCCCCTCAGTTTCTTACCCCACTTAAAGCACTGCATATACATAACCATGCTATGGCATGCCACTGTGGAATTTATAACGGAACTCAACACCTGGGACCTATACATTCACAGAAATCTTACCCGACCAGCAACATCATGATTTATTTCAGGCACCAGAAAGATACTGGCCCTCATTACAACACCGGCGCTAAACCATGGCGCTTTTAGCACCATGGTTGGTGCCGGTGTTGTAACGAGTCTGCCATGGTGAAATGGGGAAATACCGCCCCTTTCCAAGGTTGGCGGGGCGGTATTTCCCCATTTCACCATGGCCCTTCCCCATTCCCATTTTTGCCCCATAGGGCTCAATGGGAATGGGGAAGGCGGCAATTACGGTACCGCAAATTGCGGTACCGTAATTGCCCGCGAGGTCCCTTTGCGAGTCCCGCAAAGGGACCTCGTAGTAAGGCGCTAAGTGGTTAACGGCACCGCAGCCTTTCATGGCGCCGTTAACCACTTAGCGCCTGGGTCATAATGAGGCCTAATGTGCTCGCAACCAGAATCGAATACATCGGAAAGAAAGAAAGAAAGAAAGAAAGAAAGAAAGAAAGAAAGAAAGAAAGAAAGAAAGAAAGAAAGAAAGAGCAAGAGCTAGATAAGCCACAGACATTTGGCATTAAATCCCAAGTGGGTCCATAATGTTATATAAAGCATTCCTGCTCACACTTAACAAGGTTTTACATCAATGTGTTGCCCCGGAAGGCTGTGACTTATATATGGAACGGTAAAGCACTTCAAGATATCGGATAAAATGGGCAATCCCAGAAACGGTATTACAGTTTCTTTTTTTTTTTGGTACGAGATATGTCGCCTTGCGAAAAAAAAGAACCGCTGTTGAGAAGCGAAGGTGTAGACCTGCACTTTCATTATTGGCACTTCTGGACGAACCATGTGTATGTTAGGTTGTAGATACTTATTTATTGAATGATTTTAAATGCAGAGCTAAAGTTTTACTTCCTGTAATTCTATGCGATAATAAGTCAACTTTTGTTTTTTCTCTAATGTATCTTATGATATATTGTTTTAGTATGTGACTATGTGATGCTTTTATGGGAAATGAATGTTAACCATAGTATAGCTTCACGATTTGATGAATTGAAATAAATATATCAAAAAATAAATAGTGATTTGGGGATCTTCATCCATAAGATTATGTGAAGAAGGAAATATTACCTTTTCATTCGTTCTTTCTCCTAATTTGGCATCACTTGCATGAAAAGCTCTTTCCCCGATAGTCAAGGGGAGGGTGATCTGTATATAATTGGGAAATAGTTACACCTATCTGATGAGGACCACTCTTCAGAGAGCAGCTGTGACAAGGTCATAAGCAGTACTCAGACACAAAGGTGCAGTGTGTACGTTTATTTCAGAACCAAAATGCTATTCTTTTCCTAAACCTACAATCACCAGACCTATTCTACACAAGAAAGTCAAAACGGTGCTCGTCAGGATGTCTAAACATAACTAAAGACCTTGGTCTGAAATCCTGCTCTAACCTAGACCCTTTCCCTATTTCTAAAGACAGGCTTTTGATAACTGACCATGATAAAAGGTTGGCTGCTGGCTTCTGACCGCCCCAAACCTTTGTCTATTTACCATAGGCCCTCGCCTATGTGTACTGTTCCAGGCAGTTTGTGTCATACTGGAGTGCCGCCCCGCGACTCCAGACAAATCACTCTACTTCAGAATCTGGGGTGTTATCTGTTTTTTCCCTTCAGGGAGATTTTTGTCTTTCTGTTTGTTCAGACTCTTCCCCACTCTGGCGCTCCCCTCACTCCCTACTCCTGGATTTGTTCACTGAGTCTCTTCCCCCTCTGGGGCTCAGCTCCTTCTTAATCCCCCACTCTGAGGTTCTTTCCACATTTCTCCACCGTGGGATTTTCCTCCTTCTACGCCTCACTCTATGGTGGCGTGTATTCCTTCTTTCCCCACACTGGGGTTCTCCTCTTTCTCACACCCCACTCTTTGGTCTTTCCTTCCGCTCGTCATTCCAGTTTGCCTCATCTCCCCTCTCCCCACGCCAGGTTTTTTCTCTTTCTCCGCTCTGGGGCTTCTCTGTTCTCTCCCTACTCTTGTCTCATTCACTCTCTCCACTCAGTGGCTGTCTTATCCTCTCCCCATCCCGGGTTTTTCTCTTTCTCTCTCATCTCTCTACTCCAGGTTTTGTCACGTGCCCCGCTCTGGGACTTATCTGTTCTCCCCCCACTCCAGGGTTTTGTCTCTTTCTCTCTACCCATTCTGGGGCTTTGCCATTCTTTCTGCGCTTCGGGGTGGGTCTCGTTCTCTCCTCCCACTTTAAGGTTTCTCTCTTCTATTGTCGCACGTCTTTCTCTGATCTATCCCTGTTTAGGGGTGTGTCTCTTCCTCTCTCCCATCTCTGGGGCCTCGCCCCACTCACCCCACTCCGGGGTTTACCTCTACCTCTCCCAACGCAGTGGTTTTTCTCTTCCTCTTTCCCCACGACTCCTGGGTTTGTCTCCTTCTTGCTCCCAATTTCTTCCTTCCCCGCTCTGGAACTTTCCTCTCCCTTTCTCGCTTTGCTGCCCACCTCCGAATTCTCTGGAGCCACTGTGTACTTGCTTGGCCCTCCTCTCACTACGGAGCAATTTACGCAACTCATCAACTTGACTCTGCAGCAAGTGGCTGCGGTACTGCTCCTCCATTCGCTCAGTGTGGGAATGGGCAGGTGACCTCTTGTCGGGCTTTCTCACGACCCTCCGAAGTACTTCATTCTCACTCTCCTTGCCGGGGCGTAACACTTTCATCTACTCTCCCTCTGTGATATGATATGATATGATATGGCATTTGTAACACACCTATACACAAGTGTTTCAAGGCACGACGAGGCAGGGAGGGGGTAAGAGGGGGGAAAGACAGACAACGATCCTACTAGGCCAGGTGTCATTCAGATCGCGCAAGTGCAGGGGTAGGGGGAAGGGAGAGGGGGAAGTGCTGAACAGGGTAAGTAGAATAAAAAATAAATAAATAAATAGGGCCAGCTGGTGGCAAGTGCAAGGTAAGTGCAGACAAGTGCTGGGAGGGGGGGGGGCTGTAGGGATGCAGAGACAGTCCCGCAGTGCAGGGGTTGCCAGGGAGGCAGTGCAAGTGTAGAGTGGCTGGGCCAAGGACCGATGTCGGTGAGAGTGGCCCAGGTGCAGGTTCAGTGCAGTTTCAATGAAGAATTGAGCAGGGGAGAGGGAGAGAGAAAGCAGAAGCAAAGAGGAAGGTTTTGAGGTGCTTCCGGAACCGAAGATGGTTCTCCTCAAGTTTCAGGGAGGCAGGAAGGCTGTTCCAGAGGGAGGCCCCTGCCGCAGAGAGAGATCTACCTCCAGCTCGTTTCTTCGAGAAGCGGCTGACCCTGAGGGAGTTGGAGACAGATGAGCGAAGGGCTCGGGAAGGAAGATATTTAGGAAGAGAGAGTTGAAGGTATTTAGGCCCCAGAAGGCCTTGTGGACAATGCAAAGGGTTTTGAACTTAATCCTCGCAGCCACAGGGAGCCAGTGTAGAGATTTCAGTCCTGGAGAGATACGGTCCCTAGGCTTGAGGCCAAGGAAAAGTCTTGCAGTCCTGTTCTGGATGAGTTGCAGAGGGCAGAGAGTGGCGGCAGGCAGATTAAGATAGAGGCTGTTACAGTAGTCCAGCTTCGAGAGAACCAGGGCTCTGGAGACCGTGAGCTTCTGGGGGAAGGAGAGGAAGGGAAGAATACCTCTGAGGAGGTGCAGCTGGTAGTGTGACTTCTTAGAGACGTCAGATATATGAGGAGAGAAGGAGAGTGTGGAGTCGAAGATGACCCCGAGGTTTTTTGCCTTGCAAGTAGGAGCAGGAGGCGGGCCAAGAGAGGCTGGCCAGAGCGCTGCAGGGAAGGAGGGAGTGGGTGTGCCGATGAGTAGAATCTCAGTCTTACTGGCATTAAGGCAGAGGTCATTGGCGGCACACCATTCCTGGATAGCAGACAGACAGTCGGAGATGAGGGAAGGAGAGGTGGAGGCCGAGGGTAGCCTGAAAATGAGCTGGGTATCGTCCGCATAGCACTGAAAGTTGGGCCAGAGAGTGGCGATGAAGTGGGCAAGGAGTGCCAGATACTGGTTGAACAACCAGGGAGAGAGATTAGATCCCTGGGGGACACCACAGGTAGAGAAGAAGATGTCAGAGAGGAAGGACCCCAGTTGGACCTGGGAGGGTCAATTGGAAAGGAAAGAGGTCAGCCACGCCAGAGCCTGACCAGTGATACCCAGGTTATCACGGAGAAGGTTGAGCAGGATGGCATGGTTGACAGTGTCAAAGGCAGAAGAGAGATCGAGCAGAATGAGAACACACGGAGTGTTGGAGTCGAGGTTCGAGAGCAGGTCCTCACGGATGTTCAGGAGAGCAGTTTCAGTGCTTCTGGCAGCTCTGAAGCCAGATTGATGGTCATGAAGACTACCAACAGATTCAGCATGAAGGTTGAGCTGGGAGATGGCCAGTTTCTCCAGGAGCTTGCCCAGGAAGGGAGTGATGGAGATTGGGCGATAGTTAGCCGGGCAGGTGGGGTCGGAAGAGGGTTTCTTAAGCAGAGGGTGCACAAGGGAGTGCTTAAGGGGGGATGGAAAGACTCCAGAGGCGAAGGAGTGGTTGCAAAAGTCAGCCAGGACACGAGCTAGGGAGTCGATGTGGTCCTTGATAGTTTTGAAGGTGCAGGGGTAAACCTGTTTAGACGAGACTTTCATAGATCGGACTTGTCTGGAATCCTCGTCAGCAGAAAAAAGGGGAAAGGCAGAGAAGGAGGGAGGAGGGGAGGCTGCAGAAGGGCCAGAGAAGAGCCAGGAAGAGATGGAGGGAGGTGATAGGAGGAGAGTGTGGACAGGATGTCCTGAGTTTTAGAGATGAAGTGAGAGGCCAGTGCAGTGCAGAGGACCTGGGAGGGGACAGGAGAGGTAGAGACTGCAGCAGGGTTGGCAAGCTCCTTGCAGATTTTAAAGATTTTAAAGAGTTCGGCCGAGTTGTTAGATGCAGCAGAGATGCAGGCTTGGATAAGGGCTCTCTTCTTTGTGAGAACGGAGAGACGGTATTGCCTTTGGAGCAGGCGGCAGGCCAGTTTGTCAGAGGATGTACAAGAAGCACGCCATTTCCTCTCTTGCGTTTTAGGGCGACGAGATCCGAGTCATACCAGGAGTTGCATTTGGCTTTGGGCTTGAGGCGGATTCTCATGACAGGGGCAAGGATATCAAGACTATCATATATAGCAGAGTGGAGTGTGGAGAGGGCTGTGTCAGGGTGGGAGTCAGCCGAAGGAGGAGGGGGGGGCAAGAAGGTGGCAGCGAAAGCCTCAATTGACACGCGCTTCATGGGTCGGATGACCGAGAAGGTGGGTGGCAGTGATGAAGGTGGCTTTGCCTGTGGGGTAGGGAGGGTGAGGTGGGAGGATAGGAGAAAGTGATCACTCCAGGAGAGAGGAGTGGCGAGAGGGACGGAGAGGGGAAGGTCAGAAGAGATCAGAGCATCAAGGGTGTGCCCTGCAGAATGGGTAGGCCCTGACGGGAGAATAGAGAGTGAGAGAGAGTCGCAGAGGTCACAAAAGAGTCCAGAGGGGGGACAGGAGGCATCCAGGTGGATGTTGAAGTCACCAAGGAAGAGGAGTTGAGTGGTTGAGGCCAGGAGTGAGGAGGAGAGGTCAGCCCACTCAGAGAGGAAGGAGGAAATTTGACCAGGTGGCCGATAGATAGTAGCCACTGTAAGGGAATGGCTAGGAGAGAGAGAGAGTCGGCCGACAAGACACTCAAAAGGGGAGTAGGTCTGCGTAGGAGTGACAGTGGCAGGAATCCACTCAGGGAAGATAAGGGCCACACCCCCCCTGCACGTTTGGGCCTGGGCACGGAGAGGATCTTGTAACCGTGAGGTAGGAGTGTGTCAAAGCTGGTGACAGAGCTGGCCGTGAACCATGTCTCAGTGAGACCCAGGACATCCAGGTCCAGTTCCTCAAGAAGGTGACAGATATCAGAGGAATGTTTGATGGAAGAGCGAGAGTTAAGAGTGGCAATGTGGAGAAGGTTGCCATCCTTGAAGGACTTCCGGGGAGGGGTACAGATCAGAGGTACGCCCTGTGGAGTTGTAGAAGAAGGAGGTGAAGAAGGAGCAAGAGAGGGGGCAGGGAGGGAGGGTAGAGGCAAGGTAGCCGAGGACAGAGGACGGGGGACAGCAGGAGAGGAAAGGAAGTTGATGAGGTGTGGGAAGCGTCTATCAAAGAGGTGAAGGTTGGCCTGAGGGCCTTGGACCAAGACGGTCCCAATAGCGTAGACATTAATGATGGCCTTAGAGGAGCGGAAGGGGACCAAGAGGACATCCCAACGGGTGCCACCATTAATGGGAGAAGAGGAGAAAGGAGAGAGCACAGAGACCATATGAAGGGTCCATAGGTCAGGCAAAGGCACAAAAAAGAGGATGTCAGTAAGAGTTTCCTTGGAGCAGGCACTAGTGTAGGTGTCAGCGATAGGGAGGCCTCGGTTGGAGACCAGGATGTCCTTTTTAAACTTTTTCCTGCCAGATTTAGTGAGGAGAGCAGGATAGTCAATAGAGAAGCAGTTAGAGAAGATAGGCGAGATAGAGAGCACCATGGAGTAGGAGGGAGTGGGGGGGAAAAAAGACGATATGAAAGCACGAAGACAGGAAGTGAGCGGCAAGACCAAGTTTACCACTTATCAGAAAAACAACGGTAAATGCGTATTAGGTACACCCAGTGGAGAGGCCACCTAAGTTTGAGAAACCTGCAAGGGGAGAAAAACCCTAGTTTACAACATTTTAGAGAACAGTAAATGCGTATTAGGTACACCCAGTGGAGAGGCCACCTAAGTTTGAGAAACCTGCGAGGGGAGAAGAAACCCAAGTAGCAACAACTGTGGAAGACAGTGAGGTGAAGGCACAATTAGCATGAGGTGAACAGGTGTAGGTGGGGTGGGCCGGCAGAAGCTGGAGATAGAGGCGAAACTGGCGCCTGGCGTCCCCTGCGGACACCTGCAGACACACAGGGAGCCGCAGCCGTAGGAGCCGCCCTTTGCCTAAGGGGCCCTTAGCCGAGGGGGCTGCCGGGCAGGGGGGCTGCCCAGGGGGGGTGGGATATAAGGCAGGGGGAGAGGAAGGGGGGGTGGGGCGGGCAGGGAGGCGGGAAGGGAGAGGGGAAGGAGGACCAGGAAGTGAGGAGGAGGGAGGGGGAAGGAGGCAGCACAAACGCGCACGGAGCGCAGGAAAAAAAAGCAAAACAAAGAAAACAAAAGGAGGCTTACTGGAGCCCAACGGGGCTAGGAAGGCAGCCTCAGCAGCCTGTCTGCACTTCCCTAGTGCGCAACGTGCGACTGGGACGCTGATCTGGTGTTCTCCCTCCCTTGCCAGCCGCACCTCCTGTGGACGCATCAGCATAGTTAAACTCTGCAGCGTTTACGAAAGCCCTCTCCTGATTGGTTCCTTCAATGACGCTCCTCTAGGGGGCTGGTTTTCCCATGTTGCTGGGGTCTTCCATGGACATTGGGCAGAGAATAGGTCAGAAGCCGAGTCAGCCAACATTAAAGGGTTTATAGCAGTTTCATACACCCTAGCGTCTACACACCCCATAAAGGTGTTTGTCTCTGGGCAGGGATGATGACTTATACCCCTCTCTTGGGTTTTCTTATTGCTTACGGAAAGTCACCACCAGAGGGATCCCTTTGACCTTGGTGTCAAGCTTAGAGGGCTCACCACCCTAGTCCCAAAGGGGTGGCACACCCCTTAGGAAGAGGTGATGATTTCCTTGGATTCATCACACACCACACCATTTGATATATCAGAACTACTTCAGACCGATGTACCATTAGATCAATGCTCGACCGGCAAATCATGTGTTAAAAATATGCCCCTGACCATTGCTTTTATTACCAATGCCTTCTTTATACAAGACAATGAAATGCATGAAGCACAGGCCCATGAACCCTTCCTCCAAAAGGCAAATGGAGAACCAGTCATTTCACTGGCTCCCTTTTAGAAGCAGAATTACTTTCAAGATCACGTGGATCATTGTACATGGATGGGTGCCTGATTACTTGTAAAGCAAATTTGTATTATTACAAGCCTGGCTGTCCTCTACATTCAATAGATGTACATTTGTTGGAAGTTCCCAATTCTTGCTTCAAAGCCTTAGGTGACTGTTGATATTCTGTCGCCCCTCCAGTTGATATATGAAAACTAGGTGATTTCCTACATCCTGCTCACTTCAGCCTTTGCCCTACGCTTTCTTGATTTAACATCTGCTCTGAGTGGCTGGTCCATTTCGTGTCTTGACACAGTGTGCAGCATGTATGTGGCGCTTTATAAATACCATTCAGAAAAGTAGAACCCAAGGATACCAGAAACCATCGGCCCATATCCGCTCCTCATCACATATTTACAACTGTCTGTGGAACATTCCTGCCCAAAGTCTAATGACATTCACCTCTTTCACACAGTTGTGTTGTTGTTCCACTCAATGCAAAGATTGTGCTCAAGGTAACACGTGGAGATCAGGCTACACCACTTATCCTTATAGCTCTTTAGTTGGCCTTCAACACATACAATCCCACTATCCTTCTAAAAAGGTAAGGCTTGTGGGTGGCGGGGGGTGGACTGCAGACCAGCCCTTAGGTCATTTTAAGGTGTTCCTTGGTTCCAGGAAATCCAGCTTGGAGAGATTATTGACACGACTGTTTAGGTGACCTGTGGGGCTTAAGGGTTCTTTGCTTTCGCCACTATAATTCAATCCTAACATGCCTCCTTTACTTGAGGACATCCGAAAATACCATCTTTTGTATCAATTCCAAATGGACAAAATTGTCCAGACTCAAAAGTCTTATATTATAAAGTCAGTGAGCCAAAAGACATCCACCGATGGATATAATCTAATTGGCTGCCACTCATCGGACGCAAGAAAGAGGTATTGGCCACAGGTCCTGCTCCTGAAAAGTGCCAGCCATATGGCTGGTCTCCAACACTTGGTGTCACTTAAAAGTGGTCACCAAAGTCTGCAAACTGGGGTTCAAATGGATTTACCCAGATACCACCACACTTGTAATGAGGCTCACAGTGTATTGAGAAAGAATATCATTTTCCATGTTCTCAGGAAAATTAAATTGAGACAATGCTGACCTTTTTTTAAATGCTCACTTTGGGCAAGGGATGTTAATGTATAAAGAGCTGTACATTAATTCCTCACAATAGTGACATATATCAGGGAGAGAAAGTTGTCAAAGACGAAATGACTAACCAATGCAATTCTCTCTATTTTTAAATCTGGAACCTTATATACACATGTGTTCACTCGTTGTTTAACGTGTTTTTATACTGTAATTTATGGCAATATTGAAATTATGAATGTGTGTATTTATTGAAGAATATTATTGCCCTTTTGTCTGCTGTACTTTTTGAATATTTTCACACTTAATGGAATGCTTTCTTTTTTACATTTCAAATAAAGCAATGATGATGACGATGATACTGGGCCCCACACTAGCAACAAAGGGCCCCATGTTTAACCCCACATACGCCATTAATACTCCTAGACAGATGTAGAGCAACAGGAGGAGCTAATTCAGACATGCTAGATTGTCACAATCCGCACCCTAATGTTATTTTTCATAGTTCTGTGGGGAATTACATGAAAATAGCAAGCATGCCATGCCTCCCCACACACCAGTAACAAAGGAACACAATCCTGTTTCAACATAGTTGTGGTAGCAGCTTTGGCTGATTTACTGCATAATTACGAGTTTGGCAGAATTAGCCATGCTAATACCATCGAACTGTTGACCGTTGCTGCTGGACGTTTTCACATTAACAATGCAACATTATGAGTTGATGTTACTCCCCATTATGGAGTATTATAGGTCCCAATTGGGGATTGGAGGAATTACCACTGATGTTAATTCCACTGGTGAAAATTCCTCAATTTTTCCTGAAGAAATATTTCCAGAACTGTGCTGGCGGTATTGCACTCCGTTAACATCTGAGCATGTGAATTGAGTGTGCGTTAAAAATGGTGATAATTCCGTTACTGCCATTTCTTACTACTACTACCAACATACCTGGAAACAGGCACATGACATAATTTGAGCCACATGACATAAGGTTAATTCAGGGATGACTGACCACTGAGCGCTGGCTCTCATTACTAGTTCGGTGGTATCCCACCAGTAATCCCGGCGCGATACCACCAAACGGAATTACCACTTATGCCACTTGGTCTGCTGGAATTACGGCCAGATTCCAAGTGGAAATACCGGGCCATTCTGACCTTCGAGGGCCCGGTATTTCCCCATTCCAGGAACCCATCCCCATTTGACTCCCATATGGCTCAATGGGAATAGGGAGCATGCTAACAACCGGCCCGTTAATGACGTGCCCGTTTTTAGCATGCTGGTCTACTCGTGGAAAACGCTAAGGACGCTTGGTAAAACCAGGCGTCCTTAGCGGGTCTTGCGAGGAGGCCTCGTAATGAGGCAGTAGGGGGTTAACGGGGCCGGCAGGTCTACTGGCCCCTTAACCCGCTACCGCCAGGGTCGTAATGACCCCCTATGTCTGAGGCAATCCTTTCTTTCTCAACAGAGGCCTTCCAATTGTTACTGGATGAGAAAAGCTTGATGTCACCAATTTCTCAAGGAGAGTTGAGAGAGTGATGGCCACCACATTAGACCATGACTGAGCCCTTGAAGTAAGTATTGAGATTGTGAAAATACAGGGGAGCAGAATTGATGCAACAGAGATAAAAATAGGCATTTAGAATTGTCAAGTTTTTGGGTTGCAAATCGCAGTGACCTAGAATGTGAAAGTCTGTTTGTCCCGTTGTAAATGGAATACATGATAGAAAAGAATCTAATAAGCAGGAAAGAACAAGTTGTAAACTTTTTTTAATTTTTTTTATTTCATTTAGTTTTTACAAACTTTTTGAAAACTTTTACTTTTACAATTCTTAATTCCTAGTTTCCGCAGTGACAGTAAAACAAAGAAGACAGCAATCAAATAACAAAAAAGCAACTGATTGGAAGTGAACTCGCACTTGGCTCGTCTCATTTAGTTCCTGTCTTGTGGCCATTGATAAAGTTCATTGCACACTTTCCTTGATTGCAGTCTTAGTTGTTTGCTGAGTGTGTCTTCTCTAACTTACTGAATGTGACATCTGTTGGGGTCACTCATTCTCCCCATACGGACTAGTCGCCTCTAGTCGTATTTGCATTTGGTCGAGGAATCTCATAGTTGCAATCAACAGTGCTCGGCTCTCACCAATGTGAAGGTGCTTCCACCATTCCTCTAGATCATATGTTTGAACTTTGCTTCTCTCCTTTCCGAGGCATTTTTCTCGTTGGGCTTTAAATTCAGTGCACCGCAAGACCAGATCTTTTAGATCTTCTGTTTCAATTTCGCAGAACCTGCATTTCGATTTGTCCATAGGAATCTTCCTGCGATGAATTAAGACTTCCTTGGTTTCATAGATATTCAAACGAAATTTCAGGTATAGCCTTCTTAGGCGTTTACAGGGTGACAATATTAGATAGGACGGGAGCGTATTGCGTCTTTTCGCTTCTGGAGGCATATTCTGCATAGCTTTTTGTGACAACCTTTTATCATTGATTTCGATCCAGTCCCAGTCAAGCAGTTTCCTCTTAACTAGATCTGGATTCCACCACAAAGTTTTTTCGTCTGTGCCCAGTTATGCTAGTATCTCTCTGCACTGATGTTTCCAAAGATGCAAAGCCGATTTTTCATGTCCTTTTTCCTCCGACAAGAATTTTACAGATGGGAGGTTTGCCTCCACGAGTGTCTTCCTGAATAACGCCAACTTATTCCAGGTGATTCTTGAGTTAAGGGTAGAAACTCCAACCTCATACAATACACAGGCTGTAGGTGTGCTTAAGGGGATCAGGAGAATCTTTTTCCAAAAGAGACTTTCACATCGGGCCCAAACTTTATAATCACAACCGAACATGTTCTCGGCGCGTAGACGAGAATTGGAGTCACTTTACCTTGATAAAATCTCCTTATCGGCTCGTAGGAAAATTTGCCGTATCTTTGCTGTAAAATGGTGCCTGTTAGTAATTTGCAGCTATTCTGGAGTTTTTTTACCATTGGGATGTCATTGATGCTAGAGTTGATCATGATCCCTAGATATCTTGTACGTGGTACCTGGTTTAGTTTATTTGAACCTATTGGCCACGTTGTTTTTTTTTTACTTGTAGATCTATCTCTTTGGTTTCCTAATATTAAGATCTCCGATTTGGCCACATTGATGTCAAGGCCTAAATCCTCTGTGAAGATTTTTAGAGCTGAGAGTTTTCTTTGGAGACCAATCGGAGTTTGGTCTAGGATCACCATATCGTCTGCATACAAAATATGGTTTATTGGCACTCCATTTATCTGTGGTGGAAATGACACGACATCTGCCAGAGCTATTCCTACTTCGGATATGTAGAAGTTGAACAAGGTGGCCCCTAACGGGCAACCTTGCTTCACACCTCTCTCCGTTGGTATGGGGTTGGTTAGGTTTCCCTCACGATCTAGTCTCACCTGAATATAGGTGTCGGAATACAGCTCGCGGATAGCGTGGATGAGACTCTCATTGCACCCCCTTTCTTTGAGTTTTTTCCACAGGGTATCTCTATCCACGCCATCAAAGACATTCGCCATGTCGATAAACGCCAGATATATTTTTCGTCCCGTTCTAATGACGTCGATTTTTAACAGGTTCAGAATGAGTAAGTTTGCCCCACAACCTACACCTTTAACAAAGCCTGACTGGCGTTCATCGGATATTTTCTCTTCCTGGATCCACATGGTCAATTGGGCTAGCAACATCGAGGCGAACACTTTCCCCACTACATCCAGTAAGGCAATTGGACGATAGTTTGCTGGGTCTGAGCGAATACCTTTCTTGTAGATCGGGACAATAATCCCAGATTTCCAAGTCTAAGGTATTTTCCCTTCCTTTTTTATGGCAGTGAAGAGTGTATGACAAAAGTCTGACCATTCTTCGCTGTTTGCCTTAAGGTCTGCGTTCGACAAACCGTCTGGACCCGCAGCGCGAGAGGCATTACATTTCCTGATGGTAGTTAGTATATCGTCTCTCTCCATTTCGATTTCCCACTGCTGACTTGTCTCCACTTTTGTCGGGCTCAAGGTTTTTCTTCTTTTGAATAGTGCTGTGAAGTGGTTTTCCCAGTCCTTTTCCAGAACTGTACTTGATAGTAGCGCTTTGTCAGAGTTCTTTGTATCATTAATTATGTCCCAAAAGCCTCTTGTGTTCTTTCGGTTTAGAGCCTTCAACATTGCTTCCGCGTCCCATTGTTCCATGGTTGCCTTGCGATTTTCGCACCAGTTGTTATACTTGTTTTTTTCCTTTTTTATCTGCACCATTAGGTCCTCTGGGTTTGCGGCGCGTATTTTCCTTATAATTTTTCTTACCTCTCTCTTTCTGGCAGCGACCTCAGGATCATATCTGTGTTTTTGTATCACAGGTCTCGTCTGGGACGTTTTTTTCTTGACTTTATAGATCTCAAAGAACTGTTGATATTCCGTTGATCTTGAGGGATTCTGGTCTTGCGCTTCCAGTAGCAGTTCGGTAATTGTCACAATATCGCACTGATTTATACGCAGTCTGTTGTGACCTGGGACCAAGGATAGGTCTTGTCTCCATTGTTTACGCTCCATTTTATTGATGTTATTCCATTTCGCTACCACCATGTTGTGGTCACTGTATTTAGTCGTGATCACTTGAAATTAATCAATTTCCTGGAATATGGTGCCTGAGACAAACATATAATCCAGTATTGAATTTTGGGTTCCTCGTGTCCAGGTCGGTTTAGCTGGAGTATCACCCTTTGTTCCTCCATTTAGCATTACTAGATTTCTTATCGACATCTCATCAAGCCATCGCTCACAGTTTGTTTTTTCTCTGCTATTCACTTGTTGCTTTGATTGAGGGTTCTCGATCAGTTTCATATTAAAATCTCCACATATAATTATTAAGGCTTGTGGTTCTCTCACTAGTATGCTGTCAATTACATCTAAGATGTCATCTTCAAATTTTGAGTGAAATTTTATGGTTGTGTTCCAATATACATTTAGAATGTAAATGGTCTATTTATCTAATGTTGCCATGTTCACAGGATCAGTGCAAGTCATTTGGAGATGGGGCGTAATGTTCCAAGCATTCTTGATTCTGAGGCCGCTTTTTCTGTTTATCATCGTTAACTGACCCGACATTGGGCGGCCTTTCTCTTTGGAGATTGCAGGATTAAAAGCTACATCGAAGCCTTCTACACATGGTGTGCTTGTTAACCATGTTTCTTGTGTGCATATAATATCGGCATTCCTCAGGTATACGGGTGCAGAACTCAGCAGATGGGTGAACCCTCTCGTGTTCCAGGAGGTTATCACCAACTTTTGCTTTAGGCATTAACTCGTCGATGTTCCATTTAAGGATTTTGCTATCCATCCCCATGCGTGGGACTCCTCCTTTATAACCGAGTTGTCCTTACACATCACTCTCTTTGTGTTCTCACTGTTCTCCACTGTTATTTTAAATTTCTTCAAGTTTATCTCTTCCAGTGAGAGCTGTGCATCAACGTCCTTGTCCACTGATTTTCTTTTGTTTAGGTCATAATCTTCCATTTTTGCACTGTTATCCAGTCGAGTGGACAGCTGTGAATCTTTTTGATTTTTCTGCAGGCTATTATCTGCCGAGGTACCACAGTCTTCTCCTCCCAATGCACTGTCAACCTCGTATACTTGGTAGCCTGCATTCAACAATTCTCTCGTTTGTCATAATCTGTTCCACAACCTTTTTTCCCACAATGTGTAGCAAAACAAATTTTTGATTCGAGTCTGCTATTATTTCGACTCTTTCAATTTGAGGACTCTTTACAGATCTCAGTGCCGGGATCTTTTGAAATATCTGTAGTACTGTGTATCTGTTTAGTGGCGGATCGCTTTTGTTATGGTTGATTTTTTCCACCAAAATTCTATATCCAATTGCTTTATCATTGTTGGTAGATTTTCTTGTGTGATCAATAGGATTAGAGGTTTTTCTCCCACTTTCTGGAATTGAGGTTGCTGCCATTTGGGCCCCCTCCATCAGTTTGCCTGTCGGACCTTTCTTGATTGACTTGGTCACTGGTCCCGGTGTGTTACACCCAATTGGTTTTTGTTGACATTGCATGCTTCTTATACGTTTCTCTTCTAACGTAAAGAACCGTTTGGCAGATCCCTCATTAGGATGCTTATTCTTTAGCGGCAAATCTTCTTCTTTTGGAGTTTGAGGCCATGAGAAAGCTCTCTTGCCTGGGTGCCCCATTTCTCTCTCTGGCTCAATTTCCGACAGAATCTTTCCTGTCACGATCGATTCTCCTTTCTTTTTATCCTGTTGGTTTTTTGCATTACCTTGCACGTCGATCTCGCAGACGCCTTCCGCGCCTATGTTCTTCGGCCACCGAAGAACTATAAGTTGACATATTCAATAGTTCTTCGTCCTTCTCATCGTCATTTTCACTCTCCACTGGGGCTTTTTGTTTAACTTCTTTTTCCGTTGTCTCTGAGGGTTGAATCTTCCTTGTGGAAGGTGATTCAACGGCCGTTGTTCCAACGGCCTTACTGGGCTCTCTAGTGCATTTTTTGCTATTTGGGCCCGTAGGTTCAGTGTTGTTTACTGTGATGGTTAGCGCTTTTATGTTCCGAAAGAAGTTCGCCGAGCTTCGTGGGTTTTTGTTCTTCTGTATTTTAGATTTCTTTTTACATTTACTCTGTTTTGGAGCGGTAACTCGGCCTTGCTTGTTTAAGCCGGTGTTCTCTTTTAATTTTTTGGAATCGAAGATGTCAAACCACTCAGTTTCATTATTTTTTTCAGTCGTGTCATCAGCTTTAGCGTTTACTGGAGTAGTCTTCTCCTCATTGTCGTTACCACCTGATCTCGGCTCCTCCACAACTTCATTCTCACTTCCTTTGTCTTCCTTTCCCTTATGTGTTGTCTCCGTAAGGTCAATTTCTTCCACCCTCCCTTCTTTTGCTGATAAGTCATAGGGTGTGGTCATCGAAACTCTATCACTCTCTTTGATCTCTTTCGTGGTGGCTTTATTGTTGTTTCTTTTCACCTCACTGATTTTCACTTTGTCTTCTGCAATTGGTACCTTTTTTTTATTTGAGTCCTTTGGACAGTCACTCAACACGATGGTTATCTCAGAGTCTATTTCAGAACAACAGTTCTGAATAATTTTTGATTTTGTGTGCAGAGAATTTGGATTTGACGTTCTGTCCTCTGGTACAGGCTCATTTTTGTTGCCTATTGAGTTCACCATGCGTCCTGTTTCTGCACTCGGCTGAGTTTTTTGGGGGACACTCGTCCCTAATTCCTCTGTTCTATGTTCTCGATCTTTTTGGAAAAGCATTAAAGCTTGTTTCGTCACTTCTGCGAAGAGTCTTTTGTCTTCCGTTGTCGCTTTTAGAGATTCTCTTAGTGCCGTTAATGAAATGTCGTTGCCTCTTCTGGTTGTCACAACCTGAGCTGTCATGTCTCTTAGATCTAGCTCGAGTTTTACAATTTTTGAGTTTAACAGGGCGACCAAGGTTGTTTGGTCCCGGAGGCTTTCATTTAGATTTTCATAAAGTTTCAGCAATGGTGCTACTGCTATTGTTGTAGCTGACATCAGTGTCAGGCTCAGTTTTCTGACTATGGTCTCCACTAACTTCTTTTCGTCCATTGCTGTTTCCGGAGTCTTCGAATCCAAAAGATGATCAGGCTGCGAAATCCTCTTTTTGGGAGACGGCATATTTTCTACGTCATCCAACTCGGCTGGTCCTGGTTTTATCACATGCTTCCTCAGAGACCCCGATTTAGGCGTCAAACTCTGCCTTGAGTTTCTTTTAAATCTTTTGTTTGCACCCTCGTGATCTGAATTCGAGCTTAACTTTCTCCGGCTCCTTTTTTGTGAGACCATGATCTCATCATTTCTGGCCTCAAAGGATGGTGTATTTTCTTATAGTCATCAGATCAAGTAGACTCTTTTCCTTGATCATTTGGCATTCAGTTTGTGGGGATGGCTTTCCACAGAAATTTGTTGATGAGTTTTGTCATTGTTTTGACAAGTTGGAATTCATTTCCACTAGGTCTCTCAGGAGTTGATCTGCAAGTCCTACTGAGTCTCTTCTACGAGGGGGCTCGGCCGTTCCAACTTTAGATGTTCTTTCCTTCCATCGAGCAGCACACACCCACTCCTCACAGGGGGCCTCTTCTGTCACCACGATGTTCACTTTTCCAGTTGACTCTTCATCAGGGGGTTTTGTCACTGAAGATCTTATCTTATTGGCCGCTAAGTCATCTTTTTTCTTCATTTGGGTCTGGTACTTTAAGTTTTTTCTGTTCCGCTTATGCATTGAGGTCACTCTTGTCCATGCTAGGGTCTTTAGCGATAAACCCTTGTGGGGTGGTTTAAGAGACTCATCAACATGATCTACTGAGAGCCTATTTAGACGTCTCTCATGGCTAAGGGATGTCTCAGCTGGGGTGACTGGCGTTGTTAGAGCGGACTCCTCCTTTGGTACACCGCATTTATTATTCGGTTGTTTCCTTGATTTTTTGTCGTTCCTTTCGTTAATGGGTGTGGCTGCCTCCTCTCGTGTGACATCAGGATAATTTTAGGGCTCACCCACGGCTTCTGGCAGGTCACAATTTGAATTCCCACTTGCCGACCTCCTCTTACCAGAGACATGTTCACACTCTTCGTTGCTGACATGTGATGGTAGGTGGTTACCATTTGTTGTTGACTCGGCATGGGCATGGGCACAATGTACCATGGTGGTGCATACTTCCAGCCTCGACTCACAACCCACTTGACCCCCCCTTGTTGCGTGCGGGTCATCTTTTTCTGCCCTTACCAAGTCTATAGTTTCCATGATTCTTGCCGAGGTGGGCGAGGGACTGTTGTTTCGTTTTGATCCATTCTCACTCACACTTCGCACTCTCAGCGACCCCCACTCCGCTGACTTTTCGGTATCCCTTGCAGGCAATACATCTTCATCTTCATCTTCGTCGTCCTCAAGCTCTGAATCACTTGCCCTCACATATTCACTGTCAGTGTCCAGCTCATCGCTGGCTACATCGCTGGCTACATTGGTGTTGTCTGCGCCTTGGTTTGGCGCCACACGGTCATTCCACGCTTGTTTTAAGTTGTTGTGGGCCCCGCATTGGGGCGTTGTGGCCGCGGTCATCCCACATTTGGGCACAGTTCTAACATCATTTTCCCCTCCCCACCCCCGCCGGTGACATTCCTCCTCGTAATGGGGGGGGGGGTGTTTGAATTGAATGTTCGAGTGTTTGGAGCTGCTAGCCCCCGCTTGGCGTACGCTCGCGTATTAGGCGGAGCGCTTGATCTCATCTTTGCGGCTTCCTCAGGAGCCTCAACCCCGCCACAGGCTCTCCGCAGTTCAGCAGAGCGTAAGCCACGTTCTTTTTTTTCCTTCTTTCTCTCCACAGTGTCTATCGCACAACTCACGGCAGCTGGCCGGGTGGAACTGATAACTAATAAAGGGAGGGGGAGGGGGAAGAGTACACAGCAGCTCTTACCGGGACCTCTTGTGCTTTACTTTGCCAGCTTCAGTCAGCATCTGTTGGACAGCACTCCACCCTCACAGGTCCCCCACGGACTACCAGGGAACACGCTCCGCTTCGCGTAGGTGGCGATTTTAAAGGCTCATCCTCTTCCTGCAGTCTGACTCCGGAGGGAACAAAACCCAAGGCGATTCGAGTGCGCGTCCCGGCAAGGGTCTCCAAGCCAACTAGCCAAGTACTAAATTTGTAAACTTTTTTAAATCCCATAGCGACAAACAGTTCCAAAGTTCTTTTTTCAATTATAGGAATTCCACTCTCACCAAAATGTTTTAGTGAAAAAAGGTTATTTCCATGATAGAAATAGATACGCAAGCGATATAATAGCAGCTGAAAAATTCCCTGCTTAATGTAAATTATTGCTCCTAAGTGATCATCAATAAATTCCCCATTCTGTGTGAGGGATAGTGACTCCTTGACACGTTTTAACTTAATGTTTTGTTTGTTTGTTTATTTATAGAGCGCACCGAACCCAGAGGTATATGGCGCTTTAGCTTAGGTGAGGGTCAAGGAGATTACAGTTGGCAGTAGCGTAGTGTTATAGATCAAAGCTGCGTAACAGACAGAATCGTTACTTAAGTTACATACATTAGTTGAACATACTTGTCGATTTCCTAGTGTTACAGATCTAGGCAATAATCTGGAAAACATAAATGACAGATTGTGGCAGGTGCACTTGGCAACCTTAGGTCTGCTGGGCAAAGAGCCAAGATTTTAAATTTTTCCCAAATATCCCGAATGAAGGTTCAGCTCTTAGTGATAAGGGCAGTAAGTTCCAGAGCTTGGCTGCAAGAACTGGGAAGCTGGTTCCATCAGATTTCTGTAGTTTGTATCTGGGGATATTTAGACAATGCGTGTATTGATTGGCTTCTGGTGAATTTGTTGACCAGGTATTTAGGGCCAGAATTTGATAGGCATTTATGCGTGATCGCTAGAGTTTTGAAGTCTATTCTATCTTGCATTGGGAGCCAAAGGGCATTCCGTCTTGCTGCGCATATTTGGTTTGCTCTCAGGATGTTAAGCGCCATTCTAAGTACATTATTTTGGAACACATGTAATTTCTTCAGGTTACGTTTGTTGGTGCCTAGATACAGAGCATTACAGTAGTCCAGTTTTGATAGAATAAGTGCCCTGGCTAAGGAGATGCAACTATAGGTAGACAAGAAAGGCTTAAAGGCATTAATCAGTTTGGTTGTGTATGCTTTGGAAGAGGTTGTGGCATTTACCTGTCTGGTAAGGGAGAGGGTGGAATCCAGGTAGATGCCTAAAGATTTCACTTCATTAGAAAGTTTGATGTTATTATATGATAGGTTATTTATAACACTCGTAATACCCAGAGGTTTCTAAGCACGGACCCGGGAATCGAACCTGTGTTACTCCGTGTCGTCTTGCTTCCAAGGCAAGCATGTTGCACCTGAGCTATCCTCCAGAGACAATGTTGTTACCGTCAATGTTGAAGGCGGTGTATTGGTTGTCCAATTTGTTTAGTTGAGATGGTGAACCAATGAGCAGTAGCTCCGTCTTGTCATCATTCAGGCAGAGGCAATGGGTGGCCATCCATTCCTGAAATTTTAGGAAGATTTAATTCAACAGTTTAGCGTCTTTATCGTAGGATCCTGAAAACGTGATGAGGATTTGCATGTCATCCGAATAGTTAGTGTAGGTGACACCCAAATTATCCAAGTGGTCGAATAGAAGCTTCATGAAAATATTATAAAGCGTCGGGAAAACACAAGACCCTTGTGGGACTCCGCAAGAGATTGGGGCAGGCTCAGCAAAGGGTGATGGTGCGAAAACCCTCATGGTCCTCTCTGCTAGGAAGGACTGAATCCATGTATTTGATTGTGCAAAGTTCTAGCTGAATTTAAAACAAAATATACTGAACAACCAATAAATTGTGTTCATTTCATGGTTGACTAAATGTATAAAGCTGATATTCTTAGTTTTATGTGTAAAACCTAAATGAGGCACTGTGTAATTTAGAGTGCTATTTATCTAGATGTGTGCGTGTTTTCAAGGTGGCTGCTTTAGTTGTGCTCTGCTACTGTGGGCCCAGGAATAGGTAGTCACCATTTTACTCTGCAGTGATTGATGACAATTCGGCCAGGCATTTTAAATCCATAAAAATGTTATAATAACATAGAAAATGAAGCTTAATATACCGTGTACGGTATGATAATCACAGCGCCTGTAGAGATGAGCTGCGTTCAAGGAAAGCACTCAGGTTGCCGCACAGGAAGACTCATCTCAGCGATATCTTTGCCAGAAGCATTGAGGTACTGCTACTCAGAACGGGCCACAGGCCCTGAAGTTTGAGTGGTTTTGGCGTGAGATGTGAGTCCGTGTGAGTTAACAGCGCAACGAGTGCAGCGTGACAAAGCTCTGCACAATGCTGCTACGGTGGAAAGTCATACTAAGCAACATATAAACATCATAAATACAACATAAAGGGTGCTGTACATATAGGTATACAGTGTAAGGGCCCCTACAAATCAGTTGTCCTGGGAAGGCATATGTAAAAAGGAATAAATGGAAGGTGCCTTCAAGTAGTAAACGAGAAACAATATTGTAATAGGAAACAAATTACCATACAATGGCTGCTGCGGGCAACGCAGAACCTGGCAAACTGTCAATACTATGGGAGAGATTAAAAAAGATGCCAGACACCTACATGGTGGCAACTGGAGGGGAGAAATTCACTGCAATTAGGAAGGAGGCCATATTATTGCATAATATAGGCCCTGAAGGATGCAGTGTTTATGATGGCCTACCAGATCTAGAAAAAGAGGGCTACAGGGAGCTTGACAAATTCAGCAAGCCCTTAATGAAGCTAAAAAAATGTGACATATGCAAATTTGATGCACTTTCCACCTCCCTCATCCAAGATCAGTTAATCAGGTGTGCAAAAAACCAAAAGAACATGTCTCTTGAGGAGGCATTAGGAATAGCAAGAAGTATCTAGCAAACAGCCAAGTACATTCAGCACATGAAGAATGATAAGCAAGAACATGAGAATACTGCCATTTGTGCTATGAGGGGTACCCGCAAGAGGAATTCTGAAGTCAGTAAAAAGGTGAAGTGTTTCCGATGTGGGAGCAACAGGCACGTAGCTTCCAACTAGTTTTGTCCAGCAAAGATTGTAGCATGTCTGAAGTGCAAGCAAAGGGGTCATTTTGCGTGCATGTGCAGTATTTCGAGCATCTCAAATCCTCAAGACTCTCAACCACACAAAACAACTTGGCTGCTAGTCCATATTTTACACGGATCCCTGGTGTGCCCCCCTTGCCAGGTTTCCGCTTCCTTTTTAATGTGCTTGCACAGCTTTCTCACCAGTACTATTATATCCTGTTCAGGACTTTCTCAGTTACTGTATAGTACACACTGTTCAACCAGACTATGCCCGGTATACTCTCCTGCCAGGGTTTCTCTGGTCTGTATGTTTTCTCATGACTTGGCTTTGTCTGGTACACTCTTCTGACTGGGATTTCTCATATATGTGTATCCCTGCACCTGTAATCTGCCTGCTATATTTTTCTGCCAGGGCCTTTTCGTGTGAGCATTTCACACACTTACAGACTTGATAGGCTCTTGTAACTATATTGTCCTTTCTTGAATCCCCCTTGTATACTATCCTGCCAACGTTTCTCTCATGTGTGTATTGCATACACTCACATACTTGATAGTCTTTTCTGTATATTTACCTTTGCCTCTTTAAGAAAATTTCACTTGCTCATTCGTTCTGATGTGCTTTACTTGCATCTGTTTTGGTTTGGTGGGCTTGCCGATACACCCTGGTGTCTTCACTTCCCTTGGGTGGACTTTGACTGGCATGCATCGGGTCTCCCACTACAAGCCGGTGGCAGTCTTCGAGTGTTCTGCTTTTTCTCGCTGCATATGCTATACAGCTCCACATCCTCTCAGGGTTTCCACTTCTCTTCTCTGCATCTCCCCAGGCTTCGGTAGAGTAGAGGTTGCCTTGGAGTACAGGCGAAATCCCAGAAGCTCTCAGAAGCCTTCTGGGGTTCTCGTCACGTACGTTCACCTGCAGTCTGCTTTTCCTTCCCTTTTTGAAAAGCTGCTTCGCTCCACAGACACCCCTCCTGCCTTGCGGTTCCCCGGTCAGCACTGAGGGAGATAATGTTCTCCAGCCAGCATTCCTTCATCAGCTTTTGTGCCGGTTTGAATTTCTCAGCTTCAGGTAGGTTTCTGTAACAACTAGAGGGCGGCTTGCGCTCTGGGTCTCCATTGATCCACATTACTCGATTCCTCTTCCTCATTGCAGTACTTTCACAATTAGGAAAATAAAAGTCTGTTTCTGATAACTTGGATGAGGATTTTGGTACAGCGATCTTGGTAATCTTGAAGGGCAAGTCAGTCCTTGATGACTTATGTGCAGAACCTGAGCAGATATTTTCAGCAACCTTCTTTTGTAGGTGAGGGGAGGGATAACAGTATGCTATTGGGGCATGGGGTATGACAGGGGTGTCCTCAAACGAGAAAGGGGGTACCGTGACTCATCCGATGTGACCATAACACCCCCCGGAGGGTCGTCTTCCCCCATGTGATCCTCCCTCATATAGCCGCCCCTAGGGTCAGGATCAGGTAGTGGCTGTCGTCCCTTGGCCACATGGGGAGAGATCACCATCACTGAAGGAGTGATGACACCATCAGACTCATCACACTAACTAGATGGTACAGCTCCCAGCGACAAGGAGCACCAGCTCCTGGCGACCGAGAGCAGCTCTGGTCATTTCTGGGGCTGGCAGAGTACTACCACAAGTTTGTGATGGTTGTTAGGATTGCAATCATTTGATTTTCAAGTGATATACTTACCTGAGGGAAGTATGCATTAGAAGATTGTCTTTCACGCCTCTCAGTGGACGCAGGGAAATGTGAAGAGCAGAAAGTGACTGAGGGTAAGGTGGTGGCAAATGTACATGAGGAAGGAGTCAGTGTGCAAGACTGGGAATTGTCTGAGAAATCTGATGAGGTTATGTATTGCATCAAGGAATGCACAGTTAGCAAATAACCCTTAGCCGGGATTTTGATGGTTGATTTGAGGTGAAAGTTGACTCACCATCATTGGGAGAAGGTTAAGAAGGGGTACAAAAGTAATACATACTGGAAGGTTTGAGACAGAAACTGGTGAACTTGACACATCAAGGGCACAGGAGAGTGAATGGCACCAAGAGCAGATTGAGTTATTGGTGGGCTTGTGTTAGGTAAGATTTTCATGTTAGTGATAAATCTTCCTGACCTGTGTCAACCCCAGAACTTTTTGCTTGGACTTGTTAACTAATTTACCTTGTCCCTAGGTGAGTGGAAATCTTTTTCCCATCTGACTCTTTACTCTTTTACTCTCTTTATGGACAACCTTTTTGTGTCTCTCCGTAGAGTATGGTTGACGTTATAATCACCCTTAGGGTGGGTTGCTCCCCAGTTAATTTCTCTTTCTTATACTTGGGTCAACTACAGTTCCCAAGTAGTTAAGAGCGATTTTCATCTCCCTTTACATTTTGTATAAGTGAGCCGGCACACCACACCTTTTGTGGAGTGCTGGGGGATACAATGTATCCCCTTTCTTACTTACCTGGTAGCACTTTCTTACAATTGTGAGTTTTACATGAATGGCTGGTGGCAGTGGTTTTACCCTTAGGACTTTTAGTCTTTATTACTCACAGGTTGTTAATTCAGCCTCGGTAATGCACAGAAGGGCCACCATTTTGCTAAAATGGTGGGCTCCTTTTTCTTTTGCCATTTCGTGTGTACTTGCTGTTTTCTGTGGTCTTCCCCTGCCATTGTAGGTGGGAATGACGTCCGTGGATGTTTTATCTTTGGCAGGAATCCTTTGGATTTCCTGCACAGGCTCGAGAGTGTCCAAGAAGGCAGGAAGCGAGGGAAGAGTCCAAAACTTTGCAGCACTTTGTCTTTCACCTTGCCTGAAAGGAACCGACTCCCAGTGGGGAGGAGGTTGGCTGTCCTGATTGGACAGCCAGACTACCCCTTGCTGTAAAATTAAGGGAGATAATGTAGCAGTTCCTCTTAAATACTCCAAACCCGGAAGCTGCTGACAAGTCGACCACTGGAGCTGAAACCGAAGAGGAAGATGAAGAAAATACTGCTGTAGCAATTTCCACTGACCGGAGAGCCTGCTGTGTATCTTGAGCTTTCTGCAACTCTTCCTTCCAATTGAACTGGGGGTTGCAAAAACAATTAACCCGACCTAAAGCCTGGAGCCACTATACTTAAGAAGACCTGCATTTTGAGCCATCTCATGTAATATCGCGACTTCTCCGGGGCTACAATACACCGATACCCTGGGACCTCAAGCCATTACGCGGTGCAGGGTCTTCCGAATTCCGAATCGCGCTGAAACTTTGGTGTCATCCTTCTGTACCTTCAGAAACTTGATGTGAATCCTTTATGTGCCCTCAGCTGAGTGCTGGAACAGATTAGCGACAACAATTCTTTTCAGAATATAAGTGTATATGTTTACCAACTGGGTCTTGCTTCCCCTGACCTTCTATATACCTTTCTAGAATAAGTCTGCCTTGGGTTTTACTTACCTTGAATAGCTGTGTGCAATTCTTAATACGTGTATTGCGGTTTTTACTAACCTTGGTGTGCCTTGTGCCATCCTAAAATATGTTAGAGAGTTATTGTTTACCTTAATCTGTGTTCAACTGATCTGAAAAGCAACTGTAATAGTTTATTATAACATTAGGTTTTACTCACCTACTATAATGGAGGGTTATCCTGAAAGTAGATAGAGATGTCTGGAGTTTGGAGGAATGGTGGACCCCTGCGCTATCAATTAGTTTGGATGATTAGTCTGTTATGTCCTGCAGCCTAGAACATGGTTTGCTTGGGAACCAAAACTCCAAAGTTCCCAATGGTATTGTGCATTGGTAAGTATGCAAACCTTGTTTAGCAATGGCGCTGGAGAATTGTTGGGGCAATATTTTGCGATTGCTGATTGAAAGAAGTCTGCAACACTTTGTTTGTGTTCACATACAGAGATTATTAGTAGAGATCAAGTGGTCTAGCATGATATGCTAGGTGCATGTGAGAAAAGCCAACACGTGTTTCGACCAAAGTCTTTGTCAAGGCTGTGCATAAGTTGTGAATTGAGTTGGTATTGGTTATAGGGTGGGTGCATGTCGATGCAACAAGTTTGGATCACACATCGAAAACATTCAGTGATAGTATATACATAGTTCAAAGTGGTGTGTGAAGTGCCATTGTGGTGACAATGGGGGTCATTACGACCCAGGCGTTAACCATTGGTCCCATTAGCGCCATGGTTGACGCCTGTATCCGCCATGGTGAATGGCAAGGTTGGAGGGGCGGTAATTCCCCATTCACCATTGGCCCTTCCCCATTCCCATTTTTGCCCCATAGGGCTCAATGGGAATGGGGAAGGCGGTAATTATGGTACCGCAAATTGCGGTACCGTATTTACCTCCAAGGTCCCTTTGCGGGTCCCTTCCGCTATGGTAGGGACCCGCAAAGGGACCTCATAATTGGGCGGTAAGGGATTACCGGCACCAGTGCCCTTACTGGTACCGGTAATCCCTTACCGCCTGGGTCATAATGAGTCCCAATGTGAGTATTTATTCGAGACACGTAAATTGTCACCACAATGGCACTTCACACACCCCTTTGAACTATGTATATACTGTTACTGAATGTATTTGATGTGTGATCCATACTTGTTGCGCCGACATGCACCAACCCTGTCACCAACACACACTCAATTCACCACATATGCACAGTCTTGACAAAGATTACCGTCGAAACACGTGTTGGCTTTTCTCACATACACCTAGCATATCATGCTAGGCCACTTGATCTCTACTAATAAACTCTACATGTGAACACAAACAAAGTGTTGCAGACTTCTTTCAATCAGCAATCGCAAAATATGGTACCAACCATTCTCCAGCAGCATTGCTAAACAAGGTTTGCTTACTTACCAATTATCCTGAAAGTAGTTATATGCTTATACTGGTCCATGAATTTGTGTTCCACTATTCAGGAAAGTATCCTGGTAACAGGGTTGGCTTACTAAGTGATTTCCTAACTGATTGTCACTGCAGAACTGACAGGGTCTACTACCCTTGGCTTACTGTAAAGTAATCTAAATGAAACGTGTGGTTTTACTCCCCCTGAATAGGAATTATCTATTCTAAATGTGTATGATTAGGTCTGAAATGCCTAGAAATACTATTCATGATTCTACACAAGGTTCTGAACAAGGTCTATGCTTTGGTCTGTGTACCCTCAGCATGTGTTGAATTATTATACTGTGTTTATGATTCTATGACAACGTACTTACCCAACAAGATTTACTGTGGCCTATTTGTATCTATAATAAACCTTTATTTCTTTATAATACTTCTGGGTGTAAGTGTTTCTGTTGAGCCATTTGTATGCTACATGCTCTTTGTAGCTTCCTACAGCCCTCTCTCTCTCCTAAAATAAGCATGGCTGCCCTGTCTATGCTATCAAATAATCAGGTAGTACAGCATTATACTAAGAGTGCAGTTTTGTACTTTATCAGTTGTATGATTTTACTAAGCCCTTAGTTGGACTTCAGAAAAACTGGCCTAACACTTGTATGATGCCTGTTGTAGAAGAACGGATTGAGGCAAGTGAGGCATGTGAGAACAGTGATAATAGTAAAGTTGTTAGGGAGACACCCTTAAATACAGTTGAAGTGCTGTCCCAGCCTTGCACCAAAGTAGCTGTCAATGTCATTGGGCCCATTCAAGAGTTAGGATGCGACTGCAGATCTATATTTGTACTAACTGACTACCAATCTAAGTGAGTGGAGCGCGTGGGTGTTATGGAGGACACAAATGTTGAAATGCTGACGTATTTGTAGGCAGTGTTCTACAAGCAAGGATTTCCCAAGGAGACGTTAATGGACAGTAGGGTTCAATTCTGTTCAGAGATGAAGAAGACATTTTTGGATAGCTTTGCTATCAAGCACCCATGTATTGCACTATATCACCCCGGGGCAAACGGCCTGGTAGAGTGCATGAATAGTTTCCTTAAGGGGGGATACAGATGACCAGCAGAGCAAACGTGCCATGGAGAGAAGTGTTACAACGCATGATGTGGGGATATTGTACCACTGCCCATTCAGTGATCAAGGTGACACCATGAGCAGTACTCAAAGGACCTAAACCAGACTAATTTTCAAATTAATATTTCTCCTTTGTGTAGTGAGCTAAAATGTGGTATAAGGGCCCCCTGAGTGGAAGAAATTCCATAGAACATGGTATTTGACTCACGTTGCTTCTCATTAGAGGGGCTCCCACACTCCTTTGTAAAAAGGTACCAGCCTTTGTCCAGGGTGGTTTGGATTGGCAGAAGAAATTCCAGTGGACAGGCAGAGGATTGCAAAAGTGATTAACGAAAGGAAAGAAAGTTACAAGGGAGTGTTTGATCGTGAGAAGAAAGCTAAACAGAGGGAATGGACAGTGGGAGAATATGTGTGGATACTTAATCCCAGGTTTGGTCACAAGTGTTAAGGAGGGAAGTAGCTGGGGCCAAAGAAAATAACATTGGTGTGAAACGGTGCAGTGATTGTTGGCGGTGAGGTGTGGTCCATGGGGAGATTTGTCCCATGTAAAAATGAGGCGGGCTGTTGGGCTCAATGAACAAGATGCAGAGTGGTCCATATTGAGAATGACCATAATGATAATGAAGAAAATGTGAGGAGCGTGAGCAAAATGTGAGGAGCGTGAGCACTCGAAGGACGACTTAGCCTAGATGGCATGTAGAGTATGTTAAGGATTGACAAAATGTATGTTTGTAAGGGTGTGGAAGTTGGAAACTGACACACAGGAGGCATGCTTTTGCTTATAGACTTTCTTTAGAAAGCAAATAACAGAGAAAACCCTATCTGACCCTAATTCCAAAAGGGGTGACCCTGCCTCAACTAATTATAATTATTATTCTTATATAACATTCTTAATACCAGAGATTGTTTTCTAAGCAAGATAATAATTGTTCTTTTATGATACGCTTAATACCAGAGATTGGTTTCTACGCGAGGGATTGGGATTCATATCTGTGTTGCACTGCGTTGTCTTGCTTCCAAGACAAACGCATTGCCCCTGTCAGGAAACTGTCAGGATGTCAGTATAAAGCAAAGAGTCCACCGTCCTGTGTCCAAACTCCTATTGCCAACCCTTAGACTATTTAATCAACTAAGGAAAAGGGGTGGTCTCCTTAGCCCAGAAGAATGAGTTACTTCTCCTGGATGATAGCCCAAAGTTCACTTCTGGGTGATGCAAATTAAACGTTCTTCTCAAATGATACAAATCAAAAGCCTCAAACAAGATTCCTTGTATTGAGTTCCAGGAAGGTACATGGAACAAAAAGTCTGGTATCTTCACATTGCTAGGGGGATGAATCGCTCCCCCTGAACTTTCTCAGGTTTCTCTGTTGTTTTCCCAGTGCTAGGACAGGTGTCTTTCCTCTCTTGGTCTTTATCAGACTCTCCACAATGCAAAGAGAATGACTCCCTCCCCTTGGCTCCTTTCACAATGTTCATAAACACCAGGGGTATGTCTCCCTTCCCCTTTTTTTTCTTTAGCTCTTACAGTGCTAGCAGAGTAGCTGTATCCTTTTGGCTCCTTCCACAATGTTCATAAACACCAGCGGTATGTCTCCCTTCCCCTGGTCTTCCTCAAGTTCTTACAGTGCCCAAAAAATGACTGTATTCTCTTGGCTTCTTCCACAATGTGCAAAAACACCAGGCCACTCCCCACCACAAACACTGTCCCCTTTCATACACGCACACACACACACACTCAAACACACTTACCTGTAACCTATCTTCCCCTGCCCATCTGGGTTAGCCTGTCAGCCCCTGTGCACACTCGTGTGCGGCAGGGGCGTGACAGTTAAGATTTAGAAAGACCGCGCTGAGCGTTCCCAGAGCGGTCTTTCTAAATCGTTTTTATTTCAATTGTTTTTTTATCAAAAGGTCTTTTGACCTGGAACAAGACCCAATTGGTTTCTTTCTCTCAGGTCACAGACCCTTTTGGTTCTTTCTCTCACTTGTGGTCTCGGCAGCCCTGCCCGCCTGGTCTGCTAGGGCTGCCACAAAGAAGATGGCTCTGGATACCACTCCTTATTGGAGGCGGGTCCCAGACCTGTGTGCCACTACAGTACAATCCCTTGGGGTTCCCAGTAAGCCTCCCGGTTTCCCAACCCTCCTCGGATTGCTCACTGGTCTCTGTTGGCTGCTTCTGGGTCTCTCGCCCCTGTTTGAATACCTCCTCCTAAGTCTGAGGCCTGTGGCAGTTCCGCAGTTGCTTCCTGCTTTGGGGTGTTGTGTCCCAGGCGGAACATGCTCTCCAGCTCTCTCGATCAGCTGGCGCTTTGTCCTCCTGCTTCCAGGCACGGCCGATCACTGCAGAGCTCTGTGGAATGTCTCTGCTGACGGGTAAGCATCTCGTCCTTGATTGCTTAGTTTGGCTCCTGAACGCAGGCTCCACAACTTCCCATTCCTCCAAGGAGGATCTCTCTCTCTGTTTGAATTTTCCTCTTCTATTTCAGTGGTGCCTTGGACAATAGGAAGTTTATAAACATTAGACCACTCAGTATGGTTTAGATAGGTGCTCTTTACACTTCCACACTTCTTTCTCGTCTCAGTACTGATCTTGAGGACTACCAGGGAGTTAGTTGGTCTCTTATCATATCAGTACCTAAGGGATATAGGTCCCCTGAGGAGCCCACAGTGTTCCTCATCCCAGTACTTCTACCTTACTGGTTTTAAGGAACCGGGTAAGAACACTAGGGATAGTGTGTAAGGAGGTTGGTGAGGAAGGCGTATTAGTGTTAGGTGGGCAATCAGGATACCACGTCTCACCCAGGCCATCACTAATTCCTCGCGCCTTGAAACACCTGTGTATAGGCGCATTATAAATGCCATATCATATCATATCATAGGGGGCTTCTCTCCCATGAGATTCACCAGCTGAGTACCACCCCCAGGGGCACTATTGGGTAGCAGCCTCACCCCCCTGGCCTCATGGGAAGGGGCTCCCCCTAGGGGAGAAGTGACAACATCCAGGGATTTGTCACAGTGAGACCCCTTATTTTATGACAGATCTTCATAATTCATAGTGAGGTCAGTTTTGGGTGTTTGTGTATGTAGTTCATTTCTTTATATTGATAGTTGGCTATAAGTCATGTTATGGTGGGTTGCAATGCAAGTGTACTGGTGTGGGGAGAGTTATTGTGTTGTGGGGAGGCAGATATGTTATGATGTCACTTTATGTAGAACATGGAATGCTAGAAGCGACCGAGAGATGGCGGTTGCAAGAGGGACAAGGGGGGCAAGTTAGATTGTAAAATGTGTATCCCTACAGGTGGGAGAAAAGTATCTGCGTCCTTAACAGGGTCCCAATGACACAATATGTCATAAGGTGGACATGAATCATTCACAAATAACTACAAGGTGTCTTTTTGGAATTGTCACCCATACTTCACATTGATCTAACAGTTTAATGAAAACTTGATGCTGCCGATTTGGGGTTGTAACTCCCGAAGCCAATATTCAAATCTTTCTGAAAAATTATGCACGCATGTGGCAAGCTTCTTTGCGATGACCATGCATTGTTAATTATGTACAAGACTATACCATTACCAAATACATTATACCATTGGTGTGAACAATTGGAAATGGCATAAACAACCATTTTGACCATGATGTATTGCGCCACTAATGCGCCACATGATAACTCATTTCAACGTGCTCTTCCATTTCTTAAATTAGGACTTTCTTACTTGACAGAACTCATAGAGATGTGGAAGGAGCACTTCTGATTATAAACTAGGAGGAGGTGCCTTCGAGAAGCACTTGAAAGTTCCTGAGTGGAAAAGCATGTTTGGTGACATTCAACTGCGGGTGCTGATTGCTGAGAAAACCAATAAGTGATGCACAAACAGTCTTGAGCCATTTCTTCTTGTATTTTAGGGATTCATTTGGGAAGAATTCCTTTCCACTGTTTGGTAGTTTGTATGTGCTGTTAAAGAAGGTGGCCAGCCAGCTAACATGATAGCCCCTCCCCCACAGGCTTACCAAGCCAGTAATAAATGTAGTCTCATCCTACACTCAAATTTCCCCTCTACGCTACAAATCAGTTTGGTGATCAATCCTCACTTTCAGCTGGTGAAGGTCCTCTTAAAGCCCTTTTTTTGATACTTGGGCTTCCGTCACTGATTTCTTGATACAATGGCACTTTTCTCTCTCATCTTTATTATGCCAGCAGTCGTTACTTAGGTGCCCCAGAACACCTGCATCCTTAAAACACCAGCCTGTCCAAAACTCAGTGTCCAAAATCCTTGGCCATCTTGACAACCGTGACCACATTTCGTAATCTTTGAATGTGCGCCCTTCGCTTTGGTTGAATTATGTATCTCCTCCAGGACCTTATGCACTGCCCACCGTGCACTGCAGGGCATCAACCCCAAGTTGCCACAGTCCAAATTATGAAGTTATCAAACAAGATGCAGCCTCTACTCAAAATCCTTTAGATGGTCATATGTAGAGGGATCAATGAAGGACTCAAGACCAGAGCAGGTTCAACCAAACAGTAATTTATTCAGGTTAGAATACAGGGGTTGGGGTAAGGGTATAGCTTTTGTGAGCAGGTACTGCAAAAAAACAAGGATGTGTCTCCATGCAACAGTGCAGATATTAAAAGAAAGCTTAACCAGTGAGGGGGGTTGTTTAAAACTTAGTTGAAATGAGGACCATGGTCCTGATTCCAAGTTCCCAATTCTACAACAGTGTGTGTAGAACCCTGTGTGATTTCCACAGAGTAACCCACAGTTCTTGAAATGACTAGGTTCAAGGACCATTCTTGGCCCTTCTGGGCTGTGTAGTTTCGACATTCAGATGACAGTTGAATTATTTCCCTTCTTTCCTGGGTGGACTTTCATACTATAGTGATAACTGTCAAGGGTCCCAGCCAAGGGTCAGGATCCAGAGCTAGCCACATGTTTAGGTTAACAAGCTTTAGTCTTGCAGGAGGTTTAGATTTTTCAGGAGCCCACTACAGCTCAGGTTTCCAAGAAGCCAACTACAGCTCAGGATTCCCAGGAGCCCACAAGATGCTGAGGTTCTTGGCTACCTCTGGCCCTGTCTTGGCTAAGTCCTTCAGTAGATAGATTTCCTCACCTGCAAAATGTAAGATTAAGGGTCTCACAGCAGATATAGTCCTATATTTGTTACTCCATCTCCCTCCTTTTCTTCTCTTCTAAAATGTTCAATGCGTTCCTAAGTCTTGACCTTGGATCCAGGTAAATAGCCCTCAGCAAGACTAATCTCTTTCTACCTTTTTGAACACTGACCCACTCCTTAGGCCAAGATCTGTGCCAGAACCCCCATTGCATCATGCGCAAGGGTTATCTCTGGATCGGGTGACTGTCTTCAGCCCTTGTCTGATTCCTTCTCTCTATCACTTGATTTCTGTACCATTTCTTCCTACTCCCTTTCCCTCTCTGTCTCATTACACCAGCTTCCTTCTCACTCCTCTTTTTTTCTCCTCATCTTTGGAGAATCCCTCCTTCTATAGTCGCCCCTCCCCCCTATACGTCTTCCTTCCCTTTTTCCAGTCTTTTCTGCCTCCTTGTTAACCTTCTGCCTTTCCTCCTTCCTCCACTCCTCCTGGTCTATCCATCCTCTATCTCCAACTTCTCCCTTACATTCCTTCCTTCTTTATCTCTGGTCTTTCCATCTTCCAACTCCAATCTCTTTCTTTCTTACATTCCTTTTCTCTGGTTTTCCCCTACTCCTTTTCAAACATCTCCCTTACTCTCCTTCATGTCTACTACCTACCTGTCTGCCCACCTGCAGTTTCCCTACCTCCTGGCAAATGTCCATGCCTTCCTTCTGTTCCCGCCCCATTTTTAATCTGGGCCGATGGGATAATTTAATTAAGGCACTAATGGTTTCTTCAGGGACACATTAGCTGAGTCTGGGGAATTGGTTTGTGGGCATTGACTCAAATTCCTAAACGAGTGTGCCTAATACCTTAGTGATTGTTTGTTTGAGGACTGAAGCTCCGAAATATGGTACCACTATCTTGGAGTCAGGAGGTCCTGTCATGGCAACCATCAGACTATGTCATGCTTCTCAGGATTCCCTGTTAGTTTCACGGCTTGACGGCAACACCACTCATGCTCACAAGTGGTTTCCTTCCTGCATCACCCCTCTGGGAATGACTGGTGAGTCAGTAAGCGTGTCCGTAGACACGTTAGCAAAGGCATGCGTGTATGTCAGCTTTTTACTGAAGGTGTGGTCCTGGCTTGTGGAGTACAAGGTCTTCATTCTCTCTTTTATGCCTCTTTGGGTATGTACGAGAGAATCATCCTGGCAGATTGGGAATGGAGGCTTTGAGGGACTCTCTGTATACAGATTCAGAAATCTGCAGCATGGATTGGGTGCATCCCCTGGCCAACCGTGTCACACACACCCCTTCACTGTTCTGACCTCATGTTACTTCCTCACAAGATTGAAATATCAAAATATCAAAATCCTGCCTGGGCTGAGCTTATTATTTAGTCCAAATTGTGGAGCTCTACAACCTTCTTCCACTTTTTCTCTGCAACCTTCACGGCATTCTCATAGTCTGGAAAACATTGCAAATCTAGATAGGCTCCACTTCTGGCACTTGAAGAAATCATTGACAAATCAATGATTCCTGACACACAACAATATTATCTGCCAATACATCTTTAAAACATTCATTGCATATAACATTTCTCACCAGCTATAATTGCAGTGAACATGCACTATTGCTACAGCTAAGCATGATCAATCACTGCATATACGATTGCCATCTGATACCCTCCCGCCAGGCACTCATACATAGATCACAGTAATAACCTCTGTAAGTGTGTTGAATAAGGAAGCTGACAAAATGGAGGCATAGTGGTTGTTTTAAGCTTTTATATGTCATTAAATGAAACCCTCAGTCTCCCTATCTTCTAAGAGGGGTTTCCCTGCCTCAGACTAATTCTAAAGGATTTGGCAAAATGTCATCAAAAACATACTCCACCATTCTGTGTCACAACCTACTTCTAACCCTTACACTACAACTAAAGAATAATCCAACAGAAAGTTCCTTCTCCAGAAGAATTAGTCCATTCTACTAGTATTCGGGTGAAGTTCCCAAAATGTCCTCTTGCACAAAAAGGGATGCCATAGGGATTGACTCCCTTCTCCTGGCTTGTGATTCCAACAAAACCTTTGTTCACTTAACTGACTGGTCCAGGAGAATGAGTCTCTTCTCCTGGTATTGGTCCGCACGCATCAATATAGTTCACAACAAGACCACGGGGAATGGCTCCCTTTCCTTGGTGTCTCTTGGGTATTTTCAAAGAGCTTTAGTTTGTTCACCAGGAGAACGACTCCCTTCTCCTTGTGTTTGATATTTCTTTTCCATATCTTTCAACTTGATGTATATTTTGCCAATCTCTCATGGTATTAGAAAAGTCCCGAATCCTTCTAGGGGTTTCAGTGGACTTCTCCCTAGCACTGCGACGAGGATGCCTTCCTCGGATACTCAGCACTCTTATATTGCGGTCCCAGTCCCTTCTCTGATGGTTAGTCAGTTTATTGCTGCCACTCCAACGAGGAAGTTCTCCTCAGATGCTCAGTTCACTTGTGTTAGGGTCCCAGACCCTTCTCTGTTGGTCAGTGGTCTAATGTTTTCCAATGGAAGTTTGACAAGGAAGTTCTCCCAAAATGCTTAGTTCACTGTTGCCAGGGTCCCCGACCTGTCTCTGGTGGTCAGTGGTCTTATCGCTGCCACTGTGACAAGGAAGTTCTCCTCTGATGCTTGGTTCCATGTTGTTAGGGTCCCTGTGGAGGGGGGCTAGGGAATGTTGGGGTGTGACATTACTCAACAGGCCGACCCTAGGTAATCGTCCTTGTCCCTGAAGGTGGAGTCTCTCCCCAGGAGGTCCTCACACATTAAACTACCCTTAGAGGGACTATTGGTTAGCGGCCACACCTCCCTAGCCACATGCGAAAAGGTCTCCCAGGCAAATCGTCACACCTCCCAGCACCACAATAGGACAACATCTCTGTCCATCACTCAAAATGCCCTCAACTGCTACATATGTTACATTTCTGCAAAATTCATCCGTTCCAGCTATCTGTTCATCAAGCAAAATAGTCTTGCCTCAGTTTGATCAGACTCCTCATGTCCTCATACCTTTCAACACTGAGCTGGCAAGACCTGGATGCAGTGGAAAAAAAAGAATGCAGCACAATGATCAAAGCACCTCCCTGGCGCTCACACATGGGCCTCATTACTAGTGTGGTGGTCCAGAAATAAAGGGTGCCGGTTGCACCATACTGGGACACTTTCGGGACCGCCACACTACAACTGTGCAGGCAGGGGCCATTGCACCATTACAGATCTGACCTGCTGTGCATAACAGCACCCGCCCGCAGAGTTAGAAACGGTTCTGGTGCTTCCGTGTCCCCATTCCCATAGAGTCCTGTGTGACCCTCAGGGAAGGGGGACTTACACTTTCTGCCACCTGATATCCCGGGCCGCCGGGACTTCTGATTTCCAGCTGGCACTGGAATCTCAGGCGGCAGAAACAGTGTTTTACGAGTCCGTCGGCAACCCGCGGTAGCACCTGCAATGTAATGAGGCCCAATGAATACAGTTACAAAGAAAACCCTCCTACCACATACTCTTCTTCTTACATACCCTTGTTTTGGCTTCCAATGGTTCAGAACAACAAGCCATCTGCACAACAAGGCATCAGCAATGGCATCTGTAAACTATCCAAATGCAAATGATCACAACATAAAATAAGTAGCATTACATGCAAAATGCACTTCTATTTTGCTTTACTTTTTCATGACTAATCTATTTGTGAGTAAGTCTAAATGTATAGCAAGAAAGGTACATTTATATTCTCATGGTGTGTCAGCAGTAAAAGGATGTCGGGGGCTTTGCTTAGCCGTAGTCATTTTAACATTATTTCATCATAAACAGTGTTTTACGCTGTAATACATAACTCCTACATTTATTGTGATTTAGATTTTAGAGCTCTGGATATCTTTAATTAGCTTTTACATTTCCGTTTAGTCACAATCATTTCATGTCCTTTTGCTTTCTAAAGGGTGCCAGGATCAGAGTTTCTGTGCCCGCTCCTACATAAAGTTTTGAACCCTTTGTCTGTCCCAGTCTACTCCCTGCAGCAAACATCTCCCCTTTCTTGTTGTGACGCAGAGCCCATATGACTGTTTCAGTAGGCCATGTAATTCTACCCTGCAACAGTGCCCCTTATGCAAAAGTTCCATATCATCGGAGTTCTCCTGCCTTGTCAATAAGAAACCATTGCTCGCTCGTGGCAGTCGCATCCTGCTCCAGGAGCCACCAAAGTCTTCTGCCACATCTAGAATCCTGATTGGGCCGCAAAACCCACGGGACACTGGTACTACCCCTGGTCTTCCAGGCACCCTGGTAGCTGGGCAGTGTATTAGCTGTGTCCCCTGTGAGGCATATGTGACATGGTGAGTAAAATGGGCTTGCCAAGAGGGAATAGAAGTCTCTCTCAGCCTGTGGTAGGAGGCCTTCCAGGGAGGAATCCCGAGGCAGGCCTACCTCATAGGGGCACAGTGGCAGTTGAGAGGGCATGAACTCCTGTAACCTCCACTAGTGCCTACATATACTTGGGCAGTACTCATCTGCATCGTCCCATAGTTTCTGTCCTAAATGCTCCGGCGCTGAACTTAAAATAAATGTTTCTTTGAAAAATAACAATCTAGAACTTCCTTTCTTTTTCTCAAGTTTGGTTTCCCTGGTTCTAGATCGAGAGACACCTGCTCTTCTGTTTCTCTATTTGATATACATGTCACAGTTTCGAATCTTGAAGTTCAGTCATGTTTTTTTCTTTGCATTCTGGGACTTGTAGTTTGAGGTTTATAATGGGAGAAGTGGAATTGGAAGTGACAGAATGCAAAGGAAAAAAGAAAGACTTATTAAGCACCTATAGATTGGAATGGGTGATGTTGGGAGGTATGCATTTGTCGCTAGCATTTTAAACTGGCAGACACTACAGACATATGCATTTTTTTACTTTCATCACAAGGATTCTAAATAGAAACATTTTGAAGCGCAGAGCATTGTAATTGTGTGCTGCTTCATGTGAGCAGGTGATGCATTGACCAGCACTCTCCACAGCGAAAAATCACATTGCAGATTCGTTTTGTTTTCAAACCATTATTTCTTTAATTGCCTCCAAAAATGAGGAAAAATCACATATCCATAAAATTACAAAGTTGTAATCCTCCCAAAGTGTGGCAATTCAATTTGCCCGGGCATTAACGCGTTTCGCGGCTGCTTGCCGCTTGTTCACAACACCAAGCTCTGTTTTTGCAACATATTTAAAAGCAGCAGAGAGAGAGAGAGTGTTAGAGGTAGAAAAAGGACCAAATTCTCAGGTAGGTCCTACACATATTAATCCGTGTCGGACATCTTAACACTGGGCCATTATACCATGTTAGTTGATGCTCAAAAGTAAACTGCCTTTTAGCTTAATGGTTTTGCAACCTGGTTTCTCAGCCTAGTTGTAGAGTTGTAAAAAATAAATAAATCTTGGAGCTGCCAACACATTTGTGCATGCTTGCAATCTGAACGTGCATAATTTGCGTTTTCCGATGCGAGTTAACATGCGGTAAAAATTCTCCCTTTCCCTTAGTGAGTTAAGAGGCCAATTACACGCTGAATGGTTCATTTTATGTATGAAATGCCATTCCAATCGTGTATCTGCATGTGAGTGCTTTGACTGTTTTGCAATTCCAAGGTGCATTAGCTTCCTGTTAACCTTGACATAGTAAAATACCAATTAAGTACAGCTTCCGAGTAGCCACATTGCATTTCTAAACTCATTACAACCATGTGCGTGTTTCAAAATGATCAGGCTCTCAACCCAGCAGGCAATGCATAGGATGGCTGTCATGTGAAAAGATGTAAAGTGCATAGTGCATACATCTATATATCCGTACTCGGAGACTAAGAAGTATTTGGTGTATTTGTTACCTTACAGATGTAAAACACTTAATATGCCTCATGACTGCATATCAAGATTAATAAGGTGCATAGTGCATTAGCTCCCTTTAAAATATTCGTCCCCTTGATATATAGCGTAGCTGCATACCAGACTCATAAGGCGCATAGTGCGAAGGCTATGGGATCTTTATACGTGTAGAAAATGTTACAGCACCCCCATAACGGAGCATTGACAGGATGCATAGTGCTTATTTCTATGCGTGTAGCCCCTAAATTCTCAGCTTCTTTATCTTGCTTGCAATGCATCGAGTATCAGCGTTCGAAGAGTACTCCATGTGTCAACCATTTGGGGGCCAATTACAACAGTGTATGTAGATTGAATGATTCTATATAGCAATCATACACTAGATTGACTGCCTGTTGTGTCTCTCTCTAGGAGTTGTATGGTATAGTGTGAGTGCATATTAGGGTCACCCTTGTGTACCCTTAAAGTACATTGTGCATTAAAGTGCAATCTTCATAAAGTGCATCGTGCATTGGCTGCATAAAGATCCTTGCACAAACCATCTATATCAACTCCGCCATAGTAGGACAATCATAAAATGCATCACGCTTTTTCTATCCTCCTAGCCTCCACTTCCTATGTTACATACCATACCATATGAGCACAAAAGCTTGATAAAATACTTGTCTACAGTCCATAGTCACTAGTTCATAGAGTGCATCATGCATTGGCCGCCTCTATGTCCATAGTTCAATCCTCAGACCCCACTTGATTACTGCTGCGTAACTGAATCAATTAATTCATTGAACAGTGTGGAATAGAAACCACCACCAATAAAAACCATTAATCTATACAAAAATAGATAAAAACATAATCATCAATATGCAGTACAAACTTTTTTTTCCCAAACATATCCTGGGTCTCTACTTAATTTTCATTTTAAAGCAGCAAAGGAAAACACCAGATGAAGACTATGGGGCATCAGTTTTACCCAGGATCTCTGTCCTTCCAATCATTGTCCATACTGTATCTTCATCAATATTGTGCCCATTTGGTTGTTTACTCTCCAAATCGAGGATGCAACGAGTCTCTTTTTGTCTCAGTAAGAATTCCTTATCTCCTCCCCTTCGACCCGTTTCTATTTTATGGATACCAAAGAATCCAAAACTGTTTATCTTGTTGTGGCATTCTGTAAAATATTAAGCCATAGGGTAGTTTGCATCTCTTTGTTCAATGGCTCGAACATGTTGTTGTATTCTGGTTTTTAATTTGCACTTGGTGCTTCCTATATACCATTTGTGGCACACACACGTTAGGACATACACCACATGGTCTGACTCACAGGTGATTCTTTCAGATATCCTAACGGTCAATCCTGTGACTGGGTGTTTGTATGCTCCACAGTTATCTGCAAATTTGCAAATATTGCACCAAGTGCATTTGAAAAAACTCATCTTGTGTGTGGTGAGCCAACTAGTTTCTTTCACTTTGTTTTCTTTGGGCATGAAACTTTGGACTAATGTATCTTTGAAAGATCGATTTTTTCTGAAGCTAATCTCAGGATAGTTTTTTAGACTTTTGGACAGATCTAGGTCAGCCAACAGAATACTCCAGTTCTTTTATATGATTCTTCTGATGGTTTTGGCTTGGTTGTCAAAAGTTAAAATCAGACGGTAATGTCTGAATCAGTCTTGGAAATCACTTTGTTCCGAGTTCCGGATAGGAGGGTTTGTCTGTCCAGTAATCTTGCTCTAAGGTACACCCGTTCAATAACCTTCTTGGGGTACATTTTATCTGTGGAAACCTACTGCTGCTGTTCTACTTTCTTTATCGTAGGTTTCGAGAGTGGTGTTATTTCTTCTCAGTCTCACAAATTCTCCATACGGTACACTCCATATTAAATTCTTTGAATGCCCACTTGTTGCGTGTAGTGGTGTGTTGGAGCCTGTGTTTTTTCTGTGTAATTCACAGGTTATTGTGTCATTCACAATCCGTATGTTTACATCGAAAAATGTAATCAACACCCGGCTATGGGTTCCTGTGAAAAGTAGGTTGTTGGAATTGGAATTCAATTTCTTGACAAACTACAACCACGCCTTCTCTGTCCCCTTCCAGATTATAAACAGATTGTCTATGTACCTTAGCCAAAATGCCACATTCTTTGTTTGTTCTTGATTTCCATCTGTCCACACCACCAATTCTGCCCGTGCGCCCATTGTCAGGTTTGCATACGACAGGGCGAAGGTCGTCCTCATTGCAGTTCCCTTTACCTGTTTGAAGTACTCTTCGTTGAAGAGGACACATTGGGCTTCATTACACGGATGGCGGTAAGGATTTACCGGTACCGGTAAAATGCCGGTACTGGTAAATCCTTACCGCCTTACTACGAGGTCCCTTTGCGGGTTGGGGATTTAACGCCTGCTTTTTGCAGGCGTTAAAAACCAACCCGCAAAGGGAACCAGGGAGCTAATTACGGTACCGCAATTTGCGGTACCGTAATTAGCACCTTCCCCATTCCCATTGAGCCCTCTGGGCCAAAAATGGGAATGGGGAAGGGCAATGGTGGAAGGGGGAATTACCGCCCCGCCAACATTGGAATGGGGCGGTAATTCCCCTTTCCGCCAAGGCGGTGCCGGTATTTTACCAGCATGAACCATGGCACTAATAGCGCCATGGTTCTCCGCCATCCGTGTAATGAGGCCCATTGTTTGTTAGACATATCTCGATCATTTCCATCACCATTTTCGTGTGCTGCAGATAATTCAGAGATTTGGTATCCAGGTAGTGTTTGCAAACCGTTTTCCTGTATTCATGTTCAATTGAGGTGTAGAGTGAAACCACATCCATTGTTGCCCTCAGATACTCTTTCTCCCACGGTACACCTTCAATGTGGGTCAGAAAGTCGGTGGTGTCTTCAATGTACGATGGTAGTGTCAAAATGAACGGGAATAGTGCTTCGTCTATATACTTCGACATATTCTCCAGTGCTGAGCCTATTAGGCACACAATAGGTCTCCCTGGTGGTCTTTTAAGGTTTTTATGTACCTTCAGGAGAAAGTATATAGTTAGTGTTATGGAATTTGTCTTAATCAAGAACTTACACGTCTCTTCAGATAGTAACCCTTTTTGTTCCCATTTCTGGAGAAAAAGTTGCAACTTGTATTCCAACTCCTTCACAGGATTTTTAAGCATCTTTGTGTAGCAGCTTGTGTCATTCAACTGCTTGTAAGCGTCTTTGATGTATTCGGTCTTTCTTTGTAGCACGAGATTGCGCCCCTTATCTGAGGGTTTGATGATGCAGTTTTTCAACTGACAATGTTCTTTCAGTGCTTTTTTATCCCGAATGGTCATATTATCTTCGGAAATTCTGTTGTTTTGTTTCCTGCGCATGCTTTTTAGGTTTTTCTTTTACCAGGCTCAGGAATGCTTCGATGTGGCTACCCAAATTGGTTGTTGGATTGAACCTTGATTTTTTGTTTAAGACTGCTTTTGTCTGTCCAGTCTGTGGTTATACCTGATTTGGTCAGTCTGTCAGGGTCTGACTCCACATCCACATCCATGCCCTTTTCCAGTTCCATTAGGTCTTTTAGTATATTGAGTTCTTTAATGGTGATGTCTGTCTTTCCTACTTTTACCTCTTTCTTACGTTGGCTGAGAGTATTGGTCGCAAAAAATGTCTTTAGGTGGACTTTTCTTAAGAAGTGATCAAAGTCAATTCTGGTTTGTGCATGATCATTACCGGCAGTGGGGCAGTAATTCAGACCCAGACTTAATATTTTATTCTGGTCGGCCGTTAAATTATGTTCAGAAAGATTGATTATCTTGAAGCTGCCTTCTTCCTCCTCACTCATACCAGTCATTTGCCAGAGCGCAGATATCTGGCCGGGGTATTGTTCATTGCATTTCCTGCTCCTCTGCCCCCACCTCGTTGCTTTCGGCCTCTTCGGCCTCTGCCCCGATTTTGAGTTCCACCTCTTGCTTGCTTGTTTTTTCTGCCATCTTGGTGTAGCAAGCGCATTTCGTCTAAAAAATGTAGACACATGTTTGGTTCTTCTGTGTCGCTTCCTGTCAAGCCAGACTCAGATGGCGATGAGGAATTTTCTTTGTTTTCTTTGTTTGATTTCTTCTTCATACTCAGACAAGTTTCTTTGCATAGTAATTTTTTACTTTTTCCCTTCTTCTGGGTATGTATATATTTGTGTAAGAGTTGGTAGTGCACCTTAACCATAACGTCCCTTTAACAATGTTTTTGTGGATATATATATATTCAATGAAAAAACTTTGTTAAAGGGACGTTATGGTCTATATCTAGATCTATTATCAGTTTGCCAAATGAAGCGTAGATTTGTCAAATGGCACCTCATTTATAAGCCTTTACATTATTTTGGCATGCCCCCTCTAATTTTGCCTCCTCTTGACAAAATCCCATCAAACTTCACAAAAACATGTATATCTAGATCTATTATCAGTTTGCCAAATTAAGTTTAGATTCGTCAAATGGCACCTCATTTATAAGCCATTACATTATTTTGGGACCCCCCTCTAATTTTGCCCCCTCATGACAGAATCCCACCAAACTTTGTAAACTCATTCGGAATCAGGTCAGAAATATACATACAAAATGTCATGCCGTTCTATTGAGTGTCGGCAAATTTATAAGCCATTCCAGAACTGCATTTCACCAACCCTGTAATGCTGAGGTGTCCGCAAACTTCTCAGGACTGTTCGCGAACATCCAAACTGTTTGCGGGCTTGCTGCAGCCATATCCCATCCCATCCTCATCACCCCTCACCTCCCCAGAGATTATTTGATAAATCTGCCAAGTGCAATGTTGTGTTTTTTAATATGTTTTTACTGCGATGTTCGCGGACACGGGCAGATGTCCGCAAATCCAAGTGGCGGCCGTTTCCAAAAATCTGACGCACTTCACACTCTTCACCATCCAATCAGCGAACACGTTGCATGTCCGCAGACTTGACGCAGGCCTATTAGCCAGTCAGGACACTGTCCGCGGAGCGGACAGGGAAGTGTGTCCGCAGAGCGGACATAGATATCACACATTTGTTGTGACCTACTTTTTGCTCATTTTAAAAAAAAATACTGGACAGATTTTCAGCAAAAAGTACGCTTTCGGGACCAAGCCGCTGCTCCTGCCACAAATTTTGTGAAAATCCGTCTAGCGGTTTGGGCTATAGGAGTGAGCAAAGTTTTTTCCCCATTCAGTCTATGGGAAAAAAAGACATTTTGGGACCTCCCCCCCTATAACTAGCACTTTTTGGGCAGCTTATAACTTCGCTCCCCCTGGCCGAATCCTCACCAAACTTTGCAAAAAAAATCAGATTGGGCCATATACTTTTTTTTACAAAGTCTGCTGAGGATTCATCCAGGGGGAGCGGCGTTATAAACCGCCCAAAAAGTGCTGTTCCTATGGGATTAGCAACTTAACCATAATTACACAGCCAATATCGTGGCTGTGTATCATATATATATATATATATATATATATATATATATATATATATATATATATATATATATATATGTATATGTATTTGTGAATGAGTTGAAGAACACATTTTTTTAAAAATAAGCATACCTTTACTATGTTTCGTGAGATGCAGATCTTGTGGAATCTGGAAATAGAAGTCTTGGACAGTTTCACAGTAGTTGTTGATGCAGATGTCTTTCATTAACAGAAGATATGTACTCATAGTTCAAGTGTATATCTGAAGTGTTGAAGTGAGACGACAGGGTAAGGTGTAGATGTTTTGGATGTGATTGGCGGGAGGGAGTGTTGAGAACATGAAAGTGGAAATGGTAGAAGGGCTGCCCCTGTATTACGGGGTCTGCGGGCAGCGTGCTCGTCCGCGTATGGCATGTGCAAAATCCTGGTCTTTTGAGGATGCCTGCCATGGAAAAGGGACTTTGTGAGATTCCCTTTGAATGTGACTCAATTGTGTACTTTGACCACTATTCTGTCTATTCAGTATGACTCCATTGGACCCAATGCAACTCTATTGCAACTATTAAATGTCACTACTGCTGTGCCGTTGAATCGCGATCCAATGCTCCCACTGAATGCGACCCATCTGCTAATTCTGCCCACCTAAACAGCCTGTTGTTACCAACAGGTAACCCATGTGCACTCCCTCAGGACATATAGGGCCTCATTACGAGTTTACGAGGCAGCCATGCCCTTAAAAAGGCTGCCTCCAAACTCGGGTTCGGGTCCGTGGTCCCTGAACGTGGAAATACTGGGCCATTCTGACTTTGGAGGGCCCGGTATTTCCCCATTAAGGGAACCCGGACCCGGACAATCCCCATTCCCATTTGAGCCCCCATAGGGCTCAATGGGAATGGGGAGCATGCTAACAACGGGCCCGTTAATGACGGGCCTGTTATTAGCATGTTGGTCCGCTCGCGGGACCCCCAAAGGACATCTGGTCTGACCAGACGTCCAGAGCGGGTCCCACGAGGGGTCCTCGTAATGAGGTGGTATGGGTTTAACGGCACCGGCACCTTTACCAGCGCCGTTAACCCCTTACCGCCTCAGTTGTAATGAAGCCCATAGTCTCAGTACAAATTTATTGACTCAACGATGATTCTTGAGTATTCAATAACAATTTGTAATGTATTCAAAGATATTTGAATTAGCGTGTGAGATCACACCTTCATTAATATGTCCACAAAACAAAAATCTAATTGTTGCTTATCTGTATCTAACTACATATTTCACAAATCCAAAGCAAAGCAAAACATCACTTATTATTATTGTCAAACAAAACACAATCTTTTCATGGTTATTGTGTTTTTACACAGTCAACTCTAGAAATATTGTTGCCGATGCGTTTCAGACACATAAGATCCATCTTCAGGGCATTAGAGTTGAATCTTTCACGAAAATAGATAATTGCATTTGTATATTCATCTGTAAGCCTATGGTAAATCACAAATCATGGTGTTACTAGCTAGGTATTTGTACTGTGTGACTATTATGTAAACTGTTGAATAAATAGATACCAAAATATTTTTCAAACTAACCTCAATAGTAGAAACTTGAGCTAGAGGGTATTGAACCTGTAAAATAGAACATATATTGTGTGCGTTAACCATTATTCTCCCCTTGCACTCAACGGGTGTGAATTCTGATGGAAAATTGGTGCAGTGACACTCACCCTGCGATCTCAGTGTTAAGGCCACCTGTCAAATATTAGGCACTCTGGGCTCCATGAAATATAAGTGAACAGGACCGTATTACAGCCCATCGTACACAAAACATCTGTGTCAAGACACTGACATACTCATCAATAGGAGCTGGACTAATGGTCGGTCTATCCATTAAAGGTAACACAGTCGCAGCAGCGGCCGTATCAATTCACTCCCAGGAGATTACAGGAGATCACCATTCCCTAAACTCCCAGTGGGACATCATTTCTTATAAAAAAAAGTGTTTCTAATCAATTAGAACTAACCGAGGGATCATGTTGTATACGATCACATCAGTGGCTACTTAATTCTTCAGTCCACAAAGTAACCAAAGGAGTACTTACTTTAGGACAGCTTTGTCACGTGATGTGAGGGAAAAGTAGGGAAAAGTAGGGAAGTATATGCTACGTGGCCACGGCAACCCTGTGCATGCTCTATGCACGCGCGTCACCAGGTGGCAGCCATTTTCTATGGGACAATTCATACCCAAGCTTGTGTGTGCGACCCATGTCTAACGGTTATGGCTGAGTCTCCAAAAGGAATCAGGTCGTACATCAACTTCATGGGACGTGAGGCAAAGGGTTGAACACTAGTCTTAAACCCCACTCCAGATTGTATACCTTGTTTGGCCAAAGCGACCACACGCATGCTCAGAGTGTGCATATCGTGGGACGGCAGCCATCTTTCTAGAGGTCAGAAAAAGTGTGTGACCATTAGCCATTTCAAAAGTTTCAACTGATCGCAGGCCCTTCAGCGCAATGAGGACCTTGCGGTATGTGCACATGCACATAACTCATGCCTCTCACGGAGCCTGACTAGATACAAAAGTTCTGGAAATCAGAATACCTGTTGAGATTAACCTATCTCACAGCATAAAACCTGAATAATAGTCATCCGTTGTATAAAATCCATCCATCTTTAACAGATGCTTCACAGGCTGTTCCTAATAGGCGTGTCGGTATTGGCAATGCAACTAATGCCATTCTCTACATGACCACAACCCTCACATGCCGAGGTCCGCTCACATTCTAAGGGTCCTAGTACACAATTAACAGAGTAATAATAGAAAAGCTTTTTGCTGGAGATCTGCACCTCACGGGCAGACCACCCGTTCACACTATGCTGGATAGATTCACAATACAAGTGTTAAATGTGCAGAAGCTGTATATCATACAAAACAAATAAGGTCCCAATGATTATTCATCCCCCGTGGTGTTAGGGAATCTAGTGTGTCACTCCACACCATTTCCCTTTGGAGCTATTTTTTATGTAGGTCACCGCCCCTATTTCCTAGTGATACCTGTTTAAGTATTACACACTTCAATTGCGCTATATTGTGTCTTGCCTCTATAAAGTGTGTAGCTACTGGTGATTTTAAACTCCTCATCCTTATATTGCACTTGTGTTCCATCCATCGCACCTTAGCCTTGCGCATAGTCATCCTCCGTAGTATAAACTACATGGGCACATCAAGGCATATATCACACTCTTGGAGGTGCAGGAGTGTCGTAATTTAATTCGAGAACCTTCCCCTGAGTGTGGGTGTGAGATCTTATTCCCTTCAATAAAATTGCCACAATGTTGGCAATTGCAACATGGTTGAGTTCCCTTGTATTCATCTGTATGCCTTCTGCAATTCAGCTCTTACTAGTGTGTTCCATAATGCATGACTATTCCTATAGGCAAAGGTCGGGGGCTCTGGAAAGAGCCTGTTTAAAGTAGGGTCCATCTGCATCAGGGTCCAGTTTTATTTCACTATTTTCCCGATCTTTTGGCTTTGCATAGAATCGGTAGTCACATACACCAGAGGTTGGTCATCCTTAGCTGGTTTAGGTGTCAGTAGTGTCTCTCTGGGTATCCTTTCCACCTTCTCTGCTATATCCTTGATGAGTTCAGGATTGTATCAGCTCTTTTGGAATTTCTTCTGTAGTGTAGCCGCTTGTTTCTTATAATCCTCTGTGTTTGATATATTTCTCAGATATCTGAGAAATTGACTCAAGGATACATTATCTATTGTGTGTTTGGGATGGAAGCTAGTTGCTACTAACAAGCTGTTCCTGTCTGTTGATTTAGTGAAAATCCTGGTATTCAGGCCATTCCCCTCATATTACATTTCAACATCCAGGAAATGGATACTGGTAACACCAGTCTCAGTTGTAAATTGTATCCTCAGGTGCATGTTATTCATCATTTCAAAGAACGTCTGTAATACATCCATTGGTCCAGTCCAAATCCCAAATACAATATCTATGTACCTGGCAAAAATGGAAAGGTGTTGCATCCATCTGGCTGATTTTAAAACATGTTCGGTTTCCAGGTATTACATATATGTATTGGCATAACTGAACACCATCGCCACCCCCATGCTTGTACCTGATAGTTGTAAGTAATATTTCTCAGCGAATTTGAAAAAAATATTAATTAATACTAGTTTCAGAAGTGTAAGGACAAACACTCTATCAGCCGTACAGGTTTCTGCTCCCAGTAGGAGCCATACCATGGCTTCCAAACCAGCTTCAGGTACGATGTTGGTATATAAGGAGGTTACATCCATAGTAAACAAGACATCCCGTCCCTTGACAAAATTGGATGTTGCTAAATTTAGATAATAAGTGCATGGAGTCCTTTAGGTATGTAGGGCTTTCTTGAATCAAGGGTTGTACCACCTTGTCTAAATATTTACCTAGAGGTTTTAACAAACTGCCCATAGCAGTCATCCAGGAGGGTTTTTATGACATTTGTGAATCTTTGGCAAAATATAAAAAACTGGCATAACTGGATGAGGAGCTTCTAGAAACGTCATGGTACATTCCATACGTTCTGACCACCACAGAGTCCATTACAACAAATCTTCATGGAGTGAGCCACACGCCATAACTGATGGTTATTAATAATTTGCTAACCCCAGGGTGTCGGTCTGTGGGAGGAGAATAGTTTCCAGCAGTGTCAGATCAGGGTGGTGGCTGTTGGAGGAAGGACTGTGGTGTGTCAGAGAGGAGATGAAAGAGAGTGTGTGGGCGAGCAGAGTAAGGAGGAGATAAGGGGATGGGCCGAGAGAACAAGGTCGCTAGACAGTGCAGGAGGATTGGGCGAAGAGAGTGAGGAGATAAAACAAGAAGCAATTGCACCCAGAGAGAAGATTTCGACAGACATGGAAAATAATTATCATCTAGATTACAAGCACGAGGTTACCCTCCACATGTAATACGGAGATCTTTCAAAAGAGCCAGAAATACGAACAGACAAGAGTGTCTCAGTAAGCAGTCGCGCACTAAGGATTTTATAATCATGTTTTACGAATTGATAGACGTTAAAATATGTGTTATTTTTAGAAGAACCGTGTGTGCCTACCTAAATATTGAATGGGTAGTGTGTGTGTGTGTGTGTGTGTGTGTGTAATTGGCAGGTGCTTTAGACAGACACATAGCCTAATAGGGAGGAATCCGTTTTATGGGATTTAGTATGTTTTATATTTCCTCTGTAATCTTCTTTCTTTTCATACCAGGTTACACAGGAACGTGGGAGCCCCTCTACTGAGAACAAACATGGGTCAAATACCCTGTTCTGTGGAATTTCTTCCACTCAGGAGGGTCTACAACCACTTTTTAGTTCACTGCACCCTTCACAGAGGAGAAATATCAATTTGCATATCAGTCTTTGTCCCATCCACAAGGGCAGTCCAGCACCGAAATGCTAGGCAAATCTCCTCTGAACAAGAGTACCATCAGCAACCCAAGACACGTGTTTCGGCCTAGTCCGGCCTCATCACTGAGATGAATCTGAGCCTCTCTAAGACACAGTGAGCAAGGGGTCCATGTCTGGATCACCTTGGGTTACTTAGGGTGAACCCCCAAGTGCTACAAAGTTACACTGAAGTGTGGGAGTCCCTCTACTGAGAACAAACATGGGTCAAAAACTCTGTTCTATGGTATTTCTTCCACTCAGGAGAGACAAAAATCTTGTTTTAGCCCAATGCAACCTTCACAAAGGAGAAATATCCATTTGCATATGAGTCTTCGCCCCACCCACAAGGGCAGCCCAGCACACGAAAAGAAACAATGCAAAATTACTTCAGCAGCCTGTAATCTGGGGCCCAGCCGGAGGAAATACTCATTGACAGAGTGCACAGGGTAGGACCCAACAAAAGAGATCTGGGAGCCCACCCAAGGGCTGTCCTCTTGGCAATGACCTCCTATACAATGAAAGAGGAGATTCTGCGTGCAGCAAGAAACCAGCAGCCGGTCACCATAAACGGAACACAGGTTCCACTGTTTCAGGGCCTGGCCTTAACCACCCTACACAAAATGGATACTGATGGTGCCGGTCACGAGAGCGCTGAGAGCCAAGGGGGTTGCCTACAGATGGGCGTATCCCTTTGGATTACAATTCACTTGGGAGAACAAGCAACAGCGCATCACCACCTGTGTGGAAGGTCTGTCCCTTCTTCATTTGGTGGAGGAGGCACTGCAAATGGAAAGAAACCCTACCGGCAATTTGAGGGGAGGGGAATCCAGACAGTGGGAATGGGCATCCACTTCCACCAGGAAACGCGGAAGGGAAGGAGCGGGTGGAGCCCCACTACGGAGATGATCACTGTCTCCAAGAGGGAAAGGAGTAGTATGTTAAGTAAAGCTCTCAGGTCACTTAATTGGGGGGACCAAGTAGGAGTAAGCTGCGATAAACAAGAAGAAGCCCCTGGCGGAGCGAAGGGGCGGCTCATCCTAGAACCCAAATTAGGATTGTCATGTCCTGGCATGGAATACGTTGGAGTGGATATGATACCCACCATCCGAAAACGGGACGCAGGGAAGGTTCTAGGGGACTTTGTTCTGAAGGGTACTGGGAAGGGAGGGGGGGTACGTTTGTTTGTTACACGGTTAAATGGGGTTGGGGTTTGGCATGGATCTGTTATGTTGGGGAAGGGTAAGCCTTCGGAGCCAGCAGGACTGGCAGCAAGGTGTGCTCCAATAAAGACTAGATGGCTGAACTGAATATTGTTTTGCTCAATGTACAAGGCCTAAACTCGCCAGTGAAACGTTGCTCGATTCTGATGAGGTTGATAGAGTTGCAGGCCTCAATTGCCTTTTTGCAGGAAACACATCTTCTCCTAGAGGATGAAAGTAGATTGTTTCATAGAGCGTTACCCCGACAATACTATGCTTCAGGTGGAAAGAAAACCAAGGGTGTAGCCATTCTAAAAGGAGCCAAACTACTATTTAGAAAACAGGCAATACACAGGAATCGGAAGGGGCGATACTTAGTCCTGAAAGGGACAAAACTACACACTAATTGCCATATATGCTCCGAACGAGCGACAAGATTTATTCCTGAGGGACATACTAAAAATTCTGGGGCGATGGTGTGAGGGTCAGATAGTGATTGGCGCAGACTTTTATTGTGTCATGGATCCCTCATTAGATAAAACACCCCCAACCCCACAGCAGCAGATGCAAGAAATAGGCAGGTGCTAGGGAAGCTCTTTAGAGACCTGGGGGGTGATACAAACGTGGAGATTCTTCCACGAGCAACAGAAGGAGTACACCCATAATTCAGCAGTCCATAAAGGATATTCGAGTATTGATATGGTACTGGTCTCGGCCACTCTGTTCCCCAGTGTTAGTGGCGTTGAAATTGGAGCCCAATATGTGTCTGATCATGCCCCAGTCGTAGTAAAATTGGACATGGGTCAGGGGGTACACAAGGGTCATAAATCCTGGAGGCTGAATGAAATGATTCTGAAGGATCTAGCCCTTAGAGCGCACATGGAAAAGGCAATACATAATTATTTCCAAGAGAATGACAACGGAGAAGCTAATTGGGGAATAATTTGGGATGCCGGGAAGGCAGTGATCCGGGGGAGTTTATTTTGCAATCATCAGCATATAAGCGAGAAAGAGGGCTTATACAAAAGAAGCTGGAGACAGCGTTAAGAGAAGCCGAGAGATATCACAAAACTAGGAGGTCTCAAAAAACGCTCAGGCTAGTTCGAAAAGCAAGAGCCCAATTGGAATCGCATGTGGCAGAGCGAACGGCACAAACATTACTTTATACCAAACAGACATATGTGCAGGGGGGAAAGCAAATAAATATCTGGTGGCCAAGCTCTGCAAACAAAAATCCTGCAACTACATAGTACAACTGAAAGACGAAACAGGGGGTTATGCGCCACGGAGGAGGGCAAACTGGAGATAATGGAAAGATTCCATCAAGGGTTGTTGAAAGTGGAAGGGATCTCCCCTCAGGCACAAACAGATTACATGTCTAAGATCTCCCTGCCCCAGATCCCAAAGGACAACAACGGCATCCTACAAGCTCCCATATTGGCACAGGAGATAAGTGATGCCATAGCCGCATTATCTCCTAACAAGACCCCAGGGCCGGACGGACTGGGGAATGGCTATTATAAAACTTTCCGCAATCAGCTACTAGGCCCCCTAACAAAATTATTTATTTACATAAGGGATAACGGCTCAGTCACTCCCGACATGGGGAACTCAACCACAATCTTAATCCTCAAGCCAGGTAAATACCCAACCGATTGTACTAGCTACAGGCCGATAGTGTTACTCAATACTGACACCAAGATTTATGCAAAAATTTTAGCAAGCAGGCTCGCGGGGGTCCTGCCCAAGATAATCCATACGGATCAAGCAAGGTTCATAAGGGGGAGGCATACCCAAGATAACATAAGACGAGCGGTGGATATTATAGATCTGGGCTCCAGAACGGGACAGGGGTTCACCATAGCTGCTCTAGATGCAAGGAGGGCATTCCACAGTTTAGACTGGACATACCTGAAATTGGTGCTACAGAAATTTGGATGCGACCCCATCTTTATCAGAATGGTTCTGGCGAACTTTTGCCACCCGAGCACAGACTTCATGGTTAATGGGAAGACTACGGCCAAAATTGATATACAGAGGGGTACACGCCAGGGATGCCCGCTCTCGCCCTTCATTTTTGCAATGCCAATGAAGCCTATAGCTGAGGTAGTAAGGCAGGATCTAGAAATATGGGGAGTTACAGGTGATGGGGTGACGCACAAAATAGCCCTATATGCAGATGACATTGGGCCTCATTATGACCCAGGCGTTAAGGGTTAACGCCGTCGTTAACCCTTAACGCCTATTCTGATTTTAACGGCTGCTTTTAGCAGCCGTTAAAATCCATGGCGCTAACCCGCCATGATGCTAATTACGCCACCGTAATTTACGGTGGCGTAATTAGCGCCTTCCCCATTCCCATTATGCCCTATGGGGCAAAAATGGGAATGGGGAAGGGAAAATGGGAAATGGGGATTTACCGCCCCACTCACCTTGGAATGGGGCGGTAAATCCGCCATCCACCATGGTGTAAACATAGTTTACACCATTGTGGTAAAGTTGGCGTACTTAGCGCCTGGGTCGTAATGACCCCCATTAAGTTGTTTCTTAGGGACTCTAGTACCTCCTTGCCAAGGGCTTTTGATAGACTACAAGAATTTGCAAGGATATCAGGCTTTACTATAAACTATGCGAAATCTAAGGCTCTGAATGTTACAGAGGGGGAGGGCGAGGTTGAGGTAATGAGGTCCCGACATCCATTAGTCTGGGAGAAAGAATCAATATTATACCTGGGGATCCGTCTAACAAAGGATTATAAGAGCTTGTATGGAGCGAACGTAACACCACTGTTGAAACAGCTAAGAGAAGACCTGCATAAGTGGGACGCGCAGGAGTTGTCATGGTTTGCGCACATTGTGGCACTTAAAATGACTCTACTACCCTGTCTGTCATATGTGGTAAGTTCCATTCCAAGGAGATTCCCCCCAAAGTATGTAAGGCGATACAGAAGGATCTGGTTTCCTTCATTTGGTTTCCTTCATTTGGCATCGAGGTAAACCCAGAATACAAAGGGGAATCCATACAAGACCGCCACTCTTGGGAGGACTTGGGGTCCCAGATATAGAGAGGTATGCCCTTGCCGCGCAAATAGCACCAATGCTGGGCTGGAAAAGGGAAGATATGTCAGAAGGCTGGGTGGGAATCGAACAAGGGGTGATCTCAATCCCGTTGGGAAATATAAACACACTGTGAGTAGGAGCCAGGGGAACAGAGGGTCATCTGTTGGAAGCCACCAAGACAACACTGAAAGGATGGGACCGAGCCCTGAAAAGGCGGAACATCGCCCGGGTTTGGGCCCATTTACCCCATTGGCTCATAATCAAGATTTTACTCCGGGTAGACAGAACCGCTTCTGGGAGAATTGGGGACAAGGGCACACTTTGTATATAAAGTATTTCTATCAGGAGGGTAATACATTACTATATGAAGAATGTAAGCAGAAATTTGGCATGGGGGAAAGAGATAGATTTGCATATATTCAGATCCGACACTGGATAACACAGAAGGAAATTAAGAAAGTAACCAATAGGACCCTGGTAGGCCTGGAATTGTCGATACAATATTGGGCCAAGTCAAGGGTGGTATCCAGACTGTATAGATTACTCGATAAAGCGCAGGGAAGCGATAGCCTCACATACATGGATAAGTGGGTTAGGGACCTAGGAATATCCATTACTGAGGAAGAATGGGGCAAATATGGAGGCAAACACAGAAATATTTTAAATGTATGGCTATTAGGTATACCGCATATAAGATATGTTATAGGTGGTACTTGACCCCCTGTAGATTTCACAAAATGAATGCTAACTTCTCACCCATGTGCTGGAGGAATTGCACCAATAAGGCCGACCTATACCACATGTGGTGGTCCTGTCCTATGTCGGGCCTGTACTGGAAAGAAATTCTAGGACACATAAAAGAAATTACAGGGAACAATTGCCAGTCGAGGCCAAGGTGATACTTTTAGGCTCGGTGGTCGAAGACATTTATGTGGCTACTGGCAATAATGCAGCGCTAATCACCCACTTGCTAATGGCAGCAAAAATGACTCTTCCCCAAAGTAGGAAAAATCCGAATAGTCCTATTGTAGCATGTTGGTGGGTAAAAATTTGGAATGTGATGGCTATGGAAAAGGTAGGGGCCCTGAAGGATGGCAAGTACTTGAAATTACGGGCAATAAGGGACCCCTTTTTTGACTTTGTCAGAGATAGAGAAGCGCAATTCTTTAGACCGTATTTGTTGAGAGTGATGCAACACTGAGAGCCATCAAACAAGGATTCCCGAAACAGGGAACCTTGCTGAGTAACAAAACATAATGAAACCTTCGGAAGCCTATGTGTTTGATTCATGCCTTAAGAGGTGGATGAGGGAGCGGGAGGGGGGTTGTGTAAGGAGCATAAATGGTTAATAATGAAATATGGTGCGGATACGGAGGGGTTAGGGGAGGGATTGGGTTAGAGTTGATTATTGCATAAAATCCTCATGTTCGCTGAAAGGATGCAAAGCGATGTTGGACTTTATACCAGTACAATTGGAATTGAAAAGCTGTAAACACAATAAGACTGGTAACAGGTTTGGTTTGTGAACATGAATGAAAAATAAAAGTAAAAAGCAAAAGCAGCCCAAATGTCAATAAAGTCATTTGAAAATTTTTTGTGTAACCATTTTATTACATTTCAACACAATCAAGCCAATGAATGATACACGTATGGGAACAGAATACTAAATTGGATACATTCAACAGTTTAGGAAATGAAGCCAATCGCAGAATCAGTCTCCTAAAACAAGACATTAAGAGAGCACTCTGTCAAGATGGCAAATCGTTGTATGTTAATAAATTAAGTAGGGGGCAACCAGTAGGCAGGTAGGGCCAAAAACATCCAAACAAAAGACACACCTCACAAAAAGCTATTGATACGCCATCTAACTAATATAGGGGGAAAACCAGAGAGGGGCTGAGGACGCCTGATCCTCAGAAGAGCAGGTGAGCACAAAAGAGGGGAAAGCTCCTTGATCCAGAGAAGAGGTGCTGGACAACAGGGGGGAGATCCCCTTAATCCCAGAGGGGGTAGCCCCTTGATCTCCTGAAGAAGGGAGTGAGCAACAGAGAGGGGATAAACCCTCTGACCCAGTAGGGGGAGAACATTTGGACATTATAGAAGGGAAAGAGTCTTTAAGACAAGAGAACGAGAGAGAGACAGAGAGATAGAGAGGGAGAGAGAGAAAGACAGAGAGAGACAGAGAAGTCTTGTGTTCACCAGAAGAAACTGAACTAAGCAGAGGAGCTGCCGATCTGGAACATTATGTTGTGCCCTTCTATTACCACTCTAACCTCGACTCTTGGCCCCAAGCACTCCTGAACTAATTTCCTTGCATCCTTCTTGTTTCTTAGCTTTATCTATAAAAGAACATTGAACCTTATTTTAGTGTCAGTAACTGCATCCTCTCAGCCTTGTGACACCGGATTGCCTGATTGCATGTGGGGTCATTTTTTCCTTGGTTCTTTATGTTGAACCATTAGGCCTCATTCGGAATTTGAGGTAGAGCCGCCAGGATACCAGCAAATGTTACTGGTTCTGGCACTCTGTCTGGCACTCCATGAGGGGATTTGCCATCATTACCGGCAGCAGCAATGTTGATGCCGGTAATGAGGACTTTTGTTGCTGGCAGGGCACCAGCTTTTAGCTGGAGGTAACCCAGGTGCCCCACTGGCAAACCCGCAGTCGGGCGGTCCAGTAAAGTGCCAGAATCCACAAATACCGGCACTTTTTTACCAGACCCCCCGACTTGGAATAAGGTCCATCTTTCTCCAAGCCCACCCACCAGAGATTCTCTTGCAGCCAGTTTAGTGCTTTTACTGTGAAGGCTTCATGATACTTTCCACTCTCAATGAATTCAAACCCCTCCTTCCGTACTTCTCTTGTCACTCAGTCTTTTCCCTTTTCCCATCAGGAAGCAATTAAAAACTGCATCTGTTGTCTTCCTTTTCATTTATCGACGTATGTAGCATTTGTAGGACATGGATAAATGTTGGCAACAAAAACATTTTGACCATATGTACTCCTTCCCATAAGGGCGCTTCAATCTATCCTACTTCCTACAATCTAATATGCTTTTAGTCAGGGCCTCTTCAATGTTCAACTAAACATTTTTCCATTCACTCACCAGGCATATGCTCAAACATTTCATTCTAATCTTACCTCATTGAATATCACAGTTCTAGATGTGTTCTCTGAAACGGGAGTGAGTGAGGGGGTATACCTCTGATTTGTCCCACTTTATTTTATGACCCAATACATTGCTAAATGTCAGTATTGTTTCTATTTTTAAGTTTGCTGAGCCTTCAGGGCTTTTCACAGATATCTCCATATTATCAACCTATGGTAGCACCCTGCAAGGTGTGTCGCTGCTGGGAATCCTTTCATATGTTCTTCCTGGTGCATCGTGGCTGTCAAGCTGAATAGAAAGGGGATAGTGGACATGCCTTTTGTGTTTCTTTATTCAAGTATGGGGGTTAAAAACGATGTACTTAGTACAATAGTATTGATTCCTATATTTTGTCTAAGTCTGAAATACACTGCTAACATTGGGCCTCCTTACGACCTTGGCAGCAATTGGAATTACCACTAACCTCAATTACCATTGCCGCCACATGTTCCCATGGGGTTACCACAGGATTACAAATGGTGGTAACTCTCCATTTTCGGAGTCCATAAGACTCCTTTGGGATTCTTTGCAGATTTACCGCTGGTGGAATTACAGCGCTGTAAATCTGCCGATTTATTTAGGTATAGTGGAGGATCTACCTCCAGCAACAAGCTGGAGGTCAATCTGCCACTTTTCCCTAACAAATCAGCAGATTTACTGCACAGTCATTCTGCTGGCAGTAAATCCACAAAAAAACTGATAGTCCCTCATTAGGAGTGTTGTGGTAATTTGGCGGTAATTCCACTGAATTATTGCCAAACTCAATTACCTTTACCACCACTTGGTTCTGCGGATTTACCTCGGGATTACAAGTGGTGGTAGTTCAGTGTTAATCCCCATTTTCAAAGTCCATAGGGCCCCATGGTAATTCCATTGATTTTGCTGACTTTTGGCATTAAGGTGAGGGATTTACCACCAGCTTTTTGCTGGAGGATCATCCTGCACCATACCACCAAAGTTATAGTACAACGGTGCAGTGATGCAGCGGTAACAGATTTACTGCTGCACTGCCGCCGTTTTTATACATACCACTGTACTTGTAATGAGGCCCATAATTTGGCAGTGTTGAAAAAATGGTGATAATTTCATTACCGCCCAAAAAAGTGGCATTAACGAAATGACCCACAATTCTTTCCCACACAGTCAAAATTGTTATGAGGCCCATTGTCCCCAAATCAAACTTTTCACGGGAGAATTCCAGGAGACCCAATTTACCCTGTCAAAGACATTCTCGCCGTGAAAGGAGACGGCTGATATCTGCTGTGGCCTACCCTGACAAATAATCAACATGTCAATGAATTACCTAATATTACCCATATCATACATGACTAATAAAACCTGCTTCTGAAACGGGGATTATTTTTCCTATGACAGTCCCAAGTCTCATTGCCAATATCTTAGACATCATTTTTGTTTCCACTTTCAATTGTGAAATGTGTAGGTAATATCCATGCTGAGTGCGGTCATTGTTTCTAACCAACAGGGAACACAATTGCGTTACTTTATTCATTAAATTGTTCAACAGTTACATTGAAATAAAACATATTAAGGGAAGTACCGTTTTTGACGCATATGATGCGCTTGTGTTCACGCAGGTCAGGCTCTCCTCGTTGCAGCAGCCCCCACACCTAAAGACGGACACACATGGGGGCTTGAAGAAGGTGCTGGAGCTTGAGCCCAACTCCTTGGCAACATCCACAGAGGTTTCCCGGGGCATACACTGGGTTTTCTGCCATTCTTCATCTATGTCTGAAATGTAAAGAAAATGCCATTTGTGAGTGAACTAGACCCTGATTACTGTTGTGCTATTTTAGCTTCAAACAGTACAAAGGATAAGGCATCAAGAAACAGTTGCCATTTACAACTGCTGTAGGTGCATCATAAGGTAGGATAAGGGGACAGGAAGGCTAATTGAGCCAGTGACTCTTGAACAATCATTCAGAACAGAGTGAAGTTGAGGGTCACAAAACCTCCATTTTCTGTGAGTGGGAAGACCCAGGGAGAATACTGGAGGGGTCTTCAAACTCCAACTATCCAGAATAGTTGCACTGCGACTCCAATGAATCCTCGCCATTGACTATGCTGGCATGGGCTGATCTGAGTTGTTGTCCAAAACATCTGAAATCCTGTTCAGTTATCACCATTGAAGAGGCTGTGATAGATTTACATGCCAGGATGTCGGGGAGTAGGCCGGAAATGATAGTTGGGGCCAGAGAAGGCCACCGACTTTGTGATGTCAACCGGCAGGTGGTTCATGGCCGATCCCCCATTTCGGACTTCCTCTGTACCACCGATGGGTACCCCCCCAGAAAGAGATGTTGATTGTAGGTTCTAGGGCAAGAATGCACATGGGACCTGATGGCAGGTCGTGAGCCTCAAAGGCGGAAAACTAACCAGTGAATCTTTAAAAACACACCTACCGCTGATCTGCGTGTAAATGGCTGGTATCACAAAACTAGGAGAGAGACGCAGGCAAACAAAGACACCTGTTCGGAATCAGACAACCACCATGACTGAGTCCCCTAGTTACAAGTTGCCGGGGTATATGATAATGCACTTGGCCTGCAGAGCTGTAGGCCAATCAGTATTAAGTGGAAGTCCCTTAGTTACACTAGAGTCAGGGTGGGGCTGAATGCCATGCAACCGACTTGTTAGTCCCCCAGGTGCACCCTTTCTGCCAATTAGGGAAGTCAATTACCCCAGCCAAGAAAAGAGAGACAAATGCCAGGGTAAGTGTGGAAGTTTGCAGAGGATCATAGAGTGTGAGGCAGCAGAGCAAAGACTGGCACAATCAGCAGTTAAATACATGAGTATGATGAGGGCAAGAGAATGAAGAAGGAGAGAAGAAGATAATAGAAGGGAGAAGTGGAGTAGATGAGAAAGCACTATAAGGAGGGGTTGGGAAAGAGCAAGTCGTCGACAGGGAGGTCCAAGAAAAAAACAGGATCTTATAAGTAGCTTATAATAACTTGTCAGAAATTAGTATAATTTTTAACTCAATACAAACAACTTCAAAACAACTTATTTGACATCCAAAATCGAATCGATAAGAAATGTTTGTATACACAGGGGTCAAAATACAAGGGCTGAAGCAGTGGAAAGTCTTACTGACCTGCGGCCATATACTGGCAGGGCCTGAACCCAAACACTCAAGAACAAGCACGGAAGACAGGTTAGAGGGAGTCAAATTCCTGCTGTGGTCGAATCGGTAACTGTACCAATGGGGTTAATAAACATTTACCATCAAACCAAAGGGAAAGGCTGAACCAAGAAATTTAATAGAGGCTGGCTGGAAGCCAGAATGGGTCTGGCAAAGCTGGCATGCCCACTAAAAAAAACTATAGAACATTTGGCTAGTATTGAAAATCTGATGACTGCTATCCCATTTATTTATTTATTGACCATTTGTTAGGTGCCTCTACAACAGAATGGTGTTTCCAGGCGCCACAAGGCAAGTGGGGAGGGAACAAGGGCAGTAAATAACTGGCAAAAAACAGTAAATATACAATTGTGGTCCTACTAGCCCTTGTGACATTCGGACGTGCAAGTGCAGTGAAGAGAAATGCAGGAGATGGGGAAGGGGGGGACAACAGCGCCTCAATGCCTCAGGGTTGTTTGTGCACTTTACAATGAAATAAATAAATAAACAGAGAAGGTATGGGCAAGTGCTGGTGGGAGCTGGGGAGGTAAGTGCAAAGGGGATCCAGGAGGAGACCACTGGCTAAGTGGTAGGGCGGAGGAATCCCAAGGGTGGGATACACAGCCGTCAGGCAGGGCGCCCGTAAGGGCAATGCTGAAGGGGGCGGGGGTGCTGGTGTTGTTTGGGAAGAGGGCCTGGTAACCTGTGGGATTCATGAAGGACCAGGCCGCCAGTCTCAGCAGCAGTGGGGTGATTAGCAAGGAAGGTAAAGGGGGAAGAGGAAGATAAAAGCAGAGTGTTGAGCAGTTTCTGGAACTTAAGGAGGTCCGGCACAAGTCTGAGAGGGGCAGGGAGGCTGTTCCAAAGAGATGCACCAGCCAAAGAGAGAGACCTGCCCCCACTCTTTGCCTAGAGAAGTGTTTGACAAGCAGAGAGTTGGAGTTAGAGGAGTGGAGGGCACTAGCAGGAACTATTTAGGGAGGGAAAGTTGTAGATAGCATGCCCCCATGCCCCAGAAAGCCTTGTGGATGATGCAGAGGGTCTTGAATTTTATCCTCGCAGCCACCGGGAGCCAGTTGAGAGATTTTAGGACTGGGGAGATACGGTCCCTGTGCTTGAGGCCAAGGATAAGTCTTGCAGCCCTATTCTGGATTAGCTGAAGGGGGCAAAAGAAGGAGGGACATCAAAATTCAACTTTCTAAAATTCAGCAGAAAACAATTAGATCTAGATGCAATTTCCCTACAGCATACTAGCAATGCAAAGCCAAGATTGTAGTTAGAAGGCAGGGGTTACCAAACACATATGGAACATGGGGGCAATTTCAGGGCAAAAAAGTTACAAAATACCCCAAATCTTGTTTCCAAACAGAAGCAGGGAATGCAGCAATTCCATATGGGAAACAGATTAATTAAATACACACCAAGCTTTGAAAATCAAACAAACATGGAAAATGGCTGCATTTTTCAGGGCAAAACTTTAGAGTACTCAATGTGGTGTTATTAGAAAAATAGGTAGGTGAAAGAAAAAATGTTAGTACAGTCACAGAGATCTTGCTATATAATTAGGGTTTCTTGTTTTAGGTTTTTTCTTTTTTTTTTACTTCCGGGGGTGTTTTTCCAGTGTTTTCAAAACTTTTCAGAATATGTGTTTTTCAGTGTTTTCCCGTTTGCCCCTTTCAAAAAATCGCAGACGACTGTTTTTCCAGGTGTAAACACAGAAATGTTCTTTTATTGCTTCATTGTGTGCATATGTAGGAGCTTTATTTCCTAACACACTGTCATGTAACCAAGTATGCCTTCTTCTGTAACCAGCTTTGACTCTATATGTAACAGTGCCACGATGCCTCCGGGCTGCTGCGCGGTATATAAATATGAATAAATAAATGACATTGTTATATGTTAGCCCGTATACGCGGGGAGGGGGCTGATGTGTGCATATAATTTTTCAAAGGCAGAGAGGTAATGGAAGCTTTTCTTAAAACTAGCAGGTTTACAGTTGGGCTGCCTTTGTGCAAATACATTTTTCTGCAAGAACACAGTAAAACTTTACGCCACCAGTTTCAAGAAAGGCTTTTGTCAGTGCCTAACAAAAACCAAGTGCGGATGTCCCGCCAATCAAGTCATTTTTCAAGGAGGGGCTGGGTGGATTGGCACTGAAGCACAGTTAGCCCAATGGTGTTGCGTGCCTGCACCTCGATGTGTATATACACACATGCAAAAGGTATTCTCTGGCCTCTCGTAATGAAATGCAAGCCCAGCACATTTCAAAGGCACAAGGACATTTCATGTGCAGCTCTTACAGCCCCTCCAACTGTGCAGCTCATCCAGTCCTTGCATGTGCACCTCTCCCTCGCCTTGCAACTCTTAAAGCACCTGTGCAGCACACCCAGTCCTTGCATGTGCACCTCTTCCTCTCCTTGCATGTGCAGCTCTTGCATCCCCTCTAACTGTGCAGGCCATCCAGTCCTTGCATGTGCACCTCTCCCTCGTCTTGCATGTGCAACTCTTGCAGCACCTCTACCTGTGCAGCCCATCCAGTCCTTGCATGTGCACCTCTCCTTGCTTGTGCAGTTCTTGCAGCCCATCTAACTGTGCATCTCATCCAGTCCTTGCATGGGAACCCGTTACTCTCCTTGCATGTGCAACTCTTGCAGCCCCTCTTACTGTGCAGCTCACCCAGTCCTTGCATGTGCACCTCTCCCTCTCTTTGTATGTGCAGCTCTTACAGCCCCACTAACCATGCAGCTCATCCAGTCCTTGCATGTGCACCTTTCCCTCTCCTTGCATATGCAGCTCTTACAGCCCCACTAACCATGCAACTCATCCAGTCCTTGCATGTGCCCCTCTCCCTCTCCTTGCATGTGCAACTCTTGCAGCCCCACTACCCATGTAGATCACCCAGTCCTTTCATATGCAGCTCTCCCAAATCTATCATGTGGGGCTCTCCCAGTCCTTCCATGTGCAGCTACCCCAATTCTAGCATAGCAGGCTTTCCCAGTCCAGAACCACAAATTGTGCAGCTCTCCCTCTCCTTGCATGTGCAGCTCGAACAGCCCCGGTAAATGTGCACATCATACAGAGCTTGCACATGCATCTCTCCCAATTCTAGCATGTGCAGCTCTCCCAGTCCTTGCATGTGCATGGCTCCCAGAACCCCAAATTGTGTAGGTAATCCAGTTCTTGCATGGGGCACCAGAGGCAGTAACAGTCCTGCACAAGTCCTGCTCCTCTGCCACGCCCTTGTTTATTTATTTATTTGGACAATGTTTTTCGGCTCCGTGGACCCGATTCATTTATTTATTTCCGCACCAACATTGCAGAAATAAATAAATAACTTAATCGGATCCACGGACCCGACAAACATTGTCCAAATAAATAAATGAAATAAGGCCATGGCTGAGGCATGTAACTACCTCCGCCCATGGCATGCCACTTACACACTTGCAGAGAGGCAAAGCTGCCTACAATGCACGCCCACTCCCCACACCCCACTGCACCTCCCCTCCCATTACAATGCTGGCACAAAACCATTCAGTGACTAATGGCCCATCATTAGCAGTTTCCTGCCAGCGTTATGATGGAAGGGGCTGGTATTAGCTGAAGGGGGAACTGAAGTGCCCTTATTGTTGTGCTTATGCAGAAATAAGCGCAACAATAAGGGAGTAATTGACAGAGGAAAAAAAACAGTTTACAAAATGCACTCAATTTACCAATCGGCCACAAGGTGTCAATGGTGCATAATTATTTAAGGAATTAAATACAAATCTTTCATAGAGCTAACAGGATAGCTCACTTTTTGAATGCAAGACATCACAGCTTCAAATCCTGCTCCCTGCACATTGGTTTATGGAGTCCCTGAGTAATAAATAAATATTATCCTAGATAAATCCCCGAGGACGTGTAGGTGCAGCAAATTCAGACAGAGATGTATGGGGGCCTCAGTTAGTAGTGCCATCTGACTGTGGGCACGCTTTCATGCTCCCCTTCCGCTCATCTTGTGGTGTGTCAGGGCCCCACGGGGTTCTGTGGACCGATCTTCCTCGTGGACTGTCTCTGGCCATGCAGCAGCCTTGGGCTCTCTTGGGTACGTATTAATAATAATATAATACAAATTTGCACCTGCCATTTTTTCTAAATGTAATGTGGGGAGACAACAGGCTCTCTGTTGCCTCTCCAATCCATCCCCATCCCCTTAACTGCTGCTCCAGTACCAGCTCTCCTCCCATCTCCTGGCTACCTCCATAGACATGGAAAAGGGACTCAGTCCCTTTTCCATACGGTGGCTACCATTTTTTTCTCATTCCCTCAGGAGATTGTCTGCACAAGCAGAAAATCTCTGGAGGGAAGAAAAAACACATTTGCACCCTGAATAAACGCCAAGGTGCGAATGTTTTCACACCCTGGCGAGGGCAGACATGGCCGGTAAGAGCCCACAACTCGAGGTGAGGCCGTCACTTCGCTCGGGCCTACCTTAGCTCGGACTGGCGGGACGTTACTGGCCATGTTTGCCCCACACCAGGGTTGTGAAACCCATATTATAATAATCATAATATCCTAGAATATGTTCCTATGAGACTTAAAGAAGAAAAACAGGGGACATGAGAGATTGCCCTTGGGGGGAGGCAATAATAACACCAACCTAAAAATTGATCCAAGACAGCCGAGAAAGAAAATGGCTGTCGACAGTAGAAAATATATTATTGTGGAGGAGGATCTGCCTTCATCATGAAATTGAAGGTGGGCCTAAGAATCCCGGCCCAAAAAAAACGAACACGACTGTTATAGATTGTGCTTGGGCAGGTGAGGCGTGAAGAATCACAGAAGATCTTTTGGTTTTAACCCTAAGTCTCAGAAACTCAGCTTCCAAGGAGCTGAGAAAGACCTGGTTACTGCATCTAGATCATTCAGACCCCAAATGGGGAGTTACTTTGATTTATTAACACTTCCCTGCAAACATTTATTGAACTGTAATCTACTGACTCGGCCCTAAAAGGGATGGCTCTGATTCTGGAAAATCAACAATTGCTTTTATCAGATAGCTGACCTCGCTGAATTTTGATTGTGGTTTTCACTTTTGCTTCTACCTTTGCAAGGACGTAATTTAGGATTGCCAGTGGTCGCACCTCCGACTCCTGATGTCTCCCTTGCTAACTCTAAAATAAATAAAAAAATAAAAAGATTTCTTTTAAAAATTGAAGCTCCTGTACTGTGGCCAGCGCCATGTGGCTCTTTGTTTCTGGAGTGGGTGGCTTTCTGGTTCAGGCCTCTTAAAAAAAACAGTGGGTTCCGCAAGTTTAACACTTTGAGCAGTGACCCTAAATAATAAAGAATAGGAATAACAAATAATGTGTCTTTCTGGAATTCTATACAATAATTGCTAGACTCATTAAAGGTTTATTTCAGACACACTTCAGGGGGTTAGTCACTAATGTAGTCTGTTCTTAAACACCTCAAATTCACAATGCAGACGAAAACCTCCAAAAAGCATTTAGAGTAGAATAAGCATCAATTTCGGACTATGTGTTTTGCTTTTCGCAATTTGCATTTATACCATGTTTTTTTCTGCTGCTGTCTCTGTTGCAATCACCACAAGACATTTCATCTCAGTATCCTCAGTCAATTGACAAAATCCTGGTGCCTAAAAGCGTGTGTACAGTGTAGAAATGGTGTGCCACAATGACTGCTTTGTTGTAAATTGTCTATCTTTCCTATTTCCACAGCATGCTGTTCAGGATGTTTGTTTGCATGTATGAGGTAACGAGTGCCCAGAGTACAGGATGCCATGTGAGTGCGCTGCTTTCCCTGCGCCACTCTAAATTCTTAATATACAGTTATGAAAGTAGATCCACGGAGGCTTGACATGTGGCCAACTTTGCACCAGACCTGCAGATGACCTGGCCTGCAGTTAAATCTCAGTTACCAGTTTAATGGTATCCACTACAGACTGTAATTTGCTTTCTGATTTTGAGAACATTCAGACATGTAATTGCTCATTTTACTGTAGCCGGTAAAATAGCTCAGTGGGTTGAGAGCTCATTGCTGCGATGTGCGTGTGATCTGCAGGTTCGAATCCCGGCAAGGCCAACTCAGCCTTTCATTCTTCTGAGGTTAAATGAGTACCAACACAGGTTAGATGATATTGTATGTATATTTGTTCTATAGAAAAAGCTTAAGCGTAAGTACTATATATTACCACATCATTTGGCCGTGGACGCCTGCTTGCATTCACAGTAATTTGGTACTATGGGCGTATACACACTGATCTTAACGATACATATGGTGATCCGTTCTTGTATGAAATGTATTTCAAATTACAGTGATATCGTAAACATATTTTTCGTAGTGTACTTAGGGACAATGCTATGTGATGCCACTTCCTAATTTGTCAAGCAGTGTTCCATCACTTCCCGTGATGTCACTTAAGGGTAGGGTCAAATGACATCACTTCCTGTGATGACATCAGAGGTCAAGTGTCATGTGATGTCACTTCCTTTACCCCTGACTTTTTGGTGAAATGACGTCCCTGTGGAAGGGAGAAGTGTGGAAGAAGGACCAATAGTTAAGAAAGTGGAAGGATTGAGATAGAAGAGAAGCAGGACACGTTAAATGGAAAAAGGTAACAGGAGAAAAACAGACGGGATCGTAAAGATAGAAGAGCCGAGGATGTGATGGACAGATAGGGGAAAGGTAAAATAAGGCCAAAAAAAGGATGGATAAAGTCACAGAAAGAGGAAGAAAATATGAAGGGAGCAGTAAAAGCGAGAGCAAGAAAGGAATGGCGAAAATGAGGGAAATGAACACGAGGTGAGAGAAGAGATCATTTAAAAAAAAGTGTGACTTTAACTCTTCCAGCGCCTTATAGCACTAGACCTTCTAATAGTAGGTTTAGCTCCTTCAGTTTTTCTAAGTTTCCTTCATTAAACTTTACCTGACAGCAGCAAGTTTGCTTTTCTGCCACACCCACGTAGGCCTTGCGCTCCTTCTTGAAATCCTAAAACTTTCAGGGGCGAACAGCACATAGTTATGTGTCATTCAGTAACATCAACTACTCTAAAGGTTTACAGCAGGCAATGTCAAAACAGGTTGCCAGTTTCATGGATGAGGCTGCAAGGCAGCCCACATCAAAAAAGAACGTTGCGCCATTAAGAAGTGATTAACATACGACATCCTCTATAATCATGGATATATAGCCACATCCATAGATTCAGCAGTTTTCTCTCTCGCTCTCCCTCTATGCGGAGCACAGTTGGACAAGTTCATTAAAGCAGGCATGGCATTGTGCAACTAACTTCACATGTATGGCTGGCCCACATTGTTGCAGAAAATGTGGATATATTTTCCTACTGTGGCATGGCATTTTTCACTGGCTTTAAGGGCAAAGCCAACAGGAGTATGTTCTTAAGTGGGATAATGGCATATATTGGCAGAGCCCGCGTGCACGTTTCCCCATAGTACCATTACTGGCATTATAGTAAAAGCAAACATGAGTATGTTCTTTTATGCAAATAAAAGCTTATATTGGTGTGCATGATCAGCATGGACACTTATAGGCACAGTCATTATTGAAATACTTTTTTTTACACTGGCAGAATATTGCCTTAGAGTGGGCAAAGCATCATGAAAATGTATTGGAAAATGCTCCTGTGCACTATTGGTGATTTGGCATCTAATCTATTTTTTCATGTCTTACCCTACAAAAGCATTTTCATCTGCCGCCATTAAGTCTGTGAAGATGTGAGCTACTGTGTCTTTGAGATCCACATCGTTGATGGATTCCAGTAGGTTTCTTATGCGTATATTAGATCGACGTGATCTGTTTTCTAGATCTTCACATTGTATCGCCAGGTTATGTGTTATCCTGATGAGATCATCCACTGCTGAGTCTACTTTGCTCTCCCGCCTACGTCCCTGTATAGCCTTCTAATTTGTATCTACACGTTCCCCGAAGGACGCGATTCACAGAAAGTGTGCTCTAAAATTCACCATTCTAACCCCTTAATCAATCAATAAATCACCACATTTGTAGAGCGCTCTTTCACCAAAGCCATCATGGCGCTATCTAGAAGCGTGGGCAGAAAGACACACGGTTTAGGCAAATGAATGGGTCTTCAGGCTCCGTTTAAAGAGACCAAAGTCCTGCACACAGCGGATCCCTACTGGAACTGTATTTCACAATTTAGGGCCTGAGATGGAAAAGGCCTGACAGCCTATTCTTTCCCGGTGATAGGCAGGTATTTTCAAAAGTCCTGTCCCTGCTGAACAAAGTGCACGGCCTGGAGAGTACAGTTGATTTTTTTCCTGAAAGTCTAAGCAACCATGTTCATTTAGAGCCAGATGAATAATACCCAGGACCTTGAAATGAGTACGAGCCTGCACAGGCAACCATGAGGTTCCCGCAGAGCATTGGAGACATGTTATCCAAAGGGGATTTATTTATTTATTTTATTCAGATTTATAGAGCACGCAACAGCCTAGGGGCATCGTGGTGCTAAATACGTGGATATGGCGTGGATACCTTTCACCAAACTAACTGCTGCATTTTGCAGAACCTGCTGCCGATACAATAGGTAAGCTTGTTGAGACAAAAAAATTGTGTTGCAGTAGCCTAGGCTACCATTAAGATATGCTGCAACTACTTGTGCATGGAGATCCTTGGGAATAAACTGAAGGATCTTCCCAAGTTGCTTTAACTTGTGAAAACCCAATCCACGCACAGTATTAATCTGAGTGTCCATTTTCATGAAGGCGGAAATGTTCCCCCCAAGGTTTTTCACCACCTCGACCGGAGCAGGGAGAGGCCCCAACATTAACGCCCAGAAGTCTGTGGTCCAGCTCTCTGATGCACTTGTTGGGCCAATAATGAGGACCTCAGTTTTCTTGCCATTAGGTTTGAGATACTTAGCTCCCATCCATTCCCCAATTGCCGCGAGGCAGGAGCTAAACTGAACCGTGGTGCCAGCCCGGGCCAGATCCAGCCAGAACAAGATGGCGGTATCATCCGCATAAGCATACAATTTAAACCAAAATAAATTAACGAGAGCTGCCAGCGGCTGGATATATATATTGAAAAGCAAAGGGGAGAGGGCTGAACCCGGCAGAATCACAGAAGTCACCATTCTTGTTGAGGATCTGGAGGATTCGAGAGATACCAGTTGTGACCGATGAGTCAAGAAAGCCTGGAACCACTCCAGAACCTGGCCCAAGATGCCAGCCTTCTGTAATCTCGATAAAAGAAGAACATGGTCAATAGTATCAATGGCGGCCAACAGGTCCAATGAGATAAGGCCTGCCGTACCGGCCTAATCTTTGATCATCATTAAGTCGTCAAGGACTGACACAAGAACAGACTCGGTCCCCATTAAAGGCCAAAAACCCATCTGACAAGGATCCAAAATATTGTGCCCTTCCAAAACCAATCGCAGTTGGGGGATAATAACTGCTTCCAAAACTTTCATATGGAAAGGAAGCAGGGAAATCAGCCGATAGTTGACAAAGAGTTCTGAGTCCAAAGATGGCTTTTTCAGCAAGGGAATCACTCGAGTTTTTTTCAAAATGACTGGGATCTGGCCAAAAGCTAATTAGGAGTTGATTCCCTCCACTACCATGTCACTAATGCTTGTGATAACAGATTGGAGCACATGCAGAGAAATGTCATCAATAAGATTTAAGAAGGGTAATGATTCTGACAATTTCTTAACCGTCAGTAGGGTGAAAAGAATCAAAAGTGGCGTGTGCCAAAGGCATCCGAGGTGCCGAATCAATACTGGCTGATACGGCCTTAGTCATGCTGTTTAAAACATTTTCTCTGGGGAGAACCCCCCCTTGAAACTTTCTTGGTTGATTTGCGCTCCCTCGCTACCCTCTATCGCTCGCCCATATTTATGGCAAACATTTACGTCCACTCAATTTAAAAGAAATCACCAGCTGCCAGTGGCAATAACAGCCTTTTTTACCATGAAGTCCACAGATCCCCTAGTCAGCCCCTTCTCCCCCCATTTTGACCACTGATGACTGGTTGCAAAAAAATCCACTTCGGGTGTTCCCCATAGCTGAAAAATCTCCACTTCAAGCTCATGATTTGAATGTGAGAGGAGCCCAGGCGTGTCTGCTTTCACATTGAAATCTCCTATAAAATGAACAGCTTGCAGTGTCACCTGATGGAGAATGGCTTATTTCCAGATCTGAATAGTCTGATGGCAATGGGAGAGGACATTGTTCCTGCCTGCTGTTTTTTTATATAAAACATAGCTTTCATGCTGTCAGTTCTTATCAGAACTGAAGAATTCTGAATCAAAAGGATGACCCCAAAGCCCTGAACCCTGTAAGCAGTTCACAGACATTTATGTGGAGACCCTTTTCTTCAGAGACCAAAACAAATGCTTCTGAAGGTGATCCAGAGTTGCACCCCAGACAGTGAGGGATGAGTCTGAAGTCAACACTTGCTGAGGAGGAGGGTCCTGAAAAGGAGTCCTCATGAGATGATTGTCGATCTACCAATCCAGGTCTGCCTTAAATTCCAGAGGAATTGGAATCTTGACTGATTGTCCAATTCTTGATTCAAACAGGTGGCCAGCTGAAGGCATCTCATCTTCAGTCGCGCAAAGGGGACTGCCAGTGTGCAAGACGTCATAAGATCGGCAGGTGCCGGAACCACCAAGCCATTGTCTGGTGTTGCTTCAGGAAACGATTGACAGCCAATTTGATTTCCTGCACTTTCTCTGCAGTGGGAAAAACTCTCTATATATTGGAGTTCCACCGAAATCCTATAAACCTGATAACCTAAGAATGTGAGAAGCAACACCTATTCTGGTTGACGGAAAGGCCCAATTCGAAAAGTAGATTCCGAAGGACTTGGCTAGACTCCTGGGTCAGATGAAAAAATTCGACACAAACCACCAGTCGATCGAGTGTGGATTAATGTGTAGCGACAGATGATGTAAATAAGCTGCTATTGGACTAATCAACTTTGTGAAAACAGAAGGTGCAGCATTCAGTCAGAATGGAAGCACTCAGTATTGAAAATGGTGGCCTGCTAGAGAGAATCTCAGGAATTTCAATAGGAATGTGTAAGTATGCATCTTTTAAAACCTCAATGCATCTGCCCAGTAAAGAGCCATATGAATTAGAACTGGTGTAACATCTTGAATTTTCTAGTAGAAGATAAAGGTTTAGAAAAGAGATCCAATAAAGTCTGCTGGCCAACCCGGTTCTTTTTTTCAGGATAGTTAAGAGTGAGAGTAAATCCTGCTTCCAGAGGAGGGACGTCCTCTAAGGCCCTGGTCTGTAAGAGGTTGTTCATTTCCAGAAATTGATCTGCTGAATCAACCTAAAGGAGAGGAGGAGAAGGAGAAGGAACAGGCAGATTGGCTAACCAGTAACCAAGAGAGACAAATGAGAGGACCAAGGAATCCTCTGAAATTGTACACCACCTGTGAAGGTACTCCGAAACCCTGCCCACTACAGAGAGTCGATGGTTAGGGACGATGGTTTCATTGTTTTATTCAAGCTGAACAAATAAAGTAGGTGGAATGGAAAAACCCTTAGTGGAAAACCTTAGCTATTTGCATCTTTGTCCGCTCGCAGAACTGTCTGGCTGTCTAGTCTTTCTTTCGTGATAGCCACAAAATGCACTGAAACATTTAGATTTGAAGTCTGAGGGGGACTGCCTGGAAGTAGAATAAATATTTTGTTGAGTCTTGGTAAGGATTGCTAAAAAGTTTGCTGTCAAAGTTGAGGTCTTTTTTTTCTTTTACTTTTTTTTTAGTTGAGATCTTTCGCTTGGTCAACTCATCACCCGTGGATAAGTGGAATAAATTGGTTCACCCAAAAGGTAAATCAAGAATTGTCTCTATTACATCTTTATTAAAGTGAGTAGCTCTAGCCCATGCTATGTGACCGATCTCAATGCCCGGGCAAATAGCTTTGGATGCCCTGTCTATGTGGTGATTAGATAACTTCCCCAAGTCTAGTGCTGTAAACCTTGATTTTGATAAGCCTTACTTGCATACCACCATTCTGGCTGGGGGAAGAAGATGTTGGAAATAGGCAATCACCGTCCGTAAGCGCTTGCTGATTAGCATCAGCTAGCATTGCATCAAAATTCGCCTGAGATGAAGTGTGCCATTAACATACACTTTATTTATTTACCCGTCCATAGGTTTATCCTTCCTGGAAAGAAGTGATGGAGCCAGTCCTGTTCAGGAAATAAGGTGGCTGCAGCTAACACAGAAGACATAAGGACTCTGACTGAAATTGACAGTATTTGGCATCAATCTTTTTACTGATTGGCTGAATCGGTTGTGGATTTGTCAACAATTCTTTTGCCCTGATACTGAATCGGAAAAATGTGATGCTGTTACTTCACCACATACCGCAATTGAGGACGGTGGCCTCTGAGGACATTCAAATTGTGGAATTTGAAGACGAAAGTGAGCATGACCGTGTTATTTTACACATAGCATCAGAAGTTATCTGTGACTCACTATTAAATAGTAGCATCACTTTGAACTCCCTGGGGTTTGATATCACCGAAATTAATAAGAGCAATGAGCCGGAGGAGCCCAAGAAATGTATATGTCCCTCAGATGGCCGCCTACTTGCAATCAAAAGCCCCCTCAAGTCAGGGGGAGTATGTAAAGCCATGTGCAAGATAAATGAGTCGCCCCTTCGTCTGAGTGAGGACAAGCAGATGTTTGAAGATGAGCAGATCAAAATAACGAATAGTAAGACCGACAAAGTCGTTCAGCTAAGCTGTCCCAAACCCAGAGAGGAACAAGACTGGACCTGGGTTGCCCAAACCAACAACTGTTGTAACAAGAGCTAATGCCAGAGACCATGTCAACAGGAGGAGATCTGTATTGCCTCGTGGAATACTAGAGGCCACAGACATTTGTTCGGTGAAATTCCAATGAACTTAGAAGACGTGGATATTCTGTACCTACAAGGGAAACCTGGCTCTTGCATCTGCCTGTAGCTGACGGCTTCGAGATTGCTTTTAATACTGCAATCAAAGGAGCCAAAGGACGTCCTATGTCGGGGCTGCTCACACTTGTTAAACTTGAAAGTGGGATACGCATTTTATCTGCAAAAAATGTATCAGCATATATACAAGTAGTTGAGATTAAATTGCCGACAGAGCAACATAGAAACACAGATCAATTAACATTGATAAATGTCTATTGGCAACACACTGCTATGCAGACAGAAACATTCCTGGACCTAATCACGGAAACAATCTCGAATATCAAAGACAATGGGACAGAATCCAAGATTCTGATCTGTGGCGATCTTAACATAAACTGCTCAAAAGATGACACTAAAAGTGACCATGCAAATGGGAAAGAGTTTAGAGATCCAACTATCTCCGCATGGTTACAAGAAATGAAAGCATGGAATCTGAAGATTCTTAATGGTGAAACACCAGGTGATATTCCAGCACATTTTACATGGAAAAGGGACCAACAACAGTCTACCATCGACTACATGTTTGTGTCAGAGAGAATGAAACAGGATGTTGCTCGCTTGGACATTATTGAAATGGAGGCGAGCGATCACTATATGCTAAAAACAACTCTGAAGATTCACCGTATAAAAGAGAAAATCTCCTATCAATGTACAAATCTGACTGTGGCGCCAGGGCGCAATCGACTAAAGCTTACCCAAAATAAGTTAGAAAAGCTGAAAAAATCACTGGAGAATAGGTCTGCCACAGGGAAAATTGAATATGCTTCTCTATTGGAAACATATCGAGAGAAGCAAACTGCGAAGCCAAGACCTGACTTTACAAAATTACATACTTGGGACCGTGAGATTGTCACCAAAAAGAAAGAGCTGAGCAAAGCACTGAGAAAGCTGAAAAGAACCAACACTCGTGCTATTTGCGAAAGAAAGACGAAACAAATGAGACAAACCTACAAGAATTGGTTGATTAGTCATAAACATGTTATGCTACAAAGAGATGCAGAAGTAATGATGGAAACAATAACCAAAAGGAACACCAGTGCATTTTGGACCTATCTGAACAACATAGCGACACCACAAGAAGCTATAATAAAGACATGGTGTCGGAGAAAGATTGGGTCAAACACTACTCCGATACATTTTACAACAATAACATAACATGCAGCAAACCATCTAACTTGAGCAATGACTGGTCTATCAAAATAGATAAAGAAGACATACACAAAAATATCATGAGACTCAGCACATCCAGAGCCCCTGGACCGGATGGGCTTACAAATCAGATGCTAAAACAACATCCTGACTTATGGACAGACTTGTGTCACACTTTATTTTCCTCCATTTTGCAGGAGAAAAAGATTCCGACCACTTGGCGAAGCGCTATTATTGTACCAATTTTCAAAAAAGGCGCACGCACTGATCCAAGAAACTACCGCCCAATAGCCCTCCTAGATGTGCTGGGGAAAATATTCGCAACTCAACTCCAGATTAAACTGCTTAAATGGATTCAAGAATCTCAAAGTTATGATGTTCGACAGGCAGGATTTTTCAAGGGTGTCGGCTGTGGCCGAAATTTGACAATCATAAATTTCCTTAAAATGGAAGCCATCCGTCAAAACAAGAAGATCTATATTGCGTTTGTCGACCTGTCCAGTGCATTTGACACCATCGATCGTGGAATGCTCTGGGATAAACTGGAGAAACGGAATTGTCCAGGAAACTTATTAGATCCTATTAAAGAGCTACACACCGACACGGAAATTAAAATCAAATTAGATGCTGGGGGGACGCTCAGTGAATCCATAAAAACAAACCAAGGAGTAAAACAGTGTTGCCCGTTGGCAGCGACTCTATTTGGCTTCTACCTGTCCGATATCGAAGCAGTAAACTCCAATCCACCGAGAATTAATGGAACAAGCATAAACTGGTTGCTATATGCAGATGATATCGTACTGCTCGATTTAACACCTATTGGACTGGCAAGAAAACTAAAGAGTCTGGAAGAATATGTGGAGAAAAATAAACTGAAAATCAATCCTGCAAAATCGGAAGTCATAATTCTACAAGATCTCACTCGAAATAACAAGCAAGTCAAAAGAAATAATTTGACCTGGAAACTGAACAAAGAAAAATTGAATTGCGTCAAAAAGGTAAAATACCTGGGAATGTGGATTAACAGCAACATAAATGATGCGCCGTGGGCCGAAAATGCAAAGCAAAAATGCAAACAACTAGCATGTCAAGGTCTGATAATAAACAAAAGATATGGAAAGTTTTCCTTGCTACCTGTTTTAGCCCACTACAACCAAAAAGCAGTCCCAACATTGATTTATAGAGCAGAATGCGCTCTAGGAGTTGCCTCAAATCTATGGGGACAACTAGAAAATCAATACTGGAGACGTGCCCTTCAACTACAAAAAGGCATTCCAAGCGCATGTCTACGGTATGAACTAAATCTAATATCCATAAATGCACGAGTCTTGTGGAACATGCTGTCGACCTACAGGAAAATAATTACTGACGAATGTACACCACAATTTGTAATATTACGAGACGCAATGGAAGGAAAACAGGAATCTGTATTGAAAAAATGGATTGATGCATGCCAAAGCCATCTTGCTGAAATAGGCACTAACTCGGAAATGCTGAAAACTAACCCAAACTATGTGAAAAAAAAGCTATGGGAACGAGATTGGTGTGCAACAGTGGACGATAGAAATCGCCATACACTGATGAAATATGCGGCAACTGAAGCAAAGGACCAAAAAAACCAACTGCAATATGTGGTAAAAACAGTTAATGCCAGACACAGAAGGATGCTCCTAAAATTCAGGTTAAATCTGTTTGACACAAGATCAAGTCTAGCCCTGAGATATCGGAAGCCTGATGAGATAGAGAGTTGTCGATTCTGTAATGGCCACTCTGAGACATTAAAACATCTCACGTTATAATGCTCTGGTCTAACAGATTTGAGAACTGTGCATCTGAGCAAGGTAATTAACCAATACGCAACCCTACCAGGAGAGGAGCTTTGGTTGAAATTTGAAAATCCACTACAGAAAGACGTTTTTGGCCTGACAAATTTCCTACAAAAATTGGAAATCTTATTATCAACGGAAAATTAAGAGATATTATCTCAAGAATCGGAAACTATAAAAAGGCAGAGATGCCGAAACAGCAACCGGAGAGACTAACTGAAACAACATACACTGATGAGCGTATAGTAGCTGTGATAAACGTGGACTGAATTTTACTCCATCGCGAATAGCCTCCCTCTTTTTAGTCTGCTTCCGACATCTTTCCATGTGATGAATGGAACAAACTGTGCTAACTTGGGCCAATAGGGCTGTTTGCGAAATCTCTGCCTTTTGTAAATGTATATCGAAGGGAAAATATTTCAAAAAGTTTGTATAGACTAAATGAAATAATTTAAAAAAAAAATGTTTTTGCATCAGCTAGGATTCTTTTTTGAAAGGCAATCCCTTTCTGCCTTAATTTTGAAGAGCGAGCACTCCTGAACAGACACCAGGCTAAGAGAATGTTTCCTCATGGACAGGATTGCCTAAACATTGCTAAACTTCTCACATCCTGCTTCGAAGGGCTTTTGCTGACAATGAAGCCTCCTCTTTGATATCTGTCTCATCTTCTGTATTCACTGGAGGATCATCCATCCCAACAGGGGGATCCAAAATCTCTAGTGGAAAGTTCGGGCTAGGCCCAACAGGTTCATCAAGAGTTTGGGCAATGGATCACCACCGGATCTAGAGCCGGACGATGACACGGGTAAAGTCGGATAAGAACGAGCAACTGGTGATGAAGGAGCTGTGGACAGAGGAGGTATTGCAGGAGACTTAATCTTAGGTTGCAAAGGCAGAGTCACAACAGGGTATGGTACAACCTCCTTAATGAAGTTCTTGAAGTAATCCACAATAGCTCCTAAAGGCATAAGTCTCTAAAATGTCTCATGAACTCTATCTTCAGATCAGGTAGACAGTGCTGCCATCGGTGCCCAAGTAGACATTGAGGTTGTGCACCAGCGTGGGCGCCTATGAGGTGGTGGAGGATGGATGGTATTGGATAGGAGATTGGTCTCTAATGACCACTACATGGGCAATCAACCCTCATGAAGTCCTCCTTGCTGACAGTTGGTGGTATGAAGATTTGTAGTGGACTTTGGTAAGTGAAGCTTATGCAAGCCTCAAAAAAACAAGACTGCTGGAAGCTGCTAAGGCCTCAGAGCAAGCCCCGGTAGAGTGGTAGCTAGCAGCAAAAGGACTTGCGTCCCTCCCGCTGACTACACCTGAACAGGTTAGCAAAGAATTGAAAGTTGCACATACATGTGAGTAACCCTTCCTGTTCCTGACTAAATCTGAGATGTGCTGAGGAGGAGGCCAGAGGCCAAGTGAGTATCTCCACCAAACGAAGAGGTCTACTATGCAAGGAGTGATGAGAAAATGCATGTCGCTAAGCACAGGCAATCCACCTGTGGAAGACAGCCACCATGTAGTGACTACTTGACGGAGAACATGCTGAAAACCCTGTTACACCCCCCACCATAAAAGAATGAACAGGTGTTGCCGGGAGAAGAGGAGAAGCCGAAAATATGTATGCAAAACTCAAGAAACAAATGAAGAAACCTGTGCTCTGTGCAAGGCATACAGCCTCATCGAAGGTGGAGAAAAGGAGTAACAGGTGTTGCTGGTGGGCGGGACTAGCCACCTCTCTACCGCACCTTACTGCACCACATAAAATGCAAAGGGGAATACACATTTTCTGCTGTGTGCAAAGGTTCCAGTTTACATGACCTGGGCGGATACTCCTTAAGTATGGAGGAAAAGGGATGGGACGTTGGAGTACATGCATTTTCCAGCATGCCTTTATTCGGTTTCATAAAACTCACAAGAATTGTTTTTGTTAAAGAATTTTGAACTTTGAAGGTTGCAAGTTTCCTCTGTGATCTCATCAGGTCAGGGGGCTTTTGTCATGCTTGAAATGGGAGATTGGGCAGTTAGCTCATTATTAATAATTGCCTGTAATAAACACTACACGTGAACCCACTCCTGGGATTTATTTTCAGCTTGGGCCTGACATGCTTCAACTATGCAGATAATCCCCAAATAACTTACTATATTACAAATGACTCGTCCCTGAACACTTGGGATACCTGGAGATGCCTTGTACTCAGGGACTCCTGGATGATGACAAAAGGGCGGAAGCTTAAGGTAAAAAAAACAAAATGTATACTCTATGAGTTCACACCACCATGTCCCACGCAAATCCACTGGCCTGAAGAAATGGGACTTGCCTTATGCCTATTTATTTATTTTTATAGTACCAAAAGCCCAGGGGCAGTTGGACGCTAAGACAAAAACACACAGAGACAACAGAAAGCCACAAGACAGAAGGTCAGAGATGGTGCAGAATTATACAAGGAGAAGAGTTTTTAATTTCTTGCGTGCGAAAGGGTTGCAGGGCTTCTTCGTGTCGAAGAGCTAGGGGAAGAGCATTCCAAGCTGAAGCCGCCAGAAAGGGAAAGTATTTCCCATTTCACGGTACTCGGTTGGATTTAGGGCACATCAGTAACTGGCGACTGCTTGTTCTAAGCGTTCTCCGGGTGTGATACTTAGTGAGTTTCTCTTTCAAATGTAAGGGAGCAAGGCCATAGGTACACTTGTGTGCCAAAGAAAGAGTCTTGAAAGGATCTCTGGAGCAAACCCGGGAGCCAATGAAGATCTTTCCTATGTTCAGAGATGTGCTCGCGGTAGCTCAGTTTCTTGGTAATGCGAATAGCATTATTCTGAACTTTCTGTAGCTTAGTGATGTTTCCTTTAGAAGCACCACCCAGAAGTGCATTACAGTAATCAAGACGCGACCAAATTGTTGCTCTAAACAGAGTTTCACAATTTTACACTGGGATAAATGGGTATCACTACATATTATCCCCACCAAAAATATCGCCGTATATATGGTTGTCTGGAACGGCGATAGGCGATATTTTTTGGGGGGACAATTTGGGGGGGTTTTGGTTGCAGGGGTGTCTCCCGCTCCTTTAAAAATAATGCAGGGGTGTCTCCCGCAGGTTCCATGCCTTAATATCACCGAAATAATATGCAATATATTTGTATGGTGATATTTAAGCGGGGATATTAACACATGGAACCAATAAATGGCCTAAATTGTCTAGGTAAGTGCAGATGGTATTGAGAGGATTCGACTATATTGTTCACCAGGGTATAAGAACTCAGGAATTTATCTAAATGGGAGCCCAAGGTTTTAACTTTATTGAGCATCAGGATAGGACAGCCATCTTTCACAAATTCCATATATTATTATTATTTTAATTCTTATTAGAATCCAGCTTGGATCTGGCTATCTGGGGGCCAAAGAGAAGAATCTCTGCCTTAGAGTTATTTAGACACATTTGGTGGGTGGTCATCGACAACTTGACCTCATGAAAAAAGTTATTAAATTTGGAGGTGTCAGATAAATTGTACCCATTCAAGGGTAGTAAAATTTGGGTGTCATCAGCCTAGTTAGAAAATAGAATATTGGTTTCGTGCAGGTGGCCGCATAGGGGCTTAATATAGACATTGAAGAGTGCCTGGGACAAACAGGCCCCTTAAGGAACTATGTAATGAATAACCTCAGAGTCAGGGCAAGAATCGCCCCAGTGCACCGCTGAGACTCTGCACGATAAAAAAGAACAAATCCAGGAAATGGCTCGGCATGAAAAGCATCCGACTGTTTCAAGTGATTTGAGGAGAATCTCATGATCTAACAGATCAAATGCTGCGGATAAATCCAACAGCATCAGCAGACCACATGTATTTGTATCAACCATGTCCAGCATATTAGACTGGAGATCTAGCAGGGTACTCACAGTAATATGGTGGGCCCGAAAACCAGATTGCATTGGATGTAAGATGGAAGCTTGATCCAAAAAATATTGGCACTGTCTGGTGGCGACTTTGTCTACTACCCTAAGCAGGAAGAAGGAATTTGTGACTGGTCGAAGGTTGGAAGGATCCTCCGGACTTAGTCCGATCTTTTTAAACAGGGGTGTAACAGTTACTTCCTTAATGCAATCCCGACAATATTTTATTTAAAGGAGGAGTTGACAAAGCGGGTAAGAAAAGGAACAGAAAGTGATTTATTATCTAAAATAATCTTAGAAGGTAAAACATCCCCTGAACAAGTGGTGGGGTGCACATTGGTAAGGATCTCAAAAAGTTCAGGAGGGGAGATGGCTCTGAAAGAAAAAGACAGATGTTCCTCTACCTGTTCCTGTTTTTTAACCCTGGAGGAGTCCAAGTAACGGAAACTGTGAATCCGAGAGGGAGCGGGATTTAATTATTTCTCGTGCTGTGGTGATTTTATCAGAGAAGGCACATTGCACCCTAGCACAGTCTTCTTTGGTAGCCAAACAGTTCTGGGGTGGGGGTTTAGGTTTTTCCAGCATCTGCCAGATTTTGAAAAGATGTTTAGAACTGTTTTTGGTGTTTGCTATCTGCGTATCCGAAAAGTTCCTCTTGGCAGTGAAGATGGACTCTTTATAGAATTTCTTCAAGGCTATCCAGGTAGTTTTGTGGTGATCAGACTTAGGTTTTAGCCACAAACGCTCTGCTTGTCTTTTTTTCTTTTTAAGTTCATCGAGAACAATTGTAAACTAGCTATTACGTGAATCCCCTACTCTCACTGAAGTCCATTTAATTGGTGCAAGCCTATTTAGCATGTGTGTTATGTGTTCTCTATAGGAAGCGGCCAGGATAGAGCAGTCTTCATCAGTAGTATCCCTGAGTAACTTGGAAGTGCAATTCATGAGATTCGAGAAAGTGATTTTTAAAACATTTCTACTTTGGACTTTCTTCAATGGCGTTGGTTGCTTTTTTAGCGATACTATAGGATGTATTTATGATATTTTATGAGATGATGTGGTATTTATAACGCGCTTGTACACAAGTGTTTCTAGGCGCGAAAAGCATCCAACTGTTCCAAGTGATTTGAAATTCAATGAAAAATGGTCAGACCAAATGCAAGGCTTTGTCTCAGTAATTAGAATTTCTAGGTTCTGACTGATGGTCCAATCCAGTGTTTTACCTATGTTGTGAGTAGGGTCATGGTTATGTACTGTGAAATCGCAATTATTCAAATTTGTTTCAAAGTTAATAGCTTCATGGTCTAAAATGTCCCCAAGCCAGCAATTAAAATCTCCAAGAATCAGAATAATACTGCCTGGTTTATTAAAAGGTTGAAGTATTTGAATGATTTCATCATTGAAGTTAGGCATGTTGTCTTGAGGACAGTATACCAAGAAAATATTTAGGCACAAGGTGTGGGTGGGAGTGCATTTAAGGTGAACAAATTCACATCCAGGGCAGTTGATAGGAGCTTCGTACAGATGCAGGTCTTCCTTGGCAATAATGGCCACCTCTCCTCCCTTGCCAGTAGTTTGGTTTTGCGCAAAGAACGTGTAGTTTTTTGGAACTGCCAGATCTATTGTGGGGCCATTTGAATTCTGGAGCCAGAAACTATGAAAACAGTTACAAATCTCAGACTTGTGATGGACTGTCATGTCACATTCAAGTGCCAGGTTAAAGCCAAAGTAAGGATCTGCTTCTTTCAATTCTGAATGATCTGGCACATCTTGCCCTCCCTGGCCTTCATGCAGAGAACCATGACACTGATAGCACTTAAACTGTCAAAACTAGCTTACGCCAACAGCATTTAGTAGGGCTCCTGGATTACCTACTCAATAGGCTAAACAGTCCACAATGCAGAAACTAGACTTCTTCTGACACTTGAAAGATACAAACACATCACCACAGTCCATCCAACACCCCACTGGCTCCTGATCAAGCAGAGGATTGATTTCAAAACTCTGTGTATTGCCCACTGGGCCTTCCATAATAGGGGCCCGGAATCCATCGCAAGTAAATCAATTTGCTGCAAGTCTTCAAGGAGGCTTCAATCCAGCAAACATGCCCTGGTAATGGTGCAAATCTTCAACTGAAAATGCCACAGAGAATCCTCCTTCTCCTTCTCCTTCCTCTCAACTAAACTCTGGAATTATCTACCTTAACGCTTGCACAAGGAGGAAGACCACCTAAATTCCAAACACATCTAAATAAAACGGGCTATTAAACCAACACATGTGACCCGCATGACACTATAACCTCAACCAACAGATGCCCATTCTCACAAACTTTGATCTGAGGCAAACTCGTCTCCCTAACTTATACACCAATCGCATAATTGTTATAACTTCCTACCACTCAACTCACCAGCAAAGGCCTTTTGGAAATTAGACACATTTGGGCTGATCTCCAAACAACCATTTAAGTTTAATCTGACCAATACTTCCATGAACATGCAACAGGCAGTACGCATAGGCTCTGCCCAGGAGTATAGGAGGCAGGGCTCATTCGGCCTGGCATCCCTGCAAACCTTTTAAAAATCAGGGCAGATGGAAATCTAGACAACAGAAGCCGCAGCCGAATTGTCAAACAAAAGAATGTCAATCCAGCACCCCTCTGAAGTAACCACCGCCTCCCCTTGCAACTTCTTCCCATCCTTGCCTTACACTACTCACACAATTAACCTCTGCATATGGCAGCAAGGTGCCTACTTACACACCATAGTAACACACTAGCAGAGCAACATGATGGCTCACTTCTCTAGCCCTATCACATCGCCTCCCCCACACCAGTGCCCAACCAAGCTTCCATGGCGCTGATCAACAAATGAATCGTAGGCTCTCACTTTTGGATGAAACATTCACAAACACTCTGGATTCAGGTATTTCTGGTCTTGAAACACCACAAGATTCCCACCTGCCTTTCCCTCTGTCCCTACTAACAACCCACCCCTCCATCTTTTCATGAAGAGACACATGCAGCAAGGCTGCCAAAAAGCCAATATACATGATTTTGTTTGTCAGGCAATGAGTTTCATTAGAGGGTGTCTGGATCTTCTACAAGGATGGAGTATTTCATGGTTTAAATCACATTGTTGTTTTGTAAATGAAACGATTTAGTACAATATTCTTGCTGTATTTAATGATGTAGGTATGTGACTGTTGTTACCAAAGCAAAGGTTAAATGTGGCATGGTGGAGAATGGTAGACTACTGTATGGTGGAAATGAAATACTGCAGTTTGATACGGAATTATGTGATATAATGAAGTGGTATGGAATGGAATAGAGCTGAACGGATGGTATGCTATGATACAGTATGGTACTGTATGGGGCAGTATTCTATGGTATGCTTTGGTAAGGAAGGCTATGAGTTGATATGTATTCAGGGGTATCTGCAGAAATGATCGAATACAAAAATACCTAGGGCCCGATTCATGGAAACGTGTGCAGAAATCTTGCAAGGGCCATGCGCCGAGAAGGACACTACACAAGCCTGCGCGATTAAGTAAATCTGCGCGCTCCGTGTATTCATGGACCCAAAGGCGCATTTCCAGCCGACAGGCAAAGAGAATGGAGCTGCACGAGGAACACCCACAACATGCCCCCACGCAAACCAAAACTCAAGCCATACCCCAACCTAAGCGCAAACCTCCCCATCCAACCCTGAGCCACCATCCAGCACCACTGCGAGAGGTGCAGGCCCCCTCATTAGCAGGCAACACCCCTGGGAAAACGCAAGAGTTTCCTCTGAAATCGAGGCTGCACCCCCAATGAAAATGCACGGGCTCCCTCATAAGCTAGGGTGGCACCCCCATTGAAAATGTGCAGGCTCTCTCGTAAGTCGAGGCAGCACCCCCAATGAAAACGCCCAGGCTCCCTTGTAAGCTAAGGCAGCACTCCTGTGAAAACGAGGGAGCTTCCTCATAAATCGAGGCTGCACCTCCCAACGAAAATGCACTAGCTCCCCAGTAAGCTAAGGCGGCTCCCTGCGAAAACACAAGAGCTTCCTCGTAAGTCAAGGCTGCACACCCAACGAAAACACGCAGGCTCCCTCGTGAGCTAAGGCGACACCCCCAAAATAATGTTCAGGCTTCCACGCTTGTTAAGGCACCCCAGCGAAACTGCAAGTCCACCTCCCTAAAAACCTTAGGCACCCAATCTGCCGGCATAATCCCCTCCTGCACATCAATCCCTCAAGTCCAGACACCACCCACAAGCCCCCCTCAGCTGCGACACTACCCCAGGCAGCCCCCTCAAGACCAGACACCACACACATGCCCCCCTCAGCTCTGACACTACCCCAGGCAGCCCCTGGCAGTACATTCCCCTCCCCACACTGCCCTCTGCTCCGACACTACCCCAGGCAGCCCCCTCACTCCAGACCAGACACCACACACCAGCCCCCCTCAGCTCCGACACTACCCCAGGCAGCCCCTGTTAGTACATTCCCCTCCCCACACTGCCCTCGCCTCCGACACTACCCCAGGCAGCCCCATCAAGTCCAGACACCACCCACCAGCCCCCTTCACCTCTGACACTACCCCAGGCAGCCCCCTCAAGTCCAGACACTACACACCAGCCCTCTCAGCTATGACACTACCCTAGGTAGCCCCCCACCAGTATACTCCACTCCCCACACGGCCCTCACCTTTGAAACTACCCCAAGCAGCCCCCTAAAGTCCAGACACCACCCTCCAGCCCTCTTCAGCTCTGAAACGACCCCAGGCAGCCCCCTGACAGTAAACTCCCCTCTCCACATTGCCCTCATCTCTAAAACTAGCCCAGGCAGCCCCCCAACAGTACACCTCTCTCCCCACACTGCCCTCAGCTCCGACACTACCCCAGGCAGGCCTCTCAAGTCCAGACACCACCCACCAGCCCCCCTCAGCTCCGACACTACCCCAGGCAGTCCCCCAACAGTGCACTCCCTTCCCCACACTACCCTCACCTCTGACACTATCCCAGGCAGCCCCTTCAAGTCCAGACACCACCCACCAGCCCCCAAACAGCTCTGACACTACCCCAGGCAGCCCCCTGACAGTACATTCCCCTCCCCACACTGCCCTCACCTCCGACACTATGCCAGGGAACCCCCCGCAGTACATTCCCTTCCCCACACCGCCCTCACCTCCAACACTACCCTAGGCAGCCCCCTCAAGTCCAGACACCACCCACCAGCCCCCTTCACCTCTGACACTACCCCAGGCAGCCCCCTCAAGTCCAGACACTACACACCAGCCCTCTCAGCTCTGACACTACCCTAGGTAGCCCCCCACCAGTATACTCCACTCCCCACACGGCCCTCACCTTTGAAACTACCCCAAGCAGCCCCCTAAAGTCCAGACACCACCCTCCAGCCCTCTTCACCTCCGACACTGCCCCAGGCAGCCCCTGACAGTACACTCCACTCCCCCCACTGCCCTCACCTCCGACACTACACTAGGCAGCACCCCCAAGTCCAGACACCACCCACCAGACCCCCTCAGCTCCGAAACGACCCCAGGCAGCCCCCTGACAGAACACTCCCCTCTCCACATTGCCCTCATCTCTGAAACTAGCCCAGGCAGCCCCCCAACAGTACACTCCCCTCCCCACACTGCCCTCAGCTCCAACACTACCCCAGGCAGCCCTCTCAAGTCCAGACACCACCCACCAGCCCCCCTCAGCTCCGACACTACCCCAGGCAGTCTCCCAACAGTGCACTCCCTTCCCCACACTACCTTCACCTCTGACACTACCCCAGGCAGCCCCTTCAAGTCCAGACACCACCCACCAGCCCCCAAACAGCTCTGACACTACCCCAGGCAGCCCCCTGACAGTACATTCCCCTCCCCACACTGCCCTCACCTCCGACACTACGCCACGCAATCCCCCGCAGTACATTCCCCTCCCCACACACTGCCCTCACCTCCAACACTACCCCAGGCAGCCCCCTCAAGTCCAGACACCACCCACCAGCCCCCTCAGCTCCGACACTACGCCAGACAGCCCCCCAACAGTACACTCCCCTCCCCACACTGCCCTCAGCTCCAACACTACCCCAGACAGCCCCATCAAGTCCAGACACCACCCACCAGCCCCCCTCAGCTCTGACTATACCCCAGGCTGCCCCCTGACATTCTCCCACACATGCAGTTCAATGTATGGCTGCAACTCACCTGAACCTCTGTGGTCTGCTTCACCATGAAGCACACCCCCAACATGTCCACCGTCAACATGATCAACAGGAAGCACTGAAGACCAATCCTGGACCAGAGCATCCGCTGTCACTCCCTGGCAGACCAGAATCTGAGGAACCCCAACCAAACTACACTACATTGCAGCAAAGAAACTGTGCCCCCCCCCTTCATTATGTGACAAGTAAATGCAATGCAATGTGGCATGTGCATATTGGCCAGGGGTCATTGCAAAGGTATCAAAGCACACCAACTGAATGTGTGCTGAGGACAGAAGTAAACCTATTCATATATTGGCCACATCCAAAAATAATGACCAGGCGCATCACAGCCTTAGCACAAGTGACCTGGGTGGACCTGGTGGCAAAGTCCCTGCCATGGGTGATGGGAGGGCAGTCAGGGAGTGCATAACTCACTGAGACAGGAAATGCGTGCTGGCACACAGAGAGAGCAAACATGGGTCACAAATGCATTCCAGTTGCAGAGGTGGAGCAAGACATGAGAGCAGGCAGTGTGTGATACGCGGGAACAGGTGGCATCACATCCACAATCTGAGTAAAACAATTAAAACTAGAAAACACATCCGCACATCAATGCAACCATACCCGGATGGATATCATGTCACACACATCACAACCCTCCACTCCAACCACACTGATTCCAAACACACAGTGATGCTGCACATGCAAATGCAAATGAAAACATATAGTTCAGCCCCAGTTGTCTGATGGACCCAGCCCCACATGTCAGACACATGTGCATCCCTCCACCCGCAACCATTACAGCAACAACGACACACATACAGGCACGCCACAAGACAAATGACTTGCAACGGATAGATGCACTGGCTGAAATGTGAACTATCAAAGTTGCAGATACACAAATGAACTGCATGAAGTGTGAAATGGAACCATATGAAAGATGTATTAAACAAAACTATGTACAACAAAAACTGGGAAAGAAGGTCTAAGCAGTCTGGGGTAAAAGATGACATTTTAAAACAACCCTACAGCTAAATAACTATGTACAGGAAAAACAGGGAAGGAAAGTCTTCATAGCCAAGGGCAATAAATAAATAAATAAATAAAACTACACCTAAATAACTATATACAAAGGCAGCGGGCTCGTCCTCCTCGCCAATCTCACCCAAGTTGTCTACCAGGGCTGAGTCACACACCACATCCTGCTCCATCAGGTGGGCCTCTGTTGATTCCTGGAGGGCTTGCAGGGTGGACAGCATCTGTACTTTGGTGTGCCGTGCCACCCTGCAAGTGGCCTCCAGGATGGCAGCCCGCCTTCTCGCCTGATGCAGTGCAACCTCATCCCTGGTCACCATCACCCTTGCTTTCCGTGCCCGCTGACTCTCTGCCACCAGCTGCCTTTCATAGTTCCTGAACACAGAAGACATTCGGCCTCATCATGAGTTAAATGTGGCGGTAACGCTTTTAGCGCTGCATTTAAGGGTCAGCCCAAACATGGGTCTGGTGTGTTTACCCCCAGCTGAGAGATGGGGGTAAACATGCTGGAAAAATTCCCATTTCCGGGCACAATTAGCGGCACGCTATTAGCGTCGAAAATTCCCCATTGGGTCCACCAATGGGGAGTGGGGAATTACAGTTACCACCCAACCCTTGATTTGGCGCTAATAGTACCGGACCGGTTGGCGGTAACACTATTAGCGCAGGTGGTAACCCGGCGGTAATACCACCAGGATACCGCCCAACTCGTGATGAGGCCCATTGTGTCTAGCAGTCCTACATGATCCTCTTAACTCAAACTTTCCACCTGCCTCCTTGGGGTGGTCTGCACTGCAACATTCCACCTTCTCCTAGTTGCCGCCTGCTGCCACTGTGCCCAGTGCATGCTCCCTTGGTACTTCCTTCGACCTGATGATGATCATCTAGGGCCTACAGCACCTGCACTGCTCCGCTGTGCCTGCTGTGCCTGCATTGCCTGTGCCCCAGTTAGTGCCTGGGTAGGCACAGTGACCACCTCAGCTGCCGTACCTGTGACTCCCACTTCAGGCGGGGATCTAAAATCCACCAGATGGGGCTATCGGGTGGGACTAGTGTACAGGGGACTCTGCTGGTATGGTACCCCGGAGGATGACTGTTTCCACAGAGGAGGAAGACGAGGAGGTGGTTGCAGCAGTGAACAGCCCACGGAGTCCAGCAGGGAACAGGCCTGCTGCCAGCAAGGCCACAGCGTGGTACAGCTCATTGTGATGATGGGCAAGCAGATTATGAGTAGCATGCCCATCATCACGAATGACTGCAGACAGCCTCGTAAGCCCGGCAAGCAGGGTCAGCACCTGATCCCAGATGGACACATCAGCCGGCAACGGGATGCTGGTCTGGGTGGAAGCATCCCGGCAGGCGCACAGTTCTGCATCCGATGTTCCAGGGACAGGATTGCAGCAACACTCCCACCTCAACACCCCCAACTGGTTGGGCTGCAATGGCTACCTCCTCCGCCTCCCCCTCCATCGACCTGGATGACTCCAGGGTGTCTTCCACCATGGATGGCCCCTGTGTGGCATCACCCGGTCCCACCGCTGCTGAGAAGTTCCCTGCCACCTCCACCTCCTTGGACTTACCTCCAGCAGCCAACCCCAATGGTACAGGTGCTACCTCAGCCACATCACGGGGGAGTGGCTGGGGCCTGCGCCTATGTCTGGTGGAGTGATAGCTGCATCCATGCTCCACAGCACTGCTTCCGCCCTCTTCATCAGCTGCAGCAACTGTGGTAAAGGAGACACAGAACAGCAACATCCATGTACCCACCAGCATGTCCACTGGGACGCCACGCCATGTGGCGACATTGTGCAGGACACATGCTGCCACAATGATCCTGCACACAACTGGTGGTGCATATAGCAACGCACCACCAGAGTGGTCAAGGGAGTGGAAACATGACTGAAACACTCTGAATGTGTGCTCCACTATGCCCCTAGATGCTACATGGGCACTAGTGTACCTTACCTCAACTGGTGTGGCGGGATTAGGTATGGGCGTCATCATGAATGTGCTCAGTGGGTAGGCACTGTCCCCTGTAAATGTGTACATGGTTGTCATTAACATTTTTGGTAGTGTCTATTGGTAAGTGTGCAACGTGCATGCATGTGCGTGTCCGTTCATACTCACCAAAGAGCCATGCGTACCCATGCTCGCTGGCTACCAGGTTCCGGTGTAGTGGTGAAATCCGGAATATATAACTGTTGTGTGTGCTTCCTGGATAGTTTACATACACTTCAGTTATGATGCCCTTGGCATCTCACACAACCTGAACATTGATTGAGTGCCAATGTTTGCGGTTGCAGTATATGTGCTCTGTCAATCTGGGAGGACGTAGCGCAACATGGGTGCAAGCTATTGCACCAAGCAGTCGTGGGAAGCGCGCCACAACATAGAAGTCCTGCATTACTATTGCCTTTCTGCCGGTGTTCTTGGCATATAGATGTGGCAGCACACAGAAGGTCATGCAGTTATGCATACCAGCACCTGATGTAGACAGCGTGACTGTGTGGCCTTGGAGATATCGCCTACTATGGCAGTGGTCCACTGGAAGGATGCAGTTGCCATGAAATGTAAGGCAGTGAGCACTTGTTGTATGGGGCTATGGGCCTCGGAGCACATGGTGGGTGATGTTAGCCCATCTTCCCACTCCCTGACCAGGTCTAGGATGATATGGTGGGGGAACCTTTACCTGCCATAGACCTGGCCATCCGGCATCCCAAAGAGGGTGGTACGTGAGTTGAAGATCTGGGCCCTGGCCATCCTCCTCCTCCTGCGGTGTCCGTGCATGATCGCTCTGACACATGCTGGATTCATTGTGGCTGCATCCGTTTAGTTTGGTGTGTATTGCATGCTTTATAGATGCGTGTTGACATTTACGCCTGCTATCAGGTGGTAGGCGTGTACCAGGAGTTGAGTGAACGTTTTCGGGACCCGATATTCAGAGTTCGAATCCATGAATACGTGTTTATGTGCGCTGGTATGGGCGTGTGATGGCTTGACCTTGGACCGTCCCTCAACACGCCCACATTTTCAAATGTTATTCCTCATTCTGCATGTTCCGCCCCCTATTTTGGGCGCTGCGTAGGCCCGGCCCACACTCTGCTTGGAGTCTCACACAAGGCGTTCCTCCACTCGCAGAGATGTGCCGGACCAGTGCGAAATCCAAGCAAGCCCAGAAAAAGTACAGCGCATTCGATTCCATGAATCGACGATGGCGGATTTGTTTGCAGTTGCGCACCCAAGTACCCTATTTTCCATGCAGATTATTCCATGAATCGGGCCCCTAATGAGAAATGACTGAATTTCTTTGGTCGTATCCGTTAGGGATTTTTGTTCATTTTTATTAAAAGTCAATGGCGGGGTGGGGTAAGGGTCAAGGTTGGGGAAAGCGGGGGGTGGGAGGTGCGGGTAGTCTCCCCCGAATTATTTTTTCAAAAAAATTAGATCAAAAAAATGTGATCATTTCTCAGTAGGTCATTTCTTTCGATCATTTCACGGTAATCCGTATTCAGGTGCAGGGCACACGAACTAAGTCCTTCTTCATTCTGGGTTGATAAACTGAGTACTATTAAATTAGGTAATAGTAACACCTATTTAATGACAGCACCTAAAGGTGAGAGGAATCTAGCATGAAGCGCTATATACAAATAGGACACTATTATAATATGGTACAGTGTTTAGGTTTTGGTTTAGTCACTGCATAGTGCTCAGTAGGTCCTGTGACAGATAGATCAAATTGTGGAAAGGAAAACGTGTAGTGTAATTAGGTGTGAGGAAGAAATTTAGAAACACTGGGCGTTTAAACTAAGACTAAAAGAAATAGGTTTTCGGAATGTGTGCTGTTGTTTTGCTGGATTTTAGTGAGTCGGTAGGAAGTGATTACCAGCTGTACTACTTTGCCTGAAATAGTAACGTTTAAAGTCATCTTTTGGGTTCAGTTGGGATTGCATTTTACTAATCCAATTCCTGGAGACGTTGCCCAAAAGCAGTCATTTGAGGGGTCAAAACAGAATGTTGGCAGTAGATTGTGGCGTTCCTCTGAAATGTTCACTATGTAAACGGCCCAGGGCTACTCTTTTATTTCTGATTGCCAAAGTCGGTCAAGATCTTTTTGAGGAATTAATCAGCACATGTTGTATTGAATATGCTTTCGTAATCACTGAAGTGATTGCCCACTTCCAGACATAACAACTCTCTCTCCAACCTTAAATGAGGTGTTTCATAGTAAGGAGCGAAATATACAAAACATGGAATTTCAATATTAAAATAAAAATATACATTTCCGTATAAGGGTCAGTGCTCATTGTTTTTCTTCTTGAGGCTTTTTTTTTTATAAACTAGCTAGCTTTGCTGCTGGCAGCCACACACACAAACCTATCCAGAAAATCACTTTTTTGAAGATTGCTCATATTTTGCTATTTTACAAAGTCACACTAAACTTTGAAGAAAAGCAGGCCTTCGCATGTGGGGCAGAAATTCCTGCGTTCTTCTGCTTTGTCCTGTGTCTTCTCTTATATCTTGTGACTGTTGGTGTCATAAGTTCGGCTTCACCTTGCAATGCTCTTAGCACCACTCTTTCTGACCCTCTGAGAAGGGGACCTCTGATGCTGTAGGTTTTAGTGTTCAGCTTCTGTTTACTTTAATCAATTAGCTTTCACCATTATCAAATCCAAAACATTTAAACATCATACATATTAGAACAAATATCACCAAACTTGATTATTATAAAAGGATCAGAATTAGCCATCTTTAAAGTTGGTTCAACCTAAACCTAACAATGTCCGATTATTTGACCGCAGCACGTCATCCGATGCACAGTGCGTCGTGCTTCAAGGAAGTGGTCTGGAGACCGGAAAGAAGATGGAGCGTGAGCCCAGGAGGTCAGTATGTGGTGCTGGGGGGAAGCATTAGGAGATGAGTCATGCATCGGGAGGGAGTTTGCAGGCAGCCCTACACCTCCCCCCCAATTGGACAAGTGGAATAAGGGGTATGAACGGGCAACCTTGCGGGGGTTGCAGCTTTTTGTGGGTGGTCTTCCACAATGTTGCTTTTTTCCATGAATGATTTTTGAACATAGACCCTTAATTTTAGCTGAATCGATAAAACCGCTGAAAGCAAATATATCACTAGGGTAATTATTATGAAGTGGTAGCAGCAGGGGGTATGTCTGCGGCTAATCAGGTACCTCAGAATGCGAGCAGGCTTTGCCCAATAGCCCATAGGCTGCTTTGGCTCCCAAGCACCCTGTCTCCTGCCCCTCCCCACACCACACCGCCTGCTTGATAAAAAGAGTAAAACGTATCTGTCTCTAAACTCGCTCCTCACCCGCCATCTTCTTCTGCCATGCGTGAACGTGGAAAAGGAAGGGTCCCATGGGCCATTTCAATTATGGCTAACTTAGTTGCAGGTTGTGCTTTTGAGGGAAATGTAGGAATGCACCCTCTATGGCCTTATTTGTCCATTAAAAAACAGCGGTGCTAAAGACAATAAGGCCTACAGTGCTAAGAAAAACCAGGATGGTAACAGTCCGCCTCTGTAAGCATTTCTTGTATAAGTTGTTTAATTGATGGGCAGTTATTAACTTTACTTAGTCCTTCGTTATAGCGGAGTTCATAAGAAATCAAAAGACAATAGTATGATGTATATAGGTTTATTTTAAAACATTTGTAGAGCGCAACATTCACTTGTAGGCATCTTGTTTCTACAGAACAATAGCCTTGGATAGAAAGTCCTACGTAGTGGAAGCTTCGATTGTTGATAACAATGGGCCTCATTACAAGTATGCCAGGTCCGTAAATAGCATTGCCGGTAGATCCGTACCGGCACCTTGTTCCGGACTGGCATAGTCTGAGTTGCGATGTCGATAACACCGGCACCCCAAGTGACCCACCACATCTGGCAACACCGTTGCCGGAATCTGCGGAGAGACACGGCAGCCGTGCCTGAGATACTGGCATGGCATTAGTAAGTACATACTCCGAGCTGCACGGACACGCAATTACCGGCATGGACATGCCAGTAGCAACGTGAAAACGGTGCTGGAAACATTGGCATCACGGACCAGGCGTTAAGTAGATTCAAGTGTGTAGAAACATGCCATGGGTGCACAAAATTAGCACAGGTGGTCCCAATGAGCACTGCTACAGCACAAAAGGACCACTCCCACAGCACTTACAACACCACCATGCTAGCAGTAGCAGTACTGGAGCTGGAGGCCATGCCTGCAGGCCTATTACTTGAAGAGGCAGGCAGGCAGAGGATGCAGCAGAGGCGATTGAGAAGGAGGGCCATCATGGCCCAGCAAAACCCCAATGTGCAGCAGGTTGCAGCACGCAGACAGCCACCAATTCCACGCTTAAGGACCACACCTTTCAACCTGAGCCAACGCCAGATCCACACCCTGTACTGGCTAGACAGGGACACCATCACTTCAAGAGTAGACCTGATCCTTGATAACCTGGTCAGCCTCATAACTATCTGCACAGCCATCCCCCCTTGCTCAAGCTAGTGTCTGTGCTACATTTCCTAGCCACAGGCACATACCAGCACACTGTTGGTGAGCCGCATGGGATATCGCAACCCTGTTTTTCGCGTGTCCTGTTCCAGGTCATTGATGCATTCCTGCATCACGTTCGAGACCACATAAGCCTATCCAGGACTGCTGACCAGGTTAATGTCACGAAAATAGCCTTCATTGCCCTGTAGGCATGCCTAAGGTCATCAGTGCTTTGGACTGTTCACATGTGGAGCTTGTGGCCAGGCATGCTGTGGAGGCAGCGTACAGCAACAGACAACTTTATCATCCACTGAATGTGCAGATTGTGTGTGATGCCTGCCACCTCATCACCCATTGCTGCGCCAGATTTCCCAGTTCAACCCACGACTCCATGGTGCTGCGCAACCCTATGCTGCCTCGGTACATGGCACATCACGTTGGAGAGAGTACCTGGCTGCTGGGTGAGTCCAACTACAAGGGCATGTGCACTGTTACATTAAGGGCATGTATAACACCTATCACCACTGGCTGTGCACAGTGTATGCATCAATACATTATTCTTCCTACTTCTATGCGTTCATACAATTACAAAAAGACCATGAAAGCACACAGAGGCCAGATAGGGAGGTGAAAGGGGAAGGTAGACCATGAATAAGAGCAAGGATCATTAATTGCGACAATAGTACAACAAGTAAAGTTACAAAAGTTAAGGGGGAGACAAACCTATTTTGTGTGCTGAGTGCATTAAATGTGCAATTGTACAGGTGTTACTCAAGGTGCAACACAGTAATAGCATGCCTGAGCGCAAGGACTTGACAGGCGTGTCTCAATTTAGGAAAATGATCCACTGCATGCATGACAACATCAATTACGTACAGCAATTAACAAAATAACTACATGTACCAGAATGCCCCACACCAAAGTGACGACAAGAAGCACAAACACAGTCAAGCAAACCCACAACACCTGATCTAGAGGCAAGAGAATATGTATGCTCCCACCCACATAACACCATTTGTCTGCACACCAATTGGCCAGGTCCCCTGGCTGTTAGAACTACACAAGCACATATGCATCTCATTTGAAATCTAAATGATTCCTAGTACAAGGACATATTGATAATATTTCTTTGTAACACAATAATGACACATACAGCATTTCCATTTGTGTCAGTTGTACTAAAAGTGTCAGAGGTCATGTTATCGGTGAATGGGCCATGTGAATGCCACTGCACACCACACACCCAACAAGCATTATCACAATATGCATTTATGGTACCCGAAATTGGCTGTATGCTAGCTAAACTGCATTTTGCATGTGCATGTTTGTCTTCATTTGCACAGTATCTTTAGAATGAAGAAAAGCTGTAGCTGAGGCAGTTATTCCTGACAGTTCCTGCAGATCTTGCTGTTCCTGACCCTGAGTCGTGGGGACAAGAGGGAGGACATCGGGAGGTTCCTGCACTGCACGGGGAAGGATCCACAAGCTTGGCAAAACGTTGGTTTAAGGTCTGAGGGCCTTAAAGTCCACAAACTGGTATCCTTCTCACTGACTATCCAGTTTTCAACAGCACTCTGAAGAAAATTCGACCAGTATGGAGATGGTTTCCAAGTGGCTTGCGAGTTGGTTGTTCCCACCAGCTCATGGGAAGAAATAGTCCTTGAAGGGCTTCTCTGTCGAGGGAGTTTCAGGCAATCCGGACCTGCAGCAAGGCTTCACCGGGCAAACCAACGGTCCAGGAGTTGCAGCAGTCGTCTTCCTTCAGCTCGTCTTTGGTTCTTACGTTCCAGTGGTCGACTCTGCCTTCCAAGTCCCAGAGACCTGCTTTTAAACAGTTTTCTCCCATTCATTCTAGCCTTGCAGTCACTTACCCAGCGGGGTGGCTGTCTTTCCCGGACAGTCAGCCAGCCAATCACGCCAGAGTGCATTCAAGTCTCCTAGGAGACGAAGGACAGGGAGTTTCGGGCACCTCCCTCACATCCTGTCCACCCCAGAGACTCAGGCGCCAGAGAGGGCTTCAGTACAGGAGCCCGCAAAAGGCAAACGAACAAAGGGACCAAACCTGGTTTGGTCAGCAGAGACAAACACTAGAAGGACCTTTCCAAAAAGAAATGGTGAAAAAAGTCGATCGGAACCTGTTTTTACAGAGGGGGGCTCAGACGCCATCTTGAAAAACATGGCTCTGGTAGATTTCAGCTACCGGAGCGTTTAAACGGGTCGCGGTCGGGGAAATCTTGGTAATACCACTGCCACCAGCCATTCTGAGAGGAAGGGGTAGCTTTTGAGGGCTACATGAGTTTTCTAGGCATAGGGAACACTAGGTATTCCCGTAAGGCAGTGTGTGCTGGGTCTAGCAATTTAAAAAGACTAGCAAAGTCAATTTAACTTTACATTTACTGGAGACAGTAGTCAGTCCCAGAGAAGGTATTTAAACCTTGGGAAGTCTAAGAGACATCCCTGTGCCACTGCACTGATGATGCAGTGTGACACACAAGAAAAAGATGATGCCAATGGAGTTGTCTAAAACTCCGTATCCAAAGAATTCAAACACAGAAAATACATTGAAAATGAAAAGTTCAAAGTCCCAAAATATAGCAAAAGAGCTGGAGGGCTCTAAGGTAGAGGGAATTAGCACTTGGGTGAGAATTCTCCCTAACATTCACCCACTTAATTTATTAGCACTATGTATGTTTTTCACCAAAGTCCTGGTAAAAACATGCATTGGATAAACAGGCAGTTTTGGCTTGTGTGTAAGTATTAGGCATTTGCCAGGCACTCCTGTTACATGCCCAGGTACTCTCACAGTTTTGCACTTGCTACATCTATGACCAGTTAATATACCAATACGGCAGTGCCTGGCAAATGCATTTTTCATGCCCACACAAAAGCCATTGCCAATGCTTGTTACATATAGGGTGAGCATCAACCTAACTCTGATGAACACACACAGACTCTGGAGGGTACATTGGCACTATCCTTTACCAGCAACAGGTGAGAGGCACCCCACAAACCCTAAGGTAATACAATTGCTCATAGATAACACTATGGAATAGGTTACGGTACAATTAGCACCTAACATATATGCAAAACAGGCACGTTTCCACATATCAAAAGTACCTTAGGGTTATTCCCACAGGGGTCAGTAGGTTGCACCAATCAATGTCTATAGATGGCATATTGCTGCCTGTGACGCAAGATGCCCCAGTGCAGAGCATCCCTCGACGTAGCGACACAAGGTGAGGAATAAATACAGAGCTCCTCTCCTTTGGCAGGTAGGGCAGTTGACATCTGTTTGGTGTGTGAGTTGTATGTGCTTTTGGCGCAGATCCTGAGTGCCAGTTCCCCTTCGGCTGGGGGGGCGACCTCATCTAGTGAAGGGAACTGGGGGAGGAGCACAGCACTGTGATCCGAGCTTGCCCCGGTTCTCTCCCACACATCGGAGTCAATATCGTACTACTTAATGGGTGTGCTCAGCCATACTGACATTGATGGCCAGGTAGGGTGTTTTGAAATGGATGAGGAATGAAGAGAGTAACAGTTGGTATGAGACAGGGGCGGGGGAGGAGGATGATATGACAAGTCATTTATAACGCACCTGTACACAAGTGTTTCTAAGAGGGACAAGATGAAGCAGGGAACACAAAGGGTGGACAAAACAGTGATCTTTCTGACCCGTGTGACAGTCAGACCTTTAGGGCGAGGTAGGTCTGGAGGGATTGCAAGGATACAGGAAAAGGTGGGGGCAGGTACCCCTGAGACTCTGAGGGTAGCCAGTCAGCCCAGTATGAAGGAGAGTCTGCAAGGGAGAGCAAGAGAGTAAAGCGGTAGAAGAGTAAGGTCTTGAGCTGTTCCAGATTTTCAGAGGGCCTGGCTCGAGTTGGAGAGAGTCAGGGAGGTTAAATGAGGGAGGTACCCGCAGTTGGTGGATATCTACACCCCACTCTCGACTGGCGTCGAGTTTGAATATCAGATTTGGAGGTGTCTATAGAAGAGGGAGAGAGGGTCAGTTTCCTGGAAAAATCTGGATAGGCAGAAGGAGAGTGGAATGGGAGGAGTCGAACATTGTAGCGTTGGGGAGTGTACATTCTCGGCGCAGGGAGGGAGAGGTTGGTTCAATAAAATGATGAGGAGTAAAGGTAAATTCGAAAGAAGGAAAGTTTTCAAGGATTTGAAAATGAATAAATAAATGGGGGGCTAATAGCATGAAGATTTGCGCTTGGGCGATGGAGCAGAAAAAGAGCGGCACACAAGGGGATAAGTGGGCACTGATGCCACGTGAAGTGGCAGGGTGCATGGATTGAACTGAATGGACGGGGGTGAATGGTTGGCCCCTGGTGCAGTGGGGCCAACAGCAATGAGATAGAACTGCATGGACGGGAGTGCGCGTTTGGCCCGTGGTGCAGTGGGGGGGGAACAGTGAGGAGATAGAGCTGCATGGATGGGGGTGCACAAATGCCCCTGGTTCAGTGGTGGAATGTTCAATGATATGGAACATTTACAAGGGTAAACATGGCGGCACCGTGGCCTGAAGGAAGGGATGTGGTGTCAAAGAGGGCAGTGGACAGTGGGAATTAAATGACATGGACAGGAGTGCATGGCGTCCGGGAAAGTGGGGGACAGCATGTGAGGTGCGTAGCAGAAAGCAAGGGAGCAAATATTGACATGCATTACCAAAATGAGGAGGCAGTGGATTTACTGTATGGGGGATTAAACTGCATGGATGGGGGTGCAGGTACGTACCCTGGTGCAGTGGGGGGAAAATAAGGAAGGGTGCATAGCATGAAGCGGGAAGCAATTGGGCATGGTTATGGGGGTACAGGGGAGGATGGATACAAGGGTACATGGTTGGGTAGGTAGCCAGGACATGCGGTTCAATATGCTGGCCACAGACAAAGGAGGTTGGGTTTGGTTTAGGGTTACAAGGTATCACGTGGATTGGCAGAGGAAAGGGGAAAGTTTGCGGTTGAAGGGAGGATCATGGGAAAGAAGGCTTAGCTGCAGCATTAGTGGGAGTACATGATTAGAGAGCATGAATGCTTAAGGCACTTGCACCACTCAGGTTAGGGCTCTTAGTGGTTAGGGAAAATAAATAAATAAGGAGAAATAATAACACAGGGAGCAACAGAGGGGTTTCAGGTTTGCAGATCACAATCGTTGGTGGCAGCAGTGGGCTGGTGGGCAGGTGGTGGCAGGGTGCAGTGCGTAGTTGGGCATGTGTTTATACGGGCAAGTAGGTGTGTTTCAAAGAAAAGAAATATAAAGAATTCAGTAAATAAATCATTTGAAAAAGGAGGGGGAATGGGGGTGAATAAGAAAGAGGGTCAACGGGGGCCAAGGTGTTGACAAGGACCTGTTAGGGCTCTGAAGAGGGGTTGATGGGGAAGAGAATGGGGCTGAGGGTTTGGTAGTAGAGGAAATGTCTTTGGTAAAATGGAGGGTGGTGGACGAGGTGGGATGAACAAAGTTTGGGGGCGTAGTGTCCATAAGGGGTGGTGCACAATTAAGGGTGCTGGTGCAGTTTTATGGTGGTTTATTTGCAGGAGGTTTGGGGCAAAGAAGTGGTGATGAATATAATAAATAATTAAAGAATAAACTCAACAAACGAGGAGGGAAAGGGCGTTAGTTGGCCGCTAGGGGAAGGGAGAGACAGTAGGGCCCTGTTTAGGAAACGGAACTTGAGGGAGACACATAAAGAATAAGAACAGGTTTGGTATCGGGTCAAGTGGGAGAAATGGACACCAGGGAAGTGGTAAGGGTTTGGGTTGTGAGAGTTTCAGAGGCACATGAAGGTACAGGGGTGAAGGATTTGCCAGAAGTGAGATATAGTGAGCAAGGAGGAGGAGAAGGGTTCTGAAGGGCAAGGAATTTGGGGGCAAAGGGTAATGAGGTTTACAATGGCAGGTTTTAGGTATAATAGAGGAGGATTAGTGGAGTGCAGTAAGGTGGGTTAAGTGCAATTACGTGTGGTGCTTAATTTGTCTTTTCTTTCACAGATGCGGCAGGAAGTGGTGTTCTGCAGGCGATTTTAAGGGATCGGTCAATGTATGCAGGGTATCGGTTAAGGTGGGAGGATATGGTTTACGGGCAGTTGGATATAGGGGTTTTTCTCCAAAGAGAATGTTTTGATGATGGGCGATTAAGGATAAGATGGCTATTAGGAATATGTAGAGAAGTAAAGTATCCAACGCAGTTTCAGTTATAATTTACGGAAGGGGTTAGCTGACTATGACATGGCTATGAAGAGTCGCTATCATTATAAGAGAGAGCAGAGAAAAGCGAAGTTGGCATGGCGAGCATCATGAAGGGATAGATGTGGAGGATAGGAAGTAGGGTGAGTTACGGAAGAAGTGGGAATAAAGAACGGTTCCCTCTGTGGGATTATGTCTAGGAGCAAAGGTTGGTGGGGAATGTTTAAAAATGAATAAATAAAGAGGGAAAGGGAATGAAGGAGAAGGAACAATTAAACAAGAGTTAAATAGGAAGGTTATGGGGGGTGGGGCAGAAAGATCACCTCCGGGGAGGGTTTTTCTGGTGCCGGGGACACGGTTGGTTAAATGATGGTTGGTTGAAGCCGAAGGATTATTATCGCGGAAAGGAGGGTAGGTAGTGCTGTTTGCACGAACAGGCTATCCCGGGGGTACAAAAAGGGGGAAGAGGTATTGAAGAAGGTGGGGCGTGGCCGCGGGGAGAAGATGGGAGAAAGCGGAAATGAAGGTTGAGAGGAATTAAGGGGGAGGGTAGGGAGCAAGGGACAGGAAGTGATGAATTTGAATTGTTTATTTATTTAGTTGTTTTTGGCGATTGTTAATTGATCTGTTAGTCTGTAAGGCCAGGCAGCCAGGTTAGCGTGTTTTTGTAAGCCACGGCCTGTCACATTAAAGCAACCTTTTTCACTAACGACAAGTCTGGGTATTTTGCGCAGTCAGCCCAAAGGGGGGCCGAGGGGAGCATGCGGTACGGGTTGCTCCTGGGGGAGGTTTTGGGCGCTGGACCCGGCCAGCGAGTCGGGACAGATAGATTGCCCTCCTGCTGTAAATATACAGGTGCCGGCAAAGGCCCTGGAACGTTTGGCGGTTAACGGCGTTTCCGTTGTTGCCCGCCCACCCACCTCCTTAACTTTAGTTTAGGGGTTTACAGGTTAAGGCGAGGTGAGTAATATTAGGGAGCCGGTGGTTTCTTTGGTGACAGGTCAGGGCGGTAGAGTGAAAGGAATATTTGTACTGTGATGTTCTTTGTTGCTGATGTGGCAGGTCAGCTTGGCTTTCATGGAAGAGCTTGGTGGTAAGTTTGGGAGTGTTCAGACAAAGGGGGATGGTGGAGCAGTAGCCGCGGACACAGTTGGTTAACTGATGGTTGGTTGAAGCCGAAGGATTATTATCGCGGTAAGGAGGGTGGGTAGTGCTGTTTGCACAAACAGGCTACTCCGGGGGTACAAAGAGGGGGAAGAGGTATTGAAGGAGGGGCGTGGCCTCGGGTTGAAGATGGGAGGAAGCGGGAATGAAGGTTGAGAGGAATTGAGGGGCAGGGGAGGGAGCAAGGGACAGGAAGTGATGAATTTGAATTGTTTATTTATTTAGTTTTTTGGGCGATTGTTAATTGATCTGTTAGTCTGTAATGCCAGGCAGCCAGGTTAGCGTGTTTTTTTAAGCCACAGCCTGTCACATTAAAGCGACCTTTTCCACTAACGACGAGGCTGGGTATCTTGTGCAGTCAGCCCAAAACATTTCTTCTACGTTCCTATTTGTATTGATTTACAAATTCCTTCTAATAGGCAAACCAACATATGATTATGTTCAAGTGGACACTCTTTCCACTGTCTTCAAATTGCATAGGGCTTTCTGCCATCTAGTAGGGCAAATTAAGTCATAAGAGTCTGTTGTCTGCCAATGGTCAAACCAACATATGATTGTGCTGAAGTAGACACTATTTTTGCTGTTCTTCAATTCGCACCAGGCTTTCTGCCATCTATTCAGGCAAATAAAATCGTTAAGGGTCTGTTGTCTGCCAATTCGCGTAAGGCTTTCTGCTGACGTGGAAACGGGGGCACATCGAAGCGTGCACTGAGAGATAGTGACTCCTTAACGTGTGGTCCCTGTGAATGTCGGTGCTGAACAGTGTATGCCGCCTTTGTCAGGGCTACGAGTAGATGACCCCTCCGGTGAAGAAACCCATTCCTTGGCCCCGCTTGGGAGAAAGGCACTGCAGTTAGGTTGGCAGCGTCGACATGTATAAGGGACAGATTCTCCCAGTAAGGACATGTGCCTGTCGGTCCTTATGTGTGCCGTTCGGTGCTGGAAAAACTCAAACAGTCCTGTACAAACCACTCCTGCTGGGTAGAGGATGCGGCGTGGTGTGTGCCTGTGCTTGTCAAACTGGTCCTGAGCTTGGTTCGTGTATTGCAGAGTGTTACATCTAGAATGACCTCTTTCTTCAATGCTATCCAGGGGGGCATCATGGAAGCCAATATGGGCATTCTGTACAAGCAGAAAGTTACATTTACTCTCAGAACTGAATGCTGGACAGAAGCCATGTCCAATCTAGCTCAAATGGAAAGGGTAAAGTAGATCATTATGAGGTCATCACGAAAATCTGGGACCCATTTTTTGAACAATTTGACTGTACAGGATCTGGTGGCGCCAATCGTCCATCATCTTACTGTCTGTCCACTTTTGAAATGTAAGGTTTGCCTTATTCCACCAGCTGCTCTTGTTCTATATTTTCTTCTCCTCCATTTCTAACTATTTTCTGTGCATGGTAAGCAGAAGTGTCCTTGTTCAATGTGACAGGCCTGTGTTGGGCCTGTTCTCTTTCATCGTATTCATATTTGGTATTTTAGTTGCGCAGCATTCCTACCCTTGTTATAGAATTCAGTAATAGTAACGCTCACCAAAGGATAGCGTCTTGGAGCAATGTTCTTTCTCCTTGTTCCCTGACTCATTGTTCAGCACGTTCCTGAAATATTCTAGGACTGTAATTAGAATAATACATTAAGCCATCCACTGCCGATGTTTTCATGGGCGTTATCAACTCATGGAACCGCTAAGGTTTCCACATCATAGTTTTACTGGATGTACCTCACTACAAATGTACTCCTATTATTTTTTTCCTTCGATTCACCAGCGAACACTACCTACCATTGTACCCGCCAGGCCAACTTCAAAAACAAACAAAACAAAAAAATACAGAAATATGAATAGATACAGTAGTTAAGAACGCTGTACCTACCGTTCAGAATCTCAATGTCATAGAAAGCTGCCGCAAAGCGCGTGGAGCGGTGCGACGGGGACCGCGAATCCACGCTAGCGAAGGACCTCAGCTTCGATCGGCATCTCCACAGCTTTAGCTCCTTTGGGTGCGTGATCTGGAGAAGCTCTTCCAGGCTGGTGGCTGCTCGGATCCTCTGTTCCAACTCAGCTTGGGGTGCTCCCTGAATGAGAAAGTCACAGTGGAATTGTGAACCTGTGGTCTTCCTCTTACATGCATTAGTTGATCAAACTGAGCATTTTAATTGTCACAAGTTGCTAAGCATCAATGCTCTGGCATCAGAAGTTCAACTGGCATATGCAGGGCACCCACCAGGTTATCACCAGACATATAAAGTGCCAACATTTACATACGCTCATATGCTTACCAAGATTAATGACAGAGCCCACCCGGGCTCCATGTACATCCACGAAGGGCAGGGCACATAAACACACAAAACACAAATCTCTGTGTATATTATTTAACTGTACATAGTTCTTCAATTACATATCACCTCGCAAATCAGCAAACACATATGTACTATCATCCTCTATAAACTAATGAGCACAACCTTAGAAATACAAATGATATTTATGTGTTAGCATTTATAGAAACATTAAGAAGTACCTTATTAATAAACAAAATAATACTTAAAAATATATAACGCATATCACATAAAAAAACAAATGTATGAGCATCGAGTAGACAAACCAACAAATAGTCATGGCAATGATGAAGTGCCTAATGTTTAAAGTGCTTTTTACAGTTCCAAAGTGCAGGAGCTAGTACCACTTTTAGCAATGAGAAAAGTGCCTATAGCAATGCCAATACATAAACTGAAAGCAGCGTTGGTATCACAAAAAGTACTTGAAATAGTGCCAACAAGTATTCAAAATACGTATAAGGTATACAATGATTTTAATGAAGATGTTGCCACACAACTAACAACCCAACTTTTTACAATATTACAGCATTCACTTTCACTGTCACATCATATTCCTCTTAGTTTGGTGTATACTAGTTGCGACGAGTAGCTGGTCTTGGTTCATTGGCCGGCCTTGACTTCTTCAGGGCAACAAATCAGTCCGTAAAACAGGACAATTTACTTATGAAGCCACTGCCTCTTTAATGAAGCATATAGCTTGCAGAAAGAGCAAAGTCAATCAAATGAACTATGGTGTGACAGTGAAAGTAATGTTGTAATATGGTAACAAGTTGGGATCATTAAATCTCTGTCTTCCTGTTCCTGTTCGGAGGGATTGGAGCCAATAAGCCATGCTTAGCACAGGGCTCTGCTTGGTTTGTTATTCTAGTGAATCTTCTGTGAATTGTTCAAAAAATAGAAAAGGCGTTCATTATTATTTTGTTTTTAGCTTTGTTTTGTAGTCCACCTGAGGAAGGGAATCGGTCCCAAAGCTTTTTATCGATAGACGGTTTAGACTGTGATATGATATGATATTTATAACGCGGGTGTACGCAAGTGTTTATAGGTGCCACATGACAAGGGAGGGGAGACAGAGGGAAAACAAGACAAACGATCCTACTAGGCCTCGTGACATTGGGATTGTGCAAGTGCGACAACGAGAAGTGCAGGGGGAAGGGAGAGGGGGAAGTGCAGGGGAAAGGTAGGGGGGAGTGTGATCAGGGCAGCATGGCTCTGAGTGCAGCCAGGGCAGCGCGACTCTGGGTAACGTGCAAGGAGGATGGGGGCTGTAGGGGTTAGAGTTACAGCCCTTAATTGCACGGTTGGCCAGGAGGCAGTGCACAGAAGACTGGTCATGGAGGAGCCTGGTACCCAGTGAGACTGTGAGGGTACTAAGCAACCAGTTGGTGCCGCAAACAGGTGAATAAGCAAGAACTCAAGGAAGAGAAGGCAGGGGAGAAAAGGAGGGTCTTGAGCCGCTGCCGGAATGCCAGGTGGTCCGGCTCACGTTTGAGAAGGGCAGGGAGGCCATTCTGGAGGTAGGCACCTGCAGAGGAGAGAGATCTCCCCCCACTCGCTGCTTGGAGAAGCGTCTGACCCTCAGAGAGTTAGAGGTAGCTGAGCGAAGGGCTCTAGAAGGAAGGAAGAAGGAAGGATGTGGATGCACAAAAGTTTAAATCTGTGTGAAGAGACATGCCAACTTAAAATCCTTAAACCTGATTAAAATGTAACTATTTATGAGCAAACCTCTTAAACTTTGTGCATATTCATCAAGCATTACGACTTACAGTCTACATGATACTTTGCTGAGTGCTCAAGCAGAGACATTATAATTGACTCATTTGAGTAGCCAGGCTGCTGTGTAGCTCATCTACCATCTAGGAGATGCTGGTTACTGCTTTATTCAGATGGTGTCGAGCTGTTGAGAGGATATTCAAGAGATGAGGAAACGGTTGTCACTTCTAACACTAACCTCTGACATGGTTGGGTTTCCTGCATGACTACCGCCCTCACTGCATTCACATTGATCAGCCAGTATTTGTAGGTTTTGGCTTATAGGTGTTGCTTTAGCAAATCAACAAAAATACACATTCAGCACAGCAATGTATCATTCGTGCCTGCTTTACTATTTGTATTGCATTGGAATTTGCTGAAAGGCGGCGTTGCGAGTCCACTTGTTGCATGTGACTGCTTAAGCTGTCAGGTAATGTGGAAATTCCTAGATGTCCATTCACACCCGGAAAAGACATATTGTCCAATCAGAATCTGTCTTTCTAGGGTGTGATTCTGTAATCACCGCCCACACCCGTGGCATAAAATAGAAAAGAGACTAGATCCCTTTGCAAATGGCGGCAGCCATTTTTTTATGGCCTCTGTCATCCGAAAAGGAACCTAGTCCCTTTTCCATGTTAATGGGGGGGCAGTTTTGTAATTTTGTTTTTCTTTTTCTCAGAAGATGGGCTCACGCACTCCGCGCTGAGCACCTCTCCCAACAAAAACAAAATAAATGTGCACTCCGGTTAAATCCCAGGGGTAGAATGGCTTCCGACGGCGGGGTTGGGGACATGGCCGGTAATGTCCCACAGTCCTAACCGAGACCCTTGCTTAGCTCCAGCCTACCATGGCTCGGCTGGTGAGTCTTTACCGGCCATGCCCAACTCCTGCCTAGCAGGTGAAAGCCTTAATACTCTTTCCCTCTTAAAATATGTCCCTGTTTTATGTCACGTACTTTAATGATTATTCTCATCTGTAATAATGTGAAATGTATTTCTGCCCTTTAGTCGTATCATGATGCTTTTGGGGGCAATCAAGAGACTGCACTTGGGATATGACAGCCACAATATATTGGCTTTTCCATTGCTTGTTTCCATTAGGTCCTTGTTAGATGAAATCCAGCTATGGTCTTTGGCCAGTATAAGCAGCAAAAAAAAAGAAATAAGAGGGGGCTCTGGTAGTGTGGTGAGGAGGGAACAGTGCATTCTCCACAGGGAAGAGTATTCAGGAGTACAGGGTGCTAGACATTGTGGCAATATACAATGTCACTCATTTAACGACGATATCATTCATGGTACTCGTCTCTGTGGTTTGGTATTACCACCGTTGCTATTGAATGTGCATGTCAGGCATCGTCAGCTGGAAACATGTGTGAACTACTGCTCTCTATAGGGGTATAGCTTCATCTCTGAAATTGTAAATTTCACATACATTTGTAACTGGAAATATGCATAATCGCATAGGAAAAGCTGCATGCTAGTAGCCACTTTCCTACGAGTGAAGGTTGGATGCAATATCTGACCCTGCCTCGTAGGCCACCTGTCTGGAGAACATCCTTCCACTGTTTCTCTAGTCCCAGATAGGACTTCGCCAGAAGTCAAATGCTGAGGTGTTGGACATGGTGTATCAGGGTTGAAACTCAATATTCGTGGGTTTTCTTTTTCTGTGTTGATATTTGTGCAGGGCTCATCCATTTTCTCTCATCATTAGCGCAAGAGGTCATCTGAGGATCTCCTCAGTATTACACCCTTACCTCCCTAATGATAATCACCATCAATCGGCAACCAAAGAGCCACGCCAGAGGCCCTAACAAAATGACCAACTTACTAACCCATTTTCCAATTCCTGCTCCTCTAACATAACTGACGTCACTACACCAGACTTTGGACTAGCCACACTACACATAAACAGAGAATCAATGCTATGTTCACACCCAGCATCTATAGATGCTGCAGCACACTTAGAGTGAACCACCAACATAGCCGATGAAACCATCAACAATGCAACTACACAACTGGATACCGGATTATCCTGCAGCTACGGCCATCCCTGACTCTGGATCCCCTAAAACTCAATCCAACCAGTGTGGACAACCAAACAAACCATAATGCACACAGCACACCAACACCAACACAAACACTACCAAAGACCAAGTCACTCACCTTACCCATATGGTTACAATGCACAAAGTCCCGGGCACAAACTACTACATGCAAAACAACACTCACGGACGCCAGTTCCTCCTGCTTCTGAACCTATCCTCTCAACCTATCCCCCACTAACCTCTGCACCCGCCTCTATTGCAGAGCCATGCGAGTGCCTGAAGACTGCCCCTTGGTGTTAGCAGTGTGCAGTATAAATCAACATAACATAACATGATGGCACAAGGGGGCGTCTGGAATTTTGTTATCTGGATTGAACCTACAGTCCCTGGGCGGGCTGAGGGGAGAAGTCCAGCACCAGGTCCACTGGTTTAGGGAGCTGAGGGGGTGTCTTCTGGTAATTGGGAGAGATTGTGTACATTGTGTTAGAGGCCTGCTACCGTACTCTAGCCTTGACTACATTAAGATCCACATGAATTCCTGGGACATAGTGGAGGGAATTTTAAGTATTGATTTGCAGACATTACCACCCAAGGGGGTTAAGATTTTGGTGCGTTCGGAGCAACACTTTAATCTGAATTTTGTCCAGGATTGTACCCAAGAGAAGATACTAAATCAGTAAATGTGGTAGATGACACACCCAGGGGGCATGCAATTTGTGCAGAGGGCCCAAGGGGGCGATTCCCCCCAGATATGGACCAGGTAGATTGACTACATGAATCTATGGAGGGGACCAGTGGCTCTACGTAAATCCTATCATGGAACATAGCGGGGTTGAAGCGTGTTTACATGGACCAGGCAGGGTGTGATTTCATTAGAGACCACCAAGTCATCTTCCTCCAGGAGTCATGGGTGATGGAACCCATGTGGTTGTGCGACCTTTATGGTCCCTGCTACCAGGGGCCTAAAGGTAGACCGTGGGGGGCCTACATATTTGGGTGGATATAAACCTGGGCTGGACAATGGAACACATTGACACAGGCTCACCTGACTTACAACTACTGGTGGTGTCCACCAAACATGAGGAGACATTTTTGTTGTTCAACCTTTATTACAGGCCTAATGGGGGTACAGAGTTAGCAACTTTACTGAAGCTCGAGGAACTATGGAACTTGGAACTGACCCAAATACTAGCAAGTCAGTTTGTTTTAGTTGCAGGTGATATAAATCTGCAGCTGGATCTTTTGTTGGCTACAGAGGATCGTTGGGAAGACCAGGATTCGGTCTGGTCCATCCCATCACTGATGTCCACACCTATCAAGAGGGTCCATAAAGCGGCAGTGGAGTCTGCATGCATTTGTGCCAATCTGAGCCTCAGAGCATGCAATGACAGGTTGAAAGGTGATCAGCCGGGCCGAACATCATTTAGGGGCCCCCAGGGTCAATCCCATATTAATTACTTTTTGATTACGGGCAGCAACTGGCTTAGGACCAGCAACCTGGTCATAAAAGATCGGAGTGAGAGTTATAACAAGCCCCTATCCCTTAGTTGTGATCTAGCTAGTGGTGGGCCTCGCGGAGAGACCTACCCAAAAGGCCTTGTGGATAACCTGGGTATTATCTGTACTGGTACCCGGTGCGTTGGGGCAATTGTTGTGGAATTTGAAACTCTGTCAAAGATACTAATACCATTCTTGACCACCCACTGGGAGGAAGACTAAATTAAGGTTAGAGAACAATCAACCCTGGTATGACGAGGAATGTGCAGTGGCAAAAAGAGAGATCCCCTAGCCCGATAGATAGGGGCATGCTACAAGCCCAAAGACTAAAGTACAAACCCCTTCTAGCCGCAAAGAAAAGAGAACATGAAAAAAGAGCATGGGAGGGTTTGTTTGAGGCTGTCACGATGGGCAACCAAGTTCCTGTCTCTAGGACACGCTCTCCTCAGAAGACACATTCCGCTTTTAGAACAACAAAACCATTCTATTTGAAATGGAGACTTTTTGAATTATTGGCGGGGAAACAGCATTTAGATCAAGCTCAGCGTTAAGGTCGCGTGACTTACAACTATCACGTGTATTCAGAAACTATGTTATTAACAGCGTAGTTCTTCACGCGTGTTGTTTCTGATTGCGTTTTCCATTTCCGGAGTCTCCGTAGAAGCTGATCTGCGTTCCTGTTTTGGTTACAGCCAGCAATGTCTACTTTTGCTAGCAGAGCTTTATTCATCAACTCTGTGCTTCAGGAATCCTTAGTGGGTTTCGCGTGGCCCGCTACTTTGTTTGTTCCTGTTCCCATCGCTTACAATTCAAGGATTCCGGCAGCGGGTTACTTGCATCTATTCTTTTCTACTACGCGGCAGCCTTTGGACTTCTGCTAGCTGCCGCGTGCATTCACAGCCGTCAGTCATACGGCTGGCTTTGTTGCCACAGGTGTTTTGAGTAACTCCTCTTAACACGTTCAGCAGTGCGTGTATCTGGGTTCATTTGACACGCAACGGCTTATTCACAACGTGTATTCATTCATCAAGTGTTACTGGGAAGAACAACGCGGCAAACTTTGGACTCTGCATACCCAGTGTTGAACGTCATTTAAGCAGTATATTTTGAATATTACTGACTCTACAACCATAATAATAATACCTCAAGTAAGAATAATTACTTTCACTAAGATTTTTCGTATTTACATCAAATATTCTACTTTGTTATACCAACCTACCAGGGCAGGATTGTTTACTTACTACAAGTACTGTTATACAAGGTTACCTCCAAGAAGGAGGTTGTGCACAAGATTTTGGACGCTATCCTGTAGTGCACCAACCCGGTATCTAGCGTGACCCTCGTGCCGTTCGGGATACGTTTTCCATTACTAACTTTCCTCCTTTTCGTTGTTTCATATTGGAGTACTTCCTGGGTGCTTTTTGGAAATGTTCCTCAATAGCTAAAGGTTAGTGGTGGCCTTATGCTTTACATAGAAAGAATATAGCAAGTGACCTTGGTATTCATGATTCCTTTATTTTCTCATAGGTTGGTGTGTTTTGATACTCTGCACCCTTTCCAGTGATTCCTCTCTCGGACTGTTCGTTTCAGTCATAGAATGCAATCACTTGGAAGGTCTCTATTTAAACTACTCTACTAGCAATCCAGTATCCGGTTTTGCAAGACATCCAGAAGTTATCCTCATCATCTGTATCCTTTTTCTGGTCGTAATCTGTATCCTTTTGCAAAGTATTGAGTATCCATGACAGAGGCAATGGTCCAAAGAGATATGCCAAGGGTTTGGAAACTGGTAACCCCCTGTGCCCTTGGTGGCGAGCGGTCGCTGCAATGTTATATCCCAGGCGTTGCTTAGAGGATGCATTTTTCTAATTTATATATAGATGGAGATTATTCAACAGAGGGGGAAGTAAATAAAGAGCTGCCGGCCTCTCCCACTGAAGGGGCATTGAATATTTCCAACATGGAGGTGGGTAGAGACTCTGCACTCCCAGAAACTGGGTAAAGCAGCAGGGCCTGAATTGAAACCATTGGATTTCTACCGGGATGAACCATTCATTTGGATCCCTGTATTGACTAGACTTTTTAATGCGGTTATATCTGCCAAAAAGACCACTAGTACTTGGACTGAGGCCACAACAGTCCCAGTGTAAAGGAAGGGATGTAAGTAGCAGCCCGAAGATAACTGCCCTATATCCCTGCTGGATTCCATTCGGAGGACCTTTGGCAAAGTTTTACAAACCAGACAACAGTGATGGCTGATGACACTGGTACCATTAGCAATGCACAGGCGGGATTCAGGTTGGGTAGAGGAACTGTTGATCATTGTTTTCTGTTATTTCTACTTATTCAAAAGTACACTATGTTGCTTAAAACAAAGCTATATGTTATCCTCCTCGACCTGAAATCAACTTTCGATTCGGTTCCCAGAGAAAACTTGTGGCAAGTCCAAAGAATAGAAATGTTCCCTAACCCTTCATAGAAGCAATTAAATTGCTCCATGAGACAACCTCAGCGTCAGTACGCTATGGGACTGGAGGGGAACATACTAAGCCATTTGAGGTAAACAGGGGGGTGCGCAAAGGCTGCGTCCTGGCTCCGCTTCTGTTTTTGCTCCATATCCAGGAAACAGTCGACGCCTTGGTAGAGGGTGCATGGGACGCACCTAGATTTGCATCTACAAGGTGGCCCACTTTATTCTTTGCTGAGGATGCGGCAATATTTGCAACAGCCCCAAGGGGACTTAAATAGCACTTGAAATCTTCCTGGGGAAATGCAAGGAACTTGGCCTAAAATTAAATATTACTAAAACAAAGGCAATCGTTTTTAAGCCACTGTTTACCAAGTCCCATACGTTGAGAATTGAAATAGAAGGTCGGAAATTGGAGCAAGTTAGGTACTTTGATTATTTGTGGATCAGATTTAATGAGGTAGGAGGTTGGGCTGATCAAATGTTGAAAGCTAAGGTTAACTTATCGAAGTACAGTGGGGCCATTTCTTCCTTTTTCCGGAGATACGGTAGTTGGGCAATCTCTCCGGCTATGGAATTGTTTGACAAGCAAGCCCTCCCAGCTGTGTTATATGGTGTGGAGATATGCGGTTATGCTCCCTCAAAAGGCCTATGTATAATTGAGAATACCTTTCTCAAGAAACGGTTGTTGTTACCTAAAAATGCCCCGACATGACGGATTCATCTGGACCTGCAGACATGGCCCGTAGCCGCTCAGACTGCCCTAAAGCCAGTGCTGTATTGGGTACGAATTTGGACCGCCCCTGGTTTACTTCCTTACAGAGATGCACTTAGAGATTTCCTTATATTGGATGGTGTAGCCAACTGTGGGTGGGTGTGGCGCGTGAAATCCATGCTAATAGGGCTGACCGCAGAATCTGTTTGGACTGCCCCCTCGGAATGGCGGCCTACCTTTAAAGTGGCCAAGCTTGTTGCCAGGTCCAACTTAGAGTCTGCAAGTAGTGCACTGAAGAATGGGCCGGAATTCTTGCTTATTAGTATGATGGGGAATTGTAAACAGATCTGGGATGTGATTTACACACCCTATGAACACTTTCTTTATGTACGCTTTAGACTAGGGATTTTATATACTGCTTACTATACTCGATTATGGTCTGTTTCTAAGTCCGTTGTTTACCCTTTGTATCGAGTATCTGATGGAACCCTATTGCGCTTTACGCTAATTTGACCTGCTTCTCGAATTATGAGGCAAAGGTACTTGAGGCCCATCTGGTTGGAGCGGTACATAAGAAATACGCGTGATGTCATACAGTTTTAACCTGTTTTTTGGAGTGGAAGGTTATGTTTTCAACAGCAAGATACGCACATTGCGCCTGGCTCTTAAGAAGCAGATTGTTGGGTACTGTGTGATTACGTGCATGCCACCATTGAGAGGCTGTGAGGTTGCTCTCCTCTCTGAGGAGCCCCTAATGCCAGGAGGTTGTTATGAGAGACTGGTCCCTTTGTCCAACCAGACTGTTCTTCGGATTTTCTTTGTATATGTTTTATAGTATGTGCGTGTTTTAACCCTATGTATTAATCATAATGTACAAAGTGAATTGTGTATGGTCATGTTATGCTAAAGGTCTATCCGAATAAAGCTTTCAAAATGAAAATGATAACATGAGAAAGAGATAACTGCACTTCCCCTACCATTCCCCCTCCAACCCCCCCCACCCCCCGCACTTCTCCCCCACCCTTCACTTGCGGTAACTGGATGACACAAGACCCAGTAAGACCGTTATTTTCTCGTCCCTTTGTTTCCCCTCCTTGTCTTGTCACGCCTAGAAACACTTGTGTACAGGCGCGTTCATATTATATCATATCATGATAGGAGACCATGCAGATTTTCTATAAGTCTGCATGTCCACGTCATTATTTGTTACTCGTTTAAATGTCCACCTGTGTTTGAAGCGGATGGAAATTGATGTCGCACAGATGCGGGTGACTCTACTTTGGTGCTGTGTAAAATAAATGCACAGAAGGGTCTCTAACGTCCCTCCTCTGCATTAGCATTGCACAGCCAAAAGGTTAAGAATGTGTCACTCTCTTTGTCCCCCGCATATTTTTGTCCCATAAGTGAATGTAAAACATACCCAAATACTACGGCAGTGATTTTAAAACGGGCAGAGCAGTATACCAAGGTGTACAACCAAAGCGTAAAGCCATAAATGCCTTGTTAAACCACTCCAGGAGATTTCAAAAAAAGTTTGCAGGCTGAGCGGAAGAGGGGCCAAAAAATAAGTTTCCTCCTAGTTCTTCCCATTCCGCCTGCAAAACCTCTCCATTTTACCCCAGCATACGCTGCTCATGCTGGCAGAGCAGTAAAGGATTCCAATGGATGCTGAGAGCAGGTGGATTCCATAGGAATAGGATTCCATAGGAATCCACTGTTAATGCCATCTGCAAAGTGAAATTGTTAGGCGGCAGTTACATCTTTTACAAAAAGGTATAGAAGTGGAAAATGACATGCAGGGGTCCCAGAAGAATGTAAGCGCTAAGTTTGGCAGTTCCCTGCAAACAATTTGCATTTTTTGTTGAAAAAAAAAACCTCTCTACTTCCGACTTGTAATCATGCAGTATTTATTCCCCAGAATATCACATGAGGTAAATACCTCATGCAGGTTGCGGACAAAAACAGACAATATTTGAAATACCACCTGCTTATAACTTTACCACCTGACTCCTGGGGAGCCGAGTATTAATCTACATAGCATGGTTACTATGGACTATGGCATGGTCTTGGCATAGTGGATCGTGTGTTTTGGGGTTCGGAGAGGAGGATTTCTAACAGTGACTCGTGTCTCTGCATGTTCAATACAGCTGGTGGTGTAAAACCCAATTTTCCATATAAATAAGATCTCATTTATATGTAGCATAGCTTCGCTTTGTTTTTCAGTGCAAAGCTTGGAGCTGTGCTATTCAGGGGCCAAGATAACACCGCAAAGAACACAACTGTGCTATATACCCTGGTACAGCCGTTTGAAACAAAGCGGTAGGAGCAGCATGGGGTGAGATGACACCGTTATTTATTTATTTATTTTTTTTTTTTATTTAATTGTATAACAATTTTTACAAAAATGACAGTACAGTACATTTGTAGACTCCTGTCTACAAACTTCCTTAAAACGTCCTTGATTTACTTTGATTTAGTTTATTTCGGACTTTTGTTTATAGCGTATTGATCCTCCAGTTCAGCTTGTGTCACGGGAGGAGCCTTCCAGTAGTTAGATAGTTATTAGTTTCCAGGTCGTTGTCAAGGAATGGGTTTCTTCTACTGTAGATTCAAAGATTTGAGGAACAGGGTAACTCCCAAGACGCATCGCTTGTTGTTTCCATTAGTCAGTAATGCCCACAGGTTTACCGCATCTAAGGTTGAGTAGTGCTTCAGCGGGTCCATGAGAAATCGAGATCTTTCCGTTGCCAGGCTTGGGCAGTCCATTATCAAGTGCTTTGTAGTTTCTATGTTTTCCTCTATGTTGCAGAAACGACAGATGTTCGATCGCACTTGGTTACGAATTAGTAAGATCTCATTGGTTTTTATTTGGTTTAGTTTGAATCTCAGAAACATCCGGCTGAGGCTCTTGTTTGGAAATCTGTGGAGATAACCTCGCACTGCGTTGAGCTTCATCGGTACAGATGACAGGTTAGTTGTCAAGGAGTATGTATATGCAACTTCTTGCGTATGGATACAATCTGCTTCGTACAGTTTTTTCGATACTCTGTTAGGGTTTTGGAGTAGAGTCTCGACCGTCAGGTCCAGTTCTTTCAGGATCGTTAGGTTAGTTAGTTCCCATTTTGCAAGCATCCAATTGTTTTTGTTGACGATTTCTTTTCGTATGAGGTCCAACACTCGTGCTTCGGGATTGTTGATGACTTTACGATATAACATCAGAGTGGCTCTCATTTTTGTTGCCAGCAATGATGATAAGCAGAGTTCTCTCCTTATTAACGTAATTGGAGTGGATGCCGCGAGGCCTAGGACACTTCGCCAGAAGAAACTTTCAAATTTCTCCCATATGGTGTTCGGAGTCAATGGCATTGCGTCCATGCCATATATCAAGGCAGGAACCACTTTTAACTTGAAGAATCTCAAGACGGGAATGATCGAGAAACGTCCGTATTTCTTGTCCACAGCCTTTGCTTGAGCTGTGAGATTTTTTAATTTTAGCCACAGGGTTTCTTGCATGGTTTTTTCGTCCCTGTCGTTGCTGATGGTAATTCCAAGGTATTTGAAGGCCTGGACTATTTCTAAGGTCTTACCATCGCAATGCCAAGAGGGTTTTTGTTTCTTGTTAGAGAGTTTGCCCAGGATTAGCACTTTTGTCTTTTCTTTGTTGAGTCGAAGGTTGTTTTCTGACAAGTAAGAGACCAGGTTATCCAGTTGGCGTTGGAGGCCTATGGGTGTCAAATCCATCAGGATGATGTCATCGGCGTACAGTAGACGATCGATCTTCTCTCCGCCCAGCGAAGGTGGAAAGTGCCTGATCGTGTGCGTTGATTCCTCATAATCTGCAATATAGGAGTTATATAAAGAAGGCGCTAAAGGGCATCCTTGCTTGACTCCTCTTGCTGTGCCTATCTCTTCAGACAAGCGGCCATCCGCACTAAGGCGGACTCTGATGGAGGTCTCTTCGTGTAAGGCCTTTATTGGGTTTAGGATTGAGTCCGGACATCCTTTAGCTTCCAATTTTGCCCAGAGGCGCTGCCTTTTGACCTGGTCGAAGGCTTGTACCAGGTCAATAAAAGCAACGTAGATCGTTTGGCCGCCTTGTAGAACTTTTGCTTTCAAGGCACTCATGAGCAAGATGTTGGTGGTTGTTCCTGAGTTTCTGATGAAGCCGTTCTGAAAAGGGTCCATTGTGTTTGCTGTACGTGACCAGTTTTGAAAGGCGTCCAATACAAGAGACGCAAAAACTTTCCCCATGACATCTAGAAGGGCAATGGGCCTATACTGGTTTGGGTCGTCGGTTGCACCTCTTTTAAAAATAGGCACAATGTTTGCTTTTTTCCAGGTAGGTGGGATTTCTTTGGTCTGATTGCAATTTGAAAAAAGCTTACTCATGATGTTGGCCCATAGCTCAGGATGTTTTTTGAGTTCCAGGTTGCTGATACCATCGGGACCCGGGGCCCTTGAGTTGTTCAGTTTCTTGAGTTTGTTTGAAATAGACTCTTTGTCGTTGGGGATGTTCCACGGAGTGTCGGATTTGTGACATTCGTTACTTTGAGGTTTATCTGTTTTTTCATCCATGATTGGAGCAAATAAGTTTGAGAAGTGGTTAATCCATCGGGCCTCACCCACGTTGTTTTGGATCTTGTCGTTGATGTTGCTTTGTGCTCCCTTGATCAGGTTCCAGAATTCCTTTGGCTTGTTTCCACAGATAGCGGACAGCATGTGTTGTGAGTCATTCAGGTACAGTTTATGGCGGTAGTGTAGCAACCAGCTTCTATAGTCGCCCACTGCCTTTGTCCAAATTGCCAAGTTTTCAGAGGATGGTACTTTTTGGTATAGTCTTTTTAACCTTCTGTGCTCCTTCCTTTTCTCCACCAGATCTTTGCTGTAGGAATGTGGGTGGTCTTTCTTTTGGGTGGGTGTTTTTGCTGTTGCCATAAGGTATCTGGTTAGTAGAGGTGTATAATCCAGATCGATCCCGCTCTTTTTTGCATTTGTCGTGCTCTTGTGTCTTAAACGTGTATATTGAGCTTCTAATTCTAACAATCCTTTTTCGGAGATCTTTACTCGCTTTCCTTTCTCCGCTGTCTCGAGTGGAAGTGGACACGCAGTCGTTTGCGTTCCAGATGCCCATCCTTCTACAATTAAGAGATTATGGTCACTGAAGGTTGTCGGTCTAATAGCGAAGGAGTGGATCTCTGGCAGAATGTCTCTAGAAACGAATATGTGGTCTATCGTCCCATTTTGGTCGCATCTTTGCCATGACGGGATCGACAGGTTTGCTTCTAAACGCTGCCAGTGCAGATTGTACATGTCCCTGTCAGACATTATCTTGTCCAGGAGTTTCCCCCTCTCCCGTGCTGGAGATTTTTGTTTAGCGCGGTTTCCGATCCCATCACATATGGCGTTGAAGTCACCACTTATGATTGTGCTGTGGTCGATTCTAGTTTTCTGGGCTTTTTCCATGGCGTTCTGGAGTTCGATCGTGAAGTCTTCATTCGTTATTGTCTCAGGATTCCAGTACACGTTTATTAGGAGTACTGGACTATTTTTTAAATCTGTAGGACAGTGTTTTCTTTTGAGTAGCACGGCCTGGATCCAGTACGGTGTCGGGAAGACTTCAGTTATCTCCATGCCCGCTCCTGCTCTAATCGCAGTTATCAGTCCGGCTGAAGGTCGTCCAGTTTCCCCTTTCTTCGCGCTAGTGAAAATTATTTCATACCCGTCCAGCTGGGGTTTGTTGGTCAGCCAGGTTTCCTGTAAGCACAGAACGTCAAATTTGCCCAGGTTGACGTCAGTTTTCTTTGTGAGGTGTGTAAAGCCCCTCGTATTCCAGCAGCCTAGTTTTAGTAGGTTCAGCTCGGATGTTGACTTCGGATTTTCCTTATCCTGACAGATCTGAGGGTGGGTCTTCTTTCCTGGAAGTCGTTGCTAAAGCTTATGCCTGGCATTGGAATCAGCTTTATGCCACGTCCACAGTTTAGTTATGTTTGTTCCTGGTGTTCCGTGGTTGCTTGAAATTCGATCGTTTTGAAAAGTTTGCTGTAACCTTTTGTTCCGGACAGAGTTCTGCTCTCGATTACGGTCAGACAAGGGAGTTTTCTCAGGTCTTTCTCGTTCCCCCTGATTCGGGTTAGAGGTTCCTGATCTGTTTGTTAATTTTGTGGTCTTCGAAGGACCAGCATGGGGCATCCTGCTGATATAACGAGTGTGGTTGTTCTTTGTCGTCTTTGGAGTATCCATTTGGTTACTTGGGCCTCTTTCAGTTCTTTTTGTTGCATCCTCTTGCTTGCTCGGTCGCCTAATTTCTGCTAGTTCAAAGCCCGCTGACGCCAGGTTACCGGATTCTCTCATTAGATGGAGCTTGATGGCTTCGGAATTGAGGTGTATATAGGAGTAGTCTGTTCTGCCAGACGTACTTGGTTCCACCATCCAAAGGTCTTTATTTCGAAAGTGTTTCAGGCTTGGAATTTGGGTTAGAATTTTGATGATGGTGGTTCTGTTCATCGTCAAGTCGTTCTTCTTTGAATTGATGTTTTTCAATCTTAGCGTGTGAGCACTCACGATTGGCTTTGATTCTTTTTTCCGATCGCGATCTTGTTCCGATCTGGTCTCTTCTTGTCTCTTCTTGTTCACCTCGAAGATGTATTCTAGATATGAATCCGTGGGTTTTTTCCCTGTTTCGTTACGCGACTTTGAAGTCATTTTCTGATTTTCTTTTCCTCCCTGAGTCCGAGAGAGGGCAGGTGAGTGCACGTGGGCATTCCTCTTCCATATATTTGAGCTTACTCTACGCTCTAGCTCTGGTCTCTTTTCCTCGGGAGCTCGTGGTTTTGGGTTTACGGTGTCCACATAGTCCACTTTTTGACGTCTTTGTGTTGTCTCAAGGGATTTTGTCGGCGAAACAGAGAGTTCATGTATTTGAACTTTGTATGGCGGTTCATTTTTGGGGGAATCTAGGTTCCCTTTAGTTGCTTTTCTCTTTGATTGTTTCTTTGGGTTGTTTTCATACCCGGTCTCGTCCACTGTCAGTATGCTCCAGTCTGATTGCTCCTCTACGACAAGGAGAGGAGCGTTATCTTTTGAGCTGTGGTTTCGTTTATCTCTCACTTGTTTTTGATGTGGGCTTGCTGTCTCCGTAGGTTTTGTAAGTGGCCCATTTTTCCTGACAGCAACCTTCGTCTGCCTCGGCTGGGCTTGAGGGCCCGATGTTTCTTGTGGGTTGTTCTCATTCCACTTGGTGTTTCGCTTAAGAATCGATTTTTGTTGGGTAAATATGCCATATGTAAAATTCTTAGGATTTGCAGCTAGGCCTTTTTTTGGTCTTTGTGCTTCTTTAGCGTTCTTTATGTAAGAGAAGGGGTTAATTACTTGTTTCTTCGCCCCTTCTCTGGTCTCGAGATCAGTTGACTGTGGGTGATCTTCTTCCTCCTCCAGTATAGCAATAATGGCATCTAGGGGTTCAGTCCCTTGGTTGCTAATATGGATGTCAAGGTTTTCGTCCTGTTGCAGTGACGGTTTAGCATCCTCCTGAATGGTGTCAGGTAGGGCGGTCAGTGCAACGTTGTTTTGTTGCGACCGTCGGGTTAAACGCTCATCGTTTGGTGATCGTGATTCTGTCTGTTGGTCACTGGGGCTAGGTTCACCCGGCCTTATCCTGCTCTTTTTTCCGTTGATATCTGGTCCTTGCGCCCCCATAATGTAACCTTCCAAGTAGTGTAATTTTGCTTGCATTAGGGCCAGCATTGACACCTGGTCACGCAGCGTGTCGTTGATGTTTTCATACAACTTGGTAAATGGGGCCATTGCAATCGATACTGTGGACGTTATAGTTATTAGTTCCAGCTTGTGCTGAGCAGGATTTAGCGGAGAAAGCTGTTGGGGTCCGCTAAGTTTCCGCAATGGGATCGGAGTGTGGATCAGCGGTAAAGTTTTTGGCGATTTGTTTCCAGTGTCTTTCTGAGAAGTGATTTGGCCAGAATCGTTAAGTTGCGCAATGTTTCGTGTCGTTGACGATCGCACCGAGAGTTCTTGAGACCCGGGACTCTCCCCCCTTCTCAGTTCTTCGTTTCGAGATTCTAAAGCACGAATGGATGGTTCGGAAATAATTTCATGCGGACTGGAACTGGGCTTTTGTTTCAAGTCCCCAGCTGCAATGTGGTCAGTTTCGGTTCTTGGTTCGACAAGGGATAGTTCTTGATTGTTCTTTTCACTTGTCTCTTCCTGAGGTTGGACGTTTTCGATCGTCGGAGTAGGTTTGTTTGAATAGTGCCATTTGAGTGGCGGTGCAACGATTGCCTTTGTCGTGAGTGCGGTGGTCTTTGAGGGTTCCGAAGATGTATTAGGTTTGACTGCGAGACAACCCAAGGATGATAGCTTTGCCTCTGTCTCACCCAGACTCTCCAAAATTTCGCCGTCCGACAGCTCCTTCTGGAAACTTGAAAAACTCTCCGTCTTTTTCCTAAAGAAATCGTTCAGGGCTGCCACTGTGACGGGCTTGGGGGGACCAGCTTTAGGGCCCATTTTCTTTTTTGGGGGGACCCTATGTCTAGAGGTCAGTCTTCTTCTCACCTTGTTATGGTTGTGTCGAAGAGTTTTTGTGGTCAACGTTGGGAGTGAGTTGTAATGATCCTCATGTTGCTTTCCTTGGTTTTTTTTAGGTGACTTTGCCGTATGCGTACCAGCGACTTCGGAGGCGGTTAGGTTTTCTCTAGAGGTACCGGGTTCGACCGCAGATTCGATGTTGTCTTTGTGTTTGCAGAGGACTGAATCGTATACAGCTGGGTTACGGCAGAGACTTCTGCGTTTCTTTTGCTCTCCGTTGTTTCCATTTGAGGCAATTGGTGTTATAGGAACCTTCACTGTGATGCTCCCCCTGTCCTCTGACAATAGCACATAGTGTACTTGAGCCGCACAGGTGGTTTTTGCTTGATCCTTCGTGGCGAGTGTCGGTTCATCTTGAGCATCTTTAATGGAACTTGTGTGGTGAAGTGCCACACCTTCAGTAATTATGGTCATCTGTATATCCCTTACTGAAGAGTTTTCGACCTGCTCGGTAGATCCAGCCTGTTTCTCTGAGGTTAACACACATCCGGCTGCGTTTTCGTGGTCGGGCCGCTCAGGTGTGGACTGTGGTCCCTCCCCAGTGAGGTTGCTGCTCACAGACTGGGGAATCGAATCAGCCGCCTCAGAAAGAGATGTGGACCGGGTCTCTGTTTGGCGAGGCTCACTCAGTGGCCCCGTTAGCGGTACTGCCGCAGGGTCCGTTTCAGCCTCAGAGATGGATTCATTATGGATGATCGTTGAGAGCCTTGCGGTTTTCGGGTGAAAGTCCGTTGCGAGCTCAGGCTGGTCTGAAGAAATAGTCCGTTTCGGCACCCGCTTGGGCGCCTGTGGCTTTTCGCCCCGTCTCCTGGTAATCGTTTTTCCTGCCGGAGTTTCCTTCGGCGGTCGAAGTACCCGTCGAGGGACTTCAGCCTCTGAGCCAACAAACGGGCAGGTGGGATGGGAAGGAGGGAACGGAAAGGAAGGGAGAGGAAGGATTGGGTAAGAAGAAGGCAAAAGAGAAAGGGAAGGGGGTAGAAGGAAAGCAGGCCCGCGGAAACATTTTGCATCGTCTATGGCTTCCACTGAGGGGAAGGAAAGGGGCGTCGTACCTGTATCCTCTTGCAGCCCACTTCGTGGGGGTGATGGCAGCGATGTTGGCTGCAAGTTCGTTCCTGCTCCTTCCTTTACTGTTTGTGTTTCTTCTTTCGAATGTTCTGATGTGAAGACCATACCATCGGTTTCGCGATACTGTGAGTCCATGATGACAGTTCTTTTGTTGGCGACCGCGGTCGTACCACGGTCTGCCACAGTCTGCAACCTCACTCTGCAGCTCACTCCGCGGCTGGCGTGAGTATTTGAAGGCTCAGGTAAAGTTCAGGAAAGCTGGGAAAAAGATAGTCACTGCAGAAAGACTCAGGGTCAGGGTCTGCCACAGTCTGCAACCTCACTCTGCAGCTCACTCCGCGCTTAAACTTACAACTTAAAAAATGGTTTAAAAGCAAAAATGTTTCAACTAATAACTTAAAAGAACACAATGGATTTAGAACAACGTTTTCTTTCAACACGTCCACTATTCATAGGGTTAGTCCTTCTATACCCCATACTTGCCAACCCCACAGATTTAGGCAGTAGGCTACTGTTTTTTAAGCAGTCCTACCGCCTGCAGATTTTAGTGACAGGTCCTACTGCTTTTTACAGTGACAAGTAATGTATGTGTGTCACACTCAACACCCGATCCTACCTATTTGTCCTGCACCGATTTCTTCTTTGTGGGTTTCTCTGATTTCCGGGATGTCCTGGACTTGAAAAGGTACGGCCGGTGATCCTCTATATCCAGCGTGAAACGTGATTGGAGACAGAGGAAGAGTTCAGAATTCCAGGAAGCAAGGGTTGACAACGTCCAGGAATAAGCGCGGAACCAGGAATGGAGTTGCTGCTCACAGGTTAAACAAGCTGGGCGTGGGCACGGAGCAAGGTAGGGAACCAGGAAGGAAAGAGCGGGTGGTCAGGAAAACGAGTAGCCACTGCAAGGGCCAGGAATGAAACGGAAAAAAGGGTAGAGGTATAGGAACAGCGATACGAGGAAGGAACGCTAGACACTCTAGCTGCAAACTCATACAGGAGCGTTGAGACGCAGAGCGTCGCGAGGGCGTGCCCTTTTTGTAAGAATCCATTGCTCCGGTGTAAACGCTGGAGCGCAGCATGATTGATGCGGCGGACATGTTGAGAGGAATACTGCTCTGGTGGTACGATGCACCATGGACCAGGAAGTCCAGAAGGGGCGCAAGTGGCGGTTCATGACAGCATGCCCCCTTCTAAACACTGATCCACCGGGCTTGCCTGGATGAGTCAGATGGAAATTCCGCATTAGGGTAGGAGCATTCATGTTGGAGACAGGTTCCCATGTTCGTTCGCTGGGAGGATATCTTTTCCATTCCACTAGGTACTGAAGTCTACCTCTTCTATATCTAGAGTCGCAGATCCTGGAGACCTCAAATTCGGTCTGATCATTGACTAGCACAGGATTGAGTCGGTGAGCTGACCTAGTGGATGAAAGATAAGGTTTGAGCAGGGAAGTGTGAAAGACAGGATGAATCCTTTTCCAGGAGTCTGGTAACTGGAGTCGATAAGCCACTTGATTGATGACCTCTTTGATAGGGAATGGCCAATAGAATTTGGGGGCCAAATTATGAGGATGTAGATGTCGAGGTAGTCGTTTTGATGTCAACCAGACCTTGTCACCGATTCCATAGACAGGGGCAGGTCTCCGTCTTTCATTAGCATGTCTTTTGACATCCATCCTGGCCTTTTTCAAATGTTCCTTAGTTCCCTGTGCGTGGTGATCAACCTTTCAATCCAGGAATCGACCGATGGAACCGGGGTGGTATGAGATAGGATTGTTGGCAGAACTGATGGATGGAAACCTTGACTACAGAAGAAGGGGCTTGTCTTAATGGCTGAGTGATCAGAATTGTTATAGGCGAATTCTGCCACTGGAAATAAGATCGACCAGTCATCCTGGACTTTGGCTGAAAAACAGCGCAAATATTGGTCTAAGGTCTGATTAACTCGCTCTGTAATCCCATTGGTCTGAGGGTGGTATCCTGAAGACAAGCCACGTTGGATGCCCAGCATGTGGCATAGATGTTTCCAGAACTGTGAGATGTATTGAGGACCACGATCTGAAATGATCTTAGAGGGTAGGCCATGTAATCTGAAGGTGTGTTTCAGAAATTTCCCTGCCATTTCCTGGGCTGAGGGTAACTTGTGCAATGGGGTAAAATGAGCCATGTGGGTGAACAGGTCGATGGTAACCATTATGGTGGTAAATCCCTTGGAAGGGGGCAGCTCAACGATAAAATCGGTAGCTATTATTTCCCAAGGACAATCTGGCAACGTAGGTTGATGCAGAAGGCCATCAGGTTTCCTATTATCTGACTTATTCTGACTGCAGATTGGGCAGGCCTGGACATACGCCTTTACATCATCTTTCATGTTAGGCCACCAGAATTGTCTCTGAATATGGTGAAGGGTGGAAGTAATGCCTCGATGCCCGGAATGGAAGGTGTCATGACAAAGGTGTATGATCTTGGTTCTCAAGTTGTTTGTGGGTACTGCCAACTTATTATCTTTGAAGAGATAACCATCTTTTGTGACTAAAGACCATTGGTTCTTTCCAACGTAGTCCTTCCACAATTCAGAGGATGGGATTTCAGCTCGGAACCTTTCCAGCAAGGAGTCGGCTTGGGCCACAAACACTGTGTCAGGAAACATCTTTGGAAAGTCACGGGCCTCCACTGGCTCGTAATCCGGGCACCTAGATAAGGCATCAGCAATTACATTGTGAGTTCCTGGAATGTGATGAATGCGAAACTGATATTGTGCAAAGAAATAAGCCCAACGAGCTTGGCGACTGTTCCTGCATTCCAGGGATTGTAGAATCTGTAGATTTCTATGATCAGTTCGCACCTGGACAGGAAATTTGGCACCCATGAGTAAATGGCGCCAATCAGTAAAGGCTTGCCGGATGGTGAGCAAACTCTTTCTCCAGCACTGAATAGTGGGTTTCACTGGGAGTTAATGTACGAGACAGGTAGGCGATGGGGTGTTCCAAGTTGTCCTCGAATTCCTGTTTTAGGACGGCCCCAATTGCATGATCTGAGGCATCAGATTCTACCAGGAAGGGTCTGTCGATATCCGGTTGGGCCAGGATGGGCCCATGAGTAAATCTCCGTTTTAACTCCTGGAAGGCCGTTTCTTGAGCTTCAGACCAAAGGAAGGGAGTGTCTTTCTTCAACAATGCAACTATTGGCTGTACAACATCAGAGAAGGTGGGAATGAATTTCCGGTAAAAGTTGGTGAGTCCCAGGAAGGATTGAATCTGTTTTACTGTGGTAGGGGCTGGCCATGATAGGATAGACTGAAACTTGGAGGGATCCATTTCGATTCCTTTTGCACTCAGAACGAATCCGACGTAACAGACTGTTTGGGTGTGGAATATGCATTTCTCAGGTTTGACCAGGAGTTTGTTCTCACGTAAAAGTTGTAATACCACATGTTTCTGATGTAGCTGAGGATCCTTGGAATAAATCAAGATGTCATCTAAATACACTATGACAAAGAGGAACAACATATCTGAAAAGACTCTATCCATGAATCGTTGAAAGACCGCAGGGGCGTTTGCAAGACCAAATGGCATTACCAGGTATTCAAAATGTCCAAAGGGAGTTCGGAATGCAGTTTTCCATTCGTCGCCTTCCTTTATTCGGATGAGATGGTGCGCGCCTCTTAGGTCAAGTTTGGTCAAGATTACGGCTCCCCTGACTGCTTCCAATATGTCGGATATGAGCGGAAGTGGATAGCGATCCTTGAGGGTGCATTGGTGGAGTCCCCGATAGTCCAGGCTGGGTCGAAGTTCCTTGGTGTCTTTCTTGGGCACAAAAAATAAAAAGGGGCACCGGCTGGAGATTTGAAAGATCGAATGGTTCCATTGGCACGATTGGTATCCAGATACTCCCGCAATGCCCTTTTTTCTGGCTCGGAAAGGATAAACATTCTTCCAAATGGTATCACTGCAGAGTCTTCTGTGTCGATAGCGCAATCTTCTGGTCAATGTGGTGGTAGTGATTGAACTATAGCTGTGGAGAACACATCAGAGTAGTGATGATAAATTTCCGGTACCTGGGAAATACTGGAGAAACAGATAGACGGTTGTTGGGGACCCTGGGGTTCCATAGCCTCGTTCTGTACCATGTTTTGGGGTAAACAATGGGACAGGCAGTATTCAGATCCTAGAAATAAGGATCCTGCCACCCAATTGATATACGGGTTGTGTTTTTGTAGCCAGGGCATTCCCAGAACCAAGGGGTAATGTGCTGCATTGATGATGTCAAAACAAAGCATCTCCTGATGATTGTTGATCAAGAGTAACAGTTCCGTAGTTTGCTGGGTTATGGGTCCCGACGATAGTGGTTTTCCATCAATTCCTTCGACAGCCTGAATTGTCCCCTTAGCTTCCCGGGGAATGCTGTGTTTCAAGGCCCATTCATGGTCCAAGAAGATTCCCATTGCACCACAGTCTACTAGGGCCATAACGGAATGGGTCTCCTTATTGACGGTAGATAAGGATGTTTGCAGGACCACCAAGGTGTTCAATCGAGGGTAATGAAAGGAAGAAGCAGAGGCAGAGCAGACACTATTCTCCCGAAGCTGGGCTCCGCTCAAGATCGGAAGCTGGCGTTTCCCGAATGCCGGGGTGGAGCAAGAGGGCAATTCCGTACAAGATGTTTATCCGAGGCACAATACATACAGAGCCCTGTATTGATCCTACGCATCCTTTCTTGGGCAGTTATTGGACCCCGTATGGAGCCCAGTTGCATATGCTCAGGATCAGGAGAGTGCGATGTGGTCACTTCCTTAGGACTAGGATATTCCATGGGAATCTTGGGAGAAACAGTTTTTTTTTTCTTTTCTGCTCTTCTTTCCTGGATTCGAAAGTCTTTTTGGAGAGACTAGTCAATCAGGGCCTGGAAGGAACTTGGACGGGCCACTCTAGCAAATTCGTCCTTGATTTCATTGTTTAATCCCCTGCGGAACAGGGTAAAGCTTGCTTCCTGGGACCATCTGCCTCCTTAGCCAACTGCTTAAAGCGTGTTACATAAGAAAGCATGTCTTGACTCCCTTGTTGGAATTCTAGGAGCCTTTCCTGAGCACTGTATACCTGTTCAGGACGATCGAACATGGTTTTGAAGGCTTCCACAAACCTGTCATAATTATCCAGGAGCGGATCCGCAGAATTGACTAAAGGAGTTGCCCAGGCTAGGGCATTGCCTGAGAGATGAGCAATAATAAACCCCACTTTAGCTCGGGGTGTAGAAAAATAGTAGGGTTTAAATGTGAAATGCACCAAACAAGAATCAAGGAAGGACCACAGTGTTTTGCTGGAACCATCATACTTGTCCACTATGCCCCCGACTAGAGCACTTTCCTGTAGTGCGGAATCCCGGGAAAGCACAAGTTGTTTTAAGGCTGTATTTTCAGCTTTGAGGTTCTGGACCTCTGTTGTTAATTCCTGCATTCTTCTCATTAGGTCCTGGACAGCAGCCTCCATATTGAACACTGTATCAAGTTCTGGGCGTCTCAAACTGTCACACTCAACACCCGATCCTACATGATTGTCCTGCACCGATTTCTTCTTTGTGGGTTTCTCTGATTTCCGGGATGTCCTGGACTTGAACAGGTACGGCCGGTGATCCTCTATATCCAGCGTGAAACGTAATTGGAGACAGAGGAAGAGTTCAGAACTCCAGGAAGCAAGGGTTGACAACGTCCAGGAATAAATGGTAATACTCCCTAAATCACATGTATACATAATGAAAATATACAGAACATCATCATAAAACCCCAGTAATAAAAAAAAGCCTTAACACCAATAACAATATAAAATATTCAGAACAAACTTCATAATAGCCACATATCAATATCGTAAAGTTAATCCATGGGACCGAGCATTTCTTTTCCATGCATGATGTAAAAAACAGGCAAATCGAAACGCGCTAGTTACAGTTGCTGACAGTAAAGATAGAAAAGTAGCTCGCCACTGACTGACTGACACACACTCTGACACACACTCTGAGCAAAGTGGAACACGAGGAGGAGCAGAACGGGGCGAAGGGCGAACCTACTGGAGCAGTTACATAGGAAGTGCTCAGTCCCAAAGATGTTAATCGCTGACACTTCAATTAGGTTGACTCGTTTCGGAATCTAAGTCAATTTTCAAGGCTGTTGGCTTTCTAAGCTCAATAAAAGTGGTCTGTGACACCTAAAGGACATATTATATCATGACTAGAAACTGCATACCATATCACCATAATTCCTAAGCTATTAACCTGTAAATTACGAACCTCCCAATGAGAGGTCTCATCTCAGTAGCCTATCAGTTTGTGCAATATTCATGAAATACACTCACCCACGGCATACGTTTCAGTACAGGAGCAGAGGGTAGTAGTATGAGAATGCTCAGTGGCATCTACAATAAATGGAAAGATGTTAAAAGAATAGATCTATCCCGTAGTAGTAGTGTACATTGTATGGCCATTCCCTATCTACTCACCAAATCAAAGAGGATCGTTACACATGAGGAACTCAACGGACTGCAGGGCAACAGAGAATAACAGAATGGTATTAAACCACATTTACTAGTGAATACACCTTAGTTCTGCAATTGAAATTACATTTAGTTGGGCACCTCATCTCTCTAGACATACTTAATTAGGTTATTATCATGGAGTAGCATAAGGAGACTAAATAAACGTTCAATTCTCAACCATGGTCTCTTTCTAGTAACCCTATCAAAGGCGTTGGACATATCCATGCTCGCTAAATATATGGTTTTCGCCAATTTCCCTTGCACCGATGCGTGAAGATGAGTTAGTATTAACCCATTTAAAGACGTTCCCAACCACTTGCAAAACAATACTTGGAATTCAGGGATCAGTACCAATTTATTCACCCAACATTCCAGGGACGTCATTTCACCAAAATGGCAGGGGTAGCAGAAGTGACATCACACGATCCTTGACCCCTGATGACATCACAGGAAGTGATGTCATTTGACCCCACCTGAAGTGATATTGCGGGTAGCGATGGAGCATGACCTTTCACCCGTTGACAAAACAGGAAGTGCTAAAAGGATCGACACCAAAGGACCGAAAACCAAAGGATCGAATTAAATGATAATGATGTGTTATTATATAGCACTTACGCTTAAGCGCTTTATAGAGAAAACATATACATCCAATATCACCCAACCTGTGTTGGTACTCATTTATCGACCTCAGAAGGATGAAACGCTGAGTTGAGGTGTTTAAGAACAGACTAAATCAGTAACTCACACCCTGAAGTGTGCCTGAAATAAACCTTTAATGAGTCTAGCAATCATTGTATAAAATTCCAGAAAGACACATTATTTGGTATTCCTATTCTTTCTTATTTAGGGTCAGTGCTGAAAGTGTTAGACTTGTGGCACTCTTGTTCTTATTTTTCTTCTTATTTTAAGGGGCCTGACCAAGAAAGCCAGTCACTCCAGAAGTAAAGAGCCACATGGTGCTGGTCACAGCTCATGAGCTTGCATTACAAAAAAAAGAAAACTTTTTTGGGGGGTGGGGAGGTGTTAGAGGTCGCAAGGGAGACCACAGAGGTCGCAAGGGAGACCACAGAGGTCGCAGTTGTGTCCTCTGGCAACCCCTAAATGACGTCCCTGCAACATTCAGGTTCATTCAGAAGATGCAAACTCTTCACTAGAAGCATCTAATATCTCATTTGGGCGATGGACAAAGGGATTATATATGAGAGGGGCCATGGTGAGGGAATGATGTCTTTTTTAAAAAAATATCCTCAAATAATCTCTCTAGGATTATTGTCCAGTGCTCAGCATCAACCTTTATGATAATAGGAGCCAGATGGCCGGGTCCTGGTGCGCTGGATGATTTTGTTTTTGGAATGGCATTCAATATATCTTCCCAGGCAAAACCTCCTTCTCATCTTCTCAGGTTTATTCTTGAGACTTTACATTGTATGTTCTGGTCTTCAATGGGTGCATAGATTTATTTGTAGTTTTCTACCCGTACTGCTTCCTCAATAGTGTTGTTTTGCATAAACTCATTAGGACGGGTGGTGCTGTTTGTAATCTCCCAAGAAGATGCCACGCCTTTTACATTAAGACATTAAGACTGTGCAGAATGTTTTGACTATATCTGGTATAGTGTGTATGTTTCAGCCCTTAACATTGATTCTAAGTTTGTCATATATTTTCTTAGAGAGCTTAAATTACTGCCTAGGTATTAATAACTAAAATTTCATCCATAGGATTTCCAACCCCTGACTGTAATTTCAAAACTAATAAAACTAATAAACCATCAATGAATGTATCAATAAGGGACGCAGAGACTCATACATTTATGAAATATAGTGGTGATCGAACCTCTGATCTGGTGTCCCCTATTGCCTTTCCATGCCATCTTGGAAAAAACGTGATACCCTTGAATAGACAAAGGGTTCAGTAACATAGTCTCTTGTAAAAGAATAATGTCAAAATCTGCAAAAACGGGAGAAGAATTTCGAAGATTTACAATATTTTTAAAAGCACTGTGATTCCAAGAGTACACTTTCAAATAGTCTGCGCTAAAAATGGGAATCAATGGTATCTTTCCTACTGTCTTTAAAGGACAAAGGATAGCCAAGACCAATCTTCCTGTTTCTTCAGTTGTTTTTTTCTTCCTTGGCTCCAAAGACTAACCTACGTCCATTTGTGTTTGTGTCTCATTTGATTGTCAAAGAGGGTAGAGCAATCTTAAAAACATCTGGGTTACATGCATTATTCCTTATGCATTAAAGGTCTAAATAATCCCCGAAAAAGGAAGGAAGTCATACTGAGGCTAAAGAGGGGAAAAGCGGATATTCTCCTTTTGGAAGAAACCCATTTATTGGAAGAATTGAAAAGTCTAATGACAAATACAAGGTATAATAAGGTACTGTTAAATTGTTATGTCTCAAAGCCAAGAGGAGTGGGAATACTATTTCTCAGAGGATTGGATATGAGTGTGGAGAGAGTGAATATGCATGATGAAGGGAGAGTGATTTTGGTTGATGTAAAGTATGAAGGGCATGTAATTACAATAGGATCCATATATGGTCCCTGTGCTGCAGGGAATAACTTTTGCACAAAAATAACATCTCTTGCAGAATATGTGTGGTGAGCATGTGATATTGGGGGGCAATTTTAATTGTGTCCTTAATCATAAGTTGGATTGCTCTGCGCAGTGCTGATACACAGCGTTGTATGTGAGTAATCCAGAGGAGAACCTACCATTCATTCTCAAGGTGTTAGATAACTCGAGTGCACTGACGGGAATTAAGATTATAAATCATGTCTATTTCCACTGGCTGCAATGGTGGAGGTGGGGGAAAGGGAACTGCCAATCCTCCCATTACTGTGGAGTAAGGACTCTTTCAGATACTTGGGCGTCAACATCTACTGAGACCCAGCGAGGGCACATGAAGGTCATACAGTACAAGCCAAAAACGGGCTGCTGAGATCTATGGAGTTCTGGAGCAGGCCACCCTTGTCCGTGATGGGCAGGGTGGCGCTACTGAAAATGGTGACACTGCCGAGGCTCATGCATTGTTTCAGCAACCTACCATACAACATCCCTAGGCAGTTCTTTCGCGACTTGGAAAAGATGTGTAGGGGGTTCCTGTGGCAGAAGGGGAGGAATAGGATGGCTCTTGGCACGCTGCAGAGGCCGTACGAGCAGGCGGGGCTTAAAATACCTAATTTTGAGATGTACTTCCTGGCATGTCAGCTACAACACGTGGTGCAATGGATGGCGGATGAGCCTACGACAGAAACAGCATTGTTGCAGACAGCTATTAATGGGAGATACCTTAGGGACCTATTCTGGACTCCCCCTGGGGTACGATTGTATCATCCTTACCTGATCGCACTGGACATCTGAATCAGGATGAGGGCTTGCGGAGCCATGAGACTGGTAGATCCCCTGTTGCAGCAGGCGCCGATTGCGGCGATCCTGGAGGGTAGACCGGGACACAGAGGGGTGGTGAGAACAAGATGGGAGGAGTGCGGGATATCTACAGGGGGGACCTGCGGAATGAGAAGGGGCTGATGACGTTCACAGAATTGCAGGAAACCACGGGCATACATGGAGGTCAATTCATGTTGCACAGCATGGTGGTTAAGGTATTGCGAGAGAGGTGGCCAAATAGCAATGAGGACACCATAGGAAATGAGGACATTGAGGCATTGCTAGCGGTGGCAGAGGGGGGCAAGCTGTATATAGAATTTATGAAGTATTGATAGATTGAAATTCAAGAATGGAATTGAAATGCAGGGAGAGGTGGGAAACGTAATTGGGAAGGGTGTGTGAAGATACAGAATGGAAGGGGGTGAAACTGTACCACAAAAATGTTTCAAGGAACGCCAGACTACAACTAATACAATTATATGTAACACAAAGAGCATAACTCATGTCTGCTACTATTGCAACCTTCAAGGGTGCACAGAGACAAGAATTCCCTAGATGAAAGTTAGTGAATGCTAAATTGGTACACATGTTTTGGGGATTTCCGACGGTACAGGGGTTTTGGCAAGAGACAGCGCGTAAAGCACACCAAGGTGGCGTAGAACTGGACGTCCAGACCCTGGAGGCTTGTATGTTGGGTAGATACAGGAGGAATGCGAAAGACAAGCCGCTAACCAAGCTTAAAGAACTGATGTACATATTAGCTAAACGTAGTATAGCTATGAGATGGAAGGATGCAAGGGAGCCGAGCGGTGCTACATGGTGGAGGGAGCTGGGAAAGCAGGTTGCGTCAGAAACCGGAGCATGGTAAAGGGCACTGAGCGAGCAAAAAATGGAGGGGGGATGGATATGCAGCGATGGAGAGTATTGACTGTCACTCTTTTTGCATGCAATAGTGAAGAGGCAGCCACGAAGACCGCACAAGGTGGAACCGATGCACACTGAGTAATTATGAGTGCTATGATATGTTATGGACAGGCAAATTTGGGTGGGGGGTGTTAGAGTTGTAAATATTGAATTGTTGTTGTGTTATGGAAAGACAATTGACGTTGATTATGTCGCTATTGTTTGCTGTGAGATACAAATGTTAATACAAATATTTAAAAAATAAAAAAAAGATTATAAGATGTTAATATGGTTAGTGTGATAATTAGATCAGTTGATACAGTAAGAATTAAATAGTTCAAGTTGTAATCCATGGATGTTATGAATATGTCTATGTTGCATTACTTTTAAAATCATAAATACAGTGATTTAAAAAATAAAAGAATACGTTTTCTTAAGTGCATAGGGTTGTTAAGATCCAAAGTGGTCACCTTGTTGCCACAACAGACTCTACACAATTGGGGATAAAAAGTGGACAAACTTTTGTCGCCTCCCTCCTGAGATATGTCAATCTAGTCAACATTGCCAGAATGTAACAACTGAAGAGCCGTTATCAGTGAAAAAAGTTCAAGTATTCTGGAGCGATTAAGTTGCATTCAGTCATTGACTTGCCTGATGTTGTCAAATCCAATCACTCTCCCCAGGCGATCAACTAATGCATCCAGTAAAGGCTTCATATTTTCCTTGGCTACTCGATAGAACAATCAGAGAATCACCCAGGCCACTGGTCTTAGTGGGACCCTCGTCCATTGCTTCTGAGTCTTGAAACTCACAACAAGAATTATTTAGTGGGATTGTAAAAGCCTCCTCAACTGAAACATTAGCACTCTCCGGACAAGGGAAATCTGATGATGTCCTCCTTTCATTACTTGGAAGAAATAACTTGGTAATCTTACTTTGTGAATTGCATTTTTTTTTTTTGCTCTTTTAGTAGCTTTGGGTGACTTCTTGTTAAGGTCAATGGACATAGTCGCAACACACGGTTGAGATTGAGTATTCAGCTCAATGGACTTTCTCAGTAGTAGATAAAGCCTGTAAAGATTTCCTTCAGGAGCGGTATTTATTTGGGTTTGTTTTCTTTATTTTCTTGGTTTCTTTAGTTTCACTAGGTTTGCTCTTTCTTTGCCTTGTAGATGTTCTATGTAAAGATACCGAATGATCCATTTGAATACATTGTTCCAAACCTTCTACCTCAGTAATCTGATGCAACGATCTGTAGATTATTATTATTTTTTAAACTTTATTTATTAATAGGTGCACATCACATCTGCCACCTGGCTAGCATGCACAACTATAGGAGAGAACAAGTCATAATCCAGCAATCAGCAAAAATCCATTGTGATGATTGGGCACCAACAGCCGTTACCCCTCTGCAAACCCCTCGTCTCCGCCAGCTGGGTGCCAGCAATAGCATCCATACGTCAAACCCTTAGTATAGAAAATGCAGTCCACTCACTTGATAACGCAATACATATACAGTATGAAATCTTGATATTCAATGGAAACCCCCAACCATTATTCAGCTGCAGCTCTATAGCCCCCCCCCCCCTCTCATTAGCTCCCCTGCATTTCCGTCATGGACAGATTCTCTCACCCTTAAGAATGCTCGAACTGGGTCCCACACATCCCCTGGTTTAGAATTCCTGGGCAACATCATACAATAGTCAATCAACATTGCAACACCATGCTGAGTCCCACAGCTATTTCTCCACAGTTGGAACAACAGAGCTAGACCATAATAATAAAATACATCTTTTAGCTAAGATCTCACAGATGGACAACAGCTTCTTCCCGCCCTTAGATATTCCCGGGAGCCACCCAAATAAACAACAGAGAATATCAAGAGGCACCTCGTGGCTAATCATACGCCCGTCAGTTCAGATACCTGGCACCAAAAAAGATGACAAAGCGGGGCATTCCCACAAGATGTGTATGAATCCGGCATTATCACTTTTGCATCTGGGGCACCTGCCATCATCGAAATCATCAAATTTCTTCAGGACCGCCTGGGATAAATAGGCACTATGAAGGATTTTAAATTGGATAAGTGTAAACCTAGCGCATAAGGCCACTCTTTTGGTACATGAACACATATATTGACCCCTTTCATCCTCCAGATCGCTCCCAATATCTCCTAACCACTGTGATCTGCACACTAGAGCCTCCCTCTGGGCAGATTTCAATACCATCCGATAAATAATAGACACCACCCTACTAGCATTTGCCGATACTTTAGAACCGCAAATGCCTGCGGTTCAGCTGGGAACTCCAGAGACAATGCACAAAATGCTTCGCGAATCCTAAAATACTGCAACACCAGCCCAAACCTCCCCCTAACTTAGCCTCAGCCTGCTCCCGGGAGACATAGGTCCCATCCACATAGAAATCAAACATATTCTGGATCCCCAATCCCAACCATTCCTTCTTGACGACCCCATTGCACGTCGGAGCGAAACACTGAACATCCCAAACAGCCAGCTCCGGGGGTGTAACGACATGGTTCTTTATTTCTCTAGCACAACCACCACCAAACAGGGACTGAACACGAAACTGGATCAAAGTGACACTTATCAAAAATCCTCATAGACACCAAGGTGCCCTGCAAAGAATGAGGACGAGCCAACCGCCTCTCAATACGCACGTGAGGGAAAGGCTGTGATCCCGGCATCCAGCACCAAACAGATGAGACTTGGGCCACCAAATAATAGAGTTCCATGTCGGGTACACTTAGACACCCTTGCTCCCACGTGCCAGTAAGCATCTCCCATCTAATTCTAGAAGATCTAGGGCTCCAGACCAACTTAATCAACAGCAACTGCAATTCCTTAAAAATTAGAGAACCAGTGCAGACAAGAATGGTTCAATGTGTTAATATCCCCGCAAAAATATCACCATACAAAAATATTGCCATATTTTTGTGGTGATATTTAGGCATGTAACCTGCGGGGGACACCCCCGCAACCACTATATTATTTTAAGTGGAACAGGGGACACCCTCACAACCTCTGCTCCCAATAACCCCATATATTATCCCCACGACCATATATACGGGAATATTTTTGGTGGGGATAATATTACCTGATACCACCAGAATGTTATGAAACAAATATAACAGCTTGATAATAGGTACCCTGCCCATAATCGAAATAGGAAGCATGGTCCACCACTCAATTTACCCACGTAGGGTCTCCATGTAGGGTCCATGATGTCTTTTCAATACATGTGGTTCGTTTCTTCTAACCACTATCCCCAAATACTTGTTACTAGACTGCTCCCAACGGAACCCAGCTGAACCTGGTGGCTGCCTAGTAGCCTCATTCAATGGGAATAAAATAGATTCAGATCAATTCACCGGCAACCCAGATATTTTACCGAACGCTTCGATCTCCTTCGAGAGTGGCTCCATATTTCTCTCGGGGTCTGTCACATATCAAATGACGGTGTCTGCATAAAGAGAAATCAGCTCCCTGATCCCCCGCAATGCCAATCCTCTGTGCCTATGCAATGATCTCAAATGGACTGCAAGAGTCTCCATAGCAATCGCAAAAAGAAGAGGGGGCAAAGGACACCCCTGTCGCGTCCCCAGTCCCAGTTCAAAAGATGCAGTACTCATACCGAAGAGGCCAATCCACTCGGTCACCCCCGAATACAAGACCTTGACACATTGTATATAATAGGGCGGCAACCACTCTTTTTCCAGGACCACAAATAATCCCACACAACGGAGTTAAATGCCTTCTCCATATCTAGAAGTGCACCAACTGCTTGCGTTGATGGAACGATCTCGGGGTGAGTACTGCAAACAATCTTTAAGTGTACCACATAGAGGAGGAATGAAAGCAACCTATCAGCCAGGATTTTTGACAAAATGTTTGTGTCTAGGTTGATCAGGAATGCGGGCTGTAAGAAGCACTTTATGGTAGGTTATTTATAGCACACTTAATACCCACTGGTTTCTAAGCACGGACCCGGGGATTGAACCTGTGTTGCTCCGTTTCGTCTTGCTTCCAAGGCGAGCACGTTGCTCCTGAGCTATCCACCCGAGTCACACTTTCCCATGAGCCCTTGCCTGGTTTTAAAATCAAGGAAATGATGCCTTCACGCATCATTGGAGACAACACGCGAGATTGTAATGCTTCCAGCCATACCTAAATGAGCTAATCCGCTACAATATTCAGATGTATTCAATATTCAATTAATGATTTTAAAATGGACTTTCCCAAGGAAAGCAAGAATGAGTGTTTGCCTTCTAGCTTCTAAAAAGGAGCCAAAATACCTCATGGAAATGAAGAGAGACTAAGTAGTACCCCGGATCTCTTTAAATCTATGGAAATCTGAGGTGCTTGCGAGCTCGCAACAAAGATGGCCGCTGCCTTCCAAGCTCTGTAAGTGAACGATGTGAGGAGGAGGCCACACACAAATAAAATCTGGTGTGCCAGTGTATTGATTGCAGGTTTTGATACTGCGGGACCCAGGAGCACCTGTGACCTGCTTTTTGGCTTGATTGAGGGCCCGCTGCTGATCTTTTGTAAGGAACAGGTGTGGGCACAACCGCTTGGAGGTGGCAGCAATGAGCAGACTGCTGTGGGCGCTGTGAGTCTCCGAAGAGCATTGAGGGTGTGGTGGAGTGTGTCAGACTGCTGGTAGTACAGGGGACCTAGGCGAATCAACAAGATCCAAGACTGGGACCCAACAAGAAAATACCAAACCCCATAGGGGCTCAACCTGGGGCAACCCCCCCTCATTCTAAAACCCATACCTCGCCTTGATAAAGACCCCTCGAGCTCAAAACACGTGTCGGCTGTTCACCACAAGACTATGAGTCTACACTGTAATAAAATTCACACTATAACAACCACATTTAGTGTGGGAATAAATTCATATACAGGATTTCCAAATGAATGCATTTGCGAGGTAGCCTGGACTGTCTCTCTACCCATGAGAATAAGACTCACTTCTTCTCAGACCCAACTGATTTACCTTTGCTTCTGTGCCACCTGTCTACTTACAGCACAGACAACATTGTTGGGGTTCTGTGTACGCAGGGCTCTGGGTTGCTGGTTAAACTAGATCACTGGTGTTATTTTATAATGTTTATGTAGCAGTTTGGGTCACTTGCTTCAGATCCTAAAGAAATTAATGACCTCCACCTCAAGAGGGTTGCTCTTGTACGCTGTCTGATGAAGTTGTTGAGTCCGACGACACCGGGTGGGTGCCCAGGTTGTTGGTGTGGGGATGTTTGGGGGTGGAGCACTGCAAGTTGGGGATGGGCAATGTAGGTGGGCGGCTGGGGATGGTCATGGGTTGGGGGCTTGGTATGGGGGGCTCTGGGTGTTTGTTCAAAAGGGTTTACATTGCTGTGCACCTTTTCAGGCACATTGGACTTTGTTCTCAAGTCATGATATGTGGATAATTGTCATGTGGGGCTTGTAAGGATGGCACCTAGAACATTTACGCATGAGTTTTGCACCCTCCTTAATTGGAATGTTCATGGTCTTAATAACCATGCTAAAATGTGCAGGATCCCGGCCTATGGCGAGCGACAGAGAGCTAAGATCTTGATGCTCCAAGAGACTCATTTAATGGGGAAGATGAATGAAGCATTTGCTAAATCTTGGGGTAATTACCAATTATATTCCTCCTATTCTATGTATTCCTGTGGGGTCCTAACTGTTTTTCATAAATCATTGGGATTTTGACTGCTAAGCTCCAAATGTGACCCCTGTGGGAGATATGTGATTCTTTCTGGGACGCTCGCCAATGGCTGCCCTCGTTCATTAATGTGTATGGCCCGGCCATTGATGAGCCTGGGTTTTACAATTCCCTCTGGATTAAATGTCAGGCTTTCTCACGCGCTCAGCTGATTGTGGAGGGTTATTTCAATACAATACTACATCCTGAGTTGGATAGGTCGACCCCTGGGGGGAGGTCGCTATTATCATTGGCTGCCAGGGCAATACGTGGGGGGATGGAGGTTTTCAGCCTAGTCGATTATTGGAGGATGTTACACCCTGGGGATAGGGATTTTTCTTTTTATTCCTCTGCTCATGACATGTGTTTGCGAATTGACTACATTTCGGTCGGACAGGATTGGATTCATACCACTAGTAACTGACAATGCTACTAAGGACGCTGTCAGACCACTTCCTGATTCATTGGCAGTTTAGGGTGTCGAATTTGGTGATCAGCAGACCGCACTGGTGTTTTAAGGGTCAGGTCTTGTTGGACGTTGTGTACTGGAGTGAGGTTCATGATGTTATTATCTCCTTTTTTTCTACCACTCAGGGGTTGATGGTTTCCGTTGGGATCCTTTGGGAAACTTTTAAGGTGGCTCTGCGGGGGCGCTGTATCTCTCTGGAAAATGGGGTACTTAAAGCTATCTGGAGGAGGTTGGGGCGTCTTGACAATCATTTTAAATTCTCGCAGTGTGGAGGACCGGGTAAGCCATCTAGCAGGTGTCTGGCAACAATAAGGGAAGCACTTGATCATTTTAGAGAGGAGGCATATAGGGAGGTGCAATTCCTTAGAGCTTTGCACTTGACACAGTGGTATGGTGTGGAGGGCAGACCTGGGAGGCACTTGGCTAGACTTGGGAGAGGTGAAAGGGGCCAAACTGATATTCTGGTACTTAGGAGGGTGGATGGAACATTGGTATTGGAGCCGGAGGTCATCCTTGATGAATTTAGGGTGTTTCATTACAAGCTGTATGTGGGGCGGGGACGGGCAGATCCTGACATTGTGTAGCCTTTTGATGTAAATGCATGGTTGGTGGGTCTTGATGGACCAGTTAAGGAACTGTTGGGGGACCATTTTATCGTCAACGAGATCCTAAAGATGATTAAACTGCGATTAAACTGCTGCCAACTTCTTAGGCCCCGGGTTTCAATGGTATTACATCTGAATTTTGAATATTTTTTTCTGCATTGTTGCACAACATGGTTTGTTACCCGGGTGGAAAACCATGCTGTGCAACAATGCAGAAAAAATGCATGACCAGAGTGCCCATCCACATGCCTTTGGAAAGGAAACTCATGCACAATGCACTGTGAATGACACCTGTTAGCTTTGCCTTTGCAGGTGACTCTGGATAACCCCAGTCACCATGGCCAATGACACCTGTACGCCATCCAAATACATGCCACACAAGGTGGCCTACAACAAGGCACACTTCAGGACCAGGCTGTGCATAGAGCGGACCTTTGCCTGCTGAATGGTCGTTCGTTTTTGGTGTCTACACCACAGTGGAGAGGCCTTGATGTACAGGCCAGAGAAGATTGGACACATATTTCTTGCCTGTGCCATGCTGCACAACATCTGCCTCAGACGAAATGCACACAGCTCTCAACCAGCAGCCATCACTGTGATTGGGATTGCAGGGTGCACGTTGCCTGTGTGTTGCTATCATGCATGTGCCCTGATGGGTCATTAGTTGTCCTAGTGCATGTTTGATGTTTTTGCTTCCCTTCCATTATGGCTTCACATACATAACTACCAGATTACATGCAATCACTGTCTGCCAGTGTTGCATTGTCTTTGTGCAGTGTTAAACTGTGACACTGGATATGTAGTTATGTGTTCCCTATGCATTGCGGTTCATATTGTCCTCTGTGTGTGCGTCACTTGTTGGGGCAATATGCATCACTGACATACTACTATATTGTCCCACATGGCCTAGTCCGGTGGGTTGATGGCTGTCATTGGCGGGCTGAGAGGGCAGGTGCTGCCAGGGCATGCCTTAATCAGTTGTGGTAATATCCCACCCCCTTTCAAGTAGCATTTCACCAGTGCTGGTGACTGGACTGTGTGATGGCACTTGTACTCCCCCAGTATCCATGTCGTTGGCCTCTGTGTCTCTTCATGTATGATGGCAGTGTGCTGCTATGCAGGGCAATGGTGTAGTGGGTGGAACCAGGGAGGCGGTCACAGCGGTGTGTGGTCACGAGGTCAGCGTCACTGGTGACCTGGAAATTCATGGAGTGATGCTGCTTCATGGTGCGGTATAACTCTCTGGATGCCAGGAGGACTACCAATACCACATGGGTGCAGTCCACAGCACCAGTAATACTGAGCAGGTGTGCTGCTGCGCAGTAACGTACCTTTGTGGCATTGATCAGTGCTGGGTGGTGGGCAGGGAGATGTCCCAGAAGACATGGGGCAGGAGTGTTTAAGGCACCAACACAAGCACATGTGAAAATGTGGGCTGGGAAAAGCCATGCAACATGCCCACAGTGTGTGCTGTAAGGTGACCATAGCAAGGAAGTGTAGAGCTGACACGAGCTTCAGCAGTGAGTGTAAGGGAGTTCTGATGTTGATCCTGCTGTGTATGCCATCACGGATCAGGGCAAGTAGCTCAATGATCAGTACGAAGTAATCAACTGTGTGTCAGTTGGTGTAACGGATGATGGCCTGACCCAGGGAATGTGCCCTCGCCTTGCATGGTGTCCCCTCTTCCTCCTCCACCCACCTGCACCCTGTGCTGCTGTTCCTGCCTCTGCAACTCTGTAACACTTGTGTACGAGCACGATAGAAATAAAATATCAATCAATCTATCAACTCAATGTGGAGCAGGAGATGCATGTCCCAGTTGGCAGCAGCGAGTGGCAGCATGGTGTTGGTAAGTATGTTAAGGTCAGGTGCAAGCCATTTGTGCACTTCCAGGGTGGATTGGGTGCACCTGTCACTTGTTTTCCATCACGCCAGATGTTGGCAGTAATTCCCCCGGCGCTAATTCTGCTGGGGCTAATCAAGTTGATGGAATCAGCACTGACTCCTTATTCGATGGTATGGTAAAAGTGGCGGTAATTGCATTACTGTGACTTTTACCATATACCACCAAATTCATAATGAGCCCCTTTGTCTTTTCTAGGAGGCTGAGAGAATTCGACTTTTTCAATTGATTTGCTGTGAGGGGTGTCTTGTTGCGCTATTGTTTCCAGCATGCCAACGGGCATTTGACCAATGCCTTGAAGTGGCATTATCATTGCTCCTTAGATTGTATTTGGGGCTTGTAGGAGACGGCATGATCAACTTCGCCCACAGTGGGAAAGACGGTGGAGAAAAGAAGAAAAGATACGCTTACTGGTTTACTCTTCACAGCAATCTCTTGCTCTAAAATCATTCTTCCAGGAACCAGTGCAGGACCACTGCGGACCACACTTGAGCCTGCACTTCCACTCCGTGCCAGGATTTGAAGGCTTTCTCCTCACAGCAATGTGTTGTTCCAAAATCAGTCTTCCAGGAACCAGTGCAGGACCACTGCCGACCACACGCCTGCACTTCCACTCCGTGCCAGGATTTGAAGGCTTTCTCCTCACAGCAATGTGTTGTTCCAAAATCAGTCTTCCAGGAACCAGTGCAGGACCACTGCCGACCACACGCCTGCACTTCCACTCCGTGCCAGGATTTGAAGGCTTTCTCCTCACAGCAATGTGTTGTTCCAAAATCATTCTTCCAGGAACCAGTGCAGGACCACTGCGGACCACACTTGAGCCTGCACTTCCACTCCGTGCCAGGATTTGAAGGCTTTCTCCTCACAGCAATGTGTTGTTCCAAAATCAGTCTTCCAGGAACCAGTGCAGGACCACTGCCGAACACACGCCTGCACTTCCACTCCGTGCCAGGATTTGAAGGCTTTCTCCTCACAGCAATGTGTTGTTCCAAAATCAGTCTTCCAGGAACCAGTGCAGGACCACTGCCGACCACACGCCTGCACTTCCACTCCGTGCCAGGATTTGAAGGCTTTCTCCTCACAGCAATGTGTTGTTCCAAAATCATTCTTCCAGGAACCAGTGCAGGACCACTGCGGACCACACTTGAGCCTGCACTTCCACTCCGTGCCAGGATTTGAAGGCTTTCTCCTCACAGCAATGTGTTGTTCCAAAATCAGTCTTCCAGGAACCAGTGCAGGACCACTGCCGAACACACGCCTGCACTTCCACTCCGTGCCAGGATTTGAAGGCTTTCTCCTCACAGCAATGTGTTGTTCCAAAATCAGTCTTCCAGGAACCAGTGCAGGACCACTGCCGACCACACGCCTGCACTTCCACTCCGTGCCAGGATTTGAAGGCTTTCTCCTCACAGCAATGTGTTGTTCCAAAATCATTCTTCCAGGAACCAGTGCAGGACCACTGCGGACCACACTTGAGCCTGCACTTCCACTCCGTGCCAGGATTTGAAGGCTTTCTCCTCACAGAAATGTGTTGTTCCAAAATCAGTCTTCCAGGAACCAGTGCAGGACCACTGCCGACCACACGCCTGCACTTCCACTCCGTGCCAGGATTTGAAGGCTTTCTCCTCACAGCAATGTGTTGTTCCAAAATCAGTCTTCCAGGAACCAGTGCAGGACCACTGCCGACCACACGCCTGCACTTCCACTCCGTGCCAGGATTTGAAGGCTTTCTCCTCACAGCAATGTGTTGTTCCAAAATCAGTCTTCCAGGAACCAGTGCAGGACCACTGCCGACCACACGCCTGCACTTCCACCCCGTGCCAGGATTTGAAGGCTTTCTCCTCACAGCAATGTGTTGTTCCAAAATCAGTCTTCTAGGAACCAGTGCAGGACCACAGCAGACCACACTTTAGCCCACACTTTCACAAACATGAAATGCTGGATACAGCATCCTTTATGTGCATGGAGCGTGCAGTCAAAGTGCAGCTTCATGTACTGAGCTGCTAGGGTTTGTTTAAACATGTAATCCAAAGCACTGCATTTTTCAGTGCTTCAGATGACAATATATTTAAACACACTATCCAGGTGCGCAGGTCTGTGGCCAAGATCCTGAGGATGCTCATAAAAGGGGCCTGCGCCCAAGGTGCTGCACTGAAACAGCCGAAAGTGCTACGTCCAAATGTACCGGACTGCAATGTATGAGGAGCAGTGGATGCAAGGGTGGACTGGAAACCAAAAGAGGCCCTGGAAATAATGTTCTCAGTGGCCCCATATTGCACATTTTCAGCAAGACCAAGCCTTTTCCTATGAGAAAATTGGGAAACAACATTGGTTACCAGATAAAAGAGGCCCAGGGTGCAGAGGCCTACCGGGAAATCTCCAGAGTTCCCTAGAGGTCAGTCCACGCCTGGGTGGATGGTGGTCAGGTATTTGGTTATTTATTAAGAGAATGCAGGGGTGAAGGGGACGGGGACAAAGATCTGAGTATCATCAGCAAAGATGTGCTATTTTAAGCCAAAGAGGGAAATGCGTTTGCCGAAGGATGTGGGTTTAGGATAAAGGTAAATGGGCCTAGGACTGTTCCTTGAGTATGTGCACTTGGAGGGGTGTCAGGGAGGAGGTACTGGAGTCCCATGAGATGGAAAAGGAGCGGTCAGAGAGATAGAAGGACACCCAGTCAAGCATGGTGTCCTTGAAGCCAAAGAGGGAAAGTACTTCAAAAAAGGTAGCAGGCGCTGCTCTCCAGAAAGAACATGGCATGATAACCTGTTCTGAGATGAGAGTTTGCAGCACACGCTTTTTGCTCACTGCGGACAAACACTGATATGCAAATGGTTATTTCCCATCTGTGAAAAGTACAGTGAGCAAAAAGCAGATGGCTGCGAACTCTCAAAGTGGTTAATAACCACTGAACAGGTTATCATGCCGTGTTCTTTCGAGAGAGGGGCGCCTGCTACCTTTTTTGTATTTAAAGAGGGAAAGCACCCATGCTTCTTTCCAGCTCTGCCAGGGCAGCATATCAAGCTATGGTTAGAGATCACAACGAGACTAGTGGAAGGGACCAGGTATTCATTTGTTTGGTTTGGCACAGCTCCAAATATGTGTGCACCCCGGGCCCCAAAACTCCTTGCGATTCATCTATGCAACTCCCTAATGTGCTTTAAGTGTGCCATTTGCCACAAAGTTTCCTATACGAGCACGGCTATGTACTAGTCAAAGAGTGTGTCGAGGAAAGTAGCAAACTGCAATTTAGGAGTCCGGAATATTTCTTGTTTTGGTGCCTAGGTCTAACTTCCGCCCGGTCCAAATGCTGCCTTGACAGTGGGTGTATCCTGGCAGCGTGCTTGCACACTATTGGCGGCATAGGAAGACGTTCTCATTGGTCAATGAACGCGCGGGATTGCTAGTCTCCGATGCCGCACTGCTGAACTCTTAACCTTATAATGCGGTTCTAAGCGGTCCCTTGGGCACGCGCATCTTCGAAGGGCTTGTGTCCTGCACATCTGTGTAACCAGGACCAGCTGTCCAATTCTGCAGACGCTCCCAGAAGAACACCATGACGCAACGCAAACTCTGCCAGCCAAGAATTCCAAAAATGGTGTCTGGGGGACTGGAGGGGGGTGGACACGCGCACTCCCCACGGCTGATGATAAACCCCATGCCTTTAGATTTACGGCGCTATGACGTTTGGGAGCGTTGCTGACACGCTTGTCACGGCCAAACCGCCCTGTCTATAAAGTGCCCTGTGTCACTTGTACATCTCTCCTGCCAGCAGCTGCTCAGCGGGACCGTGTGCACTGCACTGCACGCTCCCCCCTAAAAGTGGGATCGTTTCCGAACTGCGCTGTTGTTTTCAGTCCCTTCTGCTGGTAGGCTTCACTAAATGTATTTTTGAGTAAACGTTTCGCTCTCATTTTCTTGTGCGTTAAGTTACTTTCTAGAAGGCGGTCCTGGTCCTCTTTCAGCGGTCCCTATAATGAACTTGCAGAGCAGAGTATGTAGGTAAGTGTACACAGGCAACTAGAATTCCTTTTTTTCTAACCCCACCTCCAAATTAGAGCACTAAAGTGATCTAGATCAAGAAGCCATTACATGTGCCAGTCATTTAAGTTATTTTTTTAAAACTTTTTTTTGTATGCACACATGTTTCACCACTTCACATCACATTAAGGCATAATTAAATATTTAAATAAATAAGAGCAATAATAATAATAAATATCCCAGTTTAAAAAAAATCACAGATGATGCCATCACTCCAAATGAACACACCTTTTCAAAACTCCAGAGCCATTCCCCGCAAAAAAAAAACAGGTGAGGAATTCCTTCTACTATTTAAGAGAAGCAAGCCGCAGTCCTCATACTGCTGCTAAGCCATGGTTCAAGAAAGTCCTTGCATAGCGTGTCGAGAGAGACCAGGCCATTTTGCGGTTTGGGGTGGTTATGTTCCATGCTGCACGTTTCTCATTACACGGATTAGTCCAGAAGGCGATAGTAGAATTGCGCTCCCTGGAGGGCCATTCTTTAGTCTCCCATGGCTTTCTACATAGTGATTTGCAAAGTTGCCATACCATGGGCCCATACCCAGTTAGACAGCGGAGGTAAAACAAGTGGTATTAAAATTCTGCCTGTTTTACCACTCTTCCTACCTATGGGCTTGGGGATTCCCAAATCCCCAAAATCGGCCTCCTTTGGTGGTAATGCAGAATGATCAGATGTAGTCTTATCGCCCCTCGCCTATAAAGTGCTATGGGAGATCAGAATGGGAAGTAAAAGAACCCAGCACGGCCCGGTAAATCACAGTCACTGCATTCAGTAATGGCAGTGAATGTGAGCTCTAGTACCAGAGGTAAGCACCAATCATGTAATTTATTTCTTTATTTACTTTTTTAAAGCGCTCACAGAGCCCAGGGGCATCGAGGCGCTGTTACAGGAATATGTCTTAGTTGAGTATTTATAACGCGCTTAACACCCGGAGGTTTCTAAGCGCGGACCCTGGGATCGAACTTGTGTTGCTTTGTGTCATCTTGTCTCCAACGCGAGCACGTTGCAACTGAGCTATCCTCCCGGGATGTAATGAAGCCCTATGTCTCCTTTCTTGCTAGTCATCTTTCACACCCTTACTCCTAGCCAGTGCAATACAAAGCATGCAGCGAAGTGTACAAAAAAAGTAGTGAAACCATGCCCCCCTCGGCCATTGCCCCGTGCCCTCCCTTGCCATGCCTCCCTGTGCGCACACCTCCCTCGGTCTCCCACTCCAATACAAACCCCATCCTCGGCGCCTCTCTTCCACACCACTGCCCAACGCAACCAAGACGGAAAGAAAAACGTAGAAAGAAAATGCGCCTTAAAACGACAACCGTAACTTTGTTTGGGCCCACCATTCCCACTTCTTAAGGGACGTGAGAAAGACTATACCTCTGCCCCACACACACACACATCCGTGCTTCCTGCAATTTAACATCAATTGGGCTTACATTCAGAAAATAAACTCGGATTACTGCCGGAGTAATATTCTCGGCTCGGAAATTGGCGTTATGCTCCATGCAGGCAATCATTTAAATAAAAAGAAGCAAACCTGTGTCTGCAAGATACCTCAGTGAGCTATAGGCATTACTGCATTCCCCTTTTCACACAGTATAAGCACAGGTTATATAGTAGCTGGTTATTATTTAAAATAAACTAAATAGCCCTCCAACCGTACTAAATGTGCTCTCTGTGTGGTGCAAAGCCCTGGGTGCCGGTGCTGAGCCGCCTATCTAGGGTGAGGGGACGAGAGAGGCTGACCCTATCGCTCAATCAAAAAAACACCCAAAATTGGATTTAAAAGAGACACATCGCATTGTGACCAATGTGTTGAGTTCTAGCAGGAACCTAGGCTACTTTAACTGTCCAGCTTATTCAAACTCCCCAAAACTTTAAAAACATGAACTCATAAAAATGTGAACAGTATCTGTGCACATTAAATGATCGGGTGTTCCATTATTGTAGGGAAATGCCCTCACCCTAGATAGGCGGCTCACCACCGGCACCTGGGGCTTTGCACCAGACCAACGGCACAGTTACTATTGAATGCAAATATATGCTAAATAATAACCAGCCAATATAACCTGTACTGTTACTATGTGAACAAGTTTGGGATCGAGTACAGGGTATGATACCCATCCCCAGCCCCCCTGTGTGTTTATTATCACAGCATTCCCAGTAGGAAAACAGCATGAATGTCCTTTTTCGTAATGGGTCGCTCTGTATTCTAGACGGCCTCTATGTTGCATGTCTGGGGCAATATCTGCCCATGTATTTGACTGGTGATCTTGCTAAGGGGCACTTGGTGGGATTCATCATAACCCTGGCCTGTCTGAGCTGATTACAGACTGTGGTAAGATGCTTTATGTGGTCTCCTTAGGATGTGCTGTAGATGACTATATCATCCAAACAGGTGGCAGCAAATGTCCGACTAGAAGTCAGGTGATCCATTAAGTGGTGGCAGGTTGCGGGTTTTAATCTGATGATTCTTCTTTGGGTGAGGGTTTTATGATTTTATGTACTACCCCTTTCACTCTTCCCGGCTTGTGGGGAGAACACAGGGTTTCTCCCTGGCAACCTGACCAGTTCGTCATAGTTAGATAAGAGGACACCAGCTGGAAGGGCTACCCCCAAGGTCGGATTGGCCCCTCGGCCTTTCGGCCCGTGGCCGGGCCGAAATCGTCCCTGGGGAGTTGGGGGGCAGTTTCTGGCCACGTCTGGGGCCGTTTTGAAAAAAAAATGGAATTTATTTTTTTATCATTTATTTTTGATTTTTTTTTTCTTTTCAAAAAGCCTTTCATCCTTCTTAGGTCGATATATGAGTACCAACACAGGTTGGGTGATATTGTATGCATATTTGTTGAATAAAAAAGAGCTTAAGCGTAAGTGCTATACAATAGCATATCATTTGGCCTTGGACGTCTGCTTGGATTCACAGTAAATTTGACAATATGGATCTATACACACAGATCTTAATGATCCATTCTTGTATGAAATTTATATCACGTTAGTGAAATCATAACCACATTTTTCGTAGTGTACTTAGGAACAATGCCATTTGATGCCACTTCCTGTTTTGTCAAGGGGTGAAAGGTCATGTTTCATCGCTTCCCGGAATGTCACTTTGGGGTGGGGTCAAAAGATATCACTTCCTGTTGATGTCATCAGAGGCCAAGGGCCGTGAGGTGAGGGGTGGGCCATTTTTTTTTGGGAGATCGGGCCTATTTCTTGTCCCAGTCCGACCCTGGCTACCCCTTGAACACGAGTTGGTAGTTGAGTCTCCCTGGTGTTATTTTCATATAGTATCAGGAGTTTGGGATTGCTGTTCGCTCGCCATGCCTTTTATTTATGATTATGATATAGATGGAAAGGCTTCCTTCTATCAGCTTGCTGGACCTTGTATATATTCAACACTACTTCAGTGATGACATATGGTCTGTGCCATTTGGCAAGTCGTTTTTTGCGTTGTGGGAAGCAGGTCCATGACTTAATCTTCCGCCTAGAAGACACGTTGACCGGCATTTTTTTTTTATTGGCCTTCTCCTAGGAACTCTGAGACACTTGTAGATGTTCCTTAACCATCTTCCTGACCTTCCCAATACATTCCCTCATATTCTAATTCATAGGATGTTCGCTGTTCTGCAGACTCCCTGGTCCTTTCCATTCCTCGTGTGGGATATCCAACACGTCTCTTGGATTTCTGCCACATACAAGTTCAAATGGGGAAAACTCTGGAGGATTGGGGTGTCTTTCACACTGCAAATCACTCCAAAGGAATGAGATCGCCCCAATTCTTCCCATCCTCTGCGACCAACTCCTGAGGTTGTCCTTCTCCGCTATGAATGGTGCCCCGGTGAATGTCTCTTAGGAACTTACCCCAGGCTACCCAAATTCAAACACACAATGAAACTCATGGACATAGCATGTGTGCTAGTCAAAAGGACCATTGCAATGGCCTGGAAACGACCTGCTAGCCCACAACACAACACATGGTACAGAGAATTGGAGCGTTGGGTGGATGCCGAAACTAAAGCTTGGGAGGACGGTGTCGCCAGATCCCCAGAAGATTCAAGTGTGGCGCTGGACGCCTGGAAGGAACTAACGTGGAGCATGTTTCACCCCTCTCATGATAAGCCCCCGTGAACATGTCCACCCAGATGTCACTGGAACTCATCACCCACAGCAACGCCTGTGGTGAGATACACATGGGGTCCAGGTTGGGCCCTCCTGCTCTCCCTCCCCCCTAGCCACTCACGCTTGCCCCTACACTGGAACTGTTCGCACCAAACTATATTGTCAAACAAAACTATATTGTCAAACACATGGAGACAGTTAATGTTGTTCTTTCTTTGAAAGTTGCTGATTTGTTACATGTTGCCTTCAGACTTGCAAATAACAGTATGCTAACTATGACATGCTAAAGTTGTAACCATAGCAAAATGGCAATAAAGAAATTTAAAAATAAAAAAAATACAAAAAGTGCTTCACCAGCCCATCAGTCTGAGGGTGATGACCAGATATTCTCAAAGTCTTGATTCTAATCAGATCTTTCATCTCGTACATCAATTTTGACAGGAAGCTACTTCGTTGGACAGGGAGGATTTTTTGTTGGGAAGCCGACTTGGGTAAAATCTTAGCACCTTGAGGATTGTCTTCGTCATGTTACTTCTAAAAAAAAGGCTTCTGTGTATCGGGTAGCATAGCCAAGAATCATCAAGGCACTGGTGCCAACATTAAAGTAATGGTCGGCCAGTTCTAATTTTGACACAATCTTACCATTAGTTCCTTCTGGCAATTCCACCTTTAACCCTGTCTTAACACAACTCCCTCTACATCTCTGTTTAGTATCCAGCTGCCCTTAGAGTGACCCTCAGAGGGATTTGGGTCATCTTGATCAGGCAAACTATCATCAGCATTACTTTTGGTTGTGGGTGACCTTTGTGTCAGGGTCAAGAGAATCCCATGATGACACCACGTTTCAAAGATAGCCTCAACAACACACCAAATCTCGTAGACTGTTCAAGAGTTTTTATTTGTCTAGATGTCAGGTGGCCACCCCTCTATTTCTAATCTAGAGATGGGCATTCCATCCCCAACTCAGACAGCCATCAGCCCCAAGATCATTACTAGAGGTCACCAACCCATACTGTCTAAAGCCTTCCTGATTGTGATGATGGCTTAAAGGCAAACGCCTTATCTATCTAGTCTCCCTCAGGAAACAATCTAGCTGAACCCTGCTCTACCATTACCCCTGATGTCTATTGTTGCATCAGGGGTGCCTCCCGCACACTCTAATTCCTCTGACTCTTCTCCTGCCATGCTCAATTATGCCTCTCCCTGAGTCTTACTATCACCTTCCCTCTCTATTACCACACTTCCACCTTCCTACTCCAGCCACCATCTTCTCTCTCTCCCCGTACCACTTCCTCTTCTATTCCTTCCTAAAATGGTCCTCAGCCAGTAGAGTAGTAGGCAGTAAGATCGGAGGGTGTAGGCAAGTAGTAACTGTCTTGGTCTTGCTGCGGGGTCCCAAAATGTAGAATTGACTGTTTGCGTGAATGATTGGTTGAAGCAGTCTGCTCCCCGCACCTGTGCATTTGCATTCTTGGGGCTCATTAAGGCCCAAGGTCTGATGCTTGCCGAAACTAGAAGTACACACTTGCTGTGCCTATCTATCAATGTTGCATTCACAGCCAACGACTAATCAAGGTGGCTTACGTAGCTTTCAGGTGCAGAGTTGCACCTCAGACCCTACTCACCACCCGGGCGTCTCTTAGTCGGCCCACCCCGCCTCTGCTGATACCGTCCATGGCCCACTCATGCAGGGCTTCGGCAAGTCCCCATACACTATTACCACATAACCCTCCATAGACCTATCCATGAGCACTAGCCGAACCATGACTAATCTCTCCTCTTTAGCCCTATCACACACTCCCATGTCAGCAGCTAATCAGACACAAATTGCTGTAGTCTATCTTGGGCTCTTCGCTATGTATACCATAATCCTGCATTTACAGGGGTGTTGCTAGGGCTGGAAAAGATCTGGGGCTACGCTAATGTCAGGACTGTCTGGACTTGGGGCTAACTAGCCTTTTGGTTGTAGCCCCTGAGCTTCTATCTGGGACTTCAACCAAAAGACCGGGGGCTATAGCCCCCTTAGCACCCCCCTCCCCCAGCAACGCCTCTGAATAGAAAGCAGATTGGCACACAGAAGTCATGTTCTTGTGACCTGCACCCACCAACACCAGAGTTTTTGCATCTGCCTCGCCCACTAATGAAACCCCCCACCCGTTTTTTGTACAGAGCCTTGCACAGCAAGGCCATCAATAGTGGCAAAAGCGTGCTATACAAGACAACTTACATTACATCAAATTACATTTGTAATTGTTCTTTTTGTTCTGCCTCTGAATGTTAAAGTAAAGCAAATGAAGCATACTATTTGCCCGTGTGTTTCTAACAGAATCAGAACTCCTTTATATTAAAGGATAGTTCCGGGACTTTTTTTTTATTGTCCCTACGGGTCGGCCATGTGTTTGTAAGCATAAATCGGTAGATCGTAGGAAACTTTCCTATGGACCTTACCCGACTTTTCGCCCATTATCGCACTCGAAATCAGCCTCCATTTTGTGATAATCCTATCATTCCGCCGCATCGACCTGGCTCACCTGCCTTTGCGGCACTAAATCAAATCCCCCGCCCCTGGGCCTGACATCAGCAGACGCGTACTGCCCATTTCAAGCACGTCTCGTGTCAACAATCGCTGCGCCTCAGCTATTGACGTGTTGCCATGGAAATGGCAGGACGCCTCTTTCCCCAATAAGTATAAACAGACCGTTTCACAACACACAGCAGCAGATTTTCGATTCCATTCCTCTCTCTGTGTTACTTTGAGTATTCTGTGACTCGTTTCAGTGCTCTGGTCAGCTACCTTCGCCGCTTGTAGCCCGTGTGAACACCTGTACCATCTCTGTAAATTATTTTACTATCTTTACCGCACAATGGCCACAATAATGCCGTATATGTACGAGCCCGAGTACACCGAGGAAGAACTACTGGAAAGTCAAGCACGCGAAAACGATGGGGATTCGGACGGCAGTTGGGAGGACCAGTCAACGGATGAAGAGCCTGGACCATGTCGCATGGACGGCGTCTCCACCTGGTGCACGTGCAATCGGTGCGAGCTAATGCCAACTGAGGAGGAGAACTGCTGCTGCCGTGAAAATTCCGGGTGCTTGGCCTACATTTCGGAAAGCGAGCAAAGTCTGCAGGAAGGCGAGCAAAGTCCGCAATGCATCACCGAGCTGCCAGAGTTCAGGGAAGCCTGCCTCTCACGGACCGTGTTGAGGATGATGATGGTGCTTATGCACGAACTTCGCGGCACTGTTCGTCCGCGTAATCCGAGTAACGAGTAAGTATACTCTGTTTGTGATGTCAGTGATGCCACCACTATTTCATGGTCGTCTCCCACATATAAAATTACATTTACATATCATTCGAACGCATGTAAATTTGTTCCATATAGTGCATTTTCTAGATATAATTTTTTTCTAAGAAAAATGACATGTGTTACCTGAATCGACATTGATAAGAAAGTTTGGTCAGTTTAATACAGTTTGCATCTTTTTTTTTCACAGGTGGTACAGGCTGGTGGCCTATCGTTGCTTCACTTGGTGGCTTCACGGGAGGCTCGGACACCGCGTTCGGAGAGTAATACCTGCCTGTGCGGTACTTGCCATTAGACAACATTTCCCCAGTGACAGTGGACAATACCGCGGATTTTCCCTCGATGTGCTGCAACCTCAACTTTACAATGTGTAATGTTTATTATTTATGTTTAATTAAAATCTAAAATAAAGCCCAACATATATTTTAACAATGGTTGTTTTGATTTTTTAAATGAATCTAGTGTATATTCTCCTGGGAGGGTGAGGTATTTATAAACTCACCCCCCTGCATTCCATGTAGTAGATAGATCCTGCAGCCATCCTCTTACATTCAGTTAGATGGCCTCTCCTTGGTGAGGCCCTGCGGCAAACTGGTCTTGTCTGCACGACCACCGCCCCGATCCACCCCCGCCCTATCAAAGGCAGTTCGCACCGGGGTACTTGTGCTGGCAAGTGGAGCTGTCAGGGAGCGATAAAGGCCAAGAGGTGCCAAAGACCATGTACACTTCAAAGTGGTCTATAGAGCATGGGTTGTTGTTCCCATGTCTACCTACAGACCCCGTGTCTCCTGCCAAGCATCCCCCCTCACGCTGGACGGCCCCCTGCAATCCACATAAGTGTGTCTCCATTCACGAGTCTTCCTGTGTCTTGTCTGCACGACCACCGCCCCGATCCACCCCCCGCCCTATCAAAGGCAGTTCGCACCGGGGTACTTGTGCTGGCAAGTGGAGCTGTCAGGGAGCGATAAAGGCCAAGAGGTGCCAAAGACCATGTACACTTCAAAGTGGTCTATAGAGCATGGGTTGTTGTTCCCATGTCTACCTACAGACCCCGTGTCTCCTGCCAAGCATCCCCCCTCACGCTGGACGGCCCCCTGCAATCCACATAAGTGTGTCTCCATTCACGAGTCTTCCTGTGTCTTGTCTGCACGACCACCGCCCCGATCCACCCCCCGCCCTATCAAAGGCAGTTCGCACCGGGGTACTTGTGCTGGCAAGTGGAGCTGTCAGGGAGCGATAAAGGCCAAGAGGTGCCAAAGACCATGTACACTTCAAAGTGGTCTATAGAGCATGGGTTGTTGTTCCCATGTCTACCTACAGACCCCGTGTCTCCTGCCAAGCATCCCCCCTCACGCTGGACGGCCCCCTGCAATCCACATAAGTGTGTCTCCATTCACGAGTCTTCCTGTGTCTTGTCTGCACGACCACCGCCCCGATCCACCCCCCGCCCTATCAAAGGCAGTTCGCACCGGGGTACTTGTGCTGGCAAGTGGAGCTGTCAGGGAGCGATAAAGGCCAAGAGGTGCCAAAGACCATGTACACTTCAAAGTGGTCTATAGAGCATGGGTTGTTGTTCCCATGTCTACCTACAGACCCCGTGTCTCCTGCCAAGCATCCCCCCTCACGCTGGACGGCCCCCTGCAGACCGCATAATGCCACGACATATACACGTCATTCATTCACAAACACACCCCTGTTTCGAATTCTTTATAACCCACTTCATATTTCTAATGAGAACTTCTTTGCGCTTTGCTAGTCAACCCGTGAAGGTGCTGGTTATCTGCTCTTCGTCTCTGTGAACTTCCGTGACCACTTTGAGCAAACTCGTCAGCTTGCAACCTGTGAACTGCTCCCTGTTCTACGACAAGAAACTACTCTGATCCCTGCATCTAACTGTTTGTTCGTCAAGGTAAGTCCATGTACCATAATCATTTTGCGTCCAATTTTTTAATTTATATCTATTTGCTAGTAGTCATCAAATTGCATCCATGTTTTCTTTTCGTTCACGACAGTACATGCAAGGAACTAGTCACATGTTCTGAGTTTAGTCAAATTACTTTTTCTATTTTTTGAAAGTTATTGAAATACTTATCCGCATGTGAATAACGTGTATAGTTCCAAGAACCAAAACGGACCTTGCATTGAACCTTTTATGTGTCATTTAATGTTTTAACACATTGGTATTCATAGAGAATTGTTGATCTTTACTTTTCAGAACTTTCCATAATGCCTGCCTGTTCCATTGGCGGTTGCCCTTCGAAGACCCATAACAAATCTGAAGGTACTATAATGCATGTTTTCCCTAAGACAATAGATCAGATAAGAGAATGGGTCCGATATTGCGGATATCCAGCCTCTGAGATAGAAAGTAGAGTCCTAGAAGTCTTTGCGGACAAGAGGGGTGATCGATACCGCATCTGCAGCAGGCACTTTAGCCCAGACATGTACTCCACATCATTGCTAATAAGGACGAAAACACCGCGAGCGAGGCGAAAATTGCTCTCAACCGCTATTCCCACTCTATTCGTCCACATCCCTCCACTGGTGAGTCAAGTTTACGTATTTATCTCTCGGCATTGCGGTAGTGTGTAGCATTAGCTAACAATAATTTCCCCATTTATGTATCCACTCAATATGAAGGCTGAAGATTCTCCATCCGTGTCGTTATTGCAGTCATCAGCCACTTCAAGCGCCTATCGGGTAATCTTACTTAGCTATTCTGACACTGACTTGTTTTAGGCATGTAAATCAATAGTTTTAATTGATCGTGTAATTATTTTACCTAATGGTACACCACAGTACTCGTCCTCTAGTCTTTGTTTTCAGTTATAATTATTGTTATCCAAAATAATGCAAGTACTGTCTTTCAGGGAGATGCTGAGGAGTCCAACGCATTGACGACAACCGTAGATGTCACTCAGATGCTCGAGGTACGTTTCCGGACAGTTCCATCGATGGAGATCATCAGATCTTGCATTCTTGTAGCGTGATTGTTACACACAATGTTTCTTTCGTTTTTAGCCATTGGTATGTCCTTCTGTCGTCGCCCTCCTATGTGTCTTCTTTTTTCAATATTGTGTTCATTACTAATGAAAGTCCTATGTTTCAGGGAGTCGATGGAGCATTAGTCCAAGAGGAAGGGGGAGCATGCAGTTACGGGTCGGCGCAACAGCTTGCAGAAGTGTGCACCGCAGTTACAGCGTCCCTTGATGTTCTTATGCATTTCGAGGTATGGATACTGACAGATCAATCATGCGAGATCAAATGACGTGATTACATCCGCTATACTTCCTTCTTTATTAACGCAAGTACTATGTTTCAGGGAGCTGACGGAGCTTCTTCAACAAGAACATCACCCCTAGTAGTTGATGCAGATCTCTGGGTGGTGACACTTCCAACGATGGAGCAAATCGAATCATATTTAGATATCCATTATTTATTTTAGACAACTGATCATTTGTGCAGGTCTATTTAGATGAGCCGTTGACGCCTGCAGAAAGTTTATGTTCTTTTAAACAAAATACAAAACCATACTAATGCAATTACTGTGTTTCAGGGAGTTGCTGAAGCCTCATCTTCAATAATATCATCAATGGAAGTCTATGCGGAGCCCGAGGTATGGATCTTGACAGTTCAATCTAACTAGATCAACAATGCGTGAACTATTGTCGTTTGAATGTTCTACACAATGCGTTCATTCGTGTTTTGCTATTGAGATGTACGTATGGGTATTGGTCCCCAAGTACATTTTGTGTTTTCAATATTATTATACATACTAATGAAAGTTCTATGTTTCAGCGAGTCGATGGAGCCTCAGTGAGTGATGGATGTGCTTATCATGAAAGTATAGTCGTTGCAGCGCGAGAGGAAGTGGAGACATGCACACACGAGTCGGAGCAACAGCGTCCAGATGTTGAAGTTCGAGGAAAGAAAGTTTCAAAGAAAAGAAAGCAAAAGAAGGTTAGTGTCCTGTTCACTATATTATGTTGTCTTTCACTGTCAATAGTTCAATACTGTAAGTTGTGTTTAAACTGAACATCCCTTTTCTAATCTGTCCTCTAGTTGCGAGTGGGTGTAAGAACTAGATCTACACAGACAGTGAAGCGAACGAGAGATGTTGCTTGTCAAACCTTTTGGCAGGGACTTGAGACTGGAGATGCATCGTGCCAATGGGAAGAATATGAAGTGATTGACAACGGAGCTATACCACCACCAGCCATTGATAGTGAATGTCCTCCTGGTAGTTTGGATGCAGTCGTAGATCAATTCACAGAATCCACACCCGCAAAAAATAAGAGCACGCGAAAGTTGAAGACATTGTTTTTTTCTCCCATCTCCGGACAAGGAACAGATGTTGCAATGGAAGAGAATGAAGTGGACGACAATGAAACACCATCAATATCACTCAGCATAGCGGAAGACGATATCAGAGATTGTACCTTTCATGCGAGTGACATGTCCTCAACGTTACAGGCCGAACCAGCTGGGATGCAGAGTGACAGTATAAGGAAAGAGGCCAAATTCATTGTATTCGATAGCTGTTTGATGGATATTATTATGATGATGAAATGTGGGCATTGGGTTGGTGGGGAAGTATGTGGGGAGCCATTGATTAATGTGACTCGTGCAATTCGAGGCACTAACCTTAAAATACATGCCACCTGTACACAATATCATCCGTTCGCATGGTCTGCACAACCCATGCTGGGGCAACTGCCAGCAGGCAATCTACTTTGTGCAGCGGCCGCACTTTTTAGTGGTTCAAGTTTTAAAAAGTTACAGTATTTCTTTCAGTTTGTGGGAATCCATTTCATTGCGAAAAGTCAGTTCTACAAATACCAAACCGATTATCTATTTCCAGCCATCAGCGAAGCTTGGAGAATGGAAAAAATGTCAATGGAAAGTACATTCGCGGGCAAACGCTTCAGGCTAGCCGGTGATGGACAATGCGACAGTCCAGGATTTTCAGCCAAGTACTGCACCTACCACTTTCAGGACATGGAAAGTAAGAAAATTGTGAGTTCGTTGGTCGTGCAGGTGTCACAAAGTACATCCTCAGTGGCCATGGAGAAAGTTGGCTTTGTAGCATCATTGCAAGAACTACAATCGCGGGGAATGGTGATCGACCTGATAGCCACGGACAGACACGTTTCAATTGCCAAGACAATGAGAGAACAGTACAAAAATATAAATCACCAATTTGACGTTTGGCATCTTGCAAAATCAATCAATAAAAAATTGTCGGCTGCAGGAAAAAAAAAAGATATGCAAGGTATTTCACAGTGGTCCAAGTCAATCAGCAACCATCTTTGGTGGAGCTCAAAAACATGTGAAGGGTCGTTGGAAATTCTACTGGAAAAATGGCGGTCAGTAATGTTGCACTGTAGCAACGTACATCGATGGTCGACAAATGAGCATTTCCACAAATGTGAACATGGCCATTTGTCCACAGAGGAGGCACGGAAGAAGAAGTGGTTGATTCCTTCATCACCCACTCACAAGGCCATTGAAAAGATTGTATTTGATAAAACTATAACAAGAGATTTGAGGGGACTCACGGAATTCTGCCACACAGGAGATTTGGAGGTGTTCCACAATATGTGCCTAAAGTACAGGCCCAAAAGATTGCATTTTGGCATGGAAGGCATGATAAATCGGACTCTTCTAGCGGTCTTGGCACATAACCATAATGTTGGCCGTCAACAAAGTAGGACGACCGGAACTTTAGGGACGCTTCGCTACAATAAGGCCTTCACTAAAAGAAGTAAACAATGGGTGATCAAACCAGTGTTTGAGGATATGCAATATGAGTTTATTGAGAGACTTATCGTAGATGTCCTCGATAGGCACATACATGGAGTGGTGAACGAACCTATGCAGGGGACAACTGCATTGCCACCCAACATTGCCTCTGTTCCATGTCCACCTAAAGCAGAGCTCATTGAGAAATACACATCACGGTTTAAATGATTGTAATTCGATTGTCTGTTCTCTCGAGTCTCCTCATGTTGCAGGCCCATTGCAATTAAACCAAACAGTAATATAAATCATTTTTACAAAAATTATAGAATGTTTCCGTATTACAAACACATGGCCGACCCATAGGGACAATAAAAAAAAAAAGGCACGCAGACAAGATGCCCTTACACTAACTGGAGCTAACTAGAAATGTGTGCTCGCTCAAAGTGAAGGTCAGCTGCTTTGATGTTTTGCTCGGGTGGCGGAACGGCCCACGACCCAATATAAGGTTCTATTGTGATTTGACCTTGACAGGCCGGGACCATCCTGAAAGACTAAGAAAAGATAATGAATAAAATTTCAGAAACGAAACGATGAGCCACGTTCATTAGAAGAAGTAACGTCGGCAAAGAAGGAGTGGTGTTTCGGGTCTGCCCTACACAGAGACACAATGGAAAATGCAAATATAATGTAAGTAACTTTTGATGAGTTTATACCGCAATTTCATTACTATACAGTGGCTTTAAAGACGGGTTCAGTTGTACTTGTTCGTTCTATGTGGCATAGTGTTTTCTACCGTGCACTATCTGGAGGAGAAACATCTGCTTTTACTGAAGCACCTCAAAACCTTCCTCTTTGCTTCTGCTTTCTCTCTCCCTCTCCCCTGCTACAACTGGTCCACTGTCTGCGACCTCGGTCCTGGGCCCTTCCACTCTCCACCTGCACTGCCTCCCTGTCAACCCCTGCACTGGGGGACTGTCTCAGTATCCTACAGCCCCCCCTTCCCAGCACTTGTTCTGCACTTACCTTGCACTTGCCACCAGCTGGCCCTATTTATTTATTATTTTATGCTACTTACCTTGTACTCCACTCCCCCCCCCTCCATGCCTCGCCACGCCTTTAAACACTTGTGTACACCCAGTAGCGCTGTCCTCGCTATGAAATGAATAATTTTAATAAGGATCTGATGGTGAGACTAATTTCATTTTTTATGTTTTTAGGTACATCATTCACTACTGTCTGTGTCACGAGTACCAGACACCGGCGGACGGCTTCTACAGCCGCCAGTTGCTTCTCCGCGTGAACAACGTTACCACCCTGACCATTTTATGGGACGATCGCCAAGTACAAGTATGCCCTTACGCGGTACTAACGGTTAGATGCAACATACCTACCGTTGTGGTGGCCTAGTGCCTCGTTGTTGGAACAGCCATGCGATTATCAGTGCGACAGAAGAGCTTATTTTTATCGTAAACCAACACCCTGTGTACTGCACACGAACATCGCTTCCCTCAAGACGAACTAATTTGGATCGAGAGCAAAGAAAAATGCAAATCGCTGAATATTCTCTAAACATTTGATGTCCAATAAACGTACTTTGCCAAATGTACAATCTTGCCGTTTGCTTTTAAACCACGGTTTCACATTCCGAATTGTGGTGCTGTATTGTGAGATGCTCTAAGACCCTGTGTACAGCAAAGGACCATCGCGTTCCTCAATACGAACTTTTTGGAACATGAGCAAATAAAAATGCAAATCGCTGAATATTCTCTAAACATTTGATGTCAAATAAATGTACTTTACCACATTTACAATCTTGCGGTTTGATTTCAAAGTACAGTTTCATATTCCGAATTGTGGTGCGCTGTATTGTGAGCTGATCTGTGTTGATTTCCGGGGTCTGTGTGGAGTCGCGTAGAAGACGCCTGGGCGCGTTTGCCTACGCAGCTCAGTCACGTCACGGATAGAGGCGGGGAATATGAATGTTTTGATAAAGTCTGTTTCAGGGGCGGGGGATTTGATTTAGTGCCGCAAAGGCAGGTGAGCCAGGTCGATGCGGCGGAATGATAGGATTATCACAAAATGGAGGCTGATTTCGAGTGCGATAATGGGCGAAAAGTCGGGTAAGGTCCATAGGAAAGTTTCCTACGATCTACCGATTTATGCTTACAAACACATGGCCGACCCGTAGGGACAATAAAAAAAAAGTCCCGGAACTATCCTTTAACAAATGCTGGGCATTCATATTACATTTGAAATGCAGCTGTGTAATTATAGATGTGTCCATTTTAGGAGGGCCACAGATATGAAAATAGTTTAATTAAAGAAATGTAAAGAAAATTCAGTAAGAAGACGTGTGAGTATTTTCTTTGGGGAAGGACGTCAAGTCACATTTTTCCAAGTTAAAGGTTGTTGTGGTTTGAAAAGTGGAGGACCTGCTCCCTCAGAGCTTAGGTGCAAGTCCTGGCTCCGAGACTGGTGCACCAATAGAAGGCAGTGAGCCGACCTCAAACGAAGTCTGAGTTTAGGAAATCTATGCAGGATAATACATGCTGGTTTTTTCACGCAAGCAAGAATAAGAACTCTTGCATTTCTGCATGACTTGAAACTTAATGAGAGCAATCTATGTACATAAAATTTAATTTGAAAACATTGCAAATACATCTAAGAAAACATATGTAACCCCAATTGTGGGTATGACAATCCTGAATCAACTGAGTTAATGACTTTCCTCACAATTGTGTTTATGTATGGTGTTATTCCTTTTGTTATTGCTCTTGGGTTTCATAACTTTATTGTGTTATTGTTTGATTCTACACATTTGACTTTAGCTTTTTTCCTTGTAAATTTTTAGACAAAACTTGATCTTTTTGTTTTACTTAAGAATTTGATTTATTATTAATGTTGATATGGATTTAATTGTTATTTGCTTCCTCTTTTTTATTGTAATTCTAATTTTATGAATAATATATTGTAAAGTTGATTTATATCTGCTATATCAATAAAAAAACAAAAAAAAAGAAATGAGCACAAGAACTACTTCCTTTCCTGCTGCTGCTGCTGTGCCATTGTAACCGCAACCACATTCAAGAAAGTTGCCCCTTTGACCAAGGGATGGAGACAAAATGTTGGTTGCCTTTCTATCAGGCAGGCCGAGCCAAGAAGGGATGCAATCAGGCACCCATGTAGACAGGGAGCATAGGTGCCTTGCTCCAGACAGTTGCTCAGGCAACAAGGGAAGAAGGAGACTGTGAGGGAACCAAGCGCCAAGGAGGAGAATAGTTGGGAAACTGCAGGAAGTGTGGGAGCAAACATGGGGGGCCTCCCCAGCAATGTTGCAGTGTTTGCCTACCCATTGAGGCGATATATAATCCTGCCTTGTCTAAACTAAAACTGCACAAGGAGAAGATGCTGCGGAAAATGAGGAGTGCAAAATGGAACTGTCCGCAGGCCTGCCTACATCCCTGCAGAGACATACGGAGAAGAACCTGCTCCCTGCTTGAAACGAAGATGCGATTACTTATGGCGAGCACATCAGTGACAACATGCCTACTGCTCTGCAGGAGTACAGGAACGAGAAGTGGCTAAATCGCCTACTCTGCACCACACTACTACTACTAAACCACCAGTGACCCCAATCATAAAGGTGAAACAGGCCCAGCCTCATGGGTCTGCCTCCTTCACCTCATTTGTGCACCCAGGCAGAGGGAAGGCTATACTATTCATGTGGGGTGTGAGCTAGCACAGATGAAACATAAACAACAATAGTACGGTGGTACCAAAACAAAAGAATTCCCAACCATGGTTCTATAAACATAGGATTTTTATACAAACAAAAATGCACACAATCAATAAAAACACTACTGGCGCAATCATGTAAGAGAAAACAGAGAAATTTGTCTTCAAAGTAAAGGGCACTCTGGGTTGGAAGACAGGGGTGCTCAGCCAAAGATTTAAGCAGCGAAATGTGCTAATGAAGAGGTCTTTAAAAAGGTAGAGGGCGGCTTAAAAATCAGTTACATTAAGGTGGACTGTGCGACAGGCCCTTTACAAATACCTTGAGCCAGACATTTTGACATCGAAGCGGGAGTCTGGGTGCTTTCGGCGCTGGACCAGGGTCAAGTCGAGGAGTGGTGGTGACAGGTTCCAATGGTGCAGTGCTGTTCACCAGTGGTGAGGGCTTTTGGGTTCAACATGCTTAGGACTGCAGGTGATGCAGGGTCAGTGGTGCTGAAAGACTCAACAGCGTTGGTTGCAGAGTAGCAGAAACTGGCTATTGACGAGCATGCCTGGCTGGCTCAACATAGCACCAGGAGTACTGCAGCAGCAATTACTTGGAGTTTGAAGAAGCTGATGACCATGCAGTGGTGTCAAGTTGAGGGTTCAAATAATTTATGTGTATTTGCTTGAAGAACAAGCATGTCAGTTTCAATCAGAAATTACTTACAATAACACATTTACAGATGGTGGAAGCATTCGCATGAAGGATGCCTGTATAATAGCATAAAGATAAGAACAAGAGGTGAGCCAGTTTATGAGGGTGTACAACATTACAACATACATACCAGGTACAAAATAAAACAAACAAACAACATGTATATAAGAAAACAGGTGATTTACAAAGGTAACATTAACCTAAGGGGGCAAGTGCTTCAAACTAAAGAGGAGTACTAATTAAATATAAAAAATTACCTTTTTTAGCATCACTGGAGGAAGTGGGGACAGAGGGACCTCCCTCTTTAACAAGTAAGCGAAGTTAAAGCAGGAATTTGTAGCGATCCACAGTAGGGTGGCTTTGATTGTTATGCACAGCAGGTTTCAGATCAGCAGGGCGAGAAAAAGAGAAAGAAAAGAAGCGAGAGGTGGCACAGGGAGGGTTGAGTGCAGAGCAGGATCCGAGGGAGCAAGATGGTGATTAAACTAAGATACAAGAAGAGCAAGACCATTGGTAGCTTTGTAGAATAGGAGAAGGAACTTGAAAAGAGAGTGGTTGTGCATGGAAAGCCAACCAGCATATTGTTGGTACTTAGAGAGAGGTGGGAGAAGATCTGGGTAGATTGTAGAGAGTGCAAAGTTGAGGTCTTTGTTTAGAGGCATGGAGGAGTGGAGAGGAAGGCCAATGTAGCAGTAGTGCAGTTTGCTGGGCACAAGCGTGGAGATTACAGAGTTTTTGTAGAGTGGTTAGTAAGAAAAAGACAAATGTTGAGGAGGTTAATACAAGTAACAGAGGCAGTGGTAGTAATGAATTGTTGCAGTTGCATGTCGCTATCAAAGATGACCCCCAAGATTGTGAGCCTTGGGTGAGGGAGCAAGGAGGTCAGGTAGGAAGGACCTTTTTTTTTTAAAGATTTCAGACCCGGGGATTGAACCTGTGTTGCTTCGTGTCGTCTTGCTTCCAAGGCAAGCACGTTGCCGCTGAGCTATCTTCCCGGAACAATATATAGAGGGCGATAGGAGGCTTTCCCACTAGGGCAGAATTTGAGTATGCCCTGCTTAGATTGAAGTAAACATGAGATGGCCACGGTCAAGGAAGAGGGGGAAGATCTCCAAGGGAACGTTTTGGCAGCCACTGTGGCCAACAAAAGGGAGAAAGAACTCTTTGGAATGTGGCTGATTGATATGGAGGAGTTGTACAACCTCCAACAATAAGTGGCATGGTGCTTCCTTGAGGTCAGAGGTTAAGGTGGCTGGAGGACAAGGTGGAATGACTAGACAATAGATCAGAGAGCGCCATTAAATTCAAGGCCCTCCAGGAGGTCGCTGAAGGTCTACACATTAATACTCACATGCAGGATATGCTTGTACTTATTCTAGGCCTTTAGTAGGAAGGCATATTAAAACCGATAGGATCCCTGATTTGGAAACCGAAGTGAGGAACCTGGAGCCAGACTACATGACATCCTGGTTAATGTATACCATTTAAGTAGAAAAGGAACATTCTTATGCCTGTTAGGAGACCGGGGAAAATGTGCATCAAGGGAGCAAAGTGCAGTTGTGTCATGATTCGGCAAAGGCTACCTTGATGGAACAGTGAGTGCTGAAGGCAAACACAGATGAGTTGTTGGAGGAAGATGAATTGCAGATGGCTACTCCCAACCAAGCTTCAAGCATGGATCAATAATAAGATGACATAATTTCAATGGTGGAGGAAGGGAGCAAACTATTAGGCATGAATCTTGATGTCACTGGGCTTAATGGTTCCCTACGGCCTTGGAGAGATCCTGGGGGCATTGGTCCAATGACTTGCAGCAACAGAAGGAGAAGAGGCGCTTCAGCTTGCGGACCAAATAATTAACATAAGAGGAGAAAGGAATTTTCGTTATCTCAATGAATCAGATTTCTGGTAGGAGTGGGAGGCTGTATAGATTGTTCAGATAATCCATATGCTTGCCTCAGATAGACTGTGGAAAAATGGGCAGGGGTCAAGAGGTTGGTTTATTACTCTCAGGGATGTGTGGTTACATTATCGATTTGGAGGGAATAATGGGCCACCAGTGTTCAACTGGATAAAGGGGTGCTTTAAAGGAATATGCCAGACGCAAAGGGGAATGACTCAGGTGAGGCTTGAGGCCTGGCATGGGGGTAAACTAAGTTACAATGGTGGTGGTGTACTTACGAAATGTCGTAGGGTTGAATTCACCAGCAAAAAGAATGGGGATTCTGTGAGAACTTCAGCAGCTGGCACCAGAGTTGGTTTGTCTCCAGGAGACTCGCCTTAGGAGATCAGACATAGGAAGACTAAAGTGTAGGGAATATCTAATCCAGTTCCATTGTGGATATTGATGCGAAAGGGGTAGGGGTGGCCCTTCTTATCCATAAAGACTCTTACTTTAAGGTAGCAGCAGTTAAAAGAGATCCTCAAGGTGGATTTTTGATGATCAGGGGAGTAACCATTGACAGAAGTTGATACTGTTCTCTCTATATGCACAGGATCAAGGGCAGGATGCAGGATATCACTAATGTAAAAGGATTTAGCAAAGGGGTGTTAATAGTTGTGGGGGATCTCAACTTGGTGATGGACACTGATGGAGATAGGTCAAACCAGAATGTAAATAGTAGATATGGTGCCATGTCCAACTCTTCGTGAGGCAAGCTAGTCAGTTAGGGCATGATAGACTCATGGAGATACCTTCACCCTGAAGACAGGGACTACTCGCTTTACTCATACGTCTATTACCCTGATTCATGGATTATTTAAGACGAATAAAACGGGATTTGGGCGCCATTCTGCCCGCAAATCCCTGTTTAACAAATGGGGATTTGCAGGCAGAATGGCGCACAAATCCTGTTTTATTCGGCACAAATAATCCATGAATCAGGCCCGATATGTCTTATTCTCAGATTGTTTATATCTTTGCCAAGGCAGGAATAGCAAACCAAGAGGAAGAGTAAACCCACGCATAATTATAGAGGAAGTCATAGCTGCAATAACATGGCTGATGTCGAACCCAGGTCCTAACGGGTTTACGGTGACATTTTACAAGACATTCATGTCTATATTGGCTCCCTTTCTGAGTAAAATATTTAACATCTTTAGGGAAAAGGGTCATATGGCTGAGTCTGGGGAAAGACTGTAATATAATGCTATTGCTTGAGCCGCAACTGCTCCGCATACCATCCGATATCCCTCATTAATGTTGATACAAAAACATTCACATGAATAATAGCTACTACGATGGAGAAAGTACTACTGTTTTTGGATCAAGCTGGATCCATCAGGTTTTATAAAGCAGAGGATTGTGTTAGATAATATTAGGCAAGTGATGCAAGGCTAGATAAACCCCCTAGATTGACTTAACTCTTCCTATTACTGTGACTGGCTGCAAAAAGGCAGTTGATCAGGTTGATTGGTCATTCCTGATAATGTTTTTGAGAAAGATGGGATTTGGCACAGACAGTATAAACATGGTGCAAATAACTATAGAAAATCTAGGGCGAGAGTGAAGCTGAACAGTTTGTTAGCTGACACTTTTTCAATATGAATAGGTACCACACAAGGCTGCAAATGTTCACCCTTATTATTGTTGTAGCTATGGAACCATTCACCCAAAGGGTGATGGATGCTAATGACATCAAGGCGATTGGATGTGATAGCACTCAGCGTAAACTCAATATGTTTGTGGACGATGGTCTACTTTGTTCACTGACCCTGAAAGGTTGTTACCAAGAGTAATTCAGCCAATTGAGCAATACTCAATAGTTCCAGATTTAAATCTGAAATTATCAACCTCTCGGAGCCTGGAGACATAATCCATGACATGAAGTGGATAGTGACTGTTCAGAGGCGGTCGAGTCTATACGCTATCAGGGGGCAAACATTACACCAAATATAGGACAATTCTATAAGGCTAATATGTGAAATGTGATATTTCTCTACACAATGAGTTTGTAATTATTATTAATCCTTGGTTTGGAAATAGTTTAAGAATGTATAATTATGGTGTTAATGACTAATTTTGGCCTAATGCATTTTATATCCTTAAGACTTTCCGAATTCATTTTTCATGAAATCTTTGTAAATGTATTACTGCCTGCTGCTTTTTAAAGATTGACTCATTTTTATATTGTGTTTTTTGTATGTTACGGTGATGGATCTTTTATGGATTTTAAAAATGCGAAATAAATAATCAACTACTACTAATACTACTATTACTACTACTGTAAGGCTAATTTCCCCAAGTTATACACCCAGACCCAGTCTGATTTGCCCGGCTGGAAGAGATTATACATATTATGGCTTGGCAGGATTGTCATTATAAAAAAGAATATTCTGCCAAGATTATTATATCTACTCGAGGCACTTTCCTTCTCTGTAATGATTGAAGTGAGGCAAATCCAGGACATGAGGATGATCATTTTGAGACCTAAAGAGAAAGGTGAGTGGGTTGACCAAATTTAATGAAGTGCTATGAAGCAGTGTAAATTAGGGCCTCATTACAAGTACGCCAGTCAGGAATTTACCGGCACCTTTTTTTCGGTCCGGCTCACTCCGAGCCTGCTGGTAGGGGCTGTGAACTACTGGCAGGCCTGACCTTCTGGTATTTCAGGCCCTTACAGGCAGATAAATCACGGAAGCACCGGCACCATTAACAATGGTGCTGGTGCTTCATTGTTCCCATTCCCTGGGAATGGGAATTTACTGTTCCGCCGCCGCCCGTAATATCAGGATATAAGGCAGCAGAAACTGTAAGCTGAGGTTGTCAGTAGGCCACTGGTACTGGCAACCTCATAATGAGGCCATTAGTGTCCTTGCTGATTGGTCCAATAAAGAGAGCATGAAGCAGTGGGCGGAAATGGAACAAGCAGCGGCAGGGGAATATATATACATGGAAACAACCTTGGCTTACCAAATCCGACAGACCTACATCTCTGGAGATTCACCCTATTACTACAATACACATTCTTAAAATTTGGGATGGTGTGAATAGGGGCATGGATCAGTCAACATTCCCATCTCTGCTCACCCCCATAATACAGAATCCATGGTGTTCTTTGGGGATGGATCTCAGAAGATTTGAGAGGTGATCTCTGGAAAATGTATCCAAGCATAGGGATATTTATGAAAAGGGGGAGGTTAAATGATTTCAAGATATTTGGGCTTCAAAAAAGTTATAGACTGTCACACCACCAGCTTAGACACTGGGCACAACACCCATTGTTCAAACCGTGAAGTGTGCAAAAACTAACCCAGTTTCAGGCTGTAGTCCCAGGTGAGCTCCTCTAAGGGTCTGACATCAGCTGCCAATAGGAGTTTGGTGACAAGCCTGTATCCCCAAATAACACTTTACTGAATAGGCTGGATCAGCGAATTAGGGAGGGCATTTACATAGGATGACTAGGACAGAATATCCACTGATGCATAAAAAGTATTAAAGGCGTTCAAAACCAGAAATTGTAGCTTAAAATGATATACAGATGCATTACACCACCGCAAAATAGTGTACATTTGACCCAAGAAGATCAAGGTCCTGTTGGAGAGTATAGGACCAGCAGGGGACTGCACTACATATCTGGTGGTTGTGTCCGCATTAAGGAACTTGTGACATAAGGTGTGATCAGTGATAAGCAATGTCATGGAGAAACTGGTACCCGAGGACGCCTCGTTGGCACTGTTGAGTTGGCAAGCTTATGGCGGGGACAAAGGGCATAGCATATGTTTTCTCTCTGCATCCAAATGTCACAGTTCTTCATCTTGCATTTTGAATGGTGTAAAATATGTGTAAATATATCTCAATGATGTCTATCTTTAGCAAAATCCCACAAATAACAGCAACATAACTACAGAACCCAGTCTGTAGCACTCCCACACAGCAGACCTCAGTTTATTAGCCAGAAGTCTTCTGCTCTGATCATATGAAAAAGAAGCAAAATCAGCAAAGGGTTGGACAAATTTCCACTGCAACACCATTTGCACTGCAGACTTCCAGAGGCAGATCATCAAATATACATTTGTTCACACAGGACGGGTGAACACTTCCATGTGTGCCTTTAAATGAATCGTGACATACTTTTTCTCACAAACAAAGGGAGTTCCTATTCTTTGTTGAGACCCTGGAAGCAAGCATTAGGCTTATTTCAAACTTACCAGTAACAAACCTTGAAAGGCTTTATACAGAGCCCCTTCATAACCACTCCAGGCCAGTCAGATGCTCTAGGGTTACCCGTCAATCGAGCTCCCAAATTAAAAGCTGAGTAGGCCATAGCCCATCTGCTAGAGTGAGAACTGAACACGCCACGGTCAAAGCCAGCCTACCCCATGCTCCACCTTATCCATCAAGCTAGCCGAAATGGGGTCAATTGGCTGTCTCAGCTACAAAAGCAATTACATAAGCCCCATGAATCTGTCAGGCCCTGTGACCTTTTCATACTGCTACAGAAAGTACATCACAGACAGCAAGGGCTGCCAGACAGGTCGGATATGTCACAGATTTCAAGTTGATCTTAATATGTTGGGAAACTCCAAAAGTAAACCCCTCAGAACTTTTTGCAGACTATCAGACACAACATCACAGCTAGCTTACTAGACAAAGCTTTCCGGTGAAGATCGTTGTTATAAGGGCCTCACTTTAAAAAGTCACCAGAATGCATTGATAGCACAAAATGACAAATATCTAGAAGATGGAGGCTTTTTAAATAGTACAGCTTTTAAGAGATGGATAGTGGATGGTCTCCTACAGAAGGACCCATCTTCTAAGTTTTCTCCTGCTGAATTGACCCATTTATACACAGCGTGTCATCATGTGTCAAGCCATCTACGAAGTTAACAACTTTTAATCCAAAACCTTCTCATAATCTGTATCATGGCATGATTCCAGAACGGACAATGATTCATCGTGCCCATTGTGTGGGTGTGTTGCTGCCATGGATACTTCCTTCGGGGTGGAGGGAGAGGTTGTGGCACCATCCCTTTCACTGTGAAGGCTGGGCTGAGCCTATCAAAAGCTTTGGTGAAGGTATCCTTACCCAATTCATTAAAGCTCTGGTCTGAGGGGGAGAAGAGTCAAGTCTCTTCTGGACCTGAGAACTTCGAGAGACCATTAAAGGTGATTGAGCTTACTTCCTCCCCAATACCAGATCAGAAGGAACCACTTGTGTAAACTCACTGCAGGAGCCTGTCTGTCTGAGGTGAGCCTCAGTTGCCTCCTGTCTGACTTGAATGACCTTTTAACCATTTCAAACAAAGTGATGTGCCATCTGGTCAGCAAAAAGTTACCTCAGACCCTTTTCAGTCTGATTGTGAGGACAGTGTTGGGGTACTGAGCAAGTTCAGAATAATAATCATGGTATGCTTGATCTACAATGTGCTCATCCTCCAAATATTCTTCATAGTATAGCTCCCCTTCATCTTTCTACTATGCCCATTCCTCTGAGGGTGACATGCCTTCTAGTCATATTCCCTTCAAAGACTCTGCCCCATGATAAAGTGTCCTGAGGATGGGAACCGTAGGTCACTCTGTGATGGAGCTGGGGATGCTAGTAAAATCAGGGGCCGGGAGCACGGAGAGGCCAAGTGATGGTGCGCATAGCAGAGGAGCACGAACAGTAGAGAAAAGAAGGCCGTAGTGCGTGCCATTGACTTAACCCAAGATATAAATATTTTTTTAAAAGTAATGAAAAGAAATAAAAACAATGTCATTGACTAATGAAAATGCTGGGAAAACAGTCAATAAACATATCAAGTATAATAATCTACTAAGAACATGAAAATATTCATAAGCAGCAAAGAAAAAGGATGAACTAGGGATAAGCCATTAGGTCATAGCGGTGGACTGGCCAGATTGCCACATGTGTCATTTAAAGCAGGGCCATCTTACTGCAGTTCGGGACACATTCACGTTTGCCCCTCCCTCCCCCAAAAAAACAAGAAAAAGAAATTAAGTAAGCCAGAATCTCTGGTGCTCGTCCCGCCCCATCCCTCGTTGCAATCTGTATCTGTTCTCACTTGGGGTTGATTGCTTAGTCCTGGCCTGCAGGCCATCCGTGAATGCTGGTAGAATGTTGGTGCATTTGCATTTCAATGTGTGACAGCTCAGGAGAAGGTTGATGCATGAATTTGATGAATGTTTTGAGATAGTCGGTTGGGCATGAGATGGAATTGATGAAGATGAACAGTGGTTGGCCTCTTGTTTAGTAACTGGAATCTGTACTTATAAAAAAGTACCTAAATATTTCTAGGATGGTCTGTAACTTGGAATCTTCACATCTCTCTGTGACAGCAGTGATGAGCAGCAAGTACCCATAAGAAAACTATTGTATCTTAATTTGCAGCATCTCATTATGAGAAGAAGGCTAGCCTGTGTGCCTGTTGGGTACAAATGTGTACCGCATGTGGAAGCCTCTGTATGTTTTCTGTGACTTTTCTATGTTTTTGACAGGTTTTCAACCCAGCCTGGTTTTGTCCAAAGCCTGGCAGAGAGTGGCTCTGTGTTGTATGTGCTCTACCTTAGGAGTCTTTATGACTCCCAAGGCTAGGGTACCACAAACGTACCCTTTAGTCTCCCAGAGAGAGTGACCTCCCTTTGTTAGACATGACTGAAAACAGTTCTGAGTGACATATACAGATACATGTTTGAAACAGTGTGGATTCACTCCTTTGTGTAAGAGCCATTTCTGTGCATGGGTTTGCTTGAAAGAATGACTGGCCATTGTCCTAAAAATCCTCCATTTAAATTATGCTGGGTGTGGAATACGGTGCGGTGCCACTCACTGCCTCCCAAGTGGGATAAAAGCAATCCACCCTTACCCACTCATATCAACGCTTGGGACTGTGAATCTGCACTCTGAAAGGTCTACTGCTTGAGGAAGGAACAAAGCTCTGCTCCTGCATCGTTTGATGCTCTGAATCATGTAATGGTTAAGCTATGCCTCTCCAGAAAGAACCCAAAGTGGTGATCCTTTACCCTGATCCAACTGGATCACTGCTCCTACTTGAGGCCTTGTCTCCCTGATGCTCCTGACTGGATCCAAAAGCGGGTGCGCCTTCACTGCCAGGACTCCAAAGATACTCTGCGCTAGTGAATGTTGAGCCCAGAGTTGGTAGGCGGAGGATCTCCGGGTCACCCAAATTTGTCCCTGCCTAAGGCAGAGGGCTATCAGATGAGGCCACTTAAGGACACTGCAGCTCATTTAGAGTATTGCAGTGTAGTACATAAAATGGTGGTAGTTCCATTGCTACCATTTGTACCGCACTGCCAAATTGCATCTATGCCATTGAAGTGAAGGATTTACTTTTAGAGAGATGCTGGAGGTAAATCCTCCATTTTAATGTAAAAACTGTGTAATTACCACAGGCTGATTTACTATTCCTCCCAAGTCCTCAGTCCTATGGACTCCAAGAAAGGGGACTATTTTTGCCATACTCATATATATTCCTGGAGCAGATGAATGTGTACACACTTACCCTTCAGGAGACCTTAACTCTACGATCAAAAGAACCTTTGTAGCAAAGGAGTTAAATTCCACTAGCGGTGGTAGTTAACACCCGTTCAGACATTAGGGGCACATTTTAATGGCTTTCGGCACTCACTCAGCGAGCTCTGAAATCGGAGGCAAATCACATTTTCTTAAGGCACTCACCTAGGGAGTCTGCTCAAACATTCGAGGCACATCACAGTCATACAGCACTTCTGCTTCAGAAACAGGCCCATTGTATGTTTTCCTGCATCGTGAGCCCTGAGAGCTCATGCAAGGACATGGTGTCACATTCAAAAGTGCTTTTACTTAACTCATCATTATTGAACACTCGAGTGGAGAGCAAGCTCAAGCTCCGAGCTTTCAAACAAAAGAGGTACGCAAAACAGCTTGGAATGGATGCATCACCACAATTGGTCAATCAGTCTTTTAAAGTCTTGGTCCGGCACCAAAGCAAACCTGTGAATTAAGTACAACCAATCACAGCCCTTCACTCATTCACATTCCGAATTGCAAAGCCCCACATGAAGCCCAACCGAAGTGGAGCGAATCAGACAGCTAAATAAGCCCAGAGTCTTAGTCAGTGAGGTTTGGTGGTTGGAGTAGGAGCTGACAGGAAGGGGTTGGAGCAAGTTAGAGAGGGAGAAAGGAGTTTGGTGGAAGAGTAGACAGAGGAGAAGGTTGGAAACAAGAGGCAAAGATAGGGCAGGAGGAGGTTGGTTGGAAACATTAGGTGGCAGTTAGTTGGTGACTTCAGGAGGAGGGTGGTTTTAGACTTTAGAAGAAGGTCGGTTGGAGACATCAGGAGGTGGTTACTTGGAGAAATAAGAGGGAAGTTTTGGTGGGTGCATTAAAGGGACGTTGTTTGTACACCTGAGAGGGAGGTTGCTTGGAAGAATCAGGAGGAGGCTAGATTGGGACATCAGGAGACGAGGATTGGAGGAAAATGTCAGAAGGGGGGACAGGAGGCTATTAATGCCATAGCTAGCAAGTTCAGGAAGGTAACAGGGGGTAGAGGTGGGACCCTGATCCGTAGGAGTCAAGCCGGTGGTTAGAGGTGAAATGAGCGTGTGATGTGGCATTGAGGAGATTGAGATCCATAGCAGGCGTAGATCAGCAGTGAGGAGGGAAGTCAGAACTGTAAGAAAGGAAGGTGATGGATCCCTGAAGCTTGCCTGTGGAATCTGGACAAGGCAAATAGAGTAGGATCGGTCTTAAAGTTGAAGGGAAACACAGCTACTTCCTACAGCTCATGGTGGAGAAATAGCAATGTCTGCAGCAGGGGTCTGCAACCTGCGGCTCTCCAGATGCTTTGGACTACAACTCCCATAATCTCTCACTATTGATTATCCTGGATAGGCTTGATGGGAGTTTTAGTCCAAAACATCTGGGGAGGTAAAGGTTGCAGACCCCTGGTCTACAGCAACTACAAAGCCGACAGGAGGTGTTCGTATCCCATCAACAACCAAAGACAAGCACGAAGACACAGAGAGGAGCTTTGAGGCTGTGAGTGATGGGGAAGTTCCCTGAACTTTGTGAACTTCCTAAGGAAACTTTCACACTGATGGACTTGTTGAAAAGAGACTATTCTGACACCTTATGGTTTTAGTTTGATTAAGAGTACGTTTGTGTGTGAAGTAAAATCTATTTACGAATTGTGCTCTGGCTCTTTGTGAACCCCACTCTGTTATATGACATGGCCTTTTTACAAATGTATGATGCTCGGTAGATTGCAACTGAGACCCACGCACATAACCTATCAGAGAACTGGAGCATTATCATTGCAATTTTAGCCTTGGTTGTCATCTTAGATATTTTATCAGGACACATTTATAAAAGGGGTACATTTTGTGAGCACATCACACATTCATTTACCAGTATTAATTGCAGTTTAGCTAAACTAGAAATATTTCTGCAGTTCACATATTTGGGGTTAGAGTACACCAGATATCTCATCCAGTAGGATCATATCATCCTTATAAATTAAACATTAAATGGTTATCTCCCTGAACCTCGGACAGAAACATCCTTACCTTATACTGCACCTGTGGCAGATCTGCTAGATAGGAGTCAGAACACATCCTGCTATTGATCATTTTAGAATGAAAATTAATAATAGTGGTTTCTGTTCTGCCCAGGAAACCCTGGCCTCATGTCTCATAATGCTAGATCATCAGCACAGTGTGGTGGGTCAGAAGCATGAGAAGGACCAGGGTTCACCATGTGCAAGTTGACTTTATTCAAAATAAAGGGAAAAAGCCTAACTTTCCCTAATTTAAGGATGGCTCTACCAAACACAACTAAACTACGGTGCTTGTCGTCAGTGTAAAGGTCCTATTGAATGTCCATCCTCAGTCACAAATCTACCCTATCCTGCCCTACCGCTAATACTAAAGAACTAAAAACTAGGAGAATGACGCGCTTCTCCTAGGCAGAAAGATCTCTTTTCAATTAATGTTCATATTTAATCCTTAAATATTGTTTTTCTATTTTCTTTACCAGTTCATTTATTTCTGATGTAGGACTTTGCAGCACCTGGTTTAGAGTTCCTTTTGGTCTCCTTACAGGCTCTTGCTCAGGGGTACTGACCCCTGTCTTCCTCGGTTCTTTGTTCTTGTCAATGAAAACAATTTCTTAATCTGATAGTGTTGGTTTCACTACAACAAGAATAATTATTGTGTCTCCCAGTTACTGCTCTTTCTCCCTTATATCTGTATCTTGTACCAAGGGTTTATCCTCACACTTTTTATGATCGTTGATACTACTGGGACGAGTAGGAGGAGTCCCCCAGTAAACTTTACTTTTCTGATAGCTTCCAGTGTTACTTGGACGAGTCGGATTAGTCCTGTAGTAAGGCTCACTTGTCTTACTGTTTTTGGTACTACTGAGACGAGTATGATTAGTCCCATAGTAATGCTTGCTCTTCTTAATGCTTTCGGTACTACTGGGACAAGTATGATTAGTCCCTTAGTAATGCTTGCTCTTCTTACTGAACCGCCAATTAGGGGATCACCACTCACTCCAGTCACCCCTCTTCCCAGATCTCCCGCTCTACCTGTTATCTTCTTGGCTTCGGGTATGTGTCATGGGGTTGGCGTCTCTCTGTTTCTGAGCAGCTTCGTTCGGCCTTTGCAAGATCGCTTCTGTACTTCTGTCTTCTCTTACGGTATGTCTCAGCGTACCTCTTGGATTGTTCTACTAGTTTGGAGAGGGCTTCCCTCCCTTGGTAATCGTACGTCCCGTACGTTTCCCTTTGCAGGTTAACTTCTTTCTCCGGTACCTCCTGGGATACCTCTTCCTGCAAGGCACCGGTACAGAGAGTCTCCTCTCCTTTTGTGATCCAACCGCCATCTTCTACGAGTGATCCCCTCCTGGGATACTCATTTGGTGCAGAGCCTCTGCCTTTGGCTTTCTTGATACAGGTTATTCTCGTTCACCTGTTTCTTAACCGGACCCATTTGAAACATTCAGGTCTCTCTTCATCTTGACTCTGCTCCTCCCATTTATATGTTGCCAGTTCAAGGCTTTTCCCAAGCTCACACAGTAGTCCTTCCTTCGCGTTTGGAGTAGGTTTGGACCAACTCTAATTGGGCTTCCTCGCCTCAGTGTCAGGCAGGTTATTAATCTCTCCTCCTCTCTGGTGTTTACTCAACTGAGTACCTAATTGATATGTGTCTTCAGTTAAGGTACAACTGTCACATATATAAGAAGATTCTGGCTTTATCAATACCTTCTGGTTAGTCTCTTTAATTGTATGATGAGGGAGTTCCGTCTTGGAATGGGAGACCCTATCCTCAAGATGGGAATCTCTCCATGTGAGATCCTACTTTACGCCACCCCTAGGCGGAATACAGCGAAGCAGGTTCACCTCCCTAGTCTCACAAGAAGAGGCTCCCCTGTGGGGAGAAGACTGAATTGTGCGATTTGTCACTACAGACAGAAGTCCTGAGTACATTACCAATGCAGCTAGTTTCCTCAGAAGTTGCCTCCTTTTACCCCTGTTGGACTCAGTGTAGAAGCCATCACAAAGAGCTTTAAACATAGGCCTTCTGTGTATTTGCAGCACTACTCAGGAATGCAAGCCCATGATAAATAGTACTGAGCGTGGCCTCAAAACCCATCTTATTAACAGGACAGATATCCTTATTTTCATTACCTTTCTGTAGATAAACTAAATTCCTTTTTAGAGAAAAATGTCTTGGTGGGGTTAGAAGAGAATTAAGGGAAATAGATGCAAGCTCATTTATCTTTCCTTTTAATACCCTACCATTAAATGTTGCTATATGCATGTATACAGAGCCTCTTGAAATTTAGTTAGTTCATTCTTCAAATTAATTTCTGTCTTAGTCTTCAATATATACTCTCCTTAGATATTAGCTGGAAAAACATCACATTCTTAAGTAATTTCCATTGATGTACCCACTTCAGTAATTTCAAAGTGCCTTTATAGTCTTGTCAATTTTTCTGACAAGTTAGCTAAACATTTTCCCTGTTGAGTTTTTATTTAAGTACTTACGGGGCATGTAAACCCTGTAAATGTCCCTAGTGATCTTAATTCTTTAAGAGTTAATGTGTTCTAAAGGCTCTCTATTCCTAAAGTGAGATTCCACACACAGCAGGCTGACTGGGCTTCACTGGTCGGTGGCAGCCTTCTATGATTATGTTGGATGCAATGAAAAGTCTTACATCATTGTATTTAGAGCCTGAGGAGGTCCACCACGCTATATAAGCTTTGCCCCCCTCGAATGCCCTTTGCTTACCTACAGAAGCTTCTGGTCAATAGTCAACCAAATCTCTTAGAAGGTTATATGGATCATTTGTTACACTGAACAAATTAAAGTCCATGCTGTGTTCGGTAAAATACAATGCCTTATCTGGATTTCGGTTAGTTCTTTGAATATCTATAAGAGTAGGTAAGTAAATCATATTGCATTATCAACGAAAAAGTGGTGGAACAGTCTTCAGACCAGTATGGTTCACACAGCTTAAATGACAATACAGAGAAAAAAAAAAGTATAGAAAACACTGTTCCATTACTCCTGAAGCCTGAGCGTGTTGGGATCAAACGGCGCCATTATCTTTGCAGTTCTTCAACAACCTCTTTATTATTGTAGCATTCACTAAATAGGAACAACCCTTTGAAGAGGTTTCCAGTTACGACCTCAATGACTTGCGTAAATGGTGTCCCTTTTTTGCACATAACCCACACTTTACTTGAATCAAAGAAATATAGTGTTACGCTCACCTGGTATCTACGGGGACGCCACCCAGCTGCCGGAACCCTGGTGCCCTTCTCGGTCGCTCCCGGGTATTATCAGCGGGGAGTTCTTTCTGGAAAACAGGTGGGCAATGTTCAAGATTGAGCAACTGCGGAAATAACAACCCAAAACCCGGTATGCCCGCAGCGCCTCCCCGGGCCTTTCCTCACCTTGTTTTGGGCTTTGACGAGCTCTCCGCCCTGCCTTCTTGGCAGGGGCGCGTTGTCCTCTGTGGGCGATTGCAATCGAGTTACTTCACTGATGCTGCCCCTTTGAGCCTCTCAGGTAGGTCTTATTACTGTTATTCTGTAAGTGTTTCTGTGAACTAATGATGTCTTTTCTCTCCCAGTAGGTGCGCGAGAGTCCGTTGTGGGCCGTTGGCTGGATTTGGGCTCACCGGCAAGTGATGGTGTTTCGGGAGCACCTCGATGCGGTAAGTGGGCGCTATACGTAGCGATATGGTGCCGTGCTTCTGCTAACCTGTTGTCTTTTATTCCCGTTGGCTGCTGCGTTCACCGAAGCAAGAAGCTCCTAAGCGTTGCTGGTCGATGGGCGACTTGAGAGGTAAATTGCTGGCTCTGATGTAAATGTCTAATGTCTCTTTTCTCTCTTTTTGCAGGTTCGAAGATCCAAGAAGCTTGCTGTTCCTTGGGTGCTTATTGCAGTCTGCGGTGGAATCTCAGGTAAGCTGCTGAAAATAACGGTGTCCCTTTGTTTTGCAGGTGCAGACTTTTTGAGGTTCGAAGATGCTGCAGAACACGATGAGCGTCACGTTGCTGGAATGCAAAGTAACGCTAAGCGTGTACTGGAGTTTGGGTGTGGTTTATATAGCCTGCAGGCATCCCAGGTATCACTGGGCCTGCCACACCCAAAATGCTAGACCGCATGGTTCAGTTTAGGAACTGAGCTATGTGGAGGCATCCATGTTGTTGCGCAATGCCCTTATGGGCCCTGATTACTGCTCTAGCATATGAGCATGGCGCCAAAGGCGCCAGGTGTGACTCCAAGAGAGTCTGGGGGCAAATGTCAAGGCCCTTGAGGGCCTGATGGGGGTAGAAGTAGCCCACCTGGCCTGGCTATCCAGGCTTAGGGCAGGGATCATGACATATAGTTGCAGTTATTTGATAGCAGTTCTGTCATGCTACAATGCAGCTGGTGAGCAAACCGTGGGATTTGCAGTTTAGGCTGTTCTTGAGCTCCAGACTGCACCTTCGATACAAATTCACAATGGTGCAGTGGCCTGTTCACATGAATGCTGCACACTACACAATGCAGTCGGTGGGTCATTTTTTCAGTGGTGCCCAGTGCTGCATTTACACAGATTGGCTGATTCTTCTTTAATCGGCCCACTGCTCCACTTCTGAAACTTAAGGTCTAGTTTACCTCAAATCCCTCAACAAGATTCAGGGATTCAAAGTGTTCTTGTCACTGTAGTGGCAAGTTTCTTTCAAAAAAGCCTTTGGATTTTTCGCTGGTGGTCTATGTTCTGTTTTCAGTGGGTCACTGATTCTCCAACTGCCTCTCATGCAAGGAAGACCTAAAGGACAGGTAAGTTCACCATGGCGGGGACAGGCGATCTTGGCATTCCCTCTCATAATACTTGTTACAGCAAAAGGTCACAACCACTGCTGGCTGGTGGATGCTCTCTAGGATCCAATGTAGACACATTCTTGTGACTGGATCCACACAGAGGTCACAGCCAGGTGATTTAGGACAGTGTATCTGGGGGCCTGTGGCTTGGCCTGTCCTCCTGCATAAGGGAAGGGAGTGCCATATTTCCATCTCTTAGGTGGGCTACTGTGTGCATAGGCTCCTTGCCTCAGAAAAGATTCTGGGGAAGATTCCAACCAACAGAGCACCCTCAGATTGATAACCAAGGTACGGGTGAAGACTCTCTGCTAAAATAGAAACCAGAAGAGCTGAGTGATACCTTAAAACCCAATCATAGGCTTGCATTCAAGCAACATATTGGTCCCCACTATCACTGCTGGACTCCACATTCAAACTTTCCATGGCATCTTCCTGGGATTTTACTCTGATGTACATTCCGCCCAAAAGAAATCAGGCACCACTTAGTTATCCTGCCAGATCCCTGATGAGGTCTTGCATGTGCACTCCACAGGGAAAAGGTTGGGTTAATCACTCAGGACAAAATGTAAATATTTAGGGGCCTCTTGCCAAGATGCTGATTAGGACTTGCTACCTCAGACACAGGATTCAGCAACAGTCAGAAGTATGCAGCACCCTACACCAGCACATCATCCTTTTCATATGCAACACATTCATGGCAGTATCTAAGACCTTGGTGGAAAGGATGATACATTTGCCCCACACTCTACTCTCTCGCTATATGTGGTTAAAAACTAACTGGAAATGCAAAAACCCTATTTTCCCTTTCCTTTTGGTGAAGATGCTGAAAGTGGTGAAGTCCAAATTGCACTTTGATTGGTCAAGCTAGTGATTACCAGGCAAAGTGAAGAGATGATCACACATTCTGCTATCACAGTTTTTCAACCAAGACACATCCTTTTGGTAACATTGTTGGTGATATTACCTTTTACCCCTGCTACATTGCCCAGAGTGCTTGCGTCATTCACATTCTGCATATTCTGTGTTCCATATGGGTGGGTATTTCTTTGTTTTTTCAAGCATAGGTATATCGCATATGTTGTGTTCCATTCAAGTGTATATATTTTATAAAACCTTGATTGGACATTCCTTCATTTTGAACTGCTGTGTGGGTTGCTACTGGATCACAGACACACAACTTCTAAAAGTGTAGCCTTCCTTTTTTCGAGGTTACAGCAGAAGATGAAGAAGGTTTATAACTTGACTGTGACTGTTATACCTTTATGATTGGGATCATTGTTGGTTTGTAGAAGAATGGGGAGTTAGTAGGCAGTTCAGCCACTATCTCACCTGTGTGCTCCTGCACAGAGTAGAAGTAATTTCGTCACACTTGGTCTTGAGAGCTGCAATAAGAAATTATCTTCTTTCTTTTAAAAAAAGGTGTGATCACCAGTAACATTCATAGAAATGGCTTTTTAGGCCAGCCATGCCATAAAGGATAAGCTTTACAAATGGCCTAATTTATTATGCATAGGATCCTGCCTTCCCTTTAGTTGGGATGTGAAGTTAGTAACATGTCTTCTCAATAACATGCCTGCAGTCAATACGCTAGAACAAAGGAAACATCAGGTTAATCCATCAGCATATGCAAACAATTCTACTAGAAAGGAACCGCTGCTTGCTCTTCCTGTGTGAATAATCCCTATGTACCTCCATCCTCACCCTAAAAGGTATAGGCATCAGTCCGTGCCCTTCACCCCCCTAACCAAACGTGTAAAGTAGGATGTATGTACAAGGGCAAGCAGCATGTAAAGGGTGCATTCAAAGAAACTATGAATAGTAGAGCCCATGCTGTTATCAGAGTCTTCCATGGCATTTTACCTTTAACCCTTTGACGATAATCTCTGATGTTATGAGGCAAGCTATGATGTCCTTTCAATTGTCCATGATGTGAGACTGTCCTCGATGTGTAAAACTTGAATTGTGAGATCTAGGTCTGTCTTTTTGTAGACCTTTGCTTTCCTCGTCCTGTTTTTTTTAAAGGATCCTGCCATCTCATTGAGTGCCGGTGTTTTATTTCTGATATCCAAATCTGCCCCATCGCTCTATTCTGAGAGGCTGAGCCACTTTCTCAGGAGGGAGGCCACTAAGGGAGGAGATCCGTCAAGTGTCCATTTTTACATCCACTTGGGGTTGCAGGAATCAAGCAACATCTTCTGGTTCGATACATTATTTTGCAGTCCCAGTGGGGTAACTAGTGATGATTTTAGCTGCACCTAATAGACCAAGTCTTGTTTTTGAGTTTCCCCTTTTCCATTGATGAGCGTGAATAATCTGTCTATGATCCTCAAAGGTGAGTGGGAATTTCCTTTTTGCCTCTTCTAGGATTAGTCGTGTGTGCTGATGTTGTAGAAGACATAAAATGAAAGTTCTGGGCCCTTCTCTTTGTGAATCTTCTTGCAGTTCCATCCTGTGGGCAAGTTGTGTCGCCAGTGGAGGACAAATGTGGGTTGAAGGCTTTCTGGAACCAAGAACCCATGAATTTCACTGCATCTGTTCCTTACATCTTCTACGGAATTCCAAAGAAGTGGATGATGCTTCTCCTTATTTTCTGTATCAATGGAAGCTTTCTCAAGTTCTATCACTCTAAGTTGAAGGTGACCCATGCACTCCATTAAATGTCTCAGGCTGGATATGTCTGACTGTTACGCTTACAGATTTAATTTCCCACACGTAAAGACTTTATCTAATTTTAAATGTCTACTGTGCCCTGATAAAATTGAAGAGATACAGTGCATGATTAAAGAGAGGTCGGCCAATCGTTTGGCTATGTCATGTTGAAGCAGATTATATGATCCCACAATGTTGAGGGAGACCAGGCGTTGTAGCTCATAATTACCTGTGTATCCTTCAGTTCTGCAGTGTGATTTTCTTCTCTGCCGCCATATTGTTGGAAGGGTTTTCACATGCAAAGTTTAAGAGAAGTAGGATGAGCATTAATATTCGCCAACGCGAGCCAAAAGAAAAATCTGGGTGTATGTATCACTCATGCTTACAGAAGTAGGACAAGATCTTATTCCCATGTAGTTCCATAAGGTTTATTCTGGGTTGCTAAGGGTGAGTAATGGTCATAATCCACTGTTAATTGATTAATATGGACGTATGCAAATCTGTAGAATACAGAGCATCCAGTAGTGTATAGTGGTGTACTCAAAGAAAATAGCTGCCATGGGGGATGTTCAAGTCACTAAAGAATAGTGGAGTATTGCTTCCGATGCTCGGTCACGGTGAGCATTGATTGCCGACTTCAATGTCTGGTCTGTCGAGGCGATCATGTTGCCGCAAGTGTGTTTGCATTTGAAAGGAGATTCACAGATGTATGGCTCTATGCTCCAAGGGAACAACTGTGCATCTTGCATGCTCTCGCTGAGAGCGCCGCTCCAGTATCCACGCACAAGCAGTTTCTAAGGAACAGGTAAATCAGGATGCCCAGCTACGGCAGAGATATCTCTCCCATAACAGAGTTGCCATTAGAGGGGATGCAAAATGACAGAGAAAGAAGGGGGTATCACTTGACTAGTTATTTTTTTATTGTCGGCCATTGTGCGTCTCATCACCAGTTTCAAGAAGTCAGACAGGACCGAAAAAATATTGTGCCGCTCAGTATAGTTAATGTCACCGAATTTCTCTTAATCCTTCTGAACATGACACATTTAGGAGGATTCTGGGCATAGAGCTCCAAGCTAAGCAGCCATTTTCTAGGCAGCCAACCATCCCCCTATACATGCATTTTAATATAAATATATACACCTTCATGAGCACTTCTATAACATGCTAGATTGTTCTAGAAATGCATACAAATTACAAGTGTAAATTATGAATCAGGCAAGATTGCGCGTTTCATGTGTTTATCACTTGTGCACTTTTTCAAGGCTAGAAAGTCCTAATCAATACTAAACAACTCCCTTGTTGGAGGACTACTGCAACAGGGCTGTTGGTACTGGAAGTCTGTATTGCGAGAAGCTGCTGGAAGATGAGGGTACAGAGGGCTTGGGGGCAGCAAAGGAGGCTGAGCAGGAAATATTTATACCGGACCCCATAAGGCCGGGTAGGCTGGGTAGCCCAATTGCTGGGGGCCATGCCTATTCTGACCTGGATCCCTCCTCAGTCTGCGAGGGGGATAAGGCGTGGTTGGAATCTTTATTGGATGATAAATTAAAGCCTCTTGAGACAATCCTAAAATTCTTGCAGGGACTGAAGGTGGGGGTCCTAAATACTTTAGCAATAATGGATGACTCCATTAGATCCCTCTCTACTAAAATATGTGAACTGGCCCAAGCTAGATCGGAAGAGGTGGTTGGTCATGGGCAATGTGCCTTATGTGTGTCGTTGGAGGGTGGACACTCCCATGGCTGTAATAAGGTAATGGAGGAGTCCAGTCAGCAACCACCTGTCACAATTTTAGTCGATTTGAACGAAGGGCTTGTGGCTCCCAAGGCAGGGAAAGGGGTCTATTTGTAACAATAAGAGGGGTCAACATACTGTGAGAGAGAAGGATACCAAAGAGTCTGACTCTCTACAGGGGGTTGAGGACCAACTAGACCTAAACTTACCACCAGAAGCAGTTCCGTTTGTGGGGATTATCACCGGCCTCCTAGGCCTCCCGAAAGGTAGCTTTGAGTCAACCCTCTCCCTCATTAATAAGGCTTCGCATTGGATTAATTCCAACTTGATGGGTCCTAAGGTAGATCCCGCAATTGTCCGCATGGCTAGGAGAGTGGGTTGGGTAGGCAGTAGGCCTAAAAACCTCCAAGGTGACTGTGTTGTGGTGACCTTCTCGGACACAACTATGGCAGACTAGCTTTTGAGTTCTAACCTTGCCCGAGGTCTTAAGCCAAATGGAAACAGACTCTTTAGTAAGCTTCTCCCCCTGGACTACTTCTATGTGAGGGTCGGGGGACAGTTGGATAGGAGTGAGTCTCGGGGCAGCAGGGTCGGAGAGGGGCAGGGTGCAGGGGGAACAGTGAACCTCCCAGCCCGCCCAGTTCTCAACTCTCACATTAAAGGGGGGCTGGAGCTCAGTCCCCGTGAAACGAGGACTGAGTGTTAATAAGGAAAGGGCTCCAGCTGTTGCAGTGGGTCTGGCGAATCAGTTTGAGATCCTCACTTCTTGTGAGGATATGGACTGACAGTTGGATGTCTTAGGTGGTTGCGCCCTCCCTGAAGCCAGATTGGGAATGCAAACAGTGGTTTCCTCTTTCGACGGCAATGTTCAAGCAACCAAACCGGCTGAGTTTCGCTTGCTCTCCTGGAATATTGCAGGCTCAAGGAGGAAGATGGAAAATGTTCTGGTTGTTGAGTTTCTTCAGGCCAATGTGGTGATTCTCCTACAAGAAACGTGGGCATTGGAAGCTCCACAGTTAGATGGTTTCATATCATATGGAATCCCGGCCAAGAAAAAACCGAGGGGGAGATGTTATGGTGGTCTAGCTATTAAACTGGGGAGTTAAGGTAACAGACACTAATATGGATTATTTTCAGGTGGTTCACCTTTTAACAACAAGGGGTGAAACCTTCTGCTTTATTAACTTTTACAATAGTCTGCATATCTCGGAGGCAGATAGACTGATGAAGGTTAAAGGTTTTATGGAAGACCTTTTGTCGGCAGGAAGGGAGAGAAATGTAGCATACATATTGGGTGGCGATTTTAATATTAAGATGGGAATGGGTGGGGTCAATGATCATTTTGATCCTCTGGAGGACCTGTCTATGAATATTCCATCTCCACGTATGAGTGATGAAAGGGTCTGCCCAAAGGGACTACAAATGTGCTCATGGCTGTCAGAGTGGGGACTACGAACGGTTAACGGTCGCTTGGCCCCGGATATGCCGGGCCAGGTGACCTTTAAAAATCATTTGGGCTCCTCAACAATCGATTATTTTTGCATCTCTTTGAGCATCTGGGAACGGGCCCTGAGTTTTGAGGTGATTCATGATGTGAATAGTGACCACCACCCTATCTGTTTGGCACTAAAAGGATTGCTAGAGGTAGGGACATACTCGGTTGTTGCTCCTTGTCCAGAGAAGGGAGTTTCTTCCGGCTCAAGAAGAATTAAATGGGGGACTATTTTGGAGGAGGAATGGCACTATGAGTCAATTGCGGCTAATAAGCCTCTTTTGGCAGGAATATTGGGGGATAGTTTACCAACAAAGCTAATTGTAGACAATTTTGTGAAGCTAGTGGGTGCACTATCCAATACATTTACGATAGTAAGTAAGAACAAGGGGAAAGCACTGCAGAAGGGGTGGTTTGATGAGACCTGTAGAGGGGCGAAGAGAGGTTTATTGAAGACTCTGAAGGACCCATCATCTAGCAGAAGGGAGATTACCCAGGCTAGAGCACATTACCAAAGGGTGTTTAAGAGAAGGAAACAGGAAATTGAGGAGGAGTCCCGGGAGGACTTTCTGAATGTAGTCAAACGACGGGATCAGAAGGCTTTCTGGGAGTTTGTGAAGGGCGGTTCGGTTGGGTGTGGATCTAATGTGGGCAGTGGGACCCATGTAGAGGAACAGGCATGGATAGAGCATTTTGAGAGCCTGTTTGGGGTGGTGACCTCTGTGAGCTGGGTCGGTCAGACTGTATACTGCCTTAATTAAAACTTGGAGAAGTGAAGAAGGGCATTAACCAACAAGCCCATAACCGGGCGCCTGGCCCGGATATGATCCCATCAGATGTGTTTCAGGAACCTCTGGACTTGTGGGCACCACTTCTAACTGTGGTGTTCAATGCCTGTATGGACGTCGCGAGCTATCCCCCCTCATGGAAAAGGGCCATTATTTTTCCTATTTTTAAAAAAGGGGACCTGGCGAATCCAGGTGCATATAGACCCATTTCTTTGTTGGACTGTCTTTTAAAATATTCGGGAGAGTGGTGTTAGCACGTATTGAACTATGGTTGTCGGAACATCCAGTGCTATCAGACATCCAGCTGGGTTTTCGTCCAGGGGTTGGAACCATGGAACAGAGTCTCAACCTGTACCTCATAGTGGTGAATTTGTTTTTTTGGAAGGGTGAGCTGGTGTACCTGGCATTCATGGACCTGAGCACGGCTTTTGATAAGGTTGACAGGACGAAGCTCTAGGCCGTGCTCAGGTCATTGTGTTGTATGGGGGATATATTGAGGGTTTTGGTTGATATACACACCGACAATGAGGCCTGTGTGCGCAGTGGTCCGGGGGGCCATTGCACAGCATGTTTCAGGGTCGGGTGTGGTGTGCGACAGGGCTGCGTATTGGCCCCAATCTGTTTCTGTTTATATATTAATGGCCTTCTACTACATCTGACAAACATATTGGCTGATCTTTTGGTTCTGGGGGCTCTGGCTTTCCCAGTATTAGCATACGCGGATGATACTGTATTGATACCAAGAACCCTGAGAGCATTGCAGACTCTGATAAACGCATATACAACCTTATGTGTGATCTAGGGTTAAAAAAGAATACTAAAAAAATCGGCTGTGATGGCTTGTGTGGGCAGAAAACAGCTAGTTTCAATGAAACCGATGCTTTGTGCCGGAGAAGTTATCCCTAGGGTTAAGATTTTTGACTATCTGGGAATAAGCTTCTCAGAAGCGCTAACTGGGAAGGCCCACCTAGCCAAACAATCGGCCAAAATGAGTCAGCAAATTGGTTGTATTTATGTCAAGGTGTATGAGTCAGCCTTTGGAGGTGATTTCCTAAATTTATGCTGAGCAAGCCAAGGCAGTCACAATGTATGGTGCCCCGATATGGGGTTTTCAGAGGGCCGACGAAATACAAGTTAAGGAGAACAAATTCCAAAGGAGACTATTGTTCTGGGAGCACCAGTGGGCGCTTGCTCAGACCCTATTTTGGGTGTGGTTGTGGACGAATGAATATGCGTCCCTTAGCCACTTTATGATTAGGTCCGTGTTGGGAAGGGCGGGGTGGCAGAGAATCCCGTGGCTAACCTACATCGCTAAAGCCCTGGGAGAGGCCAACCTGAGTGTACTTTTTCCACCAGGGGATCGTATAACAAAAGTAGAGGGGAATAGCCATAAATTGGTGCTGAGAGACCCTTTTGTGAGGAAAAGAATACTTTTAGAGTACGATAATAAATCTGCACAATTACACTCATTGATTAGCAGGCCAGGTGTTATCCAACCGTACTTAATATGGGGTTCCTACCGGAAGGACAGATGGCTACTTACTAGGGCAAGATTTGACTGGCTTCTTTTAAGAGGAAATACTGTCAGATGGAAGGGGTTCCCGGACTCTGCCGAGTGCCCTGTGTGCGGCCATTATAATGAAGATCTGGCCCATGTGTTGTTGTTTTGTACAGGGTACTCCGGGATCCGGAGAGTAACCCTGATCCCTGTTCTTAAAAAGGCAGAGATCTGTTATTATAAAGTGGCTCTTATCTTTCTATTGAGTGCTGACTCTGTTCTCACTGATTGGGCATTGCTCTCTTTCTTGAAGAGAGCGATGTACTTTAGAAAATGTCTGATGCAGCTACAGGGAGACTGAGACCTTGCTATTGGTTGGTGGACACTAATTGAAAAAGGCTGCCATTGTAAGAAACTTCAAGCTAACTGTGTAGGGGGAATAGTTACTCAAGCAGTACCATGAACTATATGTTATGGTACCTGTCTTTGTGTGATAAAGCATTTGTATGTGATCATAGGGTGGACTTTTTTATGAACTAGGATGTTTTACTGATTTATGTAATTCTGTACTTGTGTTTTATGTTTTTTTTATTATCCGAAATAAACTTTTTTGACTTGACAATACTAAACATTATCCAGTCTTCCATATGTATGCTCATTATGCACTATGAAGACGTGGTATAGCAGTGTCTTATTGGTCAGTCTAAAACCCAAATAATCATAACTTTTTAGAAGCACTTCAAATTGGTAACAGCTGTCTGTAGTCTTCTATTCATAATGTCACTTCAAATCAGATTAGCTTATCGCTTTCTTATTTATTATTATTGCCAATCTGTAAGAGTGTGAAAAGTGACCAATCAGAAATCATTAATCAAATTAAGAAAGGGTGCATTAACCAAATTGCTTTACCCTGGAAAATAGCAACAGGACTTGCCTTTACATTTAAGAACTCTTTCTTAAGCCTTATTTCTTTTTTCAGGGGATATACAGTCATCGGGCTGCTTGGCCAACATAACATTAATTTCTCATGGTGTGGCCAGTAAAGAGAGACATTGTAATCCATGTTTCCAATTCGTCAACTAGGTTTTTTAAATAAAGAGTAGAGTCATTTTTATGGCGTTATTTTATGTCAAGGTAATTTATTCCATGCACCGCTGCCATTTGCATGGTCTGCAGGCTCCTGTGTGTCTGTAAGAAAGTCGGTGGGGTAGGTTAGTGAAGGAAGAGGGATAGGATAGAGGTTGTGCTCTTCTGTTGATGCTTGCAGAACCAGGAGAAACTAGTGTCTGTGCGTGTCAGCTTTCTGAGTGTGCTTTGTTGTGTGCAATGGGCTTGTTGTGTCCAGAGGAGAAACATTCAGTGTCTGGGTTGTTTGTTGTTTGTAGCTGTTTGTTCTTGTGGTGGATGTGTGGCTTGTGTGTTTTTGAGTATAGTATGGCTGGGCTTTTGGACGTGTGTGATATGTGGGAGGTATGAGGGAGAGGAGCAAGTGGGGTGGTTAGTAGGTTTTGCTTAGGGTTTATGGTTGTTTCGACGGCCTTGAGTCTGGGGTATGAGTTGTGGGGTACCCATTTTTATGCTTGCCTCAGTGAATGGAATAGCCAGGTTTTCAGTCATTTTCTGAAGTTAGGTGATCTTCTGTTGTTCTTATTTCCTTCGGTATCGAGTTCCACAGTTTGGCTATCAAACGGGAGAATGCACTTCCTCATAATTTCCTTTTCTCATAGTGTTTCATTTCTATTTGGACATCGTTGCTTGATCTTAGGTTTCTTCCTGGCTGCTAGCGGTTGATTTTGGCTTGGAGAAATTGGGCTCCTTGCCAGTGTAGTGATTTGTGAGCGATGCAGAGGGCTTTGAGTTAATGCATTGTTTTACTGAAAGCCAGTGTAGGCTTCTCAGGGCTGGTGTGGTGTCTTCTGTTTAGTCTCAAGAGTAATCTTGCTGCAATATTTTGGATGTGTTGGAGTTTTTTTGTGAGGCGTTCTGGCATTCCAAGGTAGAAGCTGTTTGCGTAATCTAGTCTGAATAGTACCAAGAAGTTGATTGCGAGAGTTCTGTGTGTGAAGGTGAGGTAAGGGAGTATCGCTCTAATTAGTCGCAGGAGGTAGAACCATTTCTTTGCTATTGCGCTGACTTGTGGTTCTAGTGAAAGTCCATTGTCCATGAGTATTCACAGGTTTTTGATCACAGAAGATGTCTCCAGTTGGGGTCCCATGCATGGTGGCCAGCTCAGGTGTGTATGTGTTGCATTGTCTTCTGGGGGGGAGATCATTATTTCTGATTTGGTCGGGTTTAGTTTGAGATTTTTGTTTCCCATCCAGATGTATATGTCAGAGAAGTATGTGTTGTTTGGGTTTTGGGTCGAGGTTATCTTGAAGATGGGTGGGTTTTGTCTTCGTAGTTGTAGGCGGTCAGTCAATGGGTTTGAATGAGTTTCATTAGGCATGTAGATGTTTAAGAGGAGTAGCAAGAGGCTCGATCCTTGTGGTACGTCGCTTGTGATTTTTTGAGTGTATGATGTAAAATGCAGTAAGTATGTTCTTTTAGATCGGTTGGTGAGAACAGATTTCAGCCACTTTAATGCAGTCTTCTATGCTGCATTCCTCCAGACTCAGGATTAGTGTTGTGTGCCTGATTCTGTTGAAGGTGGCTGATATGTCTAGTAGTATGAGGATTGATCAGGTGCTGTTGTCTGCGTTTATTTTTAGGTTGGCTAGAAGTGCTGATTCCGTTCCTCTCATGGGTCTGAAGCCGACTTAGGAGTGGTTGAGTGTTCCGTTGTTTTCTACATAATTGAGTAGTATTTTGTATATGTGGTTCTCAAGTAGTTTCGCTGGGTAGGGCAAGTTCAATATAGGTCTGTTCTTGGTGGGGTCTTCTGCATTCCCTGTTTCATTTTTTAGGAGGTGCTTGAGGTATGCAGATTTGAAAGTTTTAGGTACTTTTCACTTTTTAGAGATAGGTTCATTAGTAGCCGGAAGTATGATGCCTGTGTTCTGAAGTTGAGGATTTTTTGGAAGATGCCTGGTGGACTTGGGTCTCTTGGTGATCTGGTGTGGTTGGTGTCTTTTATTAGTTTGTTGAAGGTTTCATCATTTATTGGTTCAAATCGGTCGGGTTTTGTGGCGGTTGGTGGTGTGCTAGTTTCTGGTGGTTCCAGATTTGTGTTTTTTGTAGGGTGGCATACGTCAATGGTCTGTTGAATAGCTTTTATTTTTGTTCTTAGGTAGTTGGGGATGTTGTCACATAGGGATTGTGATGGTAAGACACATTTTGTTGCACAATGTTGGGTTTTTGATTTCCTTGATGATTTTGAATAGTTATTTTTGTGGGTTTGTTGCCAATTGAATTCTTATGGTGTAGTATGTATGCTTTTTTTGCTTTTAGGACTGTTGATTTGTAAATTCAGGGCTGTTGTCGGTATTTGTGTTTGTTCAATTGGTAGTAGTAATCTCTCCATTGTTTTTCCAGTTTGCGGTTTGTTTTTTTGAGTTTCCTCATTTCTTCTCTGAGCTGTCTTGCTGCCATTTTCTTTACAGTGGTTTTGATGAGTTTTACAGGTGCTAGGTTTAGGGCCTCTGTTATCCTGGTGTCAAGTTTTTCTTCCGCTCAGTCTGGAGTCATTCTTGGAGATGTTGCATGGATTCCATTAGCTCTGTTAGGATTTCCAGGTCAAGGCTCTTTCAGTTTCTTTTCTCAGCAGCATGGGGAATCCTGCGGTTTGGGAATTTGAAGGTGAATGGGATCATGTGGTGATCACTCCATATGATTGGTACCAGTGGGGTGGGGGTTGAGAGTCCATCTATGCAGAAAATCGCATCTAGGGTATGTCTCGCACAGTGGGTGGGTCCATTTAATATTTGTTTAAAGTGGAGGGTTTCCAGGAGGGCGCTGAGGGAGTTTGCTGTGGTTTCACTTTCTCTTTCGGGCCAGATGATGATATCCCCCAGAACAATAATGGTATCATGGTAAGTGAAGAATTTGCCAATGGCGTCAGTGAGCTTTGTTGCAAAATTGGGGTTGTAGGATGGCGTTCTGTATATCATTAGGAACAATAGGTTGGCTTGGTTATTGAGCTTAATGTTGATTAAGAGTGATTTGCAATCTTCTATGTCGGTTGGGGAGTGGTGTGTCGCAGATCTGATCTTTGTGTGCTATTGCGATTCCACCTCCTCTTCGGTTTTCTCTGTTAGAATTTATTGGTTTGAAGTTGTCTGGTACAGCTTCATGGATGATTGTTTTGTAACTGTCCAATAGCCATGTTTCTGTGAAGAAGAGTGCATCAGTGCCGCCCTCCCTTAGGAGGTCATATATTTCTGTTTTGTGCTTGCCCATGGATATTACATTGAGTAGGCTGCAGTGTAGGGTGTGTGCTTTTCCTTGTTCATTGCTGCATATTCTTTCCTGCATCTCGGTCGGGGTGGTGTTCCTTGGGTTTTCGGTTCTCTCTTGGATGAGGCTCTTGTTTGCTGGGTGTTTATTTGAGGCATCTGTCTCTTCTCTGAGGAGTTCATTTAGATTAAATGTGTTTCTTTCTTCTGATACATAGTAGTGGGTTGTTTGGTTGTACATGTGGTCTTTATTCCAGTATTTGGTTATGTACGGGGTGTGGATGTTTAGAGATTCAAACTTTGCTCTGATTCTTATTGGGGTCTTTCTGAAAATGTCTTTAGAGTTGCTGGGTTCTGTGTGTTGTGGTGTGCAGTTTGGTGGTTTGTTGGGGTCCACTCTAGGATTGTTTGGGTCCTTGTTTGTGTTTGGTTTGTTTTCCGTTTGGTTAGGGTTGTATCTGGAGAGGTAGCGGGAGATGTATTCTGTTTTTGTTGTTGTCTTGGTCTGTATCCTTAGTCCGTTCAGTGGTGGCTGGTGGGGATTTTGAGGTGTTGCAAGTTGTGGTAGGTGGTTCCCATTCCACAGGGGTGCAATTTCCTTCTTATTTCCGTTTTCCAATCTTGTTTCTTTGCCCTTCTTGTATAGTGGCATGTTTGTGGTCTAGATGTCTAAGTCTTCAATTCGGGTTTGCGGTATATTCCAAGGGCAGTGCCCTCCTAGGTGGCTTTCTTTCCTGAGGTCAGTGGTAGGTCAGTGTGCTGAAATATATAGTGGTGTCTGCCTCGCTGTGTTTGTAGCCTCTGTTTGGGATTCTGATTGTAATATATTCCAGCGACGGGTGCTCTCTGTAAGGAAGGTATGGTATCGGAAGTAAGACAGACACAAGTGGCCACAGTTCAAGGGTGTTTATTGAACTTTTAACACAGGTGTGATAAACACCTATCTAAACCTATATCTAAGATGGGAGCAAGCTATGACCATCAAATAATAATAACGCAGTCCTAGTAGTAGCTTGTCAAAAAAAAAGGGCCTATACTAAAAAGCCTATTGACAATCCTTACTGCTAATTTACAAATAGTGTGGAATAATGTTCAAGACAAATAAAGAAGTGTTCACAAAGAATAAGTCAGGATGCTCACACCGTGGGTCTCCCTTCCCCACGTTATCAGCCCAGGACAAGGTAGTTCACTCGAGCATAGCACACTCTTGGGCTTCTTCGGCATGAGGACACAGTTCAAATATCAATATTAGGGCCTTCTATGTGCATGTTTTAGGTAACCAAAAGTCTCTTGACTCATAGGGCCTGATGTATCAAACAAACGAAAAAGTTCTTTCACCAGTATTCAAACGAAAATTTCCTTCACAAGTATTCACTCTATACCCTTGGATCCCCCTCAGCCAGGCTCAGATCCCCTTTGGTAACTACAATCTCCTTTCAGGTAACGCCCGGTTCACCCCTGATCTCCCTCCGTTGGGCACAGATCCCTTTTGGCAATTAGTCTCCCTCAGCTGGGCTCGGACCAATCTCAGCTTCACTTTTGCTATCAAAGACTTTTGAATGTGGACAGGATTTGGCTTGACCCGTTGCAGGGCCACTTCGACTTTATACTTTACAATTTAGGTATCCCTCAGTCGGGTTCACAGTTGCCTTTCCCATCAAAGTTGAAAACACAATTTGCATTCTCAGGTGGATACCTAGTAGAGACTTTCGAATGAGCACCCACGTGGTGCAGGATCACTCTGTTTGGTATTTTTTCCAAAAGTTCACTCACGCCTCCGATCTTAAATTACATTTGCATTGCTCATCATAGGTGCTTTATGCTTTGTTCTTTACAGATTTCCCCATACAACTTTGTCGCTTCTGATCTTGGGTGTAACACAGTCCGGTCTGCTATCAGACTCCCCCGACTCACCGGTTGTGCTGACTTTACTGGAACGGTTTTGTTTCAGGACCAAGGACAGTACCACAGCAGCAATCTCTCTTCTCCACTTCGGCTATCAATGTGGGAGAGTCATGTGTACCTTTGACACACAATGCACCTTTCTTCAGCATTAGGTCGCGGTTTTATGTTCTTTATCTTTGAGGATTCTTGAAAGTAACGGTTTCCCTCTCTCGATGAAAAGGCCAAGGGCAATTTCCTCCTTGCAACACTTTCTGGTCTCCCTGTCTTTACCCGCGTGTTAAACCACCATCTCGGAACTGCTGCTTCCTAGGGTGTTTTGCCTTGCTCGTACAATGCCTTCCTCCTCCTTCGCAGGCCCCTATCTTTATACACCTGGGTCATGTTAAAAATCTGCAGGTGTGTGTAATTGCCAGTAACTTCCTTACTCTGCCTGACCCTTCTGTTGGGACATGTCAGGTATACCGCTCGGGTGCTAGTCTGTTCTCTGTCTTGTTGTGCTGTCCGTGAAAAAGTATTTCTGTCAGAAAAGGGGAGTGGGGGAGGAGTTCCTGGTATCCTACCTGGTAGTATGGGGAAAAGGCGTCATTAGGAAGGGGTTACCGCGTCTCAACCTTCGGTGTCCCACTCCCACTCCCTGAGGACCCCCCCATCCAGGTGATCCTACTGCACTAGTCCACCCCCAGGAACTGGATCCAAAAGCGATGGCCGTGTCCTGGTCACCTGGATTACAGATCCTGCAGGGACTAGCAGGTGAGACACCTTCAAGTTTCTCACACCTCCTGGGTTAGTTACTTTCCTGGTCTCGGGTTAAATCGGTGTGCTCCGACACACAGTAGTGTCTGCCTTGCTGTGGTTGTTGCGCTGTGCTTCCATCTTGGATTCAGGTTTGTGATATATTCCAGGGGCGGCTGCCCTTCTGGGTTGATTACTTTCCTCGTTTCCGGCTACATTTGTGTGCTCCGACACACAGTGACATCTGCTTTGCTGTGGTTGTAGCGTTGTGCCTTCATCTTGCATTCTGGTTTGTGATATATTCCAAAGGTGGGTGCCCTCCTGAGTTGGTTACTTTCCTGGTGTCGGGCTACGTCGGTGTGCTGCAGCACAATGATATCTGTCTCGCTGTGGGTCTTGGGTTTGTGATGTGTTCCAGGGCAAGAGCCCTCCTGGGTTGCTTACTTTCTTGAGATTGGTGGTAGAAAACTGTCCTGGTCTCCAGTTAGGTCGGTGTGCTCCGACACACAGTGGCGTCTGCCTCACAAGGGTAGTTGTATTGTGCCTCCGTTTTGGATTTGGGTTTGTGGGATATTCCAGGTGCTGGTGACCTCCTGGATTGGTTATTTTCCTAGTCTTGGATTAAATTGGTGTGCTCTGAAACACAGTGGCGTCTGCATCACCATGGTTGTAGTATTATGCCTCTCTTTTGGGATTGAGCTTGTCATATATTCCAGTGGTAGGTGCCATCCTGGGTTGGTTAATTTCCTGGTCTTGGGTTAAATCAGTTGGCTGCAGTACAATGCTGTCTGTCTCACTGTGGATCTTGGGTCTGGGATGTGTTCCAGAAGCTGATTCGGTCCAATTCTACTCTAGCTGAATTCAAGGCAGTGCTATCTTAACCATTACAGTTCTAGTCTGGCTAAATTTAGTACAATTCTAGTGTGGCTGAATTCAACCACAGTGTTACCTGGTTCGGTACAGTTTGAGAGTGGCTAAATTCCATAATAGTGTTATCTAGATCATTACAGTTCTAGGGTGGTTAATTCGGCAGTGGCGTTGCCAGATTCAGTACGATTCTAGTGTGACTAAATTTAACAGCAGCGTTACTGGATTCAGATTAATTCTAGGGTGGGAAAATTCAGTAGCAGTTTTGCCTAAGGAAAACTAAGGAAAGTCCAAATCAAAAAGTCTGTCTGTGTCCAAACCTTATGCTTAAAATAAACAGGGTGAGAGTTTCTTCCTAACAAAAACAGTGTTCGAAAGTAAAGTCTCCGCTGCTCTCAGCTTAAGTCCTTCTTGGGCTTCCTATCTCAGGGTTAATGCAGTTCCAATAGCTGTTTATCTCACCACAGCCCTTTCCATGCTCCACTCTGCTATATCTGATACTCTCAACGTACTTGCCCCTGTCATGAGGATCCGCTTAAAGTCCAAAGCCAAGGGCAACTCCTGGTACGACTCAGACCTCGTCATCCTCAAACGCAAGTGCAGGGTGGCTGAGAGGAAATGGCATGCTTCTGGTACATCCTCTGAAAAACTGGCCTGCCGCCTGCTCCAAAGGCAATACCGGCTCTCTGTCCGCACCAAAAAGAGAGCACACATCCAAGCCTGCGTCTCTGCGGCATCTAACAACTCGGCCAAACTCTTTAAAATCTGCATGCAACTGGCCAATCCTGCTGCAGTCTCTACCTCTCCTGTCCCTTCCCAGGTCCTCTGCATGGCTTTGGCTTCTCATTTCATCTCTAAAACTCAGGACATCCTGTCCTTGCTCTCTTCCTCTTCCCCTCCACCCTCTACTCCCTGCTCTTCCTCTTGCCATTCTTCGGCCACCTCTCCTCCCTCCTTCTATTCCTTTTCCCTGTTCTCCCCACACAAGGTTTCTAGACAAGTCCGATCTAAGAAAGTCTTGTCAAAACAGGTTCATCCCTGTTCCTTCAAAGCTATCAAGGACCACATTGACTCCCTGGCTCCTGCTCTGGCTGACTTCTGCAACCACTCCTTCGCCACTGGAGTCTTCCCATCCCCCTGAAGCACTCCCTTGTGTACCTTCTTCTTAAGAAACCCTCTGCCGAACCGTCCTACCCGGCTAACTATTGCCCAATTTCTATCACTCCTTTCCTGGGCAACCTCCTGGAAAAGCTAGGCATCTCCCAACTCAATCTCCACACTGAATCTGTTGGTTGTCTTCATGATCATCAGTCTGGCTTCAGAGCTGCCAGAAGCATGGAAACTGCTCTCCTGAACATCCGTGAAGACCTGCTCTCCAATCTTTATTCCAACACCCCCTGTGTCCTCATCTTGCTTGATCTCTCTTCTGCCTTTGACACAGTCAACCATGCCACCCTGCTCAACCGTCTCCATGATAACCTGGGTATCACCGGTCAGGCACTGGCGTGGCTGGCTTCTTTCCTCTCTGATCGACCCTACCAGGTCCAACTTGGGTCCTTCGTCTCCTCTATCTCTATCTCTACCAGTGGTGTTCCCCAGGGGTCTAGCCTCGCTCCCTGGCTGTTCAACCAATACCTGGCACTTCTTGCCCACCGCATTGCCGCTCTTTGCCCCAACATCCAGTGCTATGCGGATGACACTCAGCTCATTTTCAGGCTACCTTCAGACACCTCTTCTCCTTCACTTATCCCTGTCTGTCTGCTATTCAGGAGTGGTGTGCCGCCAATGATCTCTGCCTTAATGCCACAAAGACTGAGATTCTCCTCATTGGCACACCCGCTCCCTCCTTTCCTGCCACTCTCTGCCCAACCTCTCTTGGCCCTCTTCCTGCTCCCAACTGCAAGGCTGAAAACTTTGGGGTCATCTTTGACTCCACACTCTCCTTCTCTCCTCACATCTCTGACGTCTCTAAGAAGTCACACTACCAGCAGCACCTCCTGAGAGGTATTCTTCCTTTCCTCTCCTTCCCCCAGAAGCTCACTGTCTCCAGAGCTCTTGTTCTCTCTAGGTTGGACTATTGCAACAGCCTCTTTCTAAATCTGCCTACTTCTACTCTCCGTCCTCTGCAACTCATCCAGAACAGGACTGCAAGACTTGTCTTCTGGCCTCAAGCCCAGGGATCGTATCTCTCCAGGACTGAAATCTCTGCACTGGGTCCCAGTGGCTGAAAGGATTAAGTTCAAAACCCTCTGCATTGTCCACAAGGCCTTCTGGACCCTGGGGCATCAATACCTTCAACTCTCTCTTCCTAAATATCTTCCTTCTCAAGCTCTTCGCTCATTCGCCTCCTACTCCCTCAGGGTCAGTCGCTTCTCCAAGCAACGAGTTGGTGGTAGATCTCTTTCTACGGCTGGGGCCTCCCTCTGGAATAGCCTCCCTGCCCCGCTGAAACTTGAGGAGAACTAACTGCGGTTCCAGAAGCCCCTTAAAACCTTCCTCTTTGCTTCTGCTTTCTCTCACCCTCTCCCAGCTGAATTCCTGGCTGAAACTGAAACTGCACTGGTTACCTGGCCACCCTTCTGATCTCAGGCACAAGCCCCACCAGTTGCACACCTGCACTGCCTCCTTGGTAACCCCCGCACCTGGGGACTGTTTTTCTGTATCCCTAATGTCCCCCTACCAGCATTTATGTCTGCACTTACCTTGCACTTGCCACCAGCTGGCTGTATTTTTTATTTATCTTATTTATTCTATTATCCCATGTACTGCACTTTCCCTCCCTCTTCCCCCACGCCTTTTCCCCTTGCCTCTTCCTATGCACTTGCACAATCTGAATGACACCTGGCCTAGTAAGATCGTTGTCTGTCTTCGCTCTAGTCCCCCTCCCTTGCCTCGTCGCTCCTTGAAACACTTGTGTATAGGCACGTTTTAAATGCCACATCATATCATATCATATCACTGTTCAACCAGGCCTTGAGGTTCCCTTCCCCAAGTTCAATATAGTACAGTTCACACAAAGAGAAGATCTTGAGGTTCCCTCCCCAAGACAAAACTTCTTGGTTCCTTCAACTCTCAGGGTCCCCTTCCTGAAGATTTCAATGCACCAAAAGAGGATCTTGAGGTTGCTTTCCCCAAGACAAGACTTCTCAGTACCTCCAACTCTCAGGGTTCTCTTCCCCAAGGTTTCAATGCAATGTCTCAGTGGTTTACTCACAATGTCCTTTGCTGGTCATCATTGAGGGCTCCCTGTTATAGGCGCAGTTATCAGACCACATGGTCCACCAATCACAGGTCACGCAGCCAGGAACCCCATGATTCTGCTTGACTTGATTCAGAATGTCTGTGATCTTCACATTAGAGAGAATGTTGGTCTGGGCACAGTTGTCAGATGGAAAGGTCCACCCATTACAAGCGGTGCAACCATAAGTCTCCCCTTTAGATTTGGTTGCCCCCTGACAGGCTCTTCTGCTTTGGGCTTTTGGTTTCCCACACTTGGCTTTCCATTAGGCTAGTGCAACCCTTTTCTGCTTCCGTCTTTTGCTTTGCCACAAGTTCATAAATCTTCCTCACATTTGTAGTTCAAATACTAAAGTGTTTATTCAATTTGTTACATGCTTTCGTAATGTTCACAACGTTGCTGATGCACAGTTTGCCATTCACTATGTCAGTTTCTAAATGTTCGTTTGGTATTCAATATCACTTGTTCTTAATCAAATAGAAGTTGTCATTCAGTTTGGTACTCAATATGATGGGCTATCACTCACATAGCACCTTCCATTCAGTTCAGAATTCACTATTATTAGCTTTCAGTTGTGCTCATGGACCGTTACTTGCCTGGGGTCCCATGGGGGAGCTCCGGTCTTTCCGTGCCCTCTGACACTCAGTGGCTCTTCACGTCTCCCCAAGGGCGGCTTCTGCTGCTCCTGCTCACCTCGTCCAAAGTCAGGAAGCATGCTACATATGTGCTGCTTTCTCGCGGGCACGTCTTCGCACATGCCGGCTTCCCAGTTACTCCGTGAGAATGCAGACTGCATTCTCTTTGCTGGCAGCTACTTTCTGCAGCTCAGCTGTTTGGCAGGTCCATCCGCCCACTTTGCACCCTGAAGGCTCCTGGTCCTGCCAACGCCATGCAACCCATTCTCCTTCTCCCTGCACATGGTTGCCTCTCCTTCTTATATATACCTGAGTTCTATTAAAGGGCTTCAGGTGTGTGTTGTTGACTTGATTTGCCTGGCTATAATGAGCCCAATTAGTGGGATATGCCTGACCGTCAGTACTGCATATTCTTAAACCTCTCTTCTTCATCTCAGTACGAGAGGGGTGTTTGTAATAGGAAGTGTGCTTTGCTCCTGGTTGCCTCTTCCTCTTCTCAGTACTTGGTGGGTATTTACAGAGAAAGATAGGGCATGAGATGACATAGCCCATGAATGCTGAGGGAAGGAGGGGTGAGTTTATATTAGGAACAGGGGAAAGCCATGTCTCACCATTCAGGGTTGGGATCCAAAAGCGATGGCCCTTCCCTGACCACCTGAGCAAAAGATCCCTGGGGAGAAGTTGTGAGAGTGCCTTCTGGTTTCTCACACTGGCTATATTCAACAGCAGCATTGCCTAATTCAGTGTGATTGTAGTGTGACTAAATTCAAAGGGCTGGCAAATTCCAACAATGGAAAACTTCTGAGAGAAGCTAGATTGAACACAGTGTCAAAGTTCAATGGGCGGCTACATTTAATGCATTGGAAAGATTCAAGGCTAGCAGGATTTCAAACAGAGGCAGACTACAGAGGCAGCTAAATTCCATTTTGAGGCTACTCTCCTAATGCAGCTAAATTCAGCACAGTGGCAAAATTCAAAGGGCAGTCAGATTTAAAGAAGTGGCAAGCTTCACAGGGCAGCAGGATTTAAAACTGTGGTAGCTTCAGAGTGAAGGTAAAATGAACACAGTGGTGACATTTACATGGCAGCAGGATTGAAAACAGTGGCAAACTTCAGAGCGCAGCAAAAACAAACAGTGACAAAATTCAAAGGGCAACAGAATTTAAAACTGTGGCAGATGAATGCTCCATTACTAAAACTGGGTTTTGCATGTACACTAAACTCAGGACAATCACCAGACTTCCAGAAAACGACTCCTTCTGTGGCACTACCCTCAGTAACCACTGAGGAGCGTAGTTGGATGCAATACCACAGATCATCGATGACAATGATCAACACGAATGCTCCACGCACGGACTGCGACTTCCACTCAGCAAGTCCCCAATGCTTTTTGAGCCTGCACTATTCTCAACATCCTATTCGGCAAGAATATGAGGGTGATCATCCACTACAAACCAAAGAGTCAACTTATCACTCATAACCACCAATTTCGACAAAGATTCATGGCTCGTCTCTATGCTCATGGAATACGAGAGGCCATTCTCATCTGTTTGATTCCCCAGCTCCAGAACTTGAATCCTGTCATGTCATATGCCTCCAAGAAACCTGGCTCACTAAAGCGCCCAGCTGTGATGGTTTCATAACTTTCCTCAACCCCGCCCTCCAGAGAAAACAGGGACGAGCATCTTTGGGTTTATTGACGGTGATCAAAATACTTCCAACATGGAGTCTTATCGACGCGGAAAACATCAACCCGTGGATCCAAATTACGACAATCAAGATTATGAATGCTGCCAATTTGTCGCATTAAATCTAACATAACAACCCCTACTTTAGAATCATTGCGATTGTAAACATCTACTGGAACCCAGCGGCTATCAATGAGAATAATTTCTTGGACGGTGTATTTCTGACCATTGATAGAGTCACTGCAACATTTCCGAATATCGACTATATCATCTGTGAAGACCTCAATATCCACCTATATGCTCCTAATGGTCAGCATATACCAACCAATGACTTGTCGACAAGAGCCCGTCGCAGGATTAAAGAAATATCTATTAGAAATTTGATTCAACAGGTCGCCCATGCGACGACCATAATTTGCTGATTCCCACCTGGTCTTGCAGAAAGGCTACCACAATCATTGATTATATTTACTTATCTCCAGTTTTGAACAACCTACTATTGGAATCTAAAACAATTCCCTCCAATAAGAGTGATCACCATATGCTCATGATTTGCGGTGCTGGCTTGTGTGAACAGAGTTCGATACCCCCTGTGCCGCTCTTGGAAATCACAGGAACGAATACCACACTAAGAATCAGTCTAAAACATCTAGCCTCTCTTCCAAAGACTTTTGACCAAACAACTATGATAGATGAGGAAAAACGGAATTATGACTGGATATTGATCCCATTCCAGATAAAAGGAAACATAGCACAGAAGCCTCCAGACCTCCATCACTATAACCCAGAGCTGGCAAACAAAAAGAAGATCCTACGACAAAATCTCCGTACATGGAGAAAGAACCTTACGCCAGAGAATCTACAAAAAATGAAAAGAGCTAAGCAAACTTATTGCAACTGGAAAAAACATATGTGCTAACCTTGCAACTGTCACGATCCATGCCCCTGACCCCCTCAGGTATAACAGCCCCCTTGCAGCAGTGGGGCTAAAGCCCTTCAAACTGGCCCGAAGGGCCTTAAAACTCCATCAGAAACATACATGGGGTCAGTCCTGGCACCTTTGGCACCAGGCTCATGATCAGGAATAAAGCAATACCAGTTTTGGACCTTAATTCAACATGGAGGCCTATTACACAGCTCAGTTCTTTAGAACCAAGCCATGCGGTCTAGTGTTTTGGGTGTGGCTGGGCTTGGAACTACTTGGCCTGGAACTACTTTACCTGGGCTATTTAACCCACACCCAAACAGCAGAACACGCTTTGCGTTATTCTGCACTCCTGCAACGTACCGCTCACCGTGTCCAGCTCCTGCTCATCTGCTTCTCCGGCAGCCCGATCTGAAGCCCTAGATCTGGATTCCATTAATAACCTGGAAGAACATGAACAGCATTAGCGAGCAAGAACACTTACCTGTGAAGTAACCGGTCTTGAATCCATCCTGCGCTTCGCTTACCTCGGCCATCTCCGGAGTTCGCCGCAACCTGCAAAGGTAAAGAAACAAGAACAGCATTAATAACAATTCTTACCTGGGCAAGTAGCAAGTCCTGGCAGAACCCTGCGCTTCTCTTACGTCACCCATCTCCGGGTTTCACCACAACCTGAAAGGGAGAAGGAACAAGGTCAGCATTAACAAAGCACTTACATGGGCAAGCAGCGCTTCGATCGCTCATCACTCCGGAACATCACCGCAACCTGTACAAAGAAGGGAAGAGAACACAGGTTAGCAATTAACACCAATAAACAGCGCAGCACGCCACGCATCAATAACTCACCGTGGTCTTCGCCATCAGCGCGGCAACTCCGATATCGCAACCATCCCTGTGAAAACCAAAAGAGACATTGTTAGGGAACAGCGAAGTGGAGCAAGACGCCGAGAAGACAGAGAAAATGGAGGGAAAGAATGAGACAGAATAAAGACGGAAAAGACATTATAACTCACCTGGAAGACAGCAAGCAGAGTCGGAGTCACAGCTGGTCTGGACCCGACATAAGGGCACACGGGCCAGTGAAGCAACTAGGTCCACGGAACGCCCGCACCAACCACGTGCCCCTGCACAGAGACGCAGGACAGAGAGTTCAATGCACAAAAACCTAAGGTGAGCAATAACCCAAAGGGAGGGGATTTGGACCAGAGGGAGGTGGGAGTCCACCCATCACAGAACCAGTATCTTAACCCTCCATTCTCCTGTTATAGGCGCTACCCAATGTCTGGCACATAACCAAGCTGTAACGCTCACCTGGCTCCCACAGAGGCGCTGGTCTGGTCTGGGTTGCTGTGGCCTCTTCAAGCGTGATGCGCAGAATTCGGACCACCGATTGAACAGGACCCCCAAATCTTGCTTGTCGGGCCCGTAGGAATATCCTTCTGCAGATGAGAAAGGGGATTAACTGTCTGCTGATTAGTGTGCTTGCTCCCCCCTTCGTTCTTCTCTGATTCCTCCGAAACCCTCGTTTTAAGCTCACCTTATGATTTGGAAGGATGAACTCTCCATCCTGCTTCTGGTGAAGGGGCGCGCGTACGTCCAGTTACTTCACTGGTTTTCAGAATGGCGCTGGCACATCCACTTGACTTTTCTGAGCGATACGCCGTAAGTATGAAGATGCAAAAGTCCAAGTGTGAGCCTCCTTTTATGTTGTCTTTTCTGTCCTTTATTTCAGGTGCAGAACAAAGGCGATGCATTGAGGGGTAAAATTGCCGGTGATAAAGTCAGGTGAGTTAGTGATGAGGGCGACCCCTCTAAATGTCTTTATAATTCCCCAGTAATGTCTTTTGTCCTTTCCCCATAGGGGCCGGGGTGCGGTACCTGCCAAAGATGCGGCGCAACCCGAGATGTGGAATGGTTCACCAAGAAAAGCCGGTAAGTATTATGGCTGAAAATGTCCTTTCTCCATAGGGGCCGGGATGCGGTACCTGCCAAAGATGCGGCGCCGACCCGAGATGTGGAATGGTTCACCAAGAAAAGCCGCTAAGTAATATGGCTGAAAATTCGGCTTTCCTCTTGTGTTCCCTTGCTCACCTTTTGTCTCTTCTTCTCTCCCCTAGGTGCAGAGATGTGGCGACCGGTGCTGAGAGCCTCGATGGAGCCGGGCGGCGTCTCGGGAACAGGTGAGTGAAGCGCGGCGCTGCAGCGAGCAACGCGGTGCTTTTAAATGGAAGTCTTCCTTCAGGAATGCTGGCGTGAAGATTCCGGATGCAGGTAAGAAGGTTGAATAAGTTCTTGGTTTTCACCTTTCTCTTCTCTTATTCCCTTACAGGTGTTCCAGGTTCGAGGCGGGCGTGGCTGGAGTCCAGGTGCAGGAGCTGACACGGTGAGCGTTCAGCTGCTGGGATGCAGAACAACGCGAAGCACGTGTGGCTGTCCGGGCGTGGCTTAAATAGCTTTGGAAGAAGTTCCAGGTGAGTATTCTTCCACAGCCCCACCCCAGTAACAAAATAGTTCCTTCAGAAAAATAGTCCCTCCTAAGCCTCATTTGGCTTGGTTCTTCATGCAGCATGGTCTGCATCAGGTGAGTGTGCAGCATGGTCTGCTTCAGGTAAGTGCACCAAACACTTCCCCTTATGAGCCTGGCGCCTATGGCGCCAGGACTGATGTCCAACATGAGCCTGGCGCCAACGGCGCCAGGACAGGGTCCAAAGAGTCCCTATAAAGGGCCGCTGGGCTTTTACCCGGGGGCGTGATGCCTGCTCCCGGGGGTGCTGGGCCTGGCCTGGTGCTCCGGGGGTAGGCATCATGACACAAGCAGAGAGGGGTCCGGGATAGCGCTTAGACCGCCATCCAGTATCGTATGGCGCCCCCATGGATACCAGGTGAGTGTAACAGCAACAAACGGATGCAGAAGCCATGCTAGCAACTCTCAAAAGCAAGAACTCGAGAAATCTGTGGAACCTGCTAAATAACAACGCCCAACACCAACAAATGATGGTGTCCAAGGTCCCTGAACATAAATGGATCTCACATTTCTCTAACCTCTATAAGCTCGGGACTCAGAGGGAAACCAATGGAAACCTTAGTGTCAAAGCAATGGGTCATCACTTGGGACAAACAACATTTTTTGGAGATGATTAAAAAACTCAATGCCTCCTGAGCCCCCGGACCCGATGGCCTATCCAAGGCCACCCTGAAACAGGCCTCGGAGACCTCGGCGAACTTAATGGATCACCTCCTGACGTTAATCAACAAACTAAAGCAGATCCCTTCCACCTGGAAAAGAGCAATGCTGATCCCGATTTACAAACAAGGAGACAGAGACACTCCGTCCAATTATAGACCCATTGCTCTCCTAGACCCCCTGGGGAAACTGTTCGCCACTTACCTACTCCAAAAACGTACTGCATGGGCTAAGGAAACAAACCGTTTCGATGCCCGTCAAACAGGCTTCACAGCAAATGTGGGAACAAATGTGAACCTCTTGATTCTAACTCTAATAAAGCACAAAGCCATAAGAAACAACTCTCAGGTGCATGTGGCCTTTATAGACCTGCACATGGCCTTCGATACTATAAACAGGAACAAACTCTGGAACAAACTTTCAACATGGAAATGTCCCCTAGAGATCAGTGAACCTATCAAGCTACTCTATTCCAACACTTCGGTCACCATCAGACTTACAAAAGAAGGTGCCACCACAAATTAAATAAGAACTTGGAATGGCCTAAAGCAGGGATGTCCCCTTGCTGCAACGCTTTATAACCTATACACCTCTGATTACCTTACCCACATGAAAGCCGATACACTTAATCCTCCGAAAATTAACTCTCTCCCTATAGCATACTTAATGTATGCCGATGACATTGTATTATTGGACAAAACCACCTCAGGACTCCAAGAAAATCTATGCATGACGGAGGAATACATGAATCTGAATGAACTCCAGATCAATGTTAAAAAAACAAAACTTATGAAATTAACTAAATATACGAGTAAAAATAATCGGCTCACTAATTTCATCTTGGATGACAAAACTTTAGAGGAAGTAAATACCTTTAAATATCTTGGTGTATTAATAAATCAAGAGAAATCCGAAACAGCTTGGGTCTGCTCCCTAGAATGTAAGATGCTAATGCTAGCCAGAGAAGGAGTTATGCTACACAGACGATATGGCAAGTTCTCCTTAAAACCAATCATTGCGTTCTATCGTCAAAAGGTAATTCCCACTATTACCTACAGGAGCGACGAAATGATAAATGCAACTCAGTTAAATTGGCAAACCCTCAAAGCCTCTTTCTGGCAGAAGATTCTGAAACTCCTGAACAGCTATCCTAGGGCCAGAATACGATTCGAAGTGGCATTGCAATCCCTTACTTCTATCGTGATGTGGAAGCAGCTTGACCTTCTGCATAAACTGAAAAACAACGACACAACACCGGCAACCCAAATCTTGCGGGAGATCCTGCACGCCATGGACAACACCTCCCTGAAGGCATGGAAAGTGGCATTAGACTATCGAATGGAAAATGAAGACATTACCACAGAAATGCTCATCAACCGACCTCAACGTGCCAAGGTTAAGATGCAACAAAACAATTGGGCAAAAACAATAGAAGAAAAAACAAGATATAGCATGAACCTCCAATGCCCAACTGACATTCGTGCAATTAACAAAATCCTGCGATAATTGGCACTTTTTCCGGACCCAGTCATACGCACCACATTCATGAAAATTTGCCTAAATACAATGCCGACCAGACAAAGACTAGCAAACATCAGACAAATATCTAAGTCGGATGAATTCTGCCGATTTTGCCTGGACAAGCAAACATCTGAACAGCTGCAGCACTTAGTCATGATATGCCCTGCCTTTGTGGCCAAGAGAGCCCTCTTTGGAGACCTATTTAAGATATCCTCTCAGCAGGAAGAAGGTGGCTCCAGATGGATGAAGATCCTAAGAGGACAAGACAGGAAATTGATATACACAGTCGTCCAATTTCTCTCTGACATTTTGGATCCCACCAAACAACTTAACCTACAGACCATAGCCTGAGAAAAACTCTTTTCATTTTTTTTTCGTAATAATTGATGAATTTGATTTGTATGAGATATAAGAGATGTACATTTTAAGTTATCTATGAGATGAAGCCTTATGGACTCAAATGAAAAGTTTATGTTTAAACTATATCATTTAAAAAAAACTGTGGCAGCTTCAGAATGCAGCTAAATTCATCAAAGTGCTAAATTCAGAGGCCAGCAGCAAGATTCAACACATTGGTTAAATTCAAGGGACAGCAGGAATTAAAAGAGTGGCAGCTTCAGAGTGCAGCTAAATTCAACAAAGTGGTAACATTCAAAGGGCACCTAGATTCATCACAGTGGCTTCTCTCCCAATGCAGCTACATTCAAAACAGGGGCAAAATTCAAAGGTCAGCCGGATTTAAAGAATTGGAAAGCTTCACCTGGCTGCAGGATTTAGAACAGTGGCAAAATGTGCAAGGCAGCAAGATTTAAAAGAGTGGCAAACTTCAGAGCACAAGCTCACAACTAGATTCAACACTTTGAAAAAATTCAAAGGGCATCAAGATTTAAACAGAGGCAGACTTCAGAGGCAGCTAGATTCAAGAGAAAGGCTACTCTCCCAATGCAGATAAATTCAGCACAGTAGCAAATTCAAGGGCAGTAGGATTTAAAGCAGCGGTAAGCTTCTCAAGGCAGCAGAATTTAAAACAGTGGCAAACTTCACAGGGCAGCAGGATTCAACACAGTGGAAACATTCATACAGTGGCTAGATTGAACACATTGGCAACATTCAAAAGGCAGCTACATTCCTCACAGTGGCAATCCTCACAGGGCAGCAGGATTTAAAACAGTGTACAGACTACAGAGGCAGCTAGATTCAACACAGTGGCTACACTGGGATGATCCGATAGATGCTGCTTCCGTGAGAGGAGGGCTCCAAGCAGCTTCCGAGGGTGGGCACAAAGGAGGGAAGGGAGCAGGGATGTCCGGTGGTCGGTTGAAGGGAGCGGGTGATGCCACGAGATGCCCTGTGGGCTAGGGTAAAGAATGTACTAGAAGTGCTAGCTGGCCCTCAATGGAGGAGCCTGGGGAGGCATACCTGCTTCCAAATCGGGCTGCAAAGTAGCTGGCTTGAGGCCTGCACCGGCCTGCTGGTTCCTTGTGGCGAGGGCTCCAAGCAGCTTCCTGTTGTGTGATGTGTAATACTGATGGCATCAACAAAGTACTTAAAATGTTCAATATCTGTTACTTATAAAAGGACTTTAATTTCTAAGGTCTCGTTTGAAATGTAATTTCAGGCCTAAAGAAGGGTCTAGAAAATGTACTGTGAAGTCAGTGATGACTCAAAAATGTCCATATTCATAGTGCAGGTATGCAATTACAGCCCTAGTGTTATATGTTCAGTTCTTCCTTTTATTCCAAAGGATTAATTATTATTATTATCTGTATCAGGTACAACCTTTAGACTGAAACTTATTTAAAGTGTAATGCTGACAATTCAACCATTGTCTTCAAAAAGCAAGTGCTCGAGTTTTATAGACTTTCAGTTGTGTTAATTGTGTCAACACCAATAAAAGGAGGCTTTCGTTCAATACTCAAAAGCTACTGAAAAAATACTTGATTCTGAAGGAAAAGGGAGTGAGGATAAACACTTTGAAAATACAATTGCAGATGAAATAAACCAATATAATGCAAGGTGGCATCAGTCATGTTACAATATGTGCACTGTGGAGGTTCAGGAGGAGGACATGGACTATCTGAGGGCATTTGTGATGTGTTTTTATTAAAGAATAAGGAATGCCTATCTTTCTATTTCATAATCGGGCTTCCCTACCTACTTTACTAACTAAGGAGCTTGTCAATCGTGGATAAATGTCCAAAGAAAAATAGTCCGCCATCCAAAACTAACCTAACTGACCATAACACTTTTATAATCAACTAAGGTCAGGAGAAAAACTCCCTTCTCCTGTTCATTATGCTTCCGCACTTGTTGTCTCTTCTTTCTCTTTTCAGATTATAATACAATTCTCAAATAGTGATCCTTTTTATTAGTTGTTGCAACTCCCTAACGGGACTGATAGTCTTTCTATCTCCTTTTGTTAATGGTTGCTTGATTCTGGTCAGAATCCTTTTCTGTTTCCTACAGGTTTCTGAGAGGTCTGGTGTAGTGTTTTTTCCTCTGAGAGTTTTGGTTTCTATACAGTTGTGATTCGACTTTTCCTTCACAGGACTTCTTTGTATGCAGTCCATCCCTGGAACCCCTTGGGTCTTTAGTACACAATTATCTCTCTCTATTGTGTTCCAATGTGTGGTTCTTGACTCTGGGTTATTCTCCCCTTTTCCCAAGGTAGCAATGTTCCAGTTTTATCTTTCTCCCATAATGCAGTATGATTAATCCTACGGATCCCTCACTGAACCCCTGCCAAAAGTCTCCTCCCAGGTGGCCAGGGAAAGGCAGAGGCTTCCTGATCAGACCTTGGAGTGGTGTTCTGCGGGACGGTCACCTGGGAGGAGAAAACGCTTGTGGAAGTGAGAGGAATCGGTGGGGTGAGAAATGGAATTTGACTTCCTCTAGGGAAGACATATCACAAATGCCAAAGTATATAAGCGCTTGTTGCCACAATAATTGAGCTGTTCCATATGTTGAACATGTGGGTGGAATCAGCCAGAACTCCTGTGGTATTAAAAGGAATAGCATCACTTCTCAAACCCATAGAGCTAGAAACTTCCCTAAATCAAAAGGGGGGAATGGAAGGAAGTTTGTGAATAATAACGGCCAAAAGTCTAGAATAGCCTTATTCCTCTTTCTAAACAACACTTATGAATAATTTGTGTGACACTCCTTTAATAAATATTGCAGAGAGCAGAGATCAAATCATCAAAGTACAAAAGGTTATGAAAACTAACTTGACAGGGACTTCAAGTCCCATAATTCCCTCAGTACTGGGACAAGGAAGAGGGATGCAGAGGAATACTGCTGTAGGAGCGGTCAGCTAATTAATGTAGATGACCTACACCTGAGGGAGACTGAGAGGCTTAAGAAGCCCCCTCAGGTGCAGGCAGTAGAGCAGCAGGAGCAGCAGGAGCAGCAAGAGCAGCAGGGGAGCCAAAAGCAGTGCAGGCCGTGTATGCAGAGGAAAGTGAAGCTGGAGGCGAGGGAAGGCGCTGGGACCATTGTAACACCAAAAGAGGTTCTTTGCCTCCCGTTATCCCTGCTGCAGAGATTGCGCAGCAGGAAGCATGAGTATAGGATGCTTGCACATTAAAGGCTTGTTGTGCCGAAGTAGCGAGGGAAGTGTACCCTCTTTAAAGGATTCAAGTGGCTGGGTTGCACCTCAACCTCTCCCGAGTGGATAAAGATCAACTTCCAAGTGGCGTGAGCAGAAGTGGACCAGAAGAGGCTTTTTGCCTTATTACGAGGAGCAAGGTGCCACAACGACCGAAGACCTGTGAACACCAAGCGGAGCGTGAGCGACTTACCCAGTGAGTTCACAGCTTGCAAGGGACTCTGGAGCGCTCAGATGCTATCCAAGTGTTCATGGCAGGCAGTTTCACTTGCGTGTAGGTGAAAGAAGCTGTAATAACAGTTTTGAATGCCAAACTATCCAGAAACAATGAGAGCTATACTTATTGAACAAAAGTGACTATGAAAGCAAGCATGTGAGTTGGTGGAAGGCCCAAAAACCCAATGGGGAAGCTTTAGTACAAACAAAAGCTTACAAGCAATATCCAAGCCAAGAGTCAATAAACATTGCTCAAGGCAAAAGTGGAATATTGGGAAACCCAAGAATGTTAAGACTTGCTATTCATGTATTGTGAAATACCAATCATCCAATGATATAAACATACATTGCCAAAGTCAAGACTGAAACCGAGTAAGACCATACCTTGGTCACTATTTGGTTATTGGTTTAAAGGGGGAACAAAGGGGGCAATCAGGCTGCCCTTCCGGAGAAGATTGTCCAGAGGGAGAAGAGCATAGTTGCAGAGGAGTCCTAAAGAGCACTAATGTGATTCCTTGCTTTCCCCGAAAATGGTTGAACGTTTGATGCCAACAAAACCTTGTGAAGTTGTTGTTAAATGGTGTAAGTTACCACTGAAGCACACTTTGTTCTTTTGTGAAGTATTGAACAGGCAGGAGAGTAACACTGTATGGCCAGTTGATGATATAGAAGGCCTGGCATGGGTGTAAACCAGGTAGTAGTTGATTTAAGTGCTGAACTGTGGTTCTAACAAAGACAACTTATTAAACCTGCTGTGGAGGAGTTACATTTTCTTCAGAAACAAGTTTGTGGCAAATCATCCTGACAAAGACAATTGTTTACCTGAAGAAGACAAATGTGAAACCTGATCTTACTCCAGGGGGAGTGGAACATACTATCTCTTTTGGGTACATTGTTGAGACAACAGTACTGTTGTCAAGTTTAAATCCTCAAGGACTGCTTTGGAATTAAACGGCAAACTAGCATTTCTGTGGAGGAAAAACCTTGCTTAGACCTGGGGAAGGGGGATTCATCCAGGTTATTAGAAGAGACAGTGATCGCACTGTGGATTTGATTTTATGTTATATATTTGTTGAATTGAACTGCTATGCATTTATTTAATGCTTTATTGAATGTACAAGTGTGGGGGCAGATATCCTTTTGTTAGGTTGTTTCCTTTAGTTTATTTTATGCAGGGAAATCCTCGTCAGGGTAGGGACAGTGAGGCGTTTATCCAACCTTTTTATTTTATGAAATGGCTAAAGTTGAAAACTCTTTAGAAAGTTGTCCCCCTCATATTTCAAACCCCTCACAGTAGATTCTGTGATTCTTTATCATTCATGCAGTTCAAGTTCATCAATGGGATTTTTGCAGTCTCGTCATTTGCACTGGGATGAGTATCTACAATTCTGTAACGGGTAGATTCTATACTTCTCTTTGTCACATCACTGTAGTTCCATTTCGTCAATGGACTTTTCACAGTGTCGCCATTTGTACTGGGACGAGTATCTCCGGTTCTACAACGAGTCCCTTTATGCTTCCCGGTATTCCTGTTCTCCCCTTTACCTTCAGTGTTGAGGGGGAACATCTCCAGTGCTCGTAGTTGTGTGGGACCACCTTCTTACTTCTCTACACTTCTCTGTTTTATCTCTGTGACATCCACTTTGGATGTCTTTCCTTTTCCTTCCCAGCATCTCGACATTCTTACGGGTACTTGGCACATAAGTCGGTTCGTCTGTGCAGTAGTATAGGCGTAGTTGAGGGGCCAGCCTGTCCACCATGCTGCCTGTGCAGTCACGCCACCATCAAGCTCTCCGTTCCGGTTTTCGGGGCTCTGCTTCCTCATTCACGCTAACACTTCAGCGTCTCTTACTCTTCTCCAAAGCAATTCTGAAACTCGTGGGCTCTGGGCCTACATTGGCTCCGCCTTACTCTGGCGTTCTCCGTACAGGGGCTTCCCCTGCTTACGTCACTCTCTCTTCTCTCTCTCTCTCGGTCTTGTCCTCGTCTTTAAACATACTCGGTTATTCAGAGTCTTTTATTTAAAGAGATATACTTTTGCCAAACAGAAAGGGAGGCTAAGTGAATTTTCTCTTTATTCCTGTTATGGAACTTGTGCTGGTTTTGACTGTTTGATAATTTCATATGGAGGGCATCAGGGAGTTTTTCACGAGAACGGGAGTCCTTGTCCCAAAAGGGGAGTCTCTCCCGGTGAGGTCCCACTTGCCTCGACCCTAGGGAGGGTGTTGTGAAGCAGGCTCACCACCCTAGCCTCTCGGGGGGGAGGGCGGGCGCCACCTCGTGGAGAAGGGACAAATTCCCTCAATTCGTCACAGCACATACAAAGGTAATCTTGATAGACTACAGTCCAGATACAAAACAACTGGCAGAACATTACGATTCTGGTGAAAGCTCAGTGAGCAGGAAGGAGCTTCCCTCTACAAGATCCCAAAGTACCAGCACACATTTACAAGAATGCCGGCTTCTTTTGCTATATTCCTGAAAATATGAGGCACCTATCGCACACTGTTTGCAGTGAAGGTGCAGGTCAGAAGATGAATGATGCTGTTCAGCTGAGTGAACATAGCCAATGGCAATTGAAGTTGAGAAGGTGTATCAATCCAAAAGATGCTCATAGATACAACATAGCATATCACAATCATTGCCAAGCAAATAATGTACTCAATGTCTTGCAAAGAAGTGGTTGTGGGTAGAGAGTGGACATAGGGTGGGTGGGTGGCGGTAGAGAGACTGGGGATAGGGTGGGTGTGTGGCAGTAGAGAGAGTGGGGATAGGGTGGGTGTGTGGCGGTAGAGAGAGTGGGGATTGTAGAGAGAGTGGGGATAGGGTGGGTGGTGGTAGAGAGAGTGGGGTTATGGTGGCTGGGTGGGGGTGTACAGAGTGGGGTTTGGGTGGGTGGGGGTAGACAGAGTGAGGTTAGGGTGGGTGGGTGGGGGTAGAGAGAGTGGGGTTATGGTGGCTGGGTGGGGGTGGACAGAGTGAGGTTAGGGTGGGTGGGTGGGGGTAGAGAGAGTGGGGTTAGGGTGGGTGGGTGGGGATATGAGAGTGGGGATAGGGTGGGTGTGTGGCGGTAGAGAGAGTGGGGATTGTAGAGAGAGTGGGGATGGTAGAAAGAGTGGGGATAGGGTGGGTGGGTGGGGGTAGAGAGAGTGGGGATAGGGTGGGTGGTTTGGGGTAGAGAGAGTGGGGATAGGGTGGGTAGGATGGGGTAGAGAGAGTGGGGATAGGGTGGGTGGGGGTAGAGAGAGTGGGGATAGGGTGGGTGGGTGGGGGTAGAGAGAGTGGGGATAGGGTGGGTGGGTGGGGGTAGAGAGAGTGGGGATAGGGTGGGTGGGTGGGGGTAGAGAGAGTGGGGATAGGGTGGGTGGGTGGGGGTAGAGAGAGTGGGGATAGGGTGGGTGGGGGTAGAGAGAGTGGGGATACGGTGGGTGGGGGTAGAGAGAGTGGGGATAGGGTGGGTGGGTGGGGATAGAGAGAGTGGGGATAGGGTGGGTGGGTGGGGATAGAGAGAGTGGGGATAGGGTGGGTGGGTGGGGATAGAGAGAGTGGGGATAGGGTGGGTGGGTGGGGGTAGAGAGAGTGGGGATAGGGTGGGTGGGGGTAGAGAGAGTGGGGATAGGGTGGGTGGGTGGGGGTAGAGAGAGTGGGGATAGGGTGGGTGGGGGTAGAGAGAGTGGGGATAGGGTGGGTGGGGGTAGAGAGAGTGGGGATACGGTGTGTGGGGGTAGAGAGAGTGGGGATAGGGTGGGTGGGGGTAGAGAGAGTGGGGATACGGTGGGTGGGGGTAGAGAGAGTGGGGATAGGGTGGGTGGGGATAGAGAGAGTGGGGATAGGGTGGGTGGGTGGGGATAGAGAGAGTGGGGATAGGGTGGGTGGGTGGGGATAGAGAGAGTGGGGATAGGGTGGGTGGGTGGGGATAGAGAGAGTGGGGATAGGGTGGGTGGGTGGGGGTAGAGAGAGTGGGGATAGGGTGGGTGGGGGTAGAGAGAGTGGGGATAGGGTGGGTGGGTGGGGGTAGAGAGAGTGGGGATAGGGTGGGTGGGGGTAGAGAGAGTGGGGATAGGGTGGGTGGGCGGGGTAGAGAGAGTGGGGATAGGGTGGGTGGGCGGGGTAGAGAGAGTGGGGATTGGGGGTAAAGAGAGTGGGGAAAGGGCAGTGGGTGGGTGGGGTTAGAGTGGGGATACGGTGGGTTGGTGTAAGTAGAGAGGGTGGGGAAAGGGCGGGTGGGTGATGATGGAGAGAGTGGGGATAGGGTGGGTGGGGTAGAGAGAGTAGGGATAGGGTGGGTGGGGGCAGAGAGAGTAGGGATAGGGTGGGTGGGGGTAGAGAGAGTAGGGATTGGGTGGGTGGGGGTAGAGAGAGTAGGGATAGGGTGGGTGGGGGTAGAGAGCGTGGGGATAGGGTGGTGGGTGGGGGTAGAGAGAGTGGGGATAGGGTGGGTGGCTGGGGGTGTAGAGAGAGTGGGCATAGGGTGGGTGAGTGGGGTTATAGAGAGTGGGTATAGGGTGGGTGGGGGTAGAGAGAGTGGGGATAGGTTGGGTGGGTGGGGGTAGAGCGTGGGTGGGAGGGGGTAGAGAGCGTGGGGGCAGAGAGCGTGGGGGCAGGGTGGGTGGGAGGGGGTAGAGAGCGTGGGGCCAGGGTGGGTGGGAGGGAGCAGAGAGCGTGGGGGCAGGGTGGGTGGGAGGGGTAGAGAGAGTGGGGGTAGGGTGGGTGGGAGGGGGTAGAGAGAGCGGGGGTAGGGTGGGTGGGAGGGGGTAGGGAGAGGGAGAGCGGGGGTAGGGTGGGTGGGAGGGGGTAGGGAGAGGGCGAGCGGGGGTAGGGTGGGTGGGAGGGGGTAGAGAGAGCGGTGGTAGGGAGGGTGGGTGGGGGCAGAGAGAGCGGGGGTAGGGAGGGTGGAGGCAGAGAGAGCGGGGGTAGGGAGGGTGGGTGGGGGCAGAGAGAGCTGGGGAAGGGAGGGTGGGTGGGGGCAGAGAGAGCGGGGGTAGGGAGGGTGGGTGGGGGCAGGGAGAGCGGGGGTAGGGAGGGTGGGTGGGGGCAGAGAGAGCGGGGGTAGGGAGGGTGGGTGGGGGCAGAGAGAGCGGGGGTAGGGAGGGTGGGTGGGGGCAAAGAGAGCGGGGGTAGGGTGGTTTGGGTATTTTGGGAGGGGAGAGAGAGTAGGTATGGTGGGTGGGAGTATAGAGAGAAGAGGTAGGGCGGGTGGGTAACATTAGAGAGAATGGCAGTAGGGTGGGTGGGTGGGGGTAGGCTGAGTGGTGGTATGGTGGGTGGGGGCAGGGAGAATGGCGGTAGGCCAGGAGAGTGGCGGTAGGGCAGGTGGGTGGGGGTAGGGAGAGTGGAGGTAGGGCGGGTGTGTGGGGGTAGAGAGAGTGGCAGTAGGGGGATAGAGAGTGTGGGGGTAGAGAGAGTAGCAATAGGGGGGCACAGAGGGTCGGGTAGGGTGGTTGAGAGTGTGGGGGTAGGGTAGGTGGGGGTTGAGAGAGTGGGGGTAGGGTGGGAGGGGGTTGAGAGAGTGGGGGTAGGGTTTGTAGAATAGGTCTGATACACAGTGCTTTGTGAGGAGGGCAAGCTCCCCCCAAAAAGTTGCGGTTGGCACATGCGTGAATTCTGGCTTCTACTGCAATAGAAACAAATAGATTAAAAATCGGAATTGTTGTGAAAAATCTATATGAATAAAATTCCACAAATGTGGAACTGTGCTCGGGCACATTTGCGCCTTTGAACGTCGCTGCATCCACACAAGTGTGAAGTGTCCATTCCCTCGTGTACACATTGGCACACACATACATCTTTGCATTTGTTGCAGCTCGAAGGCAGCTATTTAGTATTTTGCTTGTGTTCCCATAAATACTTACACAGCCTGTAACACTGAAAAGTAGATCCCACATTACATCCCAATGTGACTGGACTCCATTGCACTCCCCCACCTTCTTTGTCTTGAGCAGGACTTTCTTAAATTCTGGAAGCTCCTCAAGACTTTCCTCTTTGCCTCCCCTCACTAATCTCAGTTGCTTTTTTGGTGTTGAGGGCTCTTATGCATCCTCGGGCCCTGACCTCCCACACCGAATTGTGCCGAGCTGTCTATCCTCAGCACTTGCCTCAGCACACCCTGCACCCGGGAGGCTTACACTTACCATACATTGCACTTCACTTTCTGTTCAACCCATGAGCACCCCAGCGCCTATTCCATTACCCCTCCTTTCTGCACTTGCACGTTCTAAACACTCACCAGGCATAGTAGGTTCGTCAGCCACTGTACTAAATATTTGTTATGTTTTTTAAATATTTCTCATCCCCTTGTCCTCTCCCTGTTGCCCTGTGGGCGCTTTGAAACAGAATGTACTTGTTGTATAAGCGCCTAACAAGCGAACAATAAATAAATAAATCACAAAAATGTATTGTACCTGGCAAATACATTACAAAAATAAAATTAAAAAACGTACACTCATTCAGCTAAAAGCAAACGGCACACGTGTCTAAAGTTTTACACAATAGTTGCATACGACTCCATTCTCTGGGTACTTGGGCAGCACAATTTCAAGATTTATTCAACTCATAATGCCCCACTACCCCCAAATTCAACACAAACATTTATCTTGTCTCTTTCTGCTCTTACAGATGACGCCGAGCTGAACGGATCCCGCCCCCTATAAAGTGCCGTGAAAGCGCTAGTGTGGTGGAGTGCTCTATGGAGTTCGTATAGGTTTGTATATTGTGTATATGTGGACAACCCATCAAATGGCCCACATTATGCGGGTTATTGCAATCATTTCAAAGGGTGCCCAAGGGATTTGAACCCACATGGCTGGACATACATCTCGAAAGGGGGGTGCAAATTCAGAAGTGGTTTATTATAAAAGTTGATCCCCCCGACTATCACCCCCTATAAGCTACATCTCTCATGCGGCCGTGCGCGCCTCGCCTAATGCTGCATTTATGAAATCATTCACAAATGCATCCATGGAAGGGCAAATTCATTCATCCAGTCGTGCTTTAATCAGGCCACTGCAGCACTTATCAAGCAGTTCTACCCCGTGATGCTTCCAGCCGCTTGATCGGGTGTATGGACACAATGGGCCTCATTACGTCCCTGGCGGTAGGGAGTTAACAGAGCCGGTAGAGCTGCCGGCCCCGTTAACCACCTACCGCCTCATTACGAGGTATGCTTGCGGGACCCGCTAAGGACGGTAAAACCAGGCGTCCTTAGCGGGTCCCGCAAGCAGACCAGGATGCTAACAATGGGCCGTCATTAACGGGCCCGTTATTAGCATCATCCCCATTCCCATTGAGCCCTATGGGGGCTGAAATGGGATTGGAGATGTACTGGGTCCGGGTTCCTTGAATGGGGAAATACTGGGCCCTCCAAAGTCGGAATGGCACGGTATTTCCCCATTCAGGGAACCCAGACCCTGTACCCTCGTAATGAGGCCCAATGGCTTGAATTATTCAACACCTACTGCCTTGCTTTACAGACACACTTACATAGTCAACAAGGAATCCCTTACTGTTGCATATAGTCACCAGTGCCTTCATTGTATCGTAGTTGTGCTGAAATATATTCAATTAGTCATCCATTGCATAATAGGCTTGCCCAAAGAAATCTATATATTCAGTGATTCATCACTATTTATCAGTCGCCTATATATGAATTCCCCCTCATATGTTTCCCGAGATTCATGCTGGCATGGTCCTCGCTTATAAAACTAGTGATAAATGGCAAAGTGTACGGGACCAACCCTTAGAGAGTGCGCTATGACCACTCACATTCAATATTGTGTCAAGCTGCATAGCCAGTTCCATGAGGTCTGCCCATAAAGACCTCAAAGTAAATAGAATACAGTAAACAGGTTGGGAATGGCACGACGCGCTTTGCCTCGGTAATAGCTATTTCACATAGTTATTATAGAAGTGACCAATAAAGTCGGGACAAATCTTCATCTGTTGATGGTTAGTGATTTATTCTCAAAGGATCAGCCGACACGTGTTTCGACATTAGTCGTTCTCAAGGCTGATACAGTAACCATAGAAACATATATCAATTCTGATACCGCTTCATGATATGTATATACATATGATACCAGTGTTGTCAACATAGATAGCAAAAAGAAAATATTGCACAATAAACACAAATTGGAAATAATATTGCAAATGGTTACCTACCCAATAAGCGTGGCACAAATGGAGGAGTGTGCAGAAATGAAGAGAAAAGACAACAAAAAAATCATAAATGTGCTCATAGATCACATATTAGGGAGTGTCAAACCTGGGTTCTGAGAGTGGGATAAATTGGACACAAGAAGGTGTTTGTTAAATTCCTGTGATAAATGACACTGCTTAATATAGCGCTTCGAGTCGGATCTCCCCCACGTCCAAGGGTTGTGATCAAATGTGTAATAAGTACCCATTGTAACGTCGGTCAATTTACCAAAACGACAATGTGCTGAGAACCTCCTTCCTGGGTCCAAAATAGTCGCTGCGGCTTGTATACAAATCTCTGAGGCCAGAACAGAACTGGCCAAGCTATCCCACCGGCCTAGAGACGCATATTCTTGATTGTGTCTCCAGTCGGTGGTGTGTCTTGTTTCCGCGTGTCATGGTTTGCCTCCAGTGTGAGATGAAGCTCGTCCTTGGGGGTGTACGGGCCCCCGCATGCCCGATTGCAGGTTTATGCTGCTGGCCTGGCCTGTTTACACACACGTCTTTCCCTATTCAAAACCTTCCTCTTTGCTTCTGCCTTCTCTCTTCCTCTCCCCTGCTGATGTCCTGTCTGATGCTGCACTGGTCACCTGGCTACCCTCTGGTATTAGGCCCAGGTCCCTACCTACCCAGTTGCACACCCCCACTGCCTCCCGGCAACTCTTGCACTTCGGTCTGTATATGTAACCCTACAGTCCCCCCACCTGCACTTTTGGACACCTGCTGTCTGCACTTACCCTTGCACCTGCCCCCTGCTGGCCGCATTCTTGTTATTGTTATTGTTTTGATCCCATGTACAGCACTGTCCCCTCCCCTTTCCCCTGGCACCTTTCCGCTCACCCCTCCCCTGTCACTTACCTAGTAAGATTGTTGTCTCTGTCTTCCCTCTGTTCCCCCTTCCTTGCCTCGTCGCGCCTTGAAACACTTGTGTATAGGTGCGTTACAAATGCCATATTATATCGACAGAGGTTCTCGCTTGCGACCTCCAAGCTGCTGCCTTTCATACTTGAGAACATACTGGCAAAGTTATGTTGCCTGTTACAACTATGCACCCACTGGACCCTTTAGGCACCCAGATGTAGATCTACTTGAAGAAACATGGCGGAAGCACAGCTCTCGGTTTTACTGGGTGCCTCAAATCTGGTATTCCGATTGTCCAGCCATTTATTTTATTTTTTTTAATTAATATTGTACTAGTCAGTTATCTGACTTTTCACAAAAAAGCAATGTAGCAGGTAAAATAATTGAAAATCAAAGAAAATCATTTCACCTTTCTCTTAAAGTTACAAGACTTTTTCACAAACAGAGGAGTAGTACATTATGCAATTCTTACAAAGTTTTTACAAAATGTTCAGAATTTCCATTTTCATCCCACCAATTCCCGGGGCTGGTTTTCGTATAGTTTCAAGATTTTAAGTAATTATAAAGTTCCAAGGAAATAAAGGTGTAATTCCCCGTGGATAGGCGTTTGCCAAAAGTCCCTGCAGTCAAGCCAGCTCAATAGCTCCACAAATCGAGAGAATATTTGGGTTCTTCGAGCTCTAGTTCCAGCACACTCTATCAAGATGTGGTATAGAGTTTGGTTAACACAGAGATTGCACAGCTCAAAAGCACTTCTGATCAATCTAATCTGCTGTCTACTAGCCAAAATCTCGCCAGAGGGCAACAGATTCAGCCGTAGTCTTAGTATCGCATCTCTACAGCTGTTATCAGGAAATTGCAAAAGTTATCGAGTGAGGATTCCCTGATTTATATCTAGGATTGAAGGATTGCCATGGAGTTTTAAGCTTCTCATGGCATTGATTGTATGTATCCAATCCATTTCAAATAGGGCCTTTTTACATGCCTTAGGATTTGAAGACAGATCGGTAATGGTCTTCTCTGATTGTACTAAGATTTTTCAACCTTTAACTTCAGATTATTGATAAAGATGTTTGACTCACTCGCTTCTTCCTGTGCTAAGTCCATGAATAACGTGTTCCCCAGAGGACATTTGATAAGTCTAAATAATTGCAGTAGTTTCCATTGTTGACATACTCTCAGGGATTTTAAGCCTAGCGCATATCTCAATGGAGTGGACAGAAGGAGACCCAGGGCCTTTTTCCATAATCACCCCTCCCAGTACTCCCAATCTAGGTCCCATGCTTGTGATTCAACATCCAGGCCATACAATATACTCGGGATGATTTTGCCCTTATAGAAGGTGAGCAATGGTTTAGGAGAGAACTTAGAGCATTTTGTTCTGATGTTTTTCTATTGGGCTGTGAGCTGGTCTATTTTCTCACCCAATTTCCCTTTCAGTAGTCCACCATTGGGGTGCGATAATAGTCTAAGCCAGGAGTTGATCTGGAAATTTTTTGCTGGATTTGCCCAACCTAAGGATGTTAGTTTTAGCCAAGTTGATTATTAGCTTGTTGGACTTAGCGGAATTGCCTATAGCATCAAGCAAACGCTGAATTCCGCTTGGGGTGAAATCCAGCAGCAGGATGTCATCATCATAGGCTAGCCAGCACACCTTTCGTGATCCTATTTTAGGGCTAGCAAAAGCACCATTATTCGGATGTTCTTTAATGTCTGCTAGGTACATATTGATAAGGAATGGGGCAAAGATACAGCTTTGCCTCACACCTCGGCTAGTCTCTATCTTTCTTGTCAAACGGCCAGCTCCATCCATTCTAACTTTGTGTTCTCATGCAGATAGACCAAAATTGCTAATAGCGCAGGCGGAATGCCCCAACTATTCAGCTTTCTCCACAGTGGGGTCCTATTCACTGTGTCGAAGGCCTTGGTTAATTCTATTAGTGCCAAATACACATGTGCACTGCCACTCTCCATGCCATGTCCCTGAGCGAGTTCACTATTAGGCCATAGGGGGATAAAAGGATGCTTTTTGTAAAACAAATCTGCGCTTTATCTAGTATATTATTCTCGTTAGCCCAGTGCACTAGTTCCTTAGGACCATACCAGCAAAAATCTTGCTGTCGGCATCTAAGAGGACGATTGGGTGATAGTTGTTAGGATTCGTCCGATCGCCCCTCTTGAAAATTGGTATAACCACTGTAGACTTCCAACTAGGAGGACACTGACCAGTGTTAAAACAGTTCATGAACAATTCATAAAGCACAGTTGACGACATCCCTGCGTTTTCTTTCAATGTAAGGATTCCAGCCATTTAACAGCACTGTCTGCAGTGGCATCGGTGGCCAGGATGTTTGCCTTAACCTCGGAGGCAGTGAGCTGCAACAGGGGAGGCTTGCAGGACAGAACCCAGGGCCATAAAACCTGACATGGCTGAACGCGCTAACCGGGAACAGACTTTAAACATAGTCCGACAGGAGTTTAAGTGACAAAAAACATTAATGCAACCAAATGAAAATAATAACCGGCATATAGTTAAGTGCAGTCATTTTGCTCCTACTTCGGAGCGCGCACAGCTCCCGGCAATAGCAGCAAACCGGCAAATGTGAGCGAGAGGTTCAAGGCCAAGATGGTGCTTCGTGCATTTAATCGCCACGCTCTGCAAATAGCCATGCCAACGCCATACACTGCTTCTGAACTTCCCTTTCTCCTTTTTTATTTTATTTACAGTACCAATGTTTTAGTGATTAGATGGCTTACAACACCAAAGCGCCAAAACCAAAAAGGCAATTTTGCATAATGAAATAGACCATGGGAATAGGATGCAATACTTATTTCAAATGTAGTTTTAGAGAGCTGCCTGAAGCCATATGTTTACATGCGTTAAAAACTTGCAGTAGAAAACGGCACTAAAAGAGGAGAATGGGGGTAAACCCAGCGGAATTGTCAGGGGATCTGGTCCCCCCCAATGACTTCTGGTGTTGATGCGGGGGCGCAATGCAAGGTGAAGGTGTTAAGTTAGGGGAGGAGTTTTGTTTTCATGGGTGGGTGTCTGGGGGCCATGGCTGGAACAGGGGGATAAAAGGATGCCTTCACAAAGGAAGGACAAGTACCATGACGTATACATCCCCAGAAGGAGTGCAACAAAACCTACATTTCGGGGGCTAAATCGTGATGCGCAGGGCCGCTTAAGAAACTGGGCGGGGAAAACGTAGAGACCTTGTGCCCTCTGTTGTACCCCAAGAGTTGTTTTGCATGGAGCCCATATATCTTCCCGTTTCTCCACCCGTCCCTCTCTACCCACCAGAATCAGGTCCTCGCCCAGCATTACATATAAGCGCACACACATATACACAAACACACACACACACAATTTCACGGTATCGAATACAAAGCATTGAATGCCAAAAGCATCGAAAAAAAATGCATTGAAAAAAGCATCAAATGCATTTTTTTCAAAGGTAAAGGTTTTATTTTCATTAAAATGAGTTTGAAGGGGTAAAAAAGCAGGGGTTGGGGGGAACCCCCCATTAAAAGAAAAATGCAATTGATGCTTTTTTTCGTTGCTTTTTTTTAGATGCTAAGGCATTCGATGCAATCACTATAAACCAATTTCACATTAATTCACTCATTTAAACATCATTGATGATACACTTGCTCATTTACAAGCGCAATCAGCCCCATACATCCTACACTCATTCACACACATTCATTCACACATACATTACATGCAGACATGCATACATACATACATAATGAGCTAAAATGCAACACCGTTAAACACTGCTAGTTTCAGAAAAGGCTTCCCTCCCCTCTCTGGGTAACAAAAAGCACATGCACACATCAGCCCCATCCCCTTGAATGTGAAAGAACACATAACATTGTTATATGTTCGCTTGCATCCGTGGGCATGGGGCTGATGTGTGCTTTTCATTTTTGTTAGGCAGTGCGGCAATGCAAACTAGCAGCTTTCAATTCTTTCTGTGTTTGTGCAAATACATTTTTCTGCACGAACACAGTAACACCGGTTTTATGAAAGGTATGCCCACCCCCCTCTAATGCAAAGCTATGTACGGATGCCCCGCCCCTCCGCTCAAATTTTACAGGGGGGCGGCTTGCAGCTTGGGCAGCTCAATTGCATTGCGCGCCCGCTCCCCAGCCTGGATGACCTGCCAGGAGCGACGCCAGATAAGTCTTCAGAACAAGGTCCAGAACAAGGCCCTGTGGATTGCGGCTGGAGCTCCACTCTTCACAAGGACAGCTGACCTTAACAGAGAACTGGGCATCAAGATGTCGGACAAACATCTAGCAAAGCTGAGCAAGAACTTCTGCCAAGGACTGGATCAGAATACAAACCCTCTGATCAGGAGACTCACTGCCACCACTGCAAACCCTTTTGACCACTAACCTGGGCCCATCACGGTGAAGACTATGTGAAAGGAGCCTTAATGTGACAAGCACACACGCACCATGAAGTAATCCAACCCATGACTACACACTCAACCCGATAAGATGGAGTAATGAGGCTCAAGCCTCGGTATCCAATAATCACTGCTGATGGATAAAATCTGTCAGAAAGAAGAAAGAAGCGCGGAAGGGTAGGTACTCACTTCCCACCTGCCACCTCCGACGTCACACATCAAGAGCTTTCCCCACTCGCCCTCCCTGTATGTAATATTTCCAAGGGGCATGTGTTAGACTTTTGAGGGGATGTTGTTGAGAATGAACTGGTGGGATGGAATTTTGCTCCTGGAAAGGGTCCCGTTGCCTGGGGTTTGGATGATGGGGTAGTAAGGCCGGCACATATTGCAGGAGATGTGGGATGTGGGAGCCGCTGGGGGGAGCAAGTCGGGGGAACACTCGAAGGAGGTGCGAGGTCCTGCCTGGTTGCCCCGTACCAATCCTGTATGCTGGTGAGGCATGAGGGGATCGGAAATTAGATGGCGGAGTGTGTTTATGAGACATTTTACAGGTATTTTACTGTTTCCTGAAGTTGCATTTGGGCATCCTAAATTCGATGTCTGTTGTGGTTATGGGGGGCTTTGGCCCCTGCACTTTGCATAGTATCGGTGCAATAGCGGAATGAATGCCTCGAACTATGCATTTTACATAGCTGTAAAGCACTACTCGCAACAGGAGATTACGTGTGTTAGAAATGCCAGTATTTCAAACGTCCTGCCTTTTTCAGTAATAATTTGAATTATGTGGCATATGCTAAACTGTCATTGAAAATCAACACATCTCTTATTCATGTGTTCACCAGCCGGAGAATTGATGTCCAGTGTGTGCCAGGCTGCACTTTAATGCAATGAGAATCAAAAGGATGGGCCCTAAAGAGTCCAGAAACAATAGAAGTGCCAGGAACTATGAATTGTTTGCTGCGGCCTAAGTGCAAGCAAGGAAACTTAAAGGGGAAGTGCGCTCAAACATTTTATTTTTGCGATAGTTTGGGCATGTATTTTTAAGCATACTGTAATCGATCTTAAAACATTTTCCTATGCATTTTACCTTAGTTTTCCTCGCTTTTACACATGCGAAAACAGTTGGGAATGGCCATCTTGTGCTAATCTTATCCGTTGAGGCATCGCACTAACTTCAAGGGCGCTCGCGGCAAGAATACAGATCGCCCGCCCATGAAGCTGGCATCACTAGACGCGTATGGCCCTTTTCACAGCGCCAATGCATGTCTTGTGCCAACGTTCTCTGTGTGAAAGCTATTGATGTTTCTCCATGGACATGGCAGGACACCTCTTTCCTCAACAAGTATAAACAGACCCCTTTGCATAAGACAACATTGGAGTTGCTTTTTAAATCGTTTTCTTGTATTTTTTTAGGATCGCCTGTGACTCCTTTCTGCTCTGTTCAGCTATCTTCGTAGTACAAAGCCCCTGCAAACAGATACACTAGCAGAACTGATTTAAATCTTTACTTGTGTTTTATTAAAAATTGTGTTGTATAATGGCAACAATACAACCATACCAGTACGAACCTGAGTATTCCGAGGAGGAAGTAATTGAAAGAGAAAGATGCCGAAACGATGGGGAATCCAACGATAGTTGGCAAGATGAATCACCGGATCAAGAGCCTGAGCCTAGTCGCATGGAAGACATTTCCACCTGGTGTACCTGCAATAGTTGCAAGGTCATGCCTACCAAGGTGGAGAACTGCTGTTGCCAAGAATACTCTGGATTCTTGGCTTACATATCAGAAGAAGACACACCACTTCTATGCATTACCGCACTGCATGACTTCAGGGCAGCCAGCCTTACAAGGTCCGCGTTGAGGATTATGATGTTGCTTATGCACGAACTTCGCGCCACAGTTCGCCCTTGCAATCCAAGTAACGAGTAAGTGTACTCTAGACGTGATGTCATTTTGACCACTGAGACGACTAACATTTCATGTTTCTCTAGTACAATGTCGTAACCTTGATCGATCACTGAACAATTAATTTAGTCTGCAAATTGGATATATTTCGCTTGCTTTTTGGAAATCAGAGTGTTCATCGCTTACGTGTCTTTCACTTTCAACTAAAAAACTATAGTTCTCTGTAGCCCCTATCGTTATGGATTGAATGGGTGTTCACTTTTGTAATGTGTCGAAACTTCAGAGCCCAAATTCATTTTTTCATGAAGTAACTTTTGTAAGGGTAACTATGCCATAGAATTTAGGATGGGTGGTACACTTATCAAGTTCATTCAATTACAGTATGTATGTTTATCTTCCACAGGCGGTACAGGCTGGTGGCCTACCGTTCGTTTACCTGTTGGCTTTATGGGAGGCTTGGATTCCATGTTCGACGGGTAATACCCCCCTGTGTCGTTGGAGCCATTTGCGCCAAATTCCCAACTGACAGCGGACAGTACAGGCGAGTTTCACACACTGTGCTGCAACCTCAAGTATACAATTTGTAGTTTGTTTGTGCCATCAACATCACCAAACTAAATAAAATACAAATGAGCATATACGAATTAATGTTTCAATTTTTCAGTGAATCAAGAACACGCTCACTCATCTATGAGGGACATGAAAGAATAGTTGGTGCCCTCTTGCGCTCACCTCGTCCACAACAATCCATCCCCCCTCCATTATACCCCACTCCAGTACTCGGTGGGTGGGAACGGCCAAGGTGCTAAACACCATGTACAACGCAAAAGGATCCTTCAGACTCCCCTCTTCAAGACCCGTCCCTGCAATACACATAGGTTTGGCTCCCTTCAGCAGTGTTAAGAGCCTTTTGCGCTCACCTCATGTCCATCCAGCCCCCCCTCCAATCAATGGAAGTTTGCACCTGTGGCCATGCGCTCGAAAGGGGGCTGGGAGGATGTGCCAAACACCATGTACACTTCAAAAGGGATATTCTGCACGGTGACCATTGTTCACATGGCCTATCCAGACCCAGTGTCTCCAGATTCCCCTCTTCAAGACCCCGCCCTCGCAATCCACATAGGTTTATCTCCCTTCACCATTGTTCTGGACCTTTTGCGCTTGCCTCATGCCCATCCACCCCCCATACAGTATCAATGGCAGTTTGCACCTATGAAGAAGGCCATACTGGGCCATAGAATTGTCTCGGGCACTGATGAAAGCGTGGCATACAGTTCAAATTCGCTATTCATTCCTTCTCGGGCACTGTTTTTAATATTAACCCAACAGTGAGTATTTTGATGAAAAGGTGATGAAAATTGTGCATTTGAAATAATATATATTCATCAACAGTGTTCACTACGACTAGCCAGTTAATGAAGTAACTCATCAAACTGGTACACATGGTCCAAAAAAGTAGACCACTTTCATTAACAAAAAAAGAGCAACACAAGCATTTTGCATTAGTGTTTCAACCCTGGCCCTATTCACCTATAGGCTGTATGAGCAAGTCTATTCCTGTGCGCTCCCAAGGAGGCAGGGTGGGTGGGTATGGCATATGTGAAGAATGGATGTCAACAAACACGTCACACATTCACATACACACCTACTTTTCTAGGCCTTTATAAACACTGTCATTTAACAGGAGGACATCTCTGAGCTCGACAAGGTATTCCATCATCGTGCTACCTGTTTCCCGGATAGCTGTGCCACGGCTACTTGCTCCCCTGCTTGCTGAATCGACTCATGTGTTCGTCCAGGTAAGGGTAGTACACCTATTTACTTCTCTATATTCATCGATCACTGATCTCAAAGTTTCTATTTCCACTTAATGTACCCAGTATTGCAATGTTCATTTATCTCAAAGACTTCACCATTGTCTAATGTTTCAAGTATTTTGATCTCGGTAAATAGCACATTGCATCACTGCGCATTGTAATAGAATGGAATCTTTCGTGGTCCATGTTTGCAAGCATGTTTCCTTTTGATGCTTGAAAGTTAATTCAATGGTCGCGTAACACGTTACGATTTGCGGTATATATATCAATTCTGTAACAAAATTAACACTGTGTTCATTCGAATAGGTTACACAGGTTTTCTTTCTTCAAGTAAAACAAATATTGCAGACAAAGCTGTGTTATAATTCCTTCAATCACCTGCATACAGTATTTCTTTTTAAATTATTTATATATTTTTTATAGATCTTACAGACTTTTCAAGAATGCCTTCATGTATCATTTTCGGTTGCTCTTTTGTGAGCCATGCCAAAAGTCTGGGCACAGTCCTGCATACATTCCCGAAGGATATTAGCACACACTGGCTCAGGTGAGTCCTGGACAATGAATTAGTTATGTTTGTTGGTATGTAGGATGATGGTCTGCCTAAATAAGTATTCTCTATGATCTTTCGATTTAATTAAGGTAGTGCATTGAAAAGGTAACTTCATGAACGGATTAGAGCTTCTGGTGTATATTTACTTAAATTTGTCTTACTAAAGTTTCCATAGTTACCAGATTCTATAGAATTTTAAAATGCTTTACTTTACTATACATCTGTTTCCGCTTTCTGGAGCCTCTAATCAATCAGTGAATTGTGACCATTAGTAAACAATGCCATAGTGCCCTTAAAAATCGCATAATGTTTTTGTAATCTGTTGCTTGGCATATCCCTTTTATTCGTAGAGCACAATGATGAAAGCATAGACCCTCACAAGTGACGAAACCATCGACACGTATAGTATCCCAAAGGTGAGCCCTAGACATACACAAAGGGATATTTTCAAGCGTTGGATCTGCCCACATATTTAATACTACTTTAACTTATCCCTGGTACTACTTTCTGACAATGAACTGAAAATGAAGAAGCAAGATTCTACATCAATTACTTTTCCGGAGTGAACATCAAGCTCACTCGCCTATCAAGTAATTATATTGTACAGGTCCTTTACAAGAATGTGTCATGCTTGGAATGTTAATAAAAATGAAAATGTGTATGTATAGTATTGGTTATTTACACTAAGAGTCATGTATGGGTGTCTCTCTATATGTACCATCATCTGGATCTCATTGTTTCAGTTCCATTTCGCTGTTTTCATCTGTACTAAAACAAGTACTGTGTTATAGGGGGATGGTGGGACTTCACAATCACTTCCTCCTTTGCAACAGGTCCAGAGTATGAGGCATGCGTACTTACAGTTCCCTTGCAAGAATTAAAGTAAATCCTACAAAGGATATGATTTTCAGACTGAAATGCATGGAACCTTGCACTGTTTCAACCTTTTCTGATTTTGGTTCTAACGTTACACTTCCGCCCTAATGCAGAATAGATTAATAAACAAACGTTGCAATGCAAACTACTTTTGAGGGCGACAGTACAATCAGTATGTTTTTCACAGTGATATCATATCAAGTACACGTTTCATCTCAGAAGGTTATCAGGTGAAATCTGAAATGTATATTCTGACCAAATCACGTTGTGATGCTGGAAATGCATCGGAGGGACAGGGTCTCCGTATCCTTGTCCTTCACTGCTTTTTATCATGTGTTCTGCGTGTTTTCCGTGCAGGAGTTCATGTGGGACTCCTGGCGGTGCAGCTCTCTCTTTTGGTTTGGTGTACAGACCCATGGGATACCCATATGGCACCCATGGGTGGAGGTACAATCCTGTGCCCCTAGTGTATGTTTTTGGGCACCTGTGTGTGGCCCACATAGCAGGGTATAGGACGTGGCAGCTCCATGATGGATTTGACAGGTGCTCCGAGTGTCATCTATTTTGGGATACCCAGGCCCTGCCATTGGAATCAGTTGACTCCTGATAGGAAACAAGATGGCCCCTGTGGCCTCTTGCTTTCTATTGCCTATTATCTTGTTTAAAAGTCCTGGGAAGCCCTGACTCTGTCCCTTCCCCCTGACTGGCTGTTGGGTGGAAGTTCCATATATGGTTTTGTTGTGAAGTCCAGGCCAGACTTGCTGGAGCCTTCCCAGTCACTGTATGTTGTGGGTACACCCTGTGGGTGGGACCTGGGTGAATGGAGTGTGTGACAAATACGCATTCTGTGTTGTGAATGTCTAGTATCTGGTGTTTGACATAATGACTGAGACAGCCCTGCCCGAAACTGGTATGACTGCAGTGTGGAGTGTTGAATGGCTTGGTACTTGTCCCAATAAACATAACTTGTTGTGAGTGCCTGGAGAGAAGTGAATGGCCTGAATGCACTATGCATCTGATTGGCTGCCTGCCTGCATGAATGCCCTTCTGACCGATTGGTTGCCTGAGTGTGACCCAGCAGAATGAATGGGAGATCCACTGGTATATCTGGGGGCCTCTCATTGCTAGAATTTGTGTTAAGAAGCTGAAGTCCAACTACGAAGAGTAACTGGAGGGAAACTGAAACTTGACCTTGAAGCCCTGCTGGAAGAGAAGAATTGCTGTTGCCCTTCTTCATCAATCTGAAAGCTGATCTCCAAGGACTGACCCAGAGAGGACCTGGTAAGGCACCCTCTTCCCGAGCTACGAGGGACCATCGTGCACCAGCTGATCTTTGCCAAAGCTCCCTGGTAGACAGACCTACGGCAGGCTGCCGGCTGGAGACGGGGACTGCCGCGGAATCCCAAAGAGAAGCGCGCAGACTGTTGTCCGCCACTGTCGACGACCGCCGTCGACGACTGCCATTGCTCTTCCTTGCAGGACATTTACGCTTCCCCGTCGACGAGCACCGCCAGGAACAAAGCTGCCACTTCACTGCTGTAGTTCACTGTGTTCATCGCCGGATGTTCGACGATTCGTGGCTCCTGCCTTAAAGGGAGTGCACCCAAGAAGGGCCGTCGATTTCCCGACGAGGAACTCTACAACACCAGGTACTTTGGGGTTGCTGAACTATTGGAAAGATTCTTGTGAACAATATATGGACTGGGCTTGTGATATATCTTTATTTTACAGGTTGCCATGGTGGAGGGATCTCCACACAGAACTGTGTCTAGGTAAACGGGGCCAGAATGCTGCCTATTGTTCTAACCAACTGCTTTCCTCTTATATCTATTGTTGGTTTCCTTTACAAACTGATTTGTGTGCCATTTAACCGTACAGTTGATGCACTTCAATGAGATCTAATAGTAATAGTGGTACCACGTATAACTGTATATTTGCCATTGTAGATAACCGAGCACAAAGTGAGTTATTGTGATAGTGTACATAACCTTGAATATTAATTATATAAAGAATGTGTTTTAACTAATACAGTATGCAGACATTCCTTTGTGGGTGCTTGGGTACTACACTGTACTTAAGAACCACTGAGGTCTGTGGAAATGTGGCCCTGGGGAGATTGTGGATACGCACCACTAGAGTGATAAGTTCCCTTGTTAGTAAGTTGAATATATGCGCGGCTGCAGCGTGTGGTTGGACTGGTGATTTTCCACTATCACCTATATAGAGAACATGTCATGAGGGGTGCTAACCTCACAGACTGCGCTCCTGCAATATTAATAACTTGCCAAATTGTATTGTATATTAGAGTAATGGTACAGAGTCATGTAAAGTGTGTGAAAGTAAGTTACTGTATTTTAGTACAAATCTAAGAGGCAAATCAAATAGGCAATAGTATTAAATTCATACAATATAGGTTTCATATACTTATAAGCAAATTATTCTATAGCAAGAACAATTGTTTGCAGAGGTGCTATATCACGCCAACTCGTGTTTCAGCCTGACTAGGCCGTCTTCAGGGCGTAATGGTAGTTTTAATTGATACAACCAGCATTTTTTCATTTATTAACAATTCCTATTGCAGGAAGGCATGGGGAAGAAACAAACACAGCGAGAAGGGGAAAAAAGGGAATAAAGGAAAACAGAATAAAAAGATGTTAAAAAAAATGTGAACAAATTACACTAGATATCTTTACAAGCACTGCAACATTCCAACATTATTAGCGCACATTTCCTACACAGGATTTCGTTTTTGGGTCATGAGATCAGTTCATTACGATTCATCACAATTTCGAAAGTTATATATATCGAAGGTTTGCTATGCCAATGCCTTGTGCTGATTTTTTGCAAATAAATCAATTTGGCACATTCATACGTCTGAGATTAAGTTAAGGTCAAAGTGAGAGCCAAAGTGAATTTCTCCCTTAACTAAGCTTATCACACATGCGGGCAAATTACCAAGCATTAGGCCATTCGTTAAGATACTTAGACCTAGTGGCAACATAACACTTTAACATTACGGTCCCTTGTAATGTTTACATATACATTTGTATGTATTTAGAATTGCTCAATAGTAAGTTAGGATTCTGTACCTTAAATATACGGCGGGCATAAATATGACCCACTGGTGAATGAGGATGGTTATCATAAATGTGTTTTCCGATGCAATTGGGTAATCCCGCTCCTTGTTTTAGTCCGAATTTTTCTGAGCCTGTACGGCATTATCAGATTACTTTTCAGTCAACTATGGAGATACAACATAACGGTGTATGGCAGTAAGCTCACTGTGTGTATTGACATTATTGAATTAAATACTTGTTTCACAAATAAATTGGCGTTTTTACCTGAGAAATGGATTGTATCCTTATTATATAAATTCCGCCATCTTTGGGCAGTACTACGAATCTTGACAAGTGGTATCGCCGTAATCTAAAAAAGATGTATATGCGCATTCGTGACAAGTACATTTGAATCTTGAATCTAACTGGTCTATATTCATAGTTTACAGAAGGTAATGATTGGTAGTCAGGTATTGACTATGGGCCTCATTACAACCCAGGCGGTAATCTTCCGTCATTACCGCCATGGCGTAATGAGCGTTTACGCCGTGGGCCGATGGCGTAAAGAGCGCCACATTACGACCCATCGCGCACGAGCATTACGCCATGGCGGTAATGCAATTAACGCCATGGCGGAAAAGGCCCCTACCGGCATCGTAAAGCGAGCAAGGTGCACTTCCGCCACCGTAATTAGCGGCCACCGTAATTAGAGGCCACCGTAATTAGCGGTCACCGTAATTTGCGGTGGCCGTAAAAAGCTGAACCGGAAATAGCGTCATCGCGCCGGAACGGGAAACAGCACGTCGGCCATCTTTAAAAACACAAACCATTGCCATCCTACCGAACAACACCAGACCCAACCCTGACACCTGTGCCAACCAATCAGCCACCCATCCAAGTACCCGAAAATGCCAAAAGTTGTAAAGAAGGCATGTGACCGCCAGCGCCAGGAGAGATTCAGCCGGGAGGAACTCTGCATGCTTGCGGAGACCCTGCAAGACAACGCAGGTGTCGTTTTCTCCCCGGAAATGACCAGGACAGCGATAGCGAAGAAGAAGGCCATCTGGGCCCTGGTGGCCGAGCGCGTCAGCGCCGTGGGGACCGTACCCCGCACCCCACAGCAGTGCAGGAAGCGCTGGGATGACCTACGCATACGGGTCAGACCCGTCATCTCTGCAAACCGCAACCTTGCCCTGGGTACCGGTGGAGGGTCGGAATCCCCACTAAAACTCCAACCGTGGGAGGAGATCTGTGCAACCACGATTGGCATGGAATCCATTGAAGGCGTTGGAGGGATGGAAAGGGGAGCTCCGACATCAGGCGATGAAGGTAGGTGCCTCAAACAAGACATGCCATAGTCACTGCAGTCCATTCATGTGTAGCACAAGGTTGCCCTACAGTGTAAATGCAACACATTTCACACTGCCCATAGCCACATGCGAGCACCACCCTGTATACACTGCTGGCACCCGCATACCTGCATCCACATTCCACACTAAAAGGAGACAACCTGCATGGCCCTGCCTGAAATCTGCCTCATCTACTGACCAGAATAATGTCAATCATTGTCATTCCAAAGTCCGCAGACCCATCAATAACGCCCTCCCTCCTTTGCTCCACCACAGGCACAGATTCACACCCCGAGGACCAGGACACCCCTGCGACGAAGAGAGCCAAGAAGGCCATCAATACCGTCCCCGCACCCTCAACCTCAGCTGCAGTGAGGCAGACCCCACAACAAGCAGGACCCACTGCAAGCATACCGGACGTCCCACCGGCAAGCACCCCTGTAGGCAGCAGGCCAGCAGCAGCTGCTCCACCTCTACCGACATTGCCTGCCACAGAAGGCACCGGGTCAGCGGCCAGCAGCAACATCGGTGAGACAGCTGCAATAGCTGCATGTTCAGACTCAGACATGGAGCACGAGGTCAGAAGCCCCACTGACCTACTACATTCCCCCTGTTTCTCAGACGCCAGCCCCCATGAGGATCACACACAGGGGCACACAGAGGTAGAGGAGTGGCCTTCCACCCCATGCCCAGTCCTCACTCCACAGGAGGGGAGCAGCCCCTCCATCACACCACCAGCACTGGCCATGGGCCAGCAGGGGCAGCAGTCCCTCGAGGACATCACAGAACGGCAGCAACAACTGTCCACGATGCTGACTGAGCATGCCGCGGAATGTGTGGGGGCTAGGGCAACCATTGAACAGGCCACGGAGACCCTAAGGGCCGAAGTAGCGCGGAGCACTGCCACCCTGAGGGATGCCATGCAGGCCATGTCCAGGGACATCTGTGCTGAACTTGCCGGCTTGCGTCGTGCGCTCACTGAGCACACCCACACCCTACAGGACGTGCATGCACGGGGCAGGCAGGGACATCCTCCACTGCCAGTTCTGCACAGAGCAGCCCCGTGCGACGTGCCGGACGTAACCTGCGCTCCACAGCCAGGGGTGCCCCGGGGGCCGGGAGAGGGGGCTTGTAACAGCCTGTGGCCACTGTCACAGGCATCTGTTGACACCTACATGGGGTGTGTTGGGGTGTGCAAGGGGGAGGTGGGGGGGGGTGTTGGGGTGTGCAGGGGGGAGGTGGGGGGGTGTGTTGGGGTGTGCAGGAGGGAGGTGGGGGGGTGTGTTGGGGTGTGCAGGGGGGAGGTGGGGGGGTGTGTTGGGGTGTGCAGGGGGGAGGTGGGGAGGTGTGTTGGGGTGTGCAGGGGGGAGGTGGGAGGGGGTGTGTCACGACGTTTCATAGTTTGAATACACTTTTTTCTTTCCGAAAAAGAATTGTGTGGACATTTTCATTGCGTATGTGTGCTTTATTGGTGTACAGTCCACAGTGTGCATGTCCCAGAGCCACACAGTGCCCCAAGTGCAGTCACCATGTGATACACACCAGCCGTGTGTGCTAGAAGGAGTGGTCGATGATACTTTGGCGCATTGCACGCCCCTCCTGTGCATCGCCTCCTCCATGGGGTGCCGCCCCATCTGCACCCTCCTCATCCTCATCGTCAGGTGGTTGCAGTTCTGCGTCAGGGGGCAGGGGCACATTCCGTCTGACGCACATATTGTGTAGCATGACACATGCCATGACGATCTTTGCCACCTTCTCATGGCCATACAGGAGTGCCCCACCAGACCTGCTGAGGCTTCGGAACCGTGCCTTCAATAGGCCGAATGTCTGCTCTATGACCACACGAGTACGTGTATGTGCACGGTTGAAGTCCTCCTCGTGCTGGTTCTGCGGGTTCCGGACTGGTGTAAGGAGCCACCTCTTCAGGGGATAGCCTGCATCACCTGTATGTAGGCGAGAATGTATGTGTCAGTCATGTTGTCTGATCAAGAACATGATGTTCCACCATGGCTTGCATCCAACTGTTACTTTGGCTCACTTCTACATGCACTAATTGATTCACACAATGCTACCACTATATGCTCATGGCTCCCATGGCCTGTTTTGCATGCCATCACCCAATGTATGCAGAGGGGTTGTGTGCATTGTGAGTGCCTGTCCTCTGTCTCCGTTCTCTGTGTTACTCACAGCCAGGTGGAGTATGCATCCCCCCCCCTTTCAGCCAGGTGGAGTATGCATCCCCCCCCTTTCAGCCAGGTGGAGTATGCATCCCCCCCCTTTCAGCCAGGTGGAGTATACATCCCCCCCTTTCAGCCAGGTGGAGTATGCATCCCCCCCCCCTTTCAGCCAGGTGGAGTATGCATCCCCCCCCCTTTCAGCCAGGTGGAGTATGCATCGGTACGTCATTCACCTGCCCACTTCCATGACATTGGACTCACCGAGTAGCCAGGATCTTGGCCCTGCATGTCGCTCCATGTAGCGTGGTATTGTGGAGTTCCTCAGGACCATAGAATCATGGGTTGATCCGGGGAACCGGGCACAACAATGTGTGATGATCTTGTTGGAGTCACAGACCATTTGCACGTTGATTGAGTGGAACTGTTTCCGGTTGCGGTACGGTACCTCCATGGCACGTGGAACCACCAAATTCCACATGGGTGCAGTCGATGGCACCAATGCAACCGGGTATGCCGGCTAGTGCATGGAAACCCACTTTGGTGTTTGCAATCTCCTGGCCAGTCCGTGGTAATGAGATGTGGTCGTCTGTACGCTTGAGGAGGGCATCGAGCACTTGGATGAGTGTTCGTGAGAATAATGGTTGTGAAATGCCATGCAGGTGCCCCACTGTGTGCTGGTAGGTGCCTGTGGCCAGGAAGTGGAGTACAGACACTACCTTCAGTAGGGGGGGGGGATGGCGGTTGGAGTTTCTATCATGCTGACGATGTCGTTGTGTGTCATGTCTACGATGGCGGTGATGGTGTCCCGGTCCAAACGGTACAGGGTGTGGATCTGCTCAGCAGTGAGGTTGAATGGATTGGCTCTGATGCGTGGGATTGGGGGCTGCCTGCGTGGTGGCACTGGCTGTGCTGGTGGGGCTTGCTGGGCCTGCCTTGCCCTCCTTCTCCTCCTGCGTCTCCTCTGTGCTGCCTGTTGTTGTTGTTGTTGTTGTTGTTGTAGTTGCTGTTGTAGCACATGCATTGCTATCAGGTCCTCCAGCCCCAACATTGCTAGTCGTATTGGTATCATTGTGGAGTGTGACTGGGTGTGGGAAGGGGTGGGGTGTGCTCTTTTTGTACTTCCTGAGTCTGTATTGCCTTCACCTGTGCTGTTTCTGTGCACCTGTGGCAGCTGCATTCACTTAACATGGCCCTTTACGGTTGGTTCGCGATGGCGTTATTAGCACCATGGCGGTAAGGTACTTAACGGGCTGGGTGATGGCGTTAGGTGCATGTCTGCTTGGGTCGGCATTTGCGTACCTTTCCGCCATGGCCCGAAGTACGGTGTGGGCAGTCGCGTGCGTGCACCCTTAGCGCAGTTAGCGGCAGCGTTAACTACGATGCCGCTAATGGCATCGTAGTTAAAAGGTCACGGGTCATGATCGGACCTGGCGGAAAACGATGGCGGTAACCATTTACCGCCATCGTTTTTCACTTAGCGCCAGGGTCGTAATGAGGCCCTATATATGTAAGGCTTACCGGCAGGACTATGATACAGGGACTGAAGTTAGACGCCGTCGGGCAGTTTCTGGTGCATCGGCAGAAACCATGCGTAACCATGGTATCAAGTAGTTCCAACTGGTTCTTTTCCGGTCACAGTCTGGTCACGTGACCCGGATGCGCAAAGAAATAAGAGATTTTGGCATCACAAGTGATGCGATTGCTATCCATACACTACTTTAAGAATGTGTTTTTGAGGTAGTTGTGTTGGGGTAATTTAGAACTATGTAATGTGTGAAACGCACGTACATCTGTACTGATATATGGCGGTCCAACGCTTACTTCCTGGTCTGGTGTTGATTCACGTGACCAGGATTGCTAGGTAACCCGAATATACAGGAAATGGGAGCGGTTCTGGTTTCCTGCTTTTAATATTACACGATGCTAAAGTGAAGCCTGTGTCAATCACATTTCCGGTATGTGTTAGCCTGATGAAGCTTCTTGTTTATATCACAATCTTTGCTAAAATATACAGCCTGAATTTGCTCGCATGTGTCAAGTTGCTCCAGACTTAAAAACCCGACTGGTGGTATTACATTTGAATTATATTGCACTCAGTCACGCAAGTACATGTTATGATTAATATAGCTAGATAGCATCTGATCAAATCAGAGTTTAAAATACCCGTGGGGTATGATAAATCATTTATGAAATTTTGACTTCAATTCTGTATGGGTTTGTAGCTATAAGTTGATACTTTGAGCGAAACACTGTGTGTAGCTGTATTTTCTATTTTGTATCTTATTTGATCTAATAGTTCCAGATACACCATTAAACAAATACCATACAGACTATAAAAAAACATTCAGCTCATGTTCCTTGTTGAGGCCAAGTGACAGACATTGAAGTTTGCAAATCATTTTAGCTTCCTGTTGGCGTAGCTTCAACTCTCTGTCTCCACCTCTCGGATGTGGTTGGATCTGCTGTAGTTCGATGTATCTGATATCTTTGGCATTATCCATTTGATGATGTTCCGGCCAGCGAACGGCTAATGGTAATCTTATATATGTTGGCTACTGAGATTATTTAGCTGTTCACGTATTCTAAAATGGACTTCTACGATGATACTACCAATATACATTTTCTTACAAACACATTGGATCCCATATATCACGTACTTTGATCGACAATTGATAAAATATTTGATCTTGATTTTAAGACCTCCATGACATTCGAACACTTTAGTTGGTGATAATGTGTATTTACAGAAGTTACAAGCTCCACATTTGTAAAAGCCTTCTGGTTTGGTGCTGGATGCTAACCAATGCTCCTGTCCAATTGGCTCCAGTTTGAGGAAGGAGGGACTTAGAAGATTTCTGAGAGTAGTTGCTTTGGTAAAGATAACATTAGGCCGTTCCAGTATATAATTGGTCAGATCTGCGTCTAGGAGCAGAATATGCCAGTGTTTGTTCAATAGCTGATACACCAATTTGCTGTCTTGTGAATATTTAGTAATGAAATTCACAAGCTTAGGGTATGTTTTCTGATCCACTTTAGTTTTGGTTTGAAGTAATGATGGTCTTAGTACCTTTTGAATGGATTCACATGTTTGTCTGATTAGGAGTTTCGAATACCCTTGTTCCCGAAATCTGTCGAAATGACTCTGTATCATTACTCTAATATATAATGCAATTTGGCAAGTAATTAATATTGCAGGAGTGCAGTCTGTGAGGTTAGCACCCCTCATGACATGTACCTAAGAACCAGCCTGCATCACCTCCTGAGAAGCTAGGCCTTGATTGCTTGACTACGTTACCAATAATGGAGAATCTTAGCTGGGGTCCTCTGTGCCTCTCCTCGGCCATATAGAGAGCAGAAGTACAGACACCCCCCTCCAATCTTTACACTGGTGTCAGCGGTGGGATGCTTATGGTTGTAAGAATCAGTGTATAACCGTGCCACCTACAAAATATCTGCACTTTGTTAAATTGAGGTTTAGTTATGTACAAGATAACTTCATTACAAGCAATGGAGTATATTGCAAATGGTAAATTGACTAGGATGAGCATGGAGGCTCTCCAGAGTGCTTGTGAAGCCAGGGAGTAAGACTTTGTGGATAGGTCTAGGGCTGAGCTGATAGCTGCGCTGGTGGACTACCAGACTGATGGTGAAACTCTTGAAGGGGGGAGGATGCAACCAATGAGGACTCTGCCCCTGGGGTTGTTGCTGCATCTGTCTCTGGGAATGCCATCATTCCTGCTGCCTCTGATCCAAACCCCAGCAATTCTGTGGAACTTGAGTTATTAAGGATGAAATTGGCCTTTCAATACCGCAAGTTGGAAATAGAAGCTGAGCTTAAGAAAGAGGAGTTGGCACAACAAGTGGAGCTCAAGAATAGGGATCTTGAACTCAAGAACCGGAACACTGAATGTCAGCAAATCCAGTTAGAGAAAGCTCGAGTGGAGACTTTAGCTAAACCAGTTGAGAGTGTCAGGTCCCTAGCAACCAAGTTTATGAAAGATTTAGTTGGTGGGTATGCAGAGGGTTCTGATTTCCTCCAATGGATTGAAGCGTTTGAGATGGCTTGTGCAATTCATGATGTAGATAAAAGGGATTGGGCTAAGTATTTGTTACGAGTGCTTCAGACTGGATATGACTGTATTCTGAAACTGAGTGTGGAAGAAAGGGGTCAGTGTGAGTGCATGAAGTCTACTTTGATTGCCAAGTTTGGCAAGACACCTACCCAATACCTTAAGAGGTTCCGGGATTTTAAGAAACAAGAGAATGTGTCTTGGATTGACTGGGTGAGTGCTGCACAAATGAACATGATGGGGTGGATTGATGGTTACAAAGTGAAAATGTCTGTTGAATTGTCCCACCTTTTGTTTTTTGAGCATTTTTCGGAAGCCTTTTCACCAGAACTGCATCAGTATGTTGCTGACCAGAACATTTTGGACCCCTTTAAGCGGGCTAGGTTGGCTGACAAGTGGGTCTCCCATCGGGTGTCCCCTAAGGACTCCAGTGGGAAGGACAAGGACAAAGAAAAGGGGACCTCTCAGAAAGCTGAGGAGTCCCAGAAGCAATCACGGTCGGGTAAACCAAAACCTTCCTCTCCTAAGAACCAAAAACCTAGTGGGGATAAGTCTGTTGTGGGTGGGAGTAAGAGTAGTGGTCCGCCTGCTGCAAAGCAGCATCCCAGTGGTTTCAGTAAGGTACCCCGCACTCCTGGCACTTGTTGGGATTGTGGGGCTCTGGATCACCGAAGGGGTGAACCCAAGTGTAAGGGTAAGGCACTTGGAATCCAGGCTGTCAGCCTGACCTACCCCTACTCCGTACCTGAGGTGGAGGCCACTGTCCTCCCCTCCTCTACCGGGATCACATTTGGTGCTCCTGTAGAGATTTCCTTAGTGTCCCTTGGGGTCTGGGACCAGTACGCAGAAGTACTGGTGACTATCCCACAGAACACCCATAGGTTTCTGAGAAGTGTCCTCTTGAATGGCCAGCCTTCTACTGGTTTGAGAGACACTGGGGTAAGCATGACAGTGTTGGACAGAACCCTGCTCAAGCCAGAGGACTATGTAGGTGCTCCTCAGGAGAACCACCAGGTTAGCTGGTGGGCCTCCCAAATTATCACCTGTAGCCTTAGTCAACATTACGATTGGAAACAAAACAGCGAAGCTTCCGGTCCTGGTTCAGGACAACGTGCCTGCGAACATATTGTTAGGTAACGATTTGGTCGAGTTGGGGATGATCACGGATGGTCTACCCATGGCTGCTGTGGTGGTCACCCGATCGCAGGTCACACAGGGTCCGGCTGCGAGCCCGGTACCCTCTCCGACGGGGAAACCCAAGGCACGAAGGAAACGGAAGAGTAAGAAGGCCACCTCTGTGGAGGGGACTCCTGCTCTTCCGACAGCACCCATTGGGATCCATGCTCCGGCCGGGCTGGGTCCAGTGCTGAACCCTGTCTCAACTCCTGTGGGAGAAGAGCCAGAAGACTTTCCTGTGGTAGAGGTACTCAACCCGGAGGACCACCCCGACCTTCAATGCTTGTTGGCTGAAGGGGGACCCTCTTGGGAGGACTTCTGTAAGGGGCTGAGGAAACAGCCCTGTCCCAGGCACAAGGAGAAGTGCCTAGGACATTCCGGATTTATTGGTAGGGTGAGCTCCTTGTTAGTGAGCCCACCAAGCCTGAACCTGGTGCCCTCAAGAGGTTGGTGATACCCCAGGTTTACCAGCCCTTCCTGCTGCAGTTGGCGCATGAGGTGCCCTTAGCTGGTCATCTTGGTACCAAGAAGACTAAGCAGAGGCTCTCTGCCCATTTCTAGTGGCCCCGGATGGGAGTAGAAGTGGAGTCCCACTGTAGGACCTGCCCAACTTGTCAGTTGTCTGGCAAGACTGGAGGAAGTGTCATTGGCCCACTGCAGCCATTGCCAGTGGTTGGCACACCGTTTGAGAGGGTGGGCATCAACATTGTGGGTCCCCTTGACCCTCCCACTTCAGGTGGACATCGGTTCATCCTGGTCTTGGTTGATCATGCCGCCAGGTACCCTGAGGCTATACCCCTTCGGACTGTTAGTGCCAAGGTGGTTGGAAGGGCTCTCCTGGGCATTTTCACCCATGTTGGATTCCCTAAGGAGGTTGTCTCTGACAGAGGGTCCAACTTCATGTCTAGTTACATCAAAACCATGTGGAAAGAGTGCAGGGTAACCTACAAGTTCTCCACCTCTTACCATCCCCAGACCAACTGTCTGGTTGAGAGATTTAATAAAACTCTCAAGGACATGTTAGGTGCTTTGGAAGAGCCCCTAAGGAGGAAATGGGATCTCCTCCTGCCATGCCTGCTGTTCGCTTAAAGAGAGGTACCTCAAGAGGGTGTTGGTTTCAGCCCCTTTGAGTTACTCTTTGGACATCCTGTGAGGGGGCCCCTTGCCTTGATCAGAGAAGGTTTGGAGGCCACCCCTCCAGGTCCCACCAAGCAAGTGGGGGACTATGTGTTAGGCCTCAGATGGAGAATGACACAGATGATGGGTCAGGCGACAGCGAATCTCAAGGCCAGCCAGGAATTGAATAAGTACTGGCATGACCTTAAAGCCTCGCAAATGGATTGAACTCCGGGACAGGAAATCCTTGTGATGGATCCTACCAAGCCTAGAGCATTGGCAGACAAGTGGGCTGGACCCTTCAGGATCATCTCCAAGATGGGCAAAGTCAATTATCTGGTTGACATGGGAGTCCCTGGGGTATCCCCTCAGGTATTCCATGTTAACAGGCTCAAGCCTTTCCACAGGTGAACAGAAGTCTCATGTCTCTTGCTAGCTTCAGAGCAAGAAGATGATGAGAGTGATCCCCTTCCTGATTTGCTGCATAGCAACCCTCAGGATGGCTCCGTGGAGGGAGTACATCTCTCTACATCTCGCTCCCGATCTGACGACAGAGCAGCAGAAGGCCTGCAGGGCTTTGCTCTGGCAGTATGCCTCTCTGTTTTCACTGACTCCAGGCCTTACACCGTGGTGTAGGCACAAAATTGACACTGGTGACCGAGTGCCTGTCAAAAACAGGTTCTACCGTATGTCAGATACCGTTAAGAACCACATCCAGGCTGAGGTCGCCAAGATGTTGGATCTGGGTGTTATTGAACCCTCAACCAGTCCCTGGTCCAGTCCCAAGGTCCTTGTCCCCAAGGCAAGTTTTGTGAGCACCTTTGACCTTACGTCAGGCTATTTGGCAAATAGCTCTGTTGGAACATGCCAAGGAAAAGACAGCATTCTGAACCCCTGACGGACTCTACCAGTTTAGGGTCATACCTTTTGGGTTGAAGAATGCCCCTGCCACCTTCCAGAGATTGGTCAATCATGCGCTCAGTGGGCTGGAACCCTTTCGTGTGGCCTACTTAGACGACATTGCCGTTTACAGTTCCACCTGAGAAAAGCATTTGACACATCTGGACAAGGTGTTGCAGGCCTTGAAAAGGGCTAACCTCACTATCAAGGCCACCAAGTGCCGGATAGCTCAGGGAAAAGTCACAAATCTTGGTCATGAGGTAGGAGGGGGTCAAATCCAACCTCTCCCCAGTATAGTACAGGATGTACAGGACTGGGAGACTCCCACTACTCAAACCCAGATGAGAGCCTTTTTGGGTCTCACTGGGTATTATCGCAATTTCATGGCAGACTATGGAACCATAGCTGCACCCCTGACAGCTCTGACTTCACCCAAACAGACTGGGAAGGTTAATTGAACTGAAGACTGTCAGAGGGCTTTGATGGCTTGAAAGAAAGTCTGTGTAGGGCATCTGTGTTGTGTGCGCCTGATTACAGCAAGCCCTTTATCGTTCAAACTGATGCCTGCGACACCGGATTTGGAGCTGTCTTGTCCCAGTTAGATGACAAAGGGAGGGAACATCCTATCATATTCATCAGTAGACAACTCAAGGGTAGAGAACTTAGGTGGGCTACTGTAGAAAAGGAATGTTTTAGCATAGTTTGGAGCCTTAGGCATTTTAGGCCCTATCCTACCTTCAAGGTCCTGAAGTGGCTTATGCCGATGAAGGGTGAGAACCCGAAACTGCTCAGGTGGTCCATTAGCCTGCAAGGGCTAGACTTCACCATAGAGCATAGACCAGGGAAGAGTCACGATAATGCAGATGACCTTTCCAGATGGTATGTTGACTGTCTGGATTAGGGTGTCTATCTCGTGGGAGATAAGGCACCCTAACCTCAGTCTGGGGTGGGGGGCGACTGTGATGCTGGAAATGCATCGGAGGGACAGGGCCTCCATATCCTTGTGCTTTACTGCTTTTCATTGTGTGTTCTGTCGTGTTTTCCGCACAGGAGTTCATGTGGGACGACTGGCGGTGCAGCTCTCTCTTTTGGTTTGGTGTACAGACCCATGGGATACCCTTATGGGCACCCATGGGTGGGGGTACAATACTGTGCTTCTAATGTTTGTTTTTGGGCACCTGTGTGTGGCACACAGAACAGGGTATGGGCTGGTGGCAGCTCCATGCTGAATTTGACAGGTGATCTGAGTATCCTGCATTTTGGGGAACCCAGGCCCTGCCATTGGAATCAGTTGATTACTGATAGGTAACAAAATGGCCCCTGTGGCCTCTTGCTTTCTATTGCCTGTTACCTTGTTTTCCCAAAGTCCTGGGAAGCCCTGACTCTGTCCCTTCCCCCTGACTGGCTGTTGGGTGGAAGTTCCATATATGGTGTTGTTGTGAAGTCCAGGCCAGACTGGCTGGAGCCTTCCCAGTGACTGTATGTTGTGGGTACACCCTGTGGGTGGGACCTGGGTGAATGGAGTGTGTGACGAATACGCATTCTGTGTTGTGGATGTCTAGTATCTGGTGTTTGACACAATGACTAAGACAGTCCTGCCCGAAACTGGTATGAATGCAGTGTGGAGTGTTGAATGGCTGGGTACTTGTCCCAATACACATAACTAGTTGTGAGTGTCTGGAGAGAAGTGAATGGCATGCATGCACTATGCACCTGATTGGCTGCCTGCCTGCATGAATGCCCTTCTGACCGATTGGTTGCCTGAGTGTGACCCAGCAGAATGAATGGGAGCCTCTCACTGCTAGAATTCGTGTTCAGAAGCTGAAGTCCAAACTACGAAGAGTAAGGCCTTGAAGCCCTGCTGGAAGAGAAGAATTTCTGTTGCCCTTCTTCATCAATCTGAAAGCTGCTGTGTCTCCAAAGACTGACCCAGAGAGGACCTGGTAAGGAACCCTCTTCCCGAGCTATGAGGGACCATTGTGCACCAGCTGATCTTTGCCAAAGCTCCCTGGTAGACAGACCTACGACAGGCTGCTGGCCGGAGACGGGGACTGCTACGGAATCCCAAAGAGAAGCGCCCGGACTGTTGTCCGCCAGTGTCGATGACCGCCGTCGACGACTGCCGTTGCCGACCAGAGCCGCCCTGCACCCGTTGCCTAAGAACTTTCGATTCATGGATGCGCTCATCCGCACCGCTGCCCACCTTATCCCGTTGGAGAAGGCCAGGCTGTCGACGCGCCGAGGAGCATCCGCTGGTGGGTTTCCCGTCACCCAAAGACCACAGAGACGCCAGCGACTCGACACCCTTGCTGGGCCGCAGTTCTTAGAAATCTTTGCGGTCCAGAACTATCGACATCGAGGTGCCCCGCAAGCCTCTTCCTTGCAGGACGTTTATACTTCCCCGTCGACGAGCACCGCTAGGAACGAAGCTGCCACTTCACTGCCGTAGTTCACCGTGTTCATAACTGGATGTTCGACGACCCTTGGCTCCTGCCTTAAAGGGAGTGCACTCAAGAAGGGCTGTCGATTTCCCGACAAGGAAGTCTACAACACCAGGTACTTTGGGGTTGCTGAACTATTGGAAAGATTCTTGTGAACAATCTATGGACTGGTGTCACGGGATGACACCCTGTAAAGAAAGTCACAGGACACCCAGGAAGGGTTTCGGGTGGTTGTGCCGAAGTAAGCGGAACAGAATAGTACACACACTGCTGAAAGTAATGAGAACGAAGAGTAGTCAAGTGAAACAAGGAATAAGGTGCAACAGAATGGATTCCCTCTAGGGGTGTATGCAGATATAGGAAAAGAGTATTCCACGGACCTTAGGAAAAACTCTAGCCTTCTGAACAGTTTGCTATAACGGAGGCCCACGATGTTTGCTCATGACTTGGAACAACAGCTATGGGTGTCTGTAACGTAGAAACGAGACAAGGGAAGGGGCAGAGGTTGCCTGATGGAAACCAACAGACAAGCTCTGTACAAAAGGGTCTACAAACAGTACAAGAGAAGATACTTACAGACAAATCCAGGAAAAGGAAGTTGATAGCAAACTAGCAGAAGGAAATGAAGGGAAAGTCGTGTAACAGGATTGGATAGCAGAGGACAGTAAGGAACAAGGTTGAGAGCTCAGAGGAGCAGGAAAGCAATGAGCAAGCCCACAGGAGCAGGGCTGTAAGGTAGAGAGCCCAGAGGGAAAGGGCTTAAGGCAGTGGAGTAAGCAGGCTGCACGGCAAGGAGCCCCGAAGGGCCGGGCAGCAAGGAGTGAGCCCTGGGGGGCAGGGCCGCTGACCATAGAAGGCTGCAGAGGACTGTAGAGGGCTGCTAGGCTGAGAACCCAGCGGACAAAGGTAAGTAGCAAGCAGCGAAGCGTGATCGGCTGCACGGTAGAAAGCCCCGAGTACAAGGGCTGTTGGCAGCGCAGAGAAGCAGGCTGCGCAGCAAGGAGCCAGAAGGACCGGCAGCAAGGAGTAAGCCCAGAGGAGCAGGGCCGCTGACTGTAGAAGGCTGCAGAGGACTGTAAACTGCAAGGTAGGAAGCCCAGAGGACAAAGGCTGTAGGCAGCCGGAGTGAGGCAGGCTGCAGAGCAGGGCGTCCAGAGGACAAGGACTGTAGGCAGCCGGAGTGAGGCAGGCTGCAGGGCAGGAGCCTGGAAGACCAGGGCGGAAGGTAGCAGCTGAGCGTGATCGCCTGCAAGGCAGAAACCCAGAAGGGCAAAGGCGGAGGCTGGAAAGCAGCAGAGCGTGATCGGTTGCAAAGCAGAGAGCCCGGCAGGGCAAGGGCGGAGGCTGGAAAGCAGCAGAGCGTGATCAGCTGCAATGTAGAGAGCCCGGCAGGGCACTGGATCCAAAGCCGGAGTAAGGAGGAACCGCATACAAGATCCGTAGCTCTAAGCAACAAGGTGCCGGAAAGACTCCTAATGCAAGAGACTGAGCCCTTGCAGGCAGCAGCTTTTATACCGCCCAGCCCAGCACAGAGGCAGGCTAATTGGTCGCACCTGGCTCTGCACACCTGCAGACAATCGGCCTCCTCCCTCTCTGTTCCTGAGCTGGTGGAAGCAGAGCAGATCCCTAGGGCTTCTGGGGATTGTAGTTCCGAAGATGGCGATTAGGAATGGCCAGGAATAGATGGTTATAGCCAAGTGCATTGTGGTAAGTGTAGTTTGTTGGGAAAAATAGAAAATCACCAAAGTCTCGCAAATGGGAAATAAGGTCCATATTGATCGCAAATGTATACGCCCATGGCGCAGGCATGACAACTGGGCTTGTGATATATCTTTATTTTACAGGTTGCCAGGTGGGGGGATCTCCATACAGAACTGTGTCTAGGTAAACGGGGCCAGTATTCTGCCTATTGTTCTAACCAACTGTTTTCCTCTTATATCTATTGTTGGTTACCTTTACAAACTGATTTGTGTGACATTTAACCATACAGTTGATGCACTTTAATGAGATCTAATAGTAATAGTGGTACCACGTAGAACTGTATATTTGCCATTGTAGATAACCGAGTACAAAGTGAGTTATCGTGATATTGTAAACAACCTTGAATATTAATTATATAAAGACTGTGTTTTAACTAATACAGTGTGCGGACATTCCTTTGTGGGTGCTTGGGGACTACACTATACTTAAGAACCAGCCTGCATCACCTCCTGAGAAGCTAGGCCTTGATTGCTCTACTACGTTACCAATAATAGAGAATCTTAGCTAGGGTCCTCAATGCCTTTCATCTGCCATATAGAGAGCAGAAGTACAGACACCCCCCTCCAGTCTTTACACACGTACACTGTTTTCAAGGATATGTTCATACGGATGTTCTATTCGTGTTGCAACAACAAACCTTATAGTTTACGGTTCTTAATCATTTCATGCTACTTTGTGTAAGTGTTCTGTGCGATGAAAGATTTTAATTTCCAGTGCGATTGAAATGCTCTTTTTAATGAATATTCTATTTAAGGAATGTATCCAAGATGTGGAATTAGAAGAGGAGGCACATGAACCAGAACATAACCTAATATTGAATACAATTGGACATCACGTTGCATTTGAAATACATTTTTATGTTGTAATGTTTTCAAGTCACTCAAGTTGGTTCTGTTTGTAGATATGTACATATGTTTGCGTGCAAATGAAATTATAAAAAACACTATTTTTTTCAGCTTGATGGGGCAGTGGGCAAATAGAAGCCCATGGTTTCTAAGCAAATTAAGAAAACAAGGATAAAGAACGAACAAGTTTGTTTTGCAGATGTTTTTAAGAAGATGTTTTATTCATATTAGGTTTTTAGTTTTAGAATGGTATCTTCTGTGTGCCATAGAGTGAGCATGTTTTTCTACACATGTGTTAGAGGCCCAGAAGGAAGAGAAGTATAAAGAATCTGACAACAATGAAACCAAATATGTTGCTTGCTAAACAAATTTCACAATGGAGCAACTACTATTTGGGGCACAGCATGGTCCAGTCAATAAGCAGACTTGTGATGCATATGTCCAGTGACCGGAAAATGAATGGAATCTCACCGACAAACTGTACAAAGTGTCCATGGTCCATTGCTACTATGTGCCAACTTGACAAGATGAAACTGAATACAATGAAGATGCATTGCAATTGCTCACAGACCCTTTGATACTATCTACACCCTCTAAAAATGTTCTACTCAAGAAACATTCAATGTTACCTGTTTCTCCAATTTAACCTGAACTAACAGAGACTGAAGATTCAACACAATTGACTGAGGAATTTACTCAAGATCTCGACTTCAGTTTGTCTCGTTTGGGGATTTGCCCACCACAGTCGAGTCACAAAACACATTCATGCCGGACGATTGTGTCACGCGCCCCCTACGGCGGCGCTTATGGGACAGCTGGAGGATGAACCGCCATTGAATGGCACACTGCATATTTCTTTAACATGAGCTACGGTCTAGTTCATTTCTAGTTCGGTCTAGTTAATTTCCAACATGGCCACTGCCAGGTTGCATTTAGCCATCCTTCACACAGCGGTCAGCGCTTTGCAACCCGTATGCTTGCTGTCTTTGGGTCAGGCGCTAGTTTTTCTGCAGTCTTTTCGCTCGATACTGAGCCTTTCCTCTCTCTATTTCGCCCACCTGGCTTCTCCTCCCGTTTGCCGTTTTCACACGGCTTCCTTCGGTTTCCTGGGCTTTTGGTGGTTCCGGCCACGGTTCTCTCCTTTCTCTCTCACTTTCCTTTCGTGGCATCCCGCTCCCTTACCTGCTGTGTGGGTTGCTGCCTTATTTCTCGAGGATCGCGCCGAGCTCTCTATTGCTAGCGCGGCTGCTGTGCTCCTCTGTCTCCTTGCCTGCTCTGATTCTCTTCTATCCTTCCTTATCTGCTCTCACGTTACTCACTTGGACTCTTAGTGTCCATGCCAACCTTAATAGTCCTCTCTGCCTGGGCTAACAGAGTTTGCTTACCTGCTATCACTCCAAAGGATTTGGTCGCAATTTGGAAGGATTTCTCCACCAGTGCTGCCCTTTTGGACTTCGCATATCCATCACTCCAGGCTACCGTCTTCTCTACCCCCGACAAACAGGACGACAACGGAAAGGTTTTTTTTCTGCCTTTCAAGGCTTTTTCTCCTTTGTGGCTTCCTCAGCTAAGGGGCCACTAGCACGCCAATTCCAGTAGGTGGGCATAGTGGCTTCCCTCCGAGGGAGACCTTCTCTCGACCAAAGAAACGGAGCACCTGGCAGAGAGGAAGAGACAAGAATCTGCAGACAAGTTCCAGTGAGACAGGTGAGGACGAAGAAGTCTTATCAGATGTAAGTGACGAACCTAGTGAACCTGATAGTTTGCAACGCCAAAGAACCCCGATGGCTTCAGCAGAATGGGGTACAAGAATTAGTGGCAGCTGTGCAAGGATTCTCTCAAGAGGTACAAAACCTTAAAACGGAGAACACAGTATTAAGACAGCTTGTCACTGCTCATGAGCATCACCCTGCCGAGCATCCCTCAATGGCATTGGCTTCAGGGAAGTATGACGGTTCCCCAAAGAAGTTAAGTGTTTGTGGAGGCATGTATTGTGCACTTCACCTTTAGAGCCCAGACCTTTGCCTCAGATCGTGCCTGTGTGGGTTACATGATCTCTAACATGGTGGGGAATGCTCTTGCATGGGCAACTCCATTTGTTACCAGTGTCAACCCTGTGCTTGAAGATTATGGGGCTTTCCTGAATCTCCTAAAACAAACATTTGAGAGACCTGAAACAACCTATGTAGCCTGTGAAGAGCTATTGGATGTGAGGCAAGGTTCGTCACATTTCCTCTCATATATTAACCAATTCAAGAGATTGGATTCGGAAGCCGGCTGGCCCGAAGCTGCACAATACACCATTTTCCAGTGAGGATTAAAAGAAGAAATCAAAGATGAACTAGCCAGGACTGCACGACCCAACTCTTTCTCGGATTTGTTGTCAACAGTTCTCCAGATTGACTACCGGTTTACCGAGCGAAAATCAGAGAGAAGGAGAGGTAGAGGCCAGTCCTGGTTCGCTGACCAACCACCATCCCTCTACTCCCACCAGACCAGCCAAGGAAGAACGAATGAAAATCGGAGCACCACTCATTTCCCCAACGCCAGACGAACGCAAGCGCTGAAGAGACAAGGGTCTCTGTATGCACTGTGGTACCGACTTACATCTGCTTCAGGACTGCCCAGATGTTCCCCTCCGCCGTTCAGGAAACGGACAACCTCGGTACTAAGAGGGACGAGTTACCGAGTTTCAGCTGCTAGTCCCTTTGTTTCCATGATGGTCTCCTAACCCGTTTCACCCAAAGACAACCAATTTATGGTCGTGGCTATCGAGCTCCTGATAAACCAACAAAGATTAGACTCTTTAGCCCTTATCGACTGTGGCACAGCCAGAAACTTTGTTGACACCATTTGGGCATAGAATATGGGCATCTGCCAGGTTGAAAGAGACGAAGACCAGAAGGTGGAGGGTGTTGACGGGAAGCCGCTCAGTTCTGGCCTGATAACTCACACCACGCAAGACATTCCCGTTTTCATCCTGCAACACATGGGAAAGATCCGTTTTGACATCATCCGCGCTGCCCATTTTCCCGTTATACTAGGCATCTCTCGGCTCAGCAAACATAATCCTTCAATAGACTGGACTAAGAATCAGCTGGAGTTCAATTCGGCTTATTGCCACAAATCGTGTCTTTCTTAAGGTTTGCATGAATCTTCCGGATTCCCGAGCAGTTCATTGCCTGCCCACCGAGATCGCAGAGTTCAGTCAAGTCTTACAGGATAAGAACCCTCAAGACCTGCCACCCCATCGACCCAAAGATTGCGGCATCGATCTTACCCCGGGGCATTGATTCCATTTGGTAGGATGTATTCGGTGTTGTTGAGCGAAAAGAAAGCCCTTTGGGATTATCTTGATTCCAACCTCCAGAACAGCCTCATACAACCTTCTTGCTCTCCCGCTGGTGCATCGTTGTTTCTCATACCGAAACTTGATTCCAATGAGCTCAGGCCCTGCATAGATTACCAGGGATTAAACCGGGTCACCATCTGAGACTGTTACCCGATGCCTTTAATAAAGGACATTCTGGAAGCTGCTCAGGGGGCAGTCCTCTCCTCCAAGCTCGACCTAAGACGAGCATACCATCTCCTGAGAATCCGGGCAGGGGATGAGTGGAAGACCGCTTTTCAGACCTGATTTTGGTCATTATGAATACAAGGTGATGCCCTTCGGGCTGGTTAATGCCCCGGCCATGTCCCAGTATTTTAGGGACAGATTATTTTCCGACTTGCTGTTCCATACTATATTGTTTATCTGGACGACATCCTGGTTTTGTCGTCATCTCAATCTAACCAACAGGGAGGTAAAGGGGAAATAGAATTATACTGCTTAACCAAACTGACCCCCTAACTTAGGTAAACCTAAACAAAATAGACTACGGTTTGGTAAGCAGTTGATGTCACAGGGGGAAGTCCACCTTCCTCTAGATAAAGCCTAAAAGGGAACGGATTTGCAACCCTCAAAAGCTGGTGGCCAAGTTTGTTGAAAATTAAACAACAAGCACTTAGTAATACAGAGTGAGCAAGACATTAACGTATACATTTTATTAGTAGAATTGATAACAACAGGTCACTCATAAATACTACAAAAACACCTTTCATGGTTATTGCAATTGTTCAACACACTATGATCAAAATTACACAGAAACTGCAAAAAACCACATTAGGGCACCACAATGAAAAAAGCACAAAGGGAAAAGAAGTGTGAATAAACCCAAAAACTAAGGTTTAAAAACCAGACAGAGAAACAAGAAAAATACACATAAATTAGCTGTCTGGTATCAGCCTAAACGCAAAAAAGTAAATTAATTTCAAAGAACAGGGATAAACTTAAATCACCACTCAATATCACGCTTCTTCACTCTCATTCAACCCAACATGTTTCTTTCCTCAGTCATACTAATGTACTCATATTTAAAAACAAATGGTGCCAAAAATGTTTCAATAATTGGGACGTGCTTCACATGCTAAAAATAGCTGTTAGTTTGCGTCAGAGAGTTAAATACTCTCAGGGCACGTTAAACCACCCCACACACAATTATTATCCAGTGAGGGTTGCCCTCTCGAAAGGCGACTGAGCAGCTATTTCCTGCTTTGGTCATCAGCTTCAACTTCCCTCCAGCAGAAGGTGGACAATGCAAACCTGTGGACAAACACAAGAGAGAGAGACCGAAATAATCTCTCTGTCATAACAGCCTGTTACAGTACAAAGTCTGTGGAGCTACATAGTTGGCCCGAAATTCATACACAACCAAGGCGTCAGGATTAGAAAAGGTTAATTTCCAGCGATAATACAGTCGTAAAAATAGGAATCTTTAAAAATGCTATAATTCATTTTGTCGAAGCGCCGGTTGGCTACTTATGTCTCCCACCTAAAGGGAAACCATGTCTTATCAAGCGGGTATAGGCTCTCTCACATTGCTTTTGTTCACTTAACACCAATAGTGATAATACATACATAAGAGAGACAAACCGTCCTCGCAACATGTTGTTACTCAATGTTCTTACCGAAGAGCCTACTGGCTCCACCTGGGCAATCAGGAAAGGCAAGCTCCAACAACATTTGCTTGCGGTGGATATTCACAGCAAAGTCAAAATCGATTTGACCAATTATTCTTCGTGTATCACTCATAAATACTGCAATATTATATAAATTATATTATATAAATAATATATATTCTGCACTGTAACTCACGTTTGAAATATTGAGCAACTGCAGCATAACATCAACCTAATGTAGTTCACATATATAACTCGAATGCAATGATAAATTCAGCGTTACCTTGTTCTAAGTTACGGAGCTTATGGTCCTCATTCGACCTTCACAGGGGTAATCATTTGTAAGTCTCTCCCACTAAATTGATATCGACACGGCGTTGTCGATTGCTAGAAAAGGGCATATGATAGTCCGTGAGTATAAATAGGCAAAACGAACAATGCTTTGCCGCAATCTCAGCGGTGGGTACTGCCAGGGAGGAAGAATTCTTAATGAATACCTGCAATCGCCGGTCGATCACGAAGATTTGTAGTTGCACCACTCGACTGAAATGTCTGTTGAGCCAACTCGGTTCTGTTTTAGTTCTTTCCACAAATGGCTGGCTGCATGCAGGCGCTCAGGCCGAAATGGCTGGAAAACGTAGTGACACAAAACTCAAATGACTCTTCTTCATATGTGCCATCGCGCCGATCTTACTCCTCTCCTCATATCCCCAGCAATATCAAGGTCACCTCCAGGAAGTGCTACGACGGCTACAAGAACATCAGCTTTTGGTAAAACCCGAGAAATGCATGTTTAAGCTATCCTCAGTGCCCTATTTGGGCTTCATTTTATTCTAACAGGGAGTCAAGATGGACCCCAATAAGGTAGCAGCCGTTCTTGGGTGGCCAACTACGACCTCCATTAAGGACATTCAAAGGTTTCTGGGCCTAGTTACCTTTTCCAGGAAATTCATCCCAGAATTCTCCAGAGTCGTTCTTCCCATAAGATCTTTGCTTAAGAAAGGAGTACCCACGTTTCGTTGGACCAAAGCCACTGACGCTGCCTTCCAACACCTTAAGGCCCTGTTTTGTTTGGCTCCTGTACTGCGCCAACTGGATCAGTCCCGTCCATTCATTGTAGAAGCAGACGCATCCGCAGCGGCCATCGGAGCAGTGTTGCTGCAGGACTTCAACGGGCTAGAGCATCCTGTGGTTTATCTGTCGAAGACCCTCACTCCCAGTCAGGCCAACTACTCCGTGATAGAGAAAGAATTACTGGTCATGAAGGTTGCCTGTGAGGAATGGCGTCATCTACTTCAGGGGGGTTCTCACAGTTTCTTGATCCGCACGGACCACAAAAACTTGAAAGTACTACAACAGATGAGTGTGTGAACTCACGCCAAGCTAGATGGGTGCATTTCTTTGCACAATATGATTTTGCCACCACGTACCTGGCTAGCAGTCAAAACATCCTGGCGGATGCATTGTTGCGCATTCCAATGCCTGGCCTTTGCTTGGGACACGGACCGGAATGGCTCTTTCCATGTAATAAGATCGTGTCACAGGTATCGATCTTTCTCCAGAAGGTTAAGGAAGCCACCAAATAAGGAACGCAAGGTCTCTACAGAGGACAAGATCATGAAGAAGGGTGGGTTATTTTCTGTCAATCATCGCTTGTACCTTCCTGACAAAGACTCACGCCACCACGTATTATCCTGGTGCCATGACAGTGGGTTAGCAGGACACTGAGGTAATTCTAACACCCTAGAGCTTATTCGTCGCAACTTCTGATGGCCATGGTTACCAGCTGATGTCATATGGTATACCAAGGCATGTCCGACATGTGCTCGTAAATACAGCACACAGAAGCCAGTGGGTTAGCTGGAACAAGGCCCAGTGCCTTCCAGACCTTGGAGCCATCTCTCGACAAACTTTATTGTGGACCTTCCCCCCTCTGAAGGATGCTCTTCTATCATGGTCACAGTTGATTTGTTCTCCAAAATGGCCCATTTTTCCCCACTCCCAGGATTACCTTCGGCTTCAGCAATGGCGGCAGTTTTCACTAAGGATGTATTCCGTCTACATGGCCTATCAGAAAAGATAATATCTGACCGTGGTAGCCAGTATACTGCCATGTTTGGGGAGGCATTGTGCAATCGGCTTGCTATAGAAAGTTCCCAGTCTTCCGGATTTCATTCCCAGATCAATGGGCAGACGGAGCGGCTCAATGCTCTCGTGGAGCAATACTTACGCTGCTTCACTAATTTCCAACAGGATAACTGGGTGGCTCTCTTACCCACCGCAGAGTTTTCCTACAATAATTCCTCACACTCTGCTACGGGTCTCAGTCTGTTCTTTTGTACCTACGGTCAACATCTGCCCAGTATACTGCCCAGGTCTTCTAGAGCTTCCAATGTACTGTCCTTTGATGCGGGGCTGTCCATCATCACCGAAGCGCATAAGATGGCCCAATAGAGTCTTCAGGACAGTAAGATACGCTATCAGGGCCAGCAGATCACCATCGTCGTGAAACACCTGACTGGAAGAAGAGTTCTAAAGTGTGGCTTGCTACTAAGTTTACTAAGTTTCTGCCCTGTTGGGTACGTCCTTCAAAGTTATCACCACAGTACTTGGGCCCTTTTGTGATTATTGAAAGGATCAATCCAGTAGCATTCAAACTCCAATTGCCCAAACACCTAAGTCACGTCCACCCTGTGTTCCATGCCTCCCTGCTCCGGAACTATGTTGGAGATTCTTACAATCGCCCTCTTCGCAAATCTCGTCTACCCACCTTTGAGACACCAGCGGAATACAAAGCTTCTGTTACGCTCACCTGGTCTCTGCGGAGGCTTTGGGGCATGGTTGCAGCCCTCCCGGGGGTGAGGTCGCTCAGGTCCGACTTCGCCCTCTGCGTTTATGTGGTGACTGGTGGGAATAGGTGATGCTGCTCGGGACTGCTCCTGCATGGAGAATAGGGGGCGTGAGTATGCCAGCTTGTGCTCCTGATCCCCTTCCAGACCCCTTCTCCCAAACCGTGTTACCTGTGGGATGCGTTGTCCCTGGAAAGCTCACCTGTTTATTAGTTTTGGTGAGCACTCCGTCCTGCTGTTTCTGGCAGGGGCGCTTGTATGATCTGGACCGAGTTCCTTCACTGGTCCCTTGCACATGGTAGTCCAGTACTGCTGCGACTAAGCCACTATACTTCAGTTAAGTGTTCCTGTTTACCTTTTTCTTTCCTAGTCTGTTTTTGTTGTATTGTAAATTTTGTTGTCTTGTACTGCTGTCCGTTCCACTTTTGATATTTGCTCTTTTGCTTTCTTCCCTTGCAGTTGATGTTGCTGGCCCGGAAGAAGCTGCAGAGCTTGAGGCAGCAGCCGGAGGGAATGAGAAACGAAGCTGCAGCGGTACAGTAGCTAGTAAGTTGTTAACTAGGGAGTGCACCGGGTTCAAATGAGGCGCGGCCCTAGGACAGATGTTCTAACCTTGTCTTTCTTCTTCTTCACAGGGTCCGAGTTCATGGATGCGGAGTGCGGTGCTGCGGTGTCGGGATCAAGATCACTGGATGTCAGGAGATGAGTCTGCAGATGAGGCGATGTAGCACCGGTTTCCTGGAGGTGAGTATGCAGGAGAACGCCTGGTTTCAAAGGTAAGTAAACTGGCCCAAGTGGCGGTGAGCGTCACGTTGCACGCGAGTGCACAGTAACGCGAAGCACCGGCCTTAAGGATGGAGCATCTTATATAGCTGAGCTTCTGAAGCCACGCCCAGCAGGTTCAGCCTGCTCCCACACCCTGCCACACCCGATGAGTCAGCACATGAAGACCAGGCCTAGGGAGCCACACCCTATGAGTCAGCACATGAGGATGTTCTCTGGAATAAAGGCTTTCAGCTCCTGGAAAGTTCTTGTAAAATAAAAGCACTCCTGCACTGAAATAAAGTAAAAGCACTCCTGCACTGAAATAAAGTGTTCCTGCTCACATCTCTATATGAACCTGGCGCCAAAGGCGCCAGGACTGAGTCCAGCTAGGGCCCCTGTGTTTATGGGTCCCAAAGGGACATAAGTGAGTCAAGTGACCCATTGCCCCATCACTAGATGGTGTGGTTTTTGTGTTCTGGGGCCTGTGGCCATGACAGTTTCCCAGATATTGGACTCATTATACAAGAAGGGAAGACTATGAGATCTAATACATTGATAGGGCTACTCGCATTCCGAAGATTCCTTGGAACATTGCTCTTATGTGAATGCCCCCGATCTCGTCCAGAACTTTCACAGAACACACCCGGGCAAACCCGATATCCCCTGGGATAGTAGGGGGTATATTGTCACAAGTCCACTCCGGAGGAGCATATGGGACAGCTGGAGGATGCATCGCCATTGAATGGCACACTACATATTTCTTTAACGTGAGCTACGGTCTAGTTCACTTCCAACATGGCCACTACCGGGTTGCATTTAGCCATCCTGCACCCGGCGGTCAGCGCATTGCAACCCGTATGCTTTCCATCTTTGGGTCAGACTCTAGTTTTTCTGCTGTCTTTTCACTAGATACTGAGCCTTTCCTCTCTCCATTTCGCCTGCCTGGCTTCTCCTCCCGTTTGACGTTCTCGCACGGCTTCCTTCTGTTTCCTGGGCTTTCGGCGGTTCCGGACGTGGTTCTCTCCTTTCTCTATCACTTTCCTTTCGTGGCATCCCGCTCCCTTACCTACTGTGTGGGTCGCTGCCTTATTTTATGAGGATCGCACTGTGCTCTCTCTTGCTAGCACGGATGCTGTGCTCCTCTTTCTCCTTTCTGCTCTGATTCTTTCCTATCCTCCCTTATCTGGTCTTGCGTTACTCATTTGGACACTGAGTGTTCATGCCAGCCTTAACAGTCCTCTCTGCCTGGGCTAACAGAGTTTGCTTACCTGCTATCACTCCAAACAATTTGGTCGCAATTTGGAAGGATTTCTCCACAGGTGCTTCCCTTTTGGGCTTTGCATATCCATCACTCCAGACTACCGTCTTCTCTAGCCCGACCAACAGGACCACAACAGAAAGGTTTTTTTTCCACCTTCCAAGGCTTTTTCCCCATCGTGGCTTCCTCAGAGAAGGGGCCACTAGCCGGCAAATTCCAGTAGGCAGGCAAGTGGCTTCCCTCCGAGGGAGTCCTTATCTCTACCACAAGAAACAGAGCACCCGACGGAGAGGAAGAGACAAGAATCTGCTGACAAGTTTCAGTGAGACAGGTGAGGATGAAGAAGTGTTATCAGATGTAAGTGACAAACCTAGTGAACCTGATAGATTGGCTATTAAAGGAGCAGAAATACATTGTATTTAACAGCTGCCTGCTAGAGATTGTATAAATGCTGAAATGTGTCCATACATTAAGAGGGAATATATGTGAGGAGCCATTGGTGAATGGGTCTTGTATATTATAAGGCACTAACCTGAAAATCCACGCCAGCTGTTTACACCTCCATAATACATTTTCATGGTATGCCCAACCAATGCTGGGCAAAGTGCCTGCTGGAAATCTACTATGTTCAGCAGCTTTACAGCGGGTCGACTTTCGGGAAGATTTCCAGTTTCTGTCAATTTGTGGGAGTTGAGTTCCTTGCTAAAACCTAGGACTACAAATTTCAAAAGGAGTTCTTATTCCCTGCCATTAGTCAAGCCTGGAAAATTGAACTGATGTCAATGGAAAGTACATTCTCTGGCAAACATTTGAGGCTAGCTGGCGACAGACAATGTGACAGTCTTGGATTTTCCCCAAAGTACTTCACATACCACTTTCAAGACATGGAAAGTAAAAAAAAAAATTGTGAGTTAGTGATTGTGCAGGTGTCTGAATGTACATCTTCTGTGGCCATGTAGAAACATGATTTCCTCAAATCTGTCTAACATCTTGAATCCAGGGGAATGCAAAAAGACCTGATAGCCACTGACAGGCATGTTTCAATAGCCAAGGCCATGCGAGATCAGTTTCCACACATTCGGCATCAATTTGATGTATGGCACGTTGCCAAATCAGTCATTTAAAAAATAACAGCTGCTGGTAAAAAAGGGTTCAGGAAATATTTTAAAGTGGTGTCAGTCTATCAGCAACCATCTTTGGTGGAGCTCCAAAACTTGTGATGGATCTGTAGAAATTCTACTTGAAAAATGGCGTTCATTGATGCACCATTGTTCCAACGTACACTCATGGACAGAAAACCAACATTTCCATGAATGTGCACATGGACCTTTATCGAAGGTGCAGGAACACAAGAAGAAGTGGTTGGTGACATGTTCTCCTCCACACAAAGCACTTGAGACGATTGTGTACGACAAAACGCTTTCAAGAGACCTGAAGGGACTCACAGAATTCTATCATACCAGAGATTTGGAGGTGCTCCATGATATGTGCCTAAAGTACAGGCCCAAAAGGTTGCATTTCGGCATAGACGGTATGGAGGCCAGAACAGGACTAGCTGTACTTGTGCACGAGAACGTTGGGAGGGAACATGCAAAAACTGCAGGAACGTTCTGGATGCTTTGTTACCTCGTGGCCTTTAGAAAACGAGGTAAACAATGAGGGGCCAAGCCAATATACGAGGAAATGAAATTTCGAATGTGTGAAAGATCTGACATTGACTGTGTTGGCCATGCATACTCATGGAATCAATCCTGATTTTGTTACTAGGACACATACAATGCCACAAGACATTGCAAATGAGCCCTGTCCACCTAAATTGTTGAAAGGTTGACTTACAGATTTAAATGATTTGTAGCTGTCTTCATAATTGGCTCACAATAACATTTTCATTATGTTCCCCAATGTTTGTACATTGTACATAAACAATCGAATGCTATTACACTCGCAATTTCAATACTTTAAAAAGTATTTCATTATGCACATTTAATTGGTTGTATGATTCATTAATGTATATCTTTTACCTTCCCTTCATTTATATTACTGATCCTCGATCGGGAAGACATATGTCTGTGGTTTCCATGTGTAGTATATATCAGAAGCTAATTGCCCTAGCACATCGGTGCTGCACTTCCCAATTGGGTGGCAGAAATACTGATATGCAAATGGATATTTGCCATCAGTCAAAGGTACGCTGAGGCTTGGTGCCTGTCAAACTTTCTGCTAGACCCAAACCACATCCACACATGCAGGGCATACCACTGGCGTTGATGGACTATGGTGGGTAAGATTTTCATAGTAATGCTAAATCGCCTGACCTGTGTCAACCCCATAACTTCCAGAACTTTTTTACTTTACTGGTGTATTATTTTTTCTAACACCTCAGTTAGTGGGGACCTTTTTACACACTAACAGAATATTTTAGTCCTTTGATGGGTGTGATTTTTTGGACTCTCCATAGCTCTACATTGCGTCCATATTGTCTTTTCAAATGTATCCTCTTCGGCCACCTTTTGGCAATATGTGCCTGTTGTTGCTAGGTTGCCCTAGGTGCACCACTTTTAACTTTCCATGGCTAACCTTGACAGAACTACAGTTTGCGAAGCATAGAAAGTATCTTTTGATCCCTTTTGGTGATAGTTAGTATCCCCTTTCTCATTTTAAATAAATATAACATTTAAGTTATACGGACAAACTTACCATTAATGGCCGGTAGGAGTAATTTCCTGAACAATTCAAATGATGTGAAAGGCCCATCAAGACTTCACTAAAGGATTCAAACTGTCCTCACATCACAAGAAATCATGCTCCCACCTTTCTGCTAAGTATATGCAAGTTTAGTTTAGTTACCTTTGAAATGTTATGCTATTCTCAAAAGTATATATAAGATTATTTTGCTTGCCTGTCAATTGGTTGTGCCTCTTCTACAAAAATAATGTTGCTGGTTTGTGTTTATTTTTCCTGTAAGGATAATTGTATAACTTTGTTTTGCTTCCCCTGACATGCTCTTAGCCTGTGCAGATAAAGCCTGCCTTAGGTTTTGCTGACATACCTTTAGGTCATTCATACAGTGTAACACTGGGTTTTGCTTTGCATGGTCTGTTTTAGACAGACATAAAAAGAGTTTTAGGTTACACCTGCCTTTCAGTTGCTTATAGTATCGGTTTTACTTACCTTGAGTGTAACTGTGTTATCTTATCCTAAATTGGAGTAATTGCTTCCCCTAGTCTGTGAACCGAAAAGCAATTGTAATTGAATATTACACCTAATGTTCCAACTCCCCTAGAATTACTGTTATCCAGATTAAAAGTTCTAGGTTTATACTGTGCCTAGTATATGAGTATCACTTGATCATAAAAATGTATTGTCCAGTTCACGACACTATGCGATTTCTTTCTGAGCATCACGATACAACGGAAAGGGTCTGCTATCCATGGTATTACTGAAATGATATGATAAAGGCAGGGAGGCTGTTCCAGAGGGAGGCCCCCCGAAGAACAATCAACCCCCAACTCGTTGCTTGGAGAAGCGACTAACCCTGGGGAGTTGTGGCTGGAGGAGCAAAGAGCTTGAGTAAGAAAATAAAAAAACTGTCCTAACAGCCTCCCCGTAGCAGACGCAATAAGTTGTTACAATAAGATATCTGTTTTATATATGTACGAAGTGGCGGTACGTCCCGTCGATAATAAGTGTGATGAAAGGGTAATTAAAAGGGGTAAAAAGCATGTCCTCGCAGACATAAAATCTATCCCATGGCTCCATTTAGCTACATGAATCAAGACCTTGCATCACTGGTGGTTTCGGACCGGCACAACCGATACTTTTGACGCACAGATATCTCATAAAGGTATTCGATGTTGGCTGGGTTATCCTCCGCTCCCAGCTATTCTCACCTTTTGAAAACTGATCTGCCACCAAGGGCACATCCAACTCGAATGGTGGGAACCAATTCTTCGTCGCCTCAAGCCCGTTCCTGACTTGCTACGGCCTTCCCACAAAGAACCACGTTTTGCTTCACCTGCGCGATTGTGTGCTTTCATGCACTACTGCAATGTTGAGCAGAAGGCTACCCACTTCTCAGGGCCGCACTAGAAAGTTAGGGAACAGCTCCAAAAAATTGTCTAATGCTCATCCTTGCACCCGCATGGCCGAATGGCACAAGGCCTAGTCAGAGCATGGATGCAACTTACTTGGTATGGGCACGCAATGTCACCTGCCTCGCATGAAGGTAGAGAGGGCTGCCTCAGGTGCGATAGATAGTCTGAATGGACATGCATGAATTGTAGTAGGCAGCATGCAACTGAAGGCTGTCCCCGGTTACGCTCACAACAGAATGAATACAACTCTCTAGGGAAAGAAACCAAGAGATAGCTTGCAGGGATAACAAGGTTTAATTGTACCGAAAGCAAAAATATCAGCAAAGGTGTTTGCTGTTCGAAAAAAACATTGAGACTCCGGAATGAATGTTGCCTTTTGAGAGGCCTCAGCGACAGTAATGACATCACATATAGGGTCATAACCCGCACTAGTGATCGGTAAAACAGTATACATGATCATGCTCCATTGATGGATGCCAGCCTACAATTTGTTTATTTTTCAGGCGTATTCCGAATTCCACGTGGGTCAGCTGGGCTCATCTCTCCATGGAGTGAAGATCAGGTCGTGAACTGATGCTTGTGGGAATGGAAGAAATTAATCAGGTCACACTGACGCGTCTTGTCCGGTCTTTTTTATTATTGTGGCATTCTTTCACAAAATCGAAACCTACTCCGTCTCTGGCTTCAATCAATAAAAACAAGCTGCTATTGTTATTGGCCTTGAGTGAAAGTCAGCAACCGCTAGGCTAGAAGGACACAAGGTGTCGAATACCCGCAAAAATGATAACATTTACTATATTGAAAGTGGACATTGGAAAATTTAGTTTCAATTTCTGCAATCTGTTGTTCGGAGCGGACACTCTGCGTTACATCGACAGAATGGAACTTCCTAACATTATGTTAGACCAACTATACATAATATTTTTGTTATGTTGAAATATATTTATACTGCACCATATTTAAAAAACCAAGTGCGCAACTCACGGTTTGTTTATAAGTCTAGTAATAATTGTTATTTGTGAATAGTTTGAAGAGTAGTGAATAGAGGTTTGATTTGTTGGGTGGTATTGCTTACTGGCCTTGTTATGGGTTGTTAGCTGGAGCATATTGTAACGATTATTCATTGATGACCCACAACCACAACCTGTATGCAGGGTAGTGATATCTAAACCGCTTTGTCCCATGGAATATCCGGGTGTGCTATCAATGTTGCATTATTGTGCACCATAAAGTAGGTGTGGGGTGGACGTGCCGGGGGCTGAACATTTTCCAAGGGAACTTGGTTCGCTTTTTGAGCAATAATATTCCCAGTTCCATTACAATGTCATCTGTCTGTGGCTCCCAATATCCGTCAGGTTCTCCATCCCATTGGGAGCTATGCCTACTTCACAGCATTAACCTTTCAAACACATTGTGGTCTCAAATACCCCCCCATGTTGTCATGTGTGTGTTCATTATGTGTGGTTTGTGTTTATGAACAGGTTTCATCTGGTGCAGAATTATAGGGTAAATGGATACATTCTAATAAAGAACGGCTACTAAAATATATTTTTATTATGTTATCTACACAGATATATTGTACCATTCTGCGAATGCCGTAGTTTCCAGCTATCGTTGGATGGATTCTCTTTAATCAACAATGGCAGATATGCCTAAACAGAGCTTATTGCATTACCGTCATGTGGGACAACAGACAGGGACCGATCTGCCCTTTGGCTGTACCAGCGACAAGGAGCAACCTGTCATTGTTTCCGATGTAGCAAGATGCTGATGCGAAAGCGTTGCGATTGAAAGTGCATAGAATCTATATCTTCTCACAAAACGAAAACACAGTGCTTCATTAGAAAGTTTTGCTGGTGTAACATAAGGACACACAACAATTGGAGTACTGGGATTAATCGATCGTTGATCGCAATCAGCGTATCATGAGGAAGTTAAAAAGAACATATAGTTCATTTTGTGGACTTAATTTAGTTTTGGGAGAGTTCTTTGATAAATAAAAGCACTTGCTACATTGTAGACTAATGATGTTTTCTTTACAAAATATTGTTTTCCTATCAGATTTTTGACGCACTGTGAGAGGATGTATGTGGGTTTATCTTCCTGGATCTGTGTTAAGTGACGTCATAGCGTGGGATATGACTGGGCACGTTTGGCTATGCTGGCCACTAATGTCATGAAAATAGGTGGAGCATATTGTTTGGAATTGATGTCGTTTCAGGGGTGGGCGATCTGTATTCTTGCCGAGGGCGTCCTTGATGTTAGTGCAATACCTCAACGGATAAGATTAGCACAAGATGGCCATGCCCAACCCGTTGTTTTCGCATGTGTAAAAGTGAGGAAAACAAAGGTAAGATGCATAGGAAAAAATGTAAGATGGATTACAGTATGATTAAAAAGACTTGCCAGAACAATCGGGACTATAACATTTTTGAGCGCACTTCCACTTTAACAGAGAAGTAGCCTTTGCAACTAAAGGAGTGGCCTAACAGACGACGTTTCAGCTTTTTAATTTTCTTTTCCCAAATCTATGCATCATGAAAAGGGGAACTATCTATATTAAAAAGAGGTGTTAAATATCATAAACGAGTAGTTAAAAAAACAGGTAAACATAAAAATAAGCAAATAAAAAAACCAAATCAAAATACATGACATTTCTAATCCATAAAAGAGTACTTGGCGTGGTAAAGTGCCTGCTGTAGAGATATGCCTATAGTTTGTAGGTTACAATTTCCCATAACAGTCATATAGCTCAATGAGTTAATGTCCATGCTGCAGGAAACTGTGTGTAGCACGTACAGGACAGCCCACTCACACGCAAAAAAAATCCAGAAGAGAAGGAGCCGGTGGGGCTGGCAGGTGCACATGTCAGCTGGACTGCCTCTGGGCAGGACAAAGACTGATATGCAGGGATATTTCTCCTCAGTGAAAAGGACAGTGAGCTAAAGACTTGGTTGAGACTCTCCCAGGGGGCCATCCACCCAAGAACAGGTCAATGGACTGTGTCCGTGCCGGTAAAGAGACTCCCAGAACCCACCGTGCTTCGCATATCTCGGCTGTGTCACAGATTTAAAGGAGTGCGCACAGGTTGTATGTCACTGATGCTCCTGTGAGGGTGCTTAGGGTGTTCCATAGTTGGTCCTCCTGTATCATAGAGTTTTACAGTAAAACTAAGGTCCATCCAACTATTCCGTGTGTTCAACTCTCATGGACGGTTTACACGGTTTATTGCTATTGTACGCAGATTGGGAATGTGGTTCTGTGAGAATTGCACCCACCCGTTCCCTCCTTGCCCGTCTTCTTCGTCACAGTCCTGGATAAAGAGTACTGTGGCGAGGAAGGAACCTTTGTTCTGCTGGGAGCACACTAGTGCCATATCTTGTTGAGCTATCTCACAGGCCCTGGTTTGCCTTTCTGTATTTGAATTGCCTGCTTGGCACAATACGCCCATTGCCTAGGTGCCACATAGCCCAGCACCACAGGGAACAGCATCTGCCTTCTGCAATTACGCACGGTTAACGTGTACATTGCTGTAGGCGCAGCTGTGCATGAAGGTAATGGGGAGTGGTGGCTCTAGTCGTGGGCAGGTCCCTTAGAGGTGCGATTGGTGGGTTACTGAAGAGGGGAGGGTGCATGCTGCGGGGGCCAATGGCAAACTAATGGTGGCCATTTTCTGTCAGTTTTAATAGTGTGGAATGGAGCCGGAAAGGCTGGAATGGGGTCTGGGGTTTGTATGAGGGTAGAGGGGGGGGTTATGAGGTAGGTGGCGAGCGAGGAGATGAGGGGGGGGAGAACAAAAGACTGCTGTGTGAAATATAAGGCTTTAAGCTCTTTCATAAAGTTTGTAAACTAGAGGTCTCTTTTCACTAAAACGCGATCTGCCCGTGACTGAGCTTCTTCCCGTCAGCACTGGCTCGCCACAATGCCCGCAGCCCCTGTGTGGTATCTCTCCAGCCCACAGATATATATCTAGGCTTCACAATGAGATCTTCACCTAACTTTCAGCCCCTGTTTCCTCCATCTCCGCCGCCGTATTAGTTCACGCGTCACCTTCTGAAGAAACAACTCGTTTCTCTCCCAACCTAGAGACCCTGGCGCTCTGGGAACTGGGGGGCTGGAGCTCTCCCTACATCCTTGTGTGTTGCTCTCCTCGCTCTCTGGGCCCCACGAGTGTGCACGCCACGTTACTCCCATCCTTCCTCTGCGAGGCCGGGTGCCCCTTCGCACCCCGTGCGATGTACCTCCTACCCTTATAGGGTTCCCATCTGCCTGCCTGAGAGGCTGCGAGTCTCCGTTGGTTCTAGGTGCTCCAGGCTAGCCTCTGCGCAGTCATCAACAAGCCTAGGCACGTTTTATTACATTCTTTTTTACCTTCATCAATTCCTTTTAATGTGTGCTTCCTTATTGAGGGTAAGGTCGGCTTTAGTGCCTGTTTTGATAAGAGGGAAAGATATAAGAATGAAAGGAAGCGGGAGAGATAGAGCTAAAGAGAAAGAGGGAGAGAATAAAAGAGGCAGAGGAGAGGAAGAGAGAAAGAAAAGAGGGAGGGTAGAGCTGGTGAGAGAAAGGGAGCGAGAAAGAGAGAAAGAAAGTGTGAGAAAGAGTAAGAAATAAGGAGAAAGAAAGAGCAAGAAAGAAAGACAACAGCAACAGTACATGTGCTGTAATTTCATCAAGAAAACTCAGTGGATTAATGCTCAGTGACGATACCTATGCTTAGCTCGGTTTACAAGTTTAGACCCTGCCTCCCACCCCCATGCAGTCTGTTATTATAGCGCATGGGCAGTCGAGGCGTTCTGCACTACACAGCTAACAAGTTATGTTATTTAGGCAAATAACGTGTGGATTAGTTGCTGACTCTGGATCAAGAAGACCCGGGTTCTAATCCCGGCTTCACCTATTTAACGGCACGTTGTGATCCTGGACCAAACTCATCACTTAATACCTCTGAGAATGAGTTCCATTATCTACCAAAATGGGAGGGGTTAGAAACAGGTATAATGAGCGTTCCGAAGAAGTGAATACATATCTTAACATTTACATGTTATCTTGTCAAAGAAAAAGATAGCACCTACCTTTAGCGGGCTGTACTCGCCTTCGAAGCACTGGAGCAAGTGCAGAAATGAAACCATGGACACATGCACAATTACCCAGAAACTCTGCATGGTGCTCTTTAATATCCACAGGAGGTCAAACAGACGGTGTAATTCATATCAGCGCCAAGGAAAAGTGAGTAGCCTTTCAAAAGCAATAGCGACCCAAGCTAAAGGGAACCAGTTGCTGCGCAATCCAGAGCGCAGTGACCCATGGGCAGTGTTCGCGCCTTGTGGCTTCCGCACTTCCCCGGCGCGCACACGCTCTCTGCGGAGCAGTCAGGTGGCGGCTGGATGCGGCTCAGCCGCGAGGTATATTCCAGGTGAAACCAGCGGGAGCAGAAAACTCGCGAGGTATATTCCAGGTGAAACCAGCGGGAGCAGAAAACTATTTCCCAAAACGTAAAAAAAACAACATACAGAAGGAATCCTCTCCGGCGCGGCGCGCCCGGGCGTTAAGCCGAAGTACTCGACAGCGTCCCCACTGCCCAGAGCGCCAGGAAGCAGCACTTCGGGACGCGTGCCGCGTCCTTCGCCGGAGTTAGCAGGAGCATGTGAATTAAATCCGACACAGACCTTGGGAGAAAACAGTCACATTTTGGCTTCTGTCCCATTCCGGCTTTGTATAACCGCAGCCACCAATAGCGTGTTCGCTTTCTACTGCCCCCCTCCTCCACCCACCCGGATTACCTGAAACTCAAGTGAAGAATACAGCCAGAAAGGGGCCTGGTGTCTGGAAAGACTGTACACCCCCCCGCAGGAAGCCATTCTGCGGGGATGCTCTTTATTACACACGATGCTTTCACGGAATAAAGAATTACACACCACACAATAGTACACTCCCCAAGGGCTTTGCTTGATACACGCGGGGTGGCTAAAGCGAAAACAAGACAGCATTTAGAACTAGCAATGAAAACGTTAGATGTGTGGGAGATGGAGCAGGGTGCGACGGGGGTGGGGCAGTATAGACACACAGGGCACTTTGGTGACTGTGGATGCAGACGTGATGGCGCGCCTCTGCGTGTGTAACGATGGGTAATAATGTAGCAGGTGGCTCGGTCTAGGGGCCCCGGGCCCCCTCACTTGTTCCCGATCTTGGACTTCCAGGCCTTGGCTCGCTCGAACCCATTCCGCGCGTTCTGGTAGTCGGCGATGGTCTGCAGGATCTCCTCCTGGCTGTTCATCACGAACGGACCTGGGGCACAAAGAGAAAAGCCTTCAGTGTAAACGCGAGCCCTGCACCAGGCGATTGCTTCTACACACTGCAAAGACCCACAGGCAATCAAGCAGTCTAGACAGCACACGGGATTGCCCCCACATAGAGGAATGCCGTTTATAGCCCAGCTAAATCACGCTGACTGCACTTAAACATACATACCAATGGGCTAGGACTTGCTGCCCTCCCCAGGACCTGGAGAGTCCTGGGCCAACGGCCCTGCTTCGCTTGCTGCAGCATACGCGCTGGGGATGCCCTTCGCAGCAGCAGCGCACAATAGCACAATAGCTGTGTACTGCTATGAATCACGCAATGCCATGCACGCTTCACAAATTCCTGCAACACGGTTCCAATTACCGACTATATTTCAGCTTCATAAACCGTGGAACAGGCTAACATTAAGACCACAGCCACGCAGAGCCCGGTCAGTCTGGACTCCTGGGCACTAAACTAAACCTGTTGCCAGGGGACGCTATGGGCGTATTGCCCTAGCACCCGGAGTCAGTAGTAACTACACGCGGGCCCCGATTCACAGTGTGGCAAGTTAAGCTGGCAGCAAGAGCTGCCCACTCCTCCAGGCACATGTAAATGTTGAGCATGTGCCCAGTGCTACAAATGGACATTCCTAACTATGGGATCTCATCAGCGGAGGCCCCGGGAGGTGTGGGCGGGGGGCGTAATCAGGGACGGGCGGTTATCATGGAACTATGGAGTCCCTCAGGGTTCTGTACTTGGACCCTTTCTTTTCTCTCTCTATACCTCCCTTCCCTCCCCAGTCATATCTTCTGTCGGCATCTCCCACCACTTCTATGCTGATGACACCTAACTCTTTCCTTCTCTTGCTTCACATCTGACCTCCATCACACTATTTCTTCCTGCCTTACGGCCATAAAAAACTGGATGTCTTCCCATTTTCTTTCCCTCAATACTGACAAGACTGAAGTGTTTTTCTTCCCTCCTAACACTCTCTCCCATCCCCCCTCCTTTCATCCACTTTCCCCCTCCCAATCTACTCATCTCGACCCACGCCGGCAATCTTGGCCTACATGTCGACTCCTCTCGCTCCTTCTCCAACCACATCTCTCTAACCTCTTGCGCCTCTCGGCACCACCTATTCAACATCCGCAAGATCCGCTCCTCCCTCACCTTCCACGCTTCTAAACTCCTAATTTCCTTATTTTCCTTATTTTCTCCCATCTTCTACTGCTCCTCTCTTCTCTTTGGACTCCCTGTCTCTCACCTGACTCCCCTAAAATCCATCTACCACTCCTCTATCCGTACTCTATGTCTTCTTGGCCCCCAAGACTATTTCTACCTCACTCTCTCAACTCGGCTGGCTTCCCTTCCTCTCACAATTGAAATTTCAATTCCTCTGTCTTGTCTACAAATCTCTCCATGACCTCACCCCCCCATCTCTCTACCCTCCTCTCATTTTACTCTCCCTCCCGCTCTCTCCGATCAGCTGATCTCTACCTTCTCACTGTACACTCTGCCCCTTGTGCTACCTCACGCCTCTGCTCCTTCCAACTTTTGCCCCCCCTCCACTGGAACTCCCTACCTCTCTCTATCCGCTCCACCCCCCCTACACATCCTTCCGCTCCTCCTGGAAAGCCCTTCTTCTCCACTGCCCCCCCTGACTCTCCTTACCTACCTCTCCCCCCTCAAACCTCCTGCCCCCTTCCCCTCGCCTCCCTCCTTCCTGCTGCTCTCGCAGACCTCATGCTGGATACTGTAACCACCAGGAGGCGTAGGAGGTCACCTGGGGGCTCCATCCCCTTCTCCTCCCTCCTACCCCCTTCCTCCCACTCCCACTGACCTCAAACCTGAAATTGATACCCCCTTCACCTACCTCGTCTCCCCTCCCCTCCCTCCTTCTTCCCCTCCTTTTGAATAAATTGTTCCACATACTGTACTACTGGTTTGTTTCATGTTTGTAAATATGCTTCTTTCATTACTGTACCTTGTTGTTATTCTGTAAAGCGCTTTGTAGTAAAGTGCTATATAAACTCAATAAACATAAACATCATGATGCCCCAATTTTACATTTGAAACATGCTTTTTTTCATAAAAGCAAAGAGCATTTTGGCAACATTCAAATTTCTCATGTTCCCAAAATGCTCTTTTGCTTTTATGCAAAATACCAGGTTTGGCCACGACCCTGAAGCTTTCAAACACTGCTCCCAGCTGGCGGGGCACCCTATTCAAATCAAATGCTCCCTGCTCCCATCCTGTAGTGCTCGGCGCCAGCACAAGAGCAGGAAGCTTTTCACTTAAATAGCACGCCTCCAACATGCCAGCCAGGGGGAGCCCTTCAAACACTCTGCCTAGCTGGTGGGCAGTGGTGTCCTTTGTGGCGTGGCACCCTATTCATATGAAAAGCTCCCCGCTCCCATCCAGTGGTGACCGGCGCCAGCACAAGAGCAGGAAGCTTTTCACTTAAATAGGTTTTCAATTAAATAGGATGCCTCCAACATGCCAGCCAGGAGGAGCCCTTCCAACGCTTTGTCTAGCTGGGGGGCAGTGGTGCTCTTTGTGGCGTGGCACCCTATTCATATCAAAAGCTCCCCGCTACCATCCAGTGGTGCCCGGCGCCAGCACAAGAGCAGGAAGCTTTTCACTTAAATAGGACACCTCCAACATGCCAGCCAGGGGGAGCCCTTCAAACGCTTGGTCTAGCTGGGGGGCAGTGGTGCTCTTTGTGGCGTGGCACCCTATTCATATGAAAAGCTCCCCGCTCCCATCCAGTGGTGACCGGCGCCAGCACAAGAGCAGGAAGCTTTTCACTTAAATAGGTTTTCAATTAAATAGGACGCCTCCAACATGCCAGCCAGGTGGAGCCCTTCAAACGCTTGGTCTAGCTGAGTGGGCAGTGGTGCTCTTTGTGGCGTGGCACCCTATTCATATCAAAAGCTCCCCGCTACCATCCAGTGGTGCCCGGCGCCAGCACAAGAGCAGGAAGCTTTTCACTTAAATAGGTTTTCAATTAAATAAGATGCCTCCAACATACCAGCCAGGAGGAGCCCTTCAAACGCTTGGTCTAGCTGGGGGGCAGTGGTGCTCTTTGTGGCGTGGCACCCTATTCATATCAAAAGCTCCCCGCTACCATCCAGTGGTTCCCGGCGCCAGCACAAGAGCAGGAAGCTTTTCACTTAAATAGGACACCTGCAACATGCCAGCCAGGGGGAGCCCTTCAAACGCTCTGTCTAGCCCAGTGGTGCCCTTTGTGGCGTGGCACCCTATTCATATCAAAAGCTCCCCGCTCCCATCCAGTGGTGCCGGGCGCCAGCACAAGAGCAGGAAGCATTTCACTTAAATAGGTTTTCAATTAAATAGGACGCCTCCAACATGCCAGCCAGGAGGAGCCCTTCAAACGCTTGGTCTAGCTGGGGGGCAGTGGTGCTCTTTGTGGCGTGGCACCCTATTCATATGAAAAGCTCCCCGCTCCCATCCAGTGGTGCCGGGCGCCAGCACAAGAGCAGGAAGCATTTCACTTAAATAGGTTTTCAATTAAATAGGACGCCTCCAACATGCCAGCCAGGAGGAGCCCTTCAAACGCTTGGTCTAGCTGGGGGGCAGTGGTGCTCTTTGTGGCGTGGCACCCTATTCATATCAAAAGCTCCCCGCTCCCATCCAGTGGTGCCCGGCGCCAGCACAAGAGCAGGAAGCTTTTAACTTAAATAGGACACCTCCAACATGCCAGCCAGGGGGAGCCCTTCAAACGCTCTGCCTAGCAGGCGGGCAGTGGTGCCCTTTGTAATAGAAAAGCTGCTCTCCCCTGTTGGCGTGGCAGCAGCGTCCAAAGTAAGTGAAAAGCTCCTCCCACCGGGTCAGGGCTTTTCAACTACGTAGGACGCCACCGCAGTGCCAGCATGGGGATAATCTTGTATTTTACACATATGGCACCACAGCCACTGGCGTGCCAGCACAAAGGAGCTTTTTAAAGGTTCTTCCAGGCGGATGCACAATGTAAATGATAGATCAGTGCCTAGGGCGCCTAGGAAGCTCAGGCCCAAAGCTTCTTTTACTGTACGTGTTTATGTCGTGAAAGTCCAGTTATAACACCCAGCAAGATTAAAGGCATTCTGGTACTTGATGTCTTGCATTCAAGATTGTGAAAATAAACCTACACTAATACTCTTTTTGCATAAGATGTTTCTATGAGGATTTATATTTTTGTCAGGTTGGTTTATCATCAGAGTTGTGTATTTCTCCAGTCATTTCTCTAAAACAGCACTATTGCAAACTAAACATTAGCATAAATATGAACTAACTAGAACGTAGATGGCATACGGTCAAGTGCCTTAGGGGTAGACAGTTAAAATCAAAGTTTAACAACTTAAACAAAATATGTGACTGATAGCAAATCATTTTATCTCACTGTGCCTTATCTGCCAAAATTGTAAGTCCCTAAAATATTCACTTTGTGTAGAAGACATTTAATAAAACCTCAATCACGGTCGAACGTAAACTACAGGGTTGGTCCATGCATATGCATTGCACACCCCAAAGTTATTCGCCTCTTGCTTACTCATGGCAGCTTCGTGTAAGGTAACTTACTCACTGAGCTACAAATGTCTGAAGCTGCGCAGCTATGAAGCACAGAGAGTGGGTAAGGTATCGTGGATTGTCCCCAGCTAGTTAGCTCTCGGCATGCCTGCCTGCCTATTTCTTTCAATCCCTCTGGGTTCCTTTTAGTTACATCGTCCCATGCCCAGGGCAAGCAGGCATGAATTGTGCAGGTGGCGGGAGGATGGGTGACTAGCGCCAAGGATTCAAGTGTTTTTTCTGGACTGACCTTCTGGTATGCTCTGCCTTAAAACACAACTCATTTCACATTAGTAATCACAGGGATGAATGCACGTTTGAAGCCCAATTAAGAGTAAATAAGCCGGTTTAGTTAAAATGGGGCTTTTATAGTTGCCCACAATCCGGCACCCCAGTAAATCAAGTGAAATGATCCAAAGCTCAAATTAGCAGCTCCCATAGGGAAATACTAGAGTGCTGCATTCACATACCCAGGGGCCGTAGCAGAGACACGGGGCGAGAATACCCGGACAGAAGGGCAAGAAATAAACTGGATTTCGGAAGGACAGGTGACTGTGCAGTGTGCACCTTATACAGGGCAGTGAACAAAATGCCAGTGAAAGGGGTAGAGTCAGGCGAACTACATGAATGCATGTCAGAGACTGACAAAACACAACAGGCCATTTTCAGGACATGTGCACCAGAGAAAGACATAGACAGGCCCACATATAGAGAAGGTGGTCAGTGGCTGCATGACTCAATGGTGTTGGGGGGAGCGTAGGGGAGCAAAGTATGGTGAATTGCAATCAGTGGTGTTGGCTCTGAGAATAACAAAGATAATCCCATCTGAGCGAGAGTGGCGCATGGCACATCACAATGACCTACAGCTGCATGCATAGAACATGAGGAGTGGCATGTGGCAGAGGGCCAACTTCACGAAGATGATCCTACAGAAGGCCAAGACGGAGGATCAAGGGAAATGTGAGCAGCTCCTGGCAGACCTGCAAGGGGAGGATGAACAAATGATACAATATATGATCGCGGAGAAAGGGCAAGACAATGGGAATCAGCCTCTGACAGAGATGGCCTTGTGGGCCCTGGCCAAAGAGGACTGGCAGGCGCATGTGGACAATTGCGCGACTTGTTGGAAGAAGAAACAGTAACTGGAGCTAATGAAGGAGCTGTTGAAGCAGATGGATGTGAAAGACACACAGAGGGACGACTGGCTGCCATTTGTCCTCAATGGCCTATGAGTGAGCGAGGGGGTCAGCGGCTAGGTAATAACCATATAGGGTGCTATTTGAGAGAACTATGCAAACCACTGACAAGTTGTGGCTGCGCCTAAGGACTGGTAGGTACTAGAGGCTGATTATACACTGGAATCCCAGGCTCAAATAGTGATTGACAGTGCACATTGACATAACAGACACATGATGGAGGTGGTGCTGTTTCTTAGAGTAACAGAGATGCTCACAGACAGAAAGGGGGACATGTAATTATGACTGTTTTTGTTGTTTTAGATGCACTCTAGATTATGGCTGATGATGACAGGGGGGGGGGGTGCTTATGCAGTGCAATGCCAGGAGGAATGGCTTCAGATGAGTTAGGACACAAATCAGTTGCCTTGTTTTGGTAATGTTTTTTATTTTTGCTTCCTTATTGAGTATGTATATAACAGAATAGTTATTTCATTGTGCTTTATGTCGAAGTAGTGCAAGACTTCAGTGGTTGTAGTGGATCATACAAAAATGAGAAGGGGGGGGAATGGGCATGTTACCAACTCTGATACTGCATTTTCCTTTGGTTTTTCTCTGAGGCCCCCCTCTGCTGCAATGCGACTGGGCTACAGCTGAACAACCATGCCAAGCAAGGTAGCAGAGCTGCGGAATGCGTGTTACGCCTCAGACAGCCCGGGCCGCCTTATCCCCCCCTCCTGAGAAGGTACACAGCTGACGACACTGCTGGAACTTGATTGGATCCTCAAAGCCTTAGGCTGCCTTGCAGATATGGCAGAGAAAGCATTTCACAACTGCAGCTACACTCCTTCCCCCTTTTCTCCAGAACATACCTTTTTGTTATTATACATGCTGTTTAATGGGCGCAGAATGGTTTTGGCCACTGCATTTGTATATAAGGATGAGCTATGCCTAATATGAGAGTGGGGGAGGGGGGTATAGAGCCCTCCCATGCAGTGATTTTTTGCATTACATGCCATTTCTCTCTACTTCTGGTCTCCTGGAACAAACTTGCCAGAAGTGAAACCTTTCACTGGGAAGCAATTAACACTGTCAGTCCTATTAATCAGCTTGTTTTAGAATCATCATTTCTGTTTGTGGCTGGATTGCCTATAAATGAATTTTGTCTGAAATTTAAAATGTCTGCTGTCTTTCAATTAAGCAAAAAAACCCTGACGAGCAGGGGCTTGACCGGTTCAGGTAATGCCCCGGCCATGAGGGGTTAATTGCTATTAGCATCCTGGCATGTTTATCAAGATGATGATAGTAGAGAAATGGCATGGTTGCAGTTTCTCAATAAAAAAAAAAAAAAGATGGCTGCCAAGGATTAGGGAGAAGGAAACAAGACAGTCCCTTCTCCCTTTCCATGGCGCCCATTGCTGCAACGGAGATGCGCCGGGAGCACTGAGTGTGCCCAGTGGCAGCGGGGGACAAGGGAGCGCAAGGTAAGTGGGGAAGGGGTGGATGTTGAAATTGGGGATGAGGAGAAGGGGAGTGTGGGGCAGGGTGCACCCTTACCTTTACTCCCCGCTGGGAGGATGGCAGCCTCCCACTTCCAAGGAGGCTCAGATCAGGGGCTTTACCATGAGGCAAAGACCCCGTTCCAAGCTTCCTGATTGGCTGGCAGGCCCCAACATCCCTCCTCCCCCCGCTGGGTACTAATATCCATCAACAATGCGGCATACTCTTATTTACACATTGCTTGGTGGTGAGTGCAAATATTGGGCTTGTCACCACTAAGCATAAGTAAATGTAAGTATTACCATTTACTATAAACAGGAGTTTTATAATTGCCCACATGCATGCACTCCAGTAAATCAAGTGAAGTGTATAAGCCTGCAGGGTTTTGGGGAAGGGGGTGGTCTGGGGAAAGGGCATCTTGTCTGATTTTGTTTAACTTGCTCTTTAAAGTAACATTTTGTGCAAAAGGAAGAGAAGGCTAGGAACAGGAAGGGGAGACAAGAATCAGGTCGTGTAATAAACGGTTTGTTTTGTCTTTCTTGTATTCCTGATTATGAAGCAATTGACTGACCTCAGAACCTACTAACATTAGAAGACAGTCTCCTGCTCCTAGGCCCCACCAACCCTCCCTAATAACTCGCTCTGCATCAGTAATCATCCTGGACCACGGCCCTTATTAACATTAACTGGCATTGGCAGTTACTGGTCGTTTTGCAGCATCTTTTAGCATCACAAGACAAGTTAAAATGCCATATACAAGAGCAAAAGGTTATCAAGCAAAGCAAGCAAAAATATGGAGCAATTTAATAACACCCTCAAATAACTGCTAAAACTGTAGCACCGCGCAGGAACTCATTTAAGGGCAGCCATTTTGAGTCACCTCTTGTAGCCTTTCCTGCTCTTGCTTTGAAGCGTTGAACTCAGAGAAGAACAAGTTACTTACCAACTGGTAACATTCTTTCAATTGGATGTTCCTCCAACGTATTCCTCATTTTAGATGTATTCCATCCAGCTTTAGCTGCTTCAGAAATTTTTTCTCGGCAGAGGGCGCCGTGCGTTGATGTCGTCGCGTCGATGGTCCCTCGAAGGCCTCGTCGACGGTGACGTCATCGGGTATACAAGTAGCGCGCACGGCGCCCGTTGGCTGCAGTTTTGTTTTTCCCCCTCTTGCTCTACTGTGTAGATTGTGCCGGTAGTCAGGTATCAGCCTTGCAAGAGTTGAAGTGGCAATAACCTGGAAAATGTACAGAGGGGTAGGATGGGAGGGCGATGAGGAACACGTTGGAGGAGGAAGTTGGTAAGTAACTTGTTCTTCCAATGGATTGTGTCTGCCAATGTATTCCTCATTTTAGATAGACTCCCAAAGCAGTATGGAACACTCTCTGAAGGAGGGAGGAGATTGTTGATACCATTATGTGGTGGAATATAGCACTGCTTTACCAAAGGCAAGCTCCTTATACTGGGAAGCATCCAGACTATTGAATTTTGAAAAAGTGTGCAGCGATGACCAAGTTGCTGCTTCACAAATGGATTTTATGGGAACACCTCTTTGAAGGGCTGTCGAAGAGGCAATGCCTCTGGTGGAATGGGCCCTTAAGCCTTCTGGTGGGTCTTTTCCCACCAATCTGTAGCATTCTGAAATGCAAAGCACAATCCAACGTGATATGGTTTGTTTTGACACCGATTGACCCAATTTCCTTCCGGTGTAGCCAATGAAAAGTTGATTATCCACTCTAAGCTTGGAAAGCCTAGAAATGTAAAAGCTTAGAGCTCTTCTCGGGTCCAACCTGTGCAAACTTTCCTCCTCCTTACTAGGATGAGGTGGAGGGTAGAATGTGGGTAGAACAATTTTCTGATTTAAATGAAAATCGGACACAAAATTAGGTAAAAATGAGGGTTTAACCCTTAATACCACTCTGTACCTATGGAACACAGTATAGGGTAGCACAGAAGACAGTGCCTGCAATTCGCTCACTCTTCTTGCAGATGTTAAAGCAACTAGGAAACCGGTTTTCAATGTTAGTAATCTTAAGGGACAAGTGTGCAGGGGTTTAAAAGGGGCACACATTAAGAATTTTAGAACCAGATTAAGATCCCAAATTGGTATTCAGAAGGTATAAGGAGGAAACACATTGGTGAGTGCCTTTAAGAATTGTACTATTAAGGGAATTTTGAAATAGGAGCATTCTTTCGAAGAGTTCTTGAAAATGGAAAGCGCTGAAAGATAACCTTTAATGGTCCCCACATTTAGCCCTCTATTTGCTAGGGACAAAAGGAAGGGCAACACTTCCGGAATGGAACATAGAAAAGGATCAACATTCTTTTCTCTGCACCAGTTGCAAAACTTTTTCCAACAACAACGGTATAGAGATGTTGTTGCTGGCCTTCTTGCCAAAAGCAACACCTCCATGATGTCATCTGGAGGGTCCCAATCCTTGTATCTCAGCCTTTCAGATATTAAGTATGAAGGTCGAGAGTTTTGACCTCTGGATGGAGAACCTGGCCCTCCATTTGTGAGAGAAGGTCCTCTCTCTGAGGAAGACGTAACGGAGGACAGATGGACATGTCTAGAAGGTCCGGGTACCATGTTCTCCGGGCCCAATCCGGGGCAATTAGGATCATGCAGTTTCCGAACCGTCTCAATCTCCTGATGACCTGAGGCATGACGGGAATCGGAGGGAACGCGTATAAGAGTGGGAAGTTCCATTCCACCACGAATGCGTCCCCTAGGGCTCTTCTCGGGGGAAATTCCATTGAGCAATACCTTTCGCACTTCCGGTTGACTCCGGTCACAAACAGGTCTACTTGAGGGGTTCCCCAAAGGGCGAAGATCTCTTGAAGGACTTCCTGAGCCAGTTCCCACTCATGGGACACCGTGCTCTGCCTGCTCAAAGCGTCCGCCATCATATTCTCCTCCCAGGGTACATGAACTGCCGTTAAGGAGATTCCTTCTTGAATTGCCCTATACCAGAGCCGCATTGCCTCTATGCACAGAGGTAGTGACCCTACACCTCCTCTTTTGTTTAGATAATGCATGGCCACTGTGTTGTCCGTCATTATCAGGACATGTTTTCCTCTGATAGATGGCAGAAAAGCCTTCAGCGCTAGTCTGATTGCTATCAGCTCTAAAAGGTTGATGTGTAGTTTGGACTCCGATGGAGACCAACAACCACTGATTGTCAGACCATTGGCATGAGCTCCCCACACATGAGTGAGGCGTCCGTCACTACTGTAATCTCCGGACATGGTTGCCAAAACTGTTCTCCTTTTATGATATTCTCTGTGCAAGTCCGCCACAGAAAATCCTGCTGAACCTTGTTCGGAATCTGAAGAAAATCCGCCATTTGACCTGAGAACTGGGACCATTGAGTCTTTAGAGCCCATTGTGGGGATCTCATCCTCAGGCATACCTCTGGCACTAGGAAGATGCAGGATGCCATGAGGCCGAGGAACCTTAAGAAGTCGTAGGCCTGGAGATTTTGGGCATTTTGGAATTTGGAAACCATCTGAAGAATGTCTTGAGCCCTCGACTTGGGAGGCCATCTGTTTTGCCAACACCCGGTAAGACCTTTTTGTTTTTTCTCACACCTTGGGTTGTCCTGTTTGCCTGGTACTTAACACCATTTTTTCTTAACAGCTTCCTTGGGGTTTCCAGTACTCCGCGGTTCCGGTCTTCTCCACCTGTGGCCTCAAAGGTTGCACAGAGAGTGATTCTACTATCTCTCTGTGTGGCACTTGGGGACGGAGGTCTCACATATGTGCACGACACTCAAGTTACTACATCTACCCTCAAGTTCCTACAACAAGAAATTATGCAGTATCTGTAGAAACTGTTCCCCCACCCAAGAGCCAAGATGGGAGATCAAATTGGTTCTACAAGAGTTCAAATCGAGACTCACAGTGGAATTGAGAGGGATGTGAATAAAGAGGCGAAGAAGCCAGCGCTGGGAAATTTCTGGATACCGAAGTTGTATATGCCACATGTGTTGAACATCTAACGAAATGTCCCCATGCAGGACAAAAGGAACTTTATTATCACACATGTGGAGAAACCAGAGTTAAGAGAACTAAGGGATACCTTGAAGAATAAAGTCTTGGTGTGAATATAGGAGAAAGTGTGTTGAGGCCAGATTTGACAGCAGGATCTCTAAAACCTTGCACAGGACACAGATACAATAATGCAATTTTCCCTGCAACAAAGAATATCATAGTTGGTTGTTGACATGGCAATCTACTAGAATTTCTTAGAATTAGCAATGTACTAAAGAAGAGACCTACTAGCCGAACAGAAGGCAACTTAAAGCAATAGTCTTTGTTTTCGTTCCCTGTTTTCTAATACAATATAGTCACAAGCTCTGTCTTCGTATATTTGACAACTGTAATCCCTGTACAGTTACATGACATTTGCCATCCTTCTGTACTTGCTTGCTTTTTTACTGTATTTATTTCACAGTTTTTTTTAGTTTTTTGCTGTATGTGTTAATTCTGTTAAATCATTTTTTTTGTTTTTCGTGTTTCAAATATATTTTATCATATACTTTTCAATTTGTATGTATGCTAACTGTATTCACTAGAGTCTAGACAGGTGAACTGTGTTTAAAATAAACTCAAATCTCAGAATCAAACTTAGCAGATGCCTCAGAATATCAAAGACTGATGACACTCCTAGTGATGTCAATAAATAAGCACATTAGGTGTGCCACATGACTTTGGCCATATCTTGCAAATGCTAACACCACTACTGCATGTGCCCAACACTCAGACATGCATTAGCCATCAGCATCCATGTGGGTGGCAGGAAGGGAATTGGGTGTCAGCAGGCTCGCAGTCTTCCAACGGGTATGTGTATTTTGGATTTCTTTAGAAAAGGCCAACAATATGTGTTCTGATCTTTGACATTTTGATTTGCAGATGGTTGCGATACTGTGCAATTATAATCCCCCCCTAAAGGGGATTACGTTTAACACTCAGTGGTGCATCGCCACTTGCTCAGATATTTATTGTGCTTCATTACAGATATTGAGGATATTGCTAAGACCAAATTTGTTTTGCCCAGAAATGCCAACCCCGAGTTTGCCATTCAACAGTAAACAGCTTACAATAGGATGTGGACTAAACAGTTCTTTGGGACACAACAGAGATGATATAGGGCCTCGGGTCTGTAGTAAAGTGTAAGAGTTAGTATTATATGGTAAATAGTTAAAAAAAAACTCTTGAGGAAAGATCTCAGGATGCTTAGTTATAGAGCTTCTTCAGATCTAAAATATTTAACAACAAAAAAAGCCATAACGACCAGCTATAAAAACTGTCTGTGTCTACATACGTTTCAGCTAAATCAAAAGCACCGGACTAACCTGTGGAACATGGTCAAAAACAAAGATTCTATTGCCTTTTGGAAAGTGTGGATTAAAACATCCCACATACACGAACATAGGCAAATAATGTCGATCTCAGAGCAAACATGGGCATTTTACATAACATCGAATTTTGATAGATTTATTTATTTATTTGCATTTGTTCAGCCCGGAGGCATCATGGCGCTGGTTACAGACAATTTTACTTAGTTACATAAGTGAAAAGAACAGTGGCAATCATATACACAGTCAGGTAGTAAGCATGCAGGGGGTCAGATGAAGAGGAGGGTTTTAAGTTCTGATGTCTGTGGGTAGGGCGTTCCAGAGTTTGTTGGCTATGTATGGTAAACCTAGTCCCCCCGCTTTGGCTCTGTTGAGGTGGGGAGTGTGCAGAAGGTTGGTGTAATGCGTTCTGGTGTGTCTGGAGTGGGTAGGTATGGATAAGGTTAGTGCTAGATATGCCACAGCTGAGAATGATAGGCATTTGTGGGTGAGGGTGAGGATTTTGAAGCTGATGCGTTCTTTGACAGGGAGCCAATGGCCTGCTTGTCGAGCCTGGGTGATGTGTTCTCTTTTGGGAAGGCCCTGACCTGTCTGGACATGGGTAGTGTGGAATCCAGGTAGACACCTAGGGTCTTTACTGACGTGGAAACCGGCATGATGGTGTTATCAATGGTGAAGTTGGAGTATAAATTGTCTAGCATGGCTAGTGTGGTTTTTAGACCTAAAATGATGATTTCAGTCTTCTCTCCATTTAAGCACAGGCCGCTGGCTGCCATCCAAGCCTGAATGGTGGTGTATATTGAGTGAAGTGCTTGGGCATTTTTAGTGTATGAGCCAGTGAGTGGTAAGAGCACTTGGGTATCATCAGCGTAGGGGCTTCGTAAACAGGTTGTATGGTGTGGGTGCAGTGCACGAGCCCTGCGGGACTCCACTGTGAATGGTGGTAGGGGCAGCATGGGCTATGTCTGAGAAAACTTTCATTGCCCTGCCCTCGAGGAAGGATGTAATCCACTGCACAGCTTCTATAGATAAGCTGGCTGAGTGTGTAAGGTGTGATGTGAGTGTGTTGTGATCTACAATATCGAAGGCAGCTGAGAGGTCTGGGAGTAGCAGGAGGGCAGGCTTGCCTTTATCCATGATTTGTGTGATCTGGTTTATGAGGTCTACCAGTGCTGTCTCCGTAACATGACCATTGCGAAATCCAGATTGTCTAGATACAAGAATAGAGTTGGGTTCAAGGAAATGTTGGATTTGGTAATGGGCGGTTTTATACAGGATCTTAAGGAGGAATGGCACTGTGGTTATAGGTCGGTAGTTCTTAGGCTGAGTACGGTCGAGGGTGTTTTTTTTTTAGAAGTGGGCGTACCCACGCTTCTTTGAGGCTAGCAGGGATGATTCTGGTTCTGAATGAAGCATTAATAAATGCTGTTCTAAGTGGTACAAGGAGGTCTGTGCAATATAAGTTTGGGAGGACAGATATCTCATTTACACATTGAAGGTTTTAAGTTTTTGAAGATGTTAGATACTTCTAGTTCTGAAATATCTTTAAAAGTGAACAGTGGTTTGCAATTGGTAGGTGGGGGAGAGGGGTTAGGTTGTTTAGGCCCATGAGAGAGGGCTAGGGCTTTGTGATGACCCTTAATTTTGCTTTGAAGGAGTTCTATTTTGTTTATCATGGCGGCTTGGACGCTAGAGCACCAGGCTTCGTCTTTAGTGATCTCATCTGGTGTATTGCGGGGAGATATGAGTTCGTTGAAAATGGCAAAGATTTCTTTTGATTGAGATTTAGCATTGATGATGTGGTCATTGAAGGAATTGGTTTTGGCATTGGTGATGGCATCTTTGTATAGTCGGGAGATTTTGTTAAAGCAGTTTTTTGTGTCCTTGCTCGGGTGTGCTAGCCAGTTTTTTTGGGGCTCCCTTTTGCGGAAGCGTAGGGACTGAAGTTCATCTGTGAACCACGAGTTAGTGTGAAGTTTTTTTGCCTGTTTTGGGTTCAAGAGGGGCTATGGCGTTAATGGCTCTGGAGAGCGCTTCTTTGTAGGTGTCCGCTAAAGCATTAGGGTCTTTGTAGAAGGGTGGGGCTAGTGCTGGGATGTTAAGGTGTAGGGGAAGGATGTCCTCTTTGAGTTTTTTGGAGCTTCTTGCTAGTGTTGGGGGGGGCAGGAGTGAGGATTTTGGTGTTAGAGGAGGTGGGTAGGGTGAACTCGATGCAGTTGTGATCGGTCCAAGGTAGTGGTGTGTTAGCGGTGATGGAGGTGAGGGAGTTATGGTCAGCGACCCAATCGAGGGTGCGGCCTTTGGTGTGTGTTGGGCCAGAGATTTCTTGTGCAAAGCCTAATTCGTTAAATTCCTTGGTTAGGGAGCTGGCAGCTTTATCATTAGGGTCATTGGACCCTAGGTTAAGGTCACCGAGAAGTAGGGTCTTAGTGGAGCCTTTGATGTTGTTGCTTAAAAGATGCAGGAGGTGGCCCTGGAAGTCCAGTGGGAGGCCTGGAGGATGATAGAGTACGTGAATGTTGATGGTGCAGTTGGGGGACAGAGCAAGTTTAGCAGATAGCATGTCGGAGTTGCTGTCCCAGGGGTGAGTGATGGGTCTAAGGGAGAGTGTTTCTTTGGAGATGAGAGCTATCCCACCTCCTATGCGTGCAGGTCTATCTTGCCTATGGATAGTATAACCTGGTGCCAAAGCAATGGGTGGACCTGATGTTTCATGGAGCCATGTTTCTGTGATGGCTAGGAGGTCAAGGTTAAGGCAGTCTAGGAGATCATAAATTTCGAGGGCATGCGCCGGGAGGGAGCGGACGTTTAAGAGGGCACATTTCAGAAGAGGTGTAGGTGTAATATTGGGCTTGGGGCTAGCAGGGAGGCTGGCTGTTTCTGCGGTGGTGGAGGGTGTGAGTACACACAGTAATGGTAGTGATGGTGTGCAGCTAGATGACGGTGTGCGATCAGTGTGTGGAGTGTCATGGAGGATGGAGCATGAGCTTAGGCGTAGATTGCGGAATGCTGTGGGCTGCTAAAATCACAGTGGACTGATAGAAATCAGAGTGGATTGTGTAGGGGAGGAATGGCCACGAGGCCCTCCTCACCTACAGCTCCCTCCCCAGGTGAGGACCATGGCTCGGTGGGAGCACCCTCATGCCACCCGGGCCCAGGTGGAGGGGGGTTCACCCGCCGACGACATTGCCCACACGCACCCTGTCTTTGCATTTACCGAAACTTAAGTTAGGCCTAGACGCCATCGTGCACAGCAAACATGGTGTGAGTTCAGCACACTGTAACGAGGCCCCCACCTTTGGAGGGCCTTTCATGCATCTCTGCCGCCTCAGCAGCCCTGGCAGATCCGCTGCGAGCGCGTTCCCATGAGAAAGTCGGAGATGAGCTAAACCCGAGATGCCAACACGGCAACATTATATTAGTAACAATGTGATATTGCACCCCGTATGACCCAGACCGCAAGGCCGGGGCAACGGGGAAAAAAGCTGAAGCATCACTATCTGAAGAAGGTAGAAAATAGTTCAAGTATTGGTGTTAATGAACTACCTCTGTTTAAAATGTGAACGAACCATAAAAATGTAACGTTATATGATATCCCTCCAGGTCTGGACTAATGCTGCTATAACCACGGAGAAAGATGTTGACCAAACGTGTAACCTCTATTTGTAAAAGTGTTTTTCAATAGTATGTAGAAACTTGAACTCATATATGTTTTGAATCACCCAAAGCGGCGGGCATCAATCTCTGTAGGCCATAACCTAGATATCCCTCGTATAACGTCTAATGTACATACAATACGCACACAATGTAGTGAACATAATGTTAGGTAATGAAAAGGTACTGGAACCGACTGTATTAAAGAAATGTGTAACGAAAATGAAATATATATATATATATATGTGTGTCTGAATAACGTTAAAATGAGGCAGAACAGTATAAAACTTCTGCATTCACTGATCAGCAACGCACGAGGAAAATACCTTTGTGAGTATATGCAAGGTCATTCCCTCTCCCACCCCACCAAGCCTGCCAGATAAAAAAGCTAAGACTTGTGCTGCGCTCCCTCACCTCCCCCAACCAAGCTGGCGTTACTTCAGAGAGTCAGAGGCCCCGGCGCCGCAACCAAGGCCACAGCCCGCCACCTGTGTTATTTACAGCACGGTAATAAACCCACGGATGAACCCACTGATCTACCAGCACCCTCTCATAAATCCCCACGAACCCCCCCAAGAATCCTGACCCCGTGTAAGGACGACCCCCATCATTGGGACAAGACACAGAGACCCATCTATATAATAACTTCTAACGCAGCAGACAGACATGTATCACTCGGCCCAGGTCCCAGAGCCCCGTCCCGTGACCTAAAATACCGGTCAATAAGACTCAGGTAAATCTCACCCCAACCAACAACCACCAGACCTCTCACGAGGTGCATTCCTCATGTGTTGCGTTTATTTTATAAGATAAGCTACGGAACAATTTATTAGTGAACGTAAATGTCATTTTCTGAATAACTGCAGTGTGCATGGCCTAGGGCAACTAAGACAGGAAAGGTATTCATCATTGTCACAGGCTGCCCCAGCGCACCAACACCGCACGGATGACCTCAAGCCGGCCTGCCAGGCCCAACCCAACCCACGAGGCTGACCAGTGACGTCGTCTTGCCAAGACCAACCATGCTGCAGCAACACCTATAGTTAGTCGACGATACCCAATCCCAATTAACTTGTGCCCCCTATAGTGTTTAGGTGTTGATGACGTTTTCTGTATTAGAAATACGCCTGTCTTTGCTATTGTCAGACAGAGCGCTCTCGTAGGTTGCAGAGTTCTTTGCATGCCTTATCCTTGGATAAACTCCCACTTACGCTCACCCGCACTCTGTCTTGGTCTTATTCCCACTACGGGAGAGTCCCTTATTGTCTCTCATTGCGGGGAGGATCGTGCTGAATTGGGGGCGCTTCCTTTCAGTGGTGACCCCGACGTGATATCTCCAAACTATTTTTCCTAACTCCTTCTTAAACGACCCCCTTGTGGCACGAGAATCTCCGGTCGAGAAGGGATACGCACGGTGAGCCGTCTCCGGGAGGCCGCCCGCCAACGGCGACCGGCACAATAAGAAGTGCGCACTCAATGAGAAAGGGTACGGGATCCCGATTGGAAAAAAATCCCCTTTGAGTGCCGCTCGCCGGAGCCAGGGGCTGACCGTTGAGTTACCGGTGACGCCGCCTGGACGGACCCAGTTTCGGAGAGTATCGGTTCAAGACGGGCACGTGAGTACCGAGTGCGAGTGATCGTCAAGGGGAAAAGAAAGGGAATTGGGAATAACAGAACGGGGACAGGTAGAGGAGAAGAATATCGGGGGTCTACTACAGACGGGTCTTGAAATTTTCTTTATTATTTCTTTTGCATATGGCCATTAGGAGTAAGAAATAAGTGACGTGGTAGAAGTGACGGAAACCTAGCTCCGAGAGGGGGTGGAAGGCGGCGCCGCATAGTACTATCTAAATTAGTACTGGGAATATATGAAGAAGTGAGAAATAAGTTATTGGTGTCTAGCAAAAGGAGACACCGGGAATATTTTTTAGTGATTGTGCTCTCTCTCTCTCTATTTCTTTTTTTCCATTTCCACGGGGTAGGGGGTGAAAATGAGAAGGGTATGAAGTAGTTAGAACATCTTAAAAAGTGGGGACTCAGTAGTGGCACGTACAGACGTGAACACAGTAACCTTAGTAGGGAAACAGGGACAGCTGGCTAGGGAGGAAAGGGAGGAGAAAGACAAAGAGTGTGAGTGGAAAGCATTGTGAAGGGTGCGCGCACCGTACGAGTGTGAGAGACGAACGGGTGGCCGCGAGGTGGTGTCAGAGAGTGTGGCCATAACCAGTACTTGATCAATTACAAGTGAGATCACATAAGAGTGCCTGGGAATGGGAAGGAGATGAGATATGGTGAGTGAGAAGAGATTTGTGCAGTGAATAACGGTGGGTGATAATTTTAAAGAGGTCCGCTCTTGTCTGTGCCATAAAGGAATACATACGCATATTTACAGCTAATAAAAGGTAACGAAAGCGAACAAGGTAGCGCTAGCGATTTAAAGGATGGGGGCTGAAACTCCCTTGTCACACATTTGCAAGAGCTTGCCGGGATATGCTGAGCGCATAAATAAATATCATGATCAATGGTTAACAGAATTGAAAGGGGAGGGGTTGCCCCAGATTTGGCCAGAAGGAGGGTCTTTTGACAAAAGCGTTCTTGATATGGTATGTACATGTATTCGCCTTAAGTATAAGGGAAAAAAATGGCAGAACAGGAAGGAGATATTAGATCTTTGGAGATTGTTTGAGGAAGTACCCCCACCCAAAGCTCCAGCTCCAAATATTGATTTACCCTCCACCACAGACAATCCACTAATGATCCCGCGAGAGGAAAAGGAACAGTTAAGTACAGAACAGCCTGCGGAAGTGGTTATGTTGTACCCAATATTACCTAAACCAGCCCCTGCAACAGGATATAGCGACCCGATTTATGTGCCTCCCCCTTCAACCAGCACGCCACAAAGACCAACTGCACCCCCACCATACGAAAACACTAGAGAGCACACCCAGGGAGGCACACAGAGAGTGGACATAGAGAAGTTAACGAGTGACTTAGAGTCGAGGCTTACAGTGGCACGAGATGAGCTCTCAAGAATAAAAGACATATGTGAACGCACAGCGTGCGCCCCCACACAATCTGGACGCACGTCTAGAGCGTCGAGCGAAAGTAGACAAATTGAGGAAGGATGGAAAAAGGGGGAAATACTGTTCAGAATTGAGGAAGAACCGACCAGGATAATAGAAGTAGGGACAGCAGAAGGAAGCATTGGTGATGTCTCGAGAGAGAGAGGGATCAGAGAGGATTTGTTATGTGATGTCAGAGGAGGGGGGGATGAGAGTGATAGATTGAGCATGGCAGTAGGAGGAGAAGGCGAGGAGCTAGATGGGGCATGTTCACTGGGGACTATAGAGGATGAATGGATAGGACGACTAAGAAATAGGGTGGGGAAGATGGCGTCATTAGAGTCAGCAGTGACCAAGGAAAAGGAAGCTGCAACGGCAAAAGGGAAATTACAACTACCATTACTCCACAGGGGAGGTGGGAGGCCGAACTATATACCGTGGGCTCAGATGGACAAGGCTAACTTAATGAAATTACTACCACAGCTGTCAGGAGGGGCAAGCAAGTGGATATATGCATTTGAAAAACATACCGCGGGTATACCGCTGGCAGTAGGCGATGTGAAAAGCCTACTAGTGTCCTCAGTAGGGGATCAGGCAGACAGAGTGTGGGCTAAAGCGGGTTTTCCAGCTGTAACTTTGGAGTGTGATCGCCATGATGGGGCTTCTTTTAACACCGTGCGAGCAAGGGTGTGGGACGCACTGCGGGAAACTTTCCCAGATACCCCTGATCTGCAGTCAGTAATGCAATGTACCATGAATGATGGGGAGGACGCTATGGATTACATTCTCCGGGTGCAGGAGATGTGGAGAGCGGAAACGGGTACGCCCTGGCACCAATCCACGTCTCTATTTTACTTCATCATTAAAAGAGGGCTCCCAAAGGAAGTGCAAAAGGCACTAGATAAAATAGCAGGTGTTGAGGCAAAAGGCTGGCCGGAGATCCAAAGCATAATAGTACACCATTGTAAAAGGATCAAAGAAAGAGAGAGGGAAGTAGCACAGAAAAGGTTGGCGGACGAGGCGAAGTTGGTGCAATCAAAATTGGTGAAGGTCGCAGCAGCGGTAGCGGGACTCCCACTCATACGGGAGGGAGAGGAAGGAGAGGAGGGGCAAATAGCAATACAAGGAAGAATAGCAGCGAATTGGGCAGGACAAGGGCAACGACAGTGGACAGAGCAGGAGCAGAACGGAGGTCCAACGTGGCAAGAGTGGGCCCCAAGAGGAGGAAGAGGTGGGTACAGGGGGCGAAGAGGAGGACAAGGGTATGGAGGAATGGGAGGAAATGGGTGGCAGGGTCCCAGAGGTCCACAGGGGAGCTGTTGGAATTGTGGGAGATGGGGGCATTACTCAAGGGAATGTAGGAGCAGACAAAACAACGGTTTCCAAGAGATAGAACAGTACGGACACCCCCATCCAGGAAGCCCCTACGGCCTCCCCATGGGACAATACCAGCAACCAGACAATGTAGTACAAAGGAGTAACGCACAACTACACGGACATCAATACCGAACACAAACCAGCCCACAGAATAATGACAATGTGCACTACACGCCTGGTAATACTTTCGCCACAGGAGCTAATGGGGCACCAGCCCCCGCACCTTACAGTGGAGTGTCAGTAGTTTCGGGGAATATTTTCGATCAAGGGGGGGCAATGAGACACCCCGCATAGGACAGCCCACAGAGAGCACTTGCGTGTCCAGTACTGTCTACGACCCACAATGCATCAGAGGAACCATTGATAGGAGCGCAGATAGGAGACAAGCAATTCATATTCATGGTGGATTCGGGAGCGGAGAAATTATGCATTAGAGAGGGCCGGTTCCCGTTATCTAATAGAACGTTAGAGACGCAGGGGTTCTCTGGGGCTGTAATTGAAGTTCCTTACACAGAGGTATTGGATGTGACAGTGGGGGGTAAAACAGTGAAAGCACCCTTGCTGTACTATGAAAACTCTCCCATCAACTTACTGGGGAGAGATCTCTTGAGCAAACTAAATATGACCATATCATTCACAGGGAGCGGCATCGTATGTTCAACGCCAGGCATATGCCCCCTCCGTATATTAGCAGTAATACACGGCCACACAACAATAAAAGAGATCAGAGGGGTACCAAGAAATGAGGAGATGTTTGTTGAAGGCATGAGAACATTGGCTCTCATAGTACCAGAACTAAAAAGGGTGGAGTGGAGAATACCAGCAGAATTCCTTTTTCGTCCCATAGCAAGCCCTGACACTGCTCTTGGGGAAGTACTATCATTGGATTTGCATGCAATACATGTATCAGCAAACAGAATATGCGTGATTGGTATTGACATGGAAGGGTGTGAGTGGCGGACAGTATTGTGTACAAATGCAAATATCCCCCTGAGAGAGCTCTCGGACGAGGAGCTATTTTCTGACACTGAGGGAGATGGTGAAGTAGTGATGGAACTGGCAATGCCCTGCGACATCGTAGTTACAGCCAGACAAACTAAAGTTGAACTAATGGCGGTAGTAGGAGCACCGCATACATTTTTTGATGAAGACATGAGTTCAGTACCCGCTAACTTATGGACTAATGGCCCCCACGATGTAGGGTTGCTACATGAAGTTCAGCCTGTGGTGATAAAAGTAAAACAAGGAGCAATACTACCCCGGGTGAAACAATATCCACTGTCGCGAGAAGCAGAAGAAGGGATCAGAGAGACAATAGAAGCACTGCTAGCACAGGGTATAATAGTGCCCTCAAACTCCCCATGCAACACATGCATTTACCCAATCAAAAAAGCGAAGGGGGGTTCATGGAGGATGATACAAGATTTACGCCCATTGAACGATGTGGTAATGAAGGAGTTCCCTTTAGTCCCGAACCCGGCGACAATACTGTGCAACATTCCAAAAATAGCATCACACTTCACAGTAATTGACTTAAAAAATGCATTATTTTCGATTCCCTTGGCAGAAGAGAGCAGGTACTTGACAGCATTTACATTGGGAGGAAGGAGGTTCGAACACTGCAGACTACCACAAGGATATTGCGAGAGCCCAAGCATATTTAACAGGGTACTACATGAAGATCTGGGGAATTTGTCTGTAGAAAGCACAGTGATTCAGTACGTTGATGATTTATTGGTTTGTGCACAGGCTGAGGAAGAATGCAGACAGGACTCGATAACACTCTTGACATTATTGGCAAATAAGGGGTACAAGGTGGACAAGGGGAAGTTACAATACTGTCTGACGGAGGTCCTATACTTGGGTCAGTTGATATCAAAGGATGGCAAGCGAATTATACCAGACAGGGCACAGGCGATTAGAACAATTGGGGAGCCCAAAACAGTAAAAGAGATGCAGAAATTTCTGGGTATGTGTAACTATTGCCGAGCATGGATATTGGACTATGCGGCGTACACAAGGCCCTTGCTACAGGCACTGAAAGAAGCACAACAGGAACACAAACACATAGAATGGACAGAGGTGATGAACACAGCATTTAACTCACTAAAAGAGCTGATATCAAGCGCTCCAGTACTAGCAAACCCAGATTATGGGCGCGAATTCTTCTTATTTTCACACTGCAAAGGAACATTGATGACAGCAGTACTGACACAGAAAACATCTTTAGGGCACAAACCACTCGCTTACTATAGCGGCACCCTAGACGCAGTAATGCAAGGTCATTTCGCGTGCGAGCAATCCCTAGCTGCAGCCGCGTTCGCAATTGAAAAAAGTGCCACGATAGTAATGGGCTGCCCGGTGACACTGTTCGTGGAACACTCACTTTTTGCAATATTAGAGCGAACAAAGAGCACATTGACAACACAACGCGCCACAGCATATGAGATAATACTGTCCAGCGCTAACATCCATATAGTAAGATGTAAAACAGTGAACCCAGCCACATTCATCACAGAGGCATGCACCATAGAGGACATGCAAAACCACAACTGCGCCACGTACACAGGTGACGAAAGTAAGGATCAAGTGATTTTTGAAAATGCCCTGACCGAGGGTGAGGTGTATTTTGTGGACGGGTCAGCATCAATAGACATGGAGACAGGAGAAAAGCATGTGGGTATGGCAGTGGTACGATTAGAGGAAGATGAATATGAGATACTAGTACAACACCGCCTCCCATCACACTATTCAGCGCAAGCAGCAGAACTAATAGCGCTAATAGAAGCATTGCATGCCGCCAAGGGGTGCGCAGTGACCATATATACAGACTCAGCATACATGACAACAACAGTTCACGGCGGGTTGGCCCGGTGGGGGCGGAGAGGGTTCCGACGAGCAGACGGAACGCCAGTCCAGCATGCAGAATTATTGAAAGAACTGATTGAGGCCCTGCAAGACCCCACGGCAGTGGCCATCGTAAAATGTCAAGCTCATACCACCAATACAGATTTTGTATCTTTGGGGAACGCGGCAGCAGACGCCGCTGCCAAAGCAGCTTCATATCTACAAAAAGGTGAAATAGGAGAGTACATGTTGCACCACACAGCAAGCCAAGAAGTCCCCACAGGATACAACATGATGTCCACACAGGAGATAATAGAGCTGCAAGAGGGAGCTAGTGCAGAGGAAAAATTGCTGTGGACTAAGAGAGGATGCAGCAAATCACCGACTGATTTATTGTGGCGACAAGAGAGTTCAGGAAAAGTGGTAATGCCAATCACGCTGTTAGAAATAGCATTTCAACAACTACACTTTCCTGCACACAACACAAAGAAACACATAATGGCAGAGATACAAGAAGATTGGTTTACACCTTGCCTCCAGGAACACGTCACAAGGTTAGCTCTAGAATGCACGACATGTCAAATTTACAACTCAGGTATGACATTGCGTACACTAAGGGGTACGATACCAAAACCAAGTGGCCCATTCAGAGAGCTCCACATTGATTATGTAGACATGGGAGAAAGGTGTAACGGGGCTCGATACATGATTGTGGTTGTATGTCCATTTTCGAGGTGGGTGGAGGCAGGCCCTTGTGCCCGCCCTGACGCGAAGGGCGCCGCGAAGTTCCTAGTGCGGGAAGTGTTTCCGCGCTGGGGAATTTGCGACGTTATTCGCTCAGATAACGGGACGCATTTTGTTAATGAACTCTTTAAAGAAGTGACTACATTATTGGGAATAAAGCACAAATTATGTTCGATTTATCATCCTCAAAGTAATGGCGTCGTAGAAAAGATAAACGGCCTGTTAAAAAGCAGATTATCAAAACTTTGTTTTTCCCTTAAAAAGACTTGGATGTACTGCCTGCCTTTGGCCTTGTTTGAGCTACGAAACCAGCCAAGTAAGGATCACCATTTGTCCCCGCACGAGATCGTCACGGGAAGAAGAATGCACACAGCGCATTCGCCTCTCCGTGAGCGTTCTGATGCACACAGAAGCGCAGCCATATTGGGGGAGGAGTTCACAGAATACCTGCGAAAATTGACACGGGCAGCGCGCGTAATTTCAAAGCAACTAGCCCCCCCCTCGACAAGAGAGGAGGGGAACGCGACTGAACCAAACGGTTTGCCTGAAAAACCACTACAGCTAATGCCTGGGGACCTTATATATGTTAGAAGTTTTGTGCGGAGGTGGAACGCACCACGCTTCCATGGCCCCTATGAGGTAGTGTTTTGCACGCCTACAGCAGTAAAGGTTAAGGGCCTGCGATATTGGGTGCATTTGACAGATGTACGTAAAGCTTACAGCGCTGCGGAGAGTGAGGTGCAGGATGAGGCACAGGCAACAGCGGACGATGAAGTTGTGCGGAATGAATGATTTGAATTTCGTGTGCTTCATGAGATGAACAGTGAACACAATTAGCGCGCAACAAATGTCCTGGACTAAAACATGTACACATGTATATGTAAATTTTCTTTTTACAATTTTTGAAAGTTTTAGCGTGGGGTTCTTTTTTTTTTCCCTTCCTGTACTATTTAAGATGTTTTTTATTATTGTTGTTTTTAGAAAGGTCATGTTTTTTTTTTTTATTATTTATATATATATATAGTAAGTTACAAATAATATTGACTGAAAGCTACCTTGTCTGTCAACAAACCCCCTTCCTCACCCAACCCTATATTTTATCACCGAAACGTTACAATGTGGAAATGCTTACATGTTTGTATTTAATGAACTTTTGTGTCTCAAACAGGATTTATCATGGCATCGAATGGGCAGCCTGCAACTAATAGATATGTTAGATTTAGAGAAATGTTAGTGGCTAGATTAACATATTCATTTGAATGCGGTTTATCAATGTGTGCTATCGTGTTCTTCATCTCAATGTTTTGTCTGGTGTTACACTGGATTATAGCGTTCATCTCTACCGAGATGAACGAGGGGGGAGGGGGGAACAACACCACCCTTGCTCCTGGAACGAAAACAATTCCGACTGTAGGTATCAAAGAAGGTGATTTCTTGATCTGGGATGGAGCACACTTTGTGTGGGGATACTATACTACACCACCCACTGCTGTCCTCTCACAATGGAGAACCAAAAATGTAGATAATGACACAATGTCCCAACCTGGAACATACAACAACCACACGATCCCTCCCGCCCCAATTTCAAACAACGATCTCTTGTTTATTAATGAGGATGGAAAAGTGATTATGATGGCAGAACACACGCCCCTATATGAAGAATTAGAAAAGGGGGGTGGGAGGGAGGAAGGGGGGCCTGGTTCTTCACCTCCTATAACGAGAAGGTACAGAAGAAGGGAGAAAAGTAGGCGGAGAAGAGAGACTGGTGGAAAAGGGTATGATGAGTATTATGGGCTAGGGTTAGACAAAATGGAAGACCCACGACACCCTCACCAAGCAAATAAATGGTATGCAGATATGAGCACAACAGCTAAACAAACAACCAATGAGAGCTGTTATGTCTGCTCACTTATCCCCCATGCATCAGGCACACCTAAAGTATTGTTGCCACGAGAATTGCCCATTGTGGATGCCCAATGTCTCCTTCATCTCACGCTGTGTAGAATAAAGAACACTTTCCAAGCACACGATGTCTCTTTCAGAATGGTACAGAACAACAAAACGTGCTATTCGCAAGCGTCTGGAGTGATCTGCCTTAAAGAACCTTTCTTTGCAATACAAGGGACACTGTTTTCCGAAAACAAATGGAAAGACGAAGAAGTGCTGTGCAAGGCAGAAGCGCTGAAAGGTGTCCAACCGGACAAGTTGCGTTGGATGGAAAGAACGTGCTTGCCAATATGGAAAGAACACATCCCTAAACTAACATGGGTAACAGCGATGGAGAAACCCTTCAAGCTACAAAGTGAAATACAAAACGAACTATGTTTCAAGGGAGAAGGAAAAATGGCAATGGGAACGAACACGAACTGTAACAAAACTCTCACCATCCCGGATATGAAAAAAGGGACAGCAGCATTAATGGACACCTACTGGGTATGCGGAAACCAGGCGTACCTGCACCTTCCCCAATCATGGAGTGGTAGCTGCTCAATGGCCACCTTGCACTCGACACTAATGGTGATTCCAGAAAGCCATATTGACAGAAGTAACATGATGAAAGGAGGCTTGAACCAGAATGCAGCTTCTCCAACTACACAAGCGCACCTTTATGTCCTGTCCTCCGGGGGGAAGGAAGAAGAGCTCTCAAGAAACAAGCGAGCCTCGAACTACATATCACAAGCATCATCTGATTTATTGGCACAGATCCCAGACAAGTATCGCCTGTTCAGCTCCGTGGAAACATTCTTTGCTTCACTAGTGTCCAGTGTCCAAGCAAGAGCAAATGCAAAATGGCTCCAGATCACACGGTGGGAACTGATCCAGTTGGCCAATGACACTGAAGAAGGGTTCAACATAATAAAGGTGGAACTACGAGCTCTGCGACTAATGACCATGCAGAACAGGTATGTTCTAGACCTGTTGACAGCTATCGATGGAGGTGTTTGCCGAAAAATAGGAAGTGCGTGCTGCACGTTCGTACCTTCTGAAGACGCAGAAAATGGGTCCCTGTCCCACGTCATTGAAGCAGTACATAACCTGGGCGAGAAGATGAAAATGGAAGGTGGAGCTGAGGATAGCTCGTGGTTCGACAATATCTTCTCCTGGGTTCCCTCATGGCTTGGAGTGACAATGAAGTTCCTGATACCAATAGTGGTGATCATCCTTGTGATGTTCTGCCTATGCCAGGTGGGCCTCCGATGTTGTGCTAATGCAGTCCCTAACGGTGCAATGATGATGGTGACAATGGGCAACTCCGGTGGTACAATTAAAGCAACACAAGAAGTACACGTGCAGACAGGAACAGACAACACCCCCAGGTACCAGTTAGTGCCTATGTGCCGTGACAAGTACATAGTAGATAAGCTATGGCACACCACGATTAAAGAACCACGAGACGTAGAACTGGAATGGTATGAGGAGGTCTGGGTAGATCTGGAAGAGACCGGCGACTGTATATATTTGACATGTACACCAGACGAGTATGCTAGGAGAGGTGAGAGCTTAAGGGGGGTGTGCAGAGCATGGATGCCTATAAAAGGAACCCCTGCATGGGATGGTGCAGTGTTAGAAGAACAAGAATGTAGAAGATTAGAAGAGCTAAAGAAATTCGTTACTTTAAGTAACGAAAGGGGGGAAATGTAGGGGAGGAATGGCCACGAGGCCCTCCTCACCTACAGCTCCCTCCCCAGGTGAGGACCATGGCTCGGTGGGAGCACCCTCATGCCACCCGGGCCCAGGTGGAGGGGGGTTCACCCGCCGACGACATTGCCCACACGCACCCTGTCTTTGCATTTACCGAAACTTAAGTTAGGCCTAGACGCCATCGTGCACAGCAAACATGGTGTGAGTTCAGCACACTGTAACGAGGCCCCCACCTTTGGAGGGCCTTTCATGCATCTCTGCCGCCTCAGCAGCCCTGGCAGATCCGCTGCGAGCGCGTTCCCATGAGAAAGTCGGAGATGAGCTAAACCCGAGATGCCAACACGGCAACATTATATTAGTAACAATGTGATATTGCACCCCGTATGACCCAGACCGCAAGGCCGGGGCAACGGGGAAAAAAGCTGAAGCATCACTATCTGAAGAAGGTAGAAAATAGTTCAAGTATTGGTGTTAATGAACTACCTCTGTTTAAAATGTGAACGAACCATAAAAATGTAACGTTATATGATATCCCTCCAGGTCTGGACTAATGCTGCTATAACCACGGAGAAAGATGTTGACCAAACGTGTAACCTCTATTTGTAAAAGTGTTTTTCAATAGTATGTAGAAACTTGAACTCATATATGTTTTGAATCACCCAAAGCGGCGGGCATCAATCTCTGTAGGCCATAACCTAGATATCCCTCGTATAACGTCTAATGTACATACAATACGCACACAATGTAGTGAACATAATGTTAGGTAATGAAAAGGTACTGGAACCGACTGTATTAAAGAAATGTGTAACGAAAATGAAATATATATATATATATATGTGTGTCTGAATAACGTTAAAATGAGGCAGAACAGTATAAAACTTCTGCATTCACTGATCAGCAACGCACGAGGAAAATACCTTTGTGAGTATATGCAAGGTCATTCCCTCTCCCACCCCACCAAGCCTGCCAGATAAAAAAGCTAAGACTTGTGCTGCGCTCCCTCACCTCCCCCAACCAAGCTGGCGTTACTTCAGAGAGTCAGAGGCCCCGGCGCCGCAACCAAGGCCACAGCCCGCCACCTGTGTTATTTACAGCACGGTAATAAACCCACGGATGAACCCACTGATCTACCAGCACCCTCTCATAAATCCCCACGAACCCCCCCAAGAATCCTGACCCCGTGTAAGGACGACCCCCATCATTGGGACAAGACACAGAGACCCATCTATATAATAACTTCTAACGCAGCAGACAGACATGTATCACTCGGCCCAGGTCCCAGAGCCCCGTCCCGTGACCTAAAATACCGGTCAATAAGACTCAGGTAAATCTCACCCCAACCAACAACCACCAGACCTCTCACGAGGTGCATTCCTCATGTGTTGCGTTTATTTTATAAGATAAGCTACGGAACAATTTATTAGTGAACGTAAATGTCATTTTCTGAATAACTGCAGTGTGCATGGCCTAGGGCAACTAAGACAGGAAAGGTATTCATCATTGTCACAGGCTGCCCCAGCGCACCAACACCGCACGGATGACCTCAAGCCGGCCTGCCAGGCCCAACCCAACCCACGAGGCTGACCAGTGACGTCGTCTTGCCAAGACCAACCATGCTGCAGCAACACCTATAGTTAGTCGACGATACCCAATCCCAATTAACTTGTGCCCCCTATAGTGTTTAGGTGTTGATGACGTTTTCTGTATTAGAAATACGCCTGTCTTTGCTATTGTCAGACAGAGCGCTCTCGTAGGTTGCAGAGTTCTTTGCATGCCTTATCCTTGGATAAACTCCCACTTACGCTCACCCGCACTCTGTCTTGGTCTTATTCCCACTACGGGAGAGTCCCTTATTGTCTCTCATTGCGGGGAGGATCGTGCTGAATTGGGGGCGCTTCCTTTCAATTGCTAAATTCACAGTAGGTTGGTATAATTCACAGTGGGCTAATAACATTCACAGTGGGCTAGTATCATTCAATAAGGACTGCTAGATACATATTAAGCTAGTGCAATCAGAAGGAGTTACTAAATTCACAGTAGGCTATTATCATTCACAGTGGGCTAATAACATTCACAGTCGGCTAGTCCATTCAATGTGGACTGCTCGATACATGTTAAACTAATGAGAATCAATACAGGGACTGTAGAAGTAATCGTATGAGGGATATGTTAGCTAGGGCACAGTATGCTAGATCAAAACAGTAGGTATGATGTGGAGGGCAAGTACAATAGTGATTTGAAGTTTATTAGCTTAGAAGATTGTGATGCGATTGCCTGGTTCTCTAAATAGCGTGGTGAGATCTTGGCATGGAGGTTTAGTTCAGTGCCCAGCAGGCATGTAGGAAGAAGCTGCAGCACTAGTGTGGCCTGGGCATGAGGAGCATGCAGGGCAGATAGTTAGCCAGGGTGGGCTGATTTCAGGCAGTAGTGCCTAGGTTGGTAGTGGTGTTTTCGGTTAGCTAGTTGAGTTAGTCAATGAAAAAATGTACGTACGACAGGGGATGCCGTGCGCGACAGTAAAGCAACCAAAGTGAGGAGTGAACACGTAGATAGCGTGGTGTACTCACGGGTATGCGCCCTATCGGCAGCCTTCTGCGGACAGCAGCAGACAGCCAGATGGCCTTAGTAGTCGGGCCTTGAGAGGCGGGATGGCCGGATCTCGCCTTCCGGTTCACCCGGCAGCATATTAATTGGTGGATTGGCCAATGGGGCCAAGGAGACGAGAGGCAGGGCGTGTAGATCCTGTTGCTAAGCGACAGAATGGCGTCTCAATACACGGCAGCCATTTCTGTGGGGCCGCGTGGAGCGCTGAGTAGGAAATCAATGCAACGCTGGTTCGGGATGGCAGGCTTCGCAGCAGACATCAGTGGAATAGTCTGCCTGTAGATATTGCGTGACTCAATTGAAGCAGGGGCCGACAAGGTCCTTGCCTTTGCTGCGTACTGACACTAGGCCTTACCATGCGGTCATGAAGAGCGGCTGGGCAGTGGATCAGCTGTTGGAGGTGGAGGGACAGCTCCTGGAATGTAATCATTTCAATATAGGCATAGATAATGATTATCAATCATGAGTGTTGCTTGTGGACTTTTGAGAGTATTGTAACAGTTTTTAAAACTGAAAAAATTGAGAGCCCACGATACAGATTAACTGGCGAATATTACATTGGTCCTTCAACCTGAAAAATGGGCATCTAATGCTCTTCCTTTAATGAATAAGATTATTGAAACTTGGATTATTCATTCCTCTCGGAAGGTGACACTTATAATCCCTACCCTTCCATTATTTAATAAAATTATGGAAACTGGGATTATTCCTTCCAATAGTAGTTCTAATCCATATCTATCCAATCCAGCTATCGTTTAATTGCTCTACTTTTCGCTTTAGACAAAGGCTTTTGTAAATTATTATTGTGCAAAATAAATGACTCAGTGAAATGTAATTAGATTATTTTGAGTGCGGCCCAAGTAGGTTTCAGAGAATCTTGTTTGATAAGTCATTGTTTTATGGCCATAAAAGTATTAACAAAGGACACTTTTAGGAAGGGTTCTCTTCCCTACATATAGCCTTTATAGCTTTTCCAAAAGCATTCAACACAGTCTGTTGTGATTGTCTGTTTTTGAAATTACAATGGATGGGTCTTCCAATGGTGTGATTAAAGTTGGACTATACAGTGAAGCATCGATTAGTATAATATTAGATAATGGAGTGTGATAAACCTAACAGTGTTCTCCTGAGTAGAGCTCAGGAATCCCTTATCCAGGTGGCCAGGACACGGCCATCGCTGTTGGATCCAGTTCCTGGGGGTAGACCAGTGGGGGAGGATCACCTGGGTAGGGGAACTCAGGGCTTTGCTAAGGGGAATACCCCAGGTGAGACGCAGTACGATATCAGGGAAGAGGACAAAGTCCTTGAGGCCTATATAGGCTGTTCCAACTCAACCCCCTTTCCACCCAACGAATCTCCCTTACGTGAATCCAGAAACCCCTTTTCCGCATCTGGTAAATCTAATAGGAACTCAAACCCCGCGGCACTAGGAAACTACGTCTCCCAGAATCCCCGTTTTCCCATCGTGTATCAGAATACTCCCAGTCATTTTTCTCCACGTCCAAGGGTCAGGCAGAGTCAGGCAGAGTCAGGCAATTGACAATAACCATGCACACCTGATGGACCTTTACCTTCCCCACAAGGATAAAAATCGGAGCACGAAAGACCGCTACACCAAACCGGCAGTTCCAATGAAGAAGAAAGGCGGTGGAAGAAGAAGGCGGAATTGCCCTTGCCCTTTTCAACTCATGTCTGCAAAACATCCAAAGGGAAATCATAAGACAGGGAGTTACAGCTGGTGTGTGAAGCAGCAGATGTCAATGGTACATGGGGGCCTCCCACGTTGATAACGCAGGCGGCTACCGTGGTATTATCCTTAACTCCAGGGATCAGAGAAGCCAACGGGTTCAGCCCAGCTGGTGAGTCGAAGGAGACTGATAGCAAACCGAACTGTGCTGAGCCCAAGATTGCAAGTAGCAACATTTTTGAATGCCAGGAATTCGCAAGACAAAGAACTTGTGTGTGTGTTGAACTTTAAAGAAATCTCAGTTAAGGTCCAGGTGCAGAGCGGTCCGGCGCCATGTGGGAACTCATTTGAAAGGCTCTGACCAGGAACTGTTTTGAAACTTCAAGAACCAGAAGGCCCTAGGAAAGGATGGTGTAAGGCATCAAAGTGGTCCTACAAGGGTTATGTCAAATCCCTTGTACAATCGAAAGTCTCTGGCCTTTGCCAAAGGAAAGCTAGGTGAACGGAACCACGCTTTCCAATAAGATTGTGAACTCTGGAATAAGGCAAGTGTGAACCTTACTGAGGGATGTCAAAGGAAAGCTAAGGCAGGGAACCCCACTCCATAAACATTGTTAACTGTGTTAAAGAAAGGCCATAGTGAACCCACCGGAGGGATGCCCAAACTCGGAGGATCCGAGCCCGACGGAGGGAGATCCTGAGGCAAAGAGCAATCGCCCAAGGTGCAAGATCACAGAGAGAACTTTTGTTTGTTTGTCATTGTTAAATACCACAGGCCTTCTAAGGCAAGAGACTTTTGCAAGAAGGAGACTTAGCCTCTGAAGGTTTTTGATATTGTTGAACTGAACTGTGAACCTTGTGCTGACGAGGCCAAGGAGTGTGCTGTGCTCAAGAGTCCTGCCTTGTCCCATGCTTCAAGCGTGGGGAAGGGAGACCCAGCCATAATATCCTCATTTATCATTTGGTGAACACTTCTTTCTTTTCTGGTGAACATTATCTCACACTCTTTTTGTAATGTAGTGGTAAGGATTGGCAATATATATTTTTTGTAGTATAGGACCTTTTTATTTGACAAGACGCCACTAGGACTGCCTTAATATTATTTGATGGTCGTAGCTTGCTCCCATCTTAGATTAAGGTTTAGATTAGGCGTTTATCTCACCCATTATAAAGTTCAATAAACACCCTTGAACTGTGATCACTTGTGTCTGTCTCTACTATTGCCACTAAGAGTTTGTTACGAGAGGAACATCTTCCAACATATGCCAGAAGGGAAACAAGGTTGCGTCCTCTCTCTGTTGCTCTTCAACCATTATTTGACTGATTTGGACGATAGTCTTAAGGGCGCCCGTAATTTTTCTCCCAAATTTGGTGAGCCAGATCTCCCACTACTATCTTATGCCAACAAATTATTATTATTTTATCATACTCCTCTAGGCCTGCAGCACGCTTTGATAACTTTGACAGCCTTTGAGAGAAACAAATCACCTAATTCTTAATTCCTCCAAGACGAAAATTATATATTCAAATTTTCAAATGAAAAAACCTACAATTTAGGAACAAGCTTATGTGCCATTTGAACGACTGCACTTTGGCGGTGGTTAAAGAAATTATGTATCTAGGATTTGAAATATTTGCCGGTCCCTCAAACTGGTCACTTTTACTACATAGGGGAAAAGAAAGCTAAAGTTCTGAGGGCTTATATTAAGAGGTCTTGAAAGTAACTTGGGTGTTCCCCCTTAATACTGACACTCAAATTATAAACATAAACATTTATTCCAGCAGTAATCTATGGCATGGAAGTCCTAGCCAGAGACTTGCAGAGATTCTTAGATAAAATCGAAGGCACATTTTGGAGAGCCACTTTGGGTCTGCCAAGTAATGCTTCAGTTCCGCTTTCATGAATTGAACTGGATGGATTGCTTTCTCTCAGCTCTACCATGAAAAATAGAGCAGCTGTGTGTAATCCAGGCAGATGAAAGAAATTATAAAACATGCTCAAAATATCCATTCAAAAAGGGAACTCTAGACGGTTCCAGGAGACTAATTAACTATGCCTTAAAATCATTGATTTTGCATATACGTCAGATCTGCCTTTAGAAGGAAATATACAAACCGTGAAAAAAAGCAATCAAACAGGATTTTTTAAAATAATTATTTCATGATACAAAATAACCATAGGTAATATGACTATTATTTGTATCCTGCAAGATTTGGTTCTATCATTAAAAACATTATTTCCCCACTAGAACCCTCACTGCCCTTTCTTAAAATTTTGATTACATTTGCTGGAGTGTCTGGAGGTCATTGGATCTAGTAGAGCGATTCCTAGGCCACAGTGTGACTGTCATCTCTGAAGGTTAGGCAATTAATTGGAGACCTTCAAACATTAGTTTCATTTTTGCCCCACAATACAAGAGAGCAGAAGCACATTTTTTCCAAAACTGTGTACTTTACAAACATTTTACTGCTATTCACCTTTCTGGACACAATTTTATATTGTAATCAATTAGGTCTATCTCTGACTACTGCACAATTGTGGTTACCCATCTGTCGGGATGATCAAGAAGGGTCCCCATTATTTTCACCTTTTCTAGCCTTTCAGCTTCCTAGTATGGTGGTGGTGTGCCCTCCTTAGGCACCCTTAACTTCCACAAAAACCACAAGCATTCACCTGCCTGTGCATATTGTTCCGAGGTACACATGTATATACACCCTCCGTTCCCTGCTAGATCTACCCAATGTTCTGTGTAATTCTTAGGGTCTGGTGGGGGAGTCGTGGTGGTGCCTGTGGCGTGGAGGCGTTGCTCTATTGCAACCATGTAGGGTTTACTCGGGTCTTCAGTTTGGACCTGGCTGTCTTTTGTACCGCAAGGTGACCCCTGTACTCAAATTGAAGCCATCATCATTGCGCTGCTAGGCACTGCTTTGGCACAGCATCGAAGTCACACCTGGCAGGTGCAGAAGATCACCAACATGAACACTACCACTGGCACCAGAATCTTCACTATCGCCCCCCTCCACGATGGTGCCCTGGAAAAAAGATTGTCCAACCAGTCACTTTTCTGTATGCCATCTTCTGTTTGCATATGGGTGCCGAGAGTGTGCAGGGCCCCTATTATTTGCATGAGGGATCCATTCTCAGTATAATTTGGAGGGGGGTATGTACAGCAAGAATCACCAATTTTACGGTATACAGCTACTTCCATCGTGGTGAGAAAATCCAGGACATAACAATTCTGCAGCGTCATCAACCGGATTGCTCGCATTTAGACCTTGATGGCATTCAGGCCCTGTTCAGTGTCGTTTGCCAACTGTATCACCTTCCACAGGACAATCTGGAGTCAGTTGGCATTTGTAGCTGCTTGTATACCAAGGAATAGGAATGATGCAAAGAATATCTCTTCCTTGCTGTACAGTCTATATTGATCTGGTATTTCTTTCAGCAGCTGTGAAGAATCTTGAGAAAGAGAATTGGATCTTCGCCTTCTACACAACATTTCTTCTTTTTTCTTCTCTGGCAGGATACGAAAGATGGGTGGTGGTAGTGTCTTCATTGTGGAGTAGTCTGTTACTGGTGCGATAGTGGGGGCAAGCACGCCTCTGGGTCCCACTATTAAACAGTCTTCGGGGACCATGAGGAGGGCTGAGTGCAGTGTGGCCACCGAGCAGGTGCCCCTCCATAGTGGCGGGAGTTGCAGGTATTCTTGCTGGCCACATATCAAGAAATTATCCATCACTCCGGCTGTGCCTTTCTTAAGGTCTGCAACATATATCGTCTTGCTGTATTTGCTGTTGGCCCCGCACAAATAAACTGCCTTCATGATAAAAAAACAGTTTCCATTCTTCTTATTTTTGCACTTTCCCTGGCTTCTCATTGCCTCAATCCACGTGAGTTTTGCATCATGCCCATTACAGTATTGTCCGCACACATCATTCACTCTTGCGATGACCTCTTCCCCGAATCCCATGAGTCCTCCTGCCGTGCAGCTCATTGTAGTCTCCTGCCATCTGTTTGCCACGAACTTCACACCTTCCAGCTTCAGGACACTCCATTAAAGGAATTTAAAATTCCAAAGTCACAAAATCATATCTTACAAAGAAGCACCTTTTTTGAAGCATAACTAATTAAGACTCTGAAGTTGTTCTGAGTATATTCCACACTTTCTATCAGATCCATCAACCGTAGAGAGAAGGCCCACGAGTGGCAAAGACCTTTACAAAGACAAAAGACAATTGTTGGTGTTACTGAACTTAAGTCTTGGGGAAGGGACCCTGAGATTAGAACTATTTCTATTTCCTGTGCTGAACTTAAGTCTTGGGGAAGGGAACCCCAAGCCCTGGTGAACACTACTTCATTCTAATGGTGGGGTGCAAATTCAGCCCCAGAGTGACAGAGACTTAGAGGCTATGTAAGGCCCCATTGTGAGAATGAAGCTGGCTGATGTTGAGACCCATTGGGATATGCTGGCCAGTCCAAAACACTTACATTCCAACATGAGGTCTAGTGAATGCAAAAAGTGGGCCCCACTCAACTTTATCAAAATGGACAGGCGCTCAAGTGAAGTAAATATGCCTGAGAACTGAAAACTGCTGAATGTGCCCAATACATTGCAAAAGACAGTTGTGGCTGAAAATGCTGTTTTCATATAATATGAAAAGCTACCATTTAATTTAAGGAGACAGATAGCAGCATGTCACATTGACTTCAATGTAGCACAAGACTGTGGGCCTCATTCCAAGTTTTCTGGTACAGTAACAACAGTACCGGTAAGCTTGCCAGTACGATCAAGTGGCACAGCGAGTAGAGCGCTCGCTTTGACACCCGTGCAGAGCTTGCTAACGCAAGTTCGAATCCCGGCAAGGCCAAACTCAGCCTTTCATCCTTCTGAGGTCAATAAATGAGCACCACACACCGTGGGTAATAATAAGCAGCACTCAGATACCTGAGGGTTCGTAGCGCTATATAAATGCCATATTATTATTATAGTGGTTACCGTACCGGCAAACTACGAGTTCTGCTCGCGGGTGCCTTTTTGCCCGCCAGGTCTGACCTAGGGCACGGACCGGCACACGCGAGTAGAACATGCCGGATGCATTCTGAATGGTGCCGGTGCATCCGGCCGCCCCATTCCCATTGAGCCCTAAGGAGCTTGAATGGGAATGGGGAGCATTTCTTTCCGGCGCCCAGGAATGGGCAATTACCTGGTCCGGCAGGGCCATAATGACCCAGTAATTGCCCATCCATGGGCGCCGGAAAAAAAATGATAACGGCGGCAACCGTGCCTGTTATACCCGCACTGCTACCACCGGTATTGTAATGAGGCCCTGTGATTCAGAAATCTAAAGGGAAGCCAAGCACTTTGTATTTGTCACAAATAAAACACTTACTGTTCAACATTCAAAATGACATGATTTAAAAGGAGAGGCCTACTTGTTGTGTTGTAGAAGTTAACACTAGTTTCCTATGATAATTGTGGCCTATATGTGAATAATACTGAAAGTGAGACTCATATCTTTTAAATTATTGTATTAAAGAAATATTTCATTTCTGGACAGTAGGCCCAGATGCAATACAAAATATTACATTTTAAACACATGGGCCTAATTACAAGTTTGGAGGTAGCCATGCCTGTAATAGAGGCAGGCAACCTCCAAACTTGTGAAAAAAATCTGGCACCCGCGAATGGGCAATTACCAGAGTATTCCGGCCCTGCCGGACCCGGTAATTGCCCTTTTGTGGATGCCGGAATTGGGTGATCCCCATTCCTATTTGAGCCCTATAGGGCTCAATGGGAATGGGGATGCCTGTATGATATGATATGATATGGTATTTTATTTCTATCATGCTCGTACACAAATACCAATCATTACGGTGGCCTGTGCTACAGGCAAGCTGTGCTCGCAGGTGCCTTTCATTCCGCCAGGTCAGACCTGGTCGAATGAAAGGCACCCACAAGCACAACTCGGAGCTTGCCGGTCTGGATACAACGGTATTGGCAAGCTTACCGGTAGTGTTGTATCTGGACCGGCAAACTCGTAATGAGGCCCATTGTGCCGATTTAATATGTTATCCTTTCAGAATTATCGATGTAGCTTGTTTTCCCCACTGAACTGAAAGGTCTGTGCCTCTGAAACTTTTACCTCAAGATCTTTGGCTGAGGCCCACAAGGAAAACAGGACCATGGAGGGGTTACATAAGGAAAATCAAGGCTTGACCTCTCTCCGCATAAACTGTGCATTAGCTTCAAACTGAGACCGTTGAAGACACTTAATGGCAAGGCTGGAATAACATGGAGCCAGGCAGATGTCCGTGCCATGTGACTTGGGAGGAATGGAAACTCATCTAGGTTGAGCTAGATGTGGAATTCAGGGGCCCATATTATGCAATGTCATTTGATGAACATTGGACTCTTTTTCCTTTATAAAAAGAGAATCGTATGTCCAAGTGAGCTCATCCAGAACTCATATTAAAGATCACAAAAAGCCAGTCAGTTCTATGTATTTATTCATTTTATGTGATGTATACAATTTGAGTTAGGAAGAAAACCATGATCCTGGCCTTCTCATAATTCAGAGGAAGTTGGTGAACTGATAGAATACGAAATTAATGCTTGGATTGCCCCAGCGCCTCAATGCCCACGGGTTGTATGCACACTTTACAAATGAAATAAATAAATACATAAATTGTGAAGTGTCATATTTGGAACAATTTCCGCTCAGGTACAAACCATGTAAAATAATAGCTTCTCCCAGAAAGTTTGTGCCGAAATAAAATGAGTATTCCCCGATTCGCCAAAAAAATGTAGAAATTAAAACAAATATATGTTTATGCAGTTATCAGAAAAGTGAAGGTAGTTGCCATGTAGAGAGATTTTGAGATTTTTTTTTTAAAAACATGTCATTTTTAAATGATGCATTTTTTCTCTTCCCGCATTATCCATAATACAGACCAGTAAACTCCTTGCCCTTTCAGCTGGCAGTGGCAGACTGATGGGAGCGGGAGAAAGAGAGATGGCCAATCCGTAGTGCGGGAATATTCATAATATGTAAGTGTCATCAGCACAATATGAGTTTTCAATCTAAAGGGAGAGAGGGGCAAAAAGAGGAGGGCAGACTGACAACAGAGAGCTGACAAAAAGGAAGACTGACACCCAGGAGAGCAGATAGACAGTAGACCCTGGAACACTTGTTGGGGACTTTTGCCTGGAAGCTGGCAGCCCTATCTGAGTGAGAGGCCTAAAATATGTCTGGTGGGACCTTGCTGTGAATAGAGGCCTGAGCTGTGACCTGCCTACCAAAAGAGGGTCCTAAATTCTGGCAGTCCTCCTGAGCTAAGAACAGAGATCTCCAATGTAAGTAGATATATCCCAAAACTATCAATTGTGTGGGGAGCTACCTGCCTCGATCCCTTTCCATAAGTGGTTGTGGGTGCAAAACTATGTAGACCCTGGCCATATTTGACTAAAAATATCACTTAATTAATTCCCCCGAGAGAACAACACATATCCGTTTTAACCGGAAGTGTGAGGGGAAGCTGTCTGTTTCAACCCATTCCTTTTCATTAGTGGGTGCTCTTCCATTAGTGGGAAGGGGGAGGTAAAAGCATTATACCCTTAACATATTTAAATAAAAATTTAATTTATTTCATTCCCATAGGCCAAGCTACCACGGAGTGATGTTTTTGTCAACATTTGAAATTGGCAAAGATTATCCCAGTGCACTGTAAATTGCTCTAGTCTTTAATGTAATTGTCATGATGCCCGCTCCCGGGGAGCCGGTTCAAGCCCGGCGTCCCCGAAAGCGGACATCCAGTCCCCAAGGAAGGACCCAGCAACCCCATATAGGGGCCCTTTGGACAGTGTCCTGGCGCCTATGGCGCCAGGCTCATAAAAGACATCAGTCCTGGCGCCATAGGCGCCAGGCTCATTATGGGAATGCTTGGGTGCACTTACCTGATGCAGACCATGCTGCAGGATCCCGGCCTCCTTGAGGCCTGAAAGGAACTACTTTACCTGTGGGACTAATTTACCATCCGGGCATGGTCGGGGAAGGATACATACCTGATTGGAGGAAGGATACATACCTGGAACTTCTTCCAAGGCTATTTAAACCGCACCCGAACAGCCACACGTGCTTCGCGTTGTTCTGCATCTAGCAGCTGGACGCTCACCGTGTTTGCTCCTGCAACCTGACTTCTGCCACGCCTGCCAGCATCCTGGATCACCTGCAAAGGAAGAGAAGAAGAGAACAGAAGAAGGAAAAGTCCTTACCTGCTAAACCCGCATCCCGGAGACATCTCGCCGACAATCCTGAAAAGGAAGACTTAAATTTAAAAGCTCATCGCGTCGATCACTGCAGCGCCGCATTCCACTCACCTTTACAGGGCGCCTCCATGTTCAGCAGCGATCATCCGGATTCGCAGTCACGCCCCAGCGCCTAGGGAGAAAAAGACCAGAACATAAGGTGAGACAGAGAAGGGAATAAGGAAAGCTAAATCTCCATGTTAAGACTTACCTGTTGATTCATTCCCTCTTCATTTCGGGTCCGCGCCGCATCCCGGCATTTCCGGACCCCGGCCCCTAAGGGGAAAAAGAGACATCAGCGTTAATGAGCGAATGAAAAGACATTACCAAAAAATGCTCATTAAAGACTTACCTGATTTCTACAAGGATTTCACCTCTCATCTCGGGTCGGTGCCTGTTCCCCGGCATTCCGTACCCCAGCCCCTATGGGGAAAAAGACACTAGCATTAGTACATTAATGCATGGACACAAGGGGAACCTCTTATCAAAAAACTTACCTGGAAGCCAAGCAAGTTTGGTTCTCACCAATCCGAAAATCCAGTGAAGTAACTGGATACCAACGCGCCCCTGCATCAGAAGCAGGATGGAGAGCTCGTCCTTCCAGACCCTAAGAAGGATACTTCTGCGAGCCAGACAAGCCAGATTTGGGGGCCCGGTCCAGTCCGTCTTCCGAACCCTGCGCATCACCTTAGAAGAGGTCGCAGCAGCCCAGACCTGGTCAGCATCTCCGTGGGAGTCAGGTGAGCGTTACAGAACGCGAAGCCTTCCTACAATTTCCCACCCGGACGCTATGGAGACTTCTGAAACTGATGAGTTGGCCAATTACTGGGGGAATTACGGGCCGAAGTACATGCCGCTCGTCAAGAGACTAATGCCCTCAGGAGGGAATTAATAATATCAAAGGAAAGAACTGATGACCTGGCTAGACAGCTTTTGCAAGGTCAAGCTGGGCAAACTCCTCTACCCGGTTCCGGAGGAACCCTGCTCCTGTGGTTTCCAGTAACCCTGTGCAGATTAATCTACCTGGAAACATGCCGCTGGCCCCACCCAAACGCTTTGCTGGGGACCCCAAACGGTTCGCCGTATTCATGAATCAGTGTTGTTTGCACTTCCTATGCAGACCTGGGGCCTTCCCTAATGATCAGACCAAGGTAGCCTTTGTATTGTCATATCTCAGCGGCTGCGCTGCCGATTGGTCAGTTCCACTGGTTACTCAAGATGACCCGATTCTCCGTGATTTTCAAAGGTTTCAAGCAAGCATGGAAAGGTTATTTGCTCGACACTCTCAGGGGCAGGCTCTGGATGACAAACTTCTATCCCTGCGACAGGGCAATCAGGACCTCCTATCCTATATTGCAACCTTTAATAGACTAATTGTGGAAACGGGATGGCCAGAGGATAAAAGAGTCACGTTGTTTTATCGAGGCCTTCGCGGAGAACTTAAAGATGTCTTGGCCCAAGTTGTAAATCCGCCCCAAGAATGCACAGAGTATATAGACTTAGTGGTCTAATTGGATCACAGACTTCAAAACAGAAAAGCAGATCGGTCCAGGTTTGAGACCCGGGTGTTGGCCAAGACCCATGCTAATCCCAAGGGAGTTGATGTCTCTGAGCCTATGCATATTGGAGGGGTTAAAGGACCCTTAACTCAAAAGGAACGTGAAAGGAGGCGGCAGTTAAAATTATGTCTTTATTGTGGGAATTCTGGACACTTTCTACGAGATTTCCCGGCAAAACCGTCCCGAAAGGCGGTAGGAGCCGCTGATAAAAACCATGAAGACTCTGTTTCGGGAAACGACTCCGCCCGACAAGTGTAGGGGTCCGCTTGCCGAGCTTGAAAACTAACTCTCAGACCTCGCATTTCATTGTGCCAATGGTTCTCGTAGATCCAGAACAGCCTAAGCGGTTGCATGCAATAAAGGCATACATCGATAGTGGGGCTATTGGAAACTATGTGGATCGTGAATTGGTCTCTAGGATTAACCTCCCTCTCCGTCCTAAAACCAGCAAAGATGTCATCACCACAGTCGATGGAACTGAAATTGCCTCTGGACTGGTAACACATTCCACTACTGAGGTGACTCTTATTGGTCCCGACGGCCATCCGGAGGGTGTTGTGTTTGATGTAATCAAGGCTCCACAGTTTCAGGTTATTCTTGGAATCCCTTGGTTAGAGACACATAATCCTCGAATTGATTGGCGAGCTAAGAGAATAACCTTCCCGGATTGTACACAAACCTGCTACCCAGAAAACCTGAAGATTAATCTAGCATCTGTAACCTCTGCCTTCATGCAACTACCTCCAGAATACCAAGACTTTCAGGACGTCTTCCAAAAGGAACAGGCCAACACGTTACCTCCTCACAGATCGTACGATTGCCAAACCGATCTGGTGCCTGGTGCACAACCCCCTTGTAGCAGGATTTATGCCCTTACCGAACCTGAGAATCTGCATTTGAGACAATATTTAGATCAATACCTAGCTAATGGTTTTATTCGCCCGTCAAAGTCCCCGGCATCCTCGGCTTTGTTCTTCGTGCCCAAAAAAGAAGGCGACCTTAGAACTTGTATCAATTACCGCGCATTGAACCAGATAACGGTTAAAAACCGTTATCCTCTGCCTCTTATCCCTGAACTCCTTGACCAGGTGAAGGACGCTTGCATATACACCAAGTTAGATCTCCGGGGGGCTTATCATCTGGTACGAGTTAAAGAAGGCGACGAATGGAAAACTGCCTTCCGTACTAAATACGGATTATTCGAGTACCAGGTGATGCCTTTCGGATTGTGTAACTCGCCGGCTGCCTTCCAATACTTCATGAATGATGTCCTTCGGGAACTCATCGATGTTTGTGTTGTCGTATATATCGATGACATTCTGGTGTACTCCTCTTCGGAATCTGATCACAGAAAACACGTCAGGGCAGTACTTGAAAAACTGCGCCAACACAAACTATTTGCTAAATTGGAGAAATGTGTTTTCCATACCACAGAAGTCGAGTTTCTAGGTTTCATCCTGACACCCAAAGGAGTCCGAATGGACTCAAGAAAAGTGGATGCCATCCTCAAATGGCCATCACCTAGCTCTGTAAAAGGGGTTCAAAGCATGCTTGGCTTCGCCAATTTCTATCGCAGGTTTATCCCGGAATTTTCACGCGTTGTACAACCCATTACTGCACTCTTGAGGAAAAATAAACATTTTGAATGGTCTGAAGAAGCCGAGCAGGCCTTTCAGGATTTAAAAGCTAAATTTACCTCCGCATATATATTGAAACACCCGCGTCCAGATCTCCCTTATGTTGTCGAGACTGACGCATCCAGCCTAGCCATGGGAGCTGTCCTGTCCCAAAGAGATCCCGAAACCAACCAACTGCATCCCGTAGCATTTTGGTCCAGAAAATTCTCGGCACCCGAGGTTAATTATGCAATCACGGACAAAGAACTGTTAGCCATTAAGTCCGCTTTTAAAGCCTGGCGGCATTATCTGCTTGGCGCTCGACATACCATCACAGTGATCACTGATCACCGGAATTTACAGTATTTGAAAACCGCCAACGCTCAGTCATCACGGCAGCTCCGATGGGCTTTGTTTTTCGCTGAATTTGATTTCTTGATTACCTATCGACCTGGTTGCAAGAATGGCAAAGCAGACGCCTTATCCCGAATTGGAATGGGAGAATCTGATACAAACTCAGAACCAGTACCAATAATTCCCGAACAGAGGATTCTAGGCATGACTTCGTTACAGACGCTTGAAGACATTCAAGCCACAGTGAAACAACTCCTGGACCCTACAACCTTACAGGAATGGATACAAAAGGGATCAGACTTTACCATAGATAATGGTTTACCTTATTTCCAAGGACGCTTATTCCTGCCACATAAGGAATTACACGAACTAGTTATTTCCGGTTATCATGATACATTAATAGAGGGACACCCCGGTATTGCCAAGACAGAGGAAAAGGTGAAACGACAATTTTGGTGGCCCTCTTGGCGAAAAGATGTTAAATCTTTTGTGATGTCCTGTGGTGTTTGCGCCCAAAATAAAAGTCAAAAGAAAAGACCAGCCAGTCTCCTTAAACCTCTAGACATACCACCAGCACCCTGGCACACCCTATCAATGGATTTTATTACGGACCTGCCTCCTTGTTCGGGGTACAATACTATTCTGGTAATTGTGGATCTGTTTTCCAAAATGGCCCACTTTATTCCTTTGAAAGGTTTACCTTCAGCTTCTGTCCTAGCCAAAGAATTCCTCGAAAATATTGTTCGGCTACATGGATTCCCATCTATACTAAACTCTGACCGGGGAAGCCAATTCATTTCCCACTTCTGGCGCAAATGTTGTCAAATGGCGCAGATCGACGTAAGATTATCGACCAGTCACCACCCTCAGACCGATGGTCAGACCGAGAGGACAAATCAGACCCTTGAACAGTACTTACGGTGTATGTTACAGCAATCTGAAAGCAACTGGAAAGACATTCTTTGGATAGCCGAATACGCATATAATAATTCGGTACATTCTGGAACTGGTCACAGTCCTTTTTATACTTTGTTTGGCCATCACCCTCGAACCTCAAACCTTGACTCACCTCAGAACCTCGGAATGCCTGCAGTAGAACATCTGCATTCTACAATTACCCAAGCCTTCAAAGAGGCAACTACGCATTTACAACAAGCAAAGAGAAAATACAAGGAGAATGCTGATCTACATCGGAGTGAAGCACCTCCGTATCAGATTGGGGATCGAGTGTGGTTAGCTACCAGACATTTACCACTCAAAGGGCCTCGAACTTTTAACCCAAAATATCTGGGACCTTATTCTATTACGGCAATAATTAACCCAGTGGCTGTTAAACTTGATTCACCAGCTAATATGCGAATTCACCTTGTTTTTCATGTGTCACTTCTGAAACCAGTGGTACCCGGAACCCGACTACTCAAACCTCCAGAACCTATTCTAATAGATGGGGAGCCCGAATTCGAAGTTAAGAACATTTTAGACTCAAAAATATTTAGGTCAAAACTGTTCTACCTAATTGATTGGAAGGGGTACGGAACTCAGGAGAGGTCGTGGGAACCCAGCGACCATGTGCATGCACCTCGATTAGTCAGGAAATTCCACCGACTCTTCCCAGACAAACCAAAACCCCCGGAGGGAACAACCTTGGGAGGGGCCTTGGGGGGGGAGTGCTGTCATGATGCCCGCTCCCGGGGAGCCGGTTCAAGTCCGGCGTCCCCGAAAGCGGACATCCAGTCCCCAAGGAAGGACCCAGCAACCCCATATAGGGGCCCTTTGGAGAGCGTCCTGGCGCCTATGGCGCCAGGCTCATAAAAGACATCAGTCCTGGCGCCATAGGCGCCAGGCTCATTATGGGAATGCTTGGGTGCACTTACCTGATGCAGACCATGCTGCAGGATCCCGGCCTCCTTGAGGCCTGAAAGGAACTACTTTACCTGTGGGACTAATTTACCATCCGGGCGTGGTCGGGGAAGGATACATACCTGATTGGAGGAAGGATACATACCTGGAACTTCTTCCAAGGCTATTTAAACCCCACCCGAACAGCCACACGTGCTTTGCGTTGTTCTGCATCTAGCAACTGGACGCTCACCGTGTCTGCTCCTGCATCCTGACTTCTGCCACGCCTGCCAGCATCCTGGATCACCTGCAAAGGAAGAGAAGAAGAGAACAGAAGAAGGAAAAGTCCTTACCTGCTAAATGCCGCATCCCGGAGACATCTCGCCGACAATCCTGAAAAGGAAGACTTTAATTTAAAAGCTCATCGCGTCGATCGCTGCATCCACTCACTTTTACAGGGCGCCTCCATGTTCAGCAGCGATCATCCGGATTCGCAGTCACGCCCCAGCGCCTAGGGAGAAAAAGACCAGAACATAAGGTGAGAGAGAGAAGGCAATAAGGAAAGCTAAATCTCCATGTTAAGACTTACCTGTTGATTCATTCCCTCTTCATTTCGGGTCCGCGCCGCATCCTGGCATTTCCGGACCCCGGCCCCTAAGGGGAAAAAGAGACATCAGCGTTAATGAGCGAATAAAAAGACATTACCAAAAAACGCTCATTAAAGACTTACCTGATTTCTACAAGGATTTCACCTCTCATCTCGGGTCGGTGCCTGTTCCCCGGCATTCCGTACCCCGGCCCCCAGGGGGAAAAAGACACTAGCATTAGTACATTAATGCATGGACACAAGGAGAACCTCTTATCAAAAAACTTACCTGGAAGCCAAGCAAGTTTGGTTCTCACCAATCCGAAAATCCAGTGAAGTAACTGGATACCAACGCGCCCCTGCATCAGAAGCAGGATGGAGAGCTCGTCCTTCCAGACCCTAAGAAGGATACTTCTGCGAGCCAGACAAGCCAGATTTGGGGGCCCGGTCCAGTCCGTCTTCCGAACCCTGCGCATCACCTTAGAAGAGGTCGCAGCAGCCCAGACCTGGTCAGCGTCTCCGTGGGAGTCAGGTGAGCGTTACAGTAATTGGATAATCCTGCTGTTCATTGGAATGTGCTAGTGTCCACAAAATGAAAATCCCAACACCCTGCATTCCCAGTGAAAATGAATTACCCCATTCTTTCCAAATTCCCCAAACCCTGCATTTCATTTGAACGTGTGTTCCCCAAATGATTTTCAAATTGAGTTCATGTCCCAGACCTAACGAAATTCGTATTATATTTCCACTCTCTGTACCCTGCCATCAAACCAAAGGGGTTATATATAAATGATGCCTGGGGTGGTGGTTGCTGGAAGACAAGAGCATGTGTGTTTTTAACATTTCCAATCTGTTAATGTGCAAAGAAAACCTATGGGTGTTTTGATATCAAATCTTCAAATTCAACCTGTGTTTGTTTTGGTAACAAAGTCTATTAAGAAATACATGTCAGTCAATTGATGCAAGTAATTTGCATTTGTGCTTATTGTGTTGTGCCACAGAGTTGGTGGCTGGTGTTCTTGTGATTGCTTATTATTCATTGTATAAAATTAAAATACATATACACTATTATTTCTATACACTGGCCTGGCTTCTAGCTTATTGGTCTCATGCATTAACCCTGGAAGTACTGGCATAAATGGAAATACACCTAACATGGATGCCTAGGTTCCACTGTGACGGTCTATGCAATTTCCAAGATGGCCGCTGGATGATATTTACATCCATTCCTCTTGCGAGCCAGTGCGTCGTATCGTCTCAGTACCCATATGCTGCTAGTCTCTGTGTTTTCCAGTGACTTGCGATCTTTTTCTCCCTCAGAGCTGTCTTTCAGACGTTCTCTGGTCTTTTTCCTGTCTTCTGACACACATCTGCCTCCATTTTGAGGTAACGTTTTGGCGATCTTTCTCTTGCTTTGTTACTAGTTTGGTTACTTTCACTTTCATACTAGTTTTCCCTGACATTTCTGCCGGGCTTTCCTCTTTCATACTGTTTCAGCCTCTTGCATTTACCAGTTTTTGGGTTCCTTTATTTCTGTCCTCTTGACGCTACTTCTATTTACTACGGCTTCTTAGTTGGGCTATACTGTGCTGTTTATTAGATCTTATCTATACCTTACTCTTATTAGCCATTTTTCTTAGCATTATTCTGTTGATTACTTTCGTTGACTTGCCAGAGTCTTAGGCCCCTCCTTCAGCTTGTTATTACTCGTCTCAGCTTTTAGCCTGTTTATCTTGTCTAGTTTTCTGTTCTTTCTCTACTTAACTAATTCTTGCAAGCCGCCCCGCAGCAGTATTTCTGTGTCTAGGACCCGCTCCGGCTGGACCGTTCTTCACTCCCAACCATACAGCTCCTCCTCTTGTCTAGCGCTGGTTCCTTCGAACTTTGTGTCTCCGTACTGTTCATTGACTTTAAGAGGACATACTTGCTTCTCAGTACTCAACCAAGTCACCCAACGGAAGCGAGTGGACTGAGATCTGTTTACACAGTGTTTTTTCTGCCGAAGGCTTTTTTCCTGCAAGGGGCTTGCTCCTCGGCGGTCCCCTAAAACTGGATCTCAAACCGGGCAAGGTGGCCATCGAGGGAGCTCGTCCCTATTTGCATCACAAAAAGGAGAGGAAGGGAAAAGAAGTTAAGACAACAAGATGGAAGAGGAATTCAGAAGCCCCGGAGAGCTCACATGGAGATATAGTTGAGGAGGAGTTGGAGAAGAAACCAGCCAGCCTTGACAATTCGTGATACATAGAGTATCTGCTGAATGGTGTTATACAGGTTGGAGGCCTAACCACATTTGAATCTGCTAAGCCCTTTGTTGTGAGACACCTTCATTGGTGGGGGGGGCTCCCTGAGTTGAGAGTGACCGTCCAATAAACCGTGACGATTGGGGGCTCATCTGGGATTTGGTTGAGAGTTTTCACTTCTGACAAAAAACATTTGCAGTAGCAGCAGAGTATTCATTTGGGTGCAATTGCATTGCAGTGGATAGAAAGTTGTGTTTGCATTGTTAAGGTGCCACTCACACTTGTACCCTGGGTGCCAGAGAGGTGTATAGAGAAAACAGATTTGAATAAGAACTATCTTGAGTTGACATTGTTAGTAGAAACTAAGCAGGAACGGGTTGAGATTCTGCCCCTGCATAGAGAGTGTATAAGGTTGCAGAACACATTTCAAAATGAACATCATAGAAATGAATATGGCCAGGAAGCACCTCCTATCCAAATTATTTACCAAAGGAGAATGGGTGGAGGAAGAACGTGAAATGTGGCAAGCCAGACGGATGCAGGAGGTTACCTCTGCAAATGTTGACACGTGGCATGATAAATGGTCTGTTACACCAACCTCTAACAGATTGTTATATGACACAAACTACTAGAGGTGAGTAGACTAAAATGGCTCAGCTCCCAGAATACATGTACTTCCATTTGCTGATAGTGGAAGAACGACATCAGAATAGTGTGGCCTCTGTGCAGAACAAGGATGAGCTTTTGATGAAGCCCAGCAAGAGCTGAAACAATTAGAAACTGAAGTGCAACAGAGCCACATTTTAGAGCTAAAACAAGAAAATCTGATTGAGCAGCACAAAAATGAGTTCAAAACACAGGAGCAAGAAAATGTGCAGCATGAAATGCAGTTATCTGCACTGCAAGAGGAGCATAAACAGTGTGTGGAAAATCTGGGTGCACTGCAACACAAACTAAATGCTCAGATCATTCATCATAGATTTATGTTGGAGGATGTTATCACATTCCAATCACAACTAAAATAATTGAAAGCTGATAAACAGCCAATTAATTATGAAAGGGATAGAGTCCCATGGTGAGTTTGATTAGATGCACCAAGAGCTGAACACCTGGAAACAACAGAGAAAGCAGTTGAGGAAAGAACAGGACACATTAAACCAAAATAATAGTGTCCTTTCTCAGGAGGTGCATCAGTTAGTTAAAAACAGAAGCAGCGAAAAATGAGTTAGATTCTCAGGAATGGTCTGACATAAGGCGAGAAAATGCACAATTAATGGAACACATGAGGCAAGCAGAGATTGACCTATTGCCGGCAGCTCAGTGCAGAAATACGCAAGAAGAAGAGATTTTTCTCTTGAAAATGAAACTCTCACAATATGTACGCACAATGCAAGCTTCGCAAAATTAAAATGAGTCCAATTGTGAAGAAAACAAGGGACTAAAAGAGATTAATGGGCCAAACTAAAGTGCTAGAAGTCACTCAAGCACGTGTGTCAGAATAAAAAACCCAGGTCTCTGCATCCCACCAAGAGAGAGGGACTGAGAAAAACAGATGTGAGAGGCTGGCAAATGAATTAGCCAAATACAAACAGGCTTTGAGGCACCCTGACCAGTCAGGAAAAGCACCCTCCAATCACAGAGTGGTGACCTTTCTACCCGGAACCTCAAGCCAATCAACCACGTCATGAGTCCAGAGTTCAAGGGACCTAATGCGTACCACTTATCAAGAACAGGGAAACAGGAGGCAGCTGAACTCACGCAGCCCAAATCCAACTGACCCAGAAGGCCAGTCATTATCTGACATCGATGAGGATTCAGGTTTACCAAGCTTAAGGGAAGGTGGCTGGACCCGTGGACACTGGGGAATCAAAAATACCCAGGCAGGTACTTCTTAACAGAAAGACTCCTATGATGAAAAGATCAGGGGGTTGGACTGGCAGAAAATGAAACTACAAAGGGACCACTTGGTTCGCTTTGCAGAAAGAGAACAGCCAGAGTTTCAGCCTCAAAATGGTATCCTAAGAACGTCCACACATTGAGGGAGATGGTGGGAATTCCCCAGCATACCTGGAAGGAGGGATGAGGAGGATGAGTACTCTCTTGTGCGAAAAGGGGACTACAAGGGAAATGACCCTGAGAGTTCACAGCACCACCAGAACCCTGTAATTCTGGCAGCTTTTCCCAGTCTAATAAAGGTAGGGAGCGCCTTGAGTACAGGCAATGGACCACCAACATTAGTAGCTATGAGTCAGAGGGTGAGTGGACTCGGGTGCAGCGCCAAATGAAGTCTGCCAAACAGAAGAAAGGTCTTGTGAAAGACCCAATTCGGCAGAGAAGGGCCATAAAGAGCTTTATGACTCCCTACCATAACAATGCCAAAAATCTGGTATGGGAGCATTTACAGCTTCATGAACAAATGATGAAATCATTTAGAATTAAAAATGATGGTAACTGCATGGAGATTGTCAAATGGACATTCTCCCCCGAGTACTCCAGCTTCTCTGTAGGGCTGAAGGATCAAGATCACCATAAATGGTCCACATACAAGGTGGTCATTTTAGAACACTTTTCCACTCACAGAAACCCACACCCACGGTGTGGGGAAGACCAGGCACCTAGAGAGTTTGTGCAGCATTTGAAACAAGCATTTGCCCAGACTTTTAGACGGGTGAATACCAATAGTAGGGAGTTCACCAATACATACTTTCATGCGCTCCCGAAAATACATTATGACCCAATTAGTGAGAGATTTTCATGAGCTTAGGCCCCTGGATTGTGTAACTGAACAGGCCACCAGGATCGCTGAGGTCCAAAAGCCTTGTGAAAATAAAAATAACCTGAAAACCTATAACCCATCCAACACACCTGCTGCTGTGAAGGTGGCAGAGGGAAAGACATTGTACCTGGATACTGGGGGGTGGCTGTAAAAAACTCCTTCTGCCAACAAGCAGAACGACAGGCAGAGGGGACCCTCAGATTCAGTCCAAACGAGGGGGAGTCTGGCAGGATCCCAGGCAAATTACCCTTCTGACCCTGCTACCTATGTAAGTCTAAAATACAAAGCTACAAGACCTGTACCTGGATTTATATGGACTTCCCGGCACAAGGGGGGTCCAATCCGATTTCCCCAGGAAATCTCCCTCCAAACTTCCCTCCGCAGGGAAGTAATACTCCACTTCCCAACTTGAACTTTTTTCCCAGGTTGCCCCCGAGCCCTAATTGCCAAAATAATCCTCCTCTCTCTCCCCGCTTTCAGGACAATAGATTCCTGAACCCGGGAGAAGGGAGACCTAGGATGGAAAGTCTTCAGGAAAACGTCCAATACCCGAACAACTCTGGGAGAAGGGACAGTTACCCTTTCTAGGAGCAGCAAAGGTATGAATCAGGACCTCCCTACCAACCCGAAAATGTTTCACAACTAGAGCGGCAGGTCCAACAGCTAACCCAAGACCTGGGTTGCACGCTGATGGCTCAGTCGAACCCGCAACTGGAACCTGCCACCCAGATTAAACCAACATACGGGTCTGAGGCCCCGGGAGGGGTATGACTGTAAGAAAATTCTGACAACCAACAGGTTCCATAGGAGGAGACCTGGGAAAAGCGGAGATGCACATCCCTAGAGGAAGCTTCCCTTCCCACCACCAGAACAAAACCCCTGGAAACCTCAAAGTCTGAACATTTATTTTATACCCCTGAAAAGCTAAAACCTAGAGAACAGAGGGTAAGTATTTGTATTTGTATTTGTTGTATTTGTATAGCGCAGACCAGGCCCAAGGGCAACCGGGCACATTTCTTAGTAGAACATTACATTACAGGTAGTGGAACATTACATAACGGGTAGGACATGTCATCACAATAGTCCCAACAGATTGTAAACAAAGTATACAATAGACGTTACAAATCAAGGCAGCAATCAGAACGGAGCAGAACAGAGCTAGGTACCAGATGGCCCGTCCAAAAACAGAAGAGTGGTTGTTAGTGGGATGTTGCTAACCAAAGTTTGGCTTTGAGTTTGAATTGGTTAAATGAAGGTAGCGTTCTGATCATGAGTGGAACAGTGTTCCAAAGCTTGGCTGCCAGGACGGGGAAGCTAGCGCCCCCCAGCAGAATGAAGCTTGAATCTAGGGATCGCAAGACCTTGGGTTTGTGCAGATCTGAGTGCTCGTGCTGGTGTATATTGAGTGAATCGCGAGGCTAGGTATGAGGGGGCCTGGTGGTTAACACATTTGTATGTGAGGGCCAGTGCTTTCACGGAGATCCTTTGGGCGACTGAGAGCCAGTTGAGGTTCTTCCTGGTTTCTGAGATGTGGGCAGATCGGGGGATGTTAAGGGCTGCTCTAATGGCATTGTTTTGGGTCGTCTGAAGTTTTTTAAGATTGCCCTGGTTAGTGCCTTGGTACAGTGCATTGCAGTAGTCCAATATGGACATAACCAAGGTCCTGGCCAGGGTAATGCAATTCTGGGCAGTAAGGAATGGGCGACAGGCCGAGATCAATTTGCAGGTGTATGCAGACGCAGCAGCAACTGCATTGGTTTGTCTGGTGAGTGTCAAGGAGGCGTCCAGGTATGTACCCAGAGTTTTGGTGTCTTTAGATACTTTAATCAGATTACCATCAATATTAAAGGAGCCGAACAGTGGACTCAGTTTGTTAAGTCTCTGTTGCGTGCCTAAGATGAGAAGCTCAGTCTTGTCATCGTTGAGGCACAGTTCGTGCTGGGCCATCCAGGCTTGTATGACAAGGTAAATGTCATTAAGGGCTTTAGAGTCAGCAGTGTAGTCACCAGTGATGGGTATGAGTATCTGGGTGTCATCAGCGTAATTCGTGTAGGTGACACCCAGATAGTCAAGCACATCGAATAAAGGTTTGGTGAAGACATTGTAGAGAGTTGGGGAAACACAGGACCCTTGCGGAACTCCACAGGGGACTGGTGTGGGATCGGCCGATGCAGTAGGGGAGAAAACTCTCATGTGCCTGTTGTCAAGGAATTACCTAATCCAGTTGGAAGCATTGTCAGAGAAGTGGGCCGCTGACTTCAAGTGCCGACATAGTATTTCGTGATTGACCAAATCAAAGGCAGGTGATAGGTCCAGTAGTAGTAGAAGGGCCAATTTACCGTTGTCTTTAAGGTCCTCAATTTGAGTTTTGAGATCAAGTAAAGCTGTTTCAGTCCCGTGCTTAGGTCTGAAGCCAGATTGTCTTGAGCCAAGGAGGTTATTGGTTTCTAGGTAGTTCTGAATCTGCAGGTATGCAGCTCTGTCAAGTATTTTGAGTAGGAACGGTACGGTGGTAATCGGTCTGTAGTTAGTTGGTGTTTCAGGGTCTAGAGTCAGTTTTTTTAGGAGAGGGATAACCCACGCGTCCTTTAAGTTGTTGGGGACCGTACCAGTTAGGAATGAAGAGTTAATGAAGGTGGTTGTAAAAGGAGCGAGGTCATGTGCTGCTTCCTTGATGATGGGTGCTGGGCAGGAGTCACCTTGGCAGTTAGAGGGTTTTAAATTGCGAATGATGTTTTCGACCTCAGGGATGGTGAGTGTGGTGAAGCTAAAGGGGGTGTGAGTAAATGAGGCCGTCAGAGTATTGGAAGGTTTAGTAGGGGGGTTGGTGAGTAGGGTAGTTTGTTTGGCGTTGGATGTTGTTACACCATTTACTGTCTTTAGTGCAGGTGTCAGGCGCAGGGGATGGGGATTCCAATTCTTTAAGGATTTTAAATAACTCCTTAGTGTTAGATTCCGCTTGTAAGATGCGTTGGTTGTAGGTCTCCTTTTTGGCTTGTAGAATCGCTTCCTTGTAATTGTGGGTGGTGATGATGAGGCGATCTTTGTTAGAGTCACATGGGTGGCTCTTCCAGAGTGATTCAGCCTTACGTTTTTCTTTGCGTAAAGTTCTTAACTGAGGGGTGAACCAGGAGTTCAAATGGGCTTGTTGTTTGGCTTTCCGTAATTTGAGCGGTGCTATATTGTCAATGGCTTTAAGCAGTGTTTGGTTGAAGATATCTACTAAGACTGTGGGGTCGTTATGTTGGGACACGCATTTATTCAGGATGGGAAGGATGAGGGGGAGGAGTTTATCCTTGGTGATGTCTTTTTTATTCCTGGTGGGAATGGCTGGAGCTATCGTGGGAGTAGTATGAGGGTTGGTCGCTGGTAAGTGGAAGATAATGATGTGGTGGTCAGACCAGGCACAGGCGTGGTTGGAACTTATGGATGTGTTGCAATTAAGGTCAGTGATCCAATCGAGTGTCCTGCCCTTGATATGGGTAGGTTTGTCAATGCGTTGTTGGAAACCTAAATTAACTAATGTGGTAGCGACCTTAGAGGCCAAGTGATCCTTGGTGTCGAGAAGGCCCAGGTTAAGGTCACCTAGAAGCAATACCTGAGAGTTGGGTTTGGTATTGATGGTCAGAATGGCCGTGATCTCATCTATGAAGGAGCCAAGTGGTCCTGGAGGTCTATAGATAAGGTGGAGAGTGGCAGTGTTAGTAGGAGATAGGGTGAGTTTCACGGAGAGGGATTCTGCAGAACTGAGCTCAGTGTTGTGGATGATTCTAAGTGTAATGTTATTTCTGTGTATGAATGCGACTGCACCTCCTTTGGATGTTGATTGACGGTCGGCTCTAATGATAGAGTAACCGTTGGGGATGGCGAGGGTAAGGAGTGGGCCAAAGGCTGCGTGTAACCAAGTTTCAGTAATGGCTATAAAATCGAGGTTTTGAGTGGTGATGAGGTCGGGGATGTCCAATGCGTAATAGATCTAGCGTTGATGAGGGCACCCTTGAGTTCTTTGGCGGAAATGGTGCTGAGGGATGGTGGTAACTTCAGTGAGGTAATGGTATTATGTGTGTGCTGAGTGCCAGAGGCACGAGGGGCACGAGGCAATCTGGATCCAAGTCTAAGATTCCTGACTTGGAGCGTGCACGGTTGATTGGGTGTAGGTTTGGTGGCGAAGTGTTGGAGCCAAAGGGCAGGGTCATTGAGGTATGGGTTACTAAGGGGCATTTTGGGAGAGTGTGGGGAGGAGTGACGAGGGTCGGGCTTAGCGGTGCTAGGAGTGGGGGGACAAAGCAATGTGGCAGTGATGATCCCTACGATGGTAGCAAGAATAGGGTGGCTAGCAAATGGCAGTGGCCAAAGTGGCTGTGGCCGCATATCGTGATCCAGGTGTCCTAACCGTCTGTGCGATGGGGTGGGAGTGCACTGGAAGGTACATAGAGGGGTTCTACGCTGGGCAGAGATGGGATCAGCCAGGAGATGGCAGTCCAGGTACAGTTTGCTAGGTAAGTACATGTGCAAGAGTGCAGTCGATGACTCAGGAAGCAGTAGTTCAGCTAGTCTGGCAAGGTAGGTACATGTGCAAAATGCAATCAATGACTCAAAGGCAGAGGTTCAGCTAGTCTGGCAAGGTAGGTACATGTGCAAAATGCAATCAATGACTCAAAGGCAGAGGTTCAGCTAGTCTGGCAAGGTAGGTACATGTGCAAAATGCAATCAATGACTCAAAGGCAGAGGTTCAGCTAGTCTGGCAAGGTAGGTACATGTGCAAAATGCAATCAATGACTCAAAAGCAGAGGTTCAGCTAGTCTGGCAAGGTAGGTACATGTGCAAAATGCAATCAATGACTCAAAGGCAGAGGTTCAGCTAGTCTGGCTAGGTGAATGCAGCAAGTAGCGAGCCGTTGGATTAACGACAAGCACTATGCGAATACCGAGCCAGGTGGACGGTGTGCGTACATATGAGCATTTTAGAGGAGGCAGTGATTCGTAATGATAATTAAAAGGTGATACTCAATTGGTGAGTGCGCTCCCAAGCGAAAAGAGGTGAGTGTCCTTCATATCAAGGTCTGGGCGACAAATGGCATCAGGCAGGTGACTTCAACCATATTAGGTACTGCTAGGTTAGTGCAACAGAGAGTCTTACCGCGTTTCTTTATGAGCGAGCAAGTTCCGTACGTGTTCTATGGACGGAAGTGCAACAGCAGCCAGGAAAAGCGTGTAATAAGGAGGTGCTGCAGAGCAGTGTCCAGCTCCGTAGCGGACCGGTGCGGACAGGGGCAGACAGGAAGGGGCCTTAGCTTCTGTGGGCCTTGGATGAGGTGGGCTGGCTTCTGCCTCCGGTTTGCCTTTCCTCCTTTGGCCGCACTCGTATGATGGTTGCTAGGCAACCAGAGTAAACAAATGGCGGTCGGGATTGAAGGCGGCCATTTTGTGCACAGCTGATGCACGGCTTCGGTGGGTTCCTCGTGGTGCCGTGTCTCAGGGAGACTCGGATGCAGATGTGCTCGGGCTCCAGCCCAGAATGGAAGTGGAAGTGGAAGTAAGAGATTGCAAAAGAAAACCACTTTATGGAGGAAGAAAATCTTCTCTTTCAAGCACCCTAGTTAGATATAAGGTAGGGAATATCCCATAGCGATTGGGAAAGTTAGGCCTTATTCTTATTCTTTAATAAAAACATTTTGAGCATGTTCTCAAAGTGTCTGTGTCCTTCCTCTGGCCCTCCACAATACCTAACTTTTTTGAAGACCCAAGCGCTCTAGCTCATTGTTTGTAATATAATCGTGTACCCCTCGTGTGACCATTGTTTAATTGTTTTATGTGAGTTTATTGACTGTACTTTGTCGCTTGTGGGGGAGATTTGTTTTTTGAGCATTACCTCCACGTCCACTCTTCCCCGTCCCAGTACTTACCTCATGAGGTATACCATAGCAGCAATGGGAAAAAAGGTCCCAATGAGAAACAGAGCCAAAAACAGTACAGAAAAACACACCCCGAGTTGGAGACATTCAACCGATAGTGGTTGATGAAAGTGCTTTGATCTGCCCAGGTGGCAGCCCTACAAATCTCCTGTAGAGAAACCCCCCTAGCAGCGGCCCAGGAAGCCGCCAAACCCCTGGTGGACCGCCCCTGAACGTGCGCAGGTACAGGCAGGAGAGAAGCCACATAGGCCATGGAGACAACCACACGGATCCACCGGCTAATGGAAACCACTGAGGCCTTGCAACCAGCATCAGCAGGGCCAAAGATAATCAGCAGACCATCAGATTGCCTGAAGGGGCAGTCCTAGCCAAATACCCCAAAACCGCCCGCCGCACATCAATGGCATGCCAAGCCACCTCCTCTGGTGTTTGCGGATCCTGAAAGAAGGCAGGGAGAACCAGATCCTGACAAGTGTGAAAACAAGACACAACTTTAGGGAGTAACTGCGTATCACACCTCAACACTACCGAGTCCGGCAGCACCCTCAGGAAAGGGTGGTGACAAAATAGAGCCCCAATCTCCCCCAGCCTACAGGCAGAAGTTATAGCGATAAGAAACGCAGTCTTCAGAGTAAGACGTTTGATGTCAATCTCAGAAATGGGCTCAAAAGAAGGCCCTTGAAGGAATCGTAAAACAAAAGGGAGATCCCAAAGGGGGAAGCCATTTAAAAGTACAAGGAGGGGAAGAAGAAAGACCCCAGAGCAACTTCCCAACCAACACCTTCCCATTCAAGTGACCATCAGAGTCCCCCAAGAGGAATTCTATGGAATCCCATTGAGAGCAAAGCGTGGAGACCGTCAGGCCTTTGTCAAACCCCTCCTGGAGGAATTGGAGAATAGCGGGCAAACCAGAACTCAGGGGAGGGATCCCAGACCACCCAAACCAGTCCCGGAAATAGCCCCTATGCCTGCCATACGCATTCAGAGTAGAGGGTCTACGAGCATTCATGATAGACTCGACCCCAGGACTTGAAAACCCCTGAGACATCAACCTAGACCGTGCAATTGCCATACTGCCCATTGAAACCGTCGGACTCCAAACCCCAGACCCCCCCTGCAGGGAAGGATAGCTCAGGGGCAACATGCTCGCCTTCGAAGCAAAACGACACGGAGCAACACAGGTTCGATCTCCGGGTCCGTGCTTAGAAACCTCTGGGTATTAAGCGCATTATAAATAACCTATCATATCATATCATATATCATGGCTACTTCGGAACCAGCCAAGGCTCCTGGTACTGAAACTCCAACAGAGAGGGGAACCAACTGCAGCGGGGCCAGAACGGAGCAACCAACAACACAGTCAACCTGGAGACACTGATGCACTGAACCACCTGGGGAAGAAGGGGGAGAGGAGGGAATGCATAAAGGAGCCCCCAAGGCCACTGAACGAGAGGGCATCCACTACCCCCATGGACTGAAACCATAAGCAGATGAGGGGAACCTTTGCCAAGGCCAGAGAGGCAAACAGATCTAGAACGGGGGTCCCAAATCTGACACATATCACCGCCAAGACCCTGTCTGATAGAACCAGTTCCGCAGAGGAGGGAAACCGGCAGCCTAGAAGATCCGCTTGAACATTGCCCACCCCCCTGACATGAGAGGCCACCAGGGACACCAGATGAGATTCCCCCCACAAACATATCTGAGCAGCCAGTGCATTCAAGGAGCAGCCCGAAACTCCCCCTGGTGGTTGACATAGGCCAAGGCAGTCATATTGTCCGTCCGGATCAAAAACCGCCCGGCCTTCCAGAAATACCTTGAAGTACACCAGAGCCCGGAGAATGGCACACAACTCTCTCCAATTGGATTATCGACAGCTCTCTGCCACATCCCACAACCCCTGCGGCGAGAGGACCCCCAATGTTGCCCCCCAACCTCTTATGCTGGCATCTGTAGTAAGAGTGGTCACAGGATGCAGGACAAGGGACACCCCTACCCGGAGATTCGGAACTCCCAACCACCACAGCAGGGAGACCCTAAGAGCCAGGGACACCAGGATCAAAGCCTCGTAAGCTTGAGAAGTCGGGAGCCAGTGGGGGAGAAGATGAGACACCAGAGGAGGCAAATGAAGACGCGCCCAAGGAACCAGAGACACGCAAGATACCATGTGCCAATGCAACTTGAGCAATAGGTGAGCCGATTCAAACTGCCTTCTGAGAATCCTGCCAAGAACAGCCAGCAAGCGCTGGACCATCTCCTGGGACAGAAACACCCTTCCCATCCTTGTGCAAATCTGATCCCTAATGAAAACGAGATCCTTAGAGGGCTCCAGCTGAGATTTCTGCCAGTTCACCAGAAACCCCCAGTCCCGCAATGCCTGGCAGACCAACTGTCTGCCGGAGGGCTGCCTTGATCAACCAATCGTCCAGGTAGGGAAAAATCTGAATGGCTCTCAGGTGCAAATGCGCCACCAGGGGAGCCACTAGCTTGGTGAACACTATGGGGACCGAGCGCAACCCGAACGGGAGCACACAGAACTGAAAATGCCGGGATCCTACTGCAAAACGGAAGAACTTTAAGTGACAGGGGTGGAGAGCCACGTGATAATATGCATCCTGGAGATCCAGAGATGCCATCCAGTCCCCCCTACATAGCATCGGGAGAATGTTCTGCAAAGTCTCCATTTTGAAGCCTTCCTTCTGGACGAAGCAGTTCAGGGCCTTGAGTTCCAAAATTAGGTGAAACTTCCCTGAAGGTTTGGGGACCAAGAACACCCGCAAAGAGAAACCCTGACCCCGAAACGGGAACGGAACGAGCATGATGTTCTTCAGCAACAACTCGGAGAGAGCAGATTCCATTGCCAACCTCTTGGTCCGAGACCTGGGTACAACAGTCCAACCATGCAAACCTGGACAGGTGGAGACAGGAAGTTCACTTGATAACCCCTCCGACTGGTGTTCAGAACCCAGGAATCCGAGCACCACCTGTCCCAGCCAAAGACGCCCGCCCACCGGCCTGTCCAAGCCATCAGGATTTCTGTACCGGACCAGGACGTGAAGAGCGTGGAGGACCCTGACCCCCCCCCCCCTTGATCTCTGAAAAGAATGAGAGGAGGAGCCAGGGAAAGACCTTCCGGGCACTGCACCCACACCAGAGGAAGACGTCTTGGTCATTGAGGTAGGCTTGCACTGCAATTTGTCAGCATGTTTGTCAGCCCGAAACACTTTATGCACTTTATCCTCAAGTGAATCACCAAAAAGTTTGGACCCATCAAAAGGAAGTTTTAGAACAGCCGCCTTCTGAGAACCTTCTGTTTCCCAATCCCCCAGATGCACATCCCACCGGCCCGACACACCAGCCCATGGCCGAGCCACAAACCCCATCAAATGACAGATTGGATAAAAGTTCAACCTGTCTTTGCATCTCTGACAGCAAAGGGGCACAGTCAGAACCCCATCCACAGCCTTTTTCAATTTCCTGAAACCATTCAGAACAGTTTCAGCTGTGTAGGAACCGTAGATATTCGCTCTGAGAGCCAGATGTGCCCCAGCATGAACCTTCTTCAGGCTGAAATGAACCCTACGGTCCACCGAGTCCCAGACAGCTGCCTCCTCGGCCCACATAGAGGAGCGACCCACGAGGCTTGCAAGGATATCATCAACCTCAACGGGATCCAATAGAAAAGTTGCGCCCCCTTTCAAAGGATAGAGCTTGGCCATTAAGTGCGGCAATGCAATTTTTTCTGGGTCATGCCATTTCCAAAGGATGTTATCCCGGCTATCAGACACCAATGGCAACCCCATCCTTGGGGTATGCCTATACTGGGGAATAGTAGGGTCAGCACCCTCCACTGGTACCAGGGGCTCTGAGAACCCCATGCAGTCCAAAACTTGAGCAAGCACCTTGTCCACCCCTTCCCTGTCCAGATATTTCCCTTCTGCATAAGCCGATGAGGAACAGGAAGAGGCAGAGGACTCAGTGCCAGAGGATGAGGATGAAGAGAAAGACAGACGCTGGCGCTTTTGCCCATGTGCATGGCTGTGACTCCCTCCAGCATGAAGCTTCAGCAACTTCTTCAATTCTTTCCTGGTTAAGGAAAACATTTTTGACTTCTTCTTTTTCCTCTTGCGTAGTTAAGGGGAAGAGGAAGATGAGGAAGAAGACAGGACAATGTGCCTAAGCTTTGCAGAATGCTACCGATGGCGTGCACAGACAACAAAACAAACACACGACCTTGCTGAGTTACACCATTTAAAACGGAAAAGCCAAGAGAACCGCGCCCCCCCTGCCAATGGGGAAGACCTGTCATCACAAATCACCACTCCTCCCGAGGCGGAACAAACCCGCCTCCGGAAAAACAACATTAAAGGAGCCTGCATCCCGGACAGTGCCGCGTTGAAAAACGCTTGGCCCCACCGGCAGCAGAGAAAGCATCAGCACATATGAAGGCCCCCATCTCGTTACCGCAACCCGGGCCCTGCAGGACCCGGGCCATGATGCCGTTACGCCAGCTTAGAGCCCCGCAAAAAGCTGGGCGATGCAATCGCCCTCAACAAGGACCCCAAGTCCTGCAGGGTGCCGGGAGCAATGCCGCACCTGAAAGAGCCGAAGGCCCTGCCACAAATCCCCACCAAGGGGCCAGCACTCGTCGTTCCCCAGCGCCCTGCACCAGGAATAGTCAAACCTGTCAGAGGCAGGAAAAATTCAACTGGGTGACGTGGGTTGAGGGGAGGAGTTATAGGGGGATAAAAGAAATAAAAGAAGGTCCTGTGTCGGAGGCAGGGTCCTCATGAGGTAAGTACTGGGACGAGGAAGAGTGGATGTGGAGGTAATGCAGGACTGCAAAGCCATCCCTTCGGGAAATCGGCAATCCCAGTGCTCTATGCAAAATGAATGGTAACAGTTCTCTTACCTGCAGCAGAACAGGGGAGCGGTTTGCATTTCAACGTGGCAACCCAAACGCTCAGTATTATATAAACGGCTGTAGCATTCTTAATTTCAGCAGTCCCCATGTAAAACTGACTTTTCAGATACTCCTGTCGGCTCTACTACAAACTGGGATATTGATGATAGCTTGAGCGAGCTGCTACCAACCTCGTCCCTCAGCTTTGCTCCTGCTCTCCATCTCCCCTCCCCGCAACCCCCTTCCACGGCGATAATAGCAAGCGGATTCGCCTGGGCGACAAGGAAAGAGAAGATGGACTGCTGCCCTCTGGCTGCCTGGCGTCCATGAAGGTGACGACAGAAAAAGAGCCGCCAAAATGGAGGAGGCACCCCCATAACTGGGGCAGGCGCCTCACACCTCTTCCCTGCCCCCTGGGTAAGGGGGAGGTGGAAGCCCAAAGCACGCCAAAGCACACTGAAAGCCTGCGAAGGGCAACAAAGGTGAGGGGCAGGGCAAGCTCCATATAAGCGGCATGCGTCCTGCTGGAAAGGACTTGCAGCTTTCAGCAGAAGGACGCCTGCTGCTGAGGAAAAGGAATATGTTTCCCACCCACCCTCCCTGCATGAGGTACAGATACGGCAAGTCCTGGTCGTTGACGTCGCGGGAAGGCAAGGCAGTGTTTTGGCGACCAGTGATAAGTGACAGACTCCGAATGAGCCATTCTAAAGCTGCAAGGGTCTTCGCTCTTTCAGACCAGTGCCTCTTGGGAGCCTAAGCGGTTGGGGTGATTGGTGGTAGCAATGAGGGCTCAGCTTCCCCCCAACAAAGAGCGCTCTCTCAGCCTAGGAACACCTGCAGGGGCAGACAGGTCTCAGACACAAAGGGCTGGGGGAATTGTGCCTATTATGGACTTTGGGAAAAAGGGGGAAGCAGGTTTTGGATACGGAGCAGTCGCCGCACCTTTGTAGCTATTTTCACTATTGTTTGCTTTGTTTATTATGTGTGAAAATAAATCTGCTGCCTTTTTTATGCCAAAAAGAAAACATGTCTCATTCTGCAGCTTACTGAGGGAAAAAAGAAAGGGGCCACAAGAATGAGCAAGGGTGATGTAAGTTGGCGTAACTAATGGACAAATGCCCAGGTTATTCTTTGGCGGGCAAGACAAAAAGGGATGTTTTTGTTTTCATTTTACAGGAGCTGCCTATTAATTGCAATAGGCAGCAAACTATTGTTTTTTCGAAAAAAAATTTTTTTATTAGTTTATTCAAACAAACAATACAAACCAAATTTGCAGTGCACAAAATAACATTTCAATTATACATCGCTTAATTATGTTCACTGCTTCCCTTATCGCCTAGCCTATTTCTTCTTGCTTTCTATTCCTGCATCTTGTGGTAGGGTATCTTCTTCTGTTGACTCTGCTGGGTCTTGCACTGACCCAAACAACTCTGCTACTAATAATTTCCAGGCCATCAGGGTCTCCATCTCCTCCTCCCCCCCCAGCACTGCTCGCTTCTTGCCACACCATGGTTTCTGCCTCCGCCCATTTCTGCAAATCCTTCCACCATACCTCTAATCTGGGTTTGTGACATGTCTTCCAACCCATCGCGATTCTCCTCTTTGCAAGCACATATGCCAGGTCCTTTAGTTTGCTCACATGCTTGAGTTTCCGTGGTCTAGGGAACCCCCCCAACAAGCAGGCCCACACTGTATCAACCACCATCTTAACCCCTCTTTCTGCTAGTTTATGTGCCACTTTGCCCCAAAAGCACTCGATAACCGGGCATGACCAAAACATATGCACCATACCCACATTCTCTTCATCACATTTAGGACATGCTTGCCATCCTGCATTCTTAAACCTAGATATCCTCTGGGGTGTCATATATGCCCTATGCGTAACATATAGTTGCATCTGCTGTAGTCTTGCATTCCTCGACACCTTCTTATGATATCCTTGGGCTCACTCCCACATCCCATCATCCATCGGGTCTCCCACTTCCGCTTCCCAGTCTTGTCTCAATCGTATTACCTCCTTTCCTACTTTAGACATCATCATCCTGTATATTCTAGATATCGCGTGTCCCCCCTCTGCTATGTCATATATTATATCTGTGGCAGCATCAGGTTCTTCTTGCAGTACCATTTCAGGCCATGTTCCCTTAATTTTCCGCACCATCCTGTGGTACGTGATATACTGGCCTGTATTCAACCCGGTTTCCTCCCCCAACACCTCAAAGTCCATGATAGTCCCCTCTCTCCAAATATCTCCTATTGTTGCTATCCCAACCGGTTCCCAGCGGTTTCTAATTATCATCCTTAATTGCTTTTCCCCACCCGTCAGCGCAACTAACGGTACCTGCGGGGAACACGGGAATGGGTTCTCCATCATCTGGCATGGCCTGCGCCACATCTTCCACCCAAGTACCATCATCTTTGGACGCCCCTCCATTTCCACCTTGGGCAGCCACATAATCTCTTGCAAATAAAATGGGGCACAATCTCACAATCTTGTCCGAACAACCTAGACTCAGAGGTCACCTCCTCTGAGAGCCATTTAGCAACATATTGCAGTTGGCTTGCTATATAATAGACTTCATAGTTAAGCAGTTTTATACCCCTTTTCTTGTGGAAATTCTGTAGCTTCCAGGGGGCCACTCTGTTCTCCGTACCATGGCACAGGAAATCCCTGCACATACTGTCCAATCTAATGAAGAACTTCTTTGGTATCAAGTGCGGTATGTTCCCAAAATAGTGCAGGAGCATAGGTAGGACCACCATCTTCAACATTGCCCCACGTCCCATCATTGCTAAGGGTAGCTTCACCCAGAATCTCATGCATCTTTCGATTTTTTTAATTGCTACCTCTGTGTTGCACTTATGCTCCTCTTCCACCGTGTGGTATATATCTATCCCCAGATAGCGAAACGTGCTAACCTCCCAAGGTATCTGTAACACTGGTAGCTGTTTCAATGGGATCCCTTTGTATCCACCCAATGGGAACATACTAGATTTCTGAGGGTTCACCGCTATACCAGACAGCCCCCCATATCTTTCCATAACCTCCAATATATATTGGAGGTTTTCTTCCGGGTGTCGCAGGTACAACAACATGTCATCCACGTATAGGGAGACCAAATGTCGCTCTCCTCCCACGGCAATGCCTATTGTATCATATTGTTGCCTCAAGTATATCGCTAGGGGTTCCAGGGCCAATATATAGAGCATGGGAGACCAAGGACATCCTTGTCTGGTATCCCTGCGGAGTTGCCATTTCTGATATCACTGTTCCTGTTTTAACTCTAGCCAGCGGTTCACTATATAACATTTTCACCCACTGTAAATATCCAGGCACCATCCCATAGCTAGCCAATGCCGCCAGGAGCCATGGCCGTTTAACCGAGTCGAAGGCCTTTATTGCGTCCAGTGACACAATTGCCAAATCACCTTTGTTCTCGTTTCCATACTCAATCACTCGATGGAGTCCTCTATGATTATTAGATATGTTCCTATTCGGGACATAGCCTGTTTGGTCAGGATGTATTAATTTGCCAATAACCCTCCTCAGTCTGTTTGCCAAAACGGCCGTTAGTATTTTGCTATCTTGATTTAACATTGACAGGGGTCTATATGAACCACAGCTATGCCCCGGCTTGTCAGGTTTGGGAAGCGGTATTATAATTGCTTCTCTAAGTGACTCTGGCAGTTTGCCTAGCTCATATGCCTCATTCAGCATTTCTAACAGTGGGGGGAGCACCTCTCCTTTAAATACTTTATAGAATTCACTTGGGAGTCCATCAGCCCCCGGAGTCTTACTGGTGGCCAGCTGTCTCACCACCTCTTCAAGCCCTTCTAAGGTAATTGGGGCATCCAGCTCCTCCTTTTCTTCAGCACTGATCTGCGGCAATCCTATATCCTCCAGTGTTTCTAATATCATCGTACTATTACTCTCCCCATCATCTCCATACAATAGCCTGTAATAGTCTGCAAATTCGTGGTTAACTTCCTCTTGGGTATCAACTGTACTACCATCCTCCCTTGTTATTGTTCTAATCATGGGTCTGGGGGTTTCACTTTTATATAGTCATGCCAAGATCCTTCCTGGTTTATCCCCTCCCGCATGTTGTCTCTGTACATATTTTTTGTAATTAAGATTGCACAGTCTATCCCAGTGCCCAGCACATTTCTGTTGCAGACCAAGTATCAGTTCAGTGTTTTCCTTGGTATTCTTTCCTTCTCTCAATGCCCTTTCGAATTCTCCCTCTGTTTCCCGTAGGTCGGCCAGGATCCCTCCTTGTAATCCTTTAGATTTTGCTATAGCTGCCCCTCTCATCACAACTTTGAAGGCTTCCCACAATGTGCCTGCCGAGTCCACACTGCCAGTATTCCTCTCAAAGTAGTTAACAATCTCCTCCCTCATATCCTTCCTAAAAACGGGGTCTCTCAGCGCCTCTGCTCTGAGGCGCCATGTCGGAATCCTCGCTCTTGGGGGTCGATATTGCTATCCGAGGATGAAGGGCGAATGGTCCGAAAGGACTCTTGCTTTGTATTCTGCTTGTGTGATGTCAGTCAGCACGTCTGGTGTGACAAAGACATAGTCCAACCTTGTATGTTACTGCTGCGGGGCAGAGTAGGCAGAAAACTATTGTTCATATTGAGTGCAGATCTGCCCAGCAGATTTTTCCACTGTGTGTCAGCAAACATTCCCCATCGGAATTTGAATGGTAGTTTTTAAACCTCTCCTTTCACTTCCTCCTATACCTCGGCACAATACGTTTGAATCTTTCTGGAAAAATTCGTACGTGCCAATTTGTTTGCTTATTGATTGATGCAGGCCAATGTTGCAAGCATGCTAAAATGTACTTATTAATAGAAAATCCAAATTAATAATAGCTGCAGGGTCACTGTTGCTGCCTATATATTATTATTAGGCGTACAACTAGTGAGGACTATTAGGCACTAATATAACTCGTTGTGATGTTATTACACATTTATCTTTTCTACAATCATGCAGTTTTGCAATGGTATCAATCAATGGGAATCTGATCCAGCTGGCTAAGAACCATGTCTTCTTAACAACCATACACAAAACAGATGTTCACTATAATGCATTACCTACATTGAGCTCATAAAAAACGCCACTAAATCAGAGCAAAATGCCATGACCTCTTGCAAAAGCTTACCATGCTGCACAACGGGTTCTCCGATTGGCTCCCCAGCAATCAAGACAAAGTGACATTTCTCAGGATCCTAAATTGAAGACAGTGACAAAAAGAAACTTGATTAGAACGTAAATCTCTTGAGGTAAAACAATGACCCAAGAATATTGAAATACAATGTAAATATGGGACCTCCTCTCGTGGCACATCATTCTCTAACTGAGCTGAAACAGGACATCCTTGAAGGTGTTCAGATGCTCGGAATACCAAACATTACATGTCTAAGTAGGATGAAGTAATCGGCCTACACTTGCTGCCCTGGTTGTGGGACTCTGTCCTTGGGACAAGCAGCAGCCCAATTATAACAAAAGACTAGCAACTTGCGGTACCTGACCCCAAAAACAAGGTGTTTGCTTTAAAAAGCAGGCATAGTCGGCTGAAAAACGGGAGAAACAAAACATCCTAAAATCATTGCCCATGCTGAGGTAGAGAAATAAGTGGAAAAATAAACGGACTCACTGTCACGTTATGCAGTGGGTTTGACAGGGGTCAAGTCTTAAAAATTAAAGTGGGGGGACTCATCAACAAATGCAAGAAATTGCCAGACATTGCCAGAAATTAGCATTTCAAGGTGAAATATGCACATTTCATTAAATTGGCTTTGCATAACCACCCAAATTGCACAGGACGAATGGCATTTGCCTTTTCATAAAATCAACACACACAAAACCAAGCGAGGGTATTTTCTTCTGATAGTGTTTTTGAAAACGTTAAAAGGTGTGCATGTTTCAAACTCCAAGAACCAATACAATGTTTTCCGTGGGACTTGCAGCACCGGAAAGGGACATTTCACCTTTAGCTGTTTGTTACTTTTCATCAGGTTATATAGTGCAGTGGTGAAGTGTCCAGCCTACACACCTGATGACTGTGTTTGCATCCCCACGGTCGACTTTAATGCATAAATTCAAAGAGGACATTCAATGTTTCTCATTTTAGCTGGGGGGGGGGGGACTGAGTCCACCCTCTGAAAAAAGTGGGTGGACTCCGTCCCCTGCGTGTACCCTCGACTTCAGCCCTGATATGCCCAGCAAGTGGCCTCCTGGCGCTGACACATGGAAGAAAGCGCTTAACTACAAAGCGGGTTTGCAATGACGGCCACTGCGGCCAGGTGGCAAGGAGGGGCATACAATATTTCAGAAATCGCCAAGGGCCAAAAGAACAAAATTGAATAAAAGAAAGTGTAAAGGGATAGAGAGCAAAATAATGAACTGCAACAGGGAACATGCTTCTGTTTAAGTAACATGGAATATATAGAGCCCAACAAAAAACGCAGTCAGTGGGCTACGACGAGAGATGGGTGAAGGTTTCTTTTCTTTTACAAAACGGAGATTTTGCTAGAAATTGGCCCTTTCTCACTTTGCACAAATACCGATGTTGCCCAAAAACGATTCGACAAAAAAGTGACTGGAAAAAAATGTTAGTAGACTTACATTTTCTCTACAGAACTCTCGAGGAAAGGGCTCAAACATGTCAGCCGACTATCTTCTTCTCCCCACCAATTTAAGGGGGAAGAGGGGCTTACTAGCCCTGATTTTCTCAATCCAAAGTATTCACAGAACACGTGATCCCTTTCCGAAGAATACGTGTATTTATGTTTAAGTCGGTTTAGTCAAACAATAGACATATTGGTACACAAGTAAAACAGAATTAGCAGCCCCGACATTTGGAGAATTCTCTATTCAATTGTGCATAACAAAAAACAGGGGGCTGTTAGCCAGATGAAAAGTGTGGATTTATTTGTTTAAATGAGCACACATGCAGTGACAGTCTTGCAATTGTTACCACTAAAGGACGAACACTTATTTAGTTTGGAAGTTTTCTGGCCAATGCGGGTCCTCCCATTGGTCAGTTGCTACACAAATAAAACATATACATTTATATGGAAAACATATTTGCCACGGTGTGCGCGTGTGGATAAATTGCATCTTAAATTTTGCACAAATAAATTATTTCTAAGCACTTGAAATATGTGCCGAAAAGAAATACAACTCCATCTTTCATGTACTTGCCAAAGTTACGTGTCACTTACCTTAATCCTTCCTTTCCTATAGGCCATGTGCGGAAATGTACTCAGAATCGCAACAGATATTGCATGTTGGCTCAAATTAATGATGTTTTATAACAAGGCAACCACAAGTCTGTCGTGTGTCATCTAAACTGCTGTCAATATTTACTTTTGCTTATGAGATTGGTGAGTTTCCTTATGCACGACTCATGCTAAATGGGTTTGGAGTCACTTGTTTGTGGCAATTCAAAATGGCATCTGCTTTGGTGCCCATTTCTGCTTCTGCACTGTCTCTGTTTATTTGTGTGTTCTATTAGCGGGTTATCTGGGTTTGCACTGTAATAAGAAGAGATCTGGCATTTGATATCGTGCACAATTAATGTTTTCTTCTCGATGCTTTCAAATTAGTCCTATTTTAGATTTAGGATTTCTCCACTTTGAAGGCATCAAAAAGCAGACAGAGAAAACAAAGTCAAGATTGGTCTCAAGCTTGTATTAACTCAAAATGCAAGATGGAGTAAGGCCTAACTTGCCCTATGCTAAGGTGGGATTTCCCTACATAAAGAAAACTAAGGATAGTCTGTGCCAGGAAGTCCAAAGCACATGTCTGTGTCCAAAACCTATACTTGCCCGCACGTCACACTGTATACAATGTGTAGGGATGTCAGCATCAAAAGAAGTAGTGTTCAAAGTAAAGTTCAGAGTCTCTTCCAGCTCTTGGCTTGCAATCAGCTTCTCCTGCCCCAAGTTCAAAATAGTTCACAATGCACAGGGGTTCCCTTCCTTGACTTCAAAATCACATAAGAGTGGGTTGCAGTTCATACACAAGCTTCTTTGTAGGTGCTTTCAGTGGTTTTTCCATACAGGGGTGGACTCGGTCTAGACGCACTTGTCGGACCACACGGTCCACCCATTATAGGTCACGAAATTGATACCCATCCTTGCTGCTTTCCATCACCAATGGGCCACTGCTTCAACGTGACAGTGATGCTTGATTTATTCACCTATGTCACACTTTCCAGACACTGTACCATGGCTTGGTTGGCCACCATGCACTTATTACACTTCCTTGTATTGCCTTGGCCCTTGTCAATGCATGTTTTCTCCTAATATACAGTTCCTTGAATTCTCTTGGCTGTGGCCAATGCTTGTTTTCTCATATAATACAGTTCTTTGTATCAGGCAGATTTGTAACCTTTCTTTCACTCAGATCAATATTAAAAAGTGCTCAAACTTGCTTTCAGTCCTATCCGTATTCAAAAGTGCTTATATTTGCTTTTACTCAATTCGGTATTCATAGATATGCTTGCCTCTGTTCAAATCAACGTTCATTGCTTGCTTTGCATATTCACCTGTTAGCTCAGTGCTTCCCTTCTTGGTACACTCACCGGTTGGAGCTTACGGCTTTCCCGCAAAGTCCTCTGCTGCCACAAGTTCTCTTCTCCCCATGCAGTACCCTGCTTGCTCTCCCGGTGGCTCTCCGTGGCGTCGCTCACGTAGCGATGCTCCTCCTGCAGCTATGGACTCGCACAACCGCTTCACTCGGTCACACCGGTCTCCCTCTTGTGGTCTGCTACCGGCCTCCAGCATCCTTCGGCTTTGCTTCGCGCTGCATAAACTCTGCATCTTCCAATGGGTTTTGAGCGCTCCGCTTACCACACCGCTGTTCCGCAGAGGTCTGCTTGCACCCAGCAGCCATGCTTCAACAGCTGCCTCCATTTCGGCGATGATTCTGGCTTTTAAAGTTCTCGCCACCATGATTGGTCCAAAAAGGACTTGACCGCTCACTGTTGAAACAGTAGTCCTGCCTTACTCTTGTTGTCCACCTCCTCGTCCCAGTACACAACAGAGGTCTGTATATGTATGCATCAGAAAAATTAGGATGTGTTTTTCTAGTTGGCCTCTTCCTCGTCCCAGGTGTTCTTGGGGAAGGTTTTAAAGGAAGAACTGGCAAAGGCCTGGCAATAACCTATAAAAGGCTTGTGGGATAGAGGGTTCATTATGAAAAAGAAATGGGGGATCTCATGTCTAACCTAAGGACGTCCTCGCCCCACTCCCCAAGTATCCTCCACCTAGGGGATCATCCCTCGCATATCCACGGCCAGGTTCGGGATCCAAGAGCGATGGCCTTTCCTTGGACACCCGAGAGGAGGATACAGGGGGAAAAGAAGTGAGGATGTCCTCAGGTTCCTCACACCACTGACCTCTCAGAAATTGATGTAGTACTCTTGAAGGTTTCCACCTTCCAAAATGCAAACTCAAATTGCAGGTCCTGCCAATTCAATCTGATCCTAATTCGATCCTGTTCAACTATTCGATTCTCCATTCATAAGGATTTTAGTTGGCAAAACGCACCTTTTCCAATCCCCATTTATAACCATCCCATATTTTGACAGCAAGTGAATATCAAATCTCCATCGGAAAAAGGTCTATTCTGGAACCAATCTGGCATTCACTTAATCTTGGGGGTTCTTTCAAGTCTCTAACTGCCTCTCAGTCTTGAGTGCTTGGGAATGTCTCCCCTCTCTCTCTCTCTCTCTCTCTCTCTCTCTCTCTCTCTCTCTCTGTCTCTCTCTCTCTCTCTCTCTCTCTCTCTGTCTCTCTCTCTCAGAGAGAGATGGGGAGATGGGGGGGTTCCTGTCTTTCGATTTCAGCTTTTATCCCCTCCTCAACCAGTATAGTGGCACTGTTATGACCTCTCCTTCGTCATAGGGTTCACTCATCAAGGACACTCAGGATACTCAGGCCGGGTACTCTTAGTGGTTACTTTATTAGCTTCTTAGTTACAGGATCAGATGTCATCAAGTCATTGAGATATCAAGAGGATAAGGGATAAGAGCCCACTTGCTCCCACCACCCAGGCTCACATATTGTAACTGCCTGGGTTAGAACCAATTCAACTCCAAACATTCTAACCTCACACTCCACACTCACAGCCTACATTCTGATGATGACATCAATCCTGGCACAGCACACATGCAAGCACAAAAGCCAACCCTAACAGGCACTCAGTGAGTGGTATGACAAATCAAGACGGGGCTATAAGAAGGGGGCAAGTCCAAAGTGTGTTTGGTATGGACTAAAGGAGGCTTTAGGTGGCTTAAGCAAGAGATCCCTGCCCCAAACTGTACATCAGGAGAACCTTCAAAAAATGTACTTTGGGCCACTGCGTTGCCCAAGGTGTTCTTGTCTGCATCCAGGCTGCATACTGCAAATAAAGCTCCCTCTGCCTCAGTTTCTTAAATACATTACTGCCTGCTGCCCACCCTTTTTTGTTCTGGTGTGCAGAGGCCAATATACACGTCTATTGATAATCTGTAGTTATTAGCTCCCATTGCTTTTTTAGGGTGTTGCAAATGGAAAAAGCTCCAGGGTGGGGCTGATAACATACACACATTCCCTGGGAAGGGTCATCGCCCAAACTAAAGGCTGTGTCATTTAAAACATGCGTTTGCCTGCCAAAGACAGACCTCTTCAAAAAAAGTTGTTAACTTATAGCTGACATGTTTCCCCTGCTTTTAGCTCTTTGGTGTGAGGCATGAAATATGCTTGAAGATTTATGAAGTACAATGTGAAGCTCAGCATATGCAATAGCAGCTATAAAACCATGGAGAAATCATCCATTGAAGTTTATTTTTGGACACACCCCTTTTATAATCTATGCACCACACAGCTGCCTCAGCCAGTCTAGGGAGGTGAGGCGGGATAGGTAAGGGAGCCCCCCAAACTGCATTTTGAAATGGGACCCATTATCTTCAGCCTAATCCTGAAGTCACATACGAGAAGGGGGACAACTAGCACAAACAGTGTCTTGTGGCTGCTTTGCATAAAGTCAAAGTGCATTTTTAGGACATAAGAACGACTACACATTTTTAAATTTGACACAGGGTCGATTCATGGAAATAATGTGCGCCGAAAATTCCCGCACAGAGGTGCCAAAACGTGCGAATCGCAGTGCAAGCCTGAAAAAAACGTGCGCCAAAATGTGCGCTAACAAAAAGCACCCATATACAGCCATGATGAATGGGCCATACAGTGGCCCTCTAGGACAAATGAAGTGCAAAGGGGTACCGACAAACACGGACACCCGCTGTGTGAAAAATAGCGTGTGCGTGTGTTCCACACGCGATTGGCCTGGGTACGTGTACTTTGGTGTGCGCGGGATGTTCCACACGCGATGAGCTGGGTACGTGTACTACGGGGTGCGCGGGAAGTTCCACACGCGATTAGCCTGGGTACGTGTGTTTCGGGGTGCGCGGGAAGTTCCACACGCGATTGGCCTGGGTACGTGTACTTCGGGGTGCGCGGGAAGTTCCGCACGCGATGAGCCTGGGTACGTGTACTATGGGCTGCGCGGGACGTTCCACACGCGATTAGCCTGGGTACGTGTGTTTCGGGGTGCGCGGGAAGTTCCACATGTGATTGGCCTGGGTACGTCTACTCCAGGGTGCACGGGAAGTTCCACACGCGATTGGCCAGGGTACGTGTACTTCGGGGTGCGCGGGAAGTTCCACACGTGATTGTCCTGGATACGTGTACTTCGGGATGCGCGTGAAGTTCCACACACGATTGTCCTGGGTACGTGTACTTCGGGTGCGCAGGAAGTTCCACACGCGATTGGCCTGGGTATGTGTATTCCGAGGTGCGCGGGAAGATTCACACGCAATTTCAGCAGGGTACGTGTATTTCGGTGGTGCCGGGGAATGCTACACGTGATTTGGCCATGTGGGTCCTCCCAGGTGTTCCCTTTACACCCTCCACAGCCCCTGCAGGCAGCCCACACCACTGGGGACTACCCTGCACCCCTGCTCATGTCCCACAGGCAACCCATCCACCATGGCCATGCCCACCAGCCAACCCACATGTCACCTTGCACTACTGATCACCAACACATGTCTCCCAGCACCCCCACCCCCAGCAGTGCAGGGGCACCCTCCACCAGGCCCCCAAACATGTCTACCACCACCCCCACCCCCCAGCAGTGCAGGGGCAGCCTCCACCAGGCCCCCACTCATGTCTCCCACCACCACCACCCCCCAGCCACCAGGGGCAGCCTCCACCAGGCCCCCACTCATGTCTCCCATCACCCCACCCCCCCAGCCACCAGGGGCAGCCTCCACCAGGCCCCCACTCATGTCTCCCATCACCCTCACCCCCCAGCCACCAGGGGCAGCCTCCACCAGGCCCCCACTCATGTCTCCCATCACCCCCAAACCCCAGCCACCAGGGGCAGCCTCCACCAGGCCCCCACTCATGTCTCCCATCACCCCCACCCCCCAGCAGTGCAGGGGCAGCCTCCACCAGGCCACCACTCATGTCTACCATTACCCCCACCCCCCTGCCACCAGGGGCAGCCTCCACCAGGCCCCCACTCATGTCTCCCACCACACCCACCCCCCAGCCACCAGGGGCACCCTCCACCAGGACCCCACACATGTCCCCCTGCACCCCCACCCCCCAGCAGTGCAGGGGCAGCCTCCACCAGGCCCCCACTCATGTCTCCCACCACCCCACCCCCCAGCAGTGCAGGGGCAGCCTCCACCAGGCCCCCACTCATGTCTACCATTACCCCCACCCCCCAGGGGCAGCCTCCACCAGGTCCCCACTCATGTCTCCCATCACCCCCACCACACAGCCACCAGGGGCACCCTCCACCAGGCCCCCACTCATGTCTCCCATCACCGCCACCCCACAGCCACCAGGGGCACCCTCCACCAGGCCCCCACTCATGTCTACCACCACCCCCACCCCCAGCAGTGCAGGGGCAGCCTCCACCAGGCCCACACTCATGTCTACCATTACCCCCAGCCACCAGGGGCAGCCTCCACCAGGCCCCCACTATTGTCTCCCATCACCTCCACCCCCAGCCACCAGGGGCAGCCTCCACCAGGCCCCCACTCATGTCTCCCATCACCCCCACCCCCCAGCCACCAGGGGCAGCCTCCACCAGGCCCCCACTCATGTCTCCCACCACCCCCACCCCCAGCAGTGCAGGGGCAGCCTCCACCAGGCCCCCACTCATGTCTACCATTACCCCCACCCCCCCAGCCACCAGGGGCAGCCTCCACCAGGCCCCCACTCATGTCTCCCATCACCCCCCCAGCCACCAGGGGCAGCCTCCACCAGGCCCCCACTCATGTCTCCCACCAGCCCCACCCCCCAGCAGTGCAGGGGCAGCCTCCACCAGGCCACCACTCATGTCTACCATTACCGCCACCCCCCAGCCACCAGGCGCACCCTCCACCAGGCCCCCACTCATGTCTCCCACCACCCCCACCCCCCAGCCACCAGGGGCAGCCTACACCAGGCCCCCACTCTTGTCTCCCACCACCCCCACCCCCAGCAGTGCAGGGGCAGCCTCCACCAGGCCACCACTCATGTCTCCCATCACCCCCACCCCCCAGCCACCAGGGGCAGCCTCCACCAGGCCCCCACTCATGTCTCCCATCTCCCCCACCCCCCAGCAGTGCAGGGGCACCCTCCACCAGGCCCCCACTCATGTCTCCCACCACCCCCACCCCACAGACACCAGGGGCACCCTCCACCAGGCCCCCACTCATGTCTCCCATCACCCCCACCCCCCAGCCACCAGGGGCAGCCTCCACCAGGCCCCCACTCATGTCTCCCATCAACCCCACCACACAGCCACCAGGGGCACCCTCCACCAGGCCCCCACCCATGTCTACCACCACCCCCACCCCCCAGCAGTGCAGGGGCAGCCTCCACCAGGCCCCCACTCATGTCCCCCTGCACCCTCACCCCCCAGCAGTGCTGGGGCAGCCTCCACCAGGCGCCCACACATGTCCCCCTGCATCCCCACCCCCAGCAGTGCAGGGGCAGCCTCCACCAGGCCCCCACTCATGTCCCTCACCACCCCCACCCCCCAGCCACCAGGGGCAGCCTCCACCAGGCCCCCACTCATGTCTCCCATCACCCCCCCAGCCACCAGGGGCAGCCTCCACCAGGCCCCCACTCATGTCTCCCACCAGCCCCACCCCCCAGCAGTGCAGGGGCAGCCTCCACCAGGCCACCACTCAGGTCTACCATTACCGCCACCCCCCAGCCACCAGGCGCACCCTCCACCAGGCCCCTACTCATGTCTCCCACCACCCCCACCCCCCAGCCACCAGGGGCAGCCTCCACCAGGCCCCCACTCATGTCTCCCACCACCCCCACCCCCAGCAGTGCAGGGGCAGCCTCCACCAGGCCACCACTCATGTCTCCCATCACCCCCCACCCCCCAGCCACCAGGGGCAGCCTCCACCAGGCCCCCACTCATGTCTCCCATCTCCCCCACCCCCCAGCAGTGCAGGGGCACCCTCCACCAGGCCCCCGCTCATGTCTCCCACCACCCCCACCCCACAGACACCAGGGGCACCCTCCACCAGGCCCCCACTCATGTCTCCCATCACCCCCACCCCACAGCCACCAGGGGCACCCTCCACCAGGCCCCCACCCATGTCTACCACCACCCCCACCCCTCAGCAGTGCAGGGGCAGCCTCCACCAGGCCCCCACTCATGTCCCCCTGCACCCCCACCCCCCAGCAGTGCTGGGGCAGCCTCCACCAGGCGCCCACACATGTCCCCCTGCATCCCCACCCCCCAGCAGTGCAGGGGCAGCCTCCACCAGGCCCCCACTCATGTCCCCCACCACCCCCACCCCCCAGCCACCAGGGGCAGCCTCCACCAGGCCCCCACTCATGTCTCCCACCACTCCCACCCCACAGCAGTGCAGGGCCAGCCTCCACCAGGCCACCACTCATGTCTACCATTACCCCCACCCCCCAGCCACCAGGGGCACCCTCCACCAGGCCCCCACTCATGTCTCCCACCACCCCCACCCCACAGCCACCAGGGGCACCCTCCACCAGGTCCCCACTCATGTCTCCCATCACCCCCAACCCCCAGCAGTGCGATTTGCCTGGGTACGTGTATTTCTGGGGTGCGCGGGTAGTCTCCCATGCGATACCATCAGGGTACGTGTATTATGAGTCCGCGTGAACTTCCACATGCGATACCAGCAGGCTACGTGTTTTACGGGGTTCGCGCCCTCGATTTCCCTCGACTTCCACATGCGATACCAGCAGGCTACGTGTTTTACGGGGTTCGCGCCCTCGATTTCTACGGTGTGGCACAATTCCCCAAAGTGCTAGGTGCCATTGACTGCACCCATGTGGCACTACGTCCCCCCACGGCATCTGAGCACATCTATAGGAACCGCAAGCACTGGCATTCCATCAACGTGCAGGTAGTATGTAATGCCAAGGGAATCATCACCTCAGTATATGCCAACTATCCAGGGTCCACCCATGACAGCTTCATTTACCGAATGTCTACCCTAAGCCGGGACCTAGAAGCTAGGCAGCATGGCGATACATGGCTGCTTGGTGAGTATGAATGCCACTGCGCATGCATGCATGTCAGATGTAGAGTTATGTCACTACCCCACTAATGATACCCATCACCTCCTCACCAGGGGACAGTGCCTACCCTCTGAGCACCCACATGATGACGCCAATTCGGAACGCCATCACGCCACCAGAGGTAAGCTACAACACAGCCCATATTGCAACCCGGGGCATAGTGGAGCGCACATTCGGAGTGCTCAAATCACGCTTTCGCTCCCTTGACCGTGCTGGCGGGCAGCTGTTATATGCGCCCCCAGTAGTGTGCAGGATCATAATGGCAGCATGTGACCTGCACAATGTTGCAACACGCCGGGGCCTGGCTGTGGACATGGTGGTGCCCCCACATCCCCAACCACATGCACGCCCGCTGCGCATGGGAGGGGAGAGGGCATGGGGTGAGGAAGCCCGTACGCAGCTGGTGGCTAATTACTTCACATAGAAATCACACCCCTGTGGAGTACACACAGCCCTGGCACATACCATCTGATAAGCAATGATGACTCGACCTGAGAATTATGACGAACAAAGGGACAGTCAAGTGTCAGAACCATAGCAGCATGAGATTGTTCATGTGGAAGTGTCACAATGTGTACATCCCTTCCTTACACAAACACAACCAATGCAGTGTCATCAAAAGGCACACTTCCATGCTGCAGAAATGAATACCCACTTGCAAAATACTACATGAAAACAGTGCCATGTCACCCAACCCCTCCCCGGCACGGCCACACAAAACACCATGGCATGTCATGCAATGTGAGAGCAAACAAATTAATCCCCAGAACATGCCCCAAGTGTCACCAGCTACAGTGTCCCTAATGGAAACATGGCCACACAAGAAATGCTCACAGTAATGCAGGACCTACAACACACATTACCAAATACTTACCAAGAATACCAATCACCTACACAACCTCCAACCTACCTTAAACATGACATTACAGACTAAAAAATTTGCTAGCCTCACTAACTGATGATGCCAGCACTTCAAACACTTCCAAGTATACAGTGTTAGCGCCACGCAAGAGTGTAGGTGCACTGCTTACAACATGGACTCCAGTTCCAAGGTGGACCGCCTTGTGAAGACGTGAGAAATGGACCTGCAAATTAGGAGGATGAGATGGATGCAGAGGCACATATCAATACACCATGCAGTGTACAATACAACAACAATATGCACTATGAATGTATACACGGTATTGACTACAGACTGGCCACACAGCTCATGGGAGTCCAATGTCACCATGTACATCAATGTCACTTGGGCACACCCTTTGCAAGCCCATGGAAACGGAAAGCAGGAGGGGCATGTGTCACAAAAACCCAAGCATCTGAACCAAATTCATGACAAGCCTGCATGTGCCAAGCCACAAAGCAGCGTATGCCCACGGGAGCCACACAAGGCAACACACTGTCCCCAAAAATAAATAAATAAATAAAAAAACAAATGGCCATTAATGGGCCCGGGGGTGGGGGAGGCCACCCAGGAGGTCCGAGGACAGGGTGCACACCAAAACCCACCTGTGTGGATCTTGCGAAAAAAAACACCTCCATGGGCTCATGGCCTACAAGGCTACCCTATTGCGGGAGAATCACTGCTGTCGCTCTCCTCACCCTCTGCAGCTGCATCAGGAGGTGGTGGCACTATGGGAGGCAGCCCACGCAAAGCCCTAGTCTCTTCCTCCATGGCTGCAAGCATGCGGGTGTGGTAGGTCTCGTTCTGGAGGATAATTGTGTGGAGGTCCCCATGCAACAACTCACGGGATGCCCGGACCTCCGCCCTAGTTGCCTGCATCTCAGCTGAGAGCGTACGTGTGAGACGCTCCAGCTGCTGTTCTGTCCTTCTGTTTGTTGAAGCCTCAAGCTCAACAAGAGTCGTCCTGAGGTGAAGGAGTTCCACCCTCAGGGCTTCCCTGTGGCCCTGGGACTCTATGGAAATGGCTTCCTGCAGAGTCGCCAGTGCCGCCCGCCTGTCCCTGTCGGACGCCAACATGTCCTCCCTGTGTGACTGGCAGATGGAGTCTGTTGCCTGCTGTAGTCGCTCCATCAGCCTTTCGGGGGGGGACAATGGAAGTGGCCACCCTATCCATGGCCTGAGCCATCATCTCTGATGATGCTGCCTGTTGGGTTACCATACCGTATATGGATTGCTCCCATGCGGTATTGCCAGGTGGCGGACGGCCACCACGTTGGCGGGCACCACACCTGTCTGGGGCAAGGCGAACTGCGCCTTGCTGTGCCGGCACTGCCTGAGGCTGCAGGACTGCATTCCCCCTCTGATCTGCTGGCCCAGGAACAGGATCAGATGTCACAGAGTGTGACCCTGCATCCGTAACCACCAAAGGCGTACCTGCCAACACTGACATCCCCATTGAGGGTTCTAACCCTGGTGCAGGTGGGTCGGACAGAACAGAATCCCTCCCAGGAACACTCACCTCCGACGGCACATAGGTCTCATCATCCGAATCGACACCTGAATACAGCTCAGGGGAGGTGCAGCCAGAGACACCCCTTGAGAGCACGACCTGCAGCAGTTGTGGGTTCTCACCCACCACCACACCACCACACCACGTCCCTCACTGGTGGTCGGTCGGGTCTGAGACCCCTCCTGGGTCTGCACCATCTCCACAACTCCAGCAGTATCAAGTGCGTCATCCCCTGCAAAGACATAAAATAAAACAAATGGAAACAGGCATTAGCACTATGGCACACAATTAGGGCTGAGAGGCTACATTAACAGTACTTGATTGACACATGTCCCACATGACTAAAACCCTCCTATGCATGCACCGTCACTGCGTGTGAAGGGTAGGCAGATGGCACACATTGATAACACCAAGATGGAAGATGAACACATTTGCTGCATGCTGCCTAGCAGTGGCATCACACATTGGCCAGTGATTGGCAGGTCAAATACACATGCCATCACACAGATGGCATGTACCCTAGCCATGAAGTGAAGAGGGAGAGGAGGGCACCAATTGTTCATTCAGTCCAGTTTGCTCATGAAATTGATTTTTTCATTGAAATGGTTCAAATGTTTAACCTGGAGCTGCCAGTCCAAAATGGTCCTATAGCACAGGGACATGTCTAAACAAATCATGTCCAGGAAACAAAGCCAGTCCACTGTACCATAGCCATGTCAGACATGTGACAATAGGACTGAGAAATCCCGAGTAAAAGTGGTGGTATGCAAACAATCTGCCTGAATAAACAGAGGTAAATAAGCAACTATGTTGTGGCAAGATGACACTTTAAGGGCAACTGGCGTGGTGTTGGGCTGGATGTCTAATGTTGGCAGAAGGGATGCTGCTATACCCAAATGCTGGTGCGCAGAATGTATAGGATGAGGCACATGGGTGACCCAAACCACTCAGGCACACACACCCTCACGTGGCACCCAAACAGAAGCCCTCCCACACACACCATGCACAAGGATGACACACACATGCATGTGCACTCACCGGACAATGCCTCGTAATCTGCCAGTTCTCCCACGCCTTGGATCTGTTCCTCCGTGACTTAGGTCCCAGCAACCTGCTCATGTGGAGTGAGTTCTATGTCGTCTGCTGGAGACCCACCTCCAGTCACTAGAGTTGCGGCATGACTTGAGGCCAGCTTATTCTTTGCCCTGCGCTTCAGGTCATTGCAGCGCTTGTAGCATTCAGTAGCTGTGCGCCTCACGATTCCAAGGGCACTTATGATGTCCGCAATGGTCCACCAGTGTGCCTGACGTTGTGCAGGTGTGGTCTTGGATCCTGCAACAATCACCATTTCGCGGTCATGTGCGGACACATACTCTACAAGTGCATTCAGTTCGGCCTCATTGAAGCTGGGCTTCCTTGACGGCCGGACTGTGTCGCCGTGTCTGGGGCATCAGCCTCTACTGGACGAGCACTCTTCCTCTTCCGCTTGGAAGGTGGTGGGGATCCTGAGTGTCCTACGCCGCTCTGGACACTAGGGGCAGGAGCCCCGGTGGACTCTGTACTAGGAGTGTGGGATTGCACACTCAGCATGGGAGTTGGTGCAGGCATTAGCTCAAGTGTGATGGTGTCAGGGGGAATGTCAGCATGATGGACTTGGACCGACACTGTCCTGGCTGGGTGTGTGAGAGGTGGGGTGGATGGAGTCGCAGCTGCCCCTGCAGCCTCCCCAGCCTGCCTACGCGGGGCAGCAGATGACCTAGCTGCCCCTGATCCACGTGGCCTGATGACACCAATGTTCACCGGCGCACGTGGCCTAGATCTGCTGACCTGGAAGTCAGCCATGGAGTCACCCTGTGCCAGGTCTGGTTCCACAGTGGGCTGGTCCAACAAGGGCTGAGCATGGATGGTGTCAGCCACGTTAACCTCAACCAGGGGGGGGGCATGGGTGTCCCTGACTGCTCCTCCACACATGGGGGGTTAGGGGCACCCTGCAAGTCACGGCCACGTCCCCTACCGGATCCACCACGGCCACCACTTGGAGCTCGGCCACCTTTGCCACCCTTACGGCTTGTTCGCCTCCCAGCCATGGCACTGATGTTATTGTGCGTATGGGAGTCGATGTGAACTAATGTCGTGGGCAATTGGGGGTCAAAGGGGTTGGGTACTAGATGGTAATCGTACCCTAGTGCTCTAGCAAGGCTGTATGTCACCCCTGGGGAAAGATGACGGGTCACGCAACGCACAGGCACCCCAAAAAAGGGAAGTAAGGTGCACGCAACCCCTCCTAGACCACGTGTGTGGAAAAATAAACCTGCACTATGCTGTGGCACCCAGAAACACAAGAATGAACGTATGCATGTCACACGCAGCCTAGAATGACTTCTGAAGGTGTACGCGACACACGGGGCAAGCATAGATGTTAAATACATGCGCGACTCACCGTCTGCCAGGAACAAAAGCGTGAAAAATATGCGCGTGTGCGCGTTGGCAACACCCCCGCCAAAAGAAGAATTGTACGCTGTCTGAGGAGACAGGACAACAGTAGAAGGGAACGCTGTTTGAGGAAACAGGCCCAGGTAAAAGAGGAAAAGAGAAAAAGCTGTCAGAGGTAACAGGGAGTACGAACTGGAAATGCTGTGAAGTAAATCGCGTGTGAACCGACAAGAAGTACAGATTTCACCCACTCGCTCTCCATGAAAAGCACGTACAAGGAAATGGCGTTCTACATGTACCTTTTATACACACGCCACAGACGCGCATACGTGATGAGGCCATTTCCACCAATTACACGCTTTGACACTCGGACGTGTATCTTTTTTTTTTACACGCGCCATTCTCTACGGCCATGCGCATGACGTCACAGCTGCGCATGGGGGCCTTTGGGCCAATGAATCCTCGAATTACACGCAGACGTGCAGGACTTTTCACGTGCCAAATCACTCCGTATCAAGCTGGCCACGCGTAAGCACACGGAAGACCACGCTCCTGCCCAGAAAGCCGATTTACTGCCCCCCCATACCCCCAACCACGCTCCCAACTGCCATCTGCTGCTGCCTGACTGCCTGCTGCCCACGTGCCCTGCCATTTGCTGCCTGCACATCAGCCAGGGGTGCTGTTGCTGTGACCACCCCTGCTGGAACCTAAGACTCCCGACTGGGATTCCATCGCTCCACAGCCCAGCCCCAGGACCCAGTTGCCCAAACACTCCTGCCTCTGGGGTTGTCATGTCGGGCACTGCAACATCTGACACCACTGACAACCCCCGGCCAGAGAGGCAGAGGGGCACCAGCTTCATTGCCAGGGAAGTTGGTGTCCTGGTGGAGCAAGTCCTGGGGCAGTATGATGCCCTCTACGGAAGGGTGCGCGCCGACAAGGAAGGACGGACTCGGATCTGGACGGACATCGTGACTGCCATCAACGCGGAGGGGGTGGCAATCTGCGACTTCCAACATGTCAAGAAGCGCTGGGAGGACTTCAGGTCCAGGATTCTGAACAAGGCCCGGCGCCTCTTGAAGGCAGCAGATGATAAGGGGCGCCAGGGCCACTTGTCGGAAGATCAGATGAGAGTCCTGGAACGCATATCCCGAGCGCTCCACGTCCAGGTCCTTGAGAGGTAGACCCGTCTGGAGTCGAGCGGTAAGTGTACATGCATCATGATTGTAAGCTGTGCGTGTGGTGATGTGCCAGTAGTGTGCCGGTTGCACATCTGTTTGTATGGGGCCGAGTATGGGTGGGGGTGTACAGGACCGTGAGGCTAACACATGCGAGCGCTGTCGTGTGTGAGACATGGATGGTGCTTGTGTGTGTAGGCTTGCATGCCAAATGCAGTTGTGTGGGCACACATGTTTGTATGAATGTGTATGTAAGTAGGCATGTTCGTGATGTCACGCATGTATGTTGTTTTCAGCTGCATGTATCAGCACTGTGTACATGTGCATGTGTGTGTATTTGACAAGGGTGCAACAGTGATGCAACATGGATGCATGTGACAGCGGTATGTGGAAGCCTGATTGGCAGATGTGGCATGGATGCCCATCGGAACACTGCGACAGTTGGCTGAGGTGTACACATGCATGCAAGTGTGGTGGTGTGCGTGCATGTGTAGTGCACTCCCTGTGTTGCATGTGATGTCTGGCTCACCTTTGCCTGCTCATGCTGTTGTATGTGTATGGATGGTGCTGGCAGTTGCGATGTGGCTGTGGTATGGCTCATATGTGCATGTAGAAATGACATGTGTGTTGCCAATCGTGATGCCATGTCTGAGGTTTGCCAATGCCACTCATGTGCAACTGTCATGTGTGTATGTGTCCATTGTACAGTGCCCTGATGCCTGTGTTTTATTTCTCCCTGTCTGCAGCGTCAACTGATGAAGAGGGCGGAGAAGGTGCTGTGGACGCAAGGCCCGGCTCCCCTCCCAGGTTGTGATCTCGTCGGGGAGTGAGGAGTCCGGTGCCGCGTCCCAGGCCGCAGCTGCCGGGGGGAGGTCCAAGAGGCGGAGGTCGGAGTTGGACTCCTCGGCAGCAGAAGGGGCAGCTGGGATCTCACAGGGCCCAACGGGGGAAGATGGCACGGAGTCATCCAGGTTGGTGGGAGGTTTGGTGGAGGACGAGGCCATGCAAGCAACAGAGACGGGGTCTGGAGGTGGGGATTCCACTGGTGCTAGTGGTGCAGTGCAGGGCCAGGGACAGGAGGCAGCACAGGTCGCCGCTGAGGTGCCTGTGTGCAATCCTGTCCCTGATCCTGTCACTGCATCATCTTGCACCAGCAGGGATGCCTACGTCCAGACCCGTTTTCAGGCAGGGGATGAGCTCACGACAACTGGCCTTCCTCTGCCTGCAGACGTGGCTATCCGGGTCTGGGTTGAGCCTGTCCTGACTGGTGTGGCGTTGCATAAACGGGCCATGCGAGGTAACCTGCAGTTTTTTCATGAGGAGACTGCACGTCATCTCGAATGGCTCGTTGACCGCGTCGGCCTACTGGGACAGGTCACCCAGGCCGGATTCCTCCGTTTGATGGGGCTTGCTCAGACCCCCTCCTCAACTGAACCCCCTATCCGCCAGTCGTCCTCCGTGCCATCCTCCCACCCATCAGTCACCTGGGTGCCCTGTGGAGCTGCCTCTGACGGTGCGGCCAGGCAGGTGGAGGAGGCATCCCTGCCACAGTCGGGAGTCGGACGTCCAGCAGGGGTGGCCACATCAACGACTGCACCCCAGCCAGCGGAGGATGTGCAGGCAGCAGGAGGCAGTGCACAGGCAGAGGTGCGTAGCAGCAGCAGCAACGTGGTGGGAGCCATGATGGCTCAGGGCCTTCGACATCGGAGGGGCAGGCATTGGCCGGAGGGCAGGAGGACCCAGGATGGGAAGTGTCTTCCGTGTGGCAGCGGTTGGGCCACGCCATAGATGCGGAGCGGCAGCTGGCGGAAGAGGCACGGCCCACGATGGTCAGGGCGGAGAACTCCATGCTGAGTGCCTCGAGGCAATCCGCAGGGAGTTTGGGGCGAACATGTGGACGGCCCTGCGGACCCTCGGGGCCATGGAGGAGGAGCGCCTCCGGGACATTGAGCAGGAGTTCGATGATGCCCTGGCCCGGAACATCCCGAAGTGAGCCGTCGGACTAGCCGCTGCCCTTGTAAATAGTTCTGTAGTTAGTGTTAGGTTTCCTTTGGCTTACCATTTTTTTTGGACCTTTTGGACAATGGGCCACAATTTTGTATATATTCTTTTTTTTTAGGTAGTGTTATTAGATAAGTTTCATTTCTTCGGTTGGGATCATGGACCCTGGATTGTTTATCTGTATATAGTTGACTTTTGGATTTTTTTTTTTTTTAATGATTTCCCCATGGAGCAATGGTTTTCGATTTTAATTTTCCATTGGATTTACTTTTGTGGACTGTGACTTTGGACACCTTTCGTTTGCATTATGATTTGTGGTTTTGCATTATTTCACGTACCTGCTTGTTTTTTTTTAAATAATTTCCATTATTGTTTGTTTATTTTTGGTTCAATTTATGTTGCGTTTAATACATGTTTTTCTTCAAACCTCAATGTGTAGTATCATCTCATTGGTTTCATGCATATCATGACATGTGTTTTGACATTCACTGACACCCATTGGGTGTATGTGAGGGACATGTGTTCATTTCCAAACTTGCAATTGAGGTTATATCATGTTTTTGCCATTTCTAAGTGGGTGGATGCAATACTCAGGTGGGTGTTTGGCATTTGGAGGCTGACCATGAGGGCCAGGGATCTAGATTGTGTTGACATGTTGGCTGGGGGACATGAGTGGGGGCCTGGTGGAGGGTGCCCCTGGTGGCTGGGGGTTGGGGGTGATGGGAGACATGAGTGGGGGCCTGGTGGAGGCTGCCCCTGGTGGCTGGGGGGTGGGGGTGGTGGGAGACATGAGTGGGGACCTGGTGGAGGCTGCCCCTGCACTGCTGGGGGGTGGAGGTGATAGGGGACATGAGTGGGGGCCTGGTGGAGGCTGCCCCTGCACTGCTGGAGGGTGGGGGTGATGGGAGACATGGGTGGGGACCTGGTGGAGGCTGCCCCTGGTGGCTGGGGGGTGGGGGTGGTGGGAGACATGAGTGGGGGCCTGGTGAAGGCTGCCCCTGCACTGCTGGGGGGTGGGGGTGATGGGAGACATGGGTGGGGTCCTGGTGGAGGCTGCCCCTGGTGGCTGGGGGTGCAGGGGGACATGTGTTGGTGGGCAGTAGTGCAAGGTGACATGTGGGTTGGCTGGGGGGCATGGCCATGGTGGATGGGGTGCCTGCAGGACATGTGCAGGGTAGGCCCCTGTGGTGTGGGCCACCTGCAGGGGCCGTGGAGGGTGTAGAGGGAACACCTGGGAGGACCCACACGTGCAATTCACGTGTGGTGCTCCCCACGCACCCCTGTAATACATGTACCCTGATGGAATCGCGTGTGATACTTCCTGCGCACCCCTGAAATACACGTACCCTGCTGCTTTTGCGTGTGATACTTCCCGCGCACCCCTGGAATACACGTACCCTGATGGAATTGCGTGTGATACTTCCCGCGCACCCCTGAAATACATGTACCCTGCTGATTTTGCGTGTGATACTTCCCGCGCACCCCTGAAATACACGTACCCTGCTGCTTTTGCGTGTGATACTTCCTGTGTCCCCCTGGAATACACGTACCCTGCTGTTTTTGCGTGTGATACTTCCCGCGCACCCCTGGAATACACGTACCCTGATGGAATCGCGTGTGATACTTCCCGCGCACCCCTGAGATACACGTACCCTGCTGCTTTTGCGTGTGATGCTTCCCGCGCACCCCTGAAATACACGTACCCTGCTGCTTTTGCGTGTGATACTTCCCGCGCACCCCTGGAATACACTTCCCCTGCTGTTTTTGCGTGTGTTACTTCCCACGCACCCCTGATGTACACGTACACAGGACAATCGCGTGTGGAACTTCCCGCGAACCACTGAAATACACGTTCCCCGCTTGGCGTTTGCTGTTTGCCAGCCCTGTGAACTGGTCCAGGGTTAGCGCAGCCCTTTGCGATGATTTGGGGATTTTGAAGGCTTTTCCTTGCGCGAGGGCGTTCTTGGGGGCGTAACTGGCGCTGCTGCAGGGTCGCTGCGCCACGGCTGGTTTCGGAGGCTAAAATCCATGAATACGCTGTGCGATGAAAATAATTTTTTTGCACGCGGCTGGCGCAGTGTATCGCACGGGGACACTGTGCGCCAGCCGCGTGCGCCATTTTTGTGCGAATTTCTATGAATTACCCTGATATGTCTGATATTGATTCAAGCCTGCAACCCTGCTGAGCACATAAAGCACACTGGCCTTGCTGCTCATTTAATTTGGGATAACACCCCAATTATTAAATGTCTGTAAACCACGCTTCGTATAGCTCAGCCTTTGGCCATTAGATAATTGCTGTCCTGCCTCGAGTCAAGACAGCCTTTTGTTTACTTTTGTGTATTTCTTTCACAGCGTCTATAATGCTGGGCTTGGCATGAGTCTACAAAGCGCGTTCTGTAAAAATCCTGCTGGGTGCTTTCGGTAAGCCCTGGCCCATTTAAATCCCTACTGGGAGAACATGACCACTGATGCGTGCTATGTAGCTATGATCTGTGCCATTCATAAATATGAGAGGATCCCTTCAAGTATTTGGCAATTGGTACTTTATGGCAAAATTCGAAATCACTTTGCATAAGGAATAACTCTGGGTCACTGCTGGTTCTTTTTCTGATGAAAAATAAAATTCGATAGTTCACAATGTTGTATTATTTGCAAATTAATCTCTGCTTAAACTAAAGTGGTTGTTGGACCATACGACTGCGCCTGTGCAAGAGAGTTAGAATTGGAAATGGAGCTGCTGACTGCACAGTGAGTAGCGTAACCACAAGCTACAAAACCTAAGCAAACATGGGAACGAAATCACCCTTATGCAGGCGCTCCATACTCTGTAGACTCAATTATGGTTTAACACGTGTATTAATTAACCTCATAAACTAACACAGATCAAATCTATTGCATAACATTCGATACTTATTTAGTGAGAATGCTAGTAAGTGACTTCCTGACATCTGAACATCACATCCTTGGTCTAAGTAAGTCAAAGCAAAGCTGCCAATAATAACACAAGGAAAACTATTCAAGCAAATTGGCAGTGCAAGCTGCCAACAATAACAAAAAGAAAACTATCCAAGAAAACTGCCAACTACATGGCCACGAGTTTCGCCCTTCTGAGCTTTGTCAAGGCAAGCAACACATTAATGTATTTGAGAAGTCCCATTCATATATTTGAGAACTTATAATGAGAAAAGATAGATTTTGGGCAAGGTGGTCAATTTCTCGACGAAATGCCAGAGTTTCCTCTGCCTTGCAGCTGCACACGTTGCCTGTTGAGCTTGGGAAATTAATCTCTGTGCTATATTATGAATTCTAGGCTTAATACATCTATTTAAATAAACGTTTGTTAAGATGATCGGCACAAGTTAACACAATTGATTTAGGGGAATTTTAATGTTAAAGGTATTTATATAGCGCACCGTCACCAACGGAGTTGGTCTCCAGGCGCTCAGGTGGATCTGTGAACAAAAAGGTGGGGGATGGGTTAGTAGGTGAAGAGGGCGTAGGAAAGTGAGAGGTGGTGTACTGTTGGCAGCGTCAGTTCGGTTTTCACTGTGCGCTGAGCTTAGGTGTGCATATAGGATCGAAGCGAGTCCTCTTGTGCTGTTGCTGCGATCTATGATGTGATTGTTTTTTTGTTGCGTTGTGGTGAAGTCCGTGCGGTTTGCCGTGAGAGAGGTGGTTGTGTGGGTTTTTGTGTGAATTAAGTATGAAGAAATTTGAGGTTTGGTTAATGGGTTGTATGTCTCATAATCCTTGTAGTTTTGTTTATGTATCAGGTTGTCATACCGGGCAGGTATATTCTTTCTCTTAGTTTACTGACTGTCTAGTTTCTGGGGTGATACCAGGGCTGGTTTCTAGCAAAAGCATTATCCCTTAGTTCGATAGTGGTGTTATAATATCATTCACCAGCTCCTTTCTATCTATTTACTGTCGGTAGTCCATTGGGTAGGTATATTCTTCTCTTCCCTTTCCTGACTGTTTAGTTTCAGGGGCAGTGGTGAGGCTGGCCTCCAGCTAAGTTACTAAGCTTAGTACACCCAGGAGGGCAAGCATTATCCCTTCTTAGGTAGAGGTGTTATATTATAATTCCCCGCTCCTTCGTATCTATTTACTGTCGGTGGTCCATTGCTGCCCGTGTTTACCAAGTGGGCCAGGTGTTATTGCTGGGTCGTACCTTGCTCTCCTTTCCGACTGATCTGTGGGAGTTCTTTGGTATGATTCGATGTGGTTTGTCTTTTAATTGATAAATGGGTATGTTGCTGATCCGTATAGCCTTACTTTATAGGGTTGGTGACTTAGGTTATCAGGATAGGTTCTTCTCTCAGCCTAGTTCCACTGTCTATGTCCTTAGGGGCATTCTTTCTGTTTATGGGGTGAAGAGCCATGATTTGAGGAGTTTCCTGAATTGTAGGTGATCTTTTGTGATCTGTATGTTCTTTGGTAGTTCGTTCCAGGTTTTTGGGGCAAGGTGAGAAAAAGAGGATCCTCAAAGTTTTCTCTTGTATGTTTTGGGTTCCAAACGGATGTCGCTGCTGGATCTGAGTGGCTTTGTAGTGTGATGTACGTTTAGTTTTCTTCTGAGGAACTCTGCACCTTGGTTGTGGATTGCTCTGTGCGTTATGCACATTGATTTGAACTTGATCTGCTGTTTGATGGGTAGCAGTGTAGCGTTTCCAGCGCTGGTGTGATGTGTTCTCTTTGAGGTAGTTTAAGGAGCAGTCTTGCCGCTGCATTTTGTATGCATTGGAGTTTATTTAGGAGTCGTTCAGGCATGCCTAGACATAGGATGTTGGCGTAGTTTAATCTGAACGTGATGAGGGCAATGACGGTAGTTGTTTTGTTGGTGAATGAGAGGAATGGTAGGATCCTTTTAGCCGATCGCAGGAGAAAGAAGCATTTCTTGATTAGGGCGTTTATTTGTGGCTCTAGAGTGAGTTTGTTGTCCATTAGGACACCCAGGTTTTTTACAATCGATGATGGGACTGGGGTTTCACCAAGTTCAGTTGGCCATGGGATGTAGAGGTTGTCTTCTCCGTTTTTATTTTGATGATCATTATTTCTGTTTTGCCTGGGTTGAGTTTTAAATAGTTTAAGTTCATCCAGTTGTATATTTCACTAAGGCAGTTCTCTAGTGTTGAGTTGTCTTCTTGTGAGTCTTGTTGTTTGTAGATTATTTGTGTGTCGTCAGCGTAGTTGTAACCGGTGAGGCCATGTCTTTCTATGATTTTAATTAGCTATGAGAGGTAGATGTTGAATAGTAGAGACGAGAAGGGTGATCCTTGGAGGATTTCGCATGACGATTCTCGTGGGCTTGATTTGTAAGGTTTCATCCATATTGTTTCTGTTCTGTTTGTTAGGAAGGATCTGATCCAAAGTAAGGCATTGTCAGTGATTGCAAATTCTTCCAGTCTCATGATGAGGACGTCGTGGTTAACTGTGTCGAATGCCGCAGAGAGGTCTAAAAGTATCAGAGCGGTGCTGTGGTTTGAGTCTGTGCTTGCATTTAGATCATCCCAGATTGAAATAAGTGCTCTTTACGTTCCTCTCATCGGTCTGAAGCCGACTTGTGCCTGGTTTAATAGGCGGTGTTCTTCTATGAATTCTTGGGTTGTTCTATATATGTGTGTTTCCAGGAGTTTAGCTAGGTTGGGGATGTTTGAGATGGGTCTGTAGTTGGGGAGGTCCTCTACGTTTCCTGTTGTATCCTTGAGGAGGGGTTTGATGTATGCTGATTTGAAGTCTTGAGGCACTCCCCCTGTTGAGATTGATTGGTTGAGTATGTTCCTATAGTATTCCATTGGTGTTCCTTGTTAGAGGATTGATTTGTAGATGTCAGGGGGCAGGTACCCGCAGGGAGCCCGATTTGTTGCTTTGATTTACGAGTTTGATGAAAGTCTCTACTGATATGTGCGAGAAGTTTCAGAGAGTTTGTTCTGGTGTTCCTTGCATCGGTCAGTGTCTTCAGTGTTGTGGTTGCATGTTCTCTTTTGTATGGTCTGTTGTATGGTCATGATTTTATTTTTGAAGTGGTCTGCAAGGTCACTGCATAATTTCTTCGATGGTATTGGAGCGTTGTTGCAGCCAGGTGTTTTTTTATTTTATAAAGAAACTATCATCTGCTTTCTGAAACTACTTGTGTCCAAAGGACATCTCTGAAGTATCAGGCCCAAACACCCAATACTCATTGTAGGGTCATTTATGTGCATTGTGGCTTGAACTAACATGACCTTTAGACTATACGATCACTGAGTAAGGCACAAGAATGCTTTTGAATCAATTTGTATTTTATTACCCCAATAACACGTTATTTCTTTTTTGCACTATTGTCAATCAACTCGGTTGGTGTACATTAATTTACAATAACACCCTGTTGTGTCCCTAAGCCCACCACCCCAACTCCTATTTCAGTTTGTATTTTCAATGAACGCAGTTAAATCCCGTCTCTGCATTATTTGTTCGTTCATGGCCTTCAATGACATTTGACCATGTGCAGAGAAGTCATTGGGACTAGCTTCACGTTCTTGCAAAGGCCTGCTTTTGAACAGTTCCAAGTTGTGCCCTAGGCATAAAACGCTAATGAATCTACTGCACTCTCTGCTCTTTTTCACTCAGTGATTCACTCTAACGCTCTGACTCTTTCTATGTGGGTGAGCGCTGCATTGTGAGGTGTGCATTTCCCAGTGCCATCTCATCTGCTTTGACCGCAGCAGGCTGAAGAGTAAGAGACCTATATTAAGGGGCTGTGTGTGCTTTTTTGCAAAAGCTGTTATAAAAAAACAGGAAATCATTTACTTGTACTAACATTGTAAAATTGTTAAAAAAAAAATAAAAAAAGAAAAGTAGGGTACAATGTTAATTTCTAATGGTCACTTCCAGAATGTATTTAAACTATTGTGCCCAAATACTGGCTAAGACTACACCATTATCAGCAAATCAGACTGACCCTAAGATCGAGCCAAACAAGGCTATTAGCAACTTGTCCCATTTTTCCATGGTGCTAATCTTTTTTTAGGGAAATTGCGTTCACAACTTTCCAATTTACCTGAACAAAACAACTACCAACAAAGTTGGCTGCTATGGAAATAAGTCAAGTCCCTTCACTCTTTCAATGAGAGCCATATTGGGCGAGGGAGAGCTGTGTCGTGCCAGTGCGGTGGCTTGAAGCAGTTAAGTGGGTGCGAGTGACGGGGAGAACACTGGGGGGGCTTTCAGAGGAGGGTATATTGGAGGGGTGATGAATAAAATGACAGACAACTTTGAGAGAAGAAGAGATGGCAATGGAGAAATCGGTTGACAACTGGCAGTTTCTTCTGATCAGGACACAAAGTACATGAATGCAGCAGAAGGAAGAGTAGGAAGTTCTACAAGGTATAAGGACACACCTACTTCCTATGCCCAGAGTCAGACAGATCCTACACTGGAGCACTAGCAGAAGGAGCCCATGAGAAGATGCAGAACCTGCTGAGGGTGAGCTGAGATGTGGTGGACAGAAGCAATATGCCAATGATGTACTCCCCAAGCAAAGGACTATAAGAAACAAACTAGAAAAGACTCGGACCAAAGCAAACATGGAACCTACAGTGGACCTGCACATCCCCAACACAGAGGGAAGAGAGGAGCAGGGAAAAGATGTCCAAGGAGGAGGAGATGGACTGCATCCCCAACCCGCCTGGAAAATGCAATAGGTGAGGACCTCTACCCAGGAAACTAAGGGAAAGGCAAGAAAAAGGTGATGGTCAGGTAGAAGAAAGAGCAGCAGCACAACCAGAGGCCAAAGACAGGAAAACCCCACTTCAGCCCCAATAATACCCACCATCGGAGAAACCGGGCCTTAGCAACTGAAATAGACAGCAAGATCAGTAAAAAGAAGACTCACCAAGAGTTAATTATCACTAGTCAATGGCTAGTGGTGAGTGCCAATTTTGCACCATGATTTGAGGTATAGGGTGAATGCCAAGAACTACTCCTGCAGTTGCCCTGATGGCTCCATGTGCTCTAGGATGGACTTTATCTTCATCTCCCTGTTGGTAAAGCTTGTTCAGAGCTTCATGGTTGCTGTCTACTTCAATGATCACAGGGCGATGATCTACAGAGGGAAACTTTCAGGAAATTCACAGAAGGCCTTGGTTCCTGGTTACAGTGTTGTACATTGTTGGATAGTGAGGAGACTACAGCAATAATACCTCAGAGAGGTATACACAGAGTGAAGGGGCACAAGGGAATGCTTTTTAATCTAGAAGGCACTGGTGATAGTGGGTGAAAACTCAGGTTGATAGCTTCTACGATGCAAGCAGAACTGCTGCACATGAAAAGAACAGAAAGTTTATGGAGCTGCAAAGCCAACTTCCACTGTTCAGACTAGCTCCGCAGCTGGGACGTGAAAGACACCTGGAGAAAACTAGGAAGGGGTAAGCAGACCAATTCCAGGCAGAAACTAGGAAAGTCATGCTCCATTCGAGGATCCTTTGCCTTAAGAAGAATACAAAATGCAACTCTGTCTTCTTTAAGAAGCTTCATCCCACTACCACGCCCCTTGTATAACTGTTATCCAGAGGGTAACCTCAAAGGTGGGAAAGAGAAGTTGTCACTGACTTTTATGGCAACACTTTGCTCATCAAGGGTGTCAGGGAGAGCCCAGGTTGAGACGTTTGCGGCTGGGATCTCAAAGGCATTGGACAAAGAAGAGACAGCAGGCCTGAATTTCACCTGTGAGCTGGGGAAGCCACAGTATGCAGGCAGGTCCGGCCAGCGCGATATGACCCCAGGCTGTGACAGGCTCCCAGTAAATCAATAGGTGGAACTCTGGGACTTGATCAGGCTGGATCTGCTTCAGCTGCGCAAGGAGATGGCTGGGACGGGTAACATGCCTTCATCCCTGGGAGTGGGCACAATCAAACTCTTGTAGAAACAGAATGAAGAGTGAGGGGAACTCAGGAATTGGAGATACACCACCCTCCTGAATGTGGTCTACAAGATCCGTGCAAAAGTAATGGCTAAGCATCTGAAAAGGGTGACCAGAAAGAAAGTCCACCCCGGCCAGTCATTCGGAATACCCAGTTATCAGATTGCAGACAGGCTCTCTTTGATCAGGGGCATGATCAAGTCCATCAAGGACCAGAGGGTCAATGTGGCTCTGCTCATTCTCTATTAGGAAAACACATTTGACCAAGTCTACTATACGTTCAAGGACTGGGTATCCGGGCTCAGTGAGTTCTGCGACAGGGTGAAAGTAAAGTATAGTGACATCTTTAGTAATGCTATGATTAACAGTTGGAAGACCATGTCCTTCTCAATTGAGTCCGGGGTCAGACAAGGCTGGCGACTCTCACCTCTTTAGTTTGTGTCACAGAGCTCCTGGTGGAACACATCAGACAGAACAGGAACAGAAGAGGGATAACAGTAGCAGAAAGTAACCGCAAAGGCAAAGGGGGGAAGTGCTACATCAAAATGGATGACGTCCCAGTCTTCTGCACAGATGGGCACTCCATGAGAGCCGGGTGAAGACCTGTGAGCACTTCGGCAAAGCATCAGGAGCCAACATCAACTACGCAAAGTAGGAAACCATGCTCTTTAGTGACTGTAATACACACACACACACATGTGCCACTGCCCTTCCCCACCAGGCCAGACCAAATGAAGATCCTCGGAATCTGGTTAAGATGTAACAAAGACGCAGAGAAGACATGGGACACATGATTAGCTAAGGCCAAGCAGAAGTTGGGACTCTGGAGCCTTCGGAAGTCGACCTTCAAGGGGAAGGCACTGGCACTGAGGAATTAAGTGCTACTGCTGCTGCAGTACATGGCTTTGGTCTGGCCCGTTCAGAAAAAGTCAGCAAAGATCAGCACCAAGTTGGTATTATTATTATTATTATTATTCAACTTCATCTGGAACTCGAAGATGGAAAGAGTGAAGAGGATAGTAATTTACAAGAAGCACACAGAGGAGGCAGACATCCCCACCATCCCAAGAGACGTCTACACCTGCAAATGCGTTAGGACCAGTCCGAAGAGCATGCACAAGAGCCACACAGGATTCCTGATAGCTAGCACCCTGCTGCCAGTCTGGAGAGGATTGGGTTGGGCAGACTGGAGCGGCAGGATCTCCTACAACTTAAGAGGGTCATGGCACTATGTAGAAGCAGCAGTATTTGTGGAGGAATTTCAGCTGCAGACCATTACCCCAGACGAGTGGACAACGGAAGTGATCTACAGAACCATCCGGGAGAAGTACGTCTTTGAGTGGATCAGTGCCCTGCCCTTAGCAACAGCAGAGCACATGTGGGGAAACATCCATCAGACAGATTGACAAATAAACAAAAAGACATCACCTGTATAGCTGTCAATTGACAACTGAAGGTGAGGGTCTTCATGCCTGCTAGAGGATTTAAACTATTCAAGAACTGCCAGAGAGAATGTAGACCAGACAATGCGGAGTACCACATCTTCTAGAGCTGCACCTTTGCCAGAGACCAGCCGAGGGATCTGTTTACAGAGCTACAGAGTCTGATTCCTACAACAAACCTAATTGCAGAGTCAGTGTTGCATGGCTTGTTCCCAGTGTACCATGCACATAAAGACATCCAGGGCTGCTGGAGAATCCTGAGCTTCCTTAAAGATATGCTTCTCTTTTCCAAAAACCGCCTTGTGGTGGGGAAGAAAGGCCTATCAATTGAATCCTGTCAAAGAATGATACACAGCCTCCCGAGAGGCTATAAAATCCTTGATGGTCCAGGGATGAAAGCAACAATGAGAAGTGAGTAAATGTATATTTTCTGACTAACCAGGTCTTTCCTTTAATAGTTTAAGGTAAAAATAAAAATTGTACACTTATTTTTGAGACTGATGAATAAAGTGGTTGATTCAAAAAGTGACGATTTACCATAGCTGAACTGGACGCTGAACCCAAACAATACAACAAGAAGAAAAAAAAATCAATCACTCTATTGGGGTGCAAGGGCCAGTTGGAGAGGATTTTTCCTTTGCCTGTACAGAATTTTAGCCTAGTCTCAAAATTAGGATAGCTGTGCACATGTTTAGTCCACAGATTTAGCCCCATCCCTAGACAAGGTATGTCCTGTTCTCCTGGGAAAGATGTCACAGCTTTCTAGCAGAGGAAAAAAGAGCATCCTGGGCAAGGCCCACCACCATACGCTGTGGGTGCAACCGGCAGGTAATACGCAATGCACCAATGGCTTTGCCCTGCTGCCAGTGAAAACTAGTAGAAATAATGTCATCAGACTGGGTTTGGCAGTTATAAGTGTTTCCTCATCTGCCACATTTTCAAACCAGATATTGCTTACATTTATTTAGCTAGAGGTCTGCCACCAGACAAATATGATTATGCAGTTTAAAGTATTTTGAACTTGGGGGCCAATACTTTTAAAGGCAGCTCATGGATGAATTCTGGCTCCAACAGGCTGTTTTAGGAAGGCACATGTTACTCTGTGGCTACCGTTTTATCAAATCGCATTGTACCTGCTGATGTGTCCATAGGCAGGGCTCAGCAAAGTACACATGCGTGAACTATGCTTTTCAGAATGGGGCAATTTAAAAGTGGGGCCTGTTTAGCAGAGACCACATTCTGAGAGGGGAAAACCAAAGTAAATCTGTTTTTAAAAAGCTCTGGATTGCACAGCCTTGCAGATGGTATTTCGTCAGACGATTTCACACTACACACATCAGCCAGCCACTCTCACGTTGCAGGTGAAAATCGGCCAGTGCTGTTCTCCACTCAATACATTTCCACCATCATGAACTCCACATATCTGCCCCACCATCTTGTCACACACAACCTTGCAACGTTTGACTCATTCTCACTCCCAGACCAGATCTCATCAGTAAAGAAAACAAGCATTATACTTACGCTGGTAGCTCACCCCTGGATAATGTGAACGAGTCCTTATAGAGGGCCAGAAGGCACTGGTGGCCAGGAGAAGGCATATAAGTGATGGAACCCCTGGAGGTGGCAAAAGGGGAATAGCCCTAGCCTACCCACTCCCAAGCACGCTTCAGAGACTTCCTCTCCTAATAGACCACCGAGACAGATGTTACATAGGTGGCAAGGTAAGACCCCCAGATTAGAACCCCAGTACTTGGGAAAAGATAGGGATCAGAAACATAGACCACTACAGACTGCTCACGATGTGGGAACATCTTAGACAGGTGAGTTGCGGGACAGGGGGCGGGGGAATCAGGGACAGCGTTTCAGTGAAGAGCAGACGCCTGCAAGTGCTGGAGAGCAATCCGTTTGCATGTGTTCAGATCCCAGGACACAATGACAATAGGAAACATTTGCCGGCAGAGCAGGGAGCCGAAGCACTGGGCCATGTGGCCGCCATGGCTGTTCTGCCTTACTCTGAGATTGTGTCCCGCATTTCTGATGTATCTGAGCTCCATAGGCAGACGACTTGAACCATTATGCAACACAGCCAATTTGTAGATACACTCACATGCGACTAGTGAAGAGAAAACGGAAAATAGATTAAATGGAGGTAAAACTAGGAAGGGCCAGTCAATCCAATTAAACGGAACAAAGTTATGAGAAAGGGCCCAGTCAATTTGCAAGATTATTGAGGCACTTGATCTTATTGAGCCAATACAAAAGGAGGAAAAAAGACACCATCAATGGCAGAGACAAGACCGCACCTATAGAGTTGATGTTTTAACAGAAAGAGAGAGAAACAAAACAGGTGATGACTGGAAGGGTTAGAATTAATCTTAACCTCTGGCACCGCTCTGGGCAACCCTCCAGACCATCGTTCTTTGCCTGCCAAGCCATTACAAAAGGAGAAAGACCATATGCAAATCAGGCGTGGGCCACCCCAAAAGGGACAGTCCAGCCCGAACTGCTTGGTGAAATGCCTTCTGCACGAGACTGCAAGCACCCCGAAACAGGTTTCAGCCTCGATGGGCCTTATCAGTGAGGAGTAGCTTGGGTCTCTTAACAGAGAGACCAACAGATGCTGGGGAAAAGTTTGTTGAGCCAGAAAGCCAAGCCAGTTAGCCCAACCCGTGAGAGTGATTAGATAGCATGGACAGCTTGGTGCAAGTAGGCTGCTGGTTTTAGACCAGAACCTGGCAATTATTAGAAGTCAGTAAGAAGGGTAACTAGCCTACTGCAGGCTATAGGCCATATGCTTGAGCAAGCCTTGAGACCACGTAAACTTGAAAAGGAGAATCACTAATCTACCAGGGATGACACCTGGCAGTAGGTGGAGAGCTGAAAAGCACAGCAGAAAGAGCCTGTGGTGAGCTCAAACCCAGTAAGGCATCCTTTGGATGGCTGGTGAGAAGAACCTCAGTATGAAGATCAGTCTGGTCGCTTAAGGCCAGGGGGAGTCATAAATTATGCCTGGTAGGCATGTAATGCATTTACATTTATGAAACCTAAGAGGGCGAACCAATATCAAAGGCAAATCACATCGGCAAAAGGAACCCTGATGAAGGTCAGGAAAGAAGCATGTTGGAGCGCTTGAACAACCCAGTGAGTGAACTGAAGGAAACTGTTGGAACCCTGGGCACCTATTATTGAGAATAGGAATCTGAACTTGGACTGAAACATTAGGACCTCTTATTATGGGACCGTGTACATGATTCTGTTAATCCCCCATCCTAACACTGTTAGGAAGAGATCCCCCCTAATGTGTTTGAGGTGCATTCCATCATAGCTCCCAAAATAATTATTCCAACCCTTCTCAAAAGGAAAATAAACATGTTGAACTTGTTTCCAGAGTCCACAGTTGTCTGTTGTATCCTCACAGCGACAACACACACACCCTTGGTACTTTAATGCAAAAAACCTTGAAACAAACTGCCATACAGAAAAGGCGTTCTTGCAATCAGTATCCATAAACACCTTAGCTTTTTCGTCATGACTCTCATCCTTCTATTTTCTTTTACAGGAAGTATCCTCAGGGTGCTTTAGAAGATCATTTCACATTGAATCAAATTACTAGCACTCTGGGATGTATGCGCCGTAGCCTTTTTTTTAACTGAAGGACTACAACCCTTTTCAGCTTGAATCAGAATTGAGCTGGAAAGGGGCTGTGGAGGAGATGCCAAAAAAGCTGTGGCCTACAAGTCCAACCACATATGGAGACTGCCAATGTCTGTGACTGAGCATCGGTACAGCAGTGAGGAAAAGCAAATTACCTGGTGTGGGATGCAGCTACTAGCACTGCCATCTGAAAAAAACAGATGTAGAAAATTAGCCATGAGGGAAAGACATCAGGGGAGACTGGGTAACAAAGAACTGAGCTACCCGCCCTAGAGTTTGGATACAGAAATGGTGGCCAGGGAATTAGGTGACACAGTGACTGTGATGAGAGGTCAGCAGATCAACCCAAGGAAGCTGAGGAGAAGAGGGGCCTGAAATACAGCAGAAGAACAGGAGGAACAGCTCCAGTATACAGAGGTGAGCTGAGACTAAAAAGTGGATGAGGAGAAAACTGCTCCACCACAGGAGGAGACTAGAATGAAGAGGGGGAAAATTAGGGAACGGAAAAGATATTTGGGAGAAACAGTTGCACTTTTAAATGTCCTGTTCTTACTCTCGTACGCATGTTACAATGAGAAAAAGCACGGAAGAGAACATAAGCAGGTTAAACTGTGGCAGTTATGGATGTCCTGTTTTTGAACTCATGGTTGGAAAATACACCTGGAGAAAGTACGAAAGGACAAACTACTCCAGTGAAAGTGTTTCAGGTTTCATTGCCCTGCACTCATGGGTCTTCTACTAAAGTAGAAAGCACGAAAGAGAAAATACCCAAGTGAGGCCAGAAATGCCAGGTTTGAAAAAAGTTGTTTGTGAGTAGGGGTGGGAAAAATAGGTGAACTTTGCCTTCTACTTCTCTTTACGGGCAGGGCCTATTTTTTTCTCCTGAATTTCAACTTTGAGAGAATTTAATTCACATGCCCAAAACCTTTGTGTTTTTTTTGACGGGTTTCCTAAAAATCTTAGCCCATGAGGAAGCTGAAATCTTCCCCAGTCTCCTAAATGGCCAATCATACAGGAAAAAACTGCCCCAAAAACTAAATTATGGCCAAGAAAACGCCCAAAATGGTAACTTTTGCTAGGTGGGTGAAATTGTCAAAGAAGGCCGTTTACTCCTCAGAATTTACCCACTTCTATGCAGAGAAAATCTTCGTCTTTTTGCCCATCCCTCGTTAATGGACCATAGCTGAAAACAGTTAGGAGATAGTGAGAATGCATAGCAACGCAAGCTGCACATTGCAGCGATATAAAACGTAAGACTTTGATACCATTAAGCACTGCGGTTGAAACAAAATACAGACACAATGAAAAACTACGAAATGTAGAAAAAAACAAGCTACCAAAACACTGAGCTTGGGTATACATGCTGAAATTAAACTAGAAACCAACTCCTATTACTGTGTATAACCATCAAAGCCAGGTTCTGAAGATCAAGACCTACAGAGCTTATTTTTGAACATGACAATATATTTTTAATGAGTACACGGCGAGGGGGGTGTGGTGGCCTCCCAGCGGGCATTACCACATGGTAATCCCACTGCCCTGAGCCTCCTCACGGCCGTCTGCCACCATCTCCCCTCGCTGGGGAATCAGATAAGTCTTCTCCTCCACCCGACCTCCCCCGAATTCCCTTCCCGCTCTCCCACCCACACCTACATCCTTTTTTTTCTCCATTTCGAGAGCGGACGCGCTGGGAATACTTCAGTCCCCAGCGCGTCCGCTCCTGATCTGCGACAGGCCGTCATGGAAAGGAAGAAGGGACTACTTGTAGTCCCTTCTCCCTTCCCATGGTGGCCATTTTATTTGTTTACTTGTTTTCCCATCTTTTTAATTGCTGCCAAGAAAAGGGAGAAAGGACTACACATAGTCTCTTCTTTCTTTCCATGATGGCCTGTCACAGATCAGGAGCGGACACGGTCTAACGGGCCGGGGTACTTATGGCAATAGGCCCCTCGACTGCAGGCCATTACCACCTATGGTAATGCCCCTGGGGCCTTCGTTGCAACTATGGGCCCCAGGGGCATTACCTTAGGCGGTTAAACCAGCCTCTATGTTAGCATCTATGGAAGGGAACATACTTCCAGGAATTATGAAAATTAGTTATTAAGATCACTGGTTCATGCCCGTTTCCTACTATCAAGTGCCAACCCAAAGAATAGATGTGAACATTTTAAACCTTTAAAAAAATAATCAATGTTGGATGTGGCAATGCCATTGCAGAAAGTTGGTTTAGCAAAAAGCAGCACCATGTAGGAGCCCATTTCCAGTTATTTTGCCCAGTTGAATGATAATACTAGCCAATTCTAGTACTTCTCGATAATGTTGCTTACTAAACGGAGCATTAAGAGCTGGTATGTTACAAAATGTGTCTTCTTCACACATTATATCATTCAAAATTGGACTGGTTCGAACTGTGCATTAAGGTCTCCAGCAACAATGATCTTAGTATGAATATTCAAATGGTTCAATGAGAATATAACATTTTAAAAGTCCTCTAATGGTCCGAGATCAATACTCCCATTGGTTGGTATCATGCACATATTACACAGCATAAACTGCAGTAACCTTTTATGCCTGCAACTTGACTATTTAAACCCTGACTGATGGATTGTACCAGAAATCAGCTGCTGTCTCAGAACTGACACCAGCTGGCTTGGGACCAACGTAAGTTGGACCTTTGTTCTACCAAGTGGCACATTCACCTTTTAACTAGGTGTGAAGGTAGGCTTCCAAAGTGTAGCTGTTAACATAACCGGCTATTGACACCTCTATAGAAAGGAGCAATTATGGTAAGGATTCGGAAAGGCAGCCAGAGTAATTTGTTCTTGAGGAGGCAGGAAAGGGGCAAAGCTAAGGCAGACAGGGAGCAGTAAGGATCACTTGTACGACATTGGATGTACCACCATGGTCTGAATCTGCACCCCAGCAACTCCACCAGAAGCAAATCATAATGGGAACTGATGCACAAGAGGGTGGAGGCTCCTGGAGGGAATACCCCCAATGTACATTATTGGGGAGCATGGAAAATGTCACACTCACTATTACAGATGGTCTCAGTAACACGCCAACTCGCAGAGATGGTTCAAGTTTTTTTATTTTCAACTCGACAATGGGCTTAATGGCTGCCCCTCACTCTCTAACCTAGGAAGGCGCAGTCCCAACTTAACCCAGGCATCCCGGATTGGTTCTAGAGATCGGTAACCCATACTATCTAAAAAAAAGACCTGTCTTCTGTCGATGGCCTAAAGGCTAGCACCTTTTCTAACTAAGCTTCCTCAGGAGAATCTACGGGTTCCTAAACAATGCCTTTGTCAGAGGAATAACTTAAGGTTCGCGCTTTTCAGTCACACAGGAGTTCACTCTCACTGTTTGTTCCGCTTCCTGATATTCCTCTACCTGAATCGTTCTACCACTCACCTTCTTCTCCTTTTACTCTGTTCCCCTACTCCACCCACTGTCTCCCCTCTCTCTCCCTCACACTGTCTGTATTGTTCCTCCGATGGTCCTCTCCCTTCTCCAGACCACTACTAAGCACCCCTCCCCACACCACTACTATTAAGCTCTGCTCTCCACACCACTACTACTAAGCTCCCCTCTCCACACCTCTACTACTCTCTATCCAAGCTGCAACTCTCCCCTCTCTGCAACACTACTACTGTCCTCTCCACACCACTGCTCTGCCCTCACACTACTCTCCCCTCACCACACTACTACTCTCCCACTCACCACACTATTACTCTCTCCTCTCCACACCACTACTACTCTCTCCCCAATCTACACCACTACTCTCTGCTCTACAGCACCCTCCCTTTTACAGTCACTCTCCTTTCACTTTCCCACTCACCTGCTCATTTACTCCCTACTATTGTTTATTTTTTATTTTGAATTGGCTGAAATAAAATCAACCTTACAAAAGGAAAAAAAAATATACGTATACACCTTACACAAATATATCTTTCTATTTTTAACAATAAAAGAGAGATAAGAGTAATTCATTAATACAAATTTCATTGTGCAGCACCAAAGACCATGGGCATTTCTCAATTATTAGTCAAAAAACACTTACATAAGAATGCACCAAAGCAGAGCTGCCACCAATCACAATACCCACTCCAAGGCCCCGAGCCAAAGATTTACAGATGGTCACGGTCACAGAGTAAAATTAATACCAAAAGAACACTTTTGGTAGTTAAGAAGGAATGACTGCATTAACAAATTGGGTCAGTGCAATTTGGATAGAGGTTTTCGCGTTGGATAGAAGATACGGCCAAGTTTCCTCACCAGAACGAGGCAACAAAAAAAAGTTACATTTCTTAAACATTTGTTCCCTCAGTAAACTCAGAACTGGGCATTCAACAACCAAATGACACATTGTTTCAATTTGGACAACATTCTTGCAATATCGACAGTATATTTCATTTTTAGGAATAATTCGTCTCCTTCCTAGGCTCTGTCTAGTGGCACACAGATTCAATCTAATGCGCATCATTTGAGATCTTATGTAACTAGATGGAGATTTCACTAGGTAAGGTTCCATAGAGCAAAGTTTTTTATGATGGCGCATCATAGTGTCACTGTCCACATATGCCAGGCATTGACTGCGGGTGTTTATCCAATCTGCCTGGTATAATTTCAGTTTAGCTTTATTTGGGTTCGAAAGTAATAGTTCTAAAGAAATATCAGCACTAGATAAGGCCTCTACTACATAGATATTCCATATTTTTGCAAGAGCAATACAAGGTGTAAGCAATTGATTATCAAGAATCCCCAACACATTAGGAACATTGGCACTTATAATACATTTCTGTTACAGCGCACAGAACTTCCACAGTACTTGACAATGCATTGACACAGTTCCCAATTCATGCCGAATCAAAGAAATTGGTGTGCACTTGGGAGGTTTTAAGACATTTTTCCAAAAGAGGGATTCATAATGCTCCCAAAATGCTCTATCCCTTGGCGCTCTTGTTTCAGTCCCATAGATGATAATAGGGACCACTTTTTGTTGATAAAACTCCACAGTGTGTTTTAACGTGAATTTTCCGTATCTATATAATAAGATGTTTGCTTGAGAGGTTAAAGAGCGCACTTTTGCGTCCAATAAAGCCAGATAGATATGTTCATTCTGCCACTTTGTAAAAGGAAGGCCCAGATATTTATATTGGGTGACCTGCACGACTTCCTGCTCTTGCAAAGTCCATTTGAATCTACCAGATTTCTTATTAGTACTTGCTGTACACAATACTATTTGTGTTTTTGCAAGGTTAATAGTGAGGTGATTCTCATGTACATAGACTTGAAGTTTGTCCAACAGGTTTTGCAACCGACACGGAGAGCAGGACAGTAGGACCAGGTCATCCGCGTACAGAAGCCAGGTAATTTTCTGAATGCCCAATTTAGGAGCATCAGAAATGGCCTCAGCAAGTTTTGTGCCTATGTCTAGCAAAAACAAATTAAAAATTGTTGATGCCAGAATACATCCCTGCTTTGGGCCGTGGTGAGTTGGAATAGAAGCAGACAGTCTACCATCTAACGACAATCTGACTTGCAGGGAGGTATCTGTGTGCAACAATTTAATAAGAGCAAGTATTGATTCAGGGCATCCGTAGTTCTCAAGTTTTTTGAAAAGAAGCAGACGATCAACAGAGTCGAATGAATTGCTAAAATCAACAAATGCTATGTACAGATTTTGTTTACATCCCGCATACTTATTCTTGAGTAGACTAAGGAGGAGCATATTGGGAGATGTTCCCATTAATGTGCTGAAAGATTTGGAACAATATCTCCGTCCATAGATCAATGTTGAGTTTAAAGGTTTTATTTGACAGCCCATCAGGGCCTGGGGTTCTAAATTGGCTAATTGAGGATATATGGTAACTTATATCTGATCTAAGTATCTTAAGATGGAATTTAGGAACCCCAATCGCCTCCTGAGCCAAAGAAGCCGGAGTTGGTAAGGCATACATTGACCTAAAATGCTCAATCCAAGCCAATTCGGAAACATTATGTCCTTGAATTAAAGTTTGGGGAGTATTTATAGCTTCATTAATTGTTGCCCAAATTTGTGCAGTGTTTTGGTTGCTCAATAATTTAAGCATACGTTCCCCATCCCTTTGCCAAAGAGTGGCACGATGTGCCCGCAGCCAATTTTTATAATTAGTCTTTACTTTTACCAATGCCACAGCTCTAAGATTGGCTGGCATCAAAGCAGTTTTGCGTCTTACTCCCTACTCCTTCCTACCCCTCCACTCAAGACACACTCATACCTTACCTTACCTTGCACACTGCCTATATAATCCTACCCCATGCTCCTCTGCACCATTGTTTTCCCGCTTGGTCTGTTTGTTCACTTCTGAATCCTCTTACCTCACGCAAACAACCCACAAATCCTGTATTCCAGGTATACTGCTCTCCTTCTTCCCATTGGCTATCCCAATGGCTGGTGTGACCTACATTTACCAAACACATAAACCTGAAACGGGGAATCAAATAGTGAACGTCCAATCCCACATTAGTAAAACTAGTACGAGATATCATACACATGTACGGACTCTCACTGGGTGCCAATCCCCAGGGGAGGGGACGGAGGCATACAAAAGAAATCTTGGAGGTGATGGGAGGAGCAAAGGAGGTGAAGGAGAGAGTGAAAGTCAGCAAGGAGGCAGTAACAGGAGGGGTAAAGAATGTGGTGGAGAAAGTAATACCACAGAAGGAGGTAGTGAAGAGAGGACCTGAGGAAGAGGTGCTAGTAAAGGGAAGAGTGAAGGAGTAGGTGATGAAGGGAGGAGCTAAGATGGTGGTGGTGGAGGAGCTAAGATAGGGGCATAGAGGAGAATGAGGAAGATGTTTGAAGAGAGGAGCTGAGGAAGAGGTGGCAAATAGCAGGTCTAAGAAGGATGTGATAAAGAATGAAGATGAGGAGAAGGTGGTAAAGAGGAGCTGAATAGGTGGTGCGAATGAGAGGAACTAAGGTAGCAAAGAGAGGAGCTGACGAGTAGGTAGCAAAGACAGGAGCTGACTAGGAGGTAGGAAAGACATGCGCTAAGGAGGTGTCAAAGAGCGGAACTGAGGAGGATGTGGTAAAGAGGAGCTGAGATCAAGAGGAGCTAGGGAGATAGGGCAGAGAGCAGTCGAGGAAAAGGTGGAGATCGAAGGAGCTGAGAATTAGATGGTTACAAGAGGAGCAGGGAAGAAAGTGGCAAGGTGGGGAGTGCGAGAGAATGAAGGAAAATGCGAAGGTACTGAGAACTCCAGGGAAAAGGTGAAAGAAGGTGGCGAGAGGATGAGGAACCCAGAAAAGACACAAAGAAGGTAACAGAAAAGTGAAAACAACCCCCACACCTAGGGAGCGTGTGAGTCAGGAATGAGGCGGTACGAGCATGTGGCAGGGCATCGAGGAGGCATACAGGAGTTTTCTAGGCCAGAGTAATAGAGGAGTCTTAGAAGAGGAAACCCTAGTTACAATCTGATGTCAGGGTGAAAAGGATGGTAAGAGTTTACTGGGCACTTCTAGATTCAGGACCATTGGGCTAGGGAAAGGCCAGGGCCCTGGCCAGCATCCTTTAGGGACCACGCCCTAAACTTCCCTCCCATGCAGACCTGATTACTCTGCCACAGATAACTAACGAAAATGTCTCTGCCTGCAAGACATTTGGAAGCATGGGGCCATCCTGACTAAAGGTCTTGGGAAATGTGTGCAGCATTGACAACAACTGAGCCGAAACCTGTGGAGCACAACTGCTTGCCATCCAAAGAGACAGTGGGTGACACTGTGGAGTGTCATGAATCAGTAATGATTCCTTGCAGAAACCTGGCATGGGACCCTTCTCATGTGGCCAGGGAAAGGCAGACGCTTCCTGATCCCAACCCCGGGGTTGGAGTACTGTGGGAGGATCACATGGGGGGAGGAAGAACAGGCCAGGAAGACTGGGAAGCCCCCTTTTCAACTTTCCCCGTAGTACCACACTTTTGATGGCTGTTTGCCAAACAGCAGAAGTTAAAAGAACTAACTTTGTTGTTGAAGACTACACGTCCCATAATCCCATAAGTAATGGGGTGAGGAAAAAGGCTGAAGAGGCATGCTGTAGCAGTAGTCAGGCAATTAAGCCTAACAGCCCACACCTAAAGGAACCAGGGAGGCATAAAAAGCCCCCTCAAGTGCAGGCAATTAGAAGGAGCTGGAACTATGACTGAAGTGCAAGCTGTAGTAGCAGAAGTAGAAACAAGACAACACAGTGCTGGCAAACCAAGCAGAAGTGGGAGAACCAGAGGAACGCTAGAACGCGGATGCAGCAGATTTCACAAGCTTGCTCTGAGACGTTCCTGTTCCCCCAAACCCCAGAGGCTGCGCAGCGAAAGGCATGCAGAAAGGTTGCCTTTCCCCATGTGATCCTGATTGCTGTGGTTGCTGTGCAGGGAATGTGTTGGAGACTGAGCTGTTGTCAAGCCGTGGGTCTCAGGAGCGAGAGGGACTCCTTAAAAGGGTGGCCAGACCGTAGACACAGTCAGCGACGAAGGGTGTGGGTCCCTGTGAAGCCAGAAGCCGTAGAAGTTGAGGCAAAAGTTGAAGTTGTGCAACCTGCAGAACAAGAATCACAGAAGCCGGTGAGTGAAGCCTGGCATTCTGATTCCTGGCACGAACACTGCCGGCAACATTATCCAGTTTGCTATTCACTCGCGTATAGTCAGAAGTGAGCTGAAGTTGTTTGTTGAAGCTTTAATAAGGGAACAATGGAAAAGTAGCACTCGTGTTTATCGGGTAATTCCCATTTACCCGCGTGAAGAGCAAATGCTATGAAAGACCATTTCTAAACCCATAAAAGACTGTTAAACTTATGAAGAAGTGCTTGGGTGTCTCTCATTATGAAGAGTAAACGTTACGAAGGCCATTGTTGAACATTTAACATTACGAAGACCATTGTTAAACATTGACAGGGTAATTCATAGAATTTCACAGAAAAGTGTCGCAAGCGGCTGGCGCAGAGTGTCCGCGTGCGATTGTCTGCGCCAGGCACGTGCGCTAAAACCGATTTCAGCGCACAGCGTATTCATGGATTTTAGGCTCCCAAACCAGCCGTGGCGCAGAGTATCGCAGCGACCCTGCAGCAGCGCCAGTAACGCCCCCAAGAACGCTCTCGCGCAAGGAAAAGCCATCCAAATCGCAAAATCATCGCAAAGGGCTGCGCTAACCCTGGACCAGTTTACAGGGCTGCCAAACAAGGAACGCAAAGCGGGTAACGTTCATATCAGGGGTACGGGGGAAGTTTTACACGCGATTAGCCAGGGTACGTGTATTACAGGGGTATGCGGGAAGTTTAACACGCGATTGGCCAGGGTACGTGCATTCCCGGGGTACGCGTGAAGTTTTACACGGGTACGCGGGAATCATCACACGCGATTTGGCTGGGTACGTGTATTACAGGGGTACACGGGAAGTTTTACACGCGATTTGTCTGGGTACGTGTATAACAGGGGTGTGCGGGAATTATCACACGCGAATTGGCCAGGTACGTGTATTACAGGGGTGTGCGGGAATTATCACACGCGATTTGGCTGGGTACGTGTATTACAGGGGTGCGCGGGAATGATCACACGCGATTTGGCCAGGTACGTGTATTACAGGGGTGCGCGGGAATTATCACACGCGATTTGGCTGGGTACGTGTATTACAGGGGTGCGTGGGAAGTTACACACGCGATTAGGCTGGGTGGGTCCTCACAGGTGTTCCCTGGACACCCTCCACGGCCCCTGCTGGCAGCCCACAAAACAGGGGACTACCCTGCACACCTGCTCATATCCCCCTGCACCCCCAACCCCCAGCAGTGCAGGGGCAGCCTCCACCAGGCCCCCACCCATGTCACCCACCACCCCCACCCCCCAGCATCCAGGGGCAGCCTCCACCAGGCCCCCACCCATGTCTACCACCACCCCCACCCCCCAGCATCCAGGGGCAGCCTCCACCAGGCCCCCACTCATGTCACCCACCACCCCCACCCCCAGCATCCAGGGGCAGCCTCCACCAGGCCCCCACCCATGTCTACCACCACCCCCACCCCCCAGCCACCAGGGGCAGCCTCCACCAGGCCCCCACCCATGTCTACCACCCCCCCACCCCCCAGCATCCAGGGGCAGCCTCCACCAGGCCCCCAGTCATGTCTCCCACCACCCCCACCCCCCAGCAGTGCAGGGGCAGCCTCCACCAGGCCCCCACTCATGTCCCCCTGCACCCCCATCCCCCAGCCACCAGGGGCAGCCTCCACCAGGCCCCCACCCATGTCACCCACCACCCCACTCCCCAGCATCCAGGGGCAGCCTCCACCAGGCCCCCACTCATGTCCCCCTGCACCCCCACCCCCCAGCCACCAGGGGCAGACTCCACCAGGCCCCCACCCATGTCACTCACCACCCCCACCCCCCAGCCACCAGGGGCAGCCTCCACCAGTCCCCCACCCATGTCTCCCACCACCCCCACCCCCCAGCAGTGCAGGGGCACCCTCCACCAGGCCCCAACCTATGTCTCCCACCACCCCCACCCCCCAGCAGCGCAGGGGCACCCTCCACCAGGCCCCCACCCATGTCTACCACCACCCCCACCCCCAGCCACCAGGGGCACCCTCCACCAGGCCCCCACCCATGTCTCCCACCACCCCCACCCCCCAGCATCCAGGGGCAGCCTCCACCAGGCCCCCACTCATGTCTCCCACCACCCCCACCCCCCAGCAGTGCAGGGGCACCCTCCACCAGGCCCCCACCCATGTCACCCACCACCCCCACCCCCCAGCATCCAGGGGCAGCCTCCACCAGGCCCCCACTCATGTCCCCCTGCACCTCCACCCCCCTGCCACCAGGGGCAGCCTCCACCAGGCCCCCACCCATGTCTCCCACCACCCCCACCCCCCAGCATCCAGGGGCACCCTCCACCAGGCCCCCACTCATGTCTACCACCACCCCCACCCCCCAGCAGCGCAGGGGCCCCCTCCACCAGGCCCCCACCCATGTCTACCACCACCCCCACCCCCCAGCCACCAGGGGCACCCTCCACCAGGCCCCCACCCATGTCTCCCACCACCCCCACCCCCCAGCATCCAGGGGCAGCCTCCACCAGGCCCCCACTCATGTCTCCCACCCCCCCCCACCCCCCAGCAGTGCAGGGGCACCCTCCACCAGGCCCCCACCCATGTCACCCACCACCCCCACCCCCCAGCATCCAGGGGCAGCCTCCACCAGGCCCCAACTCATGTCCCCCTTCACCCCCACCCCCCAGCAGTGCAGGGGCAGCCTCCACCAGGCCCCCACTCATGTCTCCCACCACCCCCACCCCCCAGCCACCAGGGGCAGCCTCCACCAGGCCCCCACCCATGTCTCCCACCACCCCCACCCCCCAGCAGTGCAGGGGCACCCTCCACCAGGCCCCAACCCATGTCTCCCACCACCCCCACCCCCCAGCAGTGCAGGGGCACCCTCCACCAGGCCCCCACCCATGTCTACCACCACCCCCACCCCCCAGCATCCAGGGGCAGCCTCCACCAGGCCCCCACTCATGTCCCCCTGCACCCCCACCCCCCAGCCACCAGGGGCAGCCTCCACCAGGCCCCCACCCATGTCACCCACCACCCCCACCCCCCAGCCACCAGGGGCAGCCTCCACCAGGCCCCCACCCATGTCTCCCACCACCCCCACCCCCCAGCAGTGCAGGGGCACCCTCCACCAGGCCCCAACCCATGTCTCCCACCACCCCCACCCCCCAGCAGTGCAGGGGCACCCTCCACCAGGCCCCCACCCATGTCTACCACCACCCCTACCCCCCAGCAGTGCAGGGGCACCCTCCACCAGGCCCCCACCCATGTCTACCACCACCCCCACCCCCCAGCCACCAGGGGCAGCCTCCACCAGGCCCCCACCCATGTCTCCCACCACCCCCACCCCCCAGCAGTGCAGGGGCACCCTCCACCAGGCCCCCACCCATGTCACCCACCACCCCACCCCCCAGCATCCAGGGGCAGCCTCCACCAGGCCCCCTTTCATGTCCCCCTGCACTCCCACCCCCCAGCCACCAGGGGCAGCCTCCACCAGGCCCCCACCCATGTCTCCCACCACCACCACCCCCCAGCATCCAGGGGCACCCTCCACCAGGCCCCCACTCATGCCCAACTCATGTCCCCCTGCACCCCCACCCCCCAGCAGTGCAGGGGCAGCCTCCACCAGGCCCCCACTCATGTCTCCCACCACCCCCACCCCCCAGCCACCAGGGGCAGCCTCCACCAGGCCCCCACCCATGTCTCCCATCACCCCCACCACCAGCAGTGCAGGGGCACCCTCCACCAGGCCCCAACCCATGTCTCCCACCACCCCCACCCCCCAGCAGTGCAGGGGCACCCTCCACCAGGCCCCCACCCATGTCTACCACCACCCCCAGCATCCAGGGGCAGCCTCCACCAGGCCCCCACTCATGTCCCCCTGCACCCCCACCCCCCAGCCACCAGGGGCAGCCTCCACCAGGCCCCCACCCATGTCACCCACCACCCCCACCCCCCAGCCACCAGGGGCAGCCTCCACCAGGCCCCCACCCATGTCGCCCACCACCCCACCCCCCAGCAGTGCAGGGGCACCCTCCACCAGGCCCCAACCCATGTCTCCCACCACCCCCACCCCCCAGCAGTGCAGGGGCACCCTCCACCAGGCCCCCACCCATGTCTACCACCACCCCCACCCCCCAGCAGTGCAGGGGCACCCTCCACCAGGCCCCCACCCATGTCTACCACCACCCCCACCCCCCAGCCACCAGGGGCAGCCTCCACCAGGCCCCCACCCATGTCTCCCACCACCCCCACCCCGCAGCATCCAGGGGCAGCCTCCACCAGGCCCCCACTCATGTCTCCCACCACCCCCACCCCCCAGCAGTGCAGGGGCACCCTCCACCAGGCCCCCACCCATGTCACCCACCACCCCCACCCCCCAGCATCCAGGGGCAGCCTCCACCAGGCCCCCACTCATGTCCCCCTGCACCCCCACCCCCCAGCCACCAGGGGCAGCCTCCACCAGGCCCCCACCCATGTCTCCCACCACCCCCACCCCCCAGCATCCAGGGGCACCCTCCACCAGGCCTCCACTCATGCCCAACTCATGTCCCCCTGCACCCCTACCCCCCAGCCACCAGGGGCAGCCTCCACCAGGCCCCCACCAACCTGGATGACTCCGTGCCATCTTCCCCCGTTGGGCCCTGTGGGGTCCCAGCTGCCCCTTCTGCTGCCGAGGAGTCCAACTCCGACCTCCGCCTCTTGGACCTCCCCTCGCCAGCTGCGGCCTGGGAGGTGGCACCAGACTCCTCACTCCCCGACGAGATCACAACTTGGGAGGGGATCCGGGCCTTGCATCTCCAGCTGGTGGTGCGACCCCTGCCGCTGTGCTCCACAGCACCTTCTCCGCCCTCCTCATCAGTTGACGCCGCAGACAGGGAGAAACAAAACACAGGCATCAGGGCACTGTAAAATGGACTCATACACACATGACAGTTATACATGAGTGGCATTGGTAAACCTCACACATGGCATCACAATCCCCAACACACATGTCATTTCAACTTGCACACATGAGCCACACCACAGCCATAATGCAACAGCCAGCACCATCCATTCACATACAACAGCATGGTCAGCCAAAGGTCATCCACACATCACATGCAACATAGGGAGTACACTACACATGCACACACAACACCAAACATGCATGCATGTGTACACCTCCGCCAACTGTCACAGTGTCTCGATTGACATCCATGTCACACCTGACAATCATACCTCCACATCCTGTGCCATGCAAGGCCACACACACAAGCACCATCCATGTGTCACACATGCGACCCCTCGCATGTGTCACCCTCACAGCCCTGTACACACCCCCTACTTGGCCACATAAAAATACATGTTCAACCTGCACACTCCTGGCACACCACCACATGCACAGCTTACAATCAGTATGCATGTACACTTACCGCTCGACTCCAGACGAGTCTGCTTCTCAAGGACCTGGATGTGGAGCGCTGGGGATATGCGTTCCAGGACACTCATCTGATCTTCCGACAAGTGGCCCCGCCCGCCCCTTAGCATCTGCTGCCATCATGAGGCGCCGGGCCTTGTTGAGGGTCCTGGACCTGAAGTCCTCCCAGCGCTTCCTGACACGTTCGTAGTCGCGGACTGCCACCTCCTCCGCGTTGATGGCAGTCACGATGTCCATCCAGATCCGAGTCCGTCCTTCCTTGTCGGCGCGCAACCTTCCGAAGAGGGCATCATACTGCCCCAGGACATGCTCCACCAGGACACCAACTTCCCTGGCACTGAAGCTGGTGCCCCTCTGCCTCCTTGGCCGGGGGTTGCCACTGGTGCCAGATGTTGTAGTGCCCGACATGGCAACCCCAGAGGCAAGAGTGGGTGGGCAACTGGGTCCTGGGGCTGGGCTGTGGGGCGACGGAAAAGCAGTCGGGAACCTTTGGTTGCAGCAGGGGTGGTCACAGCAACAGCACCCCTGGCTGATGTGCACGCAGCAAATGGCAGGGCACGTGGGCAGCAGGCAGTCAGGCAGCAGCAGATGGCAGGTGGGAGCGTGCTCAGGGCTCTGTGGGGCAGTAATTTGGCCTCCTGGGCAGGAGCGTGGTCTTTCGTGTGTGTACGCGTGGACAGCTTGATACGGAGTGATTTTGCACGTGAAAATCCCACACGTCTGCGTGTAAATCGATGAAAGGCCCTTAGCGCGTAAACGCGTCACCAGCGTATGCGCGTCAATGAAGTCACGTGCACGCGTAGGAATAAGTTGCGTGACACGTCCGAGTCTCAAAGCGTGTTATTGGTGGAAATAGCCCTACACCCAGAAGTTACAAAGCGTGTAATTGGTCAAAATGGACCTACACGCAGAAGTGTCAAAGCGTGTAATTGGTGGGAATGGGCCTAGCATGTACACGCCGCGTAAGTGACGCTGTACGTGTGGGCCTGCATATAAGGTACGTGTAGAACACCAATTCCTTGTACGTGCTTTTCGTGGAGAGCGAGTGGGTGAATTCTGTACTTCTTGTCGTTTCACACGCGATTTACTTCACAGCGTTTCCAGTTCGTACTCCCTGTTACCTTTGACAGCTTTTTCTCTTTTTTCTCTTGTACTGGTTTACCTGGGCCTGTTCCCTCAAACAGTGTTCCCGTCTACTGTTGTCCTGTCTCCTCAGACAGCGTACATATCTTCTTTTGGCGGGGGTGTTGCCAACCAAACGCGCTCATTTTTCACGCTCTTTTACCTGGCAGACGGTGAGTCACGCACGTATCTAACATCTGTGCTTGCCCCGTGTGTAGCCTACCCCTTCAGAGGTCATTCTAGGCTGCGTGTGACACGCATACGTTCATTCTTGTGTTACTGGATGCCACAGCGTAGTGCAGGTTTTTCTTTCTGCACACGTGGTCTAGGAGGGGTTGCGTGCACGTCATCTCCCTTTTTTGGGCCTCCTGTGCGTTGTGTGACCCGTCATCTTTCCCCAGGGGTTACATTCAGCCTTGCTAGAGCACTAGGGTACAATTATCATCTGGTACCCAACCCCTTTGACCCCCAATTGCCCAGGACAATAGTCTACAGCCACTCCCATACGCACATTTATATCAGTGCCATGGCTGGGAGGCGAGGATTCCGTAAGGGTGGCAAAGGTGGAAGAGCCACAAGTGGTGGCCGTGGTGGATCCGGTAGGGGACGTGGTCGTAACTTGCAGGGTGAGCCTGTCCCCCCATGTGCGGAGGACCAGTCAAGGGCACCCATAATCCCCCGCCCCTCCCGTTGAGGCTGATGTGGCTGACACCATCCATGCTCAGCCCTTGTTGGACCAGCCCATTGTGGCACCAGACCTGGCTGACTCCATGGCTGACTTCCAGGTCAGCAGGGCTACGACACGTGCGCTGGTGCACGTTGATGCCATCATGCCACGTGGATCTGGGGCAGCAAGGTCATCTGCTGCCCCAAGTAGGCAGGGCGGAGAGGCTGCAGGGGCAGCTGCGGCTCCATCCACCCCTGCTCTCACACACCCAGCTAGGACAGTGTCCGTCCTAGTCCATTCTGCTGACATTCCCCCTGACACCATTACACTTGAGCCAATGCCTGCACCAACTCCCATGCTGAGTGTGCAATCCCACACACCTGATACAGAGCCCACCAGGGCTCCTGCCCCTAGTGTCCAGAGCGGCGCAGGACACTCAGGATCACCACCACCTTCCAAGCGGAAGAGGAAGAGTGCTCGTCCGGCACAGGCTGATGCCCCAGACACGGCTACACAGTCCGGCCCGTTGAGGAAGCCCAGCTTCACGGATGACGAACTGAATGCACTTGTCGAGTATGTGTCCGGAAATGATAACGAGATGGTCATTGTTGCAGGATCCAAGACCACACCTGCACAACGCCAGGCACACTGGCAGACCGTTGCGGACATCGTAAGTTCCCTTGGAATCGTGAGGCGCACAGCCAATGATTGCTATAAGCGCTGGAATGACCTAAAGCGCAGGGCAAAGAAGAAGCTGGCCTCAAGTCATGCCGCAACTCTAGTGACTGGAGGTGGGTCTCCAGTATTAGACATGGAACTCACTCCATATGAGTCAGTCGCTGGGACCTACGTCACGGAGGAACAGATCCAAGGCGTGGGAGATCTGCCTGATTACGAGGCATTGTCCGGTGAGTGCACATGCATGTGTGTGTCATCTATGTGCATGGTGTGTGTGTGAGGGCATCTGTTTGTGTGCCAGGTGAGAGTGTGTGCGCCTGAGTCGTATGGGTCAGCCATGTGCTTCATGCAATACATCCTGCGCAGCTGCATATGGCCATTGCAGTATCCCTTCTGCCAACAGTAGACATCTAGCCCAACAGCACCCCAGTTGCCCTTGAAGTGTCACCTTGCCACAAAATTGTTGCTTATTCATCTATGTTCATTCAGACAGATTGTTTGCATTCCACCACGTATACTAGGCATTCCTCAGTCCTCTAGTCACATGTCTGGCATGGCTATGGTAAAGTGGAGTGACTTTGTTACCTGGATATCATATGTTCACACATGTCCCTGTGCAATTGGACCATATTGGACTGGCAGCTCCAGGTGAAAAATCAGACCTGTTTGATTTAGAAAAGCTATTGCATGCGGGAACTGGACTGAATGAATAAGTGCTGGCCTCCTCTCCATCTTCACTCAATAGCAATGGTACATGCCATCTGTGTGATGGCATGTGTGTGTCACCTGGCAATCACAGGCCAATGTGTGATGCCACTGCCAGGCAGCATGCAGAAAATGTGTTCTTCTTCCATCTTTGTGTCATCAGTGTGTGCCATTTGCCTGCCCTTCATACGCAGTGAGGGTGCATGCATGGGAGGGTCTTAGTCACGTGGGACATGTGTCAATCAAGTACTGGTTCTCTTGCTTCTCAGCCCTCATTGTGTGCCATGGTGCTAATGGCTGTTTCCATTTCTTTGTTATTATGTCTTTGCAGGGGAAGACGCACCTGATACTGCTGGGGTTGTGGAGATGGTGCAGAGCCAGGAGGGGTCCAAGGGCCGACCAACCACCAGTGAGGGACGTGGTGTGCTGGTGGGTGAGAACCCACAAGTGCTGCAGGTCGTGCTCTCAAGGGGTGTCTCTGCCTGCACCTCCCCCGAGCTGTACTCAGCTGTTGACTCGGATGATGAGACCTACGTGCCGTCACAGGTGAGTGTTCCAGGGAGGGATTCTGTTCTGTCCCACCCACCTGCACCAGGGTCAGAACCCTCAATGGGGATGTCAGTGTTGGCAGCTAGGCCTTTGGTGGTTACGGATGCAGGGTCACACTCCGCGACATCTGATCCTGTTCCTGGGCCAGCAGATCAGAGGGGGAATGCAGTCCTGCAGCCTCAGGCAGTGCCGGCACAGCAAGGCGCAGTCCGCCTTGCCCCAGACAGGTGTGGTGCCCGCCGACGTGGTGGCCGTACGCCACCTGGCAATACCGCATGGGAGCAATCCATTTACGGTATGGCTAACCAACAGGCAGCATCATCCGAGATGATGGCTCAGGCCATGGATAGGGTGGCCACTTCCATTGTCCCCCCTGAAAGGCTGATGGAGCGACTAGAGCAGGCAACCGACTCCATCTGCCAGTCACACAGGGAGGACATGTTGGCGTCCAACAGGGACAGGCGGGCGGCACTGGCGACTCTGCAGGAGGCCATCTCCATAGAGTCCCAGGGCCACAGGGAAGCCCTGAGGCAGGAGCTACATCAACTCAGGACGACTCTTGTTGAGCTTGAGGCTTCAACACACCAAAGGACAGAACAGCAGCTGGAGCGTCTCACCCGTACGCTCTCAGCTGAGATGCAAGCAATGAGGGCAGAGGTCCGGGCATCCCATGAGTTGTTGCATGGGGACCTCCGCACCCTCATCCTCCAGAACGAGACCTACCACACCCGCATGCTTGCAGCCATGGAGGAACAGAGTAGGGCCTTGCGTGGGCTGCCTCCCATAGTTCAACCACCTCTGGATGCAGCTGCACAGGGTGATAATAGCGACAGCAGTGATACTCCCACAATAGGGTAGCCGTGTGGGCCATGAGCCCATGGAGGTGTTTTTTTTTCCCAGGATCCACACAGGTGGGTTTTGGTGTGCACCTTGTCCTCGGACCTCCTGGGTGGCCTCCCCAACCCCCCGGGCCCTTTAATGGCAATTTTTTATTTTTTTTTATTTTTATTTTTATTTTTATTTTGATATTTTTCCCAATTTTTCTGGGACAATTTGTTGGCTTCCGTGGTTCCTGTGGGCATACGCTGCATTGTGGCTGGGCACATGCAGGCTTGTCATGTATTAGGTTCAGATGCCTGGGTTTGAGTCACACACACCCCTCCTGCTTCCTGTTTCCATGGGCTTGCAAAGGGTGTGCCCAAGTGACATTGAAGTACATGGTGACATTGGACTCTCACTACATGTGTGGGTAGTCTAGTCAATACTGTGTATACATTCCTAGTGCATATTGCTGTTGTGTTGTACACTGCATGTTGCATTGATGTGTAACTCATCATCTGTGTCTGCCTCCCAATTTGCAGGTCCCTTCCTCATGTCTACACAAGGCCCTCTAGTCTGGAGATGGGGTCCTTGTTGGCAGCAGTGCACCTACAACTCTACATGGCGCCAACACTGTACAGTTGGAAGTGGTGGGAGTGCAGGCATTTCCAGGTGGTGAGACTACTGATTTATTACATTAGTGAAGTCATGTTAATGGTAGTACCTGCTCAAGTTTGTTGTTGGTCCTGCATTACAGTGAGCATTTGAGGTGTAGCAAGTTTCAATTGGGGACACTGTACATGGCGACACTTGTCATGTTGTGGGGATTACTTTGTTTACCTGCACATAGCATGACATGGCACGGTGTGTTGTGTGGTGGTGCTGGGGATGGGTTGGGTGACATGGCACTGTCCTCTTGTTGCATTTAGCAAGTGGGTATTCATTTTAGCTGCTTGAATGTGTTTCTTCACAAAACTGCATTGGTGGTGTGTGTGGGTAGGGATGCACACATTGTAACACTTCCAGGTGAACAATCTCAGGCTGATATGCTTTTCACGGTTGAATCTCCAGACATTCAGGATCAGTGTCAGGTTGAGTCATCATTGACTGTCAGATGGAATGTGCCAGGCCAGTGTGCAGTCCACAGGGGTGTGATTACTATGTGAAGTAATTGGCCACTAGCTGTGTACGGGCTGCCTCCCCCCGTGCCCTTTCCCCTCCCATGCGCAGCGGCTGTGCATGTGGTTGGGGATGTGGGGCCACCACCATGTCCACGGCCAGGCCCCGGCGTGTTGCAACGTTGTGCAGGACACATGCTGCCACTATGATCCTGCACACTACTGGGGGAGCGTATAACAGCTGCCCGCCAGAACGGTCAAGGGAGCGAAAGCGTGACTTTAGCACTCCGAATGTGCGCTCCACTATGCCCCGGGTTGTAATGTGGGCTGTGTTATATCTTACCTCGGGTGGCGTGGTGGGGTTCCGAATTGGCGTCATCATGTGGGGGCTGAGAGGGTAGGCACTGTCCCCTGTGGAGGTGGTGATTGGTATCATTGGTGGGGTTGTGACCTTGCTCAGTATCCAACATGCATGCATGTGCAGTGGCATACATACTCACCGAGCAGCCATGTATCGCCATGCCGCCCAGCATCTAGGTCCCGGCATAGGGTGGACATTCGGTAAATGAAGCTGTCGTGGGTGGACCCGGGATAGTTGGCATATACTGAGGTGATGATTCCCTTGGCATTACATACTACCTGCACGTTGATGGAATGCCAGTGCTTGCGGTTCCTATAGATGTGCTCAGATGCCCTGGGGGGACGTAGAGCCACATGGGTGCAGTCGATGGCACCTAGCACTTTGGGGAATCGTGCCACACCGTAAAAATCCAGGGCGGCAGCATGCCTTTCTGCAGGTGTTCTGGGCAGGTATATGTGCCTGCGGACTGATGGGCGTGCAGTGATGATGTTCAAGACCTGGTGTAGGCAGCGTGACTGGGTGGCCTGTGACACCCCACCCACTATGGCACTTGTCCGCTGAAATGATCCAGTGGCTAAGAAGTGCAGTACATTGAGGACCTTCTCCAGGGGGCTGAGTGCTTGGGAGTACAGGGTGGGTGATGTGAGGTCATCCTCCCACTCACTCACCAGGTCCAGTATTATGTGTGGTGGAAACCTGTACCTTCCATACACCTGGTCATCAGGCATCCCGAAAAGGCTGGTTCTGGGTGTGAATATTCTGGCCCTGACTATCCTCCTCCTCCTCCTTTGGTAGCCCACTGCCACTGCTGCTAGGAACGGTATGTTCATCCTGGCGTATGAGCTTGTTATTGTAGAAGTGCGCAAATTCATGCTTTGCGCGTGTTCTAGGCGAGCGTGTGACCCGCGCACCCCTGGAATCCAGTTCCCAGTCCAATAGCGTGTGGAAATTTCCACGCACCATGGGATACAGGTGCGCTGACGTACTTGCGTGTGTAAGTGCCCGCGCACCCCTGAAATACACGTACATAGGCCAATCGCGTGTACGCGCACTTTTGTCCAATTACACGCGATGACACTCTGACGTGCAGTATTTACACGTGTGCTCCGTCATCACGTGCTGGGTGGGGAACACCCGTGCGGGTCACGTCACATACGCGCTTACGCGCTGAGGGACTCTGGACCAATAGAATCGCGTATGCGTGCTGACGCGCTTACGCGCTAAGGGCCTTTCCTCGGATTTCACGCTGACGTGCCGAATTTTCACGTGCCAAATCACTCCGTATCAAGCTGGCCACGCGAAAACACACGGAAGACCACGCTCCTGCCCAGAAGGCCGAGTTACTGCCCCCCAGTGCCCTGAGCAGCCTCCCACGTGCCATCTGCTGCTGCCTGCCTGCCTGCCTGCCTGCTGCCACCGTGCCCTGCCATTTGGTGCCTGCACATCACCCATCTGCAGGGGTCCAGTTGCTGTGCCCACCCCTGCTGGAACTGAAGACTCCCGACTGGGATTACATCGCTCCACAGCCCAGCCCCAGGACCCAGTTGCCCACCCACACCTGCCTCTGGGGTTGCTATGTCGGGCACTTCCACATCTGGCACCAGTGGCAACCCCAGGCCAGAGGGGCAGAGGGGCACCAGCTTCACTGCCACCGAAGTTGGTGTCCTGGTGGAGCACGTCCTGGGGCAGTATGATGCCCTCTTTGGATCGTCCCGCGCCAGCAAGGAAGGACGGGAGAGGATCTGGGCCGACTGTGTGGTTGCCATCAACGCGGAGGGGGTGGCAACCCGCAACGTCCAGAAGATCAAGAAGCGCTGGGAGGACTTGAGGTCCAGGACCCTTGTGAAGGCCCGGCGCCTCGTGGAGGGGGGCCGGGGCCGCATGAGTTCCATCCAGATGAGGGTCCTGGAACGCATACGCCCAGCGCTCCACGCCCAGATCCTTGAGAGGGAGACCCGTCTGGAGTTGAGCGGTAAGTGTCCAAGCATTACTGTGTGAGACAGGGCATGTTGCTGTGTGCTGGGTCTATGATACTTGCCTGTATGTGTGCCATAGGCCATGTATGCATGTATGTGTGCAGGGACATCATGGTAATGCATGTGCAACCAGTGATGTGTGACCCACATGGTTGTTGCATGTGTTCAAAAGCCGCATGGGGAGCCCTATGCAGATTTTGAACATGAGAGCATGCCAGTCTCTGTACCGGGACATGGGTGGGGGTGAGGGATGGGTGCTGATGCCAGGTACATATGTGGTAGCCATGTCTGTGTGCCTGACCTGCGTGTCTGTGACTTGTGCATGCCATGGATGCATGACACATGTGTGTGACAATGCACAGATTCAGTGAAGCAGCCAAATAACCCTTGTACCCGCTGTGTTTGGTGTGTTTGGGGCCAGATGGATGTGACTGAGGTGAAGTGTGTGCATGTGATAGGCATGAGCCATGATGCATGTGAGTTACATATCATTGAATGTTTCAAGAGTCCATTGGACATGCATGGAAATGTCCATGGCATGCAGCATGCCTGTTACTGTGTGTGTTTTGCCTGGACTGACCCATGTCTTGTGGAGGGACATGATGGAAGTGTACTTTGACAGTGGTGCTCATCTGCTATTGCTTCCTGTCTAGGGGACCATTGTACAGTACCCTGATGCTTGTGTTCTTTGTCTCCCTCTACGCAGCGGCTAGTGAAGAAGAGGGCGGAGACGGCGCTGTGGAGCAAGGCGGCGGGGATGCCCCCACGGCTGCAGCGGAAGGGGTGGGTGAGCCCCCACAGGGGCCTGCTACGGTGGGAGACGGTGAGGAGCCATCCAGGTTGGTGGTTTGCACAGAGGAGGAGGAGGCCGCCACTGGGGCACACATGGGGCCTGGTGGGGGCATCCCTGCTGGTGCAAGTGGTGCAGTCCAGGGCCAGGGGCAGGAGGCAGCACAGGTCACCGTGGAGGGGCCTGTGCATGTCGCTGTCCCTGACCTTGTGAGTGCACCACCATGCACCAGCAGGGATGCCCCGTCCCAGGCCCGTCCGCAGGTAGAGGGAATGTCCATGTCACCTGACTCCCCTCCACCTGCGGACGTGGGAACACCTGGCCGTGTGGAGAAGGTCCTGATTGGGGTCGCGATGCGCACGGCTGTGATTCGTGATGCCATGCGTGCTTCCCGGGAGGAGCACGCACGTCATCACGAAGTGCACCGTGCCGACGTGGCCCAATTGGGATAGGCCATGTTCGGGGGTTTCCTGCATGTGTTGGCCAATGTGGCGGCCCTCTCCTCCTCTGTGCAGGCCATACACCAGTCGTTCTCCTTGCCGTCTTCCAGCCCAGATGCCACCAGGGCCCCCTGTGGACCTGCCCCGACCAATGCAGCCAGCTCGGTTGGGATCCCATCCCTGCCACAGTTGGGAGTCGGAGGTCCAGCAGGGGTGGACAACACAGCAACTGGACCCCAGCAGATGGAAGATGTGACAGCATCATCGGGCAGGGCACGTGCACAACGGCGTCGGTGGTTTCCATCAGCCTGGATGCCGTCGTGCTGGCAGAGGCAGTGGCGTCGGAGGCAGCAGCGGGCTGGACGTGGGAGGCATCATGGCTCGGGGCCATCAAGATCAGAGGGGCAGGCATCGGCCGGAGGGCAGGGCAACCCTGGGATGGTGGTGTCTTCCGTGTGGGAGCAGTTGGTCCAGCGGATAGGTGCGGAGCGGCAGCGGGCGGAAGAGGAGCGGCTCGCCATGGTCAGGGCGGAGTTCTCCAGGCGTCGGGCGTTGAGGCGGGCTGAGTGCCTCGAGGAAGCTCGCAGGAAGTTTGAGCTGAACATGGGGTTGTCCCTACGAGACCTCGGGGCCAGGACAGAGTCCCGCCTCCAGGACATCGACATGGAGTTCGATGATGCCCTGGCCAGCAACATCACCAAGTGAGCCGCAGGACTTGCCCGCTGCCTTTGTATATAGTTATTTAGTTAGTTAGTGTTAGGTTTCCTTTATTTATTTTTATTATTTTGGACCGCTCGGACAATGGCCACTTTTTTGTATATATTTATTTCATTAGGTAGTAGTAGGTTTCCTTTATGGTGTTGGGCTCATGGACCCTGGTACATTCCTGTATATAGTTTGCTTTTTGAAGAAACATTTTTTTTTATTTGTGTTCACCATGAGGAAATGGTTTTTCATTCTTTTCATTCTACATGATATTGCTTTGGACAACATTTGTTTTTGTATTCCTTTGTTTTTTTGATTTTTACTTTTGTTCTCGGACATGGACCATTTATTTTGTTATCCACATAGTTGTATGTTTGATTTGTTTACTTATTTTTCTGCTTTAATACATTTTTTATTTTTACTTTCACTTGTGTTATTTTCTCATTGGTTTCATACATGTCATGATATGGGTTTTGACATTCACTTGCAGCCATTGTGTATGTGTGTGTGACGGACATGTGTTCTTTTACATACTTGCCATTGGGGTTGTATCATGTAATTGCATTCACTATGTGGGTGGATGCAATCCTTGCCTGGGTGTTTGTGCTGGGTATGCTGCCCATTACTGCCATGATTGTGTATCGTCAGGACCTGGGGGCAGGGGGACATGTGTGGGTGCCTGGTGGAGGCTGCCCCTGGTGGCTGGGGGGTGGGGGCGGTGGGAGACATGAGTGGGGTCCTGGTGGAGGCTGACCCTGCACTGCTGGGGGGTGGGGGTGGTGGGAGACATGGGTGGGGGCCTGGTGGAGGATGCCCCTGGTGGCTGGGGGGTGGGGGTGATAGGGGACATGGGTGGGGGCCTGGTGGAGGCTGCCCCTGGTGGCAGGGGAGTGGGGGTGATAGGGGACATGAGTGGGGGCCTGGTGGAGGCTGCCCCTGCACTGCTGGGGAGTGGGGGTGGTGGGTGACATGGGTGGGGGCCTGCTGGCAGGTGCCCCACAGTGCTGGGGGGTGGGGGTGGTGGGAGACATGGGTTGGACATGGGTGAGGGCCTGCTGGCAGGTGCCCCACAGTGCTGGGGGGTGGGGGTGGTGGGTGACATGGGTGGGGGCCTGGTGGAGGTGGCCCCTGGTGGCTGGGGGGTGGGGGTGATAGGGGACATGAGTGGGGTCCTGGTGGAGGCTGACCCTGCACTGCTGGGGGGTGGGGGTGGTGGGAGACATGGGTGGGGGCCTGGTGGAGGATGCCCCTGGTGGCTGGGGGGTGGGGGTGATAGGGGACATGGGTGGGGGCCTGGTGGAGGCTGCCCCTGGTGGCAGGGGAGTGGGGGTGATAGGGGACATGAGTGGGGGCCTGGTGGAGGCTGCCCCTGCACTGCTGGGGAGTGGGGGTGGTGGGTGACATGGGTGGGGGCCTGCTGGCAGGTGCCCCACAGTGCTGGGGGGTGGGGGTGGTGGGAGACATGGGTGGGGGCCTGGTGGAGGGTGCCCCTGCACTGCTGGGGAGTGGGGGTGGTGGGAGACATGAGTGGGGGCCTGGTGGAGGCTGCCCCTGCACTGCTGGGGGGTGGGGGTGGTGGGAGACATGGGTGGGGGCCTGGTGGAGGGTGCCCCTGGTGGCTGGGGGGTGGGGGTGGTGGGAGACATGAGCAGGTGTGCAGGGTAGTCCCCTGTGGTGTGTGCTGCCTGCAGGGGCCGTGGAGGGTGTACAGGTAATGCCTGGGAGCACACAGCCAAATCGCGTGTGGAACTTCCCGCGCACCCCTGAAATCCACGTACCCTGCCTAATCGCGTGTGGAACTTCCCGCGCACCCCTGAAATCCACGTACCCTGCCTAATCGCGTGTGGAACTTCCCGCGCACCCCTGAAATCCACGTACCCTGCCTAATCGCATGTGGAACTTCCCGCGCACCCATGTACCCTGCCTAATCGCGTGTGGAACTTCCCGCGCACCCCTGAAATCCACGTACCCTGCCTAATCGCGTGTGGAACTTCCCGCGCACCCCTGAAATCCACGTACCCTGCCTAATCGCGTGTGGAACTTCCCGCGCACCCCTGAAATCCACGTACCCTGCCTAATCGCGTGTGGAACTTCCCGCGCACCCACGTACCCTGCCTAATCGCGTGTGGAACTTCCCGCGCACCCCTGAAATCCACGTACCCTGCCTAATCGCGTGTGGAACTTCCCACGCACCCCTGAAATCCACGTACCCTGCCTAATCGCGTGTGGAACTTCCCGCGCACCCCTGAAATCCACGTACCCTGCCTAATCGCGTGTGGAACTTCCCGCGCACCCCTGAAATCCACGTACCCTGCCTAATCGCGTGTGGAACTTCCCGCGCACCCCTGAAATCCACGTACCCGGCCATATCGCGTGTGGAACTTCCCGCGCACCCCTGAAATCCACGTACCCTGACTAATCGCGTGTGGAACTTCCCGCGCACCCCTGAAATCCACGTACCCTGCCTAATCGCGTGTGGAACTTCCCGCGCACCCCTGAAATCCACGTACCCGGCCATATCGCGTGTGGAACTTCCCGCGCACCCCTGAAATCCACGTACCCTGCCTAATCGCGTGTGGAACTTCCCGCGCACCCCTGAAATCCACGTACCCTGCCTAATCGCGTGTGGAACTTCCCGCGCACCCCTGAAATCAACGTACCCGGCCATATCGCGTGTGGAACTTCCCGCTCACCCCTGAAATCCACGTACCCTGACTAATCGCGTGTGGAACTTCCCGCGCACCCCTGAAATCCACGTACCCTGCCTAATCGCGTGTGGAACTTCCCGCACACCCCTGAAATCCACGTACCCGGCCATATCGCGTGTGGAACTTCCCGCGCACCCCTGAAATCCACGTACCCTGACAAATCACGTGTGGTACTTCCTGCGCACCCCTGAAATCCACGTACCCTGACAAATCGCGTGTGGTACTTCCCGCGCACCCCTGTTATCCACGTACCTGGCCAATTCGCGTGTGAGACTTCCCGCGCACCCCGGTATTCACGCACACGTTTTTTTTGCTGTCAGCGCGTGTCTGTGTTTGTGGGTACCCCTTTGCACGTCATTTGTCCTGGAGGGCCACAGTATTGGTCATTCGTCATGGCTGTATATAGGTTCTATTTGTTGGCGCACCTTTTGGCGCACATTTCTTCCAGGCGCAGAGACGCTACCGCCTGCTTTCTTGTGGCGGTCGTGTTTGTGCCTGTGCGCTGGTTTGAGCGTGCGCTTTTTTGCCCTATTCTATTCCATGAATACGTGTTGTAGGCGAGCGTGTGGGCGTTCCGCGCACTTGTACCCTGTGCTTCCCCCGTGACGCCCACATTTTGGCAAGTTGTTCCCCATTCCGAGTGTTACGCCCCGTGTTATGCCTACCTTATTGCGTGCGCAGCGCTATGTGCGATTTTCGCTGTGGCCTGTGCGATTTTCGCTGTAACCTGGTGCACGCCGTTAGATGGCCTGTGCGCCAACGTGCGCCGCGCACTTTCTTATCGCACATCCAATGGTCTTCTCGCGCACGGCCTTCCATGAATCGATGTGCGCTGCTTTTCTTGCGATTTTCGCACTTGCACTGCGATTTTCGCTATTCCACTGCGATTCGCACGTTTTTGGCCACTTGCGCCGCGCTAATAATTCCATGAATCGGCTTCTAAACCTTTTAACATTTCATGAAATGGTCGAGGGGGCCTAATTGTGCTTTCCAAAGGAAAACTGAACTCTATCCTTTATATTACCCAAGCAGTCATTTCTTATAAAAGAAGTTAAGAAGTTAAATATTGTAACTGCAATTGAAGAGAAAAGCAAGCATTGCCCAAGCCAAGAGTCTTCCAATACTAAAACTGAAAGCAGCCTTTCTCAGAGCCAGAAAGCAATACAACTATTACTGTGAACCCAATAATAGTCCAAGCATGCCTAAAATACAAGTGTGTAAGCATTACCTGAAGCCAAGAGAGTGGTATCAAGGTTTCTGCGTAATTACCTTGGCTAACAGTTAGCAGAGAGTTGATGGCATAGTTGGGGGAAGGAACACTTGCTGCTTGTAAAGATTATTTGAAGTTGACACAACCTATATTGCCAAAGACTGTGAGAGAAAGAGCAAAGTGGGTCATAAAGGCAAACCTAGGTTATTATTATGGCAAATAGACAAGAGAGGCAAAGAGGCTGCCCCTTTTAAAGAGAGATATTTTCAGAGGAAGGGTGCCTTGCCTATTTGAAGGTGTTGAAGAACCTTAAAGTGAATCTTGTCAAAACCTGCCTTAAATCATAAATTACTGAAGCTGTAGTAGTCCAAAGTACTGAAGTTGTGGTGGTATATCCGATTGTCAGTGGATGGAAGACTTCAGTGGTACAAGTGAAGTAGAATACAATGAGGCAAAGGAGAATGTCATCATGGTAACACTGAGTGGAAGTGCAGCTGTGGAAGTAGAAGCAGCAACACTGTGAAGTCATCCTGACAAATATACCCATTGTGAATCTTAAGCTGAAGAGAAACATAATTATTGTTAACCAAGACTGGTGTTTCATTAACATACTAGAAGTTGTATTTCTTTTTTAACTGTGTCAAGTTTTATTGGATAAAAGTGAGTAGTGGAAAAGCATTGTGGCCAGGAATAACATTGATGATATTCTAAGGAAGTGGAAAACCTTGCCACCAAAAAGAACTGTGTTGTTGTTGGAACCTTGGTTTACAAAACTTTATCTTGCCATTGGACTTCAAGAACTAAATGAAGACTTTGCTATTTTTGCAATTTCCTTATTTTCCATTTGATGAATATTGGAGTTGAATTAACCTGGCATCCTGGGGAATGGTTTACTGAAAAGGTTGTCAAGAGACTGTGAATATGGTGTATGGTGTATGTGAATCGAATTGCCATATATATTTTCTTTTGTATATTTGATGTTTAGTGTGAGGGCCAGACATCCTGTGTTAGATTTTTCCCCTTTAGAACAATCATCCAACCAGTTGTCTGCCTCGCATTGTGACCCCTCACATGCTGTGTCAGAGGTGGGATCAGGGTCAATTGATATAAATTGGCGAACCCTCAAGTTTGAAAAACATAGCAAAAGAGCTTCTACTCATAATATAGCTACTGAACACTCTTTTGGGTTCGATATCTATAGCAGTAGAGGAGAATAGATTCAACCAGGGGAAAGAGCTTTGATCCCCACCAATTTAAATCTTATCCCCTTAAGGGTACTTATGTCTGCCTTGCCTCTAAGTCAGGCCTGGCCTGGCGGTATGCCCTAGACATATTGACAGGGGTAACTGACCCGGACTATAGAGGGGATGTTAAAGTGTTGATGCAAAATAATGGAAAAAAAGCATACCAAATCAAAGCTGAGGAAAGGATATAACAAGGTATATTGGAACATGCTATGTTCCCAAAGCTTAAAGAAGTAAGAATTGTGAACCAACTGGAAGGGGAAATCAAGGGTTCGCAGAGGAAGATTTTGAGCCAAAAGTACAAGTATCCATAGATAAAGAAGAAGAAGTCATTCCTGACTTAGCTTTTACCCAACATAATGATCCTCTGATGGCAGAACCTTTTAATACGATACCAAGTGAAAAAGACGCTAGGAAGAAAGGTGGTCAAATATTTGCCCCCAAGAATGGATTGTTGTATACAGGAGATATGGATCCCTCTGGTAAACCCAGAACTCAGATTGCAATACCTAGGAGTCATAAATACATTGTAATGAAGATGGCTCATGCTCATTTGACTCGGGACATTTGGGAATAACTAAGACCCAGGCCCAAATTGTGAACAGATTTTACTGACCTAGTATTTATGCCGATATCAAAAGGTTCATAAATACCTGTGAGCTTTGCCATTCAGAACGTCATGCAGGGCAATCTGAATAACATCAGCGCCAATATTGAAAAAAAAAGAAAGAAGGGCAAACCACAGTAGCTGATTTCAGCGCAAAAGGGCTATCCATTATTGGCACTACCATCCCCCAATTGAGCTTTTCTGCTATAACTGTTACACAATTGGGTACTATAGTGGAATGGTTAAAGGCCACTAAGTGTACGGGCGACCCCTGCTCGGCCGTCATAATTAAAACCTGTCCTCCTAGGCTTTTAGAAGCAATCTGCAAATTTGTAAACATATCCTTTATGGAGGGTTCAGTTCCCCAAGACTTGAAGAAGGCTTGCATAACCCTGATTCTAAAAAAACCTGGGCTTGCTGCTGACGTACCACTCATCTATAGGACCATTACTAATACCCCATTCTCAATAAAAATCCTAGACCGGGTGGCTTATAGCCAAATTGCAGATCTCCTCAATAATGTCCCTATCCTCAACAAATTTCAATTGGGCTTCAGACCAGGGTTCCGAACAGAGACTGCGCTGCTTAAACTCAAGGCCAGGCTCCTGGACTGGATGGATAAGAATGAAGCCTCAATGCTGATGCTGCTGGATTTCTCGGCGGCCTTCAACCTGGTGGACCATTCCATCTTGGCCACCAGGTTGAGGGAAGTCACAAACCTTTCGCCGGCAGCAGCTCAATGGACTGCGTTCTTTCTTAGCAATTGTGAGAGCAGAGTCCCTCTCGAGGAGGCTGTAGCACCACCTTTAACATTAAAATACGGAGTGCCGCAGGGAGCCACCATCTCCACCTGTTTGTACAATATCATTACAGACCCATTTATGCTCTTTTGGTCCAAGAGAGGGGTGATGTTTACCAACTACGTGGACGATACGCAGTGCGTCATCCCCATCAATGGACTTCATGATACCGATGAAGTACAACTCAATAGGATATATGCCATAATTGACAACTGGATGGTAAAAAAACAACCTGGCTTTAAATAGGACTAAGACTGAGCTGCTAATAGTTGGCACTCCTAACATGATTAAAAAACTTGGTCCTGCAGATGGAATTTTTCATATTGGTGACTCTAAAATTATCCCATTAAAGAAGGTCAAGACTTTAGGTGTTATTTTCAATCAACACCTTAGCATGAAGGATCACATTGGAAGTGTAGTACCATCATTGGCCTACTATATCAAGCTCCTCGCTCATTTTAGATCTTTTATCACCAAATCTAATGCAGAAACCATTGCGAGGGCAATTGTTGGAGCCAAACTGGACTATTATAGCAGCCTCCTCGTGGGCATTAATAAAACCGATTGCAATAGGCTACAGGTTGTCCAGAACTGGGCAGTTTGTGTGGTTGTGGGACTCAGGAGAAGAGACCATGTGTCAGCTGAGAGACGGGCTCTGCATTGGCTCAGTCAATGGATGAGTCAGCGGCTGAGTCAAGGATCTGTTTCGGCCGCTAACAATTACACACAAATGTAGGCAAGGTGTCATTCGGCCTACCTCCAAGATCTCTTAACTGAAAAAACCCAAAGGAGAGTTCTGAGATCCAACAACCAGGAGCAATTGACTATTCCCAGATGCAGGTCAGTGAAGACCTATAAGGGAGCCTTTCATCTCGCAGCCGCTAAGGCTTGGAACAAATTACCATTGGTGCTTAGATTATTGAAATCTACAGAGCTCTTTAAGAGGATACTCAAGACCCCCCTGTTCACCTGAAGTTCTCTCTACTGGTTCCTGACCTGAGTAATCGTCCTGGCTCTTGTTATTGTGTGTCTTTATGTTTGTTGTGCCCTTAAGCCCAACGGTCCAGGGCCGCACATTACAAATATTTTAGTAAAGTAAAGAATCAGTAAAAAAATGCCTCCTCCTGCTCCTTAACAACCTTTACCTATTATTGATGTTCTTTTTTCCCAAATTGGGATTTACATAGTAGTGCCATGAGAAACATCGAAATTGGGTAAAAAATACATCCTGGTGATTTAAGATTATGCAACCAGATATCCTGAAGCCTTCTCTTTAAGGAATAATAGCTCTCAATACATTTGGAAGCATCTATTACCATTTTTCTCCCAAACTGGGTTCCCAAACGAAATCCTAACTGACCAAGGCTCTACTTTTATGAGTAAATGTATGGGCAAGGTAAAAGACATCCTCCAGATTAAACCTTAAGAACATCGGTTTACCATCCCCAGACTGATGGGTTAGTTGAAAGGTTCAACTAAACTTTAAAACATATCCTAAAGAAATTGACTGAGGCGGATGGGGAGAACTGGGATGTGTTGCCATTAGGAAAACTTCCCAATCATCTACTCAAGTATCTCCTTTTGAGTTGCTATATGGAAGAGAATATGTGTTAGACATATTGAGGGAAACTTGGAAAGAGAGGGGGAGAGCCACTATTCCCTTATCTCAAACTGCTAAAAATTTGAAAGAACAAATGGCAGCATCTTAATATGACCAAAGTTCAGGAACAACAGAAGGAATGCCATGACGAAAAAAGGATTGATGAGATCCTTCTCCATAGGACAGAAAATATTGGTCCTACTTCCCATATCCATAAAATAAGATGCTATCTAGATGGCATGGACCCTACGAAATACTTGAACAGATGGGACCCTATGATTACAAAATATCATAGCCTGATTGCAAAATTAAAACTCATATCTAACATATTAATCTACTTAAAGATTGGAAAGTACATATGGTGAAAGACACCTCTATCATTCTAACCAGCCGTCTATCAGAAGAGAACAATGATCAATGATAACAAATTAATTTCCCCCGAGTTATCCCAAAATCAAAACCAGGATTTATTGGACCTATTACAGCAGTTTCCGGATGTGTTTAAAACTGAGCCAGAGAGAGTGAAGTAAGTATATCATTATATACGGACTCTTACAGGAGAGGTAGTACATCAAAAGCCTTACCACATCCCTGAAATAATTCAGTAAGAAGTAGAAACCATGTTGAAAGACGACATTATTGAACCATCACAAAGTCCACGGTGCTCCCTGATTTTCTTAATTGCCAAGCCAGATAACTCCTGGAGATTTTCTATAGATTTCAGGAAAGTGAATGATGTGTCCCAGTTTGATACCTATGCTATGCACTGGAGAGATGGTCTGATTGATAAATTGGGAGATGCCAAATACATTTCCACTGTTGATCTAACTAAAGGTTATTGGGAAGTTCCCGTTAACCCAGCTGACAAACCCAAGACAGCTTTTTCCACTCCTCTTGGGTTATTTAGCTTTAAAGTACTACCTTTCGGATTGCATGAGGTCCCTGCTACTTTCCAGAGATTAATGGATCAAGTCCTTTTTCATCCTTTTGTTGGCCTCTATTTATGTCAGGTTTCCTGAAGCACGGTTCCGTGTTGACCCGTCGTGAAGAAGGTATTTCTTCCTACCAATGTGATTCTCAGGAGTACGAAAGGACAGACTGAGAACCTAATTGATCGGAAGATGGTGTAGAGTCGTTGGGATCGGTAGAGTTGAGCAGACCGCAAACTTCCCGATAGTTGGAGAATCCAGGTTCCTTTCACGACTGCAGAATATTACACTGATTAACAATCAAATACACCCTCTCTTGATAAACGTTAAACAATAATCAACAGACTAACCTGCAGAAAACGGGTTTTAACCAGAAGTGTTTCATGCAAGAGTGTCCTCAAGACTGGGGAATCTGGAGACCATAAGAAGAGAAAATACAATCAGTACCAGATAGTGAGATGCAGAGAGTGGTAAGGAAAGTTAAGTTTCTTACCCTGGTTTCCATGGAAGTGGTCGTCTCTGGCAAATCTCCTTCTCCTTTTCTGTACGAACGGTGTGATGGCTATCCGCCACCTGTCCGACGAACCAAATAATCCACTGGTGCAAAGGAAGTCTCTAGTCCAGCAACCACCTATTCCCGCCGGCACGAGGACGCCTAAAAGGTGCTCAGGAAGTCTCTAGTCCAGCACCTAGCCTATTCCCGCCGGCACGAGGACGCCTACAGCACCCTGGAGGAAAGGACAGGGAAAGAAATGGAGGGGGAGAGGAAGGAAGGAAAGAAAGTAAGAGGTCTCCCAACCTTCTAGATCTGAATTAAACTCAACCAAATCACTAGGCAAGAATTACCAAAAAACAATCCGAGGTCAAATTACTAGAGTAAGTAAGGACAATCCGTGAGCGTATCCAATAGACGTAATCCGAGATCATACAAAACACCAAAAGTTCCAAGCGAGAAGAGCCACTGTCAATATGGGATCAGAAGCAGCGAGAAGTGGGCGCCGGATCATTAAGTACCTGAACTACCGGCAACAAGATGGTCATGTGACCCAGTACGTTTTCTATTACGTGAAAGACGCCGCGCCCACTGTCGTAACCTCCATGGTAACTTCCACGTGAGGCGTCGGGAACTACATTCCCGACGAAAACGTCCACCGCGAGCAGCGCGTGGATAATTTAAGCCCGCCTCCTGTCTGTTATTCGAACGCGACAGGCGCTTCTGACTGCGAGAAGGCAAGAGAACCGAAGGGGTATCACCAGACCTAAAGCGTTTTCTGACAGTATCCTCCCCCAAAGGACCCCCATGCCCCCGAGAGGCCAGAAACTGGGACACCAACAACGGGGCATGCACATTTTGCTCTGGTTCCCATGTCCGATCTTCCGGACCGTAACCTTTCCAGTCCACAAAGAAATACCTGGTACCACGAGAAACCTTGGAATCAAGAATGGAATTGACTTCATACTCCTCTACCCCTTGAACCAATATCGGGGACGGAGAAGCCACTACCCTGGTACTGTCCACACAAGGTTTAACCATGGACACATGAAAGACCGGATGTATTTTCCAAGAGCACGGCAGATCTAACTTGACAACCAATGGACTCAAGACATCCTTTACAACATAAGGACCGACAAAACGTGGCAACAAGCATCGTCGTCCTGGAATGCGTAAATTCTTTGTGGACAGCCATACCCGCGAACCCGGAACGTAATTGGGTGCAGGACGGCGATTCCGATCAGCGTACTTCTTTGCCTGCTCTTGAGCTTGTTTCAGATGTTCCAGAACCCTATCACGGACCAGAGACAGATCCTTGATACAAGATTGAACTGCCGGGCAATCCGCAGGAAGTTTCCAATCAAGAGGTAGGGTGCGTGGGTGTTGCCCATATAAGGCATAAAATGGTGACGTTCCCGTAGATGAATGGCTGGAATTATTATAAGCGAATTCCGCTAATGGAAGAACGGCTAACCAGGATTCTTGATGTTGAAGGATGAGACACCTGAGATACTGCTCCATAGTAGCGTTCACCCGCTCTGTTTGACCATCCGTCTGGGGATGGAACGCTGTGGAACATCGTTCATCCACCCCTAATGAGAACATAAGATGCCTCCAGAAACGTGACGTGAACTGGGACCCTCTGTCAGAAACCACAATCTCAGGTAACCCAAAAAACCTGAAGACATGTCGCAAGAACAGCTCCGCCAGCTTAGCAGCTGATGGCAAACCTTGGCAAGGAACAAATAGAGACATTTTAGAAAAGCTGTCTACCACCACCCATATGGTATCAAAACCATCGATCAAAGGCAGCTCCACTACGAAATCCATGGTAATCATCGCCCATGGTCTGGCCGGCACTGGTAATGGCTGTAGTAACCCCATAGGTTTCGCCGAATGGGATTTACATTGGGCACAAATGGCGCAGGTCGAGATATATTGCGAGACGTCTCTTCGCATGGAAGGCCACCAACACCAGCGTTTGAGGAGTTCGAGAGTTTTCTGTGAACCAGGATGCGCTGCGATAGCAGCGTCATGACATAAGGCAATAGCTGCACACCGGGTATCCTGATCAGGCATAAAGACACGGCCCTGGACATAGGGAAGACCATGCAAAATATCCATGTTATATTCTGCCAATTCTGCGGGCTCTTTATCAACCCAGGTCTAGAGCGTTGACTTCAAAGAGGGTTGTAGAACACAACTACAAACCACTTGTGTTGGTAATAACAATGACCCATCCTGTGGACGTGAAACATCATTCCCCAAGCTTCTGGATAGAGCGTCAGCCTTGGAATTTAGAACACCGGGACGGTATGTCAACGTAAAGTTGTACATAGAAAAGAATTCATGCCAGCGGGCATGTCTCGCAGTGGTGCACGTCAAGGACTGCAAGGCCAACAGGTTTCTGTGGTCAGTAAAGACCTGTACTGGTACTTCCGTACCAAGAAGATGATGTCGCCAGACCATAAATGCGTCCCTAACAGCCAACAATTCCCGTTCGGTTACGGTATAATTGCGCTCATAGGGCGTTAACTTGCGTGAATGATAGGCGACTGGATGTAATTCCCCGGTATCAGCGCATATCTGGGACAGGATAGCTCCTACCGCAACATCCGAAGCATCAGCTTCGACGACGAAAGGACGTTTGACATTAGGATGCAGCAAAACAGGAGCAGTAGTGAATGCGGCCTTTAAAGACTCAAACGCAATTTGGGCGTTATCGTTCCATAAATAAGGTTTCTTATTACTGGTCAATTCGGTGAGGGGTGCAGAAATAGAAGAGAACTGTCTAATGAACCGCCTGTAAAAGTTAGAAAACCCCAGAAACGATTGCAACTCTTTCCTTGAAGTTGGTACAGGCCAGTTTAAGACCGCTTTTACCTTATTACTACTCATCTGCACTCCTTTGCTGGTGATGTCATATCCAAGGAACTCGACCTGATTTGCATGGAATACACATTTTTCTAACTTGACAAAAAGGTGATGCTCTCGCAAGCATTGTAAGACTTCTGAAACATGACGTACATGATCTTCCATAGAGGGAGAATAGATGAGTATATCATCTAGATAGACGATAACGAACCTGTCGATCATGTCACGCAGAACATCGTTGATGAAATTCTGGAATGTGGCCGGGGCATTGCATAGCCCGAAGGGCATCACCAAATACTCGAATAGGCCATATCTGGTCTTGAAGGCGGTTTTCCATTCGTCCCCTCGACGAATCCGGACCAAGTTGTAAACACCCCTTAGATCCAATTTGGTGAAGAATTCTGAAGACCCTAACTGATCCAGTAAGACAGAAATCAGCGGAATCGGGTACTGATTTCGGATAGTACCTGCATTGAGCTCCCGATAATCAATACAAGGTCTTAAGTCACCCTCCTTCTTGGGTACAAAGAACAGCGGCGAAGCGAATGGAGAGTGAGAGGGCCGAATAAAACCTAGCTCAAGGGCTTTATCCAAATATTCCTTAAGGACGACTTCTTCCTTTTGGGTAAGGGAATAAATACGTCCCGATGGTGTCTTAGCATTTGGTTTGAGAACAATCGGGCAATCGTAGGGCCGATGAGGCGGCAGAATCTCCGCTTTGCCTTTGTCAAAGACATCCTTATAACTTGTGTATTCGACAGGCAATACGGTGTTAACAACTGCTCCAATGGTAACCACAGATCTCAGCAAAGCCCGACTAGGAGCTTCATACATAGACTCTACTGGATTGCATGATCGAAGACATTGCTGAGAACTAAAAGCGATAGCCCCGGTCTCCCAGTTCACGACCGGATTATGAAGCTTGAGCCACGGTAACCCCAGGATTAGTTTATATTGAGGTGCCATAATGACGTCAAATGTGATGGTTTCCGAATGCTCAACACCAATGGTTAACAGTAACGGAATGGTATGTTCAGTAACAAGCCCAGAAAGAAGGGTTGATCCGTCAACTGCATTCACCACCTCAGGAACACTTTTTGACAATAAGGGAATACCCCATTTCCGAACATATTGGGCATCAATGTAGTTACCAGTTGCCCCTGAGTCAAGGACAGCTGCAGAACTCCAAGGCGTGACCTGGTCATAACTCAGCATAACGTCAATATAGAAGGGTGTAGACAACAAGGAACCCTGCATGGAAGAGCTCGGCGTAGGGGTTCCTTCTACGGCCGGGCCTTGGCGTTTCCCGACTTGCGGGGTCTCTTAGGGCACGCACTGAGTAGATGATTAGCGGAACCGCAATAAAAGCACAAATTGTTCCGTCTGCGATGTTCTCTTTCTTCCGTTGTTAGCGGGCCCCTAACTGCCCCGATTTGCATAGGTTCGTCACCGCCAGAAACAGGAACAGGGGAAACGGTAGTATTGACCGGGATTGCTCTCTTCTCCCCTTTTCTTTCGGCGCGTCGGGCATCAATCTGGAGTACTAGGTCCAAGAAATCGGGAAAGGACGTAGGAACCACCGGAACCGTGGCTATAGTATCTTTCAATGAGTCCGACAATCCTTTATAGAATAGGGCTGCCTTTTTATCTTCCGGCCAACCAGTCTCAGCAACCAACTGATTAAACTTAGCCAAATATGACAACAAAGGAGTATCCCCCTGACGGAGATTTAACAATTCCAGATCCGTGGCTTGAGTCTTGTAGCGAGTATCAAATACCCTCGTCATAGCACTGATCAATGCATCGCAATCGAACAATAGCGGACTGCCTTGTTCCAGCAAAGGATTTGCCCAAACAGCGGCCATACCTCCGAGGTTTGATAAGACAAAGGCAGCTTTTGTAGTCGCATCAGGAAACGAGGTAGGCCGACACAAGAAATGTAACCTACATTGGTTAATGAAAGTCCGAAAGGATTTAGGATCCCCAGTAAACCTTTCTGGGGGAGCAAGCGGGAATTGAGCGGCCATATACACATGCGTAGTATCAGATCTGGCGGAAGGCCCTGCCTGACCTGATGTGGAAGCGGAGGCCAAAGATGGTGATCCTGTAACCACTTCCCTGATACCAGCCTGCATTTCGTCAATGCGCCGGTGGGTGTCAGCCTGGGCTGCCGTCATATCGGCACGTAGGTCGGCCACTAACTGTACCATAACGGCCAACGGGTCATTCGCGGCATCCATGATAAAGGCTTCTGATTCTGTCAGGTTTCCTGAAGCACGGTTCCGTGTTGACCCGTCGTGAAGAAGGTATTTCTTCCTACCAATGTGATTCTCAGGAGTACGAAAGGACAGACTGAGAACCTAATTGATCGGAAGATGGTGTAGAGTCGTTGGGATCGGTAGAGTTGAGCAGACCGCAAACTTCCCGATAGTTGGAGAATCCAGGTTCCTTTCACGACTGCAGAATATTACACTGATTAACAATCAAATACACCCTCTCTTGATAAACGTTAAACAATAATCAACAGACTAACCTGCAGAAAACGGGTTTTAACCAGAAGTGTTTCATGCAAGAGTGTCCTCAAGACTGGGGAATCTGGAGACCATAAGAAGAGAAAATACAATCAGTACCAGATAGTGAGATGCAGAGAGTGGTAAGGAAAGTTAAGTTTCTTACCCTGGTTTCCATGGAAGTGGTCGTCTCTGGCAAATCTCCTTCTCCTTTTCTGTACGAACGGTGTGATGGCTATCCGCCACCTGTCCGACGAACCAAATAATCCACTGGTGCAAAGGAAGTCTCTAGTCCAGCAACCACCTATTCCCGCCGGCACGAGGACGCCTAAAAGGTGCTCAGGAAGTCTCTAGTCCAGCACCTAGCCTATTCCCGCCGGCACGAGGACGCCTACAGCACCCTGGAGGAAAGGACAGGGAAAGAAATGGAGGGGGAGAGGAAGGAAGGAAAGAAAGTAAGAGGTCTCCCAACCTTCTAGATCTGAATTAAACTCAACCAAATCACTAGGCAAGAATTACCAAAAAACAATCCGAGGTCAAATTACTAGAGTAAGTAAGGACAATCCGTAAGCGTATCCAATAGACGTAATCCGAGATCATACAAAACACCAAAAGTTCCAAGCGAGAAGAGCCACTGTCAATATGGGATCAGAAGCAGCGAGAAGTGGGCGCCGGATCATTAAGTACCTGAACTACCGGCAACAAGATGGTCATGTGACCCAGTACGTTTTCTATTACGTGAAAGACGCCGCGCCCACTGTCGTAACCTCCATGGTAACTTCCACGTGAGGCGTCGGGAACTACATTCCCGACGAAAACGTCCACCGCGAGCAGCGCGTGGATAATTTAAGCCCGCCTCCTGTCTGTTATTCGAACGCGACAGGCGCTTCTGACTGCGAGAAGGCAAGAGAACCGAAGGGGTATCACCAGACCTAAAGCGTTTTCTGACAATTTATGACATTATCTACAGTAAAACTTGGCCTGAACTTATGTTCCATATGTATCAGGTTACCAGAGCATTGTGGAAAGCAGGATTAACAGCTAACCCAAAGAAATGTCGCTTAGCTAGACCTGCGGTACAAAAACCTGGGATTATTTGTAGGGAACGGATTAATGCAGCCTCAACCGCATAAAATTGATGCTGTAATGAAAACATCCCCTCTATGAACAAAAAACAGTTACAGGCCTTTTTATTCCAAATGTTTCCTGCATCTGTAGTCCTCTCAGTGACAAACTTAAAAATATAGCCCTACAGAAATTGAAATGGCAACCAGAAGACCCATTTTTCGTTGTGGATAAGTTGAAGCATATACTATGTAGTGAACCTATTTTGAAAGTGGCAGATTTCAACCATCCTTTTAAACAGACACTTTCCATATTGGTTTAGGAGCAATGTTATCTCATCTCCAAGTCGGAAGTTGTTTGATAAGGAAAATAAATATGCACCTCTGGAGTTGGAGGCCCTTGCCATCAAATGGACCAAAACATACTTGAAATACTATTTAACAGGAAGGAAGTTCATATTGATTACTGATCATGCTCCCCTTACATGGTTAAGTTTGAGGAAAGATACCAATGCTAGAGTCATGCACTGGATTTTAGACATACAGCCATTTTGCTTTTCAGTGGAACCTCGTAAAGGTAAAGGACAAGGGTATGTTGATTTCCTTTCCCAATTTCCCAAGATGCTGAGAAAATTAGTGGCATTAGGGGAAGGGGAAGAAACCTGGCCTGGGACCCTTCTCATGTAGCCAGGCTTCCTGATCCCGACACTGGGGTGGTGCACTGTGGAGGATGACATGGAGGGGGGTGAGGGAGAACAGGCCAGGAAGACTGGGAAGCCCCCCCTTTTCAACTTTCACGGAAATCCCACACTTTTGATGACTGTTTGCCAAACAGCAGAAGTTAAAAGAACTAGCTCTGTTATGATGACTTCAAGTCCCATAATCCCATAAGTACTGGGATGAGGAAGAGGGCTGAAGAGGCAGGTTGTAGTATTAGTCAAGCAATTAAGCCTAACAGCCCACAACTGAAGGAACCTGGAAGGCATAAAGGCCCCCTCAGGTGCAAGGTATTAGAAGGAGCTGGTACAGTGATTGGAGTGCCAGCTGTAGTAGCAGAAGTAGAAACAAGAAGGCATGGTGCTGGCAAACCAAGCAGAAGTGGGAGAATAAGAGGCACGCCGGAACGTGGATGCAGCAGATTTCACCTGCTTGTTCTGAGAGGGTCCTGTTCCCCCAAACTCTGAAGTGCAGAGGCTGCGCAGCGGAACATGTACAGGAAGGGTGTCGTTCCCCATGTGCGCCTGATTGCCGTGATTGCCATGCAGGGAACGTGTCGGAGACCAAGGCAAGGAGCTGTTGTCAAGCCATCGGTCTCAGGAGCGAGAAGGGCTCCTTAAATGAGTGGCCGGACTGGAGACACCTTCAGAGAGGAAGGGTGTGGGTCCCTGTGAAACAGGAAGCTGGAGAAGTTGTGGCAGAAGTCATGGAAGTTGTGCAACACACAGAACATGGATCACAGAAGCCAATGAGTGAAACCTGGCATCCTGATTCCTTGTGCGAACACTGCTGGCAACAGTATCCAGTTTCCTATTCACTCACGTATAGTCAGAAGCGAGCTGAATTTTTTCATTGAAGCTTTAATGAGGGAACAATGGAATGTAGCACTTGTGTGTATCGGGTAATTCCCATTTACTCATGTGAATAGCAAATGCTATGCAAGACCATTTTTAAACCCTTAAAAAACTGTAAACCTTATGAAGAAGTGGTCGCGTGTCTCTCATTATTAAGAGTAAACGTTGCGAAGGCCACTGTTGAACATTTAATGCTACGAAGATGATGGTTAAACATTAAACCTTTCAAAACATCACATTTACTGGGTGTGGGCGGTCCTGTAAACGTCTGGTGGGCAGGCATCTGCTGGTGAGCCAGCTACCTTGCTTTTTGCTCAACAGACTGTTGAATTTATCTGACAAGACCAGCGGAAGACGGTTTAGTCTAGCAGGTGCTTCCGGTGTTGGCTGGTTGAGGTGGTTGATGGTGCTTTTCAGCTTGCTGTCAATAATTTGCTGGATGTTTGTGATTTTGTTCTTGAAGTGGTCTTCAAGGTCATTGAATTTTGTGATGGGGCTGGTGTGTTGTTGCACACTGCAGGGTTTCTTAGGTCATTTATGATGTTGAATACCTCTTTGTGGGTGTTGCTTGAGTTTGTGATCCGTTCGTTGTAGAATTTTTTGTTTTGCTTTTAGTATTTTTGCTTTGTATAGTTTAATCTGTCTTTGGTATGCGTTTTTTTTGCGCTTGTCATAGTTTTTCTTCCATTCTTGCTCCAGTTTTCTGTTCATTTCTTTTCAGTGCTCTGAGGTGGGGGTGTGAACCATATTGCCATTGTTTTCTTTAGTGAGGGGGAGAATGTTTTTTCTGGTGCAATGTCAATCTGTGTTTTTTTTCCATTTTATCACGTCTTGCCTGTTACACATACACATTTTGTGATTTTTATAGAGCTTCATGCTGGACTCTTAAAGCTACTAAATACTAAAATAATATGCGTCACTGTTATAACTTTCTTGTGGTACTCAATTAATCAACCAGGTGGGTGGGAGGTAGTGATGGGCTTAGTTGGCCTGATGGGGGTATTGAACTGATGTTGGACGTCAAAGAAAGCACACAGCAGTTAAATTATCCGACCACACAAGGTGCCAATTATACTCACGCTCTAATTGGAAGTGAAACCTTCAAAGAAATAACCAAATGTATTTTTTTTTATCTCTGTATCATGGTGTAATAGTTTACAACAGTATTGCTTCAAAAACAGACACAATATACGTGTGTCTGAGTTCTTAGGCATACAATGCACAATTGCACACATTGGGCCTCATTATAAGTTTGCTGGTCCGGTAACAACGGTATCGGTAAGCTTGCCTGTACCGTTGTTACCGGACCAGCAAACTACGAGTTCTGACCTGGCGGGCATACCGGCACCCGCGAGCAGAGCATGTCGGATGCACCGGCACCATTCACGAATGGTGCCGGTGCATCCGACCTCCCCATTCCCATTGAGCCCTATAATGGGAATGGAGAGTAATGCATTCCGGCGACTGGCAATGGGGTAATAAAGGGTCAGCCATGGTTGTAATGGTCCTGTATTTCCCCATTGCCAGGCGGCAGACAAATTTGCAAGTTCGGCGGCAGCCTGCCGGTTTTACCGGCAAGGCTACCGCCAAACTTGTAATGAGGCCCATTGTTTTGAATAATTCAGGGGACACTTCAATGGAAAGCTCTGCATATGTAAAAAGTCATAATCGAAGTTTGAATAGACAGCTCACAAGTCAAGTGCTCACCTGTGACATGGGGCTCACCTGCCCTTCGCATCTTTGAATAGCTGAAGAGCAGACTCATACTTCAGAGGTTGATAAATTGAGCACTACTGTTAATTTGGTAATATCAGATTGTATTGCAGTGCCTAGAAGCAGGAGGACTATTTAAAAAGCTGACATGTTTATCGTATTGTTTTAGGATATATAGCGAATGATGAGACACTTTAGAAACCAAGGTCGAAAGCCACTTTGTCGACATGTGGAAAGGTTTCCCCTGATTTCCCGAATTAGAAAGGAAACGTTTCTATGCTGAAGGCCAATCGAAACATGACATCTGTTTTATAAAGTAAAACATCAGAATTTTACAAACTGCGCCAACAGTTTCCAGTGCGAATGCGGTGACGCTGTCAAACTAACTCTTCGTTCGCGGTTTTCTTACCTCAAGATCAATACTAAGACCATCTCGTCCATTGTTTGTTTCTGTCTTTCGATTCGGGTTTGTATTTTAACCTGGACGATACATGATGACACATCTAAATGTAGGGGCGTGGAGTAAATCGAAATAAAGATTAAGAGGCGGCTGATGATGCATGGAAAATGCAGGAAACCTCAAACATGCACTGAATTGCTTCGAGTCCTTTTTCAAAATTGCTAAAACTGATGTTGCTTTACTATCCTTTGTAATCTTTCCAAATGTCTTGCGCAATTAGTAATACCACAAAATTGTTTTCACCTAAGTAAGCAAAAGCCTCATGTTACAAAGCTTGTGTGTGTCTCAAGAACTGCAACATCATTTAAGGTTATTTAAGCTAAAAGAAGTACACGTAGTTTTATCGCAACCACATTGTCAGAGACGTGCGTAAATACGAAACTATTTATTTATTGTTCTTTTATAAGGCACCAACCACGAACAAAGTAGCTCTGTATCACCATTAGTGGAAGAAGGAGAAAAGTACTTTGAGAGGGGACTGAAACTTTGAAGCCATGGAACATTTCGTAACAGTTCACGGTAGAGGGGAAGCAGAAGTGCAGTGCAACCAAGTAAGTTACCAATGAGAAAAAACAATTGCAACAACAAGTATGTGCAGAAACAACAATCCAGGAGTGCACGATCCTCATGCCAGATGTACCATGAGATGCCCACGCGTCCATATAGACATGGGTCCACATTGACTTCATGGGTTAAAGGAGAGCTTAAAAGGGATAGCCTTGAACATGTTCCTGAACTGCAGTTGGCTAAACAGTGATCTCAAGGAGATATTCACGGAGAGGCTACAATGAAATTTGCTCATTGGCCGACATGTCAGTTTAACAAATCCTTGAGGGTAACTTTGTAGAGGACAGAGAAAGGACTCCTGCAATATAAATAACTGTTGGTTGTGTTTGAATAACCATTTACTGAAGCACAGGATTGTCAGAGGAAGTGGACTTAGAAGTCATATCAAGGAGACCTGGATTTAAAATTGTCTCTATAACCCATGTTCTCTAGAGCATTACTGGCCATGCAGTGCATGTGGAATAGATGTTCCGCTTTTCAGTAACTTCCATATGAATGATGTTATTTCCCATTTATGTTGAGTCCATAGGACTCTATGGGGCTTTTCGCCGCTATTAACGCCGGCGGTAATAGCGCCGAAAATGGGTGGAAAGCTGGAGGTAAATCTCCAACTTTCGGCCGGGATTGGGCGAGGCGGTAATGCGGCAGCAATAGCGTTACCACTGCATTTTTACCGCTCTACCAAAACCCCTGATGAGCCCCTAAGTGTTGGAATCAATGCAGATGCTCATGTCTTATGAAAGGCTCCAGTGGACCCATCCAGGACATAGATTTATTTATCTACAATGACCCTGTGGCTGTCACTACTCCTTCAGGGGCAAAGTCAGCCGCACATATTTCAGTCTGTTGTGTCGTTAGTTGGGACATAATCAATGCATCCAAGAATGCAAACTGGTCCGCAACTGATGTGGCATTTGCGGTGACCAGCGCTTTATGGAAAGTGCAAAATAGAGGACCTTTTTAAGGGCTCATCTGAGTGAATGTGATAGTTTTTGTCCCTTACTTCTTATACATAGTGTAACATTGTGCCTTCTCTTAGCAGATTAGTCTGAATGGTGTCTTTGTCGGACTTATTATAAAACTGCTTGATCAACCAGAGGAATAACATTTCACCTCTCTTTAGAGACAAAACCTGAAGTTGGTCTCTTGTAGCCTTGAACCACTGGGGTGATGCTGCTAAACTACAATCTTTTTCGCAGGCTTGCTAAAATAGTTTCAAGTTCTTCTTTTTTTGCGATTCCTGTATTTTCAGTGCTCATGTACGAGCTGCCGGCAGTAAGATAATCCGACCCCTGAAAATTGGTTTAAAAGAATCTTAAATTGCAGAAAGTGATGTTGCTTCTTCTGCATTGAGTTTGAAAAAGTCATTGATTTGATCTGCAAGCTCTTCACAAAAGCACTCAGTAAATCACCACGGCCCTGCAAACTGAGTGTGAGGCAGGAGCGGCAAAGAATGAAGCAGGGGCTGGGCCAGATCTCTACTGAACTATTACATGATCTAGCCAAATAGGACCAGAGAGTGAACACACTCTATTTGTGTGTAGGTGATATGAATACGGGAGAAAAAGGTAAAGTCCTTATCATGACCATGTGCAATATGTCACACATGCACGTTTGCACCATTTTGACCTTCAGCTGTTTGGAGGTGCTCGCCGGCCTGTCCTTTATTGAGGTATAACAAATAAAGGTGTCTTGGCAAGTAATCAGAGCATACACTGGCTGCTAGCATGAATATTAAAGATGGGCTAACTCCCTCCAAAAGTGTCCTGTGGAATTTTCCAGTAGAGCGATACAAAGATTTGCATAATTGCGAAATTCCATGTGTCACTTTTGGGGTGTCAACAGCCCGTGTCCTCCCACCCAACCTCCAACAACCCTCAGGATGACCCCAGGACTGCACAGTTTTAAACTTTTATTAAATTCCCAGTATTCTTGTGTTGGAAATTAAGAGAATAACATGCCTCAATGACTTACAGGGGCACACTTCTCTGTTGTGCTGTGTGGTGTGTAGCAGCGGTCCCTCAATAGTTGACACATGGTTTGCACCAGGGATCCCCTGCTGATGGAGCGTATTTGAATATCTCTTCTGAGATCACTCAAATCTCTATTGATCAATTCACACGTGGTGCCACATGGTAGTTGGTGCTCGACGATGCTGGAAGCCAAGTTATGCCTAAAATAAATTGAAGTCCTGTCGGCTGAAACGTGGGAAGTTGTCTGGCATGACTACTTTGGGAATCATACAGGCAGCAAACATCTTGGCCAATGCCGGAATGACTGACGTTGCAGATATGGACAGAATTACTTAGAAATCAGGATAGCGAGTACAATCATCCTATACAACCATTATGCATGTGCACACAAAAGTTCTTCCCAAAAATAAATACGACATAACGGCATGTCTAGACACCTTCATCAAGAATAAAGAGAATCACAATTGAACAATAGTTGTTTAAAAGGGTTCCATGTGTTAATATCCCCGCAGACATATCGCGATACAAAAATATCGCCATATTTTTGCAGCGATATTGAGCCATGGACACTGTGGGGGACACCCCCGCAACCCCTGCATTATTTTACATTATTTAAAAATGAGCCGGGGACACCACCGCAACCCCTGATCGCACAAATTAACCCCCCAAAAATATCGCCTATGGCGAGACAAACGACCACGGCGATATTTTTGGTGGGGATAATATGTAGGGATACCTTTAAAAGCTGCACAGGTCTACATTGTAAAGGCACATCTTGAATTAGATTAAAGACATTGCTCTCTCATGAGGAAAACACAAGAACTTCTTATTTAACATTGATCAACTGATGACTGATTAAATCGTCAACATCAAATAATTTTTTAAGCGTGCACGAAATATTAATTCACTTAATCACATGCATAGATTTTAGTGGTCACAAATGTATGAACAAAAGACAAACACGTGAAAAGAATTGTATCATGTAACATGGACACACCGTATAGGACTTATTGTATATGTAATATGTCCATGAGGAAGGTTGATTTAAAGTGAAACACATGTTGACCAATGTTAGGCGGAAACCTGTGCAGTTCCCTCTGGGACCACTGCAAAAGATTTAGGACTACAGGTGTTTGGCGGTGAACCCACTTGGTAGCAGTCTGTACCACACAGATTCACTTGGTAGCTGTGGCTGAGCAGTCAGACTTCTCTCAAGAAGAGTTAAGCAGTAAGTGGAGTATACAATATAGGACAATTCTTCACAGTAAGACAAGCAAACACGCAACAAGGCTTCAGTGTAAAGATATTAAGGTATTTATTTATAACGGAACATCTATAGAAAACACTATGGCACTATCACGGCAAACACTTCAATTACAATTACTCTACGCAGAGGAAAACGATCAATCCCCCTAACAATATTTCGACAAGTCTAGGTTCTACCGGTATCACTTATTTTCAGACAGAGGTGTATACCTCAACCTAGATGGCACTCTAATATTAGTTAGGACGGGAGAGAAAAATAGGCAGGTTACGAAATCAACACAGTTCAATACTTCACGGATAAAATGCAAGGCAAGAAGGCAAGAACCACAATAGATCATAAAGTTCAGAGGCCAGGCCCACTCGGAGAGAGGCAAGGCGATATGTCCCAAAAAGTCTCTAGTGGAAATGCGTTCGAGTCTTTGTAGCAAATTGTTATCGGCAGATTGAACCAGTTCAGAACAACATGCTAGAAAAAGCTTGGAGGCTACCCAACGGAAAGGCGAGGATTAAGACACCTCACTCAAACCGATCGAAAGGGAAGCCAGGCGGACACGGTACCTTGTTGTGGAGAGACAGCTCCGGCGGGGGCAGTTGTTCCTGGTGGTGGATGCACGTCGGGTCTTTGCCAAGAGTAGAGATGATCTCGCCGTCGAAGAAAAGTGAAGTCCGGTGCACCACCAGGGAAGAGACCAGCCGCGGAGTGCTCGGTCACAAGGCACCACCTTTTGGTCGTGGTACAGGGGTAGTGGCTATCCGGTTGCCGGGGTGCTCTGCATGGGCAATTCGACCACCGCGTCCTGAGGCGAAGAAAAAGCAAAGGGGACTGGTTGTTCCCACCAGTCAGGGGAAGAGACTCTCCGGCAGGGAGATCTCCTCTGTCGTCGGGAAGTGGTGAGTCGGTTCAGCAGGGCTCCACCGGAGGTGTCGTCGTTGCAGGTCGGCTCAGCGTTACCCTCGTCGGATTCTTAGGTCCTGTGGCGACTTCTGAAGATCCAGTCCCAAAAGCCCTGCTTTTATGCAGAAAACCCCCATTCATTCAGCCTAGCTGTCAATCAACACACGCTAAGTGGTGAGCGGGGAGGCTCACCACTTGGGCCAATCACTCCAGAGTGCGACCGGAGTTGGCAAGGCAACTCAGTCCAGGGTGCCTAAACCCCCTCACACACCCCTGTGGTAACCCAGACAGAATGGCACCACTTTGGAGGGTCTCTGTACAGAGGCCCGCCAAAAGTGGAACAAAGGGCTCAACCTTTGGTTTAGGAGTCACAGAGACGAACACAGACGCCATTTTAAAAACCGAGTTCTGGCAGAAAATACCATCCGATAAACTTATTTAAGATAAGTAGACCGGTGGTACGTTAGAGATTAACGAGGAAAAGTATCAATCTCCAACAGTGGGACGAATCCCATAGAGTTATGTCCGGGGTCGAACATAACAAGTAGTTTCCACTGCCACCAGCCAAAACTCGACGAGGGGGGACGGGACAGTGCCCCCTCGAGTAACAGACCCAGGAGTAATAAAATTACCCCTACTAGCACGTCCACAATAAGATGGTTGGTACTAGTTCTGTAAGTAAATTTAGGTCTAGTAAAGCCAATGGTGACTTTACATGCCCGGGGAGACAGTAGTCAATCCCCGGGTATGGAGTCTATGGTGGAGGTCCGCTAGGACGCCCCAGTGTTACGGCACGTAGGGTGTGGTGTAACACACATAGAAAAACATATGAGACCCTATGGAGTAAAAGACCCCATAGCCTATAGAACACATGGATATTCAAAGGAATTACACACATTCATGTCCAAGAGTGGGAGGAAAAGAGTCTCACTCTTGGCAGGATGGAAAAAAACAAACTCCAGAAATCCAGCAAAGCTGCTGGGGGACTCACTAGGTTAGGAAATTCAGCCTAAACAGAGAATTCTCCCTAACAACCAATGCGTGAACAATGATGTTGTTTGCAGTCCTTATCAAACATTAAATTATGCTCTGATCCAACCACATAAAATGGTGGATTTAAAACTGTTTTATTAGGCAAGGCACAATGGACACAGTAGAAATGTTAATAATGTGCCAAACAAATCCATGGCCACTACTTTGCTGACATCATCTAACAATGGGGTAATTTGCAATGGGTCCGGAAACGTGCCCAGGGTTATACTATTTATTATATTAGAAGTGGTCATTGACAGTTCATCTTTTATTCTTGCAGTAAAGTTGAGTAATAACATAAGTGACAAGAACAATTTGTGGGGGTCAAAGTAAGGAAGGGGTTTGACCAAATGCCTACATAATAAGGGTTTTCTCAATAAAACAGTATAATAATAAAACAGAGGAGATGATAGGGCAACACAAAGCGTGATGCTCCTAGTGTTGAAATCTACGATGAGACTTACAAGAAATCAAAGTACAAAAACACAGTCTTAATTAGTTCCTGTTTCTCCAGGGACACCCTACTGCACAAATAATATCCAAAAGAGGTGGCGAAGCGACAAATCCAAACCTTGTCTAAATTCCTTACCTTCTAGGCCAACCCTATGCTTAAAAGAACAGGTTTTCCAAATCTTGGCCACCAGACATGTTCATATCTGTTTGAATACACAAACCTTTGTCACATTGCTTAAAGGAGTTCAGGAGGTATAGCCTGCATTGATAGATCTCTGTCATCGAGGTCAATGAAGGTGTGGTACCACATTACAGAGAGGGTGGTGAGCCTCCAGGATACCATTACATCCACCCTCTGGGAGGCACATAGGGGAGCAGCAAGACTAACCCAGTCCCATATAGACTCACCACTTCGTATGAAAGTCTTCAAAGCCTCTTGATCCACCTCATCGCTAGGGTTAGCCACGTGATTGGTCTCATGCCATCTCCCACATTCAAGGAATAGTATGACCGCCCGACCATTGGATCAACCATTGTTCTGGTGCAAATGTTCACTAAATTCACCATTTCAGGTTGTGCACTGTGCACATCACTGTTCATGTATTGTGTTGCTGATGGTGTCCTTTTACGATACACCCTAGGCAGAGGATGTCTAGATTGGTAACTAACCGGGTTCTCATTTTCCAATTATGTTTATAATATTTATCATGTAAAACTTGTATTTCGGTAGCCGCAAAACCCATAAATATATACCTGGTGGCATTATGGCTTTGGGTTACCGTGAATTGTCACAAGGACCTGGAGATCGGTAATCATCATGAATGTTTTTCTTTACAAGAATGGATGGTAGTGCTTACAAGTGTTGTGCTATTGGTATAATGTTCTTATCAATGCGTGGCTTTTTTTGGTAATGCTTTAGTTTAGACCTTGAAACTGGGTTTTAAAGAGTTTCTTGATCATGTAATCCATCTCAGACTGTGCTTGTGTCATTAGATGATATAATATGTGATCGAGTACAATCTGCATTTCTGTTTTAAAGCTGAAGATGCATCTGCATGATATGATATGATGATATGATATAGCATTCATAACGTGCCTATACACAAGTGTTTCAAGGCGCGACAAGGCAAGGGAGGGGAACAGAGGGAAGAGAGAGACAACGATCTTACTAGGCCAGGTGACATAGGGGGAGGGAAAAAGTGCGAGGGGGGGGCAAGTGCAGTACATAGGATAACAGTAAATAAATACAAATAATAAATAATAATAATAAGTGCAGCCAGCTGGAGGCAGGTAAAGTGCAGACATCAGGTGTCGAGTGCTGGTAGGGGGATGCAGAAACAGCCCCAGAGGGCAAGGGTTGCCAGCGGGGCGGTGCAGGAGTGCAACTGGCAGGTAGGGGACCTGCGCCCAAGAATAGAGGGTAGCCAGGTGACCAGTGCAGTTTCTGTTTCAAACGTGAATTCAGCAGGGCAGAGGAGGAGAAAAAGCAGAAGCAAAGAGGAAGGTCTTGAGGTGCTTCCGGAACCGGAAATGGTTCTCCTCAATTTTCAGAGAGGCAGGGAGGCTGTTCCAGAGGGAGGCCCCCAGCCGAAGAAAGATCTACCACCAACTTACTGATTGGAAAAGCGACCAACCCTGAGGGAGTTGAAGGCGGATGAGTAAAGGCCTCGAGAAGGAAGATATTTAGGAAGAGAGAGTTGAAGGTATTGAGGCCCCAGGCCCCAGAAGGCCTTGTGGATGATGCAGAGGGTTTTGAACTTAATCCTCGCAGCCACTGGAAGCCAGTGCAGAGATTTAAGTCCTGGAAAGATACGATCCCTGGGCTTGAGGCCAAGGACAAGTCTTGCAGTCCTGTTTTGAATGAGTTGCAGAGGGCGGAGAGTGAAGGCAGGCAGATTGAGAAGGAGGCTGTTGCAGTAGCCAAGCCTAGCGAGAACCAGAGCTCTGGAGACAATGAGCTTCTGGGGGAAGAGAGGAAAGGAAGAATACCTCTGAGGATCTGCAGCTGGTAGTGTGACTTCTTAGAGACGTCAGAGATGTGAGGAGAGAAGGAGAGTGTGGAGTCGAAGATGACCCCAAGGTTTTTAGCCTCACAAGTAGGAGCAGGAAGAGGGCCAATAGAGGCCGGCCGGAGGATGACAGGAAAGGAGGGAACGGGTGTGCGATGAGGAGAATCTCAGTCTTACTGGCATTAATGCAGAGCTCATTGGCGGCACACCACTCCTGGATAGCAGACAGGAAGTCAGAGATGAGAGAAGGAGAAGAGGTGGGTGAAGGGAGCCTGAAAATGAGTTGAGTGTCATCCGCATAGCACTGAAAGTCGGGGCAGAGAGCAGCAATGTGGTGGGCAAGAAGTGCCAGGCATTGGTTGAACCGCCAGGAAGAGAGGTTAGACCCCTGGGGAACACCACAGCTACAGGTAGAGATAAAGATAGAGATAGAGGAGAGGAAAGATGTCAGCCAAGGTTGGACCTCGGAGCGTCGATCGGAGAGGAAAGAAGTCAGCCAAGCCATGGCCTGATCAGTGATATCCAAGTTATCACAGAGACGGTTGAGCAGGATGGCACGGATGACCATGTCAAAGGCAGAAAGAGATCAAGTCTGATGAGGACACAGGGGGTGTTGTAATCAAAGTTGGAGAGCAGGTCTTCACAGAAGTTCAGGAAAGCAGTTTCCGTGCTTCTGGCAGCTCTGAAGCCAGACTGATGGTCATGAAGACAACCGACAGATTCAGTGTAGAGATTAAGCTTGGAGGTGGCCAGCTTTTCCAGGAGTTTGCCCAGGAAAGGGGTGATGGAGATTGGGCGATAGTCAGCCAGGCAGGACAGGTCGGCCGAGCGTTTCTTAAGAAAGGGGTTCAAAAGGGAGTGCTCCAGGGGGGGAAGGGAAGACTCCAGTGGCGAAGGAGTGGTTGCAGAGGTTGGCCAGAGCAGGAGCCAGAGTGTCAATGTGGTCCTTGAAGGTTTTGGAGGAACAGGGGTGAACCTGTTTTGATGAGACTTTCACAGATCGGACTTGTCTAGAAACCTCGTCTGGGGAGAACAGGGGAAAGGCAGAGAAGGAGGGAGGAGAGGTGGGCGAAGAAGGGCCAGAGGAAGAGCAGGGAGTATAGGGAAGAGGGGGAGAGGAAGAGAGAGAGGACAGGATGTCCTGAGTTTTAGAGATGAAATGAGAAGCCAGAACCATGCAGAGGGCCTCAGAGGGGACAGTAGAGGTAGAGACTGCAGCAGGATTGGGCAGTTCCTTGCAGATTTTAAAGAGTTTGGCCGAGTTGTTAGATGCCGCAGAGACGCAGGCTTGGGTGTGAGCTCTCTTCTTGGTGCAGACAGAGAGCCAGTATTGCCTTTGGAGCAGGCGGCAGGCCAGTTTGTCAGAAGATGTACCGGAAGCACGCCATTTCCTCTCAGCCACCCTGCACTTGCGTTTGAGGGTGACGAGGTCAGAGTCGTACCAGGAGTTGCACTTGGCTTTGGGCTTCAGGTGGATCCTCATGACAGGGGTAAGAACATCAAGAGTATCAGATATAGCAGAGTGGAGCATTGAAAGGGCTGTGTCAGGGTGTGAGTAAGCCAAAGCGGGGTGGGGGGTGAGAAAGTGGTGGCGAAAGCCTCAAATGACACACGCTTCATGGGTCGGAGAGCTGAGAAGGTGGGTGGCAGTGCTGGAGGTGGCTTGGCCTGAAAGGTAGAGAGGGTGAGCTGGGAGGAAAGGAGAAAGGGATCACTCCAGGAGAGAGGAGTGGTGAGAGGGATAGAAAGGGGAAGGTCTGAGGAGATCAGAACAACCAGACTGTGCTCTGCACAGTGTGTCGGGCCGGAGGGGAGAATAGAGTGTGACAGAGAGTGGCAGAGGTCGCGAAAGAGTCCAGAGGAAGGACAGGAAGCATCCAGGTGGATGTTAAAGTCTCCAAGAAGGAGAAGTTGAGTGTTCGAGACCAGGAGAGAAGTGGAGAGGTCAGCGCACTCAGAGAGGAAGGAGGAGATCTGACTGGGTGGCCGATAGATGGTAGCCACAGTAAGGGAATGGCTAGGAGAGAGAGAGCCTGCAGATGAGGCATTTCGAAAGAGGAGTAGGCCTGCGTAGGAATGACCGAGGCAGAGATCCACTCAGGGAAGATCAGGGCTACACCCCCTCCAGAACGGTTGGATCTGGGTGCAGAGAGGATCTTGTAGCTATCAGGGAGGAGATTGTCAAAGCTTGTGACAGAGCTGGCCATGAACCATGTCTTGGTGAGACCAAGGACATCAAGGTCAAGTTCTTCCAGGAGACAGCAGATGTCAGAGAAGTGTTTGACAGCAGAGCGAGAGTTGAGAGTAGCAATATGGAGAAGGTTGCCGTCCTTGAAAGACTTCTGGGGAAGGGTACAAATCAGAGATACGTCCTGCGGAGGTGTAGAAGAAGCCTGAGGGGGAGCAGAAGAGGAAGGAGGAGAGGGTAAGGTAGCCAAGGAGCAGACAGCAGGGGGAGGCAAGGAAGCTGTGGGGAGAATAAAGGGGACAGCAGGAGAGGAAAGGAAATTGATGAGGAGCGGGAAGCGTCTATCAAAGAGGAGAAGGTTGGCCTGAGGGCCTTGGACAAAGAGGGTACCATTCAGGTAGACATTAATGATGACCTTAGAGGAGTGGAAGGGGGCCAGGAGGGCTTCCCACCAGGTGCCACCATTAATGGGAGAAGAGGAGAAAGCACAGAGACCATCTGTGCTGTATGTGCAGATTACATGGATGGCAATTGTGTTGGGATTGTCTCTGAATGTACCCAAGGCAGAGAACATGCTCACACATGAACTGGGAGATTAAGCATAGGAATAAATGTCAATCAGTGATGGACCAAATGGGGACGTCCTTTCTAGTCTGACATTTACAGTGGCACGTGTGCCAATTAGGTATTCCAGAGGATGCCCATTTATTTGTAGTAGAAGGGCTGAACTGTACTCATTTGTCTTTGGATTTCCAAGCGCGTACACATAATCTTTTGATCTTCCATCATTGGATGAGGATTCAGCTTTGCTGTAGTGTGTGTATTTGGTGCCAAGGCACTGAACTGTGTGTTTCGGTTTCCGTGAATTTCTGTGGTCAGGTGTCTTATGAATATGCTCTGAGGCTGGCAACAGCCTAAATGGGAATGCCGGCTTCACTTCCTGGGTGACCGTCCTGTCTCTCTCATGAAGCACCGCCTAGATGCTTGTTTGGTTTGATTTACAGGCAGAGGCGTTGCTGGGGGGGTGGGGCTGAGGGGGTTATAGCCCTGGGTCTTTTGGTTGTAGCCCCGGATAGAAGCCCAGGAGCTACAACCAAAAGGCTTTAGCTAGCCCTGAATCCCGTCAGTCCCGACATTAGCGTAGTCCCGACCTATTCCAGACCTAGCAACACCCATGTTTAAAGGCTCAACATACTGCTTGGAATTTTATTTTCTGACCAGAGGCGCAGCAGGATTGACTCATTGCATGCTGAGGGAAATCATATCCACATCAGAAACATGCTTTCCCACCATGTCTTGAGGGCTTTGTAGGGTCACTTAATTGTCAGGAGGATAGCTCAGTGGCAGCGTGCTCGACTTGGAAACAAAATGACACGGAGCAACACAGGTTCGATCCCTGGGTCCGCGCTTAGAAACCTCTGGGTATTAAGCGCGTTATAAATAACCTATCATATCATATATCATGTCATACTGGTAGGATCGCCAGGTGCGTCACTTTGAACTTTCTCAGTGCGTCTGCCTGCATTTCTGGCTATGACCAGTATCTGTCCAAAGAGTGTCATTTTTTTAGCAGCTCCTTGCGGATTGTGGCAGAACCACAAACTGCCATGACCTGTGATTTCAGCACATAAATCAAACATTGTAGAAGTCACAATATCTTTTTTCCTTTTTTTATATTAAGTGTCTTTAGTCACATTTACCTTTACACTAATACATATTAACATATTACAAATGTACACATTAAAACATTTAATACATCAAAAGAGAACATAATAAAATCCCATAAAAGACACAAAATACATCATAAATGTCCACTTCAAATTGATTAAATACATTAAAAGAGACCACAGTTCATCACTATTACAATACGATAATGTCAATGTGTTTACTAAAAATTCAATCACGTTCCACAGGATATAATCCATATCTCAAACAAATTCAGTCATGTTCTCTGTATTATCCCAATTCCGGCTGATTGCAGCAACTTCCCCACTTAGATTATGTAATCCTTTTTTCACCAGCAGCCAGGCGTGGTATGCGGCTGCCATCGTTGCCATTGAGTTTGCATCATACAGGGAACTCCAAAACTGATCAGATGGGACATTAATTGTTTCATGGTACGCCTTGGCATAAGCACTGGCAAATATTATGCATTGTGTGAGCAAATGCCATGATGTTTCTACTGCTTGGTGACAAAGGCTGCATAGGCGTTTATCCCTAGCAACACCCAGCCAAGGCCCTGTATTATTGTATACCGGCAATATTTCTAATCGTAAACTCATTATGAACCGAACTAGTGAAGGCACATGCAGTTTGATTAGATATTCCCGTGGAGTGTTTATATTCATGCCCTGGGTCGAGTACTGGGTGCATTTTTGCGTGTTTACTAAGTAATTAATTGATTCAGTGCCCTCAAAATCTTTTGTTTCCCATTCAAAGTCAGTAGCGAAAACTTCACCCATTGTCCTGGTAATCCTTCCATGCCAATATTTCTAGAGTGTTTCAGTACCAGACTTTGCATATCACTAAATCTAGTACTGCTCGTGCAACTCTGGCCGTGTTAGTACATGGAACCCAGTAAAGTGTCCTTCTTTTGGTGGGTGACATATATGTTGGCCCATAGTTTGGAGACAGCCAACTTCCATACAGTTTGGAGAGATGTTAAACCTAACTCCAGGCGAATAACTCCCATTGGGAATGCTGTAGGTAAACCCAACATAGATCTAAGTAGTTTCCCCTCTAGCCTTTTCAGCAAATACCCCTCCTCCTCCAGTAAGGTCGCCAAGGCACACAGAATGCCAGGAAGTTCCCCAGCCCACCCTTGCGTGTTCTAAATGTAAAGGGAAAGTTCTTTTGAGGTGCAAAAAAGGGTCTGGCCCAGTCCCTATGGGTTTGACTCCCACCCAATGGAGGAAGGTGGACGGGGTGAGGGAGTAACCTCATCAATATAATAAATTGGTAGCTAGAAAAAAGACAAGGACCAGCATTTCCAGGTCAGACACTGGCAATGCAGCCAAAAATAGAGAGACTTGTGACAAAACGCCTTTACATAATTTCAAACACACCTAAATAGAGACTTCTGTTTCATGCAAGCACTGATGGAAGAAAAATGGCTTGAACACATTAGAAGGCTCCAGAGGAATGTACATTTAGTGATTCATACTGATTTCTCAGAATAGTTTCCGGAGAACAGCTGCACTGGGATATGGATATCATAGATGAGGAATCCATGGCAGGAACACCCGTCACAAAGAACATTACCGAGAGGTAAGTATTTTGTTCTTCTAATGGATTCTTTCTTGCCATGGATTCCTCATCTATGATAAACTCCCAAAGCAGTACGTAATCTGGAGGATCGAGGAAAGCAAGGACAACACCTAAACAAGAAAACTCTGAAAGACTGCCCTACCAAATGGGCACCCTGGCCCTCAAAGGAATCCAAGCAGTAATGCTTAGCGAATGTGTGCAAAGATGCCCACGTTTCCCCCTGGCAAATGTCCAGGACAGGGAATCACCTCTGCCGGGCAAATGTGGCAGGCACACCTCTGGTAGAATGAGCCCTGAGACCCTCAGGCACATTCTTCCCAGACAGATCGTAGCATTCTGAGGTGCAGAGAATGATCCATCTGGACAGGGTCTGTTTGGTCATAGCCCTGCCAGCCCGAGCACCAGCGTAACCAACAAAAAGTTGGTCATTCTTCCTATATTGGGGGTGTCGAAGTTTACTCTAATTTCGTCTATTGTTGTTGCAACTTGCTCACAGAATGTTTTCGTAGCTGTTTTCTCGGGATTCCAATAAAGGTTTATTATGACCAGATCAGGGCTCATCTGGACATTTTTCCCTTGAGCCTGGGGATTCCACTTTGTTAGGGTTGCCAGCATACCATATTTTTCACAGATTTTGATCTTAGGTGAGATTCCTGAGCCTAATCGAATTGCTGTTAACAAACCTCCAGAGGGTCTTCCTGATGCGGGTCTCTGAGCTGGCGAAACTTCGATACTGTAACCCTCGAGAGTAGGTTTCTCTGTTAGCCATGTTTCTTGCAGGCAAATTAGGTCGAAGCGGTTCAATTTTACATCGCTGGGCTTAGTTAGGTGGCTGAATCCTCTTGTATTCCATGACGCCATCTGAAGTGAGGTCTTTTCCTTAAATTGGTCTGGGATCGTTACCTGGATCTTGTTATTGACGGCGTCATGGATTGATTGCTAGGCCTTCTTCTTACGGCCAAACGTGTCTGCAATCCATTTCCAAGGTTTGGTTGACGTGGAAGGGGATTGAGCTGGTTTGATGTCTGTCGCCTGGTCCCTCTTTATGTAGGCGTTACGCGAGCTTTCCACTCGTCGCCTTGGCGTAGTAAGTGGTATGTGATGATTTCTGTCCCGTTTCCGGGGGTAGTCTTCCCCATTCCCACTTTCTTCTCTGTCTCGGCCATCGTCCAACTCCTCCTTTCTATTAGCAAATTTCGAGGGGGCATATCTTTGAGAGCCTGTCGTATCTTCATTTTCCTTTAGTTTTTCTAATTTTAGGCCTAGACACTGTAGCTCTTTTGCTATTTCAAGGGGCCATTCATGCAGGGCTTTCGACCTTATGTGTAGGTATGCTTTAGCTTTATGGTCTTTGTGGTAGGGTTCCACCAGAACCAGGTCCCTTGTTGATAGATGCCGCAATTTGTCAATTTTTGCTGTAATTTTTAAGACTGTCCTTCTATTTAGGACCATGTATCTATCTTTAGATGAAAATTGCTCTAATTTGAATAGCGATGTCCCTTCGAGTTTTAGGAATTTTTTTTCTGCCGGTTTTGATCGACTGTAGTCTTTTTTATAGGAATTAATCCTATATTTTCTGTGCTCGTGATTAGGGATCCGTTCATCGCGACGGTCTGTCTCTTTTTTGGGGACTGGCTTCTCTTCCATTTTCTTTAAGGTTTGGATAGCCTCCAAACCAGTAGTGGGGGTGCTCGAGCGAGATCTACCATGGTCGCTTGGAGCCTCCACATGTGTAATCCTCCTTGCTCCAGATCGCGTCCTAACGCAAGCCGGCGGGGTAGCTATTCTTGGTTGCTGCGGGCTTAAAACTTCCTTTTCAGCGCAGGCAGAGTCGTCAGAAGAGTTAGATGAATCGAGGGCGTGGATCAGCGTGGGGGACCTTTGCGCGGTTTCGGGGCGATCTTGCTGTGAGTGATTTCCCACTATGGTCGCATGTCGCTTTTCTTTGCTGGGAATGGCTCTGTCGGATCTGTCGACGCGGGGGTCCACAGCGGAGGTGAGGGATGCTATCACTCGAGTGTCTGGGAGACTCTTTGGAGGAACACACAGGAGGGGGCTCTCCATTGCATGTTTCCTCATGTTTTTTGTCTGCAAGGCTCGACTCTGATCCGACACACCTCCTGGTAATTTGACACGGGCTTTCGTGAAAATCGGAGCCACTTCTGTGACTCTGGCCATCTCTTCCGTTTGAGTACTTTGAGAGGTCATTGCTAGTGTCTGCCTGGTTTGTCGATCCATATTGAGCAGCTTGTTTTCGAAATTCGTTAGTTTAGTTTCGAGGCTCCTTTGTATGGTATTTGAGTTCCTTTCTACTGCTGTTAGGTATCCTTCTATAAAGGTCAGTTTATCCTTAAGTGAGGTGATCATGGACGTGTTGTCCTTTAGGGCCTCATGAATCGCCTCATACAGTTTGCTGAAGGGGTTTAGCGCTATTGAAAAGGCTGACATGATTGATAGTAAGTCAGCCTTTTTTTTCTTTTCTGAGGGTGTTTCTTTCTCAAACCCTGCCGGGATGTCACTTGGCCTCCTGTTTCTGGTTGGTGTGTAGAGTTCTTTTTCGTTATGGAGCTGATTGAATTTTTCAGAGAATCTTTTGTCCCCTCCTGCAATCACGCCTTGTAAGCTGGCTGAAGATTCCGCCCATGATATGTTACTATGTGCCTGGCTATGCGATCTAGTCCACGCCGCTTGATCTTCGACGTAGGACTGTCTTTCGCTTGGTTTGAGTCTTGTCTGAGTCTCTTGATTAGCCATGGCTGCTGGTGCTTGACATTCGGGTTGGGCTAAAGTGTCTTTTTTGCTCAATAAGCTGTGTGGGCCTTCACTGACTACATTTGATGGGTCTAACGTTTGATGGTCTATTGCCGTTTTTATTATTTGATTATTGTCTTTTTGTTTTGAATCTCCTGAGTGTGGTGTCGCCCCACTTGGCTCACTAGTGCATTCATCATTTGTCCTTAGGATGTTTAATTGTTCTGCATTTTTCTCTGATGTCATAAGGTCCTTCGCACTAATTTCTGCCAGGGACTTTCCTTTCACGACTTCAATATTATGCGTTCTGTTTGGTGAAATACGAGCGTGCCATTTGACTCTTGGTAGTGATTTTTCCTGTGGCTGATCAATTTTCTGGGCTTTACACGGTGAGGGAGGCTCTCGGATAGCCGCCAGAATTTCAGCGTCTGACATTTCTTGATCTGTGGCTTGTTTTTGCTTTGTTTGTTTTATAAAGTAATCCCTCAAGGAAGCTGAGAGTAACACTATATCTTGTCTTTTCGAAACTTCACCCGTTTGAGGGCCTGCTTTCCGGCCTTTCTTTTTAGGTGGAATATCATTCCCTGCCCTGGCTTTGCCTCCGGCCTTCTTGGTTTTTTTAAAGATTTTTTTCCTTATAGTCGTATCTCTAAGTTGTTTATGTTGTTCGTCCTGTGATGTAGACTGATCAGATGACAGTCATCTCACAATTTACAATTTGATCCCTGGGCCCTTTGTTCTCTGGATTTCTGGCCCTTGACTCTTGTAAGGGATCTTCTTTTTCTTGTTGTACTTTTTCTAGTTGAATTCTTTGGGCTTTTATTTCTTCTGCTAATGGATCTTGGCTGGATATGTTTCCGCCGTCCGACATTGTCTCTATGAAAACGGAGTCATCTGCGTCGTCCCCCGGCCCTGGCTCCTCTCGTTCTTCATTTTCGAGTGTCTTAGAGGAGGGAGGCCTTTCCGACGGCGAAATGGTCTGCTTTTTTCTGTCTTTGTCCAGCATGTTTCTGTCTTTGGCCGCCACAATTGGGGCCCTTTTTCTGACGCTGTTATGTACAGTGGCCATTGCCAGGCCTCTCCCCTCTCGGCTCTGGACTAGGTCATCTTTTTCACCTGTGCCTACCATGCCTATCCTCATGTCTTCACACGGCATTGGTGTAAGATGCCGTTGGTGCATGGGTTGCCCCATGTCTCCTTCCACCTGAAGAGACCCTAGCCATGCAGACCCCAGCCGAGGCCGTCCTCCGACAGCTTCAGGCCTGGTGTCATTCACCGAGGCGGTACGCTGGCGGGGCGTTTGTGTGGAATCCGTGGAAGGGGCAGGGGCAGGGCCTTTTGTTCTTTCCAGGTTTAGGTAGCCTTTCTGTTTATTTACGGTCGCTTCTTGCAGGGAGGTCTCGGGTGGCACGTTTAGATCTATTTGGTCTCCAGTTTTCAGCCCCCTTACAGTGGCTGCAGGATTCGCTGGGGCCATGATGCTTATGTTTTTTACTCCTGAGGTCAGTGGAAAAGCATCTGAAGACTGCCCCTCTTGCGAGGCATTTAGCATGCTGCTGTTGTGTTCTAGCGTAGCACTGTTGGACTGCTTGCTGGCCACCCTGTGGCCATGTTCTAACTGTGTTTTGTCGCTGCGCATCCACCTCCCGGCCTCCACTTCTGTCGGTGAGAGCGGCGCCATTCCCTTTTTGATATTTTTAGATAGCCGTTCACTTGAGAATGAAACGCGAACGGGGGTTGTGGACGCTCAAGTAAGGCGGAAAGTCTTTAAGCGAGACTTGCGTAGGATCGAGATATTTCCAGTGCCTTAGTGTCTTGTTCACAGGTGTCCCCGGAGCGGAGTGGCGGGAGAGACAGCAGAGGAAAGGTGCAGGAAGGGACTAGAGGTAGGGAAAAAGAAGGAAAAAGAAAGGGGGAAGAGGGAAGGTGGCAGAGGGAAACGGAAAAGAGATAGGGGGATAAAAGGAGGAGGAGCGAAAAGGGAGGAGAGGGAAGAGGAGGGAAGGAGGGAGGGGAAAGGGGAAGGGAAAAGCTTTGGTTGCTGCTCACCGCTCTTTGCTTCTGGCTCCGTTTGTCTATCTCCGTTTTTCGCTCTTCGGCCTTAGGCCACTGGACACTAGACAAACTGTGCCGCACACCGCGCCGCGCTCCGCGCGTGCGCAGTGATTTTGAAGAGTCTTTGTGGAAATGGTAGACAGACTGTCACAGGGATCACTGGAATCCGGAACGAAATGCACAGAGGTCTGTCCTCAGTCCTCACTAGACACACTGTGCCGCACACCGCGCCGCGCTCCGCGCGTGCGTAGTGATTTTGAAGAGTCTTTGTGGAAATGGTAGACAGACTGTCACAGGGATCACTGGAATCCGGAACGAAATGCACAGAGGTCTGTCCTCAGTCCTCACTAGACACACTGTGCCGCACACCGCGCCGCGCTCCGCGCGTGCGCAGTGATTTTGAAGAGTCTTTGTGGAAATGGTAGACAGACTGTCACAGGGATCACTGGAATCCGGAACGAAATGCACAGAGGTCTGTCCTCAGTCCTCCTTCCTATCCTCTGACTTAGAACTGAAGGGCCTGTACCGGGTCCAGTCGATGAAATCGTCCCTATGCCTTGGAAGCGAAAAGCAGAGACAAGAACACAGGAAGATGAACCATCTGAGAGAGATTGAAGTCCGAGACCACCTTCGTCAGAAAGGATGGTGTCACTCTGAAAGTCGTCTACTCTTACAAAATAGGGAGGTAAAACAGACAAAGCCTGGAGATCACTCACCCGTCTCATGGAAGTGATTGCAACCAGGAAAATCACCTTTAGGGTGAGAAATCTAATACATCAGGGATGAAACGGCTCAAATGGAGCACCCATAAGAAATGTTAAAACTAAATTCAAAATTCCACGCCGGAACCCTAAAATGGCTGGAAGGAAACTGGTCACACAAACCCTGCACGAACTGCATGATTGGGAAAAAATGAGGCCTATTCTCGGGACCTCTTGAACACAGAAATAGCAGCGAGGTGACCCTGAAGGGTTATCTCACCAATGTGAACAGTGCCAATCTGTGGGCCCGCTTGGGACATGGAAAGCAGAAAATCCAACACAGCGAACAGAGGACAGGAAAAAAAATCCATGACCTTCTCCCTGCACCAAATCGCGAATATATGCCACCTTCAGGCATAAATGGATTTCGTAGCGGACACGCAAGCTGAAAGGAGCACATCAAGGATGTCATCCGACAAGTCTCACTCCTTGTATCGCAGCCTCTCAGTAGCCAAGCATTAATGTTCAGGCTGCTGGGTTTTGGATGGAGGGCCTGCCCCTGCAGCTGGGAGAGCAAGTTGACTCTCCACAAAAGACACCAGGGAGGGCAAATGGACATGTCCAGCAACTCTGGATACCACGTGCTCAAGACCCAGTCTGGGGCGGTCAGGATCAGCATTGTTCTTAATAGACGTAGTCCCCTAAGGAGCAGCAGGGTGACAGGGATTGGCGGTAACGCATAAAGGAGGTTGAAAGTCCACTAGACCGTCAATGCATCCCCTAAAGCTCCCTGATGAGGAAATTCCCTGGAGCAGAAATATTCCACTTTCTGTTGACACTGGAAAGGAAGAGGTCCACTTGAGGAGTCTGACAAAGAGAGAAGATCTCCTCCAGAACCTCCTGACAGAGCTCCCACTAGTGGTAGGCCAAGGTCTGTCTGCTCAATGCGTTCGCTAGTGAGTTCTCCCGTCTGGCCAGATGAGCCGCCATCAGGGAGACACTGTTCGCCAGAGCCCAGAACCAAGAGTCTCATTTGTTCTCTGCACAGAGGCAAAGATCCCACTCCACCTCGTTTGTTGAGGTAGTGCATGGCCACTGTGTTGTCTGTCCGAATCAGCACATTATTGTATTTTACAGAGTGGAGGAAAGTGACCAGGGCCAACCTGATCGCTCACAGCTCCAGCAAATTGATGTGTTCCCGAGTCTCTGGGGGACACCAGTCTTCTCAACGTAAGATCTGACAAGTGAGCACCACAACTTGTCATAGATGCGTCTGTGACCACCGTCACCTGGGGCCAATGTTGCCAAAACAACGTGTCTTTCAGTAAGATGTCTTGCCCCGCCCACCACGCTAAATCCTGAGCAACCCGACTCCAAACCTCCAGAAGGTCCCATATGTGCCCTGGAACTGCGACCATTGGCAACGGAGAAGCAACTGAAGCAATCTCATGCGCAGCCTTGCCTCTGACATCACTAGGATGCAGGTGGCCATGAGACCCAGAAGGCACAGGAAAGCCGAGTACCGGACTTGTGTCTGAGATGGAAGGACATTGGCCATCTGGAACATTTTCGCCCTCAATCCTCGGGTGGGAAAGCCCTGCCCGGTGAGCGACCAAGACTGCTCCAATGAATCGGAGAGACTGGGACGGCTGAACCTAAGACTTTTTGAAGTTCAGGGAAAAGCTCAAAATGCAAGAGAGTGCATCTATGGAGTAAATGTTCTGACACTAGCTCAGTCACCCAGGTAGGGTAAGACATGGATGCCTTCCCTCCCGAGTCAAAACACTACCACTGCCAGCAGTTTGGTGAAAGCCCTGGGTACTGACGAAAGACTGAATGGTAGGACCCTGAATTGGCAATGTTGTTGGCCCACCACGAATCTCAGGAACTTCCTGTGCTTCAAATGATTAGGGACATTGAAGTAGACGTCCTGAAAATCCAGGGAAAGTAACTAGTCCTGCAGACCCAGGGCGTTCAGGATCTGGGCAAGAGGAACAATCTTGTACTTGTCCTTGTAAAAAATAAAAGCTTAGTAGCCGCAAATCCAGAATAGGGCACAGGCCTCTGTCCTTCTTTAGCACCAGAGAATAGGTGTAGTACCACCTCCTCCATCGATCTGAACGCAAAACTAGTTCAATAGCGTTCTTTGCCAGAAGCTGCCAGACCTCCTCCAGAAGAATGGGGCCCTGTAGAGCCCAAGCAGAAGACGTGGCCTCTGAGCACTCCCTGCGGAATGAGAATAGCCTCCCCCCCACTGGTGATGGGTGTTGGTGTCTGTCACTGAGGTTTGGCGCCCTGGGTAGCAGAGGGGACAGCGGCTGCTGTGATACCCCGTTGGTGTGGACCCTGTGTCTGCCTTGGCCCCTTCCCAGGTCAGGTTGTCCACGGCCCCTCTGAACAAACGAGGGAAAGGGGTAAAAACCCATGCCCCGTGATGAGGATTGCGTGGTGGGCTGCTACACCGCTAGTCCCTAGCACTTGGCAGTCGCCTTAGACTGCTGGACCTTCTGGAGGGCGTTGTCAGCCTTCAATCCAAATAGGTTCTGTCCGTCAACGAGCATATCTAGCAGCCACAAACCCAGAAATCCTTAGCCATGAATGATGCCTGACCACTGTGCTAGTGGCCATGGACTTGTCCAATTGTGTCCGCTGTGTCTAGGCTAGATTGCAGCATCTGCCGTGCCACCTCCTTGCCAACGGAGAGTAAGGAAAGAAACCCATGCCTCATCTTGTCCTCTGGGACGTGCTCTGCCGCACTGGCTACAGCCAACCAGAGGCCAAAGTAGAAACTTGCCATGGCACAAGAGGCATTCACAGCTCGCAGTGCCAGACTGCCTGACGCAAACACCTTCTTGCACCAAGCATTCAGCCTTTTGCTTTCCCTGTCCGGTGGTAAGGAATGGAAAAGTAGAGGTATTCAGGCTCACTGTTGCAGCGTGTACCACTAGGCTTTCAGGTGATGCACGGGCAGAGAGGAAAGCTGGGTCTGAAGGTGCAGGACAGTGCTTCTCCGCCAGATCCCTGTCCACTGGGGCAACATAGGCAGGTTTCTCCCACACTTCCAACACTGGAGCCTCCGCTGCCACGTTAAAGGGCTGCAGTGACTCTTTCTTTTGAGCATTGTCCAAAATGTTGCAGAGTTCGTATTGCATTCCGGACCTGGATGGTGCTGAGTGACCCAGGGTATCGAACACCATTGTCATCAGGTGCTAAAAAGCGGCTTGGGGTTTACATGGTGTTGGTGCTGGGAGAATGTCCAACTTGGGCGAGGTGTCCACAACGCCGGCTCCTTGCAGGCCAGCTGCCAGGTCCAGTATGTTGCCACTCCTCTAGAACTCCTCAGGGAAGTCCCTCCCTTCGCTAGGACACATGGGCTCAAAACTAAATGGGATGAATTCACCTTCCTTGGTGTAAATGTCATACATTTTCGACATAAATGCATCTCTGTGAAGTGGGACGTACTGCTGGTGCCGAGTGATCTCGCTCTCTACTTGGACCAGGTCTGAGCCCGTCGGCTTTGTGGAGTGGTGGCCTGTGGGTACCCTGCCAGTCGCAGAAGACCCGGTGGGACCCATCAGCGCCATAGTTGAAGCCAGCAATGCCCTTTTATACTTCCTTTAGTGTCGGGACAGAAAGGGTACCTGTGCCGACTGCTCCGGAGAACCCTTAGTGCAGTGGCTCTTTTTCTTCATGGAGGAATAAAAGTGCCTTTGAGAGGACTCACTCAAGAGATCGAAACTTCGTACAGTGATTCTTCCTCTCCTTCTCCCCGTCTGGAGCCGATCGTACTTCAGAATGACACCCGGCTAGGAGACCGCAGAACCGTTACCTTGTGGATGAAGGTGAATAATTTTGCTGCCCGCTCCCTAAAGGCCTTTGGGTGCATGACTGACATGACCCGCAGTCCTGGGTGTTGCGGTCTTCACCCAGACAGCACAAACAAATACGATGCAGATTGGAGACATCCATCTGCCTACAGCAGTACATGCATGGCTTGAACTCGGAGGCCTTTGGCAGAGTTGGCATGGTGAATCACTAGAAAGCAGCGACGGACCCGGCGAGGAGCCGCGTGGTGCAATCTGGCGGCAGAAGAGTTTGGAGAGAACAGCTGTGCTGGGATATGGATTTCATAGACGAGAGATCCATGAAAGGAAGGAATTCATTAGAAACATCAATTTGGCTGACCTTGCCATCTTACTTGGAGGTTGCATTTCCCAATGTGTTTACTCAATGCTTAAGAAGAATTGGAGTTATTTTTCAGAGCATCCTTTTGCAATAAAAATAAGCTTATATTTGTAGATATAATGAATTTAACACACTACCTGAATAGGCCTGAGATGCCTGAAGTTGAGTGTTACATAGCTTTTGGTATACGACAAAGAGACTGTGTTTTTGTCCTGAAGAAGGATGGCCTAAGTACTGTTATTGGCCTATATCTAGCCTAATCTTAATTTGACCAAGGTTAATTAACAACACGTTTTCATGGATGCAACCATTGATTGGGGTGATTTATGCACCCATGTATTCATTCAATTGCTAAGGTACACGATTTTTTGTTACAGGGCAATCCCACAGGTTGTTGCTGTGGGTTTTTAAGTTGTCCTTGCACCGGTTCTCCTTTTGTAAAAATGTGACTGAGGTTTTATTATTAAATCATTGTTTAGCTCATGGCTCTAAGGGTTTAACCGTCATTTTATAATAAGTTATTCAATATGTAGCAAATACTACTTGTACATGTTACTTTATGCTTTTTTGTCTTTGGGAATTTTCTTCGGTTTTCGAAGAAGACAAACCAGGGGAAAAGGGGACACTCACCTCTGACCAAAGCTCCAAGGACAAATGACAATCAAATCGAAGGTTCAAAGATTGAGAATGCTGGGGAGCGAGGAGGAACAGAGGCACCAGTCAGAACAGATCATGGGGTTCCTCACCAGTGAGGTGCACTCACGGGAAAGCACGACAAGGGGAATTGACACAGCAGAATGACTACACACAAGCATTACGAGGTAACAGGTCTAACAGTAAGCACATGCCAAGGTTCCTAGTCTAAATAACCAATGGTCCAAAGTTCATCCCCAGTATAAAACAAAGCAATTTTACTATATATCTGCCTTAAGCTAGAGTTCAGCCCAAGTTCAGAGTCTGAGGGTTTGGAGAGCCCTTGCACACTTCTTTCATGAGGCTTGGATTCCCACTGCGGCTGGGGTCTTAGTCAGGCTTCGTTCTTTGTCATGGCTGAGAAGGAAAGCTCCGCTATTGAGTTCTGGGAATTGTAGTCTGAGTGCCATATTGTCTAAGAATAACTGTGAAAGAATAGGAGTTTTGATGCCACATTGTTGGTAACAGTCATAGTAACAAAGTGTCCCCAAAAACTGTGTGAAGGAAAACGTGGACAGTGCATTCCAAGAGATGAAGTCCGAAGTGTACAAGAGCTTTGTGCAAAAACCAAAGCACCACCCAAACAAAAAAACAAAATAACATTATTTTGAAAATAGATTAATTCCGGTCCCCAAGGCCAAAGTATCACTGCCCTAGTACATGTTAATTATTCTTGGTTGTAGCGCTAAGTGGGCCTACATGATAAAATCGGCAAAGACCTGGTAAAAAAGGCATCTGATTAGAAATGGGGGAGGGGTGCTTGGAGTGTAATCAACAACACTTCCAAATGTATTGAACATAAAGCGAGAGGATACAATCTATCTTTATAGATGGTAAATCACTCATCCAAAGCTCATGCGACCTGAACTCCATATATCAAGACTTCAGTAGGGTAGCCGGAGGTAGATTAGGATCAATGAAACATGTTTGAAGGTCTTGTGCAACATTATTCATAATTCTGTAGGTGTGCAACCCACAGGATCTCGAGGTGGTATTATTGTACAAACTGTGAAGATGTTGTTGCTGCACGCTAAATATGTTGTCGCCACTTCTTGAGGCAAACATGAAATTCTTGCAAGGGATTTTTTGAACCAAAGACTATGGCATACCAGAATCATGGTCTGTGCTTCTAGCCTACCTATCTGATCAGAAATTAGAGCTGTTGTACACCACACAGGCTCAAAGCTCTGAACGACTTTGTGAGTTTTGACCCACGCTGAACCAGGGTTTTTGATTCTGTGTTCGATTCAAAACCTCACCTGTAGGTAACTCAATTGTGTCCATGGTCATGCACTCTAAGGTTTTTTCACAAACGTTTCACTGGTGTAGAGTGTTAGGATGTGGGAATTTGAGGAGAGGTGGGACAAGTAAGGCGAGCGAGGATGACTAACATTTATCATTATCGGATTCTGCTTCCCATTTGTAAATTGCAAAGGAAATTAATATAATCCTTTGAACTAAAGATCTGGCCCTTAGACAACGTAGATGTAATTAGAATAGCCTAAACAAAATAACGGTCACATTATACATATATGGTCATCCGTGCTGCGTTTTCCTTCATCTTACTTTGGGAATCGACTAGAGGTTAAGTGAGGGTGTGCTGCAGCATGCCCGCACTGATACAAATGACTCAATTTAATTGAAATGTGTGGTTTTCCTGTTTATGTGAATTACTGGAAACAGGAATACACATACGCCCACTATGCCAAGAAATGCACAGAGCTGTATGCCATATTTTCCCTGCATCAGGCCTATGTATTCCTGCCCTTATGTTACCTTACTTTCTTGGAAACAAAGATACAAACACAATTATAGAATAATTTTTTAATCGCATGTGGTAAATCAATAATTACCGATTTCCACGTGAGGAAGATATGTTGTTCACATAAAACTGGATTATATACTTTCATTTTAAACTCTACCATTTTTGTCTATGTGTTTTCAATCCATGATCAGTGCACTTTGTATATTGACCAAGGCCCTTCAAGGTTTGAATTTGCACATCACTTGGAAAGCAGAAGACAATGGACCAAAATCCGTCTCCAGCCGAAAGCCACAAGAGGGTCCTCTCACAACACCAATCAGGAAGAAATCACCTCATTCCAACAACAGCAGGTACAATAGCAGAGAGCAACCACTGAAGGCCTAGGCGATCAGGTGACAAGAGTGTGCGTCATTCCTTCTGGTTTTTGGCTTTACTTTCTGTCTGGAACTTGACTGTCAGTGGCCATCTTGGATTGGTGACTGACAGCATGAAATGCACAGTCTGTAATTGTCTTGTTGTTACTACTTAGCACCCAATTGGAAGCCGGCAGGCCTCGTAGCCGGCCCCCTCACAGAAGGGCCGCTGCAAAAGGCCATGTCTGAGCCTCTCTGGGCTAGATTGGGCTTGGATGGGCCCCCCTCCTTACTGTAGGCCCACAAACAATGCAGCAAGCTCCTGCGCACATCGATCACCTGATCTTAGACTATGGACTCCCTCCTCTGCAAAAATGTGAGTGATGGCTGACTGCTCCTTCCTCCAGCTATCCCTCAAACCTTATCTGTGCCACTCCTGACTGCCTCTCCTTTAACTATCTCTCTATGACACTGCTGCCTTTGTGCAACATGGTCATTAAATCAGTCTTTGTGTTAGCTTCCTTAACTCTCGCATCCCTATGCACACTGTGTTAACACATCTTGCATCCACATTGTGCTGCAGTGCTTATATCCCTGTTTTTAATAATCAAATCTAGGTGGGTGTGCTCACATTTTGCAATGCATTGCTTTTCTGTTTATAAAAAAACAAAAAATGGATTCCTGCATTGTTCTCTCCTTAAACTGCTTTGCCGCCTGTGAGTTAGGGCCAGGACTGCGCATTGCAAGCCCCCCCTCTACCCCCAACACTCTCCATCTCTCCAATCTTCTCTAACTGCTATACTATCACCTATCCTCCATAAAAAGACATCCTGGGTGCAAACCCTGACCTCCCAATCACAGACACCTATGTCAGTGCATCCTCCAGTGAAATATTCACTGACATCCCCTTCTCTGTCCCAGTTCCAAAGCTATGGACTTCTCATCTCATCTTTACTCTCCCCCCTTTCTTGTCTTCTCCCATTAATGGCAGCACCAACTGGGTAGTCCTCTTGGTGGGCTTCTTCTCATCTTGCTGCTGCATTAATGTCTACCACACTGGCACCATCCTGGTTCAGGGCCCTCAGGCCAACCTCCTTCTCTTTGACCGGATCTCATTAACTAACTTCCTTCTCCTGCCTCTCCCCCTACTTCCCTCCCTGCTCCACCACCTCTGATTGAAGTACCATGCCTCTGTACTCAACCTCCAAAGGCAGAGATCGTCCAAGAAACACTCGCCTGACATCTACCTCCTTCTTGAAGACACTGAGCTTGACATTTTGCACTCATTGAGACTTGGTTCAATGCCAGATCAGTCACTGCTTTTGACTCTCTCTTACCTGACGGCTTTAAGATAATTTCCAAGCCTCAACCCCACCGTGCTGGTGGTGGAGTTGCCTTAATCTTCCCTGAGTGGGTTCCTTCTTCCATCTTACCCATTCAGCTCTATTTGAGAGCCTGGTATTAAAAGTGGTTAAGTCTCCCTCCTCCACCCCATTGCTACCGTTTACCGGCCTCCTGGTGTTACCTCCCTGCTCCTCTATGAATGGGTGGAGTTCTGTTCCTCCTTACTCTCAACCACTTCCAACTTCCTACTCCAGGGTGACTTTAACATCCAATTGGACAGCCCTGGCACAGAATCCACTCTCCTCATTGATCTCTGCACCTCTCTATCCCTCTCCATTCTCCCTTCTGGTCCAACCCACTCTGTCTGACATCAACTCTGACCTCCCTCTCTCATCTCCTCTGGTCACCCCTCTCTCTTGGTCTGACCACTCTTTTCTCTCCTCCAACCTGGGTCCCTATGGCCTTGTAGTGCGTGTGTGAAATGAGCCAGAAAACATGGCGCCGATGTCATGATGCCTACCCCCAGGCATCTGGACCAAGCCCATCAGCCCCGGGAGCAGGCATCCAGACACTTATTAAAACCTCAGCAGCCCCGGCTAGCGGCTATCTGGGTTCAGTCCTGGCGCCTTGGGCGCCAGGCTCATAGTAGAAATCAGTCCGGGCGCCTAAGGCACCGGGCTCATAGTTATTACTTACCTCAGGCAGACCATGCTGCAAATGACTCCAACCCAACGTGAAGCCTGGAGGTGACTATTTTACTACAGGGACTATTTTTTACTCAGGTGTAGTTCTAGGGACCTCTTACCTGGGACTACTTTTGAGGCTATTTAAACCACGCCCGACCAGCAACACACGCTTCGCGTTATTCTGCATCCAGCAGCGTAACGCTCACCGTGCCTGCAAGTCAGCATCCAGACCTCTGCCACGCCCGTCCTGAATCCGGAGCTCCTAGAGAAAAAGGAAAGAAGAGGCAAGGTTAGAAAACAAACTTTATTCCAGTTTCTCACTTGATTCCGGAACCATCACGTCTCCGCACCTGGAAAGGACATTATTTCTAGTCGCGTCGCATTGCCAGCTGCAGCGCCGCGCCATACTCACCAGTCCTCACAGCGTCTTTCGATTCGGCTCTGCCTCCATCATTTCTTCGCCGGACTCCGGCATCTGGGAACAAAAGAAATAACAAGGTGAGCCGAGAGAGCCAACAAATACAATCTCTCCTACCACCATAGACTTACCTGATTTACCACCGGAGGCATTATTCTTTAACTCTCCACTTCTTCATACGCTGCATCTGAAAACGGAGAGAAAACAACACGTTAAATGCACGCATCATTTACCGGACAGCATCGTGTAATACAGACTCTTACCTGAACGTCATCTACGGCCACGAGACCATCTTTTCTCGAACTCCACTGCAAGAGAAGAAAGGAATGGGACAAGGGTGAACATCGGACATATTGAACTCTATGAACTCTATACTTACTGGTCTTCGCCAGGAACCTCAGAGTCATTTCTCGTCCAGAACTCCCCAATGCCTTCTAACCAGTGAAGCAACTGGTATCTACGCACCCCTGCAATCCACGCAGGATGGAGAGCTCATCTTTCAAGAATATAAGGTGAGAGTACTGGAAGGGGATTTCAGAGGTGATTAGTGGGGAGAGCAGGGAAGTGCCATCACTAGAATCCACGGGTGGCTAAATTTCTCTCTCCACTTGCAGGAGAATACTTCTACGGGTCAACCAGACGAGATTAGGAGGGCCAGTCCAGTCTGTCCTCTCTGCACTACGCATCACGTTGGTGGAGGCTGCAGCAGTCCGGGTCCGACCGACGCCCCTGTGGGAGCCAGGTGAGCGTAACAGAACGCGAAGCCACTCTACAGACAACCACCCGGGCGCCATGGAAATCTCAGAAACCGACCAACTAGCCCAATTGTTAGTGGAACTTAGGGCTGCAGTGCACTCTGCGCGCCAAGAAACTAATGCTCTCAGGAGGGAACTGATTATGTCAATGGAGCGCATTGGATCTTGCTAGACAACTGCTGCAAAACCAAGCTGGGCAAACACTGCTACCTGGACTCAGGGGAAATCCAACTCCTGTTTCATCGAGCAATCCTGTGCAAGTGGTTCTACCAGGGAGCATTCCTTTAGCTCCACCCGAACGTTTTGCTGGGGACCCGAAAAGATTAGCTGTGTTCATGAACCAATGCCGCTTGCACTTTTTATGCAGACCTGGAGCTTTCCCAAACGATCAAGCCAAAGTAGCCTTTGTACTATCATACCTTAGTGGCAGCGCAGCAGATTGGTCAATTCCACTAGTCAACCAGGATGACCCTCTTCTTCGGGATTTTCAGGGTTTTCAATTGAGCATGGAAAGACTATTCGCCAGACATTCACAAGGACAGGGCCTGGATAACAAACTTTTATCCCTACGACAAGGTAATCAGGATCTGCTAACCTATATCGCAACCTTCAATAGGTTGGTGGTGGAAACCGGGTGGCCAGAGGAAAAACAAGTCACATTATTTCATCGTGGACTTCGGGGTGAACTCAAAGATGTTTCGGCCCAAGTTTTGAACCCACCTCAGGATTGCACAGAATATATATAGACTTAGTGGTCCAGTTAGACCACCGACTTCAGAATAGAAAGGCTGATTGAGCTAAGTTCGAGAATCGGGTATTGATTAAACCTATTGTTAACCCCAAAGGAACAGATGCATCAGAACCTATGTAGATCGGGGGGGGGTTAAGGGACCCCTAACTCAAAAGGAAAGAGAAAGGAGACGGCAGATGCTATTGTATCTGTACTGTGGGGCCTCAGGACATTTTCTACGGGATTGCCCTATAAAACCATTCAAGAAAGTAGCGGGAGTTGCTGTTAAACATCAAAGAGAGCCTGACTCAGGAAACGACCACGCCCGACAAGCGTAGAGGTCCGCTTGCCGAGCTCGAAGAAGGACACTCAGACCTCGCACCTAATCATACCAATGGTCCTTATTGATCTAAGGCAGCCATCACGTATACACGCAGTAAGGGCATACATCGATAGCAGGGCCGTAGGAAACTATATGGACCAAAGATTGGCTTCTAGGATGAATCTACCTCTCTGCAAAAAGACCACTTCGGATATCATCACCACAGTCGACGGAACTGAAATTGCTTCCGGGCCTGTAACTCATTCCACTACAGAGATGACATTGTTGAGTCAAGATGGGCATCGAGAAACTATTGTGTTTGATTTAATCAAAGCCCCGCAGTCCCAAATAATACTGGGGATACCTTGGTTGGAAACACATAATCCTTGTATTGATTGGCGAGAGAAGAGAATAACCTTCGCGGATTGTGCGCACACCTGTTACCCAGAAAAAACCTTGAACAAAGGCCTAACCACAGTCACTAATCCAGTCGTGCAGTTACCTCAGAAATATCAAGAATTCCAGGACGTTTTCCAAAAAAACAGGCAAACACCTTACCGCCTCACAGATCATACGATTGTCAAATCGACCTCATACCGGTGCGCAACCTCCATACAGTAGGATCTACGCCCTTACGGAACACGAAAACCTACACCTATGATAATACTTGGATCAATACCTTGCCAACGGCTTCATTCGTCCATCCAAGTCCCCTGCATCCTCAGCTTTATTCTTCGTACCTAAAAAGGAAGGTGACCTCAGGACGTTATAGACTACCGCGCATTAAATCAGATTACAGTGAAGAACCGATACCCATTGCCTCTGATCCCCGAATTACTAGACCAAGTAAAGGATGCTTGCATCTACACTAAATTAGATCTCCGAGGGGCATATCATCTGGTACGTGTAAAAAAAGGTGACGAATGGAAGACTGCCTTTCGTACCAAGTACAGATTATTCGAATATCAGTTGATGCCCTTCGGGTTGTGCAATGCACCAGCAGCCTTCAGTATTTTATGAACGATGTCCTTCGTGAACTCATTGGCCCTCATTACGACCCTGGCGGAAAGGGGAAAACGATGGCGGAAATGCAATACCGCCATCGAATAGCGCCCGGTGCGACTATGACCCGTCACCGCAAAGTACGAAGCCATTAGCGACACCGTAGTGAACGCCAACGCCAACTGCACTAAGCACGCGCGCGCGCGCCATGCCAAACCGCAAACACCACCATGGTGCAACGGTACGCCAATTCCGACCCTAGCGGACATGTACCTAACGCCATCAGGCATGGCGGAATGGACCATTCCGCCATGGCGAGAAGTACGGCATCGCGAATCAACCGTAAACGGCCCCACTGAGTGCCTGTACACCGCTCCCTGCCCACAAAGTACAACACCCTGTAGGTGCAATGAAGTCACAATGCAACCATTGAAATGTACAAAGCACCCATGCATGCCAACGAACAAAAGAAACACAAGAGGGGCCAATGGGAGCTGCAGGGCACAGATGGCACGAATACAGAAGCCATCCCAATGGACATGACCACAGTCCCCCCCCCCGAAACGCACGCAAACACAGGCACCTGTGACCAGCAACATTCCGAAAATCACATCATTCCACCAGTCCACCTGGCTGACCGCCATCTGTCACACAAAACCCAATCCCCCGCCCCTGAGCATGACAACATCCAAACTGTCATATAGGCAGCCCCCATCCCTGACCTCAAGGGCTCAGTAGGCAAACGCGCCCAGCACAGTACCACGCAACTAAACCCCGAAGCAGGAACCCAATGCAGATCTCCTCACAATACATCGCCCCACATATAGGCACATGCCACATCACTTGCAAAGAAAAACGCTACACGGCCCAAATCAGAATAGAAATTTAATGCACAACAAAATCACCAAGCCCATACAGCCATCAGGCCATGAACTCCAAAACACATTTCACCATTGTGGGCTGCATCCGCAAGAAATGACCAGCCACTACTTGTGTGACGCCCTGTCCCATCATGGTACACAGAGCCACAATCACGTACGAAAAGGCAAAAAGGAAGCGCACACAACCGCAGGGCCGTCCCAATGGGGAGGCACTAGTCCAGCTGAAAGGCCGAAATGTTGCTCCGAGCCACCAGTACTGCGTAAGGGCATGTGGGCCACTGTCGATCGTCCCATAAGATCGTAATGCTGCTCCACCGATTAACACGAAGCAGCAGGTGTCGGGAGTAAAATCCATCTGCAGGAGTGGCATACAGATGGCAGTGGCAAAAGGGGAGGAGATACCTGTCAACCAAAAGAAAAGAACAAGAACAGAATGGCCATCAGAACTACATTCGAACAACTCACTTCAATGAGCACACGAAATCCACAGCCATATGCATGCCAGCCCACTCCAAAGGATCATCAACACCCCAAAGCCACTTGCGACTCATAACCATCTATACCTAGTTGTAAACACCATCACGAACGAGTGTACCTGTGCATGCGTCTGCCAAAACAGAATCCATCAGATGGGAATGTTAACGTGCATGGACACAAGTGTCTGAGGGCGCGTCGAGACAGGGAGGGCTCAACAAGGCCAGATAGACGATGGTCCCACTATGGCAGCCCTGCATCACATAGCGTAGGGGAGGCGGATAGATCCCTAGAAGCCCTGTACATGCCAAACTCTGCACCAAATCACCTGCCCATGCATCCATACATCATTCCCTCATCCCGGGATCAAAACGCCTGAATAATTACTCACATGACATTAGAAACGTCCATTGAGTCTGTGCGTAATGCAGCCTGCTACATCCACAGTGCCCCAGCCCGTAAATCCAGTGTTGTGAAGTAACATGTATTTGGGAATGGCCGGCCTCATCGCCCACGTAGCAATTGCGCATCCCAAACTATTCATATCAATCATTGCTCCCTCGCCATGGGCCCTGTCTCAAGGACATAGAACAATAGAACGTTATATTTGCAGTCAGACCTGTGGGCATCTCCTCGCCGCTAGCTGGAAACCGAAAGCGCCGCCCTTCGAATTCCTCATTTGCAACATCACGTCGAAAAGGCATCTCTGGCCGTTTGAAATCACTAATTATTCCATCGAGTGCGGCTGTGTGTGAAAATGGCAACTGCCTTCACCCACAAATGGGACGCCCCGCCCGTCGTTGCAACTCGGTACAGTGATGCATGAGGGCCCACCGTTACTCGAGTACTACGTTCCACTGACCCTTCACAAGTCCGTTCGCGACTGCACAGATAGTATGGGAAACAATGGGACCACAGCAGAATGAACATATCAACCAATCTTACACGCCCATCGGGTACAAATACATGATTGCAATAGCAAGATACCATTACCCGAATTGCAGCGTAGTGCGCGGGACGTGCTCGGCCAAAGGGGAGAGCCGTTTGCACAGGTGGAATCAATCACCACAGGTGGAGGCCATACAGCCTGAAAACACATAAATTGCACAGCCAGTCTCCTCCCACAACCACAGCGAAATGCTACCGGCAGGACTCGCGATGTTGGCCCTGGGGGACCTGATAGCACTGCAACTACTCCGACTCCAAGAAGAAGACGAACAACAACTACAACCAGCCGCACGGAGGAGACGCAGGAGGAGGAGGAGGCCAAGGCAGGGCCAGCAAGGCCCAGCAGCACAGCCACTACCACCACGCAGGCAGCCCGCAATCCCACGCCTCCGAGCACATCCGTTCAACCTCACTGATGAGCAGATCCACACCCTCTACCGTCTGGACCGGGACACCATAGCCGCCATTGTGGACATGACACAGGCTGACCTAGTCAGCATGATAGATAGCCCAACCGCAATCCCACCCCTACTGAAGGTGGTGTCTGTACTCCACTTCCTGGCCACAGGCACCTACCAGCACACAGTCGGACAGTTGCATGGCATATCACAGCCACTGTTTTCACGGACACTATTCCAAGTGCTCGATGCCCTCCTGCAGCACGCAGACGACTACATCTCCCTACCACGCTCGGAGCAGGAAATTACGAACACAAAAGTGGGATTCCATGCACTTGCCGGCATACCGGGTTGCATTGGTGCCATCGACTGCACCCATGTTGAATTGGTCGTCCCACATGCCATGGAGGCCCAGTACCGCAACCGAAAACAATTTCATTCCCTGAATGTACAAATGGTGTGTGACTCCAACAGGATCATTACGCATTGTTGTGCCCGATTCCCTGGATCAACCCATGATTCCATGGTCTTGAGGAACTCTACCATACCACGCTACATGGAGCGACACGCAGGGAACAGATCCTGGCTACTCGGTGAGTCTCATTGCATGCATGATGATGTGGGGTATGTGATTTGGCAATGTACTGGCAGGAAGGGGGGGGGGTGTGCGTACGTATCAATGGCATTCCACATCCTACGTTTATCGTCCACATACAGGTGATGCTGGATATCCACTGAAGAGATGGCTCCTCACACCAGTCCGGAACCCACGGGACCAGCATGAGGAGGACTACAACCATGCCCACTCACGTACCCGTGTAGTCATAGAACAGGCATTCGGCCTACTGAAGACTCGTTTCCGCTGCCTCAGCAGGTCTGGCGGGGCACTCCTGTACCGCCATGAGAAGGTTGCAAAGATGGTCATGGCATGTGTCATGCTCCACAACATGTGCGTACGTAGAAATGTGCCCATGCCCCCTGACGCTGAACTGCAAGCACCGGATGATGGTCATGATGAGGGTGGGGATGTGGCAGCACCTCAAGGAGTCTGCGAGGCACCGGAGGGCCGTGACATCCGTCAGCATCTCATTGATGTGTTGCTTCTAGCACTCACGCCTGGGGGCTGATACATGGACACGGGACTCGTGGCACTGCGTGTGTCTGGGACATGCACAATATGGACTGTACGCCTATGATGGCCTAGTACACAAAGATCAATGTCCACACATCTCATTGTGTGATCGTGCACTTTTTATGGCATATGTGATATCATGTGGAACACCCTATCGACCCGCCACCCAAGTGAGCCCAACACACCCCCTCCACCCTCCTACCTCCCACCCGAACACCAGTGTCCAAAGATGCTCATTGTCAGTGGCCTGTCGCTATTGCAAGCCCCCTCTGCGGGTATCAGGGGCACCCCTGCCTGTGGAGCGCAGGTTCCTCCCTGATCTACGTTGGGGGCTGCCCTGGACGGAACTTGCAACGGATGATGTGTCTGGCTGCTCACGTCCATGCATGTCCCTAAGGGTTTGCGAGAGCTCAGTGAGCACACGGCGCACTGCGGCAAGTTCGGCACATACGTCTTTGGACGTCGCATGCAGTTCCCCCCTCAGGCTCTCGGTGCTTCTCTCCATTTGGACTCTCAGGCTCTCGGTGCTACTCTCAATTTGTGCCCTTAGCGTCTCTGTACATCTCTCCATTTCTGCCCTAAGTGTCTCTGTTGATGTTTCTATGTCTGCCTTGGTGCCCCCACATTCATCGGCATGGTCCTTGAGGAGTGTGGCCATTTGCTGCTGTTGGACGATTAACTTGTCGAGGGACTGTTGCCTCTGCTGGGCCATGGCCATTTGCGGGGGTGTCACAGAGGGGCTGTTGTCCTCATGTTGCCTTGCCACAGGGCTTGGGGGGGATGGCCAGTCGTCGTCTTGTGGCTGCACCTGCGTGGTATCCTCATGTTGTACGGGATGGGACAGACAGGGGGATTGGGACAGGTCATGGATGGATCTGACCTCGACATCCCCGTCTTCTGTGTCCGAGCATGCTGCCATCAATGGGGTGTCACCTATGGTGCTGCTGCCACCAGAGGCAGTGCCTTCTGTGGCATCCATTGGGGGGACCTGTGGTGGTGGTGTTGTGGCCATGCTGGCTGCTGGGGTGCCTGTTGATGTTCCCTCCTCTGTGCTACCACCTGATTTGTGCTGCTGCCGTGTCTTGATGCGTGCAGCTGAGGTGGAGGGTCTCTGGCCGTTGGTCTTGGCCCTCTTTGCAGGTGTGCTGGTAGGGGTGTCCTGTGGCTCGTCGTTTGGATCGGACCCTGTGGTGGAGTAAAGGAGGGCGAGGGTTATTGATGGGTCTGTGGGAATTGGAATGGCATTGTATCACATGCTTTGGGGTGGTACCTGAGGGTGATTTGGGTCGGGGCCTTGGAGGTGCTTTGATTTGTGTGTGGAGTGAGGGTGCAGTTGTTTGGCAGCCTGCAGTTTGGGTGTGCCTGCTGCACGTGTAGTGCGTGTATTAGGGGTTTTTAATTATTTATGTATTTATTGTGGGTTTTAACGTGCGCTATCAGGCCGATGTGTGTGGACGTTATCCTGGACATGTGTTTCTGTTGCACTATGTGGACGCATGGTGCTTCACATGGATGGACTGTGTGGCTTGTTATATCTGGCCCACCTACCTGAATCTTCGGATGTCTGCACTCCTTTCTCCATCCCTCCGACTCCCTCAATGCTCTCCATTCCGATGGTGGAGGCACAGATTTCTTCCCAGGGGGTCAACTTGATGGGTGATTCAGGACCTCCCCCGGTGGCTGTGGCAATGTTGCGGTTGGCAGAGAGTATGCTGCGGACGCGTATCCGCAGGTCGTCCCATCGCTTGCGGCATTGCTGTGGGGTGCGGGGTGCGGTCCCCACCGCACTTACCCGCTGTGCCACCAGAGCCCATATGGCCTTCTTGTTTGCAAGTGCCGTCCTGGTCATTTGCGTGGAGAAGACCACGGCAGCATTCTCCTGGAGGGTCTCTGTTAGCACGGTGAGTTCCTCACGGGAGAAGTGGACCTGCCGCTTGCGGTCGCACGCTTTCTTCGCTGCTTTTCCCATTTTTCTTGGTTTCGCTAGGGTGGTTGACGGGGTGGGGTGTGTCTCAGGGTAGTGTTTTTAGTGGTTGTGTGGTTTTAGTGTATTTATAGGTGTACGCCGGGATGTTTCCCGTTCCGGGCCCGTGTTTTAACTTCCGTTTCCGTATATTTCCGGCCACCGTACTTTCCGGTAGGCGCACACTGCGGTGACCGCTAAGAGGGGTGGCGGTATTGCACCTGGGGCCCCGTACGGCGGCGGTGTGGGCCGTTTTGGGGTCTTTTCCGCCATCGCGGACTTTGCACTTCCGCCATGCCGTGGTGCTCGTGCCCGATGGGTCGGAATGGGCCGCACTTTGCTCCTTCGTGCAATGGCGGAAACGCTATTTACGCTGTGGCGCTCCGGTCAGTCGATTTCCGCAAGGGTCGTAATGAGGGCCATTGACGTCTGTGTTGTCGTATACATCGACGATATTCTAGTATACTCCTCCTCAGAATCAGACCATATTAAGCACGTTCGTGCAGTCCTCGAGAAACTACGTCAGCACAAGTTATATGCAAAATTGGAAAAATGTGTTTTTCATGCTACAGAAGTTGAATTCCTTGGATTTATCCTAACTCCAAAAGGAGTCTGAATGGACTCTCGAAAGATGGATGCAATTCTCAAATGGGCATCACCCAGTTCAGTTAAAGGGGTACGAAGCATGCTTAGATTTGCTAATTTCTACTGCAGATTTATTCCTGACTTCTCACATGTTGTACACCCCATTACAGCACTTTTGCGAAAAAACAAACGCTTCTTGTGGACCGAGGAGCCTGAAAAGGCCTTCCAAGAGCTGAAATTGGAATTCACGTCGGCACCTGTCTTGAAGCAGCCACGCCCGAGCTCCCATATGTAGTCGAAACCGATGCATCCAGTTTAGCCATGGGAGCTGTCCTGTCCCAGAAGGATCCTGAAACCGGTCAACTTCATCCAGTAGCATTTTGGTCCAGAAAGTTTTCAGCCCCCAAGTTAAACTATGCGGTTACCGATAAAGAGTTGTTAGCCATCAAATCCGCCTTCAAGGCTTGGCGGCATTATCTTCTCGGTGCAAGGCACACCATTACTGTAATCACCGATCACAGCAACCTGCAGTATTTAAAGACAGCCAAGGCCCAATCATCGCGTCAACTTCGTTGGGCATTATTCGCTGCCGAATTCGATTTCGTGATCACTTATCAACCAGGGTGCAAGAATGATAAGGCAGATTCCTTGTCCCGAATAGGGATGGGAGAAGCATATTCGAACCCAGAACCGGTGCCTATAATTCCAGAACAAAGAATTCTTGGTATAACTACTCTATAGACTCTAGAAGATATTCATTTAAAAATCCAACAACTTATCGATTCAGCAGCCCTGCAGGATTGGGTGAAAAAGGGCCATGATTATTCAGTCATCAATGACTTACCTTACTATCAAGGGCGTCTATTTTTACCACTCAAAGAACTACAAGAACTAGTCATATCCAATTACCATGATGCTCTGATGGAAGGACACCCAGGTATTGCAAAGACTGAAGCTAAAATTAAAAGACAATTCTGGTGGCCCACCTGGCGAAAAGACGTAAAATCATTTGTGCTGTCTTGTGGTATCTGCGCCCAAAACAAAAGTCAAAAGAAAAAAACAGCCAGTCTTTTACAACCTTTGGCTATTACACCCACACCCTGGCACACTTTGTCTTTAGACTTTATTACAGAGCTACCTCCGTGTAATGGGTTTAACACCATTCTGGTTATTGTTGATCTTTTTTCCAAGATGGCCCACTTTATTCCTTTAAAGGGATTACCTTCCACTTCAATTTTGGCCAAAGAATTTCTCGAAAACATTGTTCGAATACATGGATTTCCTTCCGTATTGGTCTCTGACCGAGGTAGTCAATTCATTTCGCAATTTTGGAAGAAATGTTGTCAATTGGCGCAAATCGACGCGAGGTTATCAACCAGTCACCATCCCCAGACCGATGGTCAAACGGAGAGGACCAACCAGACTCTTGAACAATACCTATGTTGCATGCTACACCAGACCAAAAGCAATTGGAAGGATATTTTATGGATTGCTGAATACGCATACAATAACTCAGTACATTCAGGAACCGGACAAAGCCCCTTTTATACCATGTATGGACATCATCCTCGAACCTCAAAACTCGATTCGCCCCAGCACTTAGAAATGCCGGCAGTGACCCATCTGCACTGAACATTTGAAACAAGCAAAAGAGAAATACAAGAAAAATGCTGATCAACATAGAAGTGACACTCCCCAATACCAGATTGGAGATCAAGTTTGGCTGGCTACGAAACACATACCTCTAAAAGGAACGCAAACTTTTAATCCTAGATATTTGGGACCTTACACCATTAAAGCCATTATCAACCCGGTGGCCGTCAAATTAGAACTACCCTCTCATATGCGGATCCATCCTGTCTTTCATGTTTCACTTCTAAAACCAGTTCAACCCGGAACAAGATTAACCAAACCACCTGACCCCATCCTGATAGATGGAGAACCTGAATTTGAGGTAAAAAATATCCTGGACTCTAAGATGGTTAAATCAAAACTTTTTTATTTAATCGATTGGAAGGGTTACGGACCACAAGAAAGGTCATGGGAGCCCAGTGACCTGGTTTATGCACCTCGGTTGGTGAAGAGATTCCATCGGAACTTCCCAGACAAACCAGGGTCCAGGGGAAGAACAACTTTAGGAGGAGGGGCCTTGGGGGGGGGGGAATGTTGTCATGATGCCTACCCCCAGGCATCTGGACCAAGCCCATCAGCCCCGGGAGCAGGCATCCAGACACTTATTAAAACCTCAGCAGCCCCGGCTAGCGGCTATCTGGGTTCAGTCCTGGCGCCTTAGGCGCCAGGCTCATAGTAGAAATCAGTCCGGGCGCCTAAGGCACCGGGCTCATAGTTATTACTTACCTCAGGCAGACCATGCTGCAAATGACTCCAACCCAACGTGAAGCCTGGAGGTGACTATTTTACTACAGGGACTATTTTTTACTCAGGTGTAGTTCTAGGGACCTCTTACCTGGGACTACTTTTGAGGCTATTTAAACCACGCCCGACCAGCAACACACGCTTCGCGTTATTCTGCATCCAGCAGCGTAACGCTCACCGTGCCTGCAAGTCAGCATCCAGACCTCTGCCACGCCCGTCCTGAATCCGGAGCTCCTAGAGAAAAAGGAAAGAAGAGGCAAGGTTAGAAAACAAACTTTATTCCAGTTTCTCATCTGATTCCAGAACCATCACGTCTCCGCACCTTGAAAGGCCATTATTTCTACTTGCGTCGCATCGCCAGCTACAGCGCCACGCCATACTCACCAGTCCTCACAGCGTCTTTCGATTTGGCGCTGCCTCCATCATTTCTTCGCCAGACTCCGGCATCTGGGGACAAAAGAAATAACAAGGTGAGCCGAGAGAGCCAACAAATACAATCTCTCCTACCACCATAGACTTACCTGATTTACCACCGGAGGCATTATTCTTTAACTCTCCACTTCTTCATACGGCGCATCTGAAAATGGAGAGAAAGCAACACGTTAAATACATGCATCATTTACCGAACAGCATCGGGTAATACAGACTCTTACCTGAACGTCATCTACGGCCACGAGACCATCTTTTCTCGAACTCCACTGCAAGATAAGAAAGGAATGGGACAAGAGTGAACATCGGACATATTGAACTCTATGAACTCTATACTTACTGGTCTTCGCCAGGAACCTCAGAGTCAATTCTCGTCCTGAACTCCCCAACGCCTTATAACCAGTGAAGCAACTGGTATCCACACGCCCCTGCAATCCACGCAGGATGGAGAGCTCATCTTTCAAGAATATAAGGTGAGAGTACTGGAAAGGGATTTCAGAGGTGATTAGTGGGGAGAGCAGGGAGGTGCAATCACTAGAATCCACAGGTGGCTAAATTCCTCTCTCCACTTGCAGGAGAATACTTCTACGGGTCAAGCAGACGAGATTAGGAGGGCCAGTCCAGTCTGTCATCTCTGCACTACGCATCACGTTGGTGGAGGCCGCAGCAGTCTGGATCCGACCGACGCCCCTGTGGGAGCCAGGTGAGCGTAACAGCCGATGCGCGACCATCTTGGACATTCACTTCCATTTACCTCAATGAAACAGCAATGAAAGCTTACGTTTTCATGGGCTTAGCAAGTAAACATGTATTTATGCAGCAGAGGCAAGGTCACATATTGATGTAACTGTTGAGAATAGTTGTTGTTTTGTCTGTCGAAGGACAAGCCAGAAAGGGAGTCAGAGCGCTCTGCAGGTGCAGTGATAAGGGGTACTGAGGACGAAAGCAAGTTGTTTTTTTTCTGCTTCTAGCTGGAATAGTCCTCTCTTTGCTCCTCATGCTTATTGTCTGCGCTTCGGTTGAGGGCAGTCTAGTAACGCATGAGGGGCAGGGATCAAAAGTAGCCCCATAAAGAGAAGAGGTTTTCATCTTGGAAACCAGTTATAATTTGGACCCCAGGTGAGGCAGTCTCGCTGAGAGGGAGGACGCTTCGCTCCAGACCCCGTTAGTACGAGTGATCTCTTTCCCTACCTGCTGTGGGACTAAGCAGTGTTGCGGTGGCCAAGATGAAGGAGTCTTAACCAAATATCCGAACAGTGATGCGCTTTTTCTATGTTTATGTATAATAGATTATGTGTCTGTTTTTCTCCATGTATGTTATGAGTGAATAAAAGGCCTATAACGAGCCATTTATGTTATCATTATTACCAATGTATTATGTGTAATTCTTTGCCTACCCGAGTCTAATAAGTGATTTTGCAAAGGGCCGGGGGCATAAGCACCAGGTCTCCACATGTGGCCTAGTTAAAGCAAAACAGGCCTTGTGACAACTCCTCTGAAAGCCCTGTCAACCTCGTTCACGAGCATCCGTCCGATTGAATGAGTGTCGGCTGATGCCTTCGCTTCAACCTTTATCCCCCCTTACCCGTCCAACTCAGACTCTGCCACTGACTCAGCAACCTCCACCTGTCCATCACCAACACCCTTGACATACTTGCCCCCGTCATGAGGATACGCCTGAAACCTGCCTCTAAGCCTAACACTAAGTAAGACTCCCAACTTGCAGACCTGAAACTTAAGTGCAGAGTTGCAGAACGGAAGTGGCAAACCTCAGGATCACCCTCTGACAAACAAGCCTGCTGCCTGCTCCAAAGGCATTACAGACTCTGGGCCTCATTCTGACCCAGGCGGTAAGGGGTTTACGGCAGCGTAAACAGCGCCGACCCTTACCGCCTGATTACGAGGTCCCTTAGCGCCATGGAGGATTTAACACCTGCTTTTAGCAGGTGTTAAAATCCATGGCGCTAAGGGACCTTGTTGTTAATTACGCCACCGTAATTTACGGTGGCGTAATTAACGCCTTCCCCACTCCCATTATGCCCTATGGGGCAAAAATGGGAATGGGGAAGGGTAAATGGGGATTGGGGACTTACCGCCCCGCCAACCTCGGAATGGGGCGGTAAGTCCGCCAACCACCATGGCGTAAACGTAGTTTACGCCATGGTGGTAAAGGTACGACCCAGGCGGTAACTTACCGCCTGGGTCGGAATGAGGCCCTCTCTATCCGTGCCAAGAAAAGGGCCCACGTTCAGGCACTGGTATCTGGTGGCTCAAACAACACGGCTGAACTTATCAAAATAAGCAGGGAACTTGCCGACCCTTCTGCAGTCTCCTCCTCCCCTATTCCTTCTCAGGCCCTCTACAATGCACTTGCCACATACTTCACCACCAAAACTCGGGACATCCTACACAGCCTTGTCACACACTCCCCCAACCCAACCCTTACCCCCTTGCCTCCCTTGTCCAATCAACCTCCTCCTTTCTCCTTCTCATCCTTTGCACTTGTCTCACCGGAAGAAGACAACAGAGTTGTCCAGTCCATGAAGGTCTCTTCCAAAAAGGTTGCACCTTGCACACCCAGAACCATCAGGGACAACATTTGCTCTCTCGCCCCTGCACTCACTGATCTTTGTAGCCACTCCTTTGCTACTGGTTCTTTTCGATCCTCCCTCAAGAACTCCCTTGTGCGCCCCCTCCTTAAAAAACTGTCAGCAGACCGTTCCTGTCCAGTCAACTAGTTTCGATCACTCCTTCCTGGGGAAACAGCTTGAGAGGTTGGCCTTGCCCCAACTTAACTCTCACACTGAACTTGTTGGCGGTCTCCACAACCATCAACCTGGATTCTGAGCATCCAGAGGCACAGAAACTGCTCTTCTCAGCACCCAATAACTGCCTGCATCCCTTGATTCCAACTCCCCTGCTGTCCTCATCCTTCTTAATCTCTCCTTTGCATTTGGCACGGTCAACCACTGCATCCTCATAAAAAGGCTTCATGACACCCTTGGAGCAGGCACTGGACTGGCTGATCTCCTTCCTAACTGACCACTCGTCCCAAGTCATCCTGGGCACCTTCTCCTTCCCTACTTCCTTCTCCAACTGTGGCATTCCCCAGGGCTCTAGTGGCATTCCCCAGGGCTCTATTATTTCGCCTTGGTTCTTTAACATCTACCTTGCTCTGCTGGCATGCCTCATCTCCTCCTTCTCCCCCAACTTCCAGTGCTATGCTGATGACACACAACTCTTCTTTAAACTTCCTGCGGACGCCCTTGCACTTTCCATCATCCCTGACTGTCTCTCTGCCATCCAGGCCTGGTGCACTTTCAATGATCTCTGTCTCAATGCCAACAAAACAGAGGTCCTTCCTATTGGGACCCCTGCACCCAACTTCTTCCCTTCACTCTGGCCTTCTTCCATGGGCTCTCCCTCTGCTCCCTCTTCCGAAGCCAGAAACCTCAGAATCATCTTTGACTCCTCTCTCTCCTTCCTCCTTCACACTCAGGACATTGCCAAGAAGTCCCACTTTCCGCTCTTCGTTCTCAAAGGACTTCTACCTTTTCTCACCTTCCCCCAAAGGCATAATGTTACACGGCTCTGGTTCTCTCTAGGCATGACTATTGCAATAGCCTCCTCCTGCATCTACCTTTGTCCACTCTGCGACCCCTCCAGCTAATCCAGAACAGGGCAGCAGGACTTATCCTTGGCCTCAAGCCCAGGGACTGCATCTCTCATGCGCTACAAAGTCTGCACTGGTTCTCGGTTGCTGCACAGATTAAATTTGAATTCCTCTGTATCATCCACAAGGCTGTTGGGGACTGGGGACCTCACTATCTGCCACTCGTACTTACTAAATATTCCTCCTCTAGACCTCTGCGCTCCTCTGGCACCAAGGCCTTGTGTGTAAAGCAGTTTGCTAAACAGAGGGCAGGTGGTTGATTGCTTTCCTTAGCTGGCTCCCTTCTTTGTAACAGCCTCCCCCTCCCTGTTGAGCAGAACCTTCTTAAATTCCGTGAGAGCCTCAAGACCTTCCTATTTACCTATTCCTTCCCTCCCTCTCTCCCCAGATAATCGCACAATAGCTTGATTTGTGTACAGGGCCCTTATGCATCTCCGGGCCCTGACCTCCCACATCGTATCATCCCAGCTGCTGTCTATTCTCAGCACTTGCATCGGCTTGCCCTCTACCCTTGGAGGCTTGCACTTACCTTTCATTGGCCCTCATTAGGGCCCTGGCGTTAAGGGGTTAACGGCGCCGTAAAAGGTGTTGGCGCCATTAAACCCTTAACGCCTTACTACGAGGTCCCTTTGCGGGACCCGACCTTAACGGCTGGTCTAGACCAGCCGTTAAAGTAGGGGCCCGCAAAGGGACTCTCGAGGTAAGTACTGTACTGTAATTTGTGATACCGTACTTACCGCCTTCCCCATTCCCATTATGCCCTATGGGGCAAAAATGGGAATGGGGAAGGGCCATGGTGGCATGGGGAATTACCGCCCAGCCAACCTTGTAATGAGGTGGTAATTCCCCATTCTGCCATGGCGGACTCCGGCATCGACCATGGTGCTAATAGCACCATGGTTTTCCGCCGGAGTCCTAATGAGGGCTATTGAACTTTACCTGCTGCTCACCCACAAACACCACAACACCTATCCGATTCCCTCTCCCTTTTGCATGTGCACGTTCTGACCACTCACAAGGCATAGTAGGTTTGTCTTCCCCTGCCCATTGTTTTTTCTTATATTTATCATTTTTATGCATTGCAATTTTAATTGTTTATCATCCACTGTCCCCTCTCTGTTGCCATGTGGGCGCTTTGAAACAGTATTTGCGTCCTGTATAAGTGCCTATCAAGCGAACAATGAATAGATACATGTGAAATATTAACTAATGAAGGGAACAGTGAATCTAGAAGAACAGGGACTAACTTGTATGAGTGGAGCTATTAGAGTTTGAGCACAGGTGCCTCTCCACCGATGCCCCACCTTACTTATCAGAAAGAATCACCATAAACCCTTCAAATAGACCCATTAGATCGCACTTGACCAACCAGATCTACGTGCCAGCCTTCAAAAGAACCAAAGCGGGAGGGTCCAGGTTTCAACACCTGGCTCCCAAAAAGTTGAATGCCCTACCCACTACACTCAGGGCCTCATTACGACTCAGGCGGTAAGGGTTTTACGGCGGCGTTAACAGCGCCGACCCTTACCGCCTGAGTACGAGGTCCCTTAGCGCCATGGCGGACTTAACACCGGCTTTTAGCAGGTGTTAAAATCCATGGCGCTAAGGGACCATGGAGTTAATTACGCCACCGTAATTTACGGTGGCGTAATTAACGCCTTCTCCACTCCCATTATGCCCTATGGGGCAAAAATGGGAATGGGAAAGGGTAAATGGGGATTGGGAACTTACCGCCCCGCCAAGGTCGGAATGGGGCAGTAAGTCCGCCAACCACCATGCCGTAAACATAGTTTACGCCATGGTGGTAAAGTCACGGCCCAGGCGGTAACTTACCGCCTGGGTCGTAATGAGGCCCTGAGAAACAAAAGATCCTACCCTGCCTTCCGCAAAAATGTTGAAAACCACACTGTTCTGCTAGAAATAACCAACATGTATAGATACGCTGCTCAACTGTAACCTTAGTGACAGCTCAGTATGCCATTCTCTGTACTTTTCTGCCTGTCTTCTGTACCGCTCAACTTTTTGTGATATGCCTGTTTGCCAAGTGAATAAGCCTTAACAGCGCCTCGATGGCCCAGGGCAGATGTGCGCTTTATAAATGCAAAGAAATAAATAAAATAGTGAATCAAACTGAGCAAAATATTCAAACTGATTAGAGTACCACCGCGGGGCTGGAAAACATTGTATTCTCATTTTCTTGTTTACAGAAGATTGATTGCACACTAGCAAGCACTAGAGTTACTGTGGGGAGATATGGAGCAAAAGGAAAACCTCAAATCCAGCCAATATTTTTGACATGTATTGTGACATTTTGGTGAACAAATATGTGTTTGCAAATGCATGTGCTACATAGTGAAACTGGCAAATGGGGCGCAGGGACACATTGCTTTATGACAACAAACACAACATTCCTGCAAATGTATACGGATAAACATAACAGGCCACCACAACTTTGAAAAATTCCAAGACCATTACTAATAGCGGGGACATGAATTAATAATAGCAACGACATGCCATTAGAATAAGACTGAGGCAAGTTTTCTAAACCAGTTCCAGATGGGCTCAGCTTGCTCCTTTCTGTTTCAAGGGGTAGAGAGCCAAGCCTTTTTGAAGAAGTGAACACCATTCTGCGGTTGTACATGAAATGAAGACGGATTTTGGAAATGCATGCCTTTTTTGCAGACACACAAATAAATGGAAGTACTACGCTGGCCACGCACATTTAAAATGTACATTTCATTACTTCATTAAAGTGCATTGTTGAGCTCAATTATCCATTTCAATTTGTGCGTTGTGATACTAAAAAAATGGGTTTGGGGGCCCTCTAAAAACATGCGCTGCGTGATGCTGACTCCAGAGCAGAGGCGTAGACAGGGTAGGGCGTGAGCGGGAAAAGAACAACCTGAATCTGTAAATGCCCACTCAGCAGCGCTGTGTGGGCATGCTATTACAGATGTTAATGTCACTGCAGTAGGCCCAACTACATCAGCTTCAGGACCACTTGTTAGACAATCTTGACTATGCCTCTGGATCCGCCATGGCCTTGCCACCATTTTAGATCTCTGCAGCGTAGCCACGTGTATCCTGGATCCACAAATGTGAAAAGTGTTTAAACCCAGACAAATTCTCCTCACTAGGGTAGTTCGAGATGTCTGCTCTCAAGCGCCAAGCAACTTTAAAGGCGAAAGATACGTTTTGGAGCGCAGACTGCAGAGCAGAGACAGTGGTAGCGATACCAGGGCAGGGAGGGCAGCAGACACTACACTCACAAGTAACAGTCTAGGGAAGACAGATAACTCCAACACCAGCAGCACAGGACTATCAAACAGGCAGCTGACATGACAGGGCCACCTGATTCCAAGATGGCGGCCGCGATGGACTAGGGGGCAACAGGCCCACAATTCGGAAGTACGTCAAAAGCATCACACATGGTTTGGGGCCAGGTTTTAGGATGCATCCATAGTCCACAGGCACAGCCAGTGATCCTGCGCATGTGTCCCCACCAAAATATTCATTACATCCATTCCGAATGGGATTGCATATAAAAGGGGGCAGAGCCCACAACAAAGGGTGGGTGTACGGAGAAGAGGAGATAGTGTCCAAGCTGCAAGGCAGAGCAAGATTGGAACAGGAGGCAAAAGAAGGGAAAGGAATATGTTAGACGAGGAATCATTTAAAGAAGAGGAAGGGACATTTGGTAGGGGGATGAAGGCCTTTTAAGAACGATAGAGGGGGAGGAAGAAGAGATAACGTTGACAAAGAGAGCAGGAGAGATGATAGGAGTATACCATCAGAGGCAGAGAAAGGTTGACATTTCAAGAGGAGGAAGGAGAAGAGAATATGACACATGATCAGAACATCATAGGCAAGAATAGTTTGGAGACAGACAAGGGACAGAATAGAGAAGGGACACAATGGATTGGGAGTGACCAGCCCACAAAGGAAACTGAATGACACTTGCCGACTAAGACCTGGAGTTGAGAGGAAACAATGATAATTAGAGCCAGGAGGACTCATTTAGAATCTGAGCCAAGGGGGCTCTCAAAGACTCCAAACCAGGAGTGAAGGAGACTCATAGTCTGATTAACTTTCCAGACTAAACCAATCTGAAAAGGTTTTGGGGGGAACCGAGCTGAGGAAAGAGCACAGGAGATTATAACGTAGTTCTTGTAGACCTGGGGATTAATTGGAGCCCAATGGATGAAGCAGTCTGGCAATCTACAAGTAGCCTGTAGCAGGGTCACAAAGTACCCCCAACAGACCCTGAATCCGAAATAAAGTCTGCGTGGATGTCCAAAGAATCACATGGCTAGGGCTACAATAACAACAGCTGAAAATCCACCCAAGATAGGCGAGGAAGAAATAGTTTGTCATCATCAAGGTAGGGTAAAATTACCCAGGAGGGCCAATTTAGGCCAGCAGCTGCCAGGAGAGGTGCTGGGTGCCCCACAACCCTGAATACTGTACGTGATATAACACATTGGTGAAAGGCGTTTACCCGGACCACCACCATAGCCTAGGAGAACTTGGGACACAGAACAAGGGTGCAATCAGGAGTTTTGCTACAGACTCTGAACATGTCACCCACATGCTTAGTCCTGAAACCTCACATTCTTAAAGAGTCATATGGTTTTGGTTATCCTTGCTCAAACCCGTCCTTTGTTTTTACCCTAATAAAAATGTATTGTCATTCCTCTCCGGTCCTTTGATGATACTGCAATCAGTGACTTATATTGCAAAAATACAGATTGCAAAAGGAAGTCCCTTATACAAAAAGACTAACATGTCCAGAACATTGTTCATATGGAGCATGAATTCCTTCCTCGCATCTCCAATTAAGTTTTCTCAATAACACTGTGAGAAAATGCAAATATTTGAAAAAAAAGCATCAAGACACTTCTTAAATAGACATAGTGACTAATTAAGAGTTCCTGAAATCTTGCCTGACCATAGTATTAGGACAGGTCATGTCCACAGCTCGGGTGAGAGTCTATTTCCCTCAAGAGCGGGCTGTCCTTGAAAAGGTGTTTTTGCAGGAAAAGGGGGTAGTGGGTGTTGAGTTTCTAAATATCCCACTGGATAGGATGGGATAAAGGTTTTACAGGGATGAGAGGGATACCACGTCTCACCATCCAGTGTCCCACTCCCCAAGGACACCTCACCCAGGTGATCCTCCTCCTCATGCACTGGTCCACCCCCAGGGTCTGGGTTTCTCACAGTTCACAAGAGTCCGGAGTACTACTGCCACATACTAAGCTTCGGTTTCCCTGTGATGGGGTGGCCTATAGACCCTTGCATGGGGAAAGGCAGTTGGGAAGAGGCACTGGTGATGTACCAAGTACCACCTTCAGGGGTCCACATCTACTAGTGGGTGTCTTCCCGGTTCCTCTCACCCAGTTTCCCAAATGAACACATGGGATGTGGTCAAAAACCACATTGACATCTCCAAATCCCTCTCTGAAAATAGCATCATCATAAGGCTCCATCCTCTCACAATGGCATAACAATCCTTTTTTTGCCAGTTTCTTCGCAAACCTCTTTTTGAGCAGGGAGTCAACAAAATCCATTGCTGTGACACCAATGACAGCACAGAACCCTCATTTTTCTAGTCACCATGAATTTTAAGGTTTGCCCCTCAGCACTGAAACATAACAACCCAACACACCACCCGAATCCATGATATCCCTGGACTGGAAACAAAGTACTGCACAAAGGAAAAAAAACAGAGCACATGTCTTTTTCTGCTACACATGATGTCTCTACAAGTTAGCAACACAAGTAGGACTGCCCTACATCTTACACTTTACAAGGGTCTTGAAACCCCCAAAATTCAAAGAACATCTTGCCAACTGCTGATCATCCCAGGCCCCCATACTACTAGCCCACCAGAGCTCCCCTTCACTTACTTCCCCCTGCCTATTCCTGCTCCTCTGCTACCTCCACACCTTACCTTAAATGCCTGGGTGTGCCTGCTGTGTACAGTGCTCAACTTCTTCCGAGCTAGGTTTGCACTTACAAAAAAGAAAAATCTTGTCAAAAGAGTGACACCAGCCCTAATGATAGAGAAGGTGATGGAGTACGGTGGTGGTAACCAATGTGCCTCCTTCCCACTGACTGAGTTGCTACTGCTGTAACACCAGTGGGTGCCAGAGACAGTCCCCCTGAAGCTTTATTAGGACAAGATCGAGATCAAATGTTTGGGAACCCCACAACACTACTGTAAGGTGAGAGAGTATCACACCCAGTGAGAGAGACTTGGTTTCCTTTTGATTTAATCTTTACTGAAGACATTTCACAACAACATTTTGTTACTTACTGTACCAATAAATCTATGAAGTATCCTTCCAGAGTCTAGTCTTCTGTGAATCCACTGTGGGACTCTAGATAGGTGGTATCAAAAGTGTAATGCACCAGGACTGTCTGAGAAGTCTGGCCATACCATAAATCACGACTGCAGAATTGGACTTGTACAGTGGAGACACCTTAAAGATATGCCCCAGATGGCTTGCTCCTATCCCTACTGGTTTAAAGATGGTCCTGCCAGATGGGATTTATGGACAATTGACCCAGAAATCTGAATTGGCCTTTAAATATGGGATGCATGTGGGTGCCAGAGCTATGGATCCATACTATAAGAGAGTGGTTAAGGTCCTCCTTTTTAATCATGGGCTGGAAAGAGTCCTTGTCTAGGTAGTGCCCCAATCTCACCATCCAGTGAGATTCAACAGTACGTGCTCAGCCCACTGAAAATATTGCTGGTATTCTCTTAACACTCATACCAGTACCATCGAGGCCATATTTTACTGGCTGCAGCACTATATGTGCGTGCCTCACAGCCGCTTTGTTCCCGATCCCGGCGTTTGCATGGTAGCCAGGCAACGTGGGTAATGCCCTTCCTGTTTATTTAAATTCTGCTTTCCCATTGGTTGACTCCCAAGTTATTTGGCAATAGCCTTGACCGACATGCGGAGCCAACCGCACAGACAATGGCTGCATAATAAGGCCTGTCTGTGACCTGATCACACTTTCATTCCACCATTCTTCATCGATGGGAGAGGGCACGGGAATGGGGACTAACATTTTCCCGCGCCTGACTTCCGATCTGCCGGGACTAGTAATGTCCTGGTGGCACCGGGAAGTCAGGCGCCCGATTCAGTGTTACCGGGATGGCAGCAACCCGCCGTTAGCACAGGCGGGTTACCATCGTCCTCGTAATGAGGCCCAATGTCTCCTTCTCTTTGGAAAAAAACAAATATGGTGGTAAAACAGACAATGACTGGAGCTCACTGTGATTAATGCAATGGAGTCATCATGAGTTACCCAGTGGTGAACTCCTCCCATGTGGCAAGAAGATGGCAGCTGCTACCTGATCCTGGGGGCAGCTATATGAGGGAGAATTACATGGGAGGAGACAACCGCCGGAGGATGTCACAGCTTCATTGTATGAGACATATTATCCCCCATTTGCCCATGTAAAAGACCCCTTAATATCCAATTGCAAAGCCACAAGAGGTCCCATGAATGGAGAGTGTTTGTTAAACAAAGAAGGAACTTTATCAAAGAAGGAATTACGAGGCTAAGCAGCTTTGTAACCAACAGTATTGTTGTGGGTCAAGAAAGGCACAAAAACTGTTAGACCAAGAAAGATTGCCATCCTATTGAATAATCCAGGGAAGCGAACCACCCTCTGGAACCAAGGTTTTGTTACGTTGGAGAACTTCTATGTTGGAGTTGTTCTATTTTCATTTATGAACACTTTTTGCAAATACGAGGATAAGGACATTTCCCTACTCACTTTATTATTTGGTTCCTAGTTTGAGGGTCAGGATAGAATGTTTGGACACAGACGGTTTTGATTTCTTTCATCCTGACACAGACAGAGCCTTAGTTTTTGGTTTCAATGGGGAAATTCCTCCTAGAGCAGGGTCAGAGAGGCATTTCCCAACCAGTTCATGTTAATAAAAGTCTGTTACTAAAACCATGACAACGTTTTGGAGGGCTTTCCTTTCTTACCCCTCACACCACTCACCCGTCTCGTGGTGAGGGGTGTGAGGGATGGCGACCAGGAAAATCACCTTAAGGATGAGCAATCTAAGAGAATAGGAATGAAGTGGCGAAAACGGAGCTCCCATCAAAAATATTAAAAGTAAATTCCAATCCCACGCCAGAACCACAAACTGGCGGGGAGGAAACTGGTGACAAAAACCCCTCAAAGACTGCATAACAGTCGGGGTTGTGAAAACAAGCCCTGCTCTGGGGATCTCTTGAACACAGAAATAGCGGCGACTTAACCCTTCGCAATGCCAATCTGCAGGCACACTCGGGCCAAGAAAAGTAGAAAATCCAGCACGGGGGACAGAGGACAGGATCAAGGATCCAGGTCCCTCTTTGGCACCAAATCGAAAATGTACACTACCAGCAGGCATAACTGGATTTTGCAGCAGGCCTCCAATCTGAAACAAACACACTACTTGTATCTTAGCCTCTAAGTAGTCAAGCATGAAAGTTCAGGCTGCTTAGGTTCAGATGAAAGATCTGCCCCTCCGATTGGGAGAGCAAATCCACACTCCTCAGAAGGCGCCAGGGCGGGCAGATCGACATGCCCAGCATCTCCAGATACCACGTTCTCCAGGCCCAGTCTTGGGGGATCAGGATCTTTGTGGTTGTGAACAGACGCAATCTTCTGATAACCAGTGGAATGACAGGGATCGGCAGGAACCCATAAAGGTGGTCGAAAGTCCACTTGACCGTCAGTGCGTAGCACAAAGCACCCTGATAAGGAAATTCCCTGGAGAAGGACAACTCGCACTTCCTTGAAGAGAAGGGGTCGACTTGAGGAGTTCTCAAAAAAGAGAAGATCTGCTCCAGAACTTCCTGACAGAGCTCCCACTCGTGGGAGGCTGAAGTCTGTCTGCTCAAGGCATCCGCTGTGACATCTCTCATCCGGCCAGATGAGCCAGCGTCAGACAGACACTGTTCACCAGAGAGAGAACCAGAGTCTCATTGATTCTCTGCACTGAAGTAAGGACCCCATTTCACCTTGTTTATTGAGGTAGTTAGAGCATGACCACTGTGTTGTCTGTCAGAATCAGCACAGAATTGCGTTTCACAGAAGGGAGGAAAGTGACCAGGGCCAGCCTGATCGCCCTTAACTCCATCAAGTTGAAGTGTTGACCACAGTACGCTCACTGTAAGGTCTGACAGGTGACCGCCCATCCAGTCAGAGATGGGTCTGTGACCACCGTCACCTGGGGCCAATGCACCTCTCAGCAAGTTGTCCTGCACGGCCCATGACGAGAGATCCTGGGCCACCTGGCTCGAGACCTGTCGAAGGTCTGATATGTGGCCTTAGGACTGGACCATTAGCAATGAAGAAGCCAATGAAGCGATCTCATGCACCGCCGTGCCTCAGGCACTACTAAGGTGCAGAAAAGCAGAGGCGCAGACATGGTTCTGTGATTCGAGGACATCGGCCATCCGAAAGATGTTTGCCACTCGGTCCTTGAGGGGAAAGCCCTGCCCAGCCGAGTATACAAGACTGACTGAAAAATGTGATATGATATGATAAGATATTTATAAGGCACCTATGCACAAGTGTTTCAAGGCACGACGAGGCTAGGGAGAGGGCAACAGAGGGAAGACAGAGACAACGATCTTACGAGGCCAGATGACATTGAGATTGTGCATGTGCAGGGGAGGGGGGAGAGGGAAAAGTTTGAAGGGCAGGGGGCAGTGGTGGCAAGTGCAGGTGTAAGTGCAGACAACAGGTGTCAGGTAGGGGGCTGTAGGGATACAGAAACAGCCCCGAGTGCAGGGGGTTACCAGGGGGGCAGTGCACGTGTACAACATGCGGGGAGGGGACCTGGGCCCGAGAACAGAGGGTAGCCAGGTGGCCAGTGCAATTTCAGTTTCAGCCAGCAGTTCAGCAGGGGAGAGGAGGAGAGAAAGCAGAAGCAAAGAGGAAGGTCTTGAGGTGCTTCTGGAACTGGAGATGGTTCTCCTCAAGTATCAGAGAGTCAGGGAGACTGTTCCAGAGGTGTGCCCCAGCCGAAGGAAGAGATCTACGACCAACTCGTTGCTTGGAGAAGCGACTGACCCTGAGGGAGTTGGAGGCGGATGAGCGAAGGGATTGAGAAGGAAGATATTTAGGAAGAGAGATTTGAAGGTATTGAGGCCCCAGGCCCCAGAAAGCCTTGTATACAATGCAGAGGGTTTTGAACTTAATCCTTGCAGCCACTGGGAGCCAGTGGCGAGATTTCAGTCCTAGAGAGATACGATCCCTGGGCTTGAGGCCAAGGACAAGTCTTACAGTCCTGTTTTGGATGAGTTTCAGAGGGCAGAGAGTAGAGGCAGGTAGATTTAGAAAGAGGCTGTTGAAGTAATCCAGCCTAGAGAGAAACACAGCTCTGGAGACAGTGAGCTTCAGGGGGAAGGAGAGGAAAGGAAGAATACCTGTGTGGAGGTGCAGCTGGTAGTGTGACTTCTTCGAGATGTCAGAGATGTGAGGAGAGAAGGAGAGTGTGGAGCCGAAGATGACCCCGAGGTTTTTAGCCTCACAGGTGGGAGCACGAAGAGCGCCAAGAGAGGCCAGCCAGAGAGTGACTGGAAAAGAGGGAGCAGGTGTGCCGATGAGGAGAATATCAGTCTTACTGGCATTAATACAGAGCGACTGGGACAGCAGTACCTTAGACTTTTTTAAGTTCAGGAAAAAGCCCAAACTGTGCAAAAAAGTGCATGTGCAGAGCAGATGCAGATACTCCGGCACAAGATCTGGTGAGCAAGCTCAGATGAGACAGTCGTCCAGGTAAGGAAAGACATTGATGCCTTCTTTGTTGAGGTGATCCGCTACCACTGCCAGCGTTTTGGAGAAAACCCTGGGTGTAGACGAAAGACCAAATGGCAGGACCTTGAACTCATAATGCTGTTAGCCCAATAGGAACCTCAGGTACTTTCTGTGCTTTAGATGAATCTGCACATGGAAGAAAGCATCCTGAAGATCCAGAGAAACCATACAGTCCTGTAGATCGAGGGCTTACAGGATTTGGGCTAAAGTAGCCGTCTTGAACTTTTCCTTGCGTAAGAACAAGTTCAGCAGTTGCAGATCCAGAATGAGGTGCAAGCCACATCCTTCTTTGGCACTAGAAAATATTCTGTGCTCAATAAGGAAAGCCTCACCCCCACTGGTGATGAGTGATGAAGCCCATCTCCGAGGTTTGGTGCCCTGGAGATCAGAGGGAACATCAGTCACTGCAACAACTCCCCGCTGGGTACCCATTCCTCTACCTCTCGGGAAGTGCCTGCTCTTGCGCATTCACAGGAAGGTTGTCCATGGCCTCTCTGGGCAAAGGCAGGAAAGGGGTGAAAAACCCTGCACTGAGAAATGGACTGCGTTAAAAAGGCTGCTTTCCTGGAAGCCCTAAAGACTTAGCAGTCGCCTTAGATGACTGAACTTTCTGGAGGGCGTTATCAGCCATAGATCCAAAAAGGCTATGACAGGCATATCTAAAAGCCTGATCTAATATCGGCTGCAAAACCTGACATCCCCAGCCAAGAAGGGTACCTTACCACGGTGCTAGTCCCCATGGACCAGCCCATGCAGTCCACTGTGTTTAGTCCAGATTGCAGCATCTGTCGCGCCGCCTCCTTGCAATACAAGACCAAGGACAGAACCCCATCCCTCATCTCACCCTCTAGGATGTATTCAACCGCACTGGCTACCGACGACCAAAGGACAAAGGAGAATTTTGCAATGGCACAAGAGGCGTTCACATCCCACAGTGCTAGACTGCCTGACGCAAACGCCTTCTTGCCCCATGAGCCAAACCACTTATTCGCCCTGTCCGTTGGAAGGGGCGGAAAGGTAGAGGTCTTCAGGCTCTGTGTCACAACTGAAGAAAGCTGACTCTGATTGAGCAGGATGGTACTTCCTTGCCAGGTCCTTGTCCACTGCCGAAACAGAAGCAGGTTCTTCCCACACTTCCAATACCGGGGCCTCTACCGTCACATTAAAGAGCAGGAGCATTTCCTTCTTTGGGGCATCATCCAGTATGTCACAGAATGCGTATTGCACTCTACACCTGGATGGAGCAGAGAGCCACAGAGTATCGGACCACCTTAGCCAACAGCCACTGGAAGGATGTGAAGGCATATACCTCTGTGCGCACACTTCAGAGTAAATACAACTCACTAGGGAATAAAGCCAAGAGAGAGTTTTGCAAAGATAACAAGGTTTTCCTCGTACAAAATACAAGTGCCAGCAAATAACTCTGCTGCTCGAGAGTGCTCTGCTCTTTCATCATCAAACATGAGTTTATAAGTACAAAAAACGTCATCTCTGTACAGGACATTTTGGTGCTCCCGAATGGAGGCACCCTATACAAGTGCCTGCTCCATAGGGGATGCCAGGCGCTAATTGGCTGGTTCTTCCCTTTCGTTCTTGGCGCACGTGAGTCAGCTGGGCTCATCCTCGCGGTGAAGGTCAGGGCACAAATTTAATACAATATATCTAATCTAAGCCAAACAACAGAACCCGGTAATTCATTCAGGGCTTCGTTAATACCACAGTTCCTGCACCCAAGGTCTCCCTCCCCTGGGGTTTGATCTGTGATTTACCCTTCCTGCTACCTCATGTTACAAGAGACATGTGTTGCTATTGGAGAGATATAGAGTCATGCAGGCTTTAGATCTGTGGTGGGCACCTTTAGGGAGGTTAGGGTCTGGCGGTCGGGTCGGTAAAGTGTGGCCGGCCCCGGCCTGGGTGGGGGCTCAGAGGTCCCATGGCAGTTTAGTGGAGATGGATGGATGCAGCGCAGAGCCTGGTACTGTCTCACGCTCTTCACAGGGCACTTTCCAGGAAGCAATACTAGATATTCGCAACACAGGAGGGACAAGAGGGAAATGGACTTCCATGGGAACAGGGTTTGAGCGGAGCACGCCTTGTGTGCTAATAGTTTGGCACCTCCGTGTGAACTAGGGACGCGCACATCGCAGGCCATCCAAGTTTCTTTTCTTGGCCTATTAAAAATGGAGTCATGGGGCAGGGACAGGGCTAGCACTATTCGCCTACTTCTATGTGCTACAGGGCCTTTATATGTGCCCTGTGGGTGGGGGCTGCTCCCCCCTTGTGAGGTGTATCCCTTTGTATGGAGTTTGCCTAACTTGGAAGCGCCTATGGAGTGGGATAGGCTCATTTCCATCCCAACAGATGCCTCGGGTTTACCTGGGGTGGAAGCTGGTAAAATATCCAACTCGGGGTAAGTGTCTAGGGCGCTGACTCTTTGCAGGTCCTCTGCCAGGTCCAGCATGTCCTCACTTCCAGCACAGAATTCTTCCCGGAAGTCTCTCGCCTCCCTAGAACCCATGGGTTCAAGCCCAAAAGGGACCTGGTCGCCCTCCTAGTTGTAGATGTCATATCTTAGACATAAAGGTATCCTGTTGAAGCGGACGGCGCCAGCACCTTGATGAAAATGTCATGCATCTTCTGGCAGAAGCTCTCCCATTCCTCGGGCGTGCAGGACTGGGTTGGAAAAGGAACCTGTGCTGGCTGCTCAGGGGAACCCTTAGAGCGGTGGCTCTTTTTATTTGACGAGGAAGAAGAGTGGCAATGAGAGGACTCACTTGAGGAACATGACCTCTTCAGGTGCTTCTTTTTTTCCTTTTCCTTCCCACACGCAGAGCTGCCCGATCTTCCGTGCGTCAATTCGTGCCATGTGACCTCGACTACGGAACATCACCCTTCACCTTATGGACAAGCATGAAGATCTTTGCCGCCTGTTCCCCGAGGGCCTTCGGGTGCATGGACTGACTCAAGCCGTAATCTTGGGCCTTGTGGTCTTCGTCCAAGCAGTACAAGCATACCTGGTATGTATCCAAGACTGACATCTGGTGGCAGCAATCCGCACACGGGCTTGAACCTGGAGGCCTTCGACAGAGTCGGCATGACAATTACCAAAATAAGAAGCTCGACGAGTGTAATCCACATTAGCGAACAGAGTGTGCAGAGAAAAGGAACTGCGGTCATGGGGTGCTGCGCCTCTATATGTGCTGGCCCCGACGTCATGTCCGGCACGGACACGTAGGGGCAGACGGAACCGACGTGGAGCCGTGCTGTGCCCCCTGGCCGGGGAAAGGTTTCTGGAGAACAGCTGCGCTGGGATAGGGAGATCATAGATGAGGAATTTGTGGCAGGAAAGAATCCATTACAAAAACGAATTGACTATGAAGCAGTACATTCTCTATGTTTATTTCCGCCTAGGACGTCATCTGATAATTGCCGGACTGCTGATCTGCTCTGCGGGGCTTTGGACTTCCATGCCCATGACGATAGCAAGTCGCGAATGAACAGTTCTATTGTCCGTACCTGTCTAAAAGGGTCACACAGTGCGCATCCTCGTATGATCTTATGGAGAAAACATGCTATGACAAAGCCACAGGGAGGTGGGGGAACTAAAATGACCACCAAAATGAAAATCTAGAGGCGATTTGACAACATATAGGAGTGCCAATATCAGTTTTCAGTTTGTAATCAAAGTCAACCTGAAAGAAAAATTCCTACCCCTTTCTCCTTCATCCAAATATGTATTAATTTGAAATGATCTGCTTTCTGTCTCTGCACCCGGAGAGAAACAACTGTGGAAAAAGAACTTTGGCTGATTAATTGCATTTGTGGGACCCGTCAATCGACCAACAAATGGGTGGTGCCAGTCAGTTCCGGAAAGACAGAAATGTCAGTGTTTGCGGATGTCAGCACTGAACACCAACACGGAAGGGGAAGTGGGGTCTCACTGTAGGAGTGCTGAGAGCCACAGGACATGACCACAGCAACAGTAGCATAGAACAGGGAGGGCTTGGTCCTTGGGTCTGTGCACAGCCAAACCAGAATCACAAGAGACACCAAATTCAAACTTAAGGAACCAATCCCCCGACTTGGCGAGGATGAGATAACAGCTGTGTGTAATTCCTAAATTACAAGCTTCAAGCCTGCGTCTGCACAGTTAAAAGAATTCCAAGTGTGGGAAAGGCGACAGAATTAGAATTTGGAGGCTTAGCGAGAGAGGTGGTGGATTGGTTCGACAAGAAGGTGGTAGAGTGGAATACAGAGGTGGAGGGTGTGAAGAGATGGTGGAGTAAAACAAGGAGAAGGAAGGGATGCAGAGTGAAAAAACATAGGACGTAATTAGGTGTTAGGAAAATACCTGGAGGCAGTGGAACAGAACAGGTTGGAGGAGGGGAAGCAGAAGGAAGCAGAAAGAGTGAAAGAGGTTTGAAAAGATTGGTAGGAGGTAAAGCAGAACGAGAATGAAGAGAGTGAGGAGGGAAATAAAGTTGAAAGAGAGAGAAGGAAGTGTCCACAGAAAGGTAGAGGAGATGAGAAATGTTTAAAGCAGGAAGGAAGCATTAGAACAAATGATAGAGTGTGGAAAGGTAGGGAGAGAAAACTCAAGAGGGGAGATGAAGAGGGCAAGAATGTTGTGGGGGTTCGGGGAAATAGGTGAAAAGAGCCTTATAGTGGAAGAAAGGAGAAAGAGCGAAGGAGGTCACGAGAAGGAGGGCGTGCCCAAGACCAGTGCCTCCCATGTGGTGTATAACCTTCTACTCTAGTGCTGGCAGGGACTCTGTCAACGGCAACAGAGGTCCAGAGTTGGCCAACCCAGGCTCAGAGAGGTCTGCTGCCACATCATCAAAGGCTCTCACCTTAGCACATAGTCCACATGCCCCAAAATATTAAGGTGGTAGAATCTTCTGCAAAGGAGAATGACATACTGCCACGTTCGATAAAAGAGCAATCAATGATTAAAGCAAAAAAAAGACAGTTTGGCACACTTAAAAACCCTAAAACTGTGAGCGATCATGTTGATGAGTCGGCTGTCTGGGACGAAGGGGAGAGAAGACGGAGAAACGGACCACGATCTTTAAATAAAATAACAATTGCTATTGATTGTTTTCTGGAGCTCCACATACCCTTATTACCAGTTCACAATAATACCATGGCACATTTACTTGTTAAAACAAACTCTTTTTAACGTACTACTTTGGGGTTCGAGTGATCTGTTGATCCCGTAATGTAGGACAGTCTCTCCGGCATATCACCTGTATTGGTTCTGGGCCCCCTCCACTATCCTCTTCTAGGCTGGCCGGCCCCCTGCCCCGATTACCCATCTCACATGGGCTGGTTCTGGGTCCCCCACATCCCTTATCATTCCCTATTCCATGTTAAATTTGTACTGTTTAATTCAGCAATGACATCTCATATAAGGTTTATGTTCACGTCTATTCAAATCAAGTCTTCAAATTGCAAAGCACACAGTAATGAGATTACTACTGTTGTCCTATGTAAAGTGTTTTTGATCAAACAAAATGATTTGCTTTCAACAGATATAAATACCAATAAAAAAATACATTGGGCATCATTACAGTGGCCGGGAAGTCAGGCGCCGGTAATTTTGTAAATCCCCATTCCCAATGGGAATGGGGTACACGGAAGCACCAGCACTGTTAGTAACAGGGCCGGTGCTTCTGTGAAACTCTGCGGGCGGGGACCGTTCCGCCCACCCCAGGTCAGACCCTGGCGGGCGGGATGGCTCACGCCCGCAGAGTCATACTATGCCGGTCCGGTTACAACGGTAGTCTTACCGTTGTTACCGGACCAGCATGGTTGTAATGAGGTCCATTGTCTGTAGCATTCTGTGTGCTTTGTTCTATGTTCCATGCAATGTGGAATGAAGAACACAGAATGCTCAGGGAAAAATGCTAATAGTAGAGCAGTTGATGATAGTGCTGTGTTTGAGCCGGTGGCCAATTTATGATCTCAATAAACTCTTTTCATTCAATATGTATGAGGAGGTCATTTCAGTGGCGACAAGGATGTTATCTTTCTGAGCGGCAGCCAACCGAGTAGCCGTTATCCAATTACCAATCACAGCACTGCGGCCCTGGGCACTTCTGAAGATAAATTATCGAGATTTCAGCAAAACCTGGAAGCAACGCAGTCAGAGCGAGACACAAAGAAAGTAAAAGTAAAGGTGCATGGTGTTATAATGTTAATGCATCACTCCGTTCCACCCGGAATGGAGAATGCTTTTCCCCAGGTTCCACTACGGAACGCCCTACGGACTTCCCCAACTGACAGCCTCGCCTCCGGGGGCCTTAATAAAGCTCTCCTCTTACCGTACTCCGCCTCCATAGTTTATTTCAATTGGCGACTAGGCGAACCCACAGTGAACGCTCCCGGGCCCCCGGAGCCCTCCCCCTTCTGCCCAACGTTATACAAGTTACCGGTCCCTTTTTATTCTGTTTGGGCCATATTGCTTGAGGCCAGTATGGGCGCGCGCCGCATCATACGAATATCCAGATAACTGCCGTGCGAGTAAAGGACCTCGCTTCGTGCTCTACGTGCGGCCCTTGTCGGTCCCTGTTTCCACGGCGACGACACCGCGCTGTTCTCGGCGGTGCTACAATAAGGCCGCGCACCACAGCGCCACCACAGGCTGCAGGGGGGAATGGAGGAGGGAAGAAGCCTAAAAAACATTTCGGCCTGATAAACGTTTCAGGCCTGATAAACGTTTCAGCTGTTCCCTGCAGTTTTGGCTCCTCCACGGCGTCACATGGCTGTACTCAAAGTAAGATAAGATGACATCTGCAGCAGGCTGCGACTCAACGTGTTCCGAACTCCCTGTAAGTGTGCCGCCCAGCATTGGATGTTTAAAGTAAGTCAGTGCAGCGCCAATGACCAAAGCAAACCTCCATTTGCATCTGCTACCCAATAACCATGTGAAATCCTACATTTCGAGTCTAAGCGTAACCTCAGCGCGCACCTGCATCCCCAACCAAGCGCACGAGCCAACATCTCACGCTACGGCCGCACAAAACTGTGCATCATATGATCAATATAAACGTCCCACACGGCCAGCCGTCCAGCCCACAGCGACGCACTTCACAGAGTGAGTAAAGGACCCATGTATGTAGTTTTTTTTAGCATGCTGCCATTTTGCATTTAAATACGAACCGGATGCTTCGTATTTAAACGACAGCACAGTTTTTTCCAAACAAGGAAAAAGCAATATCGTCACTATCAACGGAACATTCTACATTAAATTCCTAAGACCTGTGCCCATTCCAAGGTATGGCAAAGCAACTATTTGAGATTGATAAAGGAATCAAAGCCGGTTTCCGCTTCATAAATACAGCCACAATTGTAGTATGCAGTCACAATTAGCGCAAGTTAACCATAATGCAAGGCAATGTTAATGTGAAATCAAAACGCAGATTTACACCTGTAATTCTTATCAAGACAACACCCTAATTCAGGAACTCTCGGTCAAGTCACCAGTATGTATTACATTGCTGATATCTATCATTATTGATAGCTTGCTGAAGTGTGCCAAGCATTTAGCATCATCAACAGTCAACACAACACAGTCCTGCACAAAAGTTTTCTTTTGAAACAAAGTGCACTACTATGTGTGAATCATACCTGACATACCACAAACAACCATGCAGGGAATACCACCACCAAATTATTTCCTGAATACCAACGGTGAACCAATAGTGCCCTGGAAACCATGGAAAAACGTTTTGACCATTATATAGTTGCAGCACATGGTTTGAATTTTGCCACTGAACGAAACAAATGTTTACTCATACACTGCCTAGGCAACTATGGGCAGGAACAATTCGAAAATCTTCCTCCTCTGTCCGATGAGGAAGGAAGGACTTACATAGTATGAAATATGTATTAAAATGCTAGATAAGCATAATGAAAAATTTGTGAGCATTATTCATGAGATACCATTTCGGCAAATGGAAACAAGAAGCTGGGGAAACTGTAGAGCAATTTATTACAGCCTTACGTGGTTTGGCTAGGTCATGTGAGTTTGGCAATAACCTGGATGAGATACTACAAGATCAATTTATGTTGTAGTGCAATGATGACAAAGTGAGGGAAGCACTGTAGTCAAAGGGAAATCCATCCATATAAAAAGTTCTCAGAGCTGCAAAGGTAGTCGAACACACCAAAAAGTGTGTGAAAGAGTTAGAAAGAAGAGGCGAAAATTAAAGGAAGAATGAGACGATCTCACAGGTACCGGACGTTTTAGCTGTTCAAGAAAAGAATGTGACTAGAAGAAAACGGGGCATCACAAGAGAGACTTTAACAAAGAAGAAGGGATCCAGATTCAAAGAGAGGAAAGATGGAAATGAGAGAAGATGGTATTGCTGCGATAGCACATACCAAATAGCCAGCAGTGAAAAATGTCCTGGCATCAGAGAAGTATGCAACAGGTACAATAAGAAAGAACATTTCACCAGTTGTTGTAGAACAAAGATGGAGAACGTTGATTGCGTTGATGAACTTTGTGAGGAGTTGGAAGATTGCACCTTTACCATTGATGATTCAGAAGTCAATATTGTGGAGAATGAAGATGCAGATTTTGAAAAACCGATGGCTACAATAGGAATTGGAGCCACAAAAATCAGCATGGTAATTGACTCCAGAGCGAAGTATACATTGTTGCCCAATATCATTTGAGAAAAGTTTGAAGAAAGATATTACATTGAAGGAGGTAGTTGTAAAACCAGTTGCCTATGGTGGAAGCCAGATTGAGTTAGAAGGTTGGTTCTGGGCAACTTTGAAGTTCAAGGACAGAACAGCCAAAGGAAAAATGTATGTTTCCAAGAAAGGAATGTACCCACTCCTGAGCTGGTCTCACCAAAAGAGACTTCAAATTACACTTTATCCCAACGCTGAGGAAACAGTTCATGCAATAGACCGAGAAATATCATCTGGATCATTTGAACAACATCCTGTTTTTCGAATGAGGAACTGGGCAGTCTAAAGGATTTTAAACACAAGATGTACATGAAAAGTGGTGCCATTCCTGTTGTACAAAAGGTGAAAACAGTTTCCTCAGCAATTAGAGCTGCACTAAAAGAAGAACTTGAGAAGATGGAAGCACAGGGTGTGACAGAGAGGGTGTAGGCTTCGGAATGGGTCTCACCATTGGCCATAGTTCACAAACCTAATGGAAAACTTAGTTTATGTATAGATCTTAGATGTGTGAACAAATGTCTGATTTCATCCTCTGCCCAACATGGCAGAAATGCTTGGCACTATTAAGGGTGCCAAAGTGATGTGTACCCTGGATTTGAAATCTGCATATCATCAAACTGTATTGCATCCTCTTTCTCATAATGTTAAGGCTTTTATTACCACTGAAGGTTTATTTCAATGTAAGAGAATGCCTTTTGGGACCATATCTGCAGCCGCTTTCTTTCAGCATATAATGTATCAATTATTTCATCAGATGCAAGGGGTATTATGTTTCTAAAATGAGAACATTATTTTAGGATTTGCAAGGTATTCAAGGAAGCTGTTTTGACACTTAATAGGGACAATTGCAAGTTTAACAGATCCACAATACAATATTTGGGGCATGAGATGTCCGATAGAGGTATTATGCCCAAGGAGGATTTAGTGAACACCATTCTTAATTTTCCAAGTCCTGATAGCAAGGATAAAGTAATGTTGTTCTTAGGCATGGCTCAATACTATGCCAAGTTTATTCCTGAATTAGCGAGTAAAACATTTCACATGAGGAAATTAGTGAAGAAGGGAATCAAGTTTAGCTCAGATGAGCAATGTGAACATGAATTTGGCAGGATAAAGATGGATTTGAACAATGCGCCCACTTCGAAGGGTTTCAATCCCAACAAAAAAGGGATTCGCACTACAGATGACAGTAATCATGGTTTGGGAGAGGTATTGTCCCAAGTAGAAGGTGGAATAGAATATCCTATTGCTTTTGCCTCTAGAGTCTTGAGAGGCAGAATGTAACTACTCCACGATCAAGAAGGAGCTTTTAGCTGCCAAATAGGTGATTGATACATTTTGTTAGTTTCTTTGGGACATGAAGTTTGTAGTAAGATCAGATCACAAACCACTCAAGGAGATTTTGACTACAAAAGGTTTGGATAAAGTTTCTTCAAGGATTCGAAAGTGGGTAGCTGGCATGCAAGAGTATAACTGGAAGGTAGAGTTTGGGCCCGGGGTAAATAACAAATCAGCTGATTGCTTATCACAGTTAACTAATGTTGTGGATAGCGATAATGACGATGAGTAACACATTTTTTATGTCAATCAAGAGGTTGTATCAGAAGAAGAATGGGGAGAGGCTACAGCAGCAGATGAAGTCCTAAAAGATGTGAAAGAACGCCTTGAGAGGGATGTGAAAGCCAATGAGATTAGGAAAGGAAACTTATCGGAGGCAGTCAGGCATATTTTTGATGAATTACAATTGGACAAGGGTATGGTGTAAGAGGTGACCGGTTGTTTCCACCAACCACTGTGAGAAAGAAGATATTAGAATTAGCACATGAAGGGCACCAAGGCTTGAAGAAAACCAAGCAACTCATTAGGTAGCATTATTGGTTTGAAAATGCATTTAGTTTAGTGTCCTAAAGAGTATGCATATTGGCCTAAGCACATTCGCATTCACATCACATTACACATCTATTGCTGCAATAATGGTGGCCATGTTGTCATTTTATTTTATTCGCCATCTTGGATGCAATATTCAGTTCCCTGCTCATCTTGCGGTTTTACTCTGAACGCGGTAGAAGACCACGGCATGAACTTTCTGATGCTTACGAGACAGGAATGCACATTTCGCTGAGCGTGTTGTTTGTCTTACACTTTAGAACCTTGAAGTCTTTGCAGAAGCATAGCTAATCTACAAGTTAGGTGCCCCCCTGTCTCGACTATGTTTTCCCCGCCAAGCCATTAATTGTAATAATGTACATCTGCAACGTGCTCCTACAGAACAACTTTATTCCCAAGCTTTAGAGCAAAGTGACCTTAGGCTCTAGGAGAAACATAGATAAACTAAGCAGGGAAATGTTACCTTGTACCACAGAACACAATATGCCCTCACGCACTCCTTTGCCCTGTTCCCAAACAGTAAATTGTCTGTAGGAGGACAGGGGGGAAAATGCAAGCATGTTGTCGTGGTAATCCCATCTACGTGGAAAGGTCATGAACCCTCTGGACCCTATCTGTTACAAACTTGATGGTCGTGCAGAGCATGGGCAACCCCTCTGTCCCCAAGTATCACACTGACAACACCAGAAATACTGTATGTGTGATCTTTGAAGCCACAGGTGGAAGTCCGCAAGCCTGGACGTGGGACACAACCGGAAGAACCCCTTGAGCGCTGCAAGGCAAGGTGCAATGTGGTTAGAATACAGGACAAGGCAATGTATACTAAATGCCAAATACAAGAACACAATGTACCTGTGAGGATATGAAGGTGGTTCTGGAAAGGCCGACAGAGGCGTTGACCTTCAGACAGCTATTGGGCCAGGCAGAGGGCAAGGTGAACACCTAGTGCAGGACCGAAATCCCAAATTGGTACGTGATCCGTAGAGAAAACCAAGCAGTCCGAGGTCAAAAACAGGCGATCCAGGTCGAGGCAGATGAAGGGTTAAGCACAGAGCAATCCGTTGGGCGAAGCGTAGCAGTCAACAGGTAATCCAAAGTTCAGTCAAAAACAGATAGGGGCCAAGAGTAACAATCCGTGAAGCAAACCGTGGTCAGGTGATGGGTAAAGATCCTTAGAACGAAGTAGTGGGCGACACGTGAACCAGACGAAAACAGCTGTGAAGCAACGTCTACAGTTTCCGGTCTCCTTTTATCCCTCGGAAGAAAACACGTGACCGTAATCACGTGAGGTGTGGAAACAAACGCTGCGGCGTTGCTAAGGGACCATGAGTCACATGATCCATGACGCGCCGTGATGCGCAGGTTTCCATGAATGCCGCGTGTCTCGGCGATTAAGAAGTCTCCACTTCGTTTGCCAGCGATGTGAAGGGCAATAAACGCCAGTCCTACCAATCATGCCCTGCCGTGCCCTGCTGTACAGGAAGCGAGGAGGCAAAGCGGTGCATGTTTTACGGTGTGTGTGTCGGGTGGCAAGAGGGGTGGAGGTCACAGACGGGGTCGGGCGTGTCCTTGTTTTTATAGGTACAGTAGGTAACGTGGGGGCGGCGTGACAGAATCCCCCCTCAAAGGCCCACGACCCCGTGGGCTGGCCGGGTTATCCCTATGAAACCGTGAAACCAGAAGCGGAGCCTGGACATCTCGGGAGGGAACCCATGAACGGTCCTCGGGACCATAACCCAGCCAGTCCACCAGATACTGGAGGCAACTCCTATGGACACGGGAACCAAGGATGGCGCTGACCTCATAGACGTCCTGAGAAGACACAGAGACAGGGACGGGAGGAACCAGGACACGAGTAGGAGCCAGGAAGGGCTTGAGGAGAGAGGTATGAAAAACAGGGTGGATCCGCCAGGCAGGAGGAATAGACAGCCGGAGAGCCACAGGGTTCAAGACCCTGGTGACCTTATAAGGGCCCACAAAGCGAGGCAACAGCTTGCGACAGCCGGGGATCCGTAAATGTCTGGTCGACAGCCACACCCGATCGCCCACATGGTATTCCGGTGCCTCAGCCCGCTTCCGGTCCGCCTTAGCCTTCATCACCGACTGGGCCTCACGGAGATGAACCAGAGTCTGTGCATGGACGCCAGCTAGATCGCGCATACAGGCGTCAGCTGCAGGAGTGGCAGAGGGGAAATCAGGGAACGGTAATGTGCGTGGATGCTGCCCATACAACGAATAGAAGGGGGAAAACCCAGTGGACGAATGTCGGGAATTGTTGTAGGCGAACTCCACGATGTAAAGCAGATTGGGCCAGGAATCTTGGTACTGAAGGGACAGGCAACGTAGGTATTGTTCAAGGGCTTGGTTAACCCGCTCGGTCTGTCCATCGCTTTCGGGATGATAGGCCGAGGAGAAGCTAGCATCAATACCCAGGAGTTTGGTAAGAGCACGCCAGAAACAGGACGTAAACTGCGATCCACGGTCCGATATGATGACCTGCGGCAGACCAAAGAGGCAGAAGACTGACTTGAAGAACAGGCCAGCCAGGGTTGGGGCTGATGGTATGCCCGTACAGGGAATGAACCGGGCCATTTTAGTGTATGAGTCGACGATGACCCATATGGTATCGTGACCTTGTCTGCGGGGAAGATCTGTGATGAGATCCATAGAGATAGTGTGCCAAGGCCTGGGGGGAATGGGCAATGGTAGGAGCAACCCTAGAGGCCGTCCTCTGCGTGTTTTGCATTGGGCGCATATCAAGCAGGTGTTTACGTAGTGCTCTATGTCTTTCCTCATGGATGGCCACCAGCACCAACGTTGTAGCAATTCCAGGGTGCGTTGCTGCCCAGGGTGGCCGTTTATAGCAGCATCATGTGACCAGGCAAGCGCCTGGTTACGTACATCACATGTAGGGAGAAACAATTTGCCTTGGATAAACGGCAACCCCTCTTGGAGGGCAATGTCCCATTCGGCGAGTGCGTGAGGATGTTTGGAAACCCATTGTCTGATGGCAGTGAGCATGGGTGGGGATGGTGTACACATACATATCACATGGCCCTTCCCTAACAGTGTGTCCGGAAACAATGACAGTGATTCCCCACCAGGAGAACGGGAAAGAGCATCAGCCTTGCCGTGGATACGACCCGGTCTGTGTTTAACAACAAAATCGAAGGCAGCAAAGAACAAATGCCAGCACACTTGTCTACTGTTTACACATTTCAGGGAGGTCAGATCTTGCAGGTTTTTGTGATCTGTGTAAACCACCGTCTGATATCTTGCCCCCATAAGATGGTGTCGCCACGTTTGGAGGGGGTCTTTGATAGCCAATAACTCTTTCTCGGTCACGGTGTAGTGTGTCTCGGCAGCCGAGAACTTCCGAGAGTGATAGGCTACTGGATGTAAGCTACCCGTGGTTGGACAAGGCTGAGATAATACTGCACCTAATGCAAACGAGGAGGCATCCGCTTCCAGGACATAGGGAAGACCAGGGTCAGGGTGTTGCAGGACAGGAGCAGAAACAAATCTGGACTTAAGCGTCTCAAAGGCTTCCTGGTGTACGGAGGTCCAGGTGAACGGGACGAGAGGACTAGTCAGATCGGTCAAAGGCGAAACAATAGAAGAGAAGCCGGCGATGAACCTCCGGTAAAAATTAGCAAAGCCGAGAAAGGACTGGAGCTGTTTGATGTTAGCGGGAGTCGGCCACTCCGTGACAGCCCGTACCTTACTCTGATTCATGGATAACCCTCCGGGGGAGATGTGAAAGCCTAAGAACTCCACTTCCTTTGTATGGAACAGACATTTCTCGGGTTTGGCGAACAAGGCGTTCGCCTTGAGGCGAGAGAGGACCTCCCTAACATGACCGACGTGTTCCTCCAAAGAGGATGAGTATATCAATATATCGTCCAAATATACCACCACGAACGTATCCAAGATATCAGAAAATATGTCGTTGATAAATCGTTGGAATGTTGTGGGGGCATTACAAATCCCAAAGGGCATCACGGTATATTCAAATAGCCCCTGTCGGGAACAGAATGCCGTCTTCCATTCATCTCCACGTCTCATCCGGACTAGGTTGTATGCCCCCCTTAGATCCAGCTTGGTGAATATGGATGCCTTGGTCAACCTGTCCAACAGCGTGGAGATGAGCGGGAGGGGATACCTGTTTTTTACTGTGACAGAATTCAATCGCCTGTAGTCCACACAAGGGCGTAGATCGCCCTCTTTTTTCGGCACAAAGAAAATCGGCCTAGCAGCAGGGGAACTGGAGGGACGGATGCGACCTAGTTGTAAGGCCCGATGGATGTACTCTTTGAGAGCTCGTTCCTCTGACTGGGATAATGAATATGTCCTACCCCTGGGAATGGGAGCATCTGAGACCAGATCGATTGGACAATCGTATGGTCTGTGTGGGGGTAAACCTTCTGCAGTAGCTTTGTCAAACACCATATGAAAATCGTGATAGTCAGCGGGTATGTTCGACATGACGGCCCCCACGGTATGTGAGGGCACCGGGTCGGAGGCTATGTCATCGATGTGGGTGGAAGCCATGGCACTAAGGATGGTAGCAGGAGTGGAGACCGAATCCCCTTCTGTGAGACAAAAGTGTTGGCACACTTCCGACTTAAATGTGACTTGTCCCGTCCCCCAATTTATCAAGGGGTTGTGCTGTCGCAACCAGGGTATCCCTAAAATGATGCCAAACTGTGGTGTGGTGATAAGGTCAAACGACATGGTTTCCCTATGGGTACTCTGTATCATTACTTCCAGAGGAGCAGTCTGGAATTTGATTGGGCCGGAGGATAGGGAAGTGCCATCAACCGCGTGTACGGGTTCTGGGTGTTCTTTTCTAACCAAGGGCAGATTGAGACGATGTGCCAAGGCAATATCGATAAAACAACCAGTGGCCCCGGAGTCAATCACAATCTGTACGATGTGTGCGATCTCTCTGGTGGGTTTCAGAAAGGCTTGGACTACCACCGGTCTGATAGGACCGAAGGCGGGTTCAGCGGGGGTCATAGACAGGCTCGCCGGTGCCCCCTGTATCATGGGCGAGCCTTCTGAAAACCCGGGGTCTTGTTCTTGGGGCGTCGGGGGCATTCCCTTACATAGTGCCCATTCAACCCGCAATAGAAACAGGCGTTCTCAGCCCTCCTACGTTCACGTTCGGATGATGTTAATGGACTCCGGATGCCTCCTATTTGCATAGGTTCAGAAGTGGTGTTAGAAGTGCTCGGGCTTGATTGGCTAGCGAATGCTGTTTCTGCCCTCCGCTCGGATCGCCTTGCGTCAACCTGTAAGGCAAGATCCACCAGATCTGTGAACACCGAAGGAAGGGCAGGAATCACAGAGAGTGCATCCTTCATGGGTTGCATAGCCCACGATAAAACACGATAGCCTTTTTCTCCTCCGGCCACGAGGTCTCGGCTGCCAGCTGGTTGTACCGTGTGATGTACTCTATTAGTGTTTGTTTCCCTTGTGTCAAATCCAAGAGTTCTAGGTCCCTTGATTGGGCCTTATAACGAGTGTCGAAGACTTTGGCCATTTCGGTTATGAGAAGATCAAAATCATACAAAGCGGGATGATCATTCTCCAACATTGGATTTGCCCAGGTGGCCGCCACCCCAGACAGATGTGACAGAAGGAATGCGGCCTTAGTGACTGAATCGGGGAAAGCCAAAGGTCTGCACAAGAAATGTATTTTGCATTGATTAATGAAAGTACGGTACTTCCGGGGGTCCCCCTGGTAGCGTTCTGGAGCGGCAAGAGGAACGGGTGTCGGGAGTAACACTGGAGTGGGAGTTGGGGCCTGAACAGGTGCTAGTCTGTCTGGAGGGGTTGGGTCCCTGAACTCAGCGTCTGCGGGTAAAGGGTGTTGGTTGCTCTGTAAGGCGTCCAGACGGTGATGTATGGCTGCTGTGGCGGCGGCCATGTCGGTCCTGAGGGCCGCCACTGCCTGCATCAACGTGGTCACTGGATCCCCGGTGGAGGGATTCATACTCTGGACGACCAAAAGGGCTTCACAGTCTGTTACAAACTTGATGGTCGTGCAGAGTATGGGCAACCCCTTGGTCCCCAAGTATCACACTGACCACACCAGAAATACTGTCTGTGTGATCTTTGAAGCCACAGGTGGAAGTCCGCAAGCCTGGACGTGGGACACAACCGGAAGAACCCCTTGAGCGCTGCAAGGCAAGGTGCAATGTGGTTAGAATACAGGACAAGGCAATGTATACTAAATGCTAAATACAAGAACACAATGTACCTGTGAGGATATGAAGGTGGTTCTGGAAAGGCCGACAGAGGCGTTGACCTTCAGACAGCTATTGGGCCAGGCAGAGGGCAAGGTGAACACCTAGTGCAGGACCGAAATCCCAAATTGGTACGTGATCCGTAGAGAAAACCAAGCAGTCCGAGGTCAAAAACAGGCGATCCAGGTCGAGGCAGATGAAGGGTTAAGCACAGAGCAATCCGTTGGGCGAAGCGTAGCAGTCAACAGGTAATCCAAAGTTCAGTCAAAAACAGATAGGGGCCAAGAGTAACAATCCGTGAAGCAAACCGTGGTCAGGCGATGGATAAAGATTCTTAGAACGAAGTAGTGGGCGACACGTGAACCAGACGAAAACAGCTGTGAAGCAACGTCTACAGTTTCCGGTCTCCTTTTATCCCTCGGAAGAAAACACGTGACCGTAATCACGTGAGGTGTGGAAACAAACGCTGCAGCGTTGCTAAGGGACCATGAGTCACATGATCCATGACGCGCCGTGATGCGCAGGTTTCCATGAATGCCGCGTGTCTCGGCGATGAAGAAGTCTCCACTTCGTTTGCCAGCGATGTGAAGGGCGATAAACGCCAGTCCTACCAATCATGCCCTGCCGTGCCCTGCTGTACAGGAAGCGAGGAGGCAAAGCGGTGCATGTTTTACAGTGTGTGTGTCGGGTGGCAAGAGGGGTGGAGGTCACAGACGGATAGGGCGTGTCCTTGTTTTTATAGGTACAGTAGGTAACGTGGGGGGCAGCGTGACACTATCACATGAAGGGGCTGGACAAGTGTATCGTATGTGAATCTGTTTTGTATATATGTACCCATCCCTGGTGGCTCTGGGCTCTCTCCCGCCACAGTGTTTGTACGCATGCATTGTGGAGTGGTGAGACCCAGTCACTTGACTATAATAAATGTTGTTCTTTGACCTCGTGACTGGCTATTTCCATTTCTTTGTAGTAAGCCTCATTTTGTGGTCTTTCAAATGGCGCCCGAACAGGGACCCTCCCATTGATGTTTCATTCGTTGTTGGGCGAAGACAAGGCTGTCGGATCGAGTTCAGTGAGTAAAAGGGGCCACTGCATAAGAGACGTGTTTCCTCGCAGACTGCTACGCCTAATCTCCGGCCGATTACTGCGCCTAGAGGGTTCTGGAATCGAGGCTTGTTCTGCCTGTTTGGAGAAATCGCCAGCCATGACGATTGTCCGTTGGACTTGATTGGAAATCAGGTGAGTTTCTTTCAATCAGGAAACGGCTGATGCTTTGATTGGTAGTAGTATTTACGCGTACATATTTTGGTGAGGTAAGACTGTGATTTTAGTATGCCTGGTAAGTTGTCATCCTGTTTTGCAATGCTTTGTTGCTGAGGAAGACAATCTAGTAATTTGAAACATGGTCAGCCCGCACCACCGAGGGGTCGGCAGCGTATGATATTTACGTATCCAATGCAGCGTATGATATGTACGTATCCAATCAATCAATCAATCAATCAAACAAGTTTATTCGGAAATATAAAAATCCATTAAGTGACAAAAGTACAGTTATACACATAACAAAATTGCAATTATATAAAAAGATAAAAGATCAGTGGACATTTCAGTAAACAACATACAGATAAAATTGGGTATCACATAATTTCATATATAGTGGCCACATTAAAATTAGATAATAACACCGAGCAGGAAACAAAGCTCAAACAATTAACCCATTGCCAAAAGAGTTATATAGTTCACAACACAAGCTTTCAACACCTTGCAGTTTTAATAAACTATTTCTGAAATACATCGCTCTTTTAAGAAACATCAGAAGAGCCCAAGATGTGAAAACTGTATCGGAACTCAAAAGAAATACAAGTGCAGCCCTGTGCGAACGAATCGCTGTCTTCTTAAGGGCAGGAATCAAAGTCATTCTACGTATACCAGTATACCCTATACAAAAGAACAGCAGATACGGAAGGTCCTCGCGCGAATGGCCACAGACCGGGCAACGCGCAGAATTGGGAAAGCCTTTCCAATTAAAGGTGTTTCCTTGCAGCCGGAGGGAATCAAACCGTGCCCTCGTAATCAACCACCTGTCTTTTTTATACGGGCTCCATGTCAAATATGGTTGAATTCCGGTAAGCCTGCTAATGCTAGTGTGAAATTGGCCTGATTTTTGGCCATACTCTAAAATAATTATTTTCCTTACTGCAATCTCTCCCAGTGTAGCTTTATATGCTACCACCTCACTCTTTTTTATTAGCGAGGCAGGTGGAAAGAGGGCACTTAGATTAACTTCCACCAAATTTGAAGAGACATAAGCAAGCCAAGGGATTTTTTTCCAACCAGCTCTGCCCAACACAGTACGAATAATAAAATGACAGAGAGAGGCATGTTTGTTAGCCCACAGCCGAACCCAAAATAAAAGAGATGCTATCGCCCACTGGTCCTCCCAGAACTCCACACCCAATTCTCTGTGGATAGCTATTCCGGAGACGCTGGTCGGTAGCCCCAACAAGTTTTTAAAAAACAAATTCTCTTTACTTTGGATTTCAGCCACATTCTGAAAGCCCCAGATGGCTGCCCCCATACATAGTGGTTGCCACAGTTTGAGCGCCGTAGATCTTTGTAATCATATGTAGATGCTGGCCCCTACACTTTGACATAAATCTGAAGATGCCACCTATCTGTTGACTCATCCTTACAGATTGCTTGGCCACGTGGTCCCTACCATTTAAGGCCTCTGAGAAACTTATTCCAAGATAGTCAAAAACCTTGACTCTAGGTATAATTTTCCCTGCACATAGCATAGGTTTCATGGGCACTGGACGTTTTCTTCCTACGCAGTCCATTACTGCTGACTTCTTGGTATTAATTTTTAGGCCCAAATTATCCATAAATGTTGAATAGGCATTAATCAGGACCTGTAAAGCCTTGCTAGTAGGACTGTATCATCCGCATAGGCCAATACTGGGAAACCCCTTCCTCCCAATACCACAAAGTCAGCCAATATATCAATGAGGTCCTGTGAAAGGCCATTAATGTAGAGGCAGAAACAAATAGGGGCCAACACACAACCCTGCCTTACACCACACCCCACCCGAAAGCAGGCCATGCAATGCCCCCCTGGGCCACTACGTACACAAGCCTCATTGTCTGTGTGGAGATCGACCAGCACCCGCAATATATCCCCGGGGCACCCTAAGGACCCAAGCACAACCCAGAGCTTTGCTCTGTCCACTTTATCAAAGGCCGTGCTTAGGTCCATAAAAGCCAGAAATATTGCCTCGCCCCGACAAAAAACTGAATTGGCCACTAAAATATATAGATTGAGGCTCTGTTCTATTGTCCCCACTCCCGGGCGAAACCCAAATTGAATGTCCAAGAGAATCGACTGTTCCCCGATCCAGGTTTCGATTCGGGCCAACAGTATCCTCCCAAAGATTTTAAAGGAGGAATTCAACAAAGATATTGGCCTATATGCACCGGGGCTGGATATATCCACAATTTTAAAATTTGGAAAAATGATCACCTATTTCCAGGAGGGAGGGTACTTCCCTGATTGTAAGCAGGCATTAAACACCACTGTTAAGAGTGGCGCTCACAAGTCTACTTGATCCTGGAATAAATCTGAAGGGATCATATCCGGACCCGGGCTCAGTTATGTGCCTGGAGCTTGATTGCCTTTTCCGTCTCCTCCACCTCAAACTTCAGGCAAGGCCCTGCATGATCTATATGGGCCTGTGAGCTCTCTGACCCAAACAGGTTCCCAAAATGGGTTAACCAAGCCCCTTCTTCCACATGGGTGCCACTTCCCACATTGGTCCAACACCCCTCCGTTCCACTTTTTACATAGGCCCAGAAAGCCTTCTGGTGCCCTTTCGTGGCAGCATTCAAAAAGCCTTACCAGCCTTCCCTTTCTATCTCAAGTTTCCTTCTCTTTAATTCCTTTTGGTAGATTTTCCTAACTTGGGCAATCGCAGATCTACTACTAGTCGGATCCGGACAACAAGGTTTTCTTCGCCCTTTTGCAGGCCTCATCAAACCACCCTCTCTTTATTGCATTTCCCTTGGTCCTTGTAACTATAGTAAATTTAGTTGTGAGGGCAGCCAACAATTCTATACATTTCTCTACAATTACCCTTGCAGATAGATGATCAACCAGGATGTCCATCACAAGGGATTCGTTCTCACTGATTCATTTATAGTGTAACTCCTCCTCTTGGATGGTCCCCCATTTAATTCTTCTTGAACCAATGGGCACTCCCAGCTAGGGGCTATAACCTGCGAGACCCCTTCCCTCAGCAGACCCTTAAGTGACAGACAAATGGGCAGATGGTCACTGTGCAAATCTGCCATCACCTCAAAACTTACAGCACATTCCCATAAGTTCACTGAGATACAGAAATAGTCTATTGTTGAGCAACCTTGATGATTGTTAAAGGTCGCCTAACCTGGTATATCCGGTGCGAGGGCGACCGTTAACTATGCGAAAACCCCATTCCAGCAGCCAAAGACTTACCTGTTGGCCCTTTGGGAACACTCTCCCATCCCTCATGCACCTGGGCGGGATGTTCTCTATCTGGTCCTCCAGGGGGTCGAGAATATCCTTATCTACCCCCGCCACCCATTTTGATGTTAAAATCCCCGCCCCAGATGTAAAATATAGTTTTATTCCTACCCTTGGACATTAAATCCTCTATAAACTTTTTGACCTTGGTTAACCTGTCCAAATCAGAGATATGAGGACTGTTATAAAAATTAATAATGCAAATTTCAGCTCCCTTTCTAGTTACTAATGACACCACCTGCAAAAAGTCCAACCCTGTTGAAATCACGTCTATTCTGCACTCAAGGCCGGCCTTTATCAAAATACACAAACCACCATAGTGTCTACCTCTCGGTTTTTTATTTGCTGGGATATCAATAGAGATAAAGCCATCGAGGTGCGAGGGTTCTGTTGCCCAAGTTACCTGGAGTAGAACTACTGAATTTGCTTGCAGATCTCCATCACCGGCCCCAACTTTATCTTCCTCGTTGAGCCTGCAATATTCCAGGAGAGCAGGCAGAGCTGTGGGCCTTTACTTGCCGAACTCCCAGGTGGTGTGGAGGGGATTTGCACAATTGCACTACTTTCTACAACAGCCTCTTGTCAATCTACATCCTCACAGGACGTTAAGATCTCATAGTGGTTGTCCAGGGGTAGGGGGGCTAAATCATTCCTTACCGTGGCATTTCGCTGTCTCTTTTTGGGCAGGATGGTGCTCCAGCCGCCCAATGGTATATTAGTTGGTAACAGCCGACCCGGGGCAGTATTTTTCGATACATAACCTCCACCAATCCCACTGCCCATCGATTGGTTCCGCACCATCTGTCCCCCACCCTGGACATAAAAATAGTCCAGGGGAAGAAGTTTACTAGACAGTTTATTGCCAATAGGCTTTAGGCCCCTGGCTAAATTGGAGTTCAGAAGGTAATCTGTTATCTGTGTGTCTGAAAAAGTGATCACAACACAGTCCCCACTCATGTTCTTGGGCCTATTCCCCACCCAGCCCACTCGCCTGGCCATGTGGATGGTTTTGGGATCGATCTTGGGCCCCATCAAATTCGAATTAATCCAGTGGGATGCCTTATTAATCAGGGAGAGTGTTGATTCATAGCTCCCTGTAGGGAGCCCGGGCAGTCCAGTACTAATCCCCACAAAGGGGACCGCTTCCGGGGGTAGGTTCAGAGTTAAAGCATTCCCCTGCCCCCTCCCCTGCCCCTGTGCATTTGTAATTTCATCTTGGTTTCCAATCTCCCTGTCCCTTTCAGACCCACTCACCCCCCTTTGGGTCTCTGGGACTACTTCCTGGACCACTATGACAATAACATTGGGTTGTCTCCCTTGTAAATCTGTAACCCTATCCCCACTGGAAGAAATATCACCACTTGGGGGTATAATTGAAGGACACTGGCATCGCCTATCAGCTGCACCCCTTTCCTCAACAATGCTAACCAGGTCACACAATTTAAGAGAAACTGCCCTGATGGAGTCGTCCATAATAGCCAGGGTATTTAGAACCCCCTCGTTTAGCCCCCTCAGAGAGTTCAGCAACAGCTGTAGTGGTTTCAGCTTTTCATCCAATACGGCCTCCAACCATTCTTTGTCTCCCTCACTGGCTGTGGAGCACTCCAGTGACGCAGAATCCCTATCCTCAGGGATTTTGCCATTCATTCTGGGCACCCCCTCCCTAGAATTCAGGAGTTGCGGCAGCGCCTGGGCTATCCCCACTCCAACACTGGCCACATTCTCAACACCCCCAGTCAGCAGAGGTCTGGCTCCTATGTCTACATCCCCCTCCCCCTCTGTACCCACAATGCCCAATCCATTACACCGTGGAACAGCCTCTCTAGAGGCAGACTCAGCTGCATTCAAACAGTTTACTATTTTGTTGGCCATAACATCCATATAGGAATCCAAGGATCTTTGGGATGAATTAGCAGCTAATTTGGGAGGAGGTTTAATAGTTTTAACAGTTTTCAGGGGTTTGGTTGATTTAATTGTCGGGGGTCGGGCAGGCTGTATCCGGCCCCCCTCTCCATGGCCCAGTGATTTTCCCTGCTTTCTGCCTTCTACATCCTACGGAGCTCGAGGTCTTTCTGAAGCTCCCACCCTTCCTAGGTTTCCTGATCTGTTGGGCCCACGGATGCTTTCTGCACCAGGTAGGTGCATTGCCATTGTCCCTGCAGCACCAGAAACGAAAAAAAAAGCTTTTAAAAAGAAAAACGAAAAATCGGAAAAAAAGCGTTTTTTTTCACTTGGCAAACCATTTTAATTTCAGAAATTACACTGTGCAAGTTGGCAGTGTGTTCTAACCTTCTGCTGCTTTAAATTGCACTGACTCGTTCCAATGAAATGGATGTTTCCTGCTGTCTCACAGTGTGTTTGAGGTTTTCCATCAAGGCTGCCTGGCCTCCTTGTTTGCATGAGGCTGGCTGTGTATCTAAAGTGCTTCCCTCCATCGTCTGCAGTGATTGGCTGTTGGCTTTGTTTTCAAACCAATCGGGGGACCAGCAGGCTTCAGCCGGCCCCTGTTTCAAAGGTCTACTTTCTAAGGTCCCTGTAAGCTTCTCTGTCTGCTTCGCAGGCTGCATCATGAGATTCTGCAACAGCCAAACCCTCGTTGTCACTGAGGCTGCTTCCCTGGACTATTGGACTGTCTGACTCTCTTACCATATTCTGTTTGGGTTAGTTCCCTCCTTGATTTACCTGTACTCCCTTCTCAGAGGGTATTCAACTCTTCCTGTCATGCTCTCATGTGAAGCTTATCTATACTCACCTCTAACATCTGACTACCACTCTAAATTCCTTAAGTACTGGTCTCCCATTTAACTTTTAAGTCAAACTTAGGTGTATTTTTGCATTTACTTGAAAGTTCAACTTCAGTGTATTTTTGCATTTACTTGAAAGTTCAACTTCAGTGTATTTCTGCATTTACTTGAAAATCAAACTTGGGTGTAGTTTTGCATTTACTTGAAAGTTCAACTTCAGTGTATTTCTGCATTTAACGTTTGGCCATTGATTGTAACCTGCTAGCCCAGTGAGTGTTCAATACTGCTTTACTTGCTTACTCCTCCCTCTGCCTCTTCTCATTTCAACTCATGGCACTTTCTGTTTCTCCCATCTATTCCAACTGCTTCTCTATCAACTACCCTTCCCTTCTCACTAAGTCTGGAAAAAAGAAATTTAAAAAGGATATCTTGGCCTCCAACCCTGGACTCCCCATCGCTGATACCTATACCAGTGCATCTTCCAGACAGACCCTCACCGACATCCTCTTTGTTGTTCCTTCGCCGGATCTATGGACCCCCCATATGATCTCAGTGCTTTGTCCTGTCTCCTCCTCTCCCATTTATGGTGGCACTCGCTGGGATGTCCTCATGGCTTCTTTCGACTCCTTAATGTCATCCTTAATGTCTACCTAAATGGCACTGTCATGGTCCAAGGTCCTCAGGCCAATCTCCTCCTCTTCGATAGGCGTTTCCCTTGCCTCATCAACTTCCTCTCATCTCCAGCTGTCCCCTCCTCTCACTCCCTGACTACCGTACACACTTTTTCCTCCTCCTCTGCCACTCTTCAGGCAACCTCCACAACTCCGCAGGGCGTACCTCTGATTTGTACCCCTCCACGGAAGGTCTTTAAGGCCGGCAACCTTCTTCATCTTGCCACTCTCAACTCTCGCTCTGCTGTCAAACTCTGACATCTGCCACCTCCTTGAAGAACTGGACCTTGATGTCCTCGGGCTTACGGAGACATGGTTCACGGCTAGCTCTGTCACAAGCTTTGACACTCTACTCCCTGAGGGCTACAAGATCCTCTCCGCACCCAGATCCACTCGGCCTGGAGGGGGCGTAGCCCTGATCTTTCCTGAGTGGATTCCTGCCACTATCATTCCCATTCAGATTTACTCCTCTTTTGAATGCCTTGTCTGCAGGCTCTCACTCTCTCCTAGCCACTCTCCTACTGTTGCTACTCTCTACCGGCCCCCCCGGGCAAATCACGTCTTTTCTCTCTGAGTGGGCCGACCTCTCCTCCTCCCTCCTGGCCTCAACCACTCAACTCCTCCTCCTTGGTGACCTCAACATTCACCTCGATTCTCACTGTCCCTCATCGCTGCTCTTTCGCAACCTCTGCGATACCCTGTCCCTCTCTATCCTCCCCTCTGGCCCGACTCACTCTGCAGGACACACACTTGATGTCTTGATCTCCCCTGGCCTCCCCCTCTCTATTCCTATGACCACTCCTCTCTCCTGGAGTGACCACTGCCTCCTCTCCTCCCATCTCTCACTCTCTTCTCCCCAAGCCAACCACACCCCAACTCTTCCACTTACCTTCTCGGACATCCGACCTATGAAGTGTGTGGCATCTGAGGCTTTCGCTGCCACCTTCTCTTCCCCTCCTCCTCCTCTGGCTGACTCACACCCGACACAACCCTGTCCCTTCTCTACTCTTCCATCTCTGATACTCTTGATGCTCTTGACCGTCATGAGGATCCGCTTGAAGTCCAAAGCCAAGTGCAATTCCTGGTATGATTCCGACCTAGCTACACTTAAACGTAAGTGTAGGACGGCTGAGAGGAAATGGAGGTCTTCTTGCTCACCCTCTGAAAAACTGCCCTGTCACCTGCTCCAAAGGCAATACCGACTCTCTGTCTGCAATAAGAAAAGAGCCCACATTCAAGCATGTGTTTCTGCGGCATCCATCAACTCGGCCGAACTCTTTAAAATCTGCAAGGAGCTTGCCAACCCTGCAGCAGTCTCCACCCCTCCTCTTGCCTCCCAGGCTCTCTGCAATGCCCTTGCCTTGCACTTTATCTAGAAAACCCAGGACATCCTGTCCACCCTCGCCTCCCCTCCTCCTCCTATTCCCTCTCAGTCTGTGCTTGGAGACCCCCCTTTAAGCACCCCCCACCATCCTTCTCTTCCTTTCCTATTTTCTCCCCTGACAAGGTCGCTAGACAAGTCCGATCTATGAAAGCCTCGTCAAAACAGGTTCATCCCTGTTCCTCCAAAACCATCAAGGACCACATTGACACCCTCGCTCCTGCCCTCGCTGATTTTTGCAACCACTCGTTTGCCTCAGGATCCTTCCCCTCCCCTCTGAAGCACTCCCTTGTGCATCCTCTTCTCAAGAAACCCACAGCTGATCCTTCCTGTCCGGCAAACTATTGCCCAATTTCCATTACCCCCTTTCTGGGTATACTCCTGGAAAAGCTGGCCATCTCTCAGCTTAACCTTCATTCAGATTCTGTTGGTTGTCTCCATGACCACCAGTCTGGCTTCAGAGTGGCCAGAAGCACGGAAACTGCTCTCCTCAATATCCGTGAAGATCTGCTCTCCAACCTTGATTCTAACATTCCCTCTGTCCTCATCCTTCTTAATCTCTCTTCTGCCTTCGACACGGTCAACCACACCATCCTGCTCAACCGTCTCTGTGATAATCTGGGTATCACTGATCAGGCTCTGGCCTGGCTGACCTCTTTCCTCTCTGATCGACCCTCCCAGGTCCAACTCGGGTCTTTCCTATCATCTATCCTCCTCTCCACCTGTGGGGTTCCCCAGAGGTCTAACCTCTCACCCTGGCTTTTCAACCAATACCTGGCAACTCTCGCTCACTGCATTGCCTTTTTCTGCTCAAATTTCCAGTGCTACGCTGATGACACTCAACTCATTTTCCGGCTGCCCTCGGACACCTCCTCTCCCTCTCTCATCTCTGACTGCCTAACTGCCATTCAAAATTGGTGTGCCGCCAATGATCTTTGTCTGAATGCCAGCAAGACGGAGATCCTCCTCATCGAAACACACTCTCCATCCTTTTCCCTCACTCTCTGGCCGGCCTCCCTTGGCCCTCCTCCTACCCCTAACTGCGAGGCTAAGAACTTCTTTGACTCCACACTTTCCTTCTCAGCCCATATCTCTGATGTCTCTAAAAAGTCAAACTTCCAACTGCACCTCCTCAGAGGTATTCTGCCTTTCCTCTCCTTCCCCCAGAAGCTCATGGTATCCCAAGCTCTAGTTCTCTCTAGCTTGGACTATTGTAACAGCCTCTTTCTAAATCTACCTGCCTCTACTCTCTGCCCTCTACATCTTATCCAGAACAGAACTGCAAGACTTGTCCTTGGCCTCAAGCCCTGGGATCGTATCTCTCCAGCTTTAAAATCTCTCCATTGTCTCCCAGTGCATGCAAGGATTAAATTCAAAACCCTCTGCATTGTCCACAAGGCTTTCTGGGGCCTGGGTCCACAATACCTTCAGCTATCCCTCCGCAACTACCTCCCCTCTCGAGCTCTTCGCTCCTCTACCTCTAACTCCCTCAGGGTCAGTCGTTTTTCAAAGAAACAAGCTGGGGGTAGATCTCTATCTTTGGCTGGGGCCTATCTCTGGAACAGCCTCCCTGCCACTCTAAAACTTGAGGAGAACCATCTCCAGTTCCGGAAGCACCTCAAAACCTTCCTCTTTGCTTCTGCCTTCGCTCCCCTTCTCCCCTGCTGATCTGCTCTCTTGGCACTGTGCACCTGGCCACCCTCTGACCCCTGGGCCCAGGTACCTGCTCACCCTGCCACCTTCCTGCACTGCCTCCTGGCCACCCCTTGCACTGGGGATTGTATCTGTACCCATACAGCCCCCCCCCATTTTTCTTCTTTTTCTGCACTTATTCAGACTTACCCAGTCTGTTGCCTTAAACACAGCACTTGCCACTTGCTGGCTGCACTACCACAGTTTGCCTCAATTTTCTATTTATTTTATTTATCTGCGCTCCTCGGCTTCTGCACTTTCCACTCTCCCCCTTCCATGCACTTTTTCCCTTTTCCCTTTCCCATGCACTTGCACGTTCTCAATGTCACTGGGCCTAGTAAGATCGTTTTTTATGTTGTGCTGTGCACTCCCTTGTTCCCCTCCCTCGCCTAGTCGCGCTCTGAAACACTTGTGTACGAGCGCGATACAAATAAAATATCATATCATATCATAACATAACATTCTTGGGTTTTTTAGCCCTTTTCCCCCATCCCCCGCTTTTCTCTTCCCCATATAGCACGTGTGAGATCACACCCAAATATCCCCAAATACTCAACTTCTCAACTTCTTACTAAACCACAATAGTTGAGAACAAGAATCAAGCTCGCCAATTATGGGTGGGGGTAGATCACTGGATGAGGAGGAGAGGGGGAGAGAAAAATCTTGCAGCCCCCTCGCAGCCTCCTCGAGGTATAAGAATGGGTAATAGAATAAAATAAGAACAAAAACTAAAAACAGGTAAAATAGCCACCAATGAGAACAACATGATAAGACAAAAGAGCTTTAAAACCAATTTAAAACCAATTGTGCACAAAATCCATGTAATGTCTTATGACTTAATGTCCACTGTCCACTGTCATCCATTGTCCACTGTCAGTGTGTATGTTAGACAGATATGGGCCCGAGCCTATGCCCATACATTACTTATGTCCTTTTATCCTTTTATCAATAGTCTCTGCCACCCGAGATCCACCGGAGTCCAAAGAGACCAAATGAAAAAATTGAGAGTCCACTGCTAGGGGTCACAAAACCAGCCACAACTAGGTCGAATGAGTCGCAGAAACTGGAGGGCAGGGAACGCCTGACAGCTTGAGGAGCTGCCAAAGCCTGTCTCTCCCCCCCCCGCCCTCCAGCGGACCTTTGCAAGAATCAAGCAGCGGTAAACAAACTAAACAAGCTGGACTACTAATATACGGGCTGTTAGGAAAGATTTCGTAATTGTGGGTAATTTTCCTTTCATGTGGCAACCCCTAAACGTTTTGCTGTTGTTTTTCACCTTGATCTCGACTTTGCCAGAGAAGTGCAGCCTTCTGCCGCACTCCTCTGTGCTTTCGCTCCATTCTTACGGGGAAACTGACATGCTCTTAAGACAGTCAGTACCGGGAAACGCTGTTTTCCGTAGTTTCTTTTATCATGTTGCGGCTTTCGTGCAACATGACAAAAGAGGGCACTGTAAGCTAATCTACTGCTCTCTTGCGTCTCTAGCCTTCTACAGGCCCTAGATACTCTTTGTGGATTGTAACTGATCGGTGCAAGTGAATCACGGACGGGAATGGTGGCAGCGATCGTTTCTTGTGTTTTGAGCTCCTTTCGGCATTTTAAGCGCGTTTCTCGCACTTAGCCCAAAATGGTGGCCTGGCTCCCAAAATGGCTAGACCACGAGGCTCCTTTGTCCTGTCCGCTGACTGTCTTGCTCCCTTCACCTTCCCCAGGTCGAGCCGACCCGGGGCCTTCCTTATTTGGGCATGTACTTTCCGCGAAACACGAATGCTTTTGCGGGCTTCTACAGGCCTTGTGTGTGCCTCCAGGATGTGGGCTGGGATGTCTGGTCCCAATACGCATCCTGGGTGCCAGAGAGTCTAGGGTGGTGTGAATGCCTGGGACCACCGTGGTCCGTGATAGGTCCACGTATGGTGTGAGTGTTGATGAGCGGATCTCCCATTGGGTCCCCTCCGTTTTGGCGCGAAGGGAACCGTGGATTAGAGGGGGCTGGAAACACCACTACCATGCCGATCTCCTGAGTTCTCACGAACAAAGGAATACAGGAGCCAAGTATCCTGCAACCAAGAGGCTGAACCAAGGAATCGCTGGTGACCCGCTGAAGGACTGCTCCTCTGCACTGCTGTCGCCTTGTGAAACCCTTTTTACCTCTGATCGAACAAGAAGGCCTGTACTGGTACTTCGACCCTTGGAATAGCAGGGACAGCTATTCTCGGCATCTTCACCATCTCCTGCACGTAAGCCTTCGGAAGTGCCTCTGGGCCATCCAGCAGACTGACCAGCCTACACAGGAGTCTTGCTCTGTAACCGCCACCAGGTTGTGTTGTATTTCTCGTCCTTGTCACTCTCACACGATTCGTACACTTGGCGTTCCCAGGTCTGAAGTGAGTAGTGTACATTTGACTGAGATACACACGGCCGCTCCGTTGCCCTGCTGTGGTAACAAACTGTGCGGGTTCACTTCGTTGGGGACATCTTTAACTCAACTCTGCTGCTGCAGAATCAACACGACGACGAGACGTCCCCTGCTCTCCTGAACCTGCCAGCGACTGAAACTGACGCGGAGAAGCCTGGGTCTGCTTGCATCGGGGACCGGTGAGTAGCGTAGCTAGAAACTGGTCGCCCTCCTGCAGGAGCCCATAGCTTTTCCCCGCTGTGTCAAAACAGCACGCCTTTCCGTACTCGCGCTCTGCTTCTGCCCACAGTGGAGGCTGCGCTTGAGTCGCGGAACTCTGTTCTTCTTCATTTGTGCACTAAACTGAACTGCCTGATTCCCTCGAAGAGACTTCCCTTTTTGCCCGTTGGCACCAGCGTGTGCAGGTACTTTTGAGCACAAGGCTCCACTCTTCGTAGGGCTCGGACTTCCTTTTAGTTAGGTGCCTCTGAAGGCGGACTGGGTCTAAGCATTATTTCGCACTGCCTGTTTTCCTTCCCTTTTAGGTGGACTACACATTTCGTGCATCTAACGCTTGAGACTTGTTTGTATTTGTATATGTATTGTATTGGTATGGTATGTGTTGGTTCACTAGAGTTGTATTGTGATTTCTCGCTACGGTCATTGTTTTAAAGGCCTTGGAATAAATGTGTATATATTTTTAATATAACACCTGTTTGGAGTAGTTTGTAAGTGTCCTTGCTTTGTGTGCTCATTGCGGGCTTTCAGTCACCCTCACCCCTCTTGAGACCTAGTCTTGACCACCGCGATCGCTACCCTGATTGGTCTGGCTTGTCCAGAGGTTACCCTGTTCCAAGTAATTAGGTTGGCCTTCTGAAATTCTGCGTCGCCAGGACAGAGTTCAGAAATCCGTCTTAACATGGGCGTACCTTACTAATGCTGCAAGTCAGGAGAGTCGAGGAGCTAAGGAGCTGAAATGCTTCCTTCTCGCATAGGTTTACGAACTCTCATGAACTCTCATACGCTCGCTCGCTTGCTCAGACGGCCCAAAAATACAAACAGGTGATTTCCAGGAGTACTAAGGGCCGTGAGCAATAAACATGAGCAGATGGTCAGATAGTCAGCCCCCACGTCTCCACAGTGCTCCAGACGCGAAGGACGATAAGGACTCTGCAGGACTCCACACGCTCCGCGCATCCGGGGGTTTATATATAGTTAGTACCGCCTCCAGCCTCCAGCACGAGAATTAACCCCTTCTTGGCACGCACATACACAGAGCGCCGAGGACGATAAGGACTCTGCAGGACTCCCTGTACGTATTCTATGGCCTAGGCGCTATTGTATTTAATGATATTTGGCGCAGACAAACCAGACATGCTCCAGACCTTCAGTGGCCAGTGCTGGGTAGTTTTGAGGTGGCCAGAATAGAATATTTGGAATCTGTATTATTGCGTAAGAAAGCTAGACCAGCTGCATTTGACACCATTAGAGATTGGAAGAAGGAAGCGAATAAGCGACTTAGAAGTAGAGAAAAGCATGCACATAGACATATGGCGAATGCTGAGAAGGCCCTAATACATAACCAGCAGAAAAAAAGCAAAACCATTAGGAGTATGGATAGAGCCTTCAATTAGATGTACAGAAAATATACCTGTCACAAGATTTGCATGTGTCAGATGAGCTGTTCAATAAGTTACTGAATGAGCGGAGGTCTGAATCAGAAACCGATTCAACTGCACCACCCCCTTATGTACCTACTCCTGCATCTGCGGCCAGTCCAATTGTAACTGCTGCGACTATACCAGTTGCACCATCTGTATCGATAGCGGTATTTCCTCCACTGCCTAGAGCGCATGATTTATTTTTGCTTTCATTACCGACTGCTCCCACCTCCCCAGTGCATGATGAAGTCCACACAGATTCAAGAATAGTAACACGCAGTACGCTATCTGCAGAGAGAAAGAGGTAACTGTGTGAATGGGCGGAGACGTACATGGAGGGGGGTGATGAAACGGCTGCTGTAAGTGCAATGTCAGAACATGGGTGTATTCCTGAACAGAAGGTATTGATTGAACGAATGGGAGTACATCTTGCTGAAGTATGGAGTGATTTGACGGGTTCAGCTATTCCACAAGAATTGCAGGATTTACATTTTTTCTATTGTTCAAGAGATACTACGACGAAAATACAGGAGCATGTCGCTAAATTGTTTGTTTTTAAGAGGGAACTTGATTGTTTACATAGAGATGAATTGAATAGGGATAAGCAACACACATCATACGTGCAAAAACAATGTTTGCCTCCGTTGAAAAACATTAGTGAAGAAATGCACATTTGCATGAGAGACGCACTTAGATGGATCTCAGATGTCTCAATTTCTCCAATTGAAGTGCATGGTACATTTACTCAGTATACACTGACTATGCAGCGGAAGGTGTTACAAGTGATGGTTGAGTATTTACAAGATGAATGCATGAAGTGCATGGTACATTTAGTCAGTATACACTGGCTATGCAGCGGAAGGTGTTACAAGTGATGGTTGAGTATTTACAAGATGAATGCATGAAGAGAAACTTGTGTTGTCCTGCGGATATGATGGTAATACATAAGAGGGCATTTTCACCCGACACTGCATTAACTTCTTTGTCACTCAATTTGGCCCTGTTGCTTAACAAATGCTCAGAACTCCCCACTGTCCAATTGCCTATGAGAGAGGTTCCTCCGACATTAGTACCAAAAGTAGAGATCCTGGCTGCAAAGCAGATACCTGCCTCCATTATTCCAGCACACTACACTCCACAGTTTGTTCATGTTCCATTTTTGAGACAGGAAGTGAATACTATTAAGCAGTCTATTCCAGACATTAGGAAGAATCCTAAAGGGTGCTACAAAAAAATAGAATCACTTTTTAAATTTGTCAGTTTTCACGTTAGGGGATATCGACTTATTGTTTCCCGTAATCCTACCTGTAGATTTATGGAAGCAAATTAGGACTGTAGATGATCAAGCAGCGAATGATAATGATGTTGGGATCCTTAACGTTGAACCAGTAAGGATAATGTTGAAATCAGTTATTACGCTGCCACGCATTCCACAGTATAAAATATCAGTAGAGGGTGAGCGTGCTTTGAAGAGTATTGTTTCAGATTTTAAACATCGAGGTGTGATTGAAGAGAGAGTGTGTGTACTGATTTTACCTGTATATAAGAAAGGAGATAATGTTTTACCCTACTGTTTCATAATTGATTTGCGCGCAATTAACAAGATTGTAGCACCTCAGTTTCCTATTGTGTCTGATGTGATGACCATTTTGACTATGGTTCCGGCTACGGCCCCACATTTTAGTGTCATTGATTTGAAAAATGCCTTCTTTTGCATTCCTATACATGCAAATAGTAGGTATTTGTTTGCGTTTAATACATTTACACGTGTTCCTCAGGGTTACACTGAGAGTCCAAGCATATATAGTAGAGCATTGAAAGAACAGCTTGATATGCTTGAGTTGCCGTCAACCTGCACGTTGCTGCAGTATATTGACGATCTGTTAATTGCCGGAGATTCTGAGGACAATTGCAAGGAGGGTACTGTGCTGCTACTTATTCATTTAGCTACACATGGTCACAAGGCTTCGCTGAAGAAATTCCAGTATTGTCGACAGGAGGTCGCCTATTTAGGCTATCTCCTGTCAAAGGAGGGAAGACGTCTGACACCTGAACGTATACAAAGCATCTCTGACATGTCTGTTCCAAATACACAAAAGGATGTCAGAGCTTTTATTGACAAGGCTTCTTATTGTAGACGGTGGATCCGAATTTTTCACTTCTGATCAAACCTATGCAGGCATTGGCAAAGAAGGATGCTCCTTTGCCATTGCCATGGGACAAAGTGCCAGAACGCTTTTGATCTGCTAAAGGCTGTGTTGTGTTCCACAGCAGTATTGGGCACACCAAATTATGGATGAGTTTTGTTTTGTATGTGCATGAGAAAGAGGGTTGCGCTTTGGCTGTATTGACACAGGAACATGGGGGAAAGAGCAGACCGTACGGCTATTTTTCTTCCACGTTACACCCTGTTGCATGCGCTTTGCTGAAATGTTTGAGAGCTGTAGCTGCTGCTGCTGCATCAGTTAAACAATGGTTTTAGGTCATTCTTTAACCGTGATGGTACCTCACTCTGTTGATGTTCGAATAAACAGAACACAGACTCAGCATCTCACTTCTGCTCAATTAATGAGATACAAGTTGATCCTATTTGCACCATACATCCAAATTAAGCGATGCTGTACTTTGAATCCAACTGAACTTTTGCCGTCTCCACAAGAGGAAGACCGCACTAATGACATGTCCCATGATTGCCTATATGTTACCGAACAAGATACAAAAGGCAGAATTGATTTGAGCAATACACCTTTGAAGTCCCTGGATGGGGAACTATTTTGTGATGGTTCCTGTTTTAAGTTACCTGATGGTACTTCCACTGCCGCCTAAGCAATTACCACATTAGACACTGTTGTTGAGAGCAGAAAGATACTGCATAATTCCGCCCAGGCTGCAGAGATTGTTGCATTGACGAGAGCATGCAAGATTTCTGAAGGGCTTAGCGTAAACATCTATACTGACAGTCAGTATGCTTTTGGAGTCGTTCACAATTTTGGGCGATTATGTGCTCAGAGGGGATTCTTGACATCACATGGCACCAACATTCAACATGGTACTCTGATAGTACAAATGTTATCTGCACTAGCGCTCCCTGCAGAGCTAGCGATAATGAAATGCGCCGCACACCAGAATGTGACGGACAATGTAGGAAACACTCAGTAATGTACGTATTGTATTCGGCTAAATCGGTCACTGACACTAATATGATGGAAGAATGGGTCAATAGTGTGAAAGAAATTCAGGCTCAAGCAACAGCAGAAGAGATCAGAAGAGATCAAACAATGGGGTAATGGTCCAGCTGGATTAGATGTTGAGGGTTGTTGGGTAGACAATAAGAAGTAAAGATGGATGCTGCCCAATGCTTATGTCACTGCTGTAGTTACTATAGCTCATGGTCCAGCACACATGTGTGCGAAAAAGATATGCCAGTTTTTAGATCACGTATGGTACAACAACAATATCCCGAAAATTGCTCAAGTTTGGTTCAGAACCGTATGATATGCCTACAACACAACATTGGGAAGGGTCCGGCAACACCGAAGGGTAGTTTTTGACCTCCCTCCATTCCATTTGAAGTGATTCATTTTGATTTTATTGAGATGGAACGCTGCCAAAACTATAAATACGTATTAGTTGTGATTTATGCCTTTAGCAAATGGGTCGAGGCTTTCCCCCTGTAAGACAACACTGCAGTATTGACGGCCAAAGCCTTGTTAAAGGAATATTTTCCTAGGTTCGCCCTGCCGAGAGTCATTTGGTCTGATAATGGACCGCACTTTATCGCTGATGTCATTCTGCAAATATGTGCAGGATTACAGATCGATAAACGTTTTCACTCAGCGAGACATCCTCAGAGTGCCAGTCTGGTGGAACAGCACAACGGTATTTTGAAGAATAAACTAGCGAAGGTGTGCACACACAGTAATTTGAAATGGCTTGACGCTTTACCAATAGCCTTGCTTTCAATGCGGACATCCGCGCAGTCAAAGACAGGACTTTCCCCATCCAAGATTGTAATGGGACGGCCTGCAAATGTATGGAATGCACAAGACCCAAAAAGTTGGCTGAAATAGAGTGTCCATTGCTGTCTGACTATTGTGACCAGTTGACTCAAAACTTGCGTTTGATTCACCAACAGGTTGAAGCAGCCTTGCCAGAGAAATTCGGCCTGGGGAATTTGTACTGCTGAAGAATTTCAAGAGGAAAACGTGCCTTGCACCTCGCTGGAAGGGGCCTTACCAAGTACTATTGGCCACGCAGACAGGGTTACGTGTAACCGGCAAGTGACATTGGATACATGCAACACATGTGAAACGAGAGCCATTGCCTTTGCCTCTCGACAAATGTGACAAAAAGGAAATTGATCATCATGTGCCTGTCCTGATCAACACCAAGAGTGATACGAAACCACTCCCTGAGTCCATGGGGCTTGGGGAAATAGTCCTTTCTTCTTCCTCTGCATCGGCTGACACTGTTTCTTCGGAAATCAACAATCCTTTGTTCATCGACCATTTGGTAGCTGGAGCTTTGAGGTACAACCTTCGACCACGGAATTGGATTTATTTCAGGGATTGACATTACGTTTTGTAATAGAATAGGAAAGTGTAGTAGGAATACTGCACCAACAAGAACCCAACGTTGTGCCATTCCCTTGTCATTCCCCTCCAGACAAGAAAAAGGGGCAGGGAGCGGCAAAGAAGAATACAAGCAAGATTGGCCACGTGGTCAGGTGCCACAAATGGATGAACTTGTAAAGCCTATCATGAGGCTTCTTAACGGACGCTGAAGGACTATGCCTGCATTTGGGGCTGCTCGTTTAAATGAGGACATGGTACATTTCCAGATTAATGGGCCTGTATATCAAGGGCCATGGTCCCTGAGGACAAAATGGATAGTAATTTTAGTGATAAATTGTATTATGGTCACATTGATACCAGTGTTATGGTATTTGAAAAGTGCACATCCACTCGATACTCTGTTGCCACCTAGTAGTGCATCCACAATGTCTCCTCTACATGTGTACAGACACACTCCTGATGACAATGATCATGACACATGCTATTTTGAATACAACGAACTGCTGGGTTTGCACACATCTGCCGCAGCATGGTGAAAAGGGATAGGCTGGTATATTCATCCTCTCCCTCTGTCTCCCACATGTTATGCCTCATTTAGGGCACTGTTCTTTGGACGATGGAACGACAGTACCACTGGTAACTTTGACAGTACAAATGTTAATGAATTTGATCGACTGGTGTTATTGCCTCTAGGATGTTCAGTGTTTTCAAACAAAAGCACTCTAAATACATGATCTGTTTTAAAATGACTCCTGGGCAATAGGTTGATCCTCCATCATACAGCATCAATCATGACCCTGATTCTGTCCCATTCTGTTTGCGAAAAGAAGGTTCCCAACCTATGGGCTCGTATGACAAATGCATGAGCATAGCTGTTTTGGTGAAAGAAAATAGGCCTTTGTATATAGGGGGTTCCATCTATTTCATTTGTGGAAGTGAAGCTTATCCTTGGTTAACTAAAGACTGTCAGGGGACATGTTATTTGGGAATACTTTCACCTGGGGTATATACAACTTCTGCTGATATCTTGAAAACTCATCCTAGAAGGGAAATAGAAGGTGACACCCCCTCCCTGCAGGTATTGGGGGATATTGCTAAATCCATGTTCCGTTCTGGGACAGATAATCAACTCCCAGGGCATTAGGAAATTGGCTAGGATTTTGGAGAAGACTAGCAATGAGACTACTGATATCATGTTGAATATGACGTTGCAACAGAAGGCCATTAGATTAGTGGCCCTTCAGAACAGGAGGGTGTCAGACGTCATCCTGGCTGAGCATGGTGGTGTATGCAAAATGGTCGGGTCCTTGTGTTGTGTTTACACTCCGCCCCCACCATTTTCCAAGCGATCAAGAGATTACATATTTTGGGTTCAGAAGTGCACATTCCCTGAGGAGATTGGGATCTTAGTACATGGTTCGGGAGTTTACTGCAGAGTTGGGTTTGGAAGATATTCTTTGTCCTACCTATAGTCCTTAGTATAATCCTATTTTGCTGCTGTTGCATAAAATGCTTACCTGTCCTGGGTTCTGTGCTAGGGGATTGTGTTACGCTCACCTGGTATCCACGGGGACGCCACCCAGCCCTGGTTGGATGATTTGCACTCTCAAACCCTCTCCCGGTCCCTTGGTAAGGCCTCTGGTCAAAGATGGGTCTGCAATATAGGAGAGATGGATTCAATACCAGATTGTCTTTATGTTTTCCCACCTCCCTTGGCCTCAACTCCTTCCTCCCCCTTGGGCCCTCTCCTCACCTTAATATTGTAAAAGGTGGATTCTCCGTCCTGCTCATCGTGGCAGGGGTGCGTAGATGTGGGGGGCGAGCAGCGACCAAGTTACTTCACTGGTGCAAGCCCCCCTGTGGGAATCCAGGCCTGCTGCGACTCCGTAGGTTTGCTGCTTTACAGTCTTTATATGCAGTTCTTATGTTCCTCTTAGTTCAAATAATAATGTCTTGCTTCTTTCCTTTTAGGTATGGAAAGGTATTTTGGTGTAGTCATGCAGTTTGAATATGAGCATGGGCCGCTAGGCGAAAGCGCGGCATGCGCGATGCTGTCCGGTGAGTAATGCTTGATGCGCGGTGCTGTTTCGCCTTTTATATTGCTAACCTGTGTCTTTTCTCTCCTTGCAGGTTGCGATGTTCCTCGCCGAGAGCCGTAATGTTCCAGCAATGATACTGACCAGGAGATGACTACCCAGGTAAGAATTGTGTGGCTTTCTTCATTCGGGAGGAAACGTGAGTAAACACTTACTAATGCAGTCTTTCTTTCTCCTCTTTCCAGGTTATGGTATTCCCGGATGCATGCGGTGCCGGATGATGGAGTTCGTACCTTAAGGTGAGTGGAAATGAATTCGGCGATGACAGGATACTGTTCCAGGTAAGTTTCGTAGTGTTCTTTCTCTCTCTGCAGGTCCTTGGTTTCAGGTAAGCTGGCATCAAAAAACTGGACACGGTGAGTGTTACGCTGCCCAAAGCATGTTCTGCTGTTTGGGTGCGGTTTAAATAGTCTCACGTAAAGTAGTCCAGGTAAAATAGTCCCAGGCCTGCCACACCCAAAGTAGTCCAGGAAAAGTAGTCCCAGGCCTGCCACACCCAAAAGACTAGACTGCATAGCTCAGTTCCTTGTAACTGAGCTATGTGTGTGCCTTCATGTTGGCTGAACCCCCCCAAGTTAAATAGTACCAAGTAAATAGTCCCATTCTAATGTTGGTCTTCATGGTGGTTATGAGCCTGGCGCCAAAGGCGCCAGGACTGACTCCAAGAGAGTCTTGTATGAGGTTTTAAGGCCTTTGATCTGGCCCTAACTGGAAGGCTGACATGCCAGTGAGGGCCAGGGGCAAGGGTCATGACAGCTGTCGCGCACGTACAATGGTCAAATTGAAGCCAAGCCCACACTTACCTGTACACGTCACTAATGCACTGATCATGCAGGATGTTGCTATAAAAGAATTTATGGCCATCAGTGTTAATGATAGTAATGATTCGGAATGTTCTGATAACGACACTGCATCCTGGTCATCTGAGGATGCCATGTTTGGATAATGCTCTTGGCGTAGGCCAAAAGGAGGGTTTGTGAAAATGCATTTAGTTTAGTGTCCTAAAGAGTATGCATATTGGCCTAAGCACATTCGCATTCACATCACATTACAAATCTATTGCTGCAATAATGGTGGCCACGTTGCCATTTTGTTTTATTCGCCATCTTGGATGCCATGTTCAGTTCCCTGCTCATCTTGTATTTTCACTCTGAACATGGTAGAAGACTGCGGCATGAACTTTCTGATGCTTACGAGACAGGAATGCACATTTCAATGAGCGTATTGTTTGTCTTACACTTTAAAACATTGAAGTCTTTGCAGAAGCATAGCTAACCTACAAGTTAGGTGCCCCCTGTCTCGACCATGTTTTGCCCGCCAAGCCATTAATTTTAATAATGTACATCTGCAATGTGCTCCTACAGAAGAACTCTATTCCCAAGCTTTATAGCAGACTGACCTTAGGCCTCAACATAGATAAGCTATGCTGGGAAATGTTACCTTGTACCAGAGAACACAATATGCCCTCACACACTCCTTTGCCCTGCTACCAAACTGTAAATTGTCTGTAGGAGTATGGGGGAAAATGCAAGCATGTTGTCGTGATAATACCATCTACGTGGAAAGGTCATGAACCCTACGGACCCTATCACATGAAGGGGCTGGACAAGTGTATCATATGTGATTCTGTTTTGTGTATATGTACCCGTCTCCGGTGGCTCGGGGCTCTCTCCCACCACAGTGTTTGTACACATGCAACGCGGGGTGCTGAGACCCAGTCACTTGACTGTAATAAACGTTGTTCTTTGACCTCGTGACTGGCTATTTCCACTTCTTTGTAGTAAGCCTCATTTTGTGGTCTTTCATGGATAGATTTGCAGGTAGAGAGACTCATTAGGGATTGTTGTAGATGTGAAGATTCTGCCAAGGATTACACCACAAGGCATAAACCTGTGACAGTCATGTCTATTGCCAACATGCCTTGGGAGCGTGTTTTGATTGACATGTTATCTAGGTGGGTCAAAATTGAATGGGTACAGAATATATGTTCCAAAGACATCATTGTGTTTTTGAATGCCATATTTAAACGGGAAGGGTATCCCACAACCATTATCACAGACAACGGTGTCCATTTAGTCTCCGAAGAAATGAAGACCTTTCTTAAAGAGAATGGAGTGGTGCACAAAACCAGTTCCATTTATCATCCTGAGACTAATGAAATTGTGGAGAGGTTTAACAAGGTCATTAAGAATAGCATTAAGGGAGCCATTGCGGAGAATGGAGATTGGAAGAAGACTGCCGAATAAACAGTTGTCACACATACGTTCACCCCACAATCCACCGCCGGAATTTCTCCTTTTGAAATGCTGAAGGGCAGGAAACCCAACACAAGAGTTTGTTCTTCATGGTTGTGTAGGGCTTGTAAAAAGGTCATTGATTTTAAGAAAGTTGAGGGGAATATTTCTGACAGACAGTATTATAAGATTAATTTTGACACAAGGAAGGCAGTTAAAGAATGTTGTGTACATGTGGGTGACTGGGTGAGGATTAAACATCCTCATTTGGGTTCTGGAAAATGTGTGAATTGGTCCGAGCCCATACAAGTACTAGAGAGGTTCTATGGTACTGTCAGGGTTTCAGATGGTAGAGTGTGGAAAGTCAACAGGGTGTGTAAGAGTATAAAGGACAGAACCAGTAGAATTAATGTCACCAAGGGATGTGATAATAGAGGGATACATTCTAAGTCTGAGAAGGAGATAACCGTTAAAGAGAGGGTTAATACCCGCACGAAACGTGCATGCAGAATGCCTTCATATTTGAGAGATTATGTAACTTGAGTAGAGTGTTCATCTCTTCAAACCTAAGAAAGTTTTCATCCTTCATGTAATTTTGAACACCAAGAAAATATGTTGTATTTCGTATATACTTACGCATATTTACAATGTTGAGTGTTATCTCTTTTACTTTTGTACCATATATATAGTTGCTCATTACTATAATGTTTTGGTTTAGTCCCTTTTTGGACTCTAGAGCTTTGTATTTCAACCTTTCATGTGTTATTTTCCCTTTTGCTTCCTTTCTCCCCACGTGTTTGCAAGTTATACTTTTGTATATGGTTATTATCACCAGGCTGTTCTGTTCCCATTGTAGCTGTAAGTTGGACCTTTAATCTTCTTTGTTGTTTTTTGTGTAAAGAGGGGAGGTGTGTAGCATTCTGTGTGCTTTGTTCTATGTTCCATGCAAAATCATGTGGAATGAAGAACATGGAATGCTAAGGGAAAAATGCTAATAATGGAGCAGTTGATGATAGTGCTGTGTTTGAGCCAGTGGGTCAATTTATGATCTCAATAAACTCTTTTCCTTCAATATGTGTGAGGAGGACATTTCATTGTCCCAATATTGTTAATTATTGTTATTGCCAGCAAACAGTGTGGTGAATTAACACCACTTCCTATATTTGCATGTGAGGGTAGCAGGTCTCTGGGAACAGAGCTGGACCATCTGCTACCCTATGATCTCCCTAAGGGCAACCAAGGCGGGACCCGCAGGCCTGCTATGCCTTGCAAGGCGAGGTATGCCCTGGTTTCACACTAGGAGAGCTGACATTGAATGGACACGCTACAAAGTCCAGACTGTACTAACATCGCATGCAGACATTTTTAGTGTCCCTGCCTAGTTGGAGGTAAGGACCAGGGAGAGAAGAATCTGGGTAGTTTTAAAAAAATATGGCAGGCAGAAGAAGGCAACTATTACAACTAAACATGAATGAGCAGCAAGTAAGGGATTGTGGAACTATGATGTCTGTGAAACAATTAACCTTGCGAGCAGAAGCCCAAAGGAACGGGGAAGAGAGCAGTGGGCCTGCCCCTGAAGCCCCCCTTTCCTGATAGGCAGGACGGAATAGCGAATAAGTAAAACCATGCAAGGCTGTGCTCCATGTACAAGGTCAATTCACGATGGCACCGATCCTCACACCTACCTTTAAATCCTTGCTACAACCTAATACACAAACCTATTTCTAATGCAAGGAGGGGGAGGATCTGGAAAATAGAGAATTACCAAACCTGGGTTCAAAACAGAATGGGGAATAATGGGATGAGAAGGGGGGGTAGAATATCTCCCCGAGGTAGAAAGAGGGCAAGGAAAGCCAGGGGTCAGGGAATAGGGAGGCAAAAGCTTAGAGGAGATGCCTGCTAGGGTCAAAATCCCTTGAGACTAAGGGAGATGGAAAAATTAAGTGTTACTCACTGGAGTGACTACTGTACTTCTAGTCCATAGTCCCCTTTGGTCCATACTGTATGGGTGTCTCTCACTAGGGATAGGAACAAAACCTTTTTTCACCAACAAAAAAACACTTTCCCTTTAAATTAATATGTGCAGGGCGCAGCCCTGGGAGCATGCGCTTCCCTAGCCCCGCCCACTGGCGCCATCCCTCAGTCCCGTTTGACGCGTCAGCTGTATTGAACTGTTCAACCTTGCTGCTCTTATTTTAGGGGGAAGGATGGTGGGAAGTATGGAGAAAAGGGGACTATGGAGTAAGAGTACATTAGTCACTCCGGTGAGCAACACTTAATTACTCCCACATCCCGTCCCCTTTCCTCCATTCTGTATGGGGGACTACAATTGATGAAAATGCCCTGGGAGGAGGTCTTGATACTCTATGCAAACAGATTACAGAGGACAGCCTGGCCAAATGCTGCGTCAGCCCTGGCCCTGGTATCCAGACAGTAATGCTTGCAGAAGGCCGATGGAGTGGTCCATGTCTCAGCTCTGCTAATTATTTGCCATGGTATGTGACATTAGAAGACAACTGCCGCTGCCTTGGCCTCTATAGATTGAGCATGCATGCCCCTGGCTGACTCTGCACTGAGCCTTCTCTGCCTCTTGGATGGCAGCACTCATCTATCAAACTATTGATGCCTTGGATGCTCCTAATGTGACATATAAGGAGTTGGTCTTGTGGAAGGCCTTGGTCCTGTCGAGAACAGTGGAAAGCCTTTTCAACGTCTTCCTTGGGAATTGGAAAGAAAGTGGGGAGCACAATCTCTTTGTTAATGTGAAAAGAGGAGACCACTTTTGATAGGAACCTGAGGTGCGTTCGGAGCACAACCTTGTCCTGATGAAACATAGTTTAGGGCTCGGAAGCCACCAGAGCCTGAATCTTGCTAACTCTCCTGAAGTAAGACCTACTAGTAGCGCTGTTTTGAGCGTGATCAATTTGATATCCACTGTGGCCATGGGCTGAAATGGTATGTGCGCAAGGGCGCTGTAAGGAAAGCATGGTATCAAACAGTAAGATAGACACAAGTGACCACAGCTCAAGGGTGTGTATTGAATTTCAACCGGGTTTCAAAAACAGCTATCTAATCCTAATTCTAAAGATGGGAGCAAGCTACGACCATCAAATAATAATAACACAGTCCTAGTGGTGTCTTGTCAAAATAAAAGGGCCTATACTAATAAACCTATTGCCAATCATTACTTCTAAATACAAATAGGGTGGGAATCAATGTAATGTAAAAGAAAAGTGATAAAAAAATGGTATGTCAGGATATTCAAGCCGTTGGCTTCCCTTCCCCACGTTTTCACCATGAGACAAGGCGACACACTGGAGCTTAGCACAATCTCTGGTTTATATAGCACGAGGATGCAGTTCAAATCTCAGTATCAGTGCCTTCTGTGTCAAAGTCTCTTACATCAGAGGGCCTGATGTGACAAACAAACATACCAAAGTTCCTTTCTCGTCCGGATTCTGATATACAACTTCTTGGGTGATTTACGATTCACCCCGGCCCCCCCTCTTGCGGGTTCAGACCCCTTTTAAGACACAAAACTTTCTCTGGTGATTCACTGTTTACCCCGGATCCACCTCTGCCATGTTCAGACCCACTTTAACACCAAGCTTTCAAATGATCTCCCTCCACCGGGCTCGGACCAAATTGCTCTGCTTTTTCCAAACTTTCATTACTTCAGAAGTCGAAGACTTTAGATTGTGCGTAGGATTTTGCTCAACCCGCTGCAGGGCCACTTTGATTCACAATTACTCACTCTTTTCTTGATGTGCTCTCCCTCTTACTTTCACTTAGCTGGATACCTTACAGAGACTTTTGAATGAGCACACACACGGTGCTGGGCTACTCTGTCAAAGGTATTGTATCTTGGTTTCAAAGTTCAATCACTCATCAGCAGTTTAACTTCACTTGCGTTTCTTATCACACACATTTTTAACAATGTTTGTTCCAGCACTTGCCATACTATGCTGCTGCTTGCAACCTTCACTTCAACACAGACCGGGATAGCTTAATGAGAATTGGCACAAAATCAAAGATGGATTTGGGCCTGCGATATGTATTGCAAAGGATTCTATGTCGTCTATACTGGACCCCAGCGCGGATGGCTAGTTTAGGCTTGTCTGATGATGACATGTGTTGGGCTTGTGGTTGTAATGGGGGTAACTTATTGCACATGTTATGGGCATGTCCAAGGGTGGTTGGTTTCTGAAATTATGTTCTGAGTAGATTGGATTTGATACTGGGGGGTGCAGTACCAAGAACGCCTTATTCAACAATTCTATTGTCAAATAAAGTGAGCGGTGTAGTAGCTCAAGAGTATGCTGAGTGGGTTAACAGCGGTGGCGGCAAAGCAAATTCTAATGCTATGTAAATCAAGGAATAAAATGGATGTGGAAGGATGGCTGTTGGACTTGCAAACATTGTCTGGTTATGAGAAAGCCATGCTTAAAAAATAGAAGCGAGAGGAATATTACTCTGAGATTTGGGGATCATTCAATGAGCTGTATGGCTAATGTTGGCATTATCAAGCAAATAGATGGATGTGATATGATAGGACAAGGGTTTATTAGGAAATTCTGTTGCTTGTTGTTTGTTGATGTTTGTCAACGATGTGTCGTCTGGTCTTGTTATATGTGTTGGATTGTTGCAGTAGTATAGAGGACTTGTACAGTAGATAAAGTTAAGTACGACAACTATTGTTAATATCATAATTGGATTGTTAGATATTGTATATATGGTGTATTCCAAATGTTAACCGCTGATGTTATGAATAAGTTCCTATTGTTTTCTTGTCTGACTTGTGTTTCAAAATGATAAATAAAGTGTTTAAAAGAAAATTGACCGAAAAACAAATTTTCATTGGAATTTTCCTTAGTGTCAATACAAAGAAATAAAACCAGCAGAAAAAAGTCGAAAGACTGCAATAAAAGAGTGCTCCAGAGAAAAGTCCGAAGATCTGATATAAAATTTCAGAACAATCATGCAAGAGCAGCCTGAGGGGGATCTGTTTTTTACAACCTATACAACATCATGAAAGACGTTTGGAGGTTTAGCCTAGAGTGATGGAGAGGGACTGTAGAAAGTATTCTAGGATCCTTACTATCATGTTAGGAGAGGCACTTCTAAATGACTTCTGTGGACAATCCATCACTGTAGTACTCGCTTTTAGTTTGACTTACCGTGATGCTTATGCCCAACACGACAACTACAGAATGATAAGAAAATGGGTCACCATGAAATCACACAAGGAAGAGGTTAAGATCAATTCAAAAGACACAATCTATAGGGTGAAACAGGTATATCTACCTTGTTCTCAAATGACACAGTGTCTCCATCATCTAACACAGCTGTGTGATGAGGCTCAACCATTTTCTGTTCACCTTCAGGTCCTGTGGAGGGAGCAGAAACGTTTCTATAATAAAAGCTGTTTTGGCAAAACCACACCGAAAGTGCAAAAAATAAATATATGAATACAACACACTGATGGTAAGAGTGAGACGCAATCATTGTTCCCCATAAACTGTTTAGTGACTCCAATCAGTACACCGGTTTCATTTCGCACTCTCTGGCTTTGCTCAGGCCCTTAACTGGGGGGGGGGCACAGGCTGTTACTGGCTGGGTTGGCCTGCTGCCTCAGTTACTATCCCTTCAAGATAACCATTTAATGTCTGGCTTTAATATGTTCTTTGCCCGACAATTTTACACTAGCTTTTTTCATTTGGCATCACTTCCAGAACCTGTTACTGCTTTTGCAGAAGCACTCTCAGAAATGTTATGTCTGGGCACATCACCTACTCACACAAAATTATTTTAGGAGATTTTGATGCTGGGACTGATAACGAGTCACACAGGAATTCAAAGAATTTCATACATATTCCCCCAAGTACTCTAAAAGATAGAACATGGTAATATAAACACCCACTTGCGAGGATATAGTAATATCCACATTACAAACATACTGAAGATTATTCACCTCACCCTTTCTAATGGATGAAAACAACCACATTTTTTGTGGCCTAGATATAATGGACTAGAATGGCTTAATTCTCAAAACATGTCCTTAAACTAATAGTTTACAAATAGGCTCAGTTATGTTTGGAATATTAGAATTTCAATCATATGTTCTTAAACAGAGCAGACAAACTCAGCAGCCCAATACTATACTATCTGACAAACGATAGCTGGACAAAACCTGACCATTGCTACTGATGTTTATCAAACATGAGTGCTATGACTTTCATATGTCTTAAACAAAAAAACCTTCATCAAACTCTGGTGTACAAATGGAGGAAACATTACGATCTAGGAGCAAGGAATGCATACTTAATTCCTTGAAAAATGGTATGGCATTTATTTGCGCTAGTATATATTGTTCAGCTCTAATCCACCTGTCCCTTAATGTACAGTCAGAACTTCATGCATTATATGAGTATTTGAGGGGATATTTAGCTTTTTTTCCAAAATGACAAGTTATACAAAACGTAACCTGCAGACAATAACCATTTTTATCCACATCCTTCCTTATTATGTCTGTATGGATCAAGAGCAAAATGCCAATGGCCATTTAAGAAGTGATCCAGTCTTCTGGATTGGATGCATTAGTCACTCTTTCGCCAAAGGTGGTTAGAAGTCTTCTGAAGTAAGGTTTAAGTTACTTACCTGTAACTATTGTTCTCCAGCATGGGCCTTGCATGGATCGTCGTCAGGCTGGGAATCGCCTGTAAAAGAAAAAAACAGTTTCACTTTCACTGTATTTCTCCTCTAAACCAATCACTGTACTCTGGGTCATACGGCCCCCATCCAATGACAGTCATCTCCCTAAGCTCCGCCTCTGGCAGCCATCTTTAGATTTGGTAGCACGTAAAGTGGCAGTATGACCAAGAAGATCCGCAGAGGGGCCGGAGGGAGGTTTGCATGTGAATACATGTCAGAACCATGCTGGAGAACAATAGTTACAGGTAAGTAACTTAAACCTTCTCCAGCATGGGGTCTGGCATGGATTCACATGCTCATGAATAACGAATACACAGCAGTACAACATTACACAACCACAGGAGGTGGGAAAGGCTCAACAGAAGCAATTAACTTTTACATCTGGAACAGATTCACCTCAAGCGAACAGGTTGCGTAGCACTGCTTAGCCGAATCTGGACTCCTCTCCGAAATCCCTGTCGAATGCAGTAGAACTTTGTGAAGGTGTGCATGGACCTTCACGTAGCAGCCCTGCAGATATCCAGCAGGGGCACACCAGAAAGGAATGCCATTGTCGCAGTGATCGCTCTGGTGGAGTTGGCTCTTGGACAGCCGGGCAGAGGTTGGTTCGCCAACCGATAACAGTGCGTGATGCAGCAGGCGACCCACCTTGAAATGGAAGCCTTGGACAAGGCCTTCCCATGGTTCACAGGACCAAAGTTCCCAAACAGTTGAGAAGTCTTTAGAAAACTCTTTGTGCATGTCACGTAGAACTTCAGGGCATGTGCAAAGTCCAGCGAGTGCAAGGCCCACTCTGTAGGCAACAAAAGTTTTTGGGAAGAAAACAGGTAACACCAAAGGCTTGAGAGTACCACCGTTGATTTGTGGAACGTCAGGTACGGTTGCTTGCAGGATATGGCATGGATCTCACTGGCACGTCTGGCAGAGGCGATGGCCACAAGGAAAGCTGTCTTCCACAAAAGAAACTTGAGTGGGGCCTGGTGCATCGGCTGGAAGGGGGCCCCCCATGAGCCTTGTCAGAACCACGTTGAGTTTGCATGCCGAGGCAGGAGCCTTCACCGGCGGGAAGGATCGGAAAAGTCCTTTTGAGAAACTCCTTGATGAGTCTGTGGGACCACAGCGAGGATCTCCCCGGGCACCTGGTGCAGCGGGAGATAGCTACCATAGCCAGTCCAGCTTTTACCAAGGATAGCAGGTATTAAAGGATCTGTGGAGCCGTGGCCCTCAGAGGGGTAATCTTCTGTGACTGGCACCACATAGCAAAATGCTTCCACTTACGGCCGTAGCACTTCAAAGTCGACAACGCCCTAGCCTTGGCGAGGACCGCCATGCAGTCCTCGAAACGCTAAGGCTGTAGAAGCAATGCCTTCAGGTTCAGCGATCCTGGGTCGTGATGAAGGATTGCGCCATCCTCGCTGGTGAGAAGATCTGGAACCACCAGCAACTTGACCAGAGACGACGCTGATCAGCTGAGAAGGTCCGGATTCCAAATCTGCCTTGGCCACGCCAGGGCGATGACTATCATCTTGCACTGACACCGTCTGAGTGTGTTGATGAATCATAGTAGGAGAGGGAATGGAGGGAATGTGTACAGAAACAGCCATTCCCACAGGAAGGAGAAGGTGTCCCCCAGGCTCCTCGTCTGGTAGAATCTGCTAGCAAACCTCTGGCATTTGGAGTTCTCTGCTGTCACAAACAGATTGATTTAGGGTCTGCCCATTTCGAGGAACAGGTAGGCCACCTGATTCTGCCGAAGCTCCCATTTGTGGCAGGAGTGCAGTTCCCTTCTGAGGGAGTCTGTAATGGTGAGCGCCGGTGATTGAGTGCCCTGCTGCTTCCTGATGTAGAACATGGTGGTGTTGTCCATTAAGATCCTCACCAATTTGCCTTTCAAAGACGGCAGGAATGACGTGAGGGCCCAGAACACTGCCCCTAGCTCCAGGATGCTGATATGCAGCTCCTTCTCTTCCGGCAGCCGCAGGCCTCTGGTGTGCAGAAGTCTGGTGGGCGCTCCCCAACCTTCCAGTGCGGCGTCCGTGGTACCATCTCCTGGTATGTGCGGTTTTGAAATCCTCTGCCCTGGGCGGCGTGGGAGGAGACCCCCTACGACTATCGCCCGTCGGAACTCCTCGTTGAGAGGGATCTTGTCTGTGAAACTTCTGGACACATGTATCCACCGGGCATCCAGGAATTCCTGAAGGGGTCGCATCTGCAGCCTGCAGAGACGGACGAGGTAGATGCAGCATGACATCATGTCCAGTAACAACCTGATGCCCCGCAACCATGGCCATCTTTGCTTACGGCAGCCATTGCACCTTTCCTTGTCTGGCTGCTAGCCTCTCTTCCGAGGGCGACGCCAGCCAAGACACCATGTTGATTCTAGTGCATAGGGACAGCTCGTCCTGCAATGGCGTTAAGCAGGACTTGGGATAGTTGACGGAGAATCCCAGATCCGTCTCAATAGTCGGACGGTCGCCTTCGTGTGCTCATCGGGCGGGTGTGAATCAGCCAGTCGTCCAGGTACGGGTATACGTCTATGTCCTGTAGACGCAGATGGGCCGTCACTGGTGCCAGGCACTTAGTGAATACTCTTGGGGATGACTTTAAGCCGAATGGTAGGGCCTTGAACTGGTAGTGCTGGCCCTGCAATACGAAACATAGACATTTCCGATATTTCCTGCAAATGGGGACGTGGAAATATGTGTCCTCCAGGTCCAAAGACATCAAGAAGTCTCCTTTTTCCAATTGGCCAAGCACGTGCTGCAATGTGACCATCCTGAATTTTTCAGACTTTAAGTATTTGTTCAGACGTCGCAGGTCCAGGGTGGGTCTCCAGCCCCCTGTTTTCTTTCTAGACTAGAAAGTATCTGGAATAGACTCCGGAACCACAGAGCCATTGGGGAACTAGCTCTATCGCCCCTTTTGTTAGCATGGCTCGTAACTCTTCTAGAAACTGAGGGATGTGCTGCTCCTGACAGGGAACCATTGGAATACGAGGACACCCGCATTGGAACTCCAAGGTGCGCCCCTGGGCGAGAGCATCCATCACCCATCTGTCAGTGGTGATCATTCTCCACACACTGATGAACCGCGTCAGCCGGCCTCCCACAGCGGTGCATGAGTGGGGGCCCGACGTCTTGGCCGGTTCAGGCTTGCTTGGGTGCCAGCGTCTTGCTCAGCGGGCGACGGCAACGCTGTCCTCCGCTACCGTAGGCCTGGCAGTGGGTCCTGTATGCTTCTAGCATTGAGGATCGGGAAGGCTGTCTGCAAGACGTGGAGAACCCTTTTGATGGACTGCTCAATTTACCCCTGGAGGAGTGAAAACAAGACGAGCGCTGCTGCTGGAGAGTGCAGAAGGAGCAAGCCGTCTCCGTATCCGCTTTGATGGCCTGGACCTTCCCAAACAGATTTTCCCCATCGAAGGGCATGTCCAGCTCCTTCGCTTGGATCTCCTGACGGAAGTTAGTGGGCTTCATCCATCACTGCCAATGAAGGCAGACACCGTTCCCCATTTGCGGGAACCCTGAGTCGGCGACGTTCACTGCCACCATGATGGCGTGGTCCGATGCAACTTTTCCTTCCTGGAAGAGGGTGAGGGCCTCCATCTTCTTATCATCGGGGAGGAACTCCAGGATCGGTCCTAGTTCGTACTACCTGTCGTACCTGGCTAGGATTGCCAGTGGGATGGCCACCTTGATTGTGGATGCTGCAGTGTAAATCACCATTTTCCCCTTGGCTTTCATCCTTTTCCCCTCACTGTCTGGAAGTACGGAAGACGAGGACGGGTTAGCCGACCGTTTCCTCGCAGCCGCCAACACCACTGAGTCCAGCGATGGTTGCAACCTCGGCCGTCCGGCACCCTATACTTCTTTTCCAACCTATCCTCCTTGGTTGGAGCTGTGCAAGGGTTCTTCATGAGGGCTAGGTCCTCTTCTCAAATATTGCCTAGAAAGGGCACTGCCATGATCGTCTTCCTCTTGCCTCTCGCCTTTGATACAAGAAGCCCTCCTTCTTGGTTTCCTCGGACAACAGCTGGAATAGCTCGGAGGCTCTGGTGTTCATGCAGTGGAATGAACCCACCTCGTCCGGTAGGGAAACCCTATATGGGGCATCCAAATGCGGCAACTCACCGTCCGCTGCGACAATGTCTTTGTCAACATCTGTCATCGTGGCCGTATCCGTTCCCGCGTATGGGTCTGCTGGGGGGAGTTGGGTCCCGACGTGGTGGAGGAGGTTGATATGGGCGAGTCAGATGACCCTTCCTCTTCTTCGGCAAGGCTGATCAGGGGACGTGGGGAACCACAGATAATGTGCCAGAGGCATTCTCATCTGGATCTCCGACACCAAGGTGTGGAGAGTCGATAGAATATCCAAGGAAATGTCCCTCGACTGAGAAGGCAAAACAGGAAAACTAGGCCGTGCGCTGTCGTCATCCTCCTCATCCTTGTCCTCGTGGACCATGTGTATGGACTCCCGATCTTCGTCGTCCGTGGATGAGACCTCCATGGCTTGGGCGATGACCTGGGAGGGCTGTTTCAGGGCCTTCCCAACCCACCCTCCCCATTTTTCATCCCTGAGGGTTTTGAACCGGGACCTGGGCCGGTATATTCACCCCTCCTGCGTGCCTTCAGACTTTGCCAGAGTCTCTGTGGTAGTGTTGCACTGGGAGCCACCCTTGTAGGATCAGCGCCCATAGCTGCCGTTGTAGTAGCAGCCATCTACAGAGCCGCAGATCAGGTCTTTGCCTGTGCCGGTTGAGCATGCTTGGGCTGCGCAGCCTTCTTCTCCTCTGTCCGCAGCTTCTCGGATTTCTCCCGTAGCTTAGTCGGGGTAGATGACTTTCTCTTTGAAGAGGAGCTTGATGGTAGGCTGGCAATGGAGGCGGGAGGTGATGCTGATCACGCCCTATCCACTTTGGGCCCTGCATCAGCAACGAACACGGTGGACTCGAACTTGCGGATCTTGGCCTTATCTTGGGCCCCCACGGATGAGGCGCCCCGCAAAGGTCTTATAAGACCAATCCTCGGACGGGCCGGTCCTGGACGAGGCATGACCCTGCTCGGAGCACGGGTCAGAGGCCTTGTCATTGTTAAGCCATGCCACCAGCCTACTATGCCTATCCTTCATCATTTTCTTAGAGAAACCGAGGCATATCTTGCACTCTACTTCCTTATGGTCCGGGTGCAGGAAGCAGAGGAATTGTAGGTGCTTGTCCTCCACAAACACATTCCGTAGCCCGCATGTGGTGCAGGGCCTAAAGAGGGACCTTCCCTCCTCCTTCTCCTCCGTCATGATCGGAGGGCACGAACTAGGCCCAAGATGGCCTTCGAGAATCTTCGATGAATCTTCACCCTTTAGGGGCGCAGATGAAGAAAAGAGCAGAAAGGCTCTTTGAAAGAAAAAAGGAACTTTCTCGTCGAAAAACACACAAAAACATACAAATATCTCAGAGAGCAACTCAAGGACTCCCATCACTGAAGCGTGCAGTAAAAATCTGAAGAATGCTGCCAGAGGTGGGCTTAGGGAGAGGACTGTCATTGGATTGGGGCAGTATGACTCAGAGGACAGTGACTGGCTTAGAGGAGAAATACAGTTTTAAAGTGACAGTGAAACAGTTTTTTTCTTTTACTGAGGATTCCCAGCCCGATGACTGGGAATATTCATGAGCATGTGAATCCATGCCAGACCCCACACTGGAGAAAAGTGGGTTCAACTTTTAATCCATGCCACTCTGCTGTTAGTAGGAATTAGTGTTGACCCCCATCTTTGCATGCCGTGTAATTGCTCCCTGCTTAAGGCTATGTGCCAAATTCTTTGGAATGGACCGTTAATAAGACCTCAGCTAAAAATGCCTATCCCAGACCCACTCCTGTATTCTAATTTTCACCCAGTGCCCCCACTGCCACGTCCAGCTAAACTCTTGGAAAATACACTGATGGGTCATCCCACTATATATATGTATTTAATTGGTTAATTGCTGGGAATGACATCAGGCAAGTAGAACAGTGTCTGTACTGGACTCCATAGCGGATAATTCTAGAGAGGTGGCAGACAGAGAACAGAGATGGTGTCAAAGATTTACAGCGAACAATGTTGAACATTGATATTGTCCCGTCACTGCTATGAAATTGGGATGGCAGCTTTGACCCATGGAAAGGATTTTCTGGTTATTGAAGGACCACCAACATGCAGTAGCCTAATCATCTTTTTACATCTGCATCTGTCTTCTCCCATGGAGTGTCCTGCAGCATTTGCTTTCTCTTGTAATGATTAAGATTTATGTACAACCACTAGCTAAACTCATCACTCTTATGGTTTCTGGTTTTATAGTTATGCGGATAGTACTCAGGACCACATCTGGATGAATGAGAATCAGGATGCTGCACCTGCTTAGATCGCATCCTGCATGAATGATATTAGTGATTGGATGGGTGCAAACTCACTTTAAATTAGATGCTGTGAAGGCATAAATTCCCTTAGTGGGATTGCACCCTTACCAATAGCCTCTCTAATGTGGGCCTGTTCTATGGGTTCCTAGACTTTGCCAGCAAATTTAGTTTCTCCTAGACTCAGGCCAATCTCTGAAAACACACAGAGGCTAGCGGCCTCTTTATTTTCAGCTGCAAGTTCTCAGATTCTTTCAAGTAAAGCTTTGAGATCCACTGTGACAGCAGTTGTCTCCTCATGCTATATTATGGGAACTCCCTTGATTTGGGTCTAGCAAAGCATATCCTGAATTGCCTTCTGCTTCTACAAAAAAATTCTGAAGCTCACAACCTTCTGGTGGTTTTCAAGGCGTAAAAGTATACAACTCACAAATTCCTCTCTTACAGTAATCAGTCAAGCCAGTCAAGATGCCCGATGCAGTGGATGAATCGCGATTCATCCACTACATCGGGCATCTGCCAAATGACTGAATTCATGGGATCTATCCCCTATTGACTTAAGGGCAACATACTGACCTCATGTGATAATGCGCAGTGCAAGTACGGACTGATATTACACTATTAGGCACACATAATCCACCTGGATTATACCAGTATATTTTCGAGGCTTGACTGATTACTATAAGAGGAATTTGTGAGTTGTATACTCTTACGCCTTGAAAACCACCAGAAGTCGAAACACGTGTCGGCTGTCCATCACCTTTAATTAAATCATGTTTCCTTTATATCAGAACAGATGCCAGTAATTTTATTATTGATAACATTTCGCTTTCAGTAATTCATTGAGGGTTGTGCGCAATTTGCCTTTCAAAACCCCCAATTCTACTGTTTCCAAATTCACAAACCCTGCGGGTGGTTTGTGGGAATAGTGAGCTTGCTGACACCCATGATATCATATAATAGTTCATATTTTCTTTTTTGATCTTTTGTACCTTCAAATAGGAATTAGAGAGTGGTCATTAGCGCACAAGAACTTGATCAAAACCATGCATCTAATTTATTATTCTCTATACACCTGCAAATAGACAACTACCATTTTGCAGACTACGGATACCTTCAGGTGCCTACACTACATAAGACCTCTAATACAGCAAATGAAATATTAAAATGCCAGTAAGTGGAAATGGCCAGTCTTTTTTGTAAAGAAAATGGTGTTTACAAGAAAAAGACTTTTGTCAACTGTAGAAAAACATCTATGTACTAACGCTGTGAAGTGTTACCAACAAAAGGGGCACAGATGTGCTGCTCGATCCAAAGATCCTCCCCATCAAAGATCGACTGTGACATTTAAAAATTCCAAAAATGCTTTGTGAATAAATAACCAGATAAAACTGACTTGATAGAACAGCCAAGCAGTCTAACTTTGACAAAGATTAAGACCAAACTCTTTTAAAAGACATTCAACTGATAAATTACTTTAAGATGTGGCGAATAAGTAAGGCTAGCCAGCTGGACTCTGACCAGAGGTAATGCAGTTTTGTTGAATACCCCCCTTCTCATATTTTGCTCCACATTTCCTCCTACCTTCTCCACCACAACACCACTGCTTTTGATAACTTTTTTTTTGCTATCCTTCATCACTACAGATTCTGATTTTCACCATCCTACCGCCTCCTTGTTGAAAAGGTTCACCCACGTGTTTGAGTCGACCAATCATAATGACATCCGCATCCCACGATACATATATATATATATGTATATTTGTACATTTTGATAATGTAATCACCAGCTCTATCAACGGAAGGGCAAGAGCCCTGGAGGCCATTAATCACAGCACATGCCCAAACCTTTGATGTCAGATGCCACAGCTGCAAAATCACACCCTGGTCGTGATATCAACAAACGATGCAGGTAAACGTACCATCCATGCAATGCATTCACAAGTCGCAATGGAATGGAAATGCTCAAGACGCTTCAGCGTTCAATAAATGGGAGCAAAGCCGTCCTCCAATGCCAGTAATATTGTCGTTTGTCACTCAATGTTCATTGCATTGATCTCTGAGCTACCAGGATGGTAATTTATGGTAAACTCCTAATACCTCCAACATTGTCTACACTGGAACAATTACATTTATTTATGCATATCTGCTACCACAAACCGCTCTGCTCCATGGGCACATAATGAAGCAATTCCACCTTGTGAATTAGCTATTTATTGCACTCTCTCTATTGATGTCTTTTTGGCACCATGAACCTATTCATAATTTCAAAGTTTGTTGTCAAAATACTTTCTTTAGCCATTTTCATTCCTTGTCCCTTTCTAATTGAAGTTGTCCTTAGGAGCACAGTTAGCTTTCCTTCATCATATTTTAATCAGACTGTGAATGTCTTGTTGAATGTAAATTTAATATCCCCTTTTTTCTTTTTTCAACAGTTTTGTTTTTTATTGTGCCCATCGAAGAAAAGCATGTCTGGTATTCAGGGTTTCATGTATGAGCCTAAATTCGGCAAAGCCATGAAGAAATGGAGGAGACATGGGATTCGGAGGATGATGCTGAACCCGATCCAGAACCTAATAGAATGGAAGAGGTTTCCACTTTGTGTCACTGCCATCGTTGTCAACTTATGTCAAAATTGGAAGTAAACACATGTTGCAGAAAAAACTCCACTTGCAGGGCCTATATATCTGCAGATTATCCACCGGCACTCTGCTTAAACACAGCAAGGTGACTTCATGGCAGCGTGCTTTACACGTTCGGTTCTTCGAAAGCTGATAGCCCTTATGCTTCAACATTGTGGCATTGCTTGTCCACGTGTTCCCAGCAATGAGTGAGTATGTCGTCTATTTAATTTTCAGAGTAACCGACTTGCAATTTGTTTAAAATGTCTTTTCAATCAACATGTCCAACAATCTCAAGTGTTTTCTATATGATATTAGTTGTTTGTTTTTACTGTCAAGCCATCATTGTTGGCATGTTCATTTATTTACAATAGGTATCCCTCGTTTCTGTTGACCAGAAAATCTCCATATAACGAGACACCTGTGGTGTAGATGGGTGCTAGTCCAAAGTATCATTTCCTGATTTCCACTCTGCTTTCTGTAGGATTGGTCTAGAAACTTGTAAACATGTTATCTACAGTGAGGAGCCCAACATCTGATAAACTACAAAGCGTTGTGTCATCAATTGATCTACATTCAACATATGAAATGAAGTATGCTTCAAACATCGGGCAACAGGCCTGTCCGCTGCAGGCATATGATCACTTGACATAGTTTTGAGATAACCTACACTTTATACTACAGTGATAATCCTATTTCAAACAATCTAACAAGGTGGGTCCACCACTAGTCTTGTAGGGAGCTACAACAGCAGACATAGTGGAAGGAGGGGTGTAGTAGAGAATTTGACAGAGGAGGAGTAGTGGTTTTGAGGGAGAATTAGGGAGTAAAGGAAGGTGTGTTAACAACTAAAGGTGGAGGTTAGGGCTAGGAGGTGTGAAACATTGAAGGGGTAGGGAATTGGTTGGAGGAGTAAGGAGGAGGGATGTAGTAGTGAGAGTAGACAGGAGAAAGGTGAGTGAGCATATTCGAGGAAGCGGCTGCTAGTAACTCTGAGCAGTGAAGCAGTGTAGCTTGACGTATCTGATCTGAAGGTTCTCTTTTCTAATCTTCTTCGGTTCAGTTTTGGAGAACTCTAGTTGTGGCGGTGTTGAGGCTGAAGACACCCGTCACTGGCTTGTGGCTTGTGGGTGATTGGTTGTCAAGCGGAGGACAGTAAGTATACATTTGTATTCCAACGTGGCAGCATACAGTATAGTATTCTGCTATTTACTGATGCAAGCTTCGGTACATACGACCCCAGCTAGTGCTGTGGGGAGGGTTTGGCAGCAATATAGCACACTGAGTAAATATTGCTAACTTAGCTCTTGTTTCTGCACCCCATTGCCCCAGCTCATGTTGGTGGAGGGCACCTGGAGTTTTGTGTCCACTTCTGGCTGGCTGGTGGTGGTAAGTGGGAGTGTGTAAGTGGCGGGTGAACAGCTTGTTTTTTGGACTCGCTTCTTCGGAACAGTTCTAGAGGCACTCAGTTGTGGTATGCTATATTCAGAAATGTCATCTATTCTGTAAAACAGAGATGGGGGTACAAAGCGATTAACTGTGGTTCCTTGAGGCCTCGCTTGGGTGCAAAGGTTAGCAGTGAGGCGCATGGGAAATGTAAGGAAGGCATGATATCAAACAGTGATATGATATGATATGATAGGTTATTTATAACGCACTTAATACCCAGAGGGTTCTAAGCGGGACCCGGGGATCAAACATGTGTTGCTGCGTGTTGTCTTGCTTCCAAGGCAAGCACTTTGCCCCTGAGCTATCCTCCTGAGACAGACACAAGTGATCACAGTTTAAGGGTGTTTATTGAACTTCAATGGGTTGGTTGAACGCCTATCTAAAACCTAAATCTAAGGAAGGGAGCAAGCTACAACCATCAAATAATAAAGAATGCAGTTTTAGGGGAGTCTCTGTCAAAATAAATGGGCCTACACTAAAACTATTGCCAATCCTTACGTCTAAATACAAATGGTGTGGGATAACAATGTATGCAAAAGAAATGTATTTGAGAAAGAATATGTCAGGATAGTTGAGCAGTTGGCTTCCCTTCACCATGTTTTCAGCACGGGGCAAGGCGGTATGTTTGAGCTTCGTGCGCACTCTGGCTTCTCTGCCATGAGAATACAGTTCAAATCATAAGTAGAGGGCCTTCTGTGCCAAAGTCTCTTAACCATTCAAAGTCTCTTTAATGCAGAGGGCCTGACGTAATAAACAAGCACTAAAGTTCCTTTCTTCACAGGTTTTTCACATTCACAAGTTCTCAGGCTCGATAATGTTAGCCTTCAGCATTTTCTTCACTTCCTCACCTACTATTTGTTTTCGGGCTTCTGGGAGTCTACAGGGTTTTAAATGGACCACCTTTCCCTTTGGGGTCTGATATAATGATAAGTGCCATGTACTCTCCCCAGTTCCTCGCAGAATACATCGGGGAATGCCATAACCAGGTTGTTTAAATCTTCTTGCTTCTGTCTAGATAGTTCTTGTGGAATAAGTTCTGAATTGTCTATCTCCTACGGTACCAAACAAGACAATATCGAGGCTGAGGCAGCAGAAGGATTTTCTTTCCACTTCTTTAAGAGATGTACATGGTAAAGGTGGGTCTTTTGCTTCTTATCAGTTTGGGCTATTTTATAGGTACCGGTCCCCGTTTGCTCTAGTACCTCATATGGCCCATGCCACTTTGAGACAAGTTTATTTTCAGAGGTAGGTAAGAGGACTAATACCCTTTGTCCTACTGAAAAGGATCTCAAATTGACCTTCTTGTCATATGTGAACTTCTGTTGGGTTTGAGCTTTTTCAATGCAAGTGTATACTAGATTTCGAACAAGCTTCATATGCTCTCGTAATCGGGTAGCTGTTTGTGAAAGGGGAATAGGTGCCTCTTTCCTCTCTTCCCAGGTCTCCCGGAGCATGTCTAAGACACCTCTTGCTTCTCTACTGTAAAGTAGTTCAAAAGGGGAGAAACTGGTGGATGCCTGAGGGGTCTTTTTACTGCAAATAGGGCCCAGGGGATAATGCTACCCCAGTCCTTTCCATCCTTATCTACACATTTTCTTTAAATCATCTTAAGGGGTTTGTTAAATCTCTTTACCAATCCGTCCGTTTGGGGGTGGTAAACTGAGGTTCTTAAGGTGGAGATATGTAGTAATTCCTTGACTTCACTCATCAATTTTCTCATAGGATTGGATCCCTGATCCATTTGAATCTCCTTGGGGAAACCTACCCTAGAAAAGAATGATAGTAGGTGTTCTAAGATCTGTTGGGTTGTATTGTTCCGGACGGGGAACGCCTTGGGGTATCGGGTAGCTTAAACAACGATTACGAGGACATATTTATTACCCAGTCTAGAGGTTTCCAACGGTCCAATGATATCCATCCCAATTCGGGAGAAAGGGACGTCTATGACTGGTAGGGGGTTTAGAGGGGCAGGTAAGGGAATAATGGGTGCTGGTGTTCTGGCATATTTCACATGTATGGATGAAGTTATTTATGTCAGCATGGATACCAGGCCATTACAATTTCCCACTGATGTGCGTTGGATCTTCGATTGTCCTAAAAGTCCCCCTGTCAAATGAGAATGTGCAATCTCTAGCCCGATCTTAGGATGGGTTTTGGGGATTACTAATTGAATTTTATTTAGGCCTTCTGTGGATGTTTCGTTTCTATACATTAATCCCTGTTTCAGGAAGAACAAGGGGCTAATCCTTCTCCCTCTGGAATTATTTGTATGAAAGCCTTTATGAGTAGCATAGCATTTTGGGGGGGCGAAGTCTAGATCGGGAAGGATGGTGGGTTCCTATTCCCTCTTTGCCTCAGTGATGGTGGTTCATCAGCCTCTCCATGGCCTAAGCTACATCCCAGTTTCTTCTGGTTCACTTTCTTGCTTAAAATGGGAAAATAGAGCCTTCTCAAGAATTCCCTGTGCAATTTTGTCCCCACAATGTATTTCAAATGAAGTTTTGCCTCTATTCTGTAGGAGCACCTTTATGTCTCCACGGAAGTTGGCATCTATGACGCCTGCTAGGACATCCAGACCAAATTTCCAGGCTAGGCCAGATTTTGGAGCTAGTCTTATATAACAACCCTCAGGGTGCATTAGGACTAAGTCTGTGGGAATCATCCCTCTTTTCCTTGGAGGGATAGTAGCGCCTCTGCTCCTACAAATGTCAAAGCCTATGGATTTGTTTGTGGCAGTATAGGGATCTGAGGCTCTGAGACTATGTTTCTGTAATTTTAGGGTCCACCAATATGTCCCAATTGAGTCACATACCACTCCTGACACCACATGTAAGGAAGGCATGGTATCAAATAGTGAAGACAGACAAGTGATCACACTTAAAGGGTGTTTATTAAACTTCAATGAGCTGGTTGAACGCCTACCTAAAACCTAAATCTAAGGATGGGAGCAAGCTACAACCATCAAATAATAAATAATGCTGTCCGAGTGGAGTCTCTGTTAAAATAAAAGGGCCTATACTAATACACTAATTGCCAATCAATAATTCTAAATACAAATGTGTGGGATAACAATGTATTGAAAAGAAAAGTGTTCAACAAAGAATATGTCAGGATAGTTGAGCAGTTGGCTTACCTTCCCCACGTTTTCAGCACGGGACAAGGCGCACGTTCGAGCTTCACACACACTTTGGCGTCTCTGCCACGAGGTTACAGTTCAAAGCATAGGTATCAGCGTCTTCTGTGCCAAAGTCACTTTACCATTCAAAGTCTCCTTAATGCAGAAGGCCTGATGTAAAGTTCCTTTATTCTCAGGTTTTTCACATTCACAAGTTCTCGGGTTCACTATTCACCATGGGTCTCTCTCCTTCAGATTCAGACCCCCTTTATCTCAATATTTACTATTGGTCTCTCTCAATCGTGCTTGGACCACGGATCTCCACCATTCGGGCTCGGATCCCCTTAACACAATGTTCTCAATTGGTCTCCCTCTTTCGGCTCGGACCGTGTCAAAATCGAAGACTTTCGATTGTGCAATGGATTTTGCTTCAACCATCGCAGACCCACTTCGATTCACTTCATTTCTCTTTCTTATCTTTTACTTTCACAGTTCATCACTTTTAACTGGACACCTTACAGAGACCTTCGATTGAGCACACCTGCAGTGCTGGACCACTCTGTCACAGGTGTTGTATCTCTCTTCTTTTAGTTCAAACAACCATCAGCCATTCAGCTTTCCTCACGTCTTTCATCACACGCGTTACAAATCTTCCTTTTTGCGCTCCTAATATAATGTTGCCGTTTGCAACCTTGACTTAAACACAAAGGGCCTCATTACGACCCTGGCGCTAAGTGAAAAACGATGGCGGTAAATGGTTACCGCCATCGTTTTCCGCCAGGTCCGATCATGACCCGTGACCGTTAACTACAATGCCATTAGCGGCATCGTAGTTAACGCTGCCGCTAACTGCGCCAAGGGCGCGCGCACGCGACCTCCCACACCGTACTTAGCGCCATGGCGGAAAGGTACGCGAATGCCGACCCAAGCGGACATGCACCTCACGCCATCACCCAGCCCGTTAAGTACCTTACCGCCATGGTGCTAATTACGCCATCGCGAACCAACCGTAAAGGGCCATGTAAAGTGAATGCAGCTGCCACAGGTGCACAGAAACAGCACAGGTGAAGGCAATGCAGACTCAGGAAGTACAAAAAGAGCACACCCCACCCCTTCCCACACCCAGTCACACTCCACAATGATACCAATACGACTAGCAATGTTGGGGCTGGAGGACCTGATAGCAATGCAAGTGCTACAACAGCAACAACAACAACAGGCAGCACAGAGGAGACGCAGGAGGAGAAGGAGGGCAAGGCAGGCCCAGCAAGACCCACCAGCACAGCCAGTGCCACCACGCAGGCAGCCCCCAATCCCACGCATCAGAGCCAATCCATTCAACCTCACTGCTGAGCAGATCCACACCCTGTACCGTTTGGACCGGGACACCATCACCGCCATCGTAGACATGACACACAACGACATCGTCAGCATGATAGAAACTCCAACCGCCATCCCACCCCGACTGAAGGTAGTGTCTGTACTCCACTTCCTGGCCACAGGCACCTACCAGCACACAGTGGGGCACTTGCATGGAATTTCACAACCATTATTCTCACGAACACTCATCCAAGTATCCGATGCCCTCCTCAAGCACACAGACGACCACATCTCATTACCACGGACTGCCCAGGAGATTGCAAACACCAAAGTGGGTTTCCATGCACTAGCTGGCATACCTGGTTGCATTGGTGCCATCGACTGCACCCATGTGGAATTGGTGGTTCCACGTGCCATGGAGGTACCGTACCGCAACCGGAAACAGTTCCACTCAATCAACGTGCAAATGGTCTGTGACTCCAACAAGATCATCACACATTGTTGTGCCCGATTCCCCGGATCAACCCATGATTCTATGGTCCTGAGGAACTCCACAATACCACGCTACATGGAGCAACATGCAGGCCAAAGATCCTGGCTACTCGGTGAGTCCAATGTCATGACCATGGAAATGTGAAGTGGGTAGGTGAATGACGTAGGGGGGGGGAATGATGCATACTCCACCTAGCTGAAAGGGGGGGGGGGATGATGCATACTCCACCTGGCTGAAAGGGGGGGGGGGAATGATGCATACTCCACCTGGCTGAAAGGGGGGGGGGAATGATGCATACTCCACCTGGCTGAAAGGGGGGGGGGTGAATGATGCATACTCCACCTGGCTGAAAGGGGGGGGGAATGATGCATACTCCACCTGGCTGAAAGGGGGGGGAATGATGCATACTCCACCTGGCTGAAAGGGGGGGGGAATGATGCATACTCCACCTGGCTGAAAGGAGGGGGGGAATGATGCATACTCCACCTGGCTGAAAGGGGGGCGGGAATGATGCATACTCCACCTGGCTGAAAGGGGGGGGAATGATGCATACTCCACCTGGCTGAAAGGGGGGGTGAATGATGCATACTCCACCTGGCTGAAAGGGGGGGGAATGATGCATAGTCCACCTGGCTGAAAGGGGGGGGGGAATGATGCATACTCCACCTGGCTGGAAGGGGGGGGAATGGTGCATACTCCACCTGGCTGAAAGGGGGGGAATGATGCATACTCCACCTGGCTGAAAGGGGGGGTGAATGATGCATACTCCACCTGGCTGAAAGGGGGGGGTGATGCATACTCCACCTGGCTGAAAGGGGGGGAATGATGCATACTCCACCTGGCTGAAAGGGGGGGGGATGATGCATACTCGACTTGGCTGAAAGGGGGGGGAATGATGCATACTCCACCTGGCTGTGAGTAGCAGAGAGAACGGAGACAGAGGATACCCTAAAGCAACCCATACTCCACCCAACACCAGTAAAGCCAATACCCAATGTATGCAGCCCTACCATGTGAATGAGGTTGTGTCCCAACCATGACACAACCATCTGCAAGTGCATTCTACCAAATCAGACCACATTGTCAACAACAAAAAGCACCTACATGCACGTCACCAAACACCATCAACCGATAGGCCTGTCCCCCATAACTGAGGCACATGACGGACAGAAACATCAACACACCATTACACAGACAGCAGGGCCCCCAAAAAGTCCCTGTCTACATCAGCATTGCTCACTGGGGTCATGATGAGGCCCACAGCAATGTTGCAATGATGTGCGCATTGCCATCACAGGACATGTGCCAGGCCAACTAACCGGCATGAACAGACACAGTGGATGGGCACTCACAATGCACTCAACCCCTCTGCATACATTGGGTGATGGCATGCAAAACAGGCCATGGGAGCCATGAGCATATACTGGTTGCATTGTGTGAATTAATTAGTGCATGTAGAAGTGAGCCAAAGTAACAGTTGGATACAAGCCATGGTGGCACATCATGTTCTTGATCAGACGTCATGACTGACACATACATTCTCACCTACATACAGGTGATGCAGGCTATCCCCTGAAGAGGTGGCTCCTTACACCAGTCCGGAACCCGCAGAACCAGCACTAGGAGGACTTCAACCGTGCACATACACGTACCCGTGTGGTCATAGAGCAGACGTTCGGCCTATGGAAGGCACGGTTCCGATGCCTCAGCAGGTCTGGTGGGGCACTCCTGTACCGCCATGAGAAGGTGGCAAAGATCGTCATGGCATGTGTCATGCTACACAATATGTGCGTCAGACGGAATGTGCCCCTGCCCCCTGACGTAGAACGGCAACCACCTGACGATGAGGATGAGGAGGGTGCAGATGGGGCGGCACCCCATGGAGGAGGCGATGCACAGGAGGGGCGTGCAATGCGCCAAACTATCATCGACCACTGCTTCTAGCACACACGGCTGGTGTGTATCACATGGAGACTGCACTTGGGGCACTGTGTGTCTCTGGGACATGCACACTGTGGACTGTACACCAATAAAGTACACATATGCAATGAAAATGTCCACACATTTCATTTCGGAAAAGCAAAAAGTGTATTTCAATCATAAAACGTTGTGACACACCGCCTCCCCCCTCCCCCCTGCACGCCCCCTCCCACCTTCCCCCTCCCCCCTGCTCACCACAACACACCCCCTCCCCCCTCCCCCCTGCGCACCCCAACACACCCCCTCCCACCTCCCCCCTCTCCCCTGTACACCCCAACACACCCCATGTAAGTGTCAACAGATGCCTGTGACAGGCTGTTACAAGCCCCCTCTCCGGGCCCCCGGGGCACCCCTGGCTGTGGAGCGCAGGTTACGTCCGGAACGTCGGACAGGGCTGCTCTGTGCAGAACTGGCAGCGGAGGATGTCCCTGCCTGCCCCCGTGCATGCACGTCCTGTAGGGTGTGAGTGAGCTCAGTGAGCGCACGACGCAACCCGGCAAGTTCACCACAAATGTCCCTAGACATGGCCTGCATGGCATCCCACAGGGTGGCAGTGCTCTGCGCTACTTCGGCCCTTAGGGTCTCTGTGGCCTGTTCAATGGTTGCCCTAGCCCCCACACATTCCGCGGCATGCTCAGTCAGCATTGTGGACAGTTGTTGCTGCCGTTCTATGATGTCCTCGAGGGACTGCTGCCCCTGCTGGGCCATGCCCAGTGCTGGTGGTGTGATGGAGGGGCTGCTCCCCTCCTGTGGACTGAGGACTGGGCATGGGGTAGAAGGCCACTCCTCTTCCTCTGTGTGCCCCTATGTGTGATCCTCATGGGGGCTGGCGTTTGACAAACAGGGGGAATATAGAAGGTCAGTGGGGCTTCTGACTTCGTGCTCCTCAATATCAGAGTCTGAACATGCAGCAATTGCAGCTGTTTCACCCATGTTGCTGCTGGCCGCAGACCCGGTGCCTTCTGTGGCAGGCAATGTTGGTACAGGTGGAGCTGCTGCTGCTGGCCTGCTGCCTACAGAGGTGCTTGCCGGTGGGCCGTCCGGTTTGCTTGCAGTGGATTCTGCTTGTTGTGGGGTCTGCCTCACTGCAGCTGAGGCTGAGGATGCGGGGATGGTATTATTGGCCTTCTTGGCTCTCTTCGTCGCAGGGGTGTCCTGGTCCTTGGGGTGTGAATCTGTGCCTGTGGTGGAGCAAAGGAGGGAGGGCGTTATTGATGGGTCTGCGGAGTTTGTAATGACAATGATTGACATGATTCTGGTCAGTAGATGAGGCAGATTTCAGGCAGGGCCATGCAGGTTGTCTCCTTTTTGTGTGGAATGTGGATTCAGGTGTGTGGGTGCCAGCAGTGTATACAGGGTGGTGCTCGCATGTGGCTATGGGCAGTGTGGAGCTAATGTGTTGCATTTACACTCTAGGGCAACCTTGTGCTACACATGAATGGACTGCAGTAACTATGGCATGTCTTGTTTGAGGCACCTACCTTCATCGCCTGATGTCGGAACTCCCCTTTCCATCCCTCCGACGCCTTCAATGCCTTCCATGCCAATCGTGGTTGCACAAATCTCCTCCCACGGTTGGAGTTTTAGTGGGGATTCCGAACCTCCACCGGTACCCAGGGCAAGGTTGCGGTTCGCAGAGATGACGGCTCTGACCCGTATGCGAAGGTCATCCCAGCGCTTCCTGCAATGCTGTGGGGTGCGGGGTACAGTCCCCACCGTGCTGACGCGATCGGCCACCAGGGCCCAGATGGCCTTCTTTTTCGCTATCGCTGGCCTGGTCATTTCTGGCGAGAAAACGACAGCTGCGTTGTCTTGCATGGTCTCCGCAAGCATGCAGAGTTCCTCCCGGCTAAATCTTTCCTGGCGCTGGCGGTCACATGCCTTCTTAACAACTTTAGGCATTTTTGGGTGGTTGGATGGGTGGGTGATTGGTTGGGACAGGTGTCAGGGTTGGATCTGGTGTTGTTCGGAAGGATGGCAATGGATTGTGTTTTTAAAGATGGCCGACGTGCTGTTTCCCGTTCCGGCGCGATGACGCTATTTCCGGTTCTGCTTTTTACGGTGACCGCTAATTGCGGCCACCGCTAATTACGGTGGCCGCTAATTACGGTGGCCGCTACTTACGGTGGCGGAAGTGCAACTTGCTCGCCCTACGATGCCTGTAGGGGCCTTTTCCGCCATGGCGTTAATTACATTACCACCATGGCGTAATGCTCGTGCGCGATGGGTCGTAATGTGGCGCTCTTTACGCTCGTTACACTATGGCGGTAATGTCGGCAGATTACCGCCTGGGTCGTAATGAGGCCCAAACTGTCTTGCATCGGTCTCCCGAAGTCACTGGTTGTGTTAATCTTACTGGGGCAGCTTTGATCTTAGAGCCAAGGACGGTACCACGGCGGCTGCTGCGCCTCCCGACTCAATCAGCCATGCATGAGGACCAGCGGGGTAAAGCCGACAAACAAAGCAGAATTCTTCTGTCTTGTTTCTTGGTCTTAAGCCTTTCGATCCGAAGGATTTTGAAAAGTAACGGTTTTCCACCAGAAAGGTCAAGGGCATCTCCCTCCAGGTGCACCCTTCTTGGTTTGCCATCTTTCTCCCCGCACTCTGGGTGTTAATCTTAGCAGAGCAAGGTGGTGGCACGAGTTATGGTTGCTTAGCTTACCATAACTGGTGAATTTCTGAGGTTTTTTGGTTTTACTTGTAACCATAACATCCCTTTAACAAAGGTTTTTCATTGAATTTCATAGGTTTTTATCAGTGCAACTTAACTATAACGTCCCCTTAACAAGTTTTTTCATTGAATTTCATAGGTTTTTATTAGTGCAACTTAACCATAACGTCCCTTTAACAAAGTTTTTTCATTGATATATATATATATGTATATATATATATATATATGACAATGCATTACTTACCGTAAAAGCATTTCTGATGGTTGTATCTGCTTAGATTCACATGCTGTGCAAAGTCCGACACCCAGTGGTAACTGCGGAGTATTGCATTTTGTTTTTCGTAGTCGAAAAGGGGACGTCGACAAGGCGTGTCTGTAACACTATCCCTATAGTGACGTGCAGTGTACCCACAATCCCTCACGCGTCGAGGTCCCTCTGTTTGTATTTTTTCTGCCCTGAGGGAGCCTATTAGACGTGAGTGAGTACAGAAAAGAGAGATACAGAAGAAAGTCTATGTTCCTTCCATCCGAGCGGGGAGGAAGGGTGGGCGCATGTGAACCTAAGCAGATACAACCATCACAAATGCTTTTACGGTAAGTAATGCATTGTCTTCTGATGTTTGTTAATCTGCTTAGAATCACATGCTGTGCATAGACTAGCGAGCAGTACCCGGAGTTGGAGGTGGGTTGTGGGAAGGAACAGTAGAAAAAAGATGTCTTAATACTGCTTGTCCCACCTGGGAATCAGATCTAGAGTGGGCATCTAGACAGTAGTGTTTTGTAAAGGTTTGAACAGAACTCCAGGTTGCCGCTTTGCAAATCGACTCAAGAGGGACATTTGCAATGAAAGCTATGGAAGCCCCGGTGCCTCGAGTGGAGTGTGCTCTTGGCTTGAAGGGTAGTTCTCTCTTAGCAAGAGTGTAACAGAGAGTGATGCATTGTACAATCCATCTAGAAATAGTGGATTTTGAAACTGCATCTCCTTCTCTTCCTGCTGCCACCTAGACAAAGAACTGATTAGTCTTTCTCAATGGTCTAGTTCTTTTCATATAAAACATCACGGCTCTGCAAACATCCAGTGTATGCAGGCTCTTCTCACCTAAGTTTGAAGGATTTTGAAAGAACGTTGGTAGTTCTATTGACTGGTTGACATGGAATTTAGAGATACATTTTGGTGCAAACCTAGGATTTGTGCATAGAACCACCTTATCCTTGTGAACTGTTACAAAGGGGTCTAGTACAGAGAGCGCTTGTAGTTCACTTACTATCCCAATGGAGGTGATAGATATTAGAAAAGCAGTCTTAAGCGTGAGGTCTTTAAGTGTTGCTTTGTGCATGGCTTCAAAGGGTGACCCCATGAGCATGGTTAGTACCACATTTAGGTCCCATCCGGGAGCGGGGTTAGCTATGGGAGGGTGGATCCTCTTCACATCTTCCATGAAGGCTTTAATAACTGGGACTTTCCACCATGACATTTTAAGTTGGGAAGTGGTGTATGCGGAAAGTGCAGCTAAATGGACTTTAATAGAGTTAACACCAAGCCTGAGTCTAGTAGGAGTGTCAGGTACAGAACAATTTGAGTGGGAGAGCAGTCAACTGGGTTGATGCTCCTTCCCCTACACCAGATGACAAATATTTTCCATTTGCTAGAATAACAGTGAGGAGTGTTAGGCTTTCTAGACTCCCTGAGAATGTCCATGCATCTCTGCAGGAGTTGTAAATGTCCAAATTCTATGATCTCAGGAGCCAGGCTGCTATTTCATGGTCTGAGGGCATGGGTGTAGAGTCCTGCCCTTGTCCTGTGACAGCATCTTGTACGGGCAGGGAAGTTTCACTGGAGGAGATAAGGGCATCTCCATCAAGTGAGCGAACCATGTCTGTCTGGCCCACATAGGGGCCACCAGTATCATGGTAACTTGTTCCTGGTGCATCTTGTGCACTATCTTGTTGAGAAGGGGAGTCGGGGGGAAAAGCGTAAACAAATTTCCCTGACCATGGTATCGATAGACCGTTCCCCTCGGATTTGTTCTGGGGGTACCTGGAGGTGTAATCTTGGCATTGGGAGTTCTCCAGAGTTACAAACAGATCTATTTCTGGGAATCCCCATTGTGTGAAGACGTCGAAGACGATGTCTTCGGGTAACCGCCATTCGTACTCCGAGGGCAGAGGGAAGTCTTTGCTGAGTTCGTCTGTGTGGTGTTCGAGCTAAAAAACATGGCGCTGGTGCGCAGTGCATTCTGGGGGAACTCAGAGCCATGATGGATATTTATCCATGCCTCAGTGGAAAGCTGCACTTGCTTTGCGAAACAACATGTTTTCAACGTTATTCGCTGATGGGTTTGGAATGCAGACCTTCTCAGCCAAGGACACGGCGCTGGGAAAGCTAAGATCCGCAGGTGCCGGCTGGTACCTGATAACGAAGTTTGTTTTGGTTTGCTATGCTTGCGCCAAGGTTTTGAGATGAGTTATGGAATTGTTTTCCGGGGCGCTTAGGAGAGGGAAGCGCTCTGCTCCTTGAGGTTACTGTCGGTTGACCCAGCTGGCAATCAACGGTCACCCATCAATGCGCAAGCGCATTTGCCAGAAGGTTCGAGAAGTTGCCACCCCTTGTTGAGGAGGGCATATATGCGGAAGCCCTCAACGGTCAGACGGGACATGCACAAAGACCTCAGTCGGAGGGGGGACGCCCTGGTCCGATATACCTGTGGGCTGTTGTGCTCTTGACCTGGCTGTTATCGGGGTCTTTCAGCCGCTTCTGGCGAGATGAGGTTTTGTCAAGTTACGCCCATGGTGATGTATTCCTGCTAATTTCCTATAATTTATCTGATTTATGCTTGTATTGTATATATGCCTAACTACAAATAAAAAGCCGTATAAGTGCTACTTACTCTCTAAGCGTGCGTGTGGTTGTAAGTCATTGCGTTGTCTACCTGCGTTCAAAGTATTGGCTCTGCGGCTGCACTGGTGATGAATTACTGTCCGTGCACTATTGGCGAGCAATACATGTTTTGGCTCTGCGGCTGTACTGGTGATAAATTACTGTCCGTGCATTTGGCGAGCAATACATCTTTGGCGACGAGGATGGGATGGTTTGTGATGAATTGGTCCAACCATTAAAGAATCCGGTTGAACGCAGATAGGTTTTGCTTACATTGCGAGCGAAAGGTTGTTTTCATTTGGCAGAGAGTGCTGGATGGTGTTAATCTGTTCTGTGTGTGTGTGTGTGTGTGCGTGTCTGCGCAAGTGACTGCGGTGTGGAAAGAAATATTTATATATATATACAGAGGCTTTGTACATTACTGCAGTGATGAATAGTTTGTTCAAGAAAAAGGGAGTTCTCGCTGGCGGTGAATGTCCCGATGTAATGATTCCAGGGTGGGCGAAAAGCCCATATGATAAATTGGCTCAGTTATGGGCATGCGGTGCAGGGCTGTGTGAAACATGGGATTGTGAAGTGGGAGACGCTGATCCGTCAGAAGTAATGTCTTGTTTACAACAGATTTCAGTAGAGAGGGGAAAGGAATGCGCCGCGCTAGGCAGGCGGGGTTGGGTTCTCGTGCATGCCTACCGAAAGATGCATCAGAAAAATGTGGAAATGAAGGATAATATTTTGCGATTGGAAAAAGAGTTAGCTGCTGAGAAACAGATTGCATTAATGCAGCAGATTCAGATGAAACTTTTCAAAGACAAAGCTGACAAATATCAGGCTGTGGCTGAAAGGGCAGCAGTCAGAGTAGCCCGATATAAGTATAGGAAAAGACGGGGAGGGGTCAACCAAAGAAAAGTGGCAGCGGTAATCGCTACTGCAGATGTAAATTGGGATCCCGATAAATGGGATGGAGACATCTTTGACTCAACAAGCCCAGAGAGTAGCTCGGCAAATGAGTCAGATTCCAAAGCAGAAATTAATCAAAAGGCAGTGGCAGCAAAGCCGATCAGAAGACGCCGTGCTGGGCCCCACCCGCAGGACCCTGGAGGCGGTGTTGTAGATTTAACCACGCTGGAAGATTACACTCAGCAGGAGGTTGGAGAGATCATTACTCGTTTGAGGCAAAAGTCAGGGGAACCTTTATTGACATGGATGGTGAGAATGCTAGACGGGGGAGCTGCAGGGTTGTTCGTAGATGCTGCAGACTCGCCGCGCTTTTTGCCTTTGTCCAGTGACACTAGTGTACAGGAGGTCCTAAGGGCAGGGCCGCCCCCTGATGAGAATGGCCAGCCTCCACAAATGTCTTTGTTGAATTTAGCAGCCCAAGCATGTAACCGCAAGTACCCCATTACCACAGATTGGCCTAGTGAGGAAACAAAGTGGTATACTTTGAAAGAGGCGATTCAAAAGGTTAGAGAGCATGCTATGAAAGAGGCAATTCATATAGATGCTCCAGGACACATGGGGGCCGTGTCGCTCTCAGTTTCAACAAGAAACATGGTGATCAGATCTGCACCGCCCGCATACAAAAGTGTCATTATGACTTTGCTCGTAGGTATGACGGGCAAACCCACAGATGAAGTAGTGGATGCCATTCGGCAACTGGCAGATTTAGGGGAGTGGGATAAGAGTGACAACAGGCCACGGGAGAGAGAGGGGCGTAGCGAGAGAAGAACTGAAGGCAGGAGGCAAGATAGCAGAGACTCCCGAGTGTCCAGAAAAGACATGTTTTTGGCCCTGTTAAAAGATGGTGTGCCACGGGAAGAAATTGATGGCATTGAAACCGGGGTCATGTACGAACTATACAGAAAGAGAGGGCTTGCAGCCAAGGAGCGCTACAAACAGGTTAAGAAACAGGTAGTGACTAAACCAGAGGGGGACACCACCCCTTCTGCCCCTCCTGAGGAAGAACAGGAGGAGGGGTCTATGGGGACACCTTCCCCGTACCAACCGACATATGCTGATTTGAGGAAGGTGGTGAGTGCAATGCTAAAGGCAGAGTCAGGTTACACTCATTCAAAATTTGACTAGGGTTATGGCCAAGCTCCGGCAGCGTCTGCTCGCATAAAGGTGGATAGGCGGCCCCATGTTAATTTTAAGATTTTTTGGGGACCAGGAAATACGCAAGGGGTGCGAGCATTGATAGACACCGGGGCGGAGGCCTCTCTGATTCACGGGAATCCGACACGATTCAAAGGCAGACACTTTACTATTACAGGACTAGGGGGGAAGGAGACCCCCGCAGTACAAACTGAAGTGGAAATGAAAATAGGCAGTTTGGCTAGGCAGAAATACCAAGTGTTGATTGTCCCGATACCTGAGTACATAATTGGCTTTGACATTCTGGAAGGGTTGACTTTAGGACTTGGAGGTAAAACATACCAGTTTGGGGTGAGTGCATTAATTTGTACACCCATTACAGTAGGCAAATTGAAGATGCCCCCAGTACATGTGCCTGTGGCGACCAAGCGGGTAGCAATGAAGCAATACCGCATTCCTGGGGGGCAAAAGGAAATTTCAGACACCATCAAGGAGTATGTAGAGGCGGGGGTGTTACGACCTATCACTACCGCCTGGAATAACCCCCTCTGGCCCGTCAAAAAAGGGGATGGGTCTTGGAGGATGACGGTGGATTACCGCGAGTTGAATAAACACACTCCTCCCTTGGTGCCCGCAGTCCCAGATGCCATTACTTTGATTGAAAATGTCCAAAAGTTTGAGGGGACTTGGTATGCAGTGATAGATTTAGCCAATGCATTTTTCTCTGTGCCAATTGCTGAAGAGTGTCAAGAGCAGTTTGCATTTTCTTGGAGCGGGCGTCAGTACACCTTCACAAGGTTACCTATGGGGTACATACATAGCCCGACTATCTGTCACCGGCTGGTGGCAGAGCACTTAGACAAGATACCGTGTAAACCGGACATACAAATCTCTCACTACATTGATGATATTTTGATTCAGGGCAAGGATGAGTGCAGTGTGCAAAACCAGTTAGAAGTCATTATGGAAGGATTGAAGAAGGAAGGGTGGGAGATTAACCCGAACAAAATTCAAGGCCCAGCTGAGACAGTGACATTTCTAGGAATTCAGTGGCATAATAGGCATCGAGAAATGGTGCCGAACGCCCGACAGAAAATACTTGAGTTTACCACGCCAATGAATAAAAAGCAAGCTCAACAGTTCATAGGGCTGTTTGGGTTCTGGAGACAGCACATTCCCCATTTAGGGCAGATACTGGCCCCCCTTTACAAAGTGACACGAAAGAAATATGAGTTTCAGTGGGGGGAAGAGCAGCAGAAAGCATTTGAGTTGGCAAAAGACACCGTGCAGCAGGTGCTCGATCTATGGCCATTGAAGGAAGGCGAAGTGGAATTGAATGTGTCTGTACAAGACAATTATGCTAACTGGAGTGTGTGGCAGAAACAGGACAGGAAACGTGTGCCATTGGGGTTTTGGAGTCGTAAGTTGCCCGATGCTGGTAACTCATACACTCCATTTGAAAAGCAGTTGCTGGCATGTTACTGGGCCCTGGTTGATACTGAGCAAATGACGGTGGGCCATGATGTATTGATGAGGCCAGAAATACCGATTATGCAATGGGTGTTGAGTTCTCCTAAAACACACAGAATAGGACATGCCCAGGAAGCCAGCATAATTAAATGGAAATGGTACATTCAAGACAGAGCCAAATCAGGAAAGGGTGGGGTTGCAAAGTTACACGAGCAAGTAGCCAACATACCGCCCTCGGATTACATACCACCGGAAGTGTCAGAGAAACGCGAGTCTCCCGTGAAATGGGGAGTACCATATGGTGATTTGACCGTAGAGCAGACAGAGCATGCCTGGTTTACTGATGGCTCAGCCCGATATGTGGGAACAGAGCGATACTGGAAAGCGGTGTCATATAATCCCAAGACAAAAAAGATTTTGACGACGTCAGGGAAAGGGAAGAGCAGTCAGTTTGCAGAGCTTTACGCAGTTTACCAAGCCTTGAAACAAGAGACCCCTGGTCGATGTCATTTGTACACAGATTCATGGTCAGTGGCGAATGGGTTGGCGGTGTGGCTGCCAACCTGGCAAAAGAATGGGTGGAAGATTCATTCGAAAGAGTTGTGGGGAAAAGAATTGTGGCAAGATATTGCAGAAATGCTATCACAAAGTGAAGTCACAGTGTATCATGTGGATGCGCATTGTGCGACAGATTCATTGGAACGTTGGTTTAATTCTGTTGCAGATGAACACACCAAGATTTCATCTGTGGATGCGGAGGCTCAGGAAGACGATTTGGAGGGTTTGGCCAAGTGGGCTCACCAGAAATGTGGGCACCTTGGAGAAAAGGCTACTATCAGGTGGGCACAAGCTCGAGGAATTAGTATTCCTTTAGAGGTAGTGAAAACAGTTATTTTGCAATGTCCGGTGTGCCAACACCAACAGCATAGGCCTATCCCTCAGATTGTTCACGGCACGTTGCGAAGAGGAAAGTTACCAGGTCAAATTTGGCAGATCGATTTTATCGGTCCCCTGCCAATCAGCAAAGGTTGTCAGTATGCATGCACTATTGTGGATACTTACTCTGGATACATGATGGTTTTGCCATGCAAGCGTGCCACACAACTGAATACCATTAAGTTGCTAGATCAGATCACGTTTCATTACGGAGTGCCTTTGCAAATTCAAAGTGACAACGGGTCACACTTCAAAGGCAAATTAATTCAGGACTATTGTCAGGAGAAGAGTATAGAGTGGCTTTACCACATGCCCTATCACCCGGAAGCGGCAGGGTTAATTGAAAGAATGAATGGGTTGTTGAAGGAACAGCTACGTAAGTCTGGAGATGGCAGTTTGGCAGGTTGGCGTGATCGCGTGTTTGATGCGGTGCAAGTGTTGAATAATAGACCGGTGAACAATCATGAGACTCCATTGTTGCGACTAATGACTCCTGCTTTACAGATTCAACCTAACCTAGTTAGAGAGACTCTATTGTACTGGGAGATTACCCCAGGCTCTTTAGCTCCCTATCGGGCGACTCCCGAGTCAGCAGGGGTAGACTTGCATTCTCATGAAGAAATCAGATTAGACCCGAGAGGGATTGTTGTGATTGAAACAGGGATTGGGGTACAAATTCCTCCAGAGCATATGGGATGGATTGCCCCTAGATCTGGACTAGCATTGAAGGGAGTTCAAGTGCTGGGAGGGGTCATTGATGCTGATTACCAAGGCGAGATCAAAGTCATCTTGATGAATAGTGGGGACCAAGTGTTACCGATTCATAAGGGTGATAGAGTGGCTCAGTTAATTATCATTCCTGTTAAGTTGTCCATGATTAAAAAGGGGGAGCCTCCCACAGTGTTAACTACCCGTGGGGATCGTGGTTTTGGCTCTTCAGACAGTATGATACCGGGTGCAAAGGTGTGGGTCGAAAGGCCAAGTGGTCCACCCGTGCCCGCAGATGTTATTGCATCAGGCAAAGACCAGCTAGTTTTAGTAATGGAACCTGGTAAAGACAAATGGCAGTATGTGCCCGCAGACAAATGTTACCTAAGGGAGTGATTTTCAACACTGATATCTCTTTTCTGGGTTTGCCTTGTAGATCCTGTGTCTGGCTGGTGTGATTGTGGGACTAAATGGACTCCATTTGGGAGAGTCAAACGGCATGATGCTCCGGATAAAAAATGTCATATCTGTGCCAATGATCCATGGGAGACCAATGATGAGGAGCAATGACGTCCAAAAGCAGCTCGATATCGATGCCGAAAAGCCAGCCAGACCAACGACATGGATTCATGGAAGGCGACGAACACGTCAGGTGCAAGTGCAAACAACATCAATGCCAGCTATGCAAGAGGCATCTTTAGGACGGCGAAAATATTCCCCGATGATTACCCAAACGGAGAATATGTGGACGTACCTGGCACAACAAGTACTCAACATTACGCACTTTTGCTTAACCGATGTGCCCAATGCTGAAGCTTTACTAACTACGTGTTTAGTTGCAGTGCCGACGCCAGTCCCGGTTCTAAAGCATATTTTTGGCGTCACACACAATGATTCGTTAGTTCAAGATTCCGAAATCAGACAATCTTTTTCCGTCTATGAGTACTGCAGGTTTTGCAAGGAAACGGATCGCAAATGGAGAAATTTGACACGTATTATAACCTACAATATAACTCAAGGCGATGTGTGCTACTTTATGACCTGCAATACTAAAGAAATTGGCAAATGCCAACAGCTAAATTTAACCAAACAGAAGAATCAAACTGTGTTCGAGAAACGATTGTGTTCACGAGTTCCAAGCACATGTACCAGTGTGAATAATACTATGTCTTGCAATCATACCGTAATAGCTGCCAGTCATCTAAATCATGTGAAACTTCCAACAGGATGGCTCTTTTCATGTGGTAACATCACATACACTTACATTCCAGCTAACATTTCTGGAGGTCCGTGTGCCTTAACTCGATTAGGACTAATGATGTTTCCTTTACACCCAGCAATATCTCGAAACAAAAGATCAACTTTTGAATCTGTGGGTCTATCCCCCGATTGTGATTCACATGTGCATTTGCTATCAGAAGCTGAAGTTCTAGCATTAACCCTTTCATTAGTAGGAGTTTGGGGTTTATCTGCTGGGGGGTACAAGTCTTTGATCAAATTAGCATGTTTAGTAGTAAAAGGACTCAATCATACTTCTCAAGCTTTAGAAGAGTTACTCCTTGACAGCAAAGGTATTAGAAAAGCTACTTTGCAAAACAGAGCTGCTGTCGATTACTTATTGCTGAAGCATAATTTAGGCTGTAACGCAGTTGAAGGTATGTGTTGTTTCAATCTAAGTGACCATTCACGATCCATTGAAAGTCATATTCGAGGTTTGAGGGATCTCATTTCTCAAGTGTCCCAAGAGCAAACTGGGAATTGGTGGGATTGGTTATTTTCATGGATTCCCGATATTGGAGGTACACTGCGTTATGCTTTTTCTTGCATTTGTATTATATTAGCTATCATAATAGCTTGTTGTTGTTGTATTCAATGTATTCCCAACTTGGTTTTAATATTTCGGCGGTTTCAAAGGCCGCCTCCTTTACCACTGGGCTATGGAAGGTAAATATCCAAGGGTGGATTGTGGTGTTCGAGCTAAAAAACATGGCGCTGGTGCGCAGTGCATTCTGGGGGAACTCAGAGCCATGATGGATATTTATCCATGCCTCAGTGGAAAGCTGCACTTGCTTTGCGAAAAAACATGTTTTCAACGTTATTCGCTGATTGGTTTGGAATGCAGACCTTCTCAGCCAAGGACACGGCGCTGGGAAAGCTAAGATCCGCAGGTGCCGGCTGGTACCTGATAACGAAGTTTGTTTTGGTTTGCTATGCTTGCGCCAAGGTTTTGAGATGAGTTATGGAATTGTTTTCCGGGGCGCTTAGGAGAGGGAAGCACTCTGCTCCTTGAGGTTACTGTCGGTTGACCCAGCTGGCAATCAACGGTCACCCATCAATGCGCAAGCGCATTTGCCAGAAGGTTCGAGAAGTTGCCACCCCTTGTTGAGGAGGGCATATATGCGGAAGCCCTCAACGGTCAGACGGGACATGCACAAAGACCTCAGTCGGAGGGGGGACGCCCTGGTCCGATATACCTGTGGGCTGTTGTGCTCTTGGCCTGGCTGTTAACGGGGTCTTTCAGCTGCTTCTGGCGAGATGAGGTTTTGTCAAGTTACGCCCATGGTGATGTATTCCTGCTAATTTCCTATAATTTATCTGATTTATGCTTGTATTGTATATATGCCTAACTACAAATAAATAGCCGTATAAGTGCTACTTACTCTCTAAACGTGCGTGTGGTTGTAAGTCATTGCGTTGTCTACCTGCGTTCAAAGTATTGGCTCTGCGGCTGCACTGGTGATGAATTACTGTCCGTGCACTATTGGCGAGCAATACATGTTTTGGCTCTGCGGCTGTACTGGTGATAAATTACTGTCCGTGCATTTGGCGAGCAATACAGTCTGCTAGCAGATTGAGTTCCCCTGGTACATGTTGTGACAGTAGACACATGTTGTGTTTGAGAGCCCACTTCCAGATGTTCTGGGACAGCTTGGACAGTCCTGGAGAGTGAGTGCCCCCTTGCTTGTTGAGGTAGTACATGGCTGTGGTGCTGTCCGTGAGGACCATCACTGTCTTCCCTTGCAGGTGTGCCTGGAAGTCTTTCAGTGCCTTGAACACAGCTAGTAGCTCCAGTAAGTTTATGTGCTTGGATGCTATGCTCGGAGTCCAAACTCTGTGAGCAGTCTGATGGGATAGGTGAGCTCCCAATCCTGTGAGGGATGCGTCTGTGGTTAGAGTGGCTTCCACTGCGGGGGTGGCGAATGGTTTCCCTATTACCAGGTTTTCCTTCGACAACCACCGTACCGAGAGAACCAAGGCCTGCGAGACCACCACCAGATCGTCCCATTGTCCGCTGGCCTGACACCACTGGCTGTTGAGCCACTCTTGCATTGGGCGCATGCGCAGGCGCACGTGAGGTACCAAATAAATACATGACGCCATCATTCCTAGTAAGCGCATTGCTTTGCGTACAATCACCTCTCGACCGGCCACATATTGAGGGATCTGAAACTGCATGTTTTGGACCCTCTCGTTGGAGGGGAAGACAAGGCCGTCCTTTGTTCGAATTAGAGCCCCTAGGAATTGTTTGATCTGGCTGTGGTCTAAACTGGACTTCCTCTCATTGATGGAGAAGCCCAGTTGAAACAAAAGGTCTACAGTCTTTTGGGTAATTGAAAAGCAGGTTTCGTAAGAATCCCCTGTTATGAGCCAATCGTCGAGGTAAGGGTATACTGGGATGGACAACCTGCGCAGGTGGCTGCTGCCACTGACAGTACCTTCGTGAATACTCTCGGCGCTGATGCTATTCGGAAGGGTAGCACTCTGAACTTGTAGTGTTTGCCCTCTATCATGAACCTGAGGTATTTCCAGTGCGCTTGCAACATTAAAATATGAAAGTATGCATCTTTCATGTCCAGTGTTGTCATGTAATCTCCCTGTGAAAGCAGGGGGATTACCTCCTGTAGAGTCACCATACAAAACTTTTGAGGTTTGACAAATTTGTTCGCTGGACGCAGATCTAGTACAGGGCGCATGGTTAAGTCCTTTTTGGGTACAAGGAAGTACACTGAATAAATACCTTCCGTTACCTGAGATAGAGGCACGACCTCTATAGCTCCTTTTTCTAGTAGTTGGTCCACTTCTTGAAGAAGGATGGCGAGGTGTTCTGGTGACATGCGTCGTCCCCTTGGGGGTCTGTACGTAGGGGAACTGTTGAATTCTATACAGTAACCGCGGGCTATGGTTGACAGTACCCAGCGGTCTGATGTTATACCCTCCCATGCTGGAAGAAAGGATGTTAACCACCCCCGACCGGCGATGCATGGGAGGGGACCCGAATCTTTGAGTCATTTGGTGTTGGTGGCTTGGGAACCTCTAGGGGTGGGACCCCAACCTCTTCCCTTGCCACAACGTTGTCCTCTTTGGTTGTATTGTCCACTGGTGCCTTGGTTAGAGGACCAGTTACCTGCAGAGTATTGCTGCTGCTGTTGTTGCTGCTGGCGTTGACCTCGAAAAAAGTGTCTGTTGCCATAACCACGTTCGGTGGGATGCCTTGAAATTTGGTCTCGGGTTCTGATGGTGACCTATTCCTTCTTTGCGGTCTCTAGTGCGTCATCCACCGCCTTACCAAAGAGGTTGGCATCTTCTATAGGTTTGTTAATTAGAGGTGCTTGTGTTTCAAGTTTAAAGCCTGAATTATGTAGCCATACATGGCGTTTGAGGAGGATTCCTTGGACTAGGGAACGGCCAGCCGTTTCTGCAGCATTTTTAATGATGCTTAGGTTGACTAAGGTCCCTTCAGTAACTGTGGCTAAAAGCAGAGTACATAGGGGTTCCGTTACCTCCTCGATGTCCTTACGTAGTTTGCTCCATCGTGCATCTGCGTAACTTGCCAGCAAAGAGTTGTTGTTGGCAATTCTTGCGGAAAAGGCAGTCGAGGCTGTAATCCTTTTTCCTAGGGCATACAATTTTTTACCCTCTTTATCTGGTGGTGCCTCGCTAGTTGAGAGCAGGACCCCTGCTCTTTTCCTTGTATTTGTCTCCACTACGGAGTCTGGTACAGAGTGGCCCCTGGTGTATAACGGGTCCAATGGGGAAGGACTAAATAATCTTTCTATCCTCGGGTTGACCCCTCTGATCAACGCGGGTGTAGATAGTGAAGGAATAACTTGTCTCTTTACTGAGGCGAGGAGGGGAATGGTTTGGCTGACAGGGGGTTTCTCCTTGATGATCTTTTCTACAAAGTCTATGTCAGGAGAAATTTCCCCGGTCTCGATTTCGAAATGCGCTGCTGCCTTGCGCAGTAGTGCACTAAAGGTAGGTTGATCGTCTATAGGTGACGTATTCCTAATAGGTGAGTCCTTGGGGGGGGGGACAGGTTTAGGACGTCAGGGTCTGAAAACGCTGATGGGGACTGCCAGGGCTGTGAAGCGCCCTCTTCTGGGTCTTTTCCGAAGCCCCCATCACCCATATCTGGGTTATCTTCAAAACCTTCCTCCTCTAGGTTTTGTTCCCCTTCATTGCCTAAGAATTTGTCATCCTCCTGAAAGTGGGGGTCCTCTCCAGTGAGGTCATATAAATCTACATCCTTTTGGGGGGGATTAAACAGCCTAGGGTACTTGGCCCTGGGATCCTCCTGAGGTCCCTCTCTTGATCTCTTGGGTGTTGGAAGGTTCTGAGTCTTCATAAAACTCTCCATTTTGTCCATACAAAACTGGAGTCGCTCTAGGGTTTCTTGAGGTACCCCAGAGCAGTCAGGGGGGGTAAGGGAGGGCCTTCAGTTTGAAAAAGCTTCGACCTATCCCATAACGTCGAAGAAAGGTTCCCCTCGCCTTCTGAAAAGCCTTCTGGTAGGCTAGGAGTCCCTTTCGATGGAGGGGGCAGTTCCTGCATTTCTTCTGACCTTTTCGGCATGTGAGCAGTGATCGAGGTTTCGTTCGTCGTCCGTCTCTGGCTATCGGTGGAAATAATCTGCGCCAGGCTCTCGACAACTAAACTGTCTGTCGAGGGTACCTCCGGCGTCGACGTTACAGGTGTCGCTTGCTCTACGCCGACGGGCGCTCTCTGACGGTGTGCGTCATCTGGCGGTTTAGTGATAGCGCCCTTATCTCGGGGTAGCCCAGTCGCTAGTCGCGTTTGCGAGGGTGGCTTAAGACTCTTACGGTCTGAGGAGGCCGCCGGTAGGACCTCCATCTCCGTTGGCGCTAATGCTCTCTTCGTCTTTGACGAGGAAGAGCCGTGGGTCGTGTGTTTATGGGAGTGTTTTTTGTGTGCGTCAGTGTCGCCGGGGTGTTCATCCCCATAAGCAGGGCGTGAGCCGAGCTTGTCGGGGGCCGGGGAAAGACGACGAGGAGCGTGAGTTATCACATTCCTCGTCACTTTCGGCGGCGGCGGGTGAGGAATCAGGCCTAGACATGGCGTAGGCTGCCCACCTTTTGACCCTGCGGTCTTTTAAAGTCTTCGGCTTAAGAACCTGACAGGGCGCACAGCCGTCTTCTTTGTGGTCGAGGGGCAAGCAACGGTTACACCGTTTATGCTTGTCTTTCCAGGTAAACTTGCCCTTGCAACGCGGGCAAAACCTAAAGGATGTCCTCTCCATAGCTGAGGAACCGATTGCATGTGACAACAACCCCGAAGAAAAGGGAGGGGAAAGGGAAAGGCATTCTCGAAGAGAAACAATAAATGTCCCGCAACCCCACTCTCCCTACTGTATTTGGCCGGCGAGGCCAGGCCACGTGTTCGGCGAACGCCGAACAGCCTCCTCCATCAAAGGCACCGGCGCCGAAGATCTTGATCGGCGGTGAACAGCTTCGCAGCTACGACGCCGAAGGAGGGATGTAAAGTAATAATATAGTTATAAGTTAATAACGACCAAGGGTCGAATAAATGTTTTTGCAATGTCTCTCGAGTAGCTCCGCGTAAAGGCGACCAATATCTGGGCGGAAAAAAACAATCTGAGGGACCTCGACGCGTGAGGGATTGTGGGTACACTGCACGTCACTATAGGGATAGTGTTACAGACACGCCTTGTCGACGTCCCCTTTTCGACTACGAAAAACAAAATGCAATACTCCGCAGTGACCACTGGATGTCGGACTATGGACAGCATGTGATTCTAAGCAGATTAACAAACATCAGAAATATATATATAGTAGCCTAGGAAACTATTGATTAATTAAAGTGCAGTGATTGTGACTGAAATATCTCTCAGTAAACTGTTTGCTACTACATTAGGACAGCCAAAACCTGACTCTCAAAGTCAATGGCTGTCCAAATGAGTACATATGACTTGAGGGTTTAGTCATTTTAATATTAAGTTGTTACCATAAATGATACAAGCTGGAAGGCCAGTCTGCCTTATGTCCGCTGCAGGGTTGCAGGCTTGACATCACTGTCACAGAATATGAGATATATACAAATGTGTGTTTATTCTTATGTTTCAAAATGATCTTTGATTTTTTGTAAAGCAACACGTTGTTTGCAGTGGTGCTATATGTCCCGGATTACCATGAATTTACCGAATTAGAAATGTTCCAAGGGAGAAACAACCAGAAGTCATTTGAACAAAAATTACTTTCAGTTTTTAATGCCGCACACCTAGTGTGCCGCCATCTCCTGCCTCCCTCTCCGACGCTGGTTCCCTTCACTTACGTGAATGGGAACTGGCGCAACCGTGTCCTCCTTTTTTTTCCTCAAACTTTATTCAATAGGGAGAAGGGAACACCCCTGCAACCCCTGATGGCCTCATAGTGAACAAGGGTGCGTGGGACACCCCTGCATCCCCCGCGGCAGTTGTTCACTACAATGAAACTGAATGGGGGATTTATTTAAAACTTTCGGTTGTAGTAATTTTCGTACAGCGATTTTCGAATAAATTTCCCATTCCTTTTTTTTATTCAAACAAATATACGTTTTCCATATGTCCCACCCTCTGAGTCAACTATGTGGTGCATAGGTTAAAATGGAAATGTTTCCTAAGGCACACTCTAATGGGTGATTTCCCTGGGTCTACAACTGAGGGTGCATAACATGAGCCCCACCTTGAACTTCACTATTCCCTGTCAGGGCCATCTTAAGCACTTTTAGGGCCCTGAGCACGGACATCTTTGGGGACCCCCTCCACCAAACAAAAGGAATTAAGGGATCAAGAATGCTGGTTGCACCACCCACCCGTCACACTCAAAACCTATAGGTCGATATGCTGTCTCGCAGCATAATAAGCACATTTACTCCCATTAACAGTCTACGAAGAGGTTACTGTTCCAGTACATACAGGATACTTTTTATCAATAACATCCAGGAAGGTAGATGTAGTATTAATGCAGGACCGTATGTAAAATGTACATGTAACCCACAATAGACAGAGAACTCACATTAGCTGCCTCACAGAATGCAAAAGTGCTCATGCATGGATAGAGACCAACAATTGGAAGGAAGGAGAACGCTACACATACTGTAGCATCGATAGTGGAGGCAGATTAGAAGCTACCAGGAAGGTGTCTTTATCAAGACAGACTGAGATTAGAAGTGGGATATGGTTTTCAAATAGTGTTGCCATTAGATATCAAAGGAACAAATATCTGTGGTCTGCGATATGAATATGAATATGCTCACTATTACACAGTGAAACCATGAATAAGGCTTTTATGAAGATCATACCATGAGAAGGAAATCACTTGGAAGGGCTGACAGTTTTGAAAGGTTTAGGGACTGGCAATATTCAGAGGTTCGGCAATACAAGATTAAATGAGATGCCCAGGATCACACATTGGTTAAGGGGTGAAGGGGTGGAGATGGGATTTGTGCCAACTCTGCAATTTCTGCATTTGAACACTTTCTTTTCCAGCTCTTACCATGAACTAAAACAATCTCATTTTATTAAAAAACAGTCTTGGAAAGTACACAAATCACATTATCAAACATGAGCATTTAAAAAAAAATATTTTAGAAGGGTGTTATGCAAAATGGGAATTATTCTAGCTTCATTCTCTCCATCATCAAAGGAAGTATATAAGAACCAGCATACCAATCGATGTGATTTAACACATTTAATCTGGGTTTGTCTTTTGTATTTTAAAGCTTTAAATACTTCCAAAGCATTGGCTTGTGACATTTCCATTTATAAACGTGCAGAAAAACCTTTGGCTTTTTCCAAAAAGCAAACAGTTTTTTGTGTCAAACAAGCAGACCTTAAAATATGTTTGCCTGAGGCCTGCAACATCTGGTCCACTCTCATCTGTCTACCAACCCTTCCACTCAAATGGCCCACATAAGAAGAAAGATCAAGTAGTGGGCTAAATGATACCAGCAGCATGCAAGAAGGCAAACCTCACAGAAGACAGCACAGTAATGTAAGATATATTAGATGATTTGACCAGGATCACTATCGTCTGCTGGCAAATCCAGGATACAAACATGAACGCTGTCGTGGCATAGTCTTGAATTTGGATACTTATTCACCTCTTGGACTAACAGTTTATGCCATCGTTCGAGGCGATTGCCTAGATTGTACAACACCCCATCTAAACAAACCAATTTCTACACCTTCACCAGACGGATGATATGTTAGTTTTAACAGCAACCCCTATCTTGTACAGGTACATTGCTGATAATAGGAGATGTTGTTCTGCAAAACCAAGTACATATGGAGGCAGGTTTATAAACTTCAGACATAGGAAAGGCACATATAAAGAGAAAATAAAAAATAAATTGCTTGCACGCACGTAACAACAAAAAAAAAAACTTTATACATCTACGCTGGAAGACTGAATCCCCTAACCAGTTTCATATTGTTTACAACCCCTCTAACCTCCCACCTTCACTATCACGAAAAGGTAGTGGATTACACAGAATTTTCAGGATTGCATGTGCCACATGTGCCACATCGCATTAAAGCCACCATCATCGAACACTGTCACTCCTGTACAACACTTCAAATGTACCGTTACACATTTACAGTACAAATGTCGTGCCAACGAAAAACACGTCCACTACAATGTTCAATGAAGGTATGCACGATTTCTCGATCCGCATGCATCCACAAAGCCACCAAAGTGTGTAATACTATGGTATGTATAGCAATGCATTCCTCCATGACATACTTCTCTCATGATAGTTTTTCCAATATTCTTTTATAGTTTTCTGACACCATCAAAATAACAATCCCTTGAGGAGGCTTCCCATGAAAAGTAAATGCACATGTGATGTCATGAGTGATGTAATGAATGAGATTTGTGATGCCATCTTTGATGTCATGGGTGTTAGTCCTTGCAGTGCACACTGGTGGCATGAGTTATGGTTGCTTAGCTTACCATAACTGTCAAATTTCGTGGGTTTTTTCATTTTTACCTGTAACCATAAAGTCCCTGCAACAACGTTTTTACATCGAATTTCATAGGTTTTTGCTAATGCAACTTGACCATAATGCCCCTTTAACAATGTTTTTGTTAGTTAACGTAACATACAATATAAAGGACAAGGTTCCCATGGTTAGAGTAAGAATAAATGAGGGAGGAAAAAGGCCCCCCTCATTCAGGAGAGCAAGAAAAAGGTCCAGAAGTCAAGCAAAAAGTGCTGGGGGTCTCACTAGGAGAGGGGATTAAGCACATAACTGATGTATCTCCCTAACACCTCTATAATGAATATGTACATAATATATATACCTCCTTGCAAAATCATAGATAAAGCAATGGAGGCAGGGGTTTAATAGCTGACTATTATCACATGAACAAGATTTTTGGCCTATGCACAGCGGAACAAAGAAAGCAGCAAGCAGGAGAGCTGAAACCCCATATGAGCACTTACAGCAATCTATTAAGCACACTGCTACTAGGCCATGTATTTACAGACTGAAGGTAATTTATTCATTTATTGAACTGCTTATATACGGAGTGAGAACATTATTTGCCCAGTGTTGTAATTAATTTAGAAACCAAAGCAATATATATTTACTGTATGCAAAAACCACCACCTGAGACAATGCAAAATACAGGTTTGAAGTGCCCTGTGATGTATTGCCCCTCCTTTAGGCCACATACAGCACATGTTGGCCATGCTCACTTTTCAGAGGTGTTCCCCCCCATGATTTCTTATCTCACTTAATGCACTATACTAGCTGCTGACCCAGCTCCCAGAGAGTAAGTTATAGTGACAATTACTGGTGTAGATTCTGGCCACAGCTTTTTTAAAGTGATTGATAGTGACCATACTGATATGGACTGGGACAGAAGGTTTATGTAAGTGATTTTCCGTAATGACCATAGTGGCAGAGACTGCGGCTGCAGCTTCATGGAAATAATTGCCAGTTAACATACGAGCATGGATTGTGGTTACAGCTTCTTGAAAGTGATTTACGGTGACCATACTAGTGTGGATCGTGGGCACAGTTTTATGAAACTGACTGATAGTAGTGCCCTTACTGGAATAGATTTTGGCAAGAGCTTCATGAAAGTAATTTGCAGTGGCAATGTTGAAAAATGCTCCTGTGTACTGTTGGTGGAATCACGTCTACAGGATGTTTTCATGTTTTACCCCTGAGAACCAATTGAAAATTGTAGGGTGTTTTCTAAAAAAAACATGCAGTAAAATGCATAATTTCAAACATCAGTTTTAACATGTTGTTGGAGGCACACCCCCTGCCCACCCTCCCCGAAACCTGTGAACTTATCTAAGGCTTCCTCATCGCTTACACTTCTTCTTAGGAGATGGCATTGCCTCTGCACTGAACAAAACTCACCTGCAACTTCTTACCCTGAATCGATTACAATGCTAGGGCCTTATCAGGAACTGCTAATCATCCGGTCAGAAAAAGCTGCCTCTGTCATGTGCACAATTATGTTAATGTCCATTGTAAGGAAGGCATGGTATTGAAGTAAGACAGACACAAGTGACCACAGTTCAAGGGTGTTTATTGAATTTTCACAAGGGGGTGAGAAATGTCTATCTAAACCTAAATCTACAGATGGAAGTAAGCTACGACCATAGAATAATAATAATGCAGTCCTAGTGGAGTCTCCTCAAAAGAAAAAGGGCCTATACTAAAAACCTATTGCCAATCCTTACTGCTACTTTACAAATAGTGTGGGGTAATGTTCATGAAAAAGAAAGAAGTGTTCACAAAAAGATAAGTCAGGATGTTTGGGCCATTGGCCTCCCTTCCCCACGTTTTTAGTCCGGGGCAAGGCCGTTCACTCGAGCCAAGCACACACTCTGGCTTCCTTGACACGAGGATACAGTTCCAATTCCAGCATCAGGGCCTTCTGTGCTCAAGTCTCTTTTCCATCAAAATCCCTTGATTCGGAGGGCCTGATGTACAAAACAAAAATAGAAAGTTCCTTTCTTCGTATAATTATATGATTTGGGGTGTCTCTCTCTGGATCCCCTTCAGCCGGGCACAGATCCCTTTATTTTAAGATTCCACAAATATTCCTTCTCATGTGACTCACTATTTACCCCAGATCCTCCTCAGCTGCGCTCAGATCCCTTAATTCCTTCTCGGGTGACTCACTGTTCACCCCGGATCCCCTTCAGCCAGGTTCAGATCCCTTCTTCACATTCAATTAGTCTCCCTCAGCTGGGCTAGGGCCAATTGCAGTTCACTTCATACTTATCGAAGACTTTCAAATGTGTACAGGGTTTAGCTTGACCCATCGTAGGACCACTTCGATACAAAGTTCCTTTCTTACAATGCAGTTGGCATTCAGTTGGATACCTAACAGAGACCTTCGAATGAGCACCCGAGCGGCGCTGGAACACTCTGCACACGGTATCTGATTTGCTTTTCCAAGTACATTCACTTCTTTAGTTTCCACTTGTTCGCGCCTCTCATCACATGTGCTTCAAAAACTGTCCTTTGTGGATTTCTTCATACAATGTTGCCAGTTGCAACCTTGGTTCAAACACAAGCTGATTTTGTATCGGTTTCTCCAACTCACCGGCTGTGCTGCTTCTACATGTGTGGCTTTCTTGCAGGAGCCAAGGATAGTACCACAGCGGCAATTGCTCGTTCCGCCTGGGCTATCGACACGGGAGCGCCCCAGATACTTTTGATGCACAGCGTATGCTTGCTCAGCTTCAGTTCCTGTCCTTAGGATTCTCACTTTCCAAGGCTCGTAAAAGTATAGGTTTCCAGAGGTCAAGTGTACTTCCCTGCTTGCAACCCTCTCCGGTCTTGCCGCCTTTCTCCTTGTGTTAAATCGCCACCTTGGAACAGCTGCTTCCTCGTGTACTTTTCCTCGCTCAGAGTGTGCTTTCGTTGCTTTCGTGCTCCGCCTTTTATCCATATGGGGAAGTGTGCTGGGCGTCAGGTGTGTGTAATGATTAGTAGTTGCCTGACTTTGTAGGTACATGTCAGGTATACGGCTCTGGTGTTAGTCTGTTGTTGCTCGTGATGAACTGTCCGTGAGAATGTGTTTGTGCCGGGAAATGGGGTGGGGTTGAGCTTCCATATACCCTAACGGGTATGATGTGGAGAAGGTGTTACAGGAAAGGGGATACTGCGCCTCCCCCTTCGGTGTCCCACTTCCACTCCCCGAAGACTCCTAATCCAGGTGATCCTCCCACACTGTTCCATCCCCAGGAACTGGATCCAATAGCGATGGCTGCGTCCTGGCCACCTCGATGACAGATCTCCAGAAACTAGCGGGTGAGAGAGCTTCAGGTTTCTCACACCATGCACTGTAGTGGTTGGTATGTGTGAAGGTTAGGCTTTACACCCTGGTTTCAATGCTAGGTCAAAGATGAAGGGTAGGATTCAAAACCTTCTTACATGTTTGACCTAATGCAGAGCTCAGCGTGCCGTTTTGGCAGAATGATCATCATGCACATTTCCCATGCGTGGTAGCCAAAATTGGTGCAGGATTCTTCAGTATTGCCGATGCTTTTTCAAAGGGGCTTGGTAGGGGGGCCCCCTATGTAGGTTTTACAGGGGGACCCCACATTTTGTGTTTCGCCACTGACTCTAAACCCAGAAACCAACAAAGGAAGCCAGGTAATAGTGACGTGGTACACAGGAGCAAGTACCAAGGAACCTGTGTGAGACATTGAAGTCTTGGGGAACACTGAGGCTTGGCAGGTATATATGTGTTGTCTTGGGACTGGAGCCTCAAGACCCTCTTTTGTTTGAATTGCATTATTTGAACCCTAGGGAAGAGAACCCCAGGATCGAGTATGAACTAAATTACCTTGAACTGGAGAAAGGTAAACCTCAAGAGTCTTTTTCATGGAAACTTATTGTGCTTGGGGCAAGGGGAGCATGCAAGAAAACTGTGAGCTGAAGAAGCTAAGAATTTTGAGTTAAACACTGTTTCTTTTGACTTTGATATCCCTACACTTTAGTGTGTTCTAGTTGTGAGGGCAAGAATAGGTTTTGGACGCAGACAGACTATTAAGTTGAACTCTTTCACCCAGACTTTCCTTAGTTTCGTTCCGGTAGGTCAATCCGACCTTAGAATGGGGCAGGTTAGGCCTTCAACCATCCTGGCATTTCAGTTAATAACTATCTTTTGTTTGAAATTTAAGTCTGTTGTCTGTGTCTTCCTTCATGATGCCTTCACAGATCCCAGGTACTTCTCTTATGACTAGTAGCCTTATCCGCGCTTCCATAGTGAGTATGATTTCCTCTGAGCTTGAATGTCTTTCTGTTGGGGTCCCTAACCCTTCTCATATGACCAGTAGTTTCCTCTTCTCCACTGCTACGGTGGACAGGGTCTCAGACCCTTCCCTAGTGGCCAGTGGGCTTCTCTCCCCCACTGCAGTTGTGCACAGGGTACCAGACCCTTCCCTGGTGGCCAGTGGGCTTCTCTCCCCCACTTCAATTGTGAACAGAGTACCAGACCATTACCTGGTGGGCAGTGGGCTTCTCTCCCCCACTGCAATTGTGGACAGGGTCCCAGACCATTCCCTGGCGGCCAGTGAGCCAATCTCTGCCACGGTCTAGAGGGAAGTCTCCCTCTGGTACTTGCTTGATGCTGGTTCGGCTCCAAGACCCTTATATTGCTTGGGTTCCAAACCCTTACCTTTATCCCTCTTGTGCTAGGGTCACTTGGTTCACTGTCCTGCCATGTAGCGCCATGAGGGAAATTACTTGTATCGTTATTTTCAACAGACTTGCGTACACCCATACCAATTCCTGTGTTACACCCGTTACCTTCACTGGCTTTGGGATACTCTGCTGGTTCTTCCTTGGGTCTTGCTTTGTTTGGGAGTGCTGTACGTGTGTTTCGTGCCTCTGCAGCTACTGCTCCACATGTCTCGTTTTCTTCCTCCAGGCCTGCGGTGTAGGCATTGTTGCAGGACCACACGGCCCACCATTCCAAGGTCTCACCACTGCTTCTCAGCCACCAGCCATGTTCCTGACCAGATCCACACGACAGGGCAAGGGATTCTCACTGTCTGCTTCCCGTCTCCAGAGGATAACTGCTTTGGCTTCTTTGGAGCACTCTCCACGTCTTCCTTGCTTTTCTCAGAATGGGCTGTCTCCTGTGTTGCTCTCCTTCAAGGCTGGCCTGCATCCATGACTGTTCTCCCTTTCACAGAGTCCTTCATCTATTATTATATTGCTTTGGTGAGCACTCCCCCTGAAGAGCATTAGAACGTTTCCTCCCGTTCCATGGGTGACTCTTCATGATTCCTTGGAGCCACCTCTTGTCAATACTTGCTTTGGTGTTAATCTTTATGTCTTGGATGATCTTCTTCGTCTCCTTTGGGGAAACAGACATGATGTTACAATAGCACATGGGTGTATCAGTCAGAGGGGAGGTGTGAAATGGTAATGGAGGTTTTGGACATGTTTGTGTTTGGGTGTTTTGCCGCCTATCACCTAGGTGGTTGTCCTTATCCCCAGTAGCAGAGTCCCTCCACATGAGGTCCTACAATATTAAATCACAGTTGGGGCAATATTGGGTAGCAGCCTCACCACCTTAGCCTCACGAGAAGGGGTTCCCCCTGGGGAGAAGTGACGACATCTAGTGAATCGTCACACTAGCAATCACCACTTGGAAACCATATTCTAATACATGTAGATTAGCTGATGACGTGGCTCAGTCATCACAACGATTGTCTGTGAAACGCAATCAAGAAAATGTGTGGGAATATTGCAGGTCATCAGACAGAAATGTTGCATATGTATCTATTTTTGAATAAGTAGTTCTTTGTTTTAAAATGACAATATTGTATACTTCAATGCAAAAGGATCACGTTCAATACATTATTTGCAAGAGAACAGAATGAAAAGGGAACACGCAAGTGTGGTGTAAGTAAATTATTTAAGTTTATACTTATTAAATATATATTTAAGATGTTTGAAAACAGCATTTGAATGTTATTAATAAACAAATTAAAAAGCTTATGATGTGAGTATTATTATTAAGTATCCAAAAGGTCAGAATATTAAAGTTTTCTTTCTCAGCCAACAGGTACATCTGCCTAACCTGTCGTTGCTAAAGCACCTATATTCATCCGTCAAGACTTTAACACACATATAGGTCAATGAGCTTTCACCCACCGACACTCACTCGCCAACCACAAAATTGGATGTTTTCACCAGTCCTGGGAACACAAACAGTCCAGAGATATGGATTTGGCTATGGGTCAATGGAGCATTGTAAATTAAAAATACGCCAAATGAAAGCTACATCTACAAATATTTTCATTGCGCTCTTGGATTGAGATAATTGGCATATAAACTGGTAAATCTACCTCACTTTTGGAGGGACTTATCATGAAGGAGAAATATTAATATGAAAAGGAAACCAACTACTAAGGCAACTAAGAAAAACATATTATATAATTGTACATACGTTATTGGGGGCTGTGTAGATTTTGCATATAAACCAAAGTAGATTCCAAGATGTGACCTACCATCGATGTAGCTCACAATTTCAATTTTATTACAAACTATATAGATCTATTAATTAATTTGCAATACAGCAATAATTAATACTGATCTTTTGTGCGAAGCCAGTGAATGACATAAACGTAGGTATGCATTGCGTGAGTGAGAGCATTGTCTTCCACACTTGTGTGTCGAAACAGGATTATATAAGTATATACGCAGTACAATTAGCTCCATTGTGCACCAACGTCACAACCAAGGGTGTTGTTTTGCGGATGTGGTACCAATGTCAGAAGTGGGGACATGTGCAATGATTTATTGCAGCCAGAGCACTTGACATTAGCTTGATCATACTGGAGATTAGGCTACCACAAAATGGCGGAGGGGAACAGGTGGGGAACACACATTAATTGTTTGAAATGTAAGTTATGCTGTGTGAAAAACCATGAATACATAGATGTATGGTGCGATACAAATGTCACTACGATTGGTCGAATTAAACACCTAGGCGAACCTTTCGTTGAACCCAGTCCATAGACGGCACTATTCTGCTTTTTTTTCTCCCTTCTCTAACCCATCTAACGGTGCAAATTTAACCAAACATGGTTCTTTACATAAAGGCTCAGAAGTAGCCAGAAAGCATAAAGTGTAGAGCTATCCAAAAAATCTTTCAAAAATAACTAAAATGTCTGAAAGCTGGTCACTTGCTGGAGTATCTGACCAGTCACACTATACGGAAATACCGTACAAGCGCTGGGCGTTGTTTCGTTCGCACTTGCATTTACCTAACCTAATTTAATGTTGAACCATGAGAAACATTGTTGTTTCCTGGGCACTGAAAACCAATGCCACGGAAAATGAATGAGATGTTATTGATATTCACTGCTGAGCAGTCCTCAGTCCGAATCTAGTCTCGGGTAATGTGGAAAATAAAATGTTATCAGATTAAACTTTTTCATTTAATTCCTATACATATTTGCAAGTCCTCATTATAAATCAGTTGACTAGAGATGAGTGCTATCTAGTTAAGGGGTCACGCATCAATCAGTGCGTCTGCAAGGTAGTATACAATGTAATCAGAAGAAAACTGATCGCCATTTCATAACTTACCAACGTGCACTTTGCCAGACAGTGTGTAGATAAAAGCGCTCCATCCTGAAAGACATTTGAAAGAAGAAGTGTTAGGATGCATTGGCAAGGTCCAACTTGAACATTTTCCTGCACTATTGCTTAAGACGTGTAGCTGCCAATCAGTAGTCGGTTTCAGATGGCAGTACTCTGCCAGATACAAATGCTTGTCAGATGCAAATATAACAAAAAGCAATGTTCAGTGATTACACTTAATTACAACTAAAGTATACATATTTGATTGTGTTTTGGTTGAACATTAAATCTTGCACCACACTCGTCATACAAAACATGAAATAAATATGCAAACAAATGTATAAACAAAAAGAATTCAATCTATTACTTTAATGAAATACAGTCAGAATTACAAATGCAAAGATTATCTTCAGTTCATTCCTCGTTTAGCGTCATAAAAATCTAAACTCTGTAATATTCTCAGCCAAATATGCTGCTCAGAAATAGCTTCCACTTGGGGCACAAAGCGACCAAACAAAACTAGTCCGATCCGAGGTCCAGTGTTCCAGGAGATGTTCCAGGAGACACCGTGCCGGGGATCTGCATACTTTGGCTCTCCAGGTGTTTTGGACTACAGCTCCCATCAGCCCATGCCAGCGTTTTCAACTGCGAAAGATCATGGGTGTCATAGTACAAAACATCTGGAGAGCCACAGGCTGCAGACCCCTGAGCTATGCACGAGTGCCTAAATGTTTCACAACAGCTGCTACTCATATATTCTCTAATTCTTCCCCACCTATGAATGCCACGAATCGTACCTAAAACTTCCAAAGTGTGCAAAATATTCAATTGAAATCTCATGTAATACACACATTCTTCGATACTTGGGAAGCGCTCAGTGTAAGGGTGCAGTGAAAGGTGGGAGCACACCAACATCAGGCAGTAATTTCATGGAATAGTACAGCATAGTCTGTTCCCCAAAGTTCAACTGGTTTTATCACTATCCATATACAACCATCTTTTTTTATGTTCGCCATAGTGAGCTTCTGACTAGGATCATTACACTTGCATATCAAACGTGATTTTGGTAAGTATTGCCACACCATGGCCAAAAACCCACACGAACAACACATGAGGCAGCGTTTGGAGGAGGAGTTGGGGAGACCCCTCAGCGATCAAGAATGGACCAGGGCCCTACGATACCCAAAAAAGGTATCCAGAAATGCAAGATTTAGGCAGGCGCAGCTATATGTAACGCACAGAGCGTATCTCACACCCAAAAAGATGAATAAAGTCCAGACAGGAGCCCAGAGCGGGTGCCCCCGCTGCTCGTCGGAAGGAGCGGACATGTACACATGTTCTGGTCCTGCCCAGGGATACAAGAGTTCTGGAACGGGATCAGCCTTAAGATAGCAGGAAGCAGACTTCAAATCCAGGCGGAACACCCCGAAAAGTACCTACTGGGCTCTTCTCGAGAGGAGGTAAGCATGAATCGCATCTGGCGAAGATGAAAGATTTAATAAGTATATTGGCCAAGAGAAGGATAGCAATGACATGGAAGTCAAAGGAAGGCCCGCGTGTGGAGGCATGGTGGTCAGACCTTCAGAAGTGGACACAGGCAGAGACAGTGGTGTGGACAAGAGCAGTGATAAGAGGGGAAGGTGAAAATGCGCACAAGTTGACTGCATGGAACACACTGACACAAGACCTCTTCGGCCACCCGGAGGAGGGAAACTCCGAAGATTCCTCGGAAACAGAGGGTCCATAGGCGAAATAGTAAGGCCAAGCACGAAGCCCAAGAATAGAACATTATGCGTACCAGACCTGGTGCTCGACCCAACGGGAGGTCCGGACTGAACTAACAAGGTCGCTGAGGAAACTATGAAACTACAATGGAAGGGCAAGATCCGTACGAAGTGCCAATAAGCCATTTATGTTAAGGTTGTTTGTATGTAATGTGTTTTGTTGTTGTTAAAATAAAACAATAAAGAAATTTTAAAAAAAAGTATTGCCACACCTTCATTTACATGCACAGTAATAGCAGGAAACCACCCATGTGTCGCTGCTACATTGACACTGTACAGTAATTGCTTCTCAAGTATTTTTATAATTTGCAGGTAGAATGCTAACTTCCTGAACTTTGCCAAAGCAGCTAGCACACCCAATTCCATCCTAATGCACCACCGTGAATGGGATTTAATCAGCCTTCAAGGTACCACCATATGACATCTTAAGGTGATATAACCAGTCCTACAAACTTACCAACCTGTACATCCACTCCATACAGCATCACTGGAAGGATTTTATTCTCGTACATTCAAATTATAGATTTAAGGGAAAACCCACCAAACTTCACTTCCTATTGTTTAGGTTTAATTGGGAAGAGGTCATCTAGGCCTTAGATCTTTTTTATTCCTTCGATTTAACATTCTGAGAAGTCATCCAAAAACATAGAGGATCTCGCTCAAATTTGAATGGTCTTGCCCCAAACGAACGAGAAAAGATTGCCATTTTGCGATTGTTGGTAAAGCTCATTACTTTTGCCTTTGTGATTTTACCTTTAAGAAATGATCCTTCGCATCTCTCCAAAAGGAGTTTACTGAGAGATGCACACCTTTTGGCGTCTGGTCACAGAAGACAAAGCCGTCACTGTGGGTGAGTCATACTATTTCCTCAAGGCAGAAGTTTCACAATATGTACTAATGTGTCTGGAAAGATAGCCATCTAGGTTCAGTCAAATTCTATCCATCAGCTCTGTGTGCAACACTAGGAGCTTCAGAAATCCTTTTTTCGAACCCCCATTTTTTCAATTTGGACCAGAGGATATATTTGTGCATGTTACTGAATGCTGAGGAATAGTGTATAATTACAATGGGCCCAATATATCTACGGCCTAGCGCACATCTCTTTGTTGAGTTAATTCAAGACGTTGGTGATAAATTAGTGGGGTGCTGGGGAGAAAAACAACCTTGACACTGGGTTGTGTTAACCTATGTAGAACCAACAGATGTGCACACTTTTGCGGAACTCTCCCGTCCCCTGCACACCCAATCAATTGTGAAAACAATCAATAATTTAACAATTGTAACAATGTGTTTTTGAAAAATGTTTATAAAAAACAATTTAAGACAATGATTATGTTAAAAAATAACCATCAATTTAATGTTGCTATCAAATACAAGCTACACATTTGCATATTGATTCATTAGATGTTTATCATCTACATTGAGGCAATTTCAACTTTACTTATTAAGCGTGGACATACACATTTATCAGTCACACTCAATTTAGGCGCAATATTCTTCATGGGCACACAGTATGTTTAACACATTTTCTATTAATCATAGAGAGCGTTAACATATATTACTCGACACGTTTTGGGGTTGATTTTGTCCCCTTCTTCAAGAGTTGTTTGCCCTCTTTCTATTCCTCCTTTTGTTCTTCACCTAAAAATATATAATTCAATATTCAGTACAATATTCAGTTTTCATATTAATTGGTCTCTGTCATGTTCTTTGTGTTGACCATATCTATAATAATAATCACCTGGATGTTCAATGTCAAATCTCCTATCTTGGTAAAGATGGGGGTCTTTTCAAAAATAACCAAATTGTTGTATTTAGAGCATGGTTGGTATGCAACCTGTAGAAATAATAGAAAAACGTTAGAAAAAAGCCAAATTAAAATCGGAGAATGAGTCCTGAATTCTAGTTAAAAAAAAGTCTTATCATGCAACATATGCATCAACATGTACCTGTCATATCTTCATCTGTGGTGCCACACAGTAAGTTGGTTAGTGTCACTGTTGGACCGCCAAGGAATTCCCGTGGGGGAGAAGTATTTTGGTTGAATGATTTTCCAAGATGTATCTGCAAAACACATATATATGTGTTGTAATAGGTGGTCAAGGTATAGCCATCTAGAGCCTAAATTAAACCATGGATAATAGTTAGAGAATGATCTACGAAACTTATGGGCACTGATTCTACACAACTGCTTCTATGGAAGCAGTGGGTCTATGTTGTCTAGCACGGTCACATCCCATGTTAAACGGGTGTAGCCAAGTCGGTTGAAAAAATAGCTAATGTTCACATGGTGTCTATCTGCTGACATATATAGACACAGTATGTATGCTCGAGGCATCTGTCTTACCTTACTCTATGAAAGGAAGTTCCAGGATTAGGTGCTGCTTATCACTTAGCTCCTCGCGAGTAAGACTCAAAAATGGATGCTGTTTATGTAGTGATGTTATCACGTACGAGCGTGATGACGTCATTGTATTTACACTGTCAACGTGTGACGTGAAAATCGTCGTGCCTACGCATGTAAATATGGTCTGTTGATACGAGTAATGGTTAAATGTAAGTATTCGTGAGTTGATAAATCAACTTGTCACTAGCTATGCCCAATGTGTGATATATCATATTGATTTCTAGAGGTGGGTGTTAGAAACACCGGGTGTTGTTCATAATGATTTCTAGAGGTGGATGTTAAAAAACACACCTGGATCTGACTAGGTTTAGCAGAGCTAGGCGTTTGGCGTTATGTATGTGCGAGTCCCATGGGGGGAGTGATATTGACCATCCATGTGCTTATTACTCCAAATAGAACATGCTCACATTCTCCATTATGTTATCCTTGAACCATATTAAATAATTCTCACAGTTGAAAACATCTCTAAATGAGTTATCATCACAGAAGTTTCCTGTACCCCAAGTGTGTGAGTTTGGTTCAAATCTATTGATTTATGTGCAAGGTTATTCATTGGATATCACCATGGCTTTTATCTATAAAAATTGAGCTAGACTGTAGTCTTCGTTCATCCCGTTGGGAGTTAGGCTGTTCAATTTTTCTGTCCAGACGATCTCCCTCTGGTTCATGCGCCTGGCATGATTCCCCCCTCTTTGACCTTTCTTTACACTCTCCAAGATCACCACTTTTAGTTGGGCAATATTATGTTTCTTTTGGGCAAAGTGTCTGGCTACTGGTGAGGGTGTGTTATTAGTTCTTATGTTGCTTTTGTGCTCATTCCAGCACTCCTTGGCTTTCCTTTGTGTCTGTCCGACATACTAGATGCCACATGGGCAACTTAAACCGTAAATAACAGATTTTGTGTCACATGTTGCGAAATCCTTTAGAGGAATTTTCTGTCCGTTGGATGGGTGTCTCACATAACTCCCCTTCATTATGTTGTTACAATTACCACAACTCAGGCAGGCATAAGTGCCTGTTTTCTTCTTTGTGAGTGTGCACTGGCTCTCGGCTTGGGGTCTTTCGGCTTTCACTAGACTGTCCCTAAAGTTCCGGCCTCTCTTGTAGGCAATAATTGGTGGTTCTGGAAATAGTCTCTTTAATTGGGGATCCAGGCTAATTATCCTCCAATTCTTTTTAATCATCCTTGTTATGCGGTGGCTCTGTGCTGAGTATCTCAGTGCATTAAGAAATGGGATTTCTTTTGATTTATTCTTAGGTGTACGGAGATCCTTTCTTTCCAAGTTATGTGTTTTCTCTTCTGCCTTCTTAATGACGGTTTTCGGGGTAACGTCTTTCTTTGTACCTTTTTTTTACCATGCATAGATTCTCATCCTTAAGGGTGTCTTGGGTTGAGATAATCCTTTTCAATCAAAGAAATTGACTGTAGGGCAAGTTGTTCTTTAAATGTTCTGGATGATGACTCATAAAATGGAGTGTATTATTGACATCGGTGGGTTTGTGGTAGATATTTGTGATGATTCCTCCTTGTCCGATCTGTAATTCCACATCCAAAAAGTGTAATTTCGGGCTTCCCACTTCCATTGTGAATTTAATTCGTTCATGGCCTTCATTGATGTATAGTAAGAATTCTTCCAATTCAGCGCGTTCTCCTCTCCATATGACAAAAATATCATTGATATATCTCTTCGAGGTGACGATTTTGTCACTATATTTCGTTGGTATTAATATCCATTTCTTCTCCAGATGGTACATGAATAGGTTGGCATAGACAGGGGCCATGGCTGACCCCATTGAGGTCCCTGATGCTTGCAAATAGAATTGAGTTTTATATCTGAAGTAATTGTTGACTAATATGATCTTGCTTAACTCCAGTATAAAGGTCTTGTTGGCTTCGCATTCATTTTGTATTAGAGACCATTCAAGTGCTTCCAAACCGTCTTGATGCGGAATGCATGTATACAGGCTTTGTACATCAAATGAGACTAATAAATCATCACCATTAATGTTTGTTAAGGTGTCCAGATGGTTGAGGAAGTCTGTGGTGTCTTTTAGGTACGTAGATGTTGTTTGTACTATGGGTTGCAGAGCTTTGTCCACATAGATTGATAAAGGGTTAAAGATGCTGTCCGTCCCTGCTACTATTGGTCTGAGGGGTGGGTTCATCAGATTTTTGTGTATTTTAGGCAACCCGTAAAAAATCGGGGTGATAGGGTGTTTATTAGTCAGGAATTGCTTGGTCTTGTTGGATATCCATCCTAGATCTTCAGCTTTATCAAGTATTGTTTCGATGATGTCAGAAATTTGTCGAACAGGGTCTTGTTAAATTTTTATGTATGTGTTATCGTCTGATAAAAGTTCCAAGATCTTTTCCTCATAATAAGTATTGTCCATAACCACACTGGCTCCTCCTTTGTCGGCTGGTTTAAGAGTTTGACTTCTATCGTCAGCTAGATTTTTTATGATTTCATTCTGCCTTCTCCTGGTGTTGTAGTTTCTGGACCTGGTGAAGTTAACCCTATTCAGGTCCTTCATCATCTGTTCTTCAAACATTTTGATGGTTATGTTATTGACCTGAGGGTCAAAGTGGCTCTTGGGTTTAATTTCTAAATACTCATGAGGTTCTTGAGCAATGTTTGCTCCCATTTGTGAGTCGAAAAAGACACTCAATCGCATTTTTCGTGCTAGTCTGTGTAGATTAATTTTTTCTTCCAGTAAATTGGAATTCTGGGTCGGTATGAATGTTAAGCCTAAATTCAGTGTATCAATTTGGTTTTTGGTTAGTTGTTTGGATGAAATATTAACAACTAGTTGTTTGGTTTGTTTCGTGGTCTTAGCTTTCTTATTGCCTCTTTGCGTTGTCTTTTTTCTAAAAAAGCAGATGGAGTTGGAAGTGTTTTAGATGCTGTTGCTTCTTGTGATCTATGTATCGTTGGTCCTGTCCCTCTGTTCTCTGAATTGATGACTTCGTCTCCACTTGTAGGTATTTCGCTACTTGAACCACTTGCTTCTTAACCTGGTGTTGGTGCTTTCCGATTCTGATGCGGTCTTCTATCCGGCGCTGCCTTATTCTGCGCGTAATATTCCTGCCAGGAGTAAACTATATCCTGTAGGTAGTCCAGGGTATCTCTCCTGAACTTTCGAACTTTGCGTTGTTCTATGTCCTTTTTGTAGTCATCTAGTGTATTGTTCACTTCCTCTATGATGGTTGCTAGCTCCTCCTTATTTTTGAATTTGGAAAGCTGTTCTGTCAGGTCCTCTATTTCTTTGTCAAGTGTGTTGACTGACTTCGATAATTGTTCAATAGTCAATAGTATAAGATCTAACGAACATTTGTTTAAGATCTGCTCCCATTTCTTAACAGAATCTGGGTTCTCTTTGCACAGAGTGGGTCTCAAATATACTCACAAACCCCTCGGGATTCTTTGTGCACGATAGTATTGCGCTAGTGTGGTTGCATGTAGTTTTTGCGCTATTTCCCTTCCAATGACTCTCTCCAGTTGTGTTATTAGCTTCTCCGGACTAGTTGCTGTCGGTGTAGCTGTTTCTATTTCTTTCAGAAGGCCTAAAATCCGTGTGGCCTCTTCTGCGTTAAATGCCAAAGTTGTGGCATGTTTTTCTGTGATTGTGTTGATCTTTGAAAAAGACATCCCTTAGGGGAGAATATTCCTATTGGGTGCTTCTATGGCTGTTGTGTCACACCCTAAGTAATTTTTAGTGGAGAGAAACAAGAATCCAATATATCTACGGCCTAGCGCACACCTCTTTGTTGAGTTATTTCAAGACGTTGGTGATAAATTATTGGGGTGCCGGGGAGAAAAACAACCTTGACACTTGGTTGTGTTAACCTATGTAGAACCAACAGATGTCCACACTTTTGTGGAACTCTCCCGTCCCTTGCACACCCAATCAATTGTGAAAACAATCAATAATTTAACAATTGTAACAATGTGTTTTTAAAAAATGTGTATAAAAAACAATTTAAGACAATGATTATGTTAAAAAATAACCATCAATTTAATGTTGCTATCAAATACAAGCTACACATTTGCATATTGATTCATTAGATGTTTATCATCTATATTGAGGCAATTTCAACTTTACTTATTAAGCGTGGACATACACATTTATCAGTCACACTCAATTTAGGCGCAATATTCTTCGTGGGCACACAGTATGTTTAACACATTTTCTATTAATCATAGAGAGCGTTAACATATATTACTCGGCGCGTTTCAGGGTTGGTTTTGTCCCCTTCTTCAAGAGTTGTTTGCCCTCTTTCTATTCCTCCTTTTGTTCAATGGGCCTCATTAAGTGTTTGGCGGTAAGTCGATAATGTGGCCATATGGGAATTACTGCCACTTTTACCATTCTGCCAAATTATGCTTTGCAGAAAATTGGTGCTAATTCCATCGGCAGAATTACCACTGGTGGAATTAGCGGTGAGGCTAATTCCGTCGGCGGAATTACCGCGAGAAACATACATGGTATTTACACTGTATTACAAGTGAAAATAGAGCTGAATTACAGCTGAAAATCTGAGGTAATTCGCCAAAAACACAGTGCAGTTACCTCCACCTAAAAGGTAGAGGTAAATGAATACAGGTGATGGAAATCAAGTCACAGATGCGCCCAATCTACTCAGGAGAAGTACATAAGGCCCACACCTTCCCCAAACATACATCCAAGCAACATGCAGTCACAACCAGACGTCAACCATAGGATCCAGAAACTGCTACTATTTATTGAGATACAGCAGCATGAAAGGGCTCAGAAGGGAGCGAGACAGATATCAAATGTCGGCCCATCCCCTTGGTCACTGACAGACAACCAATTAGTGACACTATCACTTGGACTGGCACACCATCATAGACCTGCTGACCCTGATCAAAGCTGATCGCCAGAGCGTCATTGCTATCAGAACTGCCAACACCCCCAGCCTCCCAGTAAAGCTTGTGTCCGTCCAACACTTCTGTTGCATGGGTGGATTTAAGCACACCATTGGGACGCTGAATGAGATGTCCCAGCCAACATTCTCAAAGGTGCTTGAACAATTCTTGGATGTGCACATGAGGCATGCCCATCAGCTCATCTCCATGCCGCCACCCAGGCGCAGGTGCAAGCAGCCAAAGCACATTCCTACGCCACTGTCCAGTTCCCCAACACCATAGTGGCACTGGATTGCACATGTGGCATTAGTGGCCCTCACAGGCAGTGGAACATGCATACCAGAATAGGAAACAATTCCATTCCATGATCCCAATTGCTAATGTCTCCAGATGTTTCAGGAAAAATAGTCACAAAACAATTTGCTAGAAACATCCACTAGTGCAATTGAGGTGTATTTAGCCAAGTTTTCTCAGTTTCCCTTTTTGTAGATAGGTGCATAATGGGCTTTATGTCACGTTCTTGGAAGAGTGAACCTCTGAATAACATTTCAAAACAAGACATAGAAGATCTCTGCCCAAATATGAGGATTAAGATCTTTATTTGGTACCTTCAGACTTATGAAATGTAGTAGGGTGCAAGGGAGAATAACACACCTGACACTGGGTTGTATGACAAACTCGAGAAAAAGCAGGTGTCCATACAAATATGGAACATTCCCGTCCTCTGCACACCTATTTTTGTTGTGAACCAACCTATCAATAATTTGTCACTCACTTATATTCAAAATACGAAATGAAGCCCAGCGATTAAATTTTTCTTAAAACAATCTATACTGAAGATTTATATATAAAAGGGTACATGGATTCATACAAATTTCATCACAGTTGACACATCTGTTATATATTCTCCAATTTCCACAATCACATTGACCAATTCTATCTTGGAACAAATGTATTTCTAACCCATATGAGAATGGTTTTCATTATTTGTCAAAGTTTGCTCTACGCGTTTTGGGGAAAAAAGAATCCCTTCATCAGGAGCTGTTTATTAAAATATCTTCCTTTCTGTCAGTTTCATCTATAGAAAGAAAAACAATTCTATCAGATTTCATGTTCTTAAACAAATTACAAGTTACTCAATAATTCTGTCATGATTTTTCAATTGATAATCACCTGGATGGGCTCAGTTCCAATTTCTGTGATTTTCAAAATATGATCTTGTATTACAGGTGTCCCCCTACAAACATAAAGATATATCCTATTTTTTTATTCAATCTGAGCCTTTGTATGTAGAATTGCCTAAAGGATATGTGATAGAAGTATCAAGTAAATACCTTTTGCTTACTCTAAGTGGTTTTCCACTGATGCTGTCACTAGATTTCTCCCCAACTGCCACATGTATCTAAGAGAGCTGTCAGGTGTTGTCAGGTGCCCTTGGCTCCATCCATCTCCCATTCAAGTTTCTATGTATAGAATAAGGGTATACTGTACGGGTACTAATTAAAAAATCCATTTGCATAAGCTCCATAGGGGTACATTGGCTCTCCCATCACTAACTCATCCATCTTCAGTTTATGATCCTGCTTATCAGTGTGTTCTCACGCTCCCTTTCAATGCAGCGTTCCCCTCTCATGGCGTTTGTTAAAAAATGGCTGCTCTTCATTTGTAAACCTCATCACGCACAAGTGTGATGACGTCATCACGGCTTTGCCGATTTTTGTTTACATTTTGTGATTTTTTAATTCAGAAATTGCTGTGTACTCTGAGAAGCAGTACTATCTGTAAAAAGTTGTAATAATTTCATAAGGAACTCAAATCAAGTGTTTTTTTAAAATGTGGTTTTAATTGAAGGGTATAAAGCATCCTAGATGTATAGAAATTAAGTAAAAGAACTTTGAATTCTGGAACGCTCCCTGTCAAAAAATTCTTACCAAGCATTATAAGAATTTGGATATTATGTAGTTGCTTACTTCAGAGTTTTGATGTCTCACCTATGAAAATCCCCACAAATCTAGATACCAAACTCTAACCGTCCATACCTATTTAACATGGCTTGTATGATCAATGGAGATCTCGTTGCATCTGTACATCCTGATGTAATATCCTTCTGTTGACCGTTGTCCAACTATGTGACTACTTCCCCTGTAAAGGTGAGCTAAATCTGGTGGCCCTCTGTCCCCATCCATATGTTTATCAATACTCAATAATCATGCTCACATTCTACATGATAATACAGTTTATTGAGATGTACATTCCATTTGAAATAGGATCCTAGGTCTGTGGTGGTAGATAATTTGTTTTAAAACATTTTTTTTATTTCTCATACACACATGTTGCAATTATATGACATGTGTACCAGTCCTTGTTGGGTTAATTCAACATTTTACAATATTCTATGACTTTTCTGGTCCCATGTTCCAGTTACATGTCCCATGTGATCTTGAAATTCTTTTTATACAGTTCAAATAACATGTAATAACATTAAACATCCATTCCCCCCTCCTCCAAAACCCCCAACTTGAGATACCCTTTAGTGCCTGGCCATCCCTGAGAGTTACTTCAAGTCCTATTGGCGTTCTAGCTCCTGCCTCTCTGACCATTTTTTGGGAGATCCAATGTCTAATTTGCATGTATTTATACCGTTCCTTCTCTCCAATGCCAAACCTCTGTTTGCATTCCTCAAAGGTCAATGGTTCCCCATTTTGTAAAAATTCACCAAGAGTCGGGGGTGTTCCGTGTCCCCATGATTCCCAGAACACTGTTTTCTGTCCGGGGGTGAAGGAACAAGTTACTTACCTGTAACTGTTGTTCTCCAGCATGGGTCTGGCATGGATTCACATGCTCATGAATATTCCCCGTCGTCAGGCTGGGAATCCTCGGTAAAGAAAAACAAAACAGTATCAGTTTCGTTTCTGATCTGTCTTTCGTAGTAATAACCAATCACTGGTCTCTGCGTCATACTGACCACAGCCAATGACTGCCCTCTACCTAAGCACCGCCTCTGGCAGCCATCTTCAGATTTGGAAGCACGTGAAGTGGCAGTATGACCAAGTGAAGAGCCGCAGAGGGGTAGGCGGGAGGGTTCGCATGTGAATCCATGCCAGACCCATGCTGGAGAACAACAGTTACAGGTAAGTAACTTGTTCCTTCTCCAGCATGGGGTCTGGCATGGATTCACATGCTCATGAATAAAGAATACATAGCAGTACACACATGCACAACCACGGGAGGTGGCAAAGGCTCAACATTAAGCATTACATCAAACTCAACATTAAGCATCTTACCTCCTCATCAGGCTCACCTCAGGCGAACAGGTTGCGCAGCACTGCTTGGCCGACCCTGGACTCCTCCCTGGAATCCCGATCGACGCAGTAGAATTTCGTGAAGGTGTGCGTTGACCTCCACGTAGCAGCCCTGCATATGTCCAGCAGGGGCACACCAGAAAGGAACGCTGTGGTAGCTGCGATCGCTCTGGTGGAATGGGCTCTTGGACGGCCAGGCAGCGGTCGGTTTGCCAACCGATGACAGTACATGATACAGCCGGAGAGCCATCTGGAAATGGAAGCCTTCGAGAGAGCCTTCCCCTGAATGACAGGTCCAAAATTCACAAAGAGTTGTGACGTCTTCCGAAAACACTTCGTGCGGTCCACGTAGAACTTCAGCGCTCTAGCCACATCCAGCGAGTGCAAAGTCCTCTCAGCCGGCGACGAAGGCGACGGGAAGAACACAGGCAACACCAAGGGTTCGTTGAGATGGAAGTCCGACGGTACCTTGGGCATGAAGGAGGGGTGCGTCCTGAGCACTACCCTCGTGTCGTGAAAAGTCAAGTACGGGGCCTTGCAGGAAAGGGCCTGGATCTCTCCCACCCGTCGTGCGGAGGTGATGGCCACAAGAAACGCTGTTTTCCACGACAGAAACTTCAACGGGGCCGAGTGCAGAGGCTCGAACGGAGGTCCCATGAGCTTGGTCAGCACCACGTTGAGCTCCCACGCCGGGGCCGGCGCCTTCACCGGCGGGAACGATCTGAACAGTCCCTTCATGAACTCTTTCACCAGACGATGAGACCACAAGGACGTCCGGCCCGTGGTTCTGGTGTATCGGGAGATCGCAGCAAGATGAATCTTGATGGACGCGTGTGCCAGTCCAGCTTTGGCCAGCGTCAGCAGGAACGGCAGTACCTGGGGAGCCGTAATCCGTAGAGGGTTAATCTTCTGTGCGTGGCACCAGACAGAGAACCTCTTACATTTGTGTCCGTAGCATTTAAGAGTCGAGGACGCCCTGGCCTTTGCAAGAACCTCTCTGCAGTCGGCCGGTATGTCGTATCCTCCAAACTCTAGCGCTGCAGGAGCCAGGCCTGCAAGTTCAGCGATTTCGGGTCGTGGTGGAGGATGGCGCCTCCTTCCCTGGAGAGTAGATCCGTGTCCACCGGCAGCTTGATTGGCGGGGACGCTGACAAGTCCAGAAGGTCCAGGAACCATATCTGCCTCGGCCACGCAGGTGCGACGAGGATCATCCTGCACCGTGACCTCTTGAGCTGGTTGACGAGCCGGATTAGCAGTGGCAAAGGAGGGAACGCGTAGAGGAACAGGCCCTCCCAGGGGAACGAGAAAGCATCGCCCATGCTCCTCGGCTGGGGAAACCTGCTGGCGAACCTCCGGCACTTGGAGTTCGTCACCGTCGCGAACAGGTCGATCTGGGGTGTGCCCCACCGTCGGAAGAGGTGATCCACTAGATCCTGCCGTGGAGCGCAGCTCCCTGCTGAGTGAGTCGGCGATGGTGTTTTTTATCCCTGCCAGATGAAACGGCACCAGAAACATCCTTTGGGCAACGGCCCAATGCCACAGGTCCTGCGCCTCCTTGGACAGTGCTGGGGACCTGGTTCCGCCCTGTTTCCTGATGTAAAACATGGTGGTGGTGTTGTCGGTGAAGATCCTCACCACCTTGCCCTTGAGGGACGGAAGGAAGGACCTGAGGGCCCAGAACACTGCACGGAGCTCCAGGACGTTGATATGGAGGGACTTCTCCGTCGGGAGCCAAAGGCCTCTCGCGTGCAGATGTTCGGTGTGCGCTCCCCACCCTTCCAGGGAGGCATCCGTGGTCACTGTCTCCTGGTGGTCTGGGGTCTGGAAGTCCATTGCCCGCCGTCAGATGCGCGCGGGTGCCCCACTGCCGGACCGCTCGGCGGAAACTCTCGTCGAGTGTGATCCTCTCCTCGAAGCCGCCCGTCGTTTGGATCCAGCGCGCGTCCAGGAACTCCTGCAACGGGCGCATCCGGAGCCTGCACATGGGAATGAGGTAGATGCAAGAAGACATCATTCCGAGGAGGGACTTGATGGACCTCACCTTGGCCGCGTCGGAAACCAACATCCGCTGTACCTTGCCCAGGATGGACCTGGTCCTTTCCTCCGACGAAGAGGCCAGAAGGGACACTGTGTCGAGCTTCGCTCCCAGAAACAGTGCGTTTTGCGCGGGTACCAGGTGGGACTTGGCGTAGTTCACGGAGAATCCCAGGTCCGTGAGAAGTTGGACGGTCCTTGCCGTGTGCTCCACGGCGAGCTCCCTCGTCTTGGCTCAGATGAGCCAGTCGTCCAGGTAGGGGTAGACGTGGATCCCCTCGCGGCGCAGCTGCGCCGCCACCGGTGCGAGGCACTTGGTGAATACCCTGGGTGCCGACCGTAGTCCGAAGGGGAGGGCTTTGAACTGGTAGTGACGCCCTTGGACCACAAACCTGAGGAATTTTCGGTGCCCCTTTAGGATGGGAATATGGAAGTAGGCATCCTCCAAATCCAACGACGACAGGAAGTCTCCTTCCTCCAGCTGACCCAGGACGTGCTGGAGGGTGACCATCCGGAACATCTGCGCCTTGATGAACTTGTTCAGACGTCGCAGGTCTAGGATGGGGCGCCATCCTCCCGTCTTCTTCTTCACGAGGAAGTATCTCGAGTAAACTCCGGAGCCCCGAAGCCTCTTTGGGACGAGTTTGATGGCGCCCTTCCTGAGCATCGCCTTTACCTCCAGGAGAAGCTGAGGGACGTGAAGCTCTTTCCTGGCCATGGGGGGGACGCGCGGGCACCTTCTTTGAAACTCGAGCGCATGGCCCCGGGCTAAGGCGTCCAGCACCCAATGGTCGGTGGAGATGGACTCCCACACGCTGACGAAGCTCGCCAGCCGGCCTCCCACCGGGGTGCTTCGGCGGGGGCCCGACCCCACGGCCGGTTCAATCCTGTTTCGACAAGGCTTTGCCGCCTTGACCTCCTTGGCGACGACGGCGGGGTCCGCCAGACTTGCCTCGTCCTCTGTAGGCCTCCTGAGACGACGAGCGGGCCACTTGACGGTAGGTGGAGAAACCGCCGCCGGAACCTTTGGAGGCGCCCTTGCCTTCGCTGCTCCGAAAGGGCGTCCGTCGTTGCTGCAGAACCCCAAGGGCCCGGGCCGTCTCAGTGTCTGTTTTAATGGCCTGAAGGGAATCGTCCACTGTTTTCCCAAACAGGTTGTTCTCATCGAACGGCATGTCCAGGACTCTGGTCTGTACGTCTTGACGGAAGTCCGTAGCCTTGAGCCATCCACGCCGCCTAAGGCACACGCCGTTGACCCAACTGGCGAAACCCAGTGTCGGCGATGTCCGTCGCAATAGTGATGGCGTGGTCCGACGCCACCTCACCTTCCTGTAGGATCTCCAGGGCATCCGCCCTCTTGTCGTCCGGTAGGAAGTCCAGCAGGGGAGCCAGTTTGTACCATAGCTCCCTGTCGTAGCGGGCCACGATAGCCAAGGCGTTTGCTGCTTTAATCGTCGTCGCTGCAGACGAGATGACCCTGCGTCCCATAGCGTCCAATTTCTTTCCCTCGCCGTCCGGTGGGGAAGTCGATGTGGAGGCCGCACCCCCCCCCCCGCTTTCTTCCTGGCCGCCGCGGAGACGACGGAGTCCGGGGTAGGCTGCGCCCGGAGGCACAGGGGGGCCGCGTCCGGGACCCGGTACTTCTTCTCGTACCGGTCTCTTCTAGTTGGCGTCGTGGAAGGGTTCTTGAGGAGGGCGAGGCCCTCATCCCAAATGTCGTCCAGTAGAGGCACCGCGAGGACCGTCTTCCTCTTGGCCTCGCGCCGTTGATAAAGGAATCCTTCCTTTTTCTTCTCCTCAGGGCAGAGTTGGAAAAGCTCGGATGCCCTGGCGATCATGGAGTGGAACGATCAAATCTCGTCGGGCGGAGAAGCCCTGCTGGGAGGTGACGCCGGCAGATCCTCGTCGTATACCTCGTCGTCCGTACCCGTCGCTGCCGTGTCAGTCCCCGTATCATCCCCTCGGGTGGACGGGGAGGAGGGCTGGACGGGTCGCGACGGCTGAAAAGGAGGTGGAGGGTGAATCCTTCTTTTCTTGGGTGGGGGAACACCCGAAGGTCCCGGTTCAGGATCCCCCGACGGGAGAGGTTCCTCCATCGGCAACGGTAGTCTCGTCCTTATCTCTGAGCATAAGGACTGTATAGCCAACAAAATGGCCGCCGAGTTGTCTTGCGGCGCTGACAGAGGGGAATCCGACGGGCGATCAGGGGCCCCGTCGTCACCCTCGACGCTGTCGTCGTCACCTGCATCGGGATCCATCCCGACGGGCCGGTCTTCATCCATGCCAAGGCCGTGGCTTAAGACCTCGATCAGCTCTTCCTCTGAGGCCGAATCTACGACGACGCCCTGCCCCCCCTTTTTCTTCCCCGCCGGGGATTTCACGGGGGTCCTATCGATGGGCACAAAAGAGGACTCCCTCCGAAGTGGCAGGGAGACTCTGAGCCCCGAGGTCGCCACCACTGGTGTAGCCTCCACAGGCTGAGCCAGGGCCGCCGCGACAGTATCGATAGAGGGCTTGGCCGGATGGGTTAAGGCCTTCACCACCTTAGGTGCGCTCACCGCCTTATACTTGAGGGGGGGGACACTGCCTCGCTCCCCCTCCGATGGGGCCTTCGAGCTCGACCGGGGCCTCTCCAGGAGCTTCGACGGGTGCTCGCCCTTCCTCTTACCCGACCCAGAGCGTTGGCTCGTGGCTGAAGGTGCCGGGGAGGGAGCGCCCTGCCTGGCGCCCGTAGAGCCCGACCGTTCGGCGCTCCCGGTGCCAGCGGACTCGCGGTGCTTGGCCTTGTATCGGACCTCCGTCGCCGGGGCGTCCTCAAAGGTCTTAGAAGACCGCTCGGATTTCTTCCTCTTCTTCTCGCCTGACGGGCTCTTCCCTTCCAGCCAGTTGGCGAGGCGTTGGTGGCGGTCCTTCATGGTCCGCTCCGACATATTGCCGCAAAACGCACAGTCCTTCTCCACGTGCGTCTTGTCCTCATGTAAGCAGTAGAGACAAAAGGAGTGTTCGTTCTCCTTAAAGACGTTCTGCAGCTGGCATCCAGGACAGACCCTGAACAGCTTTCCGGGCGTCGAGCTTCCCTTCTCCTGGGCCATGTCCGGGCCTGAGAAGCTTCTGGAGTCCTCCAAAACGTAGCTCGACGAAATCTTCACCCTTGAGGGGCGCAGACGAATCCGACACGGGTCCCCGTTGATCGGATGGAGAGTCGGTGGAGCTTGAGGCTCTTTTGACCGGAAAAAACGAAGTTTTGAGAAAAAAAAACGTGAAAAAATAGCACTAACGCTCGAGAGCAATAGCACAAGGATCCCAACACATGAACGTGCAGTAAAAATCTGAAGATGGCTGCCAGAGACGGTGCTTAGGTAGAGGGCAGTCATTGGCTGTGGTCAGTATGACGCAGAGACCAGTGATTGGTTATTACTACGAAAGACAGATCAGAAACGAAACTGATACTGTTTTTTTTTTCTTTACCGAGGATTCCCAGCCTGACGACGGGGAATATTCATGAGCATGTGAATCCATGCCAGACCCCTTGCTGGAGAAGTCTGCATTATAGGGCATTGGGGTGTGGGGCCTAGTCCAGGGGAAATCTGTTTCCATCTCAGTGCCTGGTCCCAGCTCCTCAATGACAGTTTAGTGGCCTCCAGCATCTGTCCTCCCGCCCCTCGAGGTCCACTTTTCATAGCAGGTAGCATGCCTAGTGGGATGTGTGTGGCCCCTTGTTTGATTTCGCACCAGCCTGTTCAGGTTGCATTTTCAGCCCATTAAAACATGGGCGCAATTTGCGCTGCCATTTTATCTCTTCACATCTGGTCTGGGACACTCAATCCTCCCACCACTGTTGAGCATATTAATACTGTCCTATGTATCCTTGGTTTCTTTTTGTGCCATATGAAGGAGATTATTTCAGATTGTAAAGTTTTAATCAATCGCGCGGGTATCTCTATCGGGGAATAGCTTACCAAATACAATAGTCAGGTTAATGTCGTCATTTTAATTGCTGTTATTTGTGCAAACCAGGAGAGTTCCTGCTTATCCCATCTGTGGAGGTCCTCCAGCAAGTTCTTCCACAGCGGCATTATATTTGCCCCATAGGGAACCTTATACACATTAGTGAGATTTATCCCCAAGTGTTCTATGCTCTTTGCCTCCCAGATTAGTGGGTATGCCTTGCCTAGTTTTACTATTTCTTCCTGGTCTTCGGTTATATTCAGGGCCTTCGATTTAGTGTAATTTATGGTGAATCCTGAGACTGCCACAAACTCTTGTAATTCCTCCATTACTCTGGGCAAAGTGGCTTTTGTGTACTTCAGGAATAGCAGTATGCCATCTGCATATAATGCAATTGTGTGTATCCCTTTCCCACTTTTAATTCCCTGGATCCCCTGATTCTCCCGGATTTTGGTTGGCAACGGCTCCATAGCTATAGCGAATATCAGGGGGGATAGCAGACAACCTAGCCTTGTTCCCCTGAGGATATTAATATGTGCGGTGTGTTGCCCATTAAGTAGGAATCTCAATGTGGGTATTTGGAAGTTTGCTAACATCATTTTCATGAACTCCGGTCAACACCCAAATGCTTCCAGAACTCTATGCAGGTATCCCTAATCTAGACTATCGAAAGCACTACGCACGTATAATGCCGCTATGGAGAATTGTTGCCCTCTTCTATTTCGCAGGTCTATTACGTCTATTGCCCTTCTTATATTATCCTGCGTCTGTCTCCCAGTGATGAATCCGGCTTGGTCTTTGTGAATTATCCCAGGCAGGATAGGTGTTAATCTTCCGGCACAGGACCTTAGCATATATTTTTGCATCGCTGTTTAATAAAGAGATGGGGCAGTAATTGGCACAATCTGTTGCGTCTTTGCCTGCCTTAAGGATTAGTAATGTGGTGGATTTACCCATGTCATCTGTGATTATTCCCTGTTTTCTAATTGCGTTAAAGAGGCGTGTTAAAGGATTGAGTAGTTGTAATCTAAAAGTTTTATAATACCTGTTCCCGAAACCGTCGGGTCTTGGCGTTTTATTTCCAGGTAGGGATGATATCGCATCACTGACCTCCTGTGCCGTGATAGGTTTCTCTACATTTTCAGTTCCCGCAATAGATATTTGGGGGAATTGTAGCTTCCCCAGGTACTTTGTCTGGAGCTCCTGGTCCAGTCCTTCCGTTTCAGTAAGCCTGTATGAAAGGATTCCATGACCCGCAGTTTATATCCCTCTGCCATGTGTAACGTGCCCCATTCATCTCTGAGTTGGGCAACATAGTTCCAGGTTTTTTGTTTACGTAGTTTAGCTGCTAGTAGGCGGTTAGCCTTGCCCCCTTGATTGTAATATGTTTGTTTGGTGTTTATCAGAGTTTGGGCAGAGCGATCCGCCATGCTCGCTTCTATTTATGCTCTGGTCTTTCTTAATGCTCGAAATGTTTTCTGTGATTGTTTCTTGTGTTGTGCTTCTGCAATTTTAATCTCCGCCTCCAGTTTTATCCAGAGTGTCTCTCTCTCTCTGAAATATGCTGCAGCTTGGGATCTGAATTCTACTCGAACCACTGCCTTCCCTGCATCCCAGACTAACAACCAATCAGTTACCTCTGTGTCATTTTCTTTGAAGTAATTGGATATTACTTTCTCCATATGGGCCCTGAGTGTGATAGCCTGCAGGATCATCTCGCTCAGTCTCCAGGTTCTCTGGGTTGACCCTTGGTTATTTCCATTTTTAATGTTAGCAGGGCGTGGTCTGTGAGGTAATTGACTCATATGTCTATTTTCCGTATCTGGAGGATCAGGGTTGCTGAGACTAAAAACATCTATTCTCGAGTAACCTTTGTGTACAGTCGAATAGTGAGTGTTAGGAAAGATTGCATATTAGAATGTAATTTTCCCTCCATGTTTCAACCCCCAAACTTTTTGCTGCTTTTTTACACCCTGATCTAACCTTTGCCAGAGAAGCGCAGCCCTCAGCCGCACTTCTCTGGGCTTTCGCTCACTTCTTATAGGGAAACTGACATGCCCTTAAAACAGTCAGTAGTGGGAGACTTCGTTTCCCTTAGTCTTTTCCTCATGTTGCAGCTTTTGTGCAACATGTAACAAGAGTGCAATGAAACTTACATTACCGCACCCTTGGGTCTGTAGTCATTTCCAAGGCCCTAGAAACTCTTGCTGGACTTTTTATGAACTGTGCAGATGTGTCACGGACAGGACTGGTGGCAGCTATCGTTTTTCTTGTGTTTTGAACCCTTTCTTGCCATATTATCCGCGCTTACCGCGTTTGGCACGAATAGTTGGCCTGGCTCCAAAATGGCCATGCCATGAGGTTCTTTGTCCTGTCCTTTGGCCATCTTGCCCCTTCCCCTTCCCCAGGTCGAGCCAACCTGGGTCAGTCCTTATTTGGTCATGCACTTTGCCGCGAAACCCAAAGCTTGCTCGGGCTTCTGCATGCCTTGTGTGTGTGCCTCCAGGATGTGGGCTGGGATGTCTGTTCCAATACACATCCTGGGTGCCAGAGAGTCTGGAGTGTCTTGAATGCCTGGGACCACTGTGGTCCGTGATTGGTCCACATATGGAGTGAGTTTTTGTGAGCAGATCTCCCATTGGGTCCTCTCAGTTTTGGCACGAAGGGAGCTTTGGATAAGAGGAGGCCGAAAACACCACTACTATGTTGATCTCCTGAGTTCACACGAGCAAAGGATAAGGAGCCAAGTATCCTGCAACAAGAAGCCGAGTCGAGGAACCGCTGGTGACCCACTGTCGTCCTGCGAGACCCCTCTGCATCTGATCGTCCTAGAAGGTCTGCGAAGGCGCTTCGACCCATTGGAATAGTGGGACCAACTATTCTCGGCACCTTCATCAAATCCTGCAAGTAAGCCTCTTCGGAAGTGTCCCTGGGCCAACCAGTGGGCTGACCAGTTTACACAGGACGTTTGCTCTGTCACCGCCGCGGTTTCGAGGAAGCCCTCGAAACTTGGTATACTGCTTGCTCTATGTCCACGGCACCCTCACACCGAATTTTGTACACTTGGCATTCCCAGGTCTGAAGTGAGACGAGTGCACCCGGACCGGAGTAAACATGGTTACTGTGTTGCCCTCCTGTGGCAACGACCTGTGCAAGTTCGCTGCACTTGTGACCCCCTTGACCTTGAAGCCTACTACTGCAGTAACTACACAGTGTTGAGACGTCCTGATTGTCGCATTCGAACCTGCCAGTGAAGTGGACTGAACTGGCGAAGTCTGGGTCTGCCTGCGTCGGGGACCGGTGAGTAGTCCATACCCCAACTGGTGGCCCCTAGTGCAGGAGCCCATTTTCTTTCACACGAAGTGGCCCCTGAGGGCCCCTTTCCTTTCCACCGCTATTGCGAAATAGCGTCTCTATCCCGCACTCTCAACATGCCTCTGCCCGCAAGTGGAGGTCCTGCTTGAATAGTGGGGAGTTGTTCTTCATCGACCTTATCCACCTTCCTGAGCTGCTAGTGACCCTTGAAGAGACCCTATTTTGTCCATTGGCACAAGCGTGTGCATGTACTATTGAGCATAAGGCTCCTCTCTTCGTAGGGCTTGGACGGCCTCTTAGGTGTATTCTTGATGTGGAACTGGGTCTAAATATTACTTGCACTGCCTGTTTTCCTCCCCATCTAGGTGGTCTACATATTTCGTGCTACAAATCAATGTTTTGGTTCACCTGTGGCTGTCTTATGCTGGGGACCAGTCATTTCTTTCTCACCCCAACCCATTACATACCAGAACTTTGAATATATTGACCAAATCCATGCTTGTGCTACAAACTGTCTTGCTATGCAAAAATGTGCCCTTTGGGGATGTAGTATTTACGTCTCTATTTCTAGTACTTGAAAGATCCTGCTTTCTGCTCCATAGATGCATTAAGGACTCAGCGAAGAGCGATCTTGTTTTAAATAATAGTGCACAGATTTGAGCAAGTAGTGAGGCGTGATATCTTTGAGAAATAACTCAACTCTTTGCCTTCAGCCCCTACTTGCCGAAACTTCCTACAATTGCTGCTTCACTGTAGCGCAATTCATGGGTGCTTCGCAAAGGATTTGGATTTATGAGCCATAGTAGCACTCACCAATAAAAAAGACCAGCACTCCTCCGCTTGAAAACTTAATTGCTTCCAAACAAAACACCAAAAACGTTCCACTTTGCTCCACAAGACTTAAAATGTTCGGGCTGTGAAGAGATTGCTGCTTACAAAAAGCAGGCGATGAAGCCAGCATTGAGTTGCTTTTACACTAACTCGTCATCAAGATTACCTTAACATTTTTTTACAGGATACAATTATTTCAAGTACGAGAGAGGAATTAGGAAATCGGATGAGATGAGTTAAAGGAAAGGATCAGATGAGATGACACAACATAAATGGAGAAATATATGTTGAGATGAGAGGAAGGAAGAATCCAAGGACACAACATGTGACGAAAGGTCTGACAGGGTCAGGGACTTGACCTTTGTCGAGGGAGGGGCACGACTCCTCTTGACCTGGGCCATACGGCCTACCCAGGTGAATGCCAGAGCCAATCCTTCCCCAGAGGTGGGATGAGTGTGTTGGGAGACTGTCTATCACCCAATGACTTGCAAGCTCATTTCTGGCCGGGGATCTCTCTTACTTGTTGCAGGACTGCAGGTTCCACAATGCTGTGTAGTGGCAAGAGAACAGAACGAATGGCTCAATAAAGTCACTAGAAATGGAAAAAGCCCACACAACTCTGTTGACAGTCTGTCTCCGGGAGAAGAATATCACGTACCACGGCAAAGACAGAAGATAACGCCAAAAAAATACCAAGCTGGAAAATTGCAGCGGCTAACACATGACCTACGCATGAAGAGGGGGTGAGGCTAAGTGGGTTTTATGAAATGTTGAGCTGTGTTAACACAATCCTGGGAAGAAGTGCAAGATACGATTGGCCCTTATATTCAGGTGAGTCACAGAGCCAGTGGAGGAAGAGGAGTAAATAGGAAGTAATGGATATAAAAGGCCCAGGGAGACACAACCGAATGAATGTTTTCAGGTGAGGTCAGTTGGTGTGAAGGTGGACTGAGAGACCAGGAGGTGGACGGGAGGAGGAGCGGAATGCTGGGGAGTCTGTAGCAGTGTTGGGGACATGTGCAGGTAAGGTATTTAATGTGACAGAGTGTGGTACCAAAGGGAAAAAGTGAAGCGGTGACTGAAGGAGTGTGTGTGCGGGAGTTCGTTTTAGAGGAGTGTAAGGGAGTAGTTGTTGGAGGAGATTCAGTGGGCGGGAGATGCAAATGAGAGAGAGAGTATGGCCAACGTTGGGACACGAGGGAGTAGTTGATGGGGTGAGAGGGAGATAGTGTAGTCATAGTAGAGGAAGTTGGAGGCAGGAGAGTAGTTGGGGGAGGTGGAAAGAGAGAGTGAGAGAGAAGAGGGAGGCGTGAGTGAAGGAGAAGAGGGGAAGTGATCGAAAAGACGACAGGGACAGAGTGGAGAGTAGACAGGTAGGAGTAAAGAGCAGAAGGAGCGTCAGGGAGAGAGAGAGGGCCTAGGAAGATTAGTGGTAGGGAGAGAGAAGGAGGGACAGCTGGAGAACGGAAGGTACAGCAGGGCACTGCGAGATCAGGGAGAGGAGTCAAGGAGAGCGAAAGGAAGAGAGAAAACATCAGATATAGAGACACAATCTTGAACCATACTGATACAAATCTGGGAAAACTATAGCGTAGGGAACTCTTAGGAAGCCACAGAGAGCGTAAGATAGAGAAACCTCTGCCTATAGACATCACCTGAAGCTTAGACTAGATGGTAGGGGTTACCAATCTCTAGTTTTGATGTTGCACTGGGTGTCAGTGAAACCTGGGTTAGGGTGGAGGGAGGTAGAGAAATGTGGATGTACTACTGAGGTTCCAAAATAAAACACTCTTCTTAGATGGTAAGCACGTTATTTGTTAACAGATTTCAGGTGCTCTGGGCACATACCTGGCTATGAGGACTAAAAACACGCAGAAAGAAGAGATCATCGAAAATTTGACGAGATGCCCAGTCACTCTACTGGAGAAAACTCAATAAAAAATCATATAAGCACAATGTTATGTGTATATCATTTTGAAGTAATACATTCAGAAAAATATTATACTCAATCAGATAACTCATTCCAAAAAATATAAATATGCTCCAGGTCTGAAAATATAGTAATTGTGCCCTAAATCAACAAATGATTGTTATTTGAATAAGTGAAAAATGTACAGTGTAACAAAAACATTGCTACATTGTTCATCATACATTGATAAAACAAGTAGATTTTGATGAAAAGTTCATTTCAAATTGACATTAAAATCAAACTACAAGAGTAACCACTTGGACATCTACTAAGATGAGTCTTATTTTCCTGTCACTCTTAAGGTCACTACGCGTTTCAGAATCCTAATATTCCTTCGTCAGGTGAAGAGAAACTGTCTTCCTCTAATAGGCAAACAAATTCCAAAAGATATCCTATTCATGAAGGTAAATTCCATAAAAATGAATAAATGAAAAAGTGTCACTAACCTGAGTAACTATGTATTCAATCAACCAATCTGGAAAACTAAAGACAAAAATCAGAAAACCGTCTCAAATATCCACGACGTTGTAAGAGCCAATCACTGTAATGTAACATCTTACCAAGACCAACCTTAATTTTCCAGGCTATCTAATATGCCAAGTTAGAAAACTGAAAACAAAATCAGAACAATATGCTCTAAGTAACTGTTTGTCGATATATAATAATAGGTATTTTACCTAGCGGCCCCAATTGCAAAACTTACTTGGAAAATATCTCAATAGTTGCTAGTGGTAAGGAATATCAGCCTTCTTCCAAAATGACTGTGTAGTCAAGCCCTAGAATAAGAGAACCGACGTAAGGTCCCAAATTCACCACCTCTAAACCAAATTTATAATTCGCCAAATTGTGTACTCACGTTGATAAACTTCAATGCACGAGTCACAGGGCAGGAGCGGCTGAGAAACAGCCTCCAGTCCCGCGCTCGTGTATATACTGCCACTTAAGGTCACGTGATATCTAGATCACGTGATCAAGAACTCTAAAATCTTCTGGACCAAGAAAAGCACAACTAGCATCAGTAACAAAAATCAACGGTGCAAGGTCATGTGATATAAACATCAGATTATCACAATTTCTGATGCCCTCCAAAATGATACAAGCTCAATTGGCCTTAAAAACAGGCCCAAGTCATACTGTCACTTACTTAGGGTGGAGGGAGCCCACGAGAGGTATATAAAATACACAGAGGGTCTGTTAGCCCCATCGTCTGATGCAGGATATTACCCAGGACAACCACAATACATCTTGTCAATTAAAGCAAATTTCCACAGAGGGTGGGCGGGGTGGGTTGCTGGACTGGGAAAAGGAAGGGAACGGCTTGGTGTAATGGGGTTATTGGAAAGTAATCTGTGCATTACCTTTTAGTCCCTCTTCCTTGTCCCAATCCTTGCCTAATTAGAGCTTAAGAACAGTACACTGGATATTTTTCAATAGTACACTAAGAAGAAAGAAGTGCAAAGTGTCCTTTTATTAATTAGTGAGTTAATCAAAGACAACTCAGCTGATCCAAATGAAGGTTGGGGTGCCACATAAACTTGGGGTGAGCAATAAACATGTCAGACGAAGTCCACCAGCCTGCCTTACAAATGTCATCTATAATGACCCCCTTGACAGCTGCCCAACATGCAGCCCTGTGGAGCGCCCCAACACCCTGCCAGACAGGTGTCCTCGACCACCAGGTAGGCTAGCCCAATGGTGCTCCTGATCCATCTACTCAGGGTAGCAAGGATCAGGAGCACGGCCAGGGCTGAAAGACGCAAAGAGGTTGTCCCCCTTCCTATCCCTGCACCTGACCACCTTCCCATCATTTAGGTGGTGGAGGAAACAACTGTCAGGAGACACTGGGCTCAAGGTGGGAACAATCAGATCCTCGCTGAGGTGAAAATCAGAGAGACCCATAAGGCAGAAAAGCAGCAAAGGGCCACAGTATCAGCCCCTCAGGTAAAAATCTAATTAAGGATGGACTACAGAAAAGAGCCCCAAATCTCCCAGCTGCTTGGCCAAAGAAATAGCCACCAAGGAAAGCCAGTTGTAGGAAAGAGGAACAATAGGGATCGACTTGGGTGGCTCGAAGGGAGCAGCTAAGAAGGAGGTCCCAGATGGAGAGAGAGAGCTGACACGAGGATGGTAGATCTCAAATCCACCAAGTTAGTGAGCTACCAGGTCCTCCACATCAGTCAGGGGAGCCCATGGCCTACAGACCATAAGCATGGCCACTACCTCTGCGCTTAAGGAGGAATTGACCAAGCCCAACCTGAAACCTTCCCTAAGGAATTCAACATCTGGATGGGTCAAAAACCAGAGGTTCAAGGTCGGCACTGAGACAGCAGTTAAAAATGGATCTCCAGTGTCGAGTGCAGGCAGTTAGAATGGAGAACTTATTTAACCCCTGGACAGCCACTGCAACGTCTGTGAACAGCCGTCAAATCCTAATTGTTCAAGAGCCAAACCAGCAGGTGAAACACATGAGAGTGGAAAAGAGGAGGGTGGGCCACCACAGGGGGTGCGGGCTGAGAGAAGGGGAAAGCTGGCAGAAGAAACCTGAAGTAAGCAGGGAAGACACACCTTCCTCTGGCATCAAGGCACCACATGAATGATCCACTGCCTTTCTATCTTGATGCACAGAAAAAGCTTCCATATACAGAGCCAACACAGTTCCCTAGCCGGAACCGCCAACAAGATCTGAGGGTGATGGCTCTGAAGAGATCAAAGGAGATGTTTGAACAGAACAATATATTTATCCAGGATCTCCAGCTTTTCAGCATGCTGTCCCTTCCTCTAAGATGGAGACCAGAAGGTGGAAGTTCTTCAGCAAGGACTGGGCTGCATAGCAGAGGTATTGTTTGTTCTCAGGTCAAAACTAGAGACCCCATACACTCTCTTCAGGGCACATTCAACTTTTTAGCCTTTGGTGTCAGCAGGAGCTGCGTCCTGAATGACCACTGACATGTGCCCCCCAGAACAAGGAAGTATAGAGTCAATTTAGGACATCTGGAAACTCTGTACCAAACCCCTGGATGGGCTAACGTTTAGTCCTCCCCACACCCCGGGTATAGCTGCCTTTTCTGGCTCCCACCATTCTCTCAGGATGATGTTGCGCATGCTTTGGAGAAATAGCAGCGCTGCTGGAGGTGGTGTAAAGTAACGGCTGAAGGCGTCCAGCCTCTCTTACCTGAGGCAGTGGTGTAACACAAAATATGGGGGCGGCCCTGCAAGCTATGCTGCGTCTCACCCCAAGCTGAACAACAAAGCATGGGCTGTGCCACACTCTCAGCCAGTCTGAACTACAAGGCATTTCAATGCACATGATGGTCATGCTGATGCAAAGGCACACAACAGGGATACTTGACTCCTTAGTCCTGGCAACCAAATGTACCAGCCAACTCTGTGAGTGACCAGTTATATTACATGTTTATGATGGTTACCCCATCCCATAAAAGAACACACTCATGTTTGCTTTGCCCATAATGCCAGTACTTACAATATAAGAAAACATGTCAAGGCTGGCTCTGCCAACATATAGTAGTACCCCCACCTACAGACATAACCCATTGGCTTTGGCATTAAAAATATCACGCCACAATAAAAAAACATGTCCAAAACATGTCCATAGAGGGTCTTCAGCTTAGCAGGCTCACAGCGAATGTCCGAAAGCGGGTTGCTCCCCCTTGGAGAGAGGGAACGAATTTCCTGGATTTGTCACAATGCCAGTAAGAAATATCATGCCACAGTGAGATATGGCCAGACTGGCTGCACTAAGATGCCCCATATCATGCTTGCTTTATACATTGATGGATGCCCATTAGAATGTCATGCTATGGTAAGAAATGGCCGACTAGATGCACCAAAATGCTGATCCTCACCCCCTACTCACCAAAATCGGCTCCTCAGCAACCAGCATAGCCAAACACATGCGCAGACTCATCCACACAACATTCACCCACTCCTTTACTCATACCATACACTCACTCATTCACACACAAACCGAGCTACCCATATAGCACTCATTCACTCATACATTACAAAATACATAACACACCTTTGCATGCACGCATGAATACATACAAACATAAATCATAAACATGCAACACCCACGCACATACAAACTCCTATTTCCCAAATTAGCCTTCCCCAAAGTACTACTCTCCAGGTATGCCTGCGGGTCAGCTCCTGCACTCCACTACACCGACAGGGACCAGGGAGAGCTTCCTGATTCCTGACTTGCACAGTGGAACCGGAGCACTTCCATCCAATGACACAACCATAACACTTGTTTCTGAATGCGGAGTGCAGAAAGAAATGCTCTGACTTCAGAAAGAATTAATTTCTTTCAGAAGTCAGAGTGCATGCTCTCTGACTTCAGAAAGAAATCATTTCTTTTTGAATCTTGACAACCTCGCACCCTATGGTCATGGTGTGGTTGGGGCCTCTACTACTCCGCTGACCTGGGGAGCCTTCTTATCCCTTAAGTCGAGATTCAGCAAAAGATGGGCTTTGACCTCCTTCACAATCTCCTTCCTCAGCAACGCCCCAGTCATTTCTCACTATGGTTCGAGTCATTTTGGCCCTGCACAGCACTCAGGGGTTGAGGGTCAGGGGCTAGGACCCGAGATGGAGGACAAGGCAGAGTTAGCCGAGCATCAATGGTAGAATTTACAGTCTCAGTGAGGAGGTCCTTCAATTCTGCAGCAGAAGGTGAGGGATACTGTGTGTGGAGCGGGTGCCACAGGAATAGGAGGTTCCATAGGTGCCATCATGGGAGGCGGAGGTGAATGACTGAGGGGTCTCCCCCAACCACTGCTTCGCTCCCTTCTTCTGGAGAGGGATCTGAAGCACCTTCTACTCTCACGCTGCATTGTAATACTTTAAACACCACACATCCACCTGTGGGCACTTGCCTCATGAGGTAAGGACTGGAACGAGGAAGAGAAGGACCGAGTAGTGGGATTACCGGTAAGTAATCTGGGCATTCTCTAGATTGTGTATTAATGATACTAGAAAACATAGTGAAACCTAAAATCTAGGCACATAAGTGTTCCTTCTGCTAATTACTGTTCGCTCTTTAAATCCAGGTATGTTTGTATGAAAAGGACTACAAATGTAAGAGTGCTTTAGAAAAAGAGTTTAATAATCAACATCAGCCAAAATGAATTCTCGTGATCTGGAGTTAGTTAGGAGCTGGGTACATGTTTAAGATAACCAAGCTCGGGGAATGAGCAAAGCTTTATTTATAAGAGATCATACGTCATTTAAAGTAAGGTTTTTTGTGTATATTTCTTACTTTGGAAATAGCTATATATTTGATAGGACTAAACAGGCCATAAAATCCTAGATTAAAGCTGGAAAACGTGCCAAGCCACTGCCAATATGCCGAAAACAGGGAAGAGGATGTACAATCATGGACTGCTTTGTTCGCAAGTGGTTGAGGGCAGCCTTGGCATGCCCGCCTGCACTCTTCCCTCAAAGCGTGCCAACTCTGAAATGTGAGGACACGCAACACACCACTGGTCTATTGCTTCAAAAAGCCATTTAACTACAAAGAGCCGCAGCGAATATAAATCTCCCCCTTACCACCCCACATTAAAAAAGAGACAACGCGTCTGGGCAAATATCCCGGAATGTGTAGATAGCGCTGCCATTAGCCTTGAAAGCCTGGAGCGTGAACCTCACCGGCCGTTCCAAAAATAGAGCTGCAGAAACGGGTCTGAGCACCATGTAATGCCACTGGGGTCTTTATCCTCCTCAAGTCTCCTGCATCAGGAGAGCCACATTCCTCCCAATCAGCCTAATGATAGCATGCTTTATTAACCCTTAGACTGCTGGCACTTCAATGCTGTCATAGGGAAATAAGGATGGGGGTGCGCCCTGAGCAGTACTGGAAGTGAAAAAAGAGAATTTATTTATTTATTTATTACATTTATATAGCGCGCAGGCAGCCCAGGGGCATTGTGGCGCTGTTACTTGTAAGGGAACTTAGTTACAGGTACAGGTTGTGCCTTGGGTTACAGTAAGGCAGGATCCTGTGTTAAGCGATAGGGAGTATAATACACCATAATACATCATACACCATAGTACATCATACATGTTAGTCATGAGAGTTTAAACATGTGGGGTTGGTTAGGTGAACAAGGTAGTTTTCATGGCATGCAATCACTCTTGGATTCCACCTAGGGGTAGCGTGCAGGGGGGATGGGATGCACAGTCACGTCAGGCTTTCAACAAAAAAAAAAATGTAGACATCATAGTGGACGTGTAGCTTTGTTTCCCCCATCCTGAATGGATGGATGTCTACTATTTGTCAGTAACCAGTCAATATATCTAAAACGTTACAGAGTGCTACATTTCAGAGTGGACCATAATACTGAAAAACACTGCCAGCGTTAATTAAATAAATAAAGGGTAGTGGGGTAATGGGTCGGGATGGGGTTGGGTGGCATTATTAGGGCAAAAACAGGGGTTTTAGGGGGAGCATCCCAAATTTAAAAAATATATAAAATTCTGTGTTTTTCAATATTTAGTCCGCGATGAACGCAGTAAAATCACATATAATCAGGGTCGGAGTGGCTATACAATTGTCTCAGGCACCAGTGGCCCGCTGTTGCAAATGACAATTCATCCCTTTTGTGACACTGTTTGAATAGTAACCAAGGGGGAGTTTTTTGATAAAGTGCATTTTAAAGAATATTTATTTGGCAGCACTGGTCAAAACTACAGAGTGAATTAACTCATCAAACTGGCACAAATGGGCAAAAAAAAAGCGGCCCACGTTTACCCAAAAAAACTGGCCCACACCAGCATTTTGTGTTTTTTGGTTCGGCCAAGGGCCTATTGCCCTATAGCCAGTCCGGACCTGCATATAATCACATTGTCAGCATCAATTCACAGCAATGTGAGCACGAAAACGAATCCGGGTGTAAACACCCACGACTGAAATAAGCTGTTAAAATGCATCAAATGATTGCAGTCCGGGTGTCTCGTGGCATGACGCTTTGCTCTCCCTAGCCTTCCTAATCACGCACTATTCGCGCCTTTCAAGGGCCAGAAGCCTTTCACTCACCCCTGTGTCTGCAGCCATCTCACAATAATCACACTCAAATCCAACACAGGGACACACTGGAGCAGAGTTCTTCTGGGAAGTTCCCCTGCGAGGCTGGGGGCAGCTGATCACAGGGGGTGCGGTGTAACCGGGCCCAGTTCCAGCACTGGCCTAAGGGCAGTCGAAGGGTCTTAAAGCTCAAAGATAAAGACTCAGATATATGTCATTTTTGTTTGTAGAGGCAAACCTCCATCCCTTTTACAAACATCATCTGAATTATTGCTCCACAAACCAAAAAGACATCTATTTTAGTTTTATTCGTAAATACTTGCGGTGATCAGGCCCATGTCCCATGAATAAGTGTTCCCTGGCTTGTTTCTTGGCTCTAATCCATATTTGTTGATATCTCTGTGCTGTTCTACTCACAGGAACAAATGGAAACACAAAGCAGACGTCACAATCCGCAGTTCACATCGTATTTCCTGTAATCGAGGAAGCCTTTGCTAGTTTTGACCTCCTCGAAAGGTCTGAAGACAAACTTTAAGCTATGAAACTTTACAATATGTTGGCCTGTACAGTTTGACTTGAGGACGGGATCTCTGTGTAATGTTCCTAACTGTTTTGTTCACACTTCTTTTGATCATTTTTAACCAAACGGCCCCTCCCCCTGCCGCTTGTACGGTGGATTACCCCACCACACCTCCATTGTTTTCCACCTCCCTCATTCATCTCATCTGCCTACAAGCCCTCTAGACCACCCTCACCACCCTCCATGGTTATTAGGTGGTGCTTCCATTTCACATAATAGACTAAACTATAGCTCTGAGATATGTTTAGAAAACTCTGGGTTTTAAGCGCATTATTAATAACCTATGATATCATAGGCAATCGCCTCCAACGATGGCATAAACTGTTAGTCCAAGAGGTGAATAAGTATCCAAATTCAAGACTATGCCACGTCAGCGTTCATGCTTGTATCCTGGATTTGCCAGCATACGATACAGTGATCCTAGTCAAAACATCTAATATCTCTTACATTACTGTGCTGTCTTCTGTGAGGTTTGCCTTCTTGCATGCTGCTGGTATCGTTTAGCCCATTACTTGATCTTTCTTCTTATGAAGGCCATTTGGGTGGAAGGGCTGGTAGACAGAAGAGAGCAGACCTGATGTTGCAGGCCTCAGGCAAGCATATTGTAAGGTCTGCTTGCTTGACACATAAAACGGTTTGCTTTTGGTAAAAGTCAAAGGTTTTCATGCACGTTTATAAATGAAAATGTCACAAGCCATTATTTTGGAAGTATTTAAAGCTTTAAAATAAAAAAGACAAACCCACATTAAATGTGTTAAATCACATTTATTGGTATGCTGATACTTATATACATCCCTTGATGATGGAGAGAATGAAGCTAAAATCATTCCCATTTTGCATAACACCCTTCTATAATATTTTGTTTTAAAATGGTCATGTTTGGTAATGTGTTGGTCTTCAAATGCTACTTGTTTATCATTCTGATTAGAGCAAGAATGAAGAGGGTATGGGGACTTAAAGGGAGTAAACGTGCTTATTATGCTGCTAGACAGCATATCAACCTACAGGTTGTGAGCGCAATGGGTGGGGGGTGGGTGGTGCGACCTGTATTCTTGATCCCTTGATTCCTTTGGTTTGGTGGAGGGTGGCCCCAAAGATGTCTGTGTCTAGGGGCCCAAAAGTGCTGAAGATGGCCCTGGTTAGGAGGGAGATGGGGTGTGAGGACATACACGCACAGCTTGTGGGCGTTTGGTTATTTGCCCTGCCCATGCTAATCCTTAGGGCAGTGGTATTCAAACTGTGGGTCGCGACCCCCTAGGGGTCCGCGGGTGCATCCCAGGGGGGCCCTGAGAGCTCAGCATGAAAAAAGATTTTTTTTTTTTTTTAGATTGGAAGAAATGGGCAGGGGTGGCCCACATGGGCGGGCTGAAGCATGAAACTGTCTCAGGCAACAATTAAAAAGTGGCCCACAGTTGTAAATGGATATTCATTCCTTTAGTCACAGACTGGGCCTCATTACTACTATGGTGGACCAGTAACAACGGTGCTGGTAAGCTACCGGCACCGTTGCTACCGTTCCGCCATAGTAAGAGTTGTGCTCGTGGGTGCTTGACAGCCCCCGCCAGGTCTGACCTCAGCTCGTCGGATGCACCAGCACCGTTATTAACGGTGCCGGTGCATCCGAGCTCCCCCTTCCCATTTGAGCCATATGGGGCTCAAATGGGAATGGGGATCTACCGGCACCTTCGAAAGGGCAATTATCATGTCCGCCTAACTCGGCATGACCTAGTAATTGCCCATTCGCGGGTGCCAGACCCGGATGCAACTCCAGTGGCAGCCGTGCCGGTTTTACCGGCACAGCTACCGCCAGAGTAGTTATGAAGCCCACTGTTTCAATAGTACCCAAAGGGGTGCTTTGTGTTAAAATGTAAGTAAATTGTGATATATTCAGCAACAATGGGCAACACTACATAGTGGCCCCTCACCCATTATGGAGGAGCTAAGGAGCCAGCCCAGTGAAACAGTGAGCACTCCCTCAGCTGCTTTATCCAGCTAATGGAGTGCTCCTGGGCTGGCTGAACTGTCAAAGGGAAACACTGTTTCCCTTTGACAGTTCAGTTTAGTTCCCCAGCCGCACATGCTCACTGAGCCATGCAAGTGCTGGGGCGTTTTGCTTCGCCAGCATTGCATAGCTCATTGGAAATGCTGGCTGGGGCACTGCATGTCTGTATGTCCGAGGGGGAGCTCCTGCGCCTCCTCGCACATACGGACAGAGCAGCTGGAGCAGCACCCACACACAGGCCAATGCAGAAGGTACGTTTATGTTCATTGTTTTTATTTAAACATGTGTATGGATGCATTATGAGTGAGTGTATGGTGATGGATGCTCATGTGAATGATAGAGTGATTGCTGTATGAATGTGCAGCGCCTTGCATATACACATAATCATGTTCATTGTGTTAGGACCAGTGGGGCCCAGGGGACAGGGATGGTATCTTTTTACCGGACATCTATCATTCAAAACCCTCTGCCTTGTCCACAAGGCTTTCTGGGGCCTCGGTCCAAAATACCTTCAGCTATTCCTCCGCAAATACCTCCCCTCTCGAGCTCTTCACTCCTCTACCTCCAACTCCCTCAGGGTCAGTCGTTTATCAAAGAAACGAGCTGGGGGTAGATCTCCGTCTTCGGCTGGGGCCTCCCTCTGGAACAGCGCCCTGCCACTCTAAAACTTGAGGAGAACCATCTTTCTTCCTGCACTTATCAGACCTACCCTGTCTGCTGCCTTAAACGTAGCACTTGCAAATTGCTGGCTGCACTACCACTGTTTGTTGCCTTTATTATTTATTTATTGTTATTTATCTGTTTCTCCTCTGCTTCGCACTTTCCACTTCTCCCCCCTTCCATGCACTTTTCCCCTCACACTTGCGCGTTCTCAATGTCACTGGGCCTAGTAAGATCGCTGTTTTATTCTCCTCTGTTCCCCTCCCTTGCCTTGTCACGCTCTGAAACACTTGTGTACGAGCGCGATAGAAATAAAATATCAATGCCTGCCCCCTGGACTCCCAGCAACAATTGCAAACTGTTTGGCTATTTACCCATTTTTTGTTAAAAGTATGCTCTACAATGCAACATTTTAACCTATTATTTAAAAAAAAATTCACAGGGGGAAACCCCCCCGAACCTCCCCTTAATGCCCCTCCACTTAAAAAAGATTCACCAGCCGCCACTGGCCCTCAGACTGTGTTGGGAACGGGATGGGGGAACCGAGGGACTATGGTGGGAGCACAATGGGCGGGAACCATGGGATAGTGATGGGAGCAGAGTGGGGAGAGCCCTGGGTGTGTGATGGGGTGGGGAGAGACCAGCGACTGGGTAGGAGTGGGATGAGGGAGCCCAGCGACTTTGATGGGAGCAGGTGACGGCGCGCAATATATACTGTCCATTTGGCATTTCTGGGGGGTCCCGACCTGCCCAAATTTTGCTCAGGGGGGCCCTGGCCAAAAAAGTTTGAAGACCACTGCCTTAGGGATATGTCTTCCTCCTACCTGCCCCTACCAACCCAAACAGATCCTCCTGGGATATCTTTCAACAAACTCTATCACACATCATCATCAAACTTAGTGTTGTACATGTCCTGCCAGTGTTGTTTCTAAGCACTTTTATGGGAGTTAATAGTTTCATTGCAGTTGTAAATGTGCTACTGGTGAAATACAAATATCTTAACCAGTTGTGCCTTCAGCCATTTGATTTACAAGCAGTATGTGCGCCCTCACATCTGTTCCTTGTACTACAGACCTGTTTAAAAAAAAAAAGCACCGACAAAGCGAACAGTTCTGGCTCCTGTATAGGCATTTGCCAGGCACTGACATCAAACGTCCCGGTACTCACAGCATTTTCCAACTGTCACTAATATGGCATTGGCTGGCAAAGGCCTAACCTGTGCCTACACAAGGCCACATCACTTTGGCTTTGCCAGTGTTTGTTTATCTACTAACCAAAATACAATTTTCAGTTTAAAGGACTTTTTGCTGTTTCTGAAAAATTATTTTTGAATGAACTCGCAAAATCCGAGACAAAGAGTTCGAGAAACAGAATAAGGATCTTTTAAATGTCCAGAATCGCATTTACAGTAACACTACGTGAAACTGATCTGTATGTTTGTTGCGCCTGCTGTCAATACAACATTTCTTACCACAACATTGCATTTACGCGGATGCCTGGGATGAATCCGTTTACTGTTTTCTATCAGGTCACAGAGAGCAAATCTTTACAGTGATCCTGCACACACATGTGGAATTCTCTGGCGCTGCATCAAAAGCTAATCTGCAAAAGCATATTGGTAGAATGTCTGTTTGGCCCAATAAAATGCCTCCCAACCTACAACAGATGTCCACATCTGGACAATCCTACCAAATACCTTTCATGCCCAAATCCTCGAGGGAATGGCAGAGGTATGTGTACATCCAGCAACACATACTTTAGGGCCCGCACTCTGCAGGCTCTCCCAAACTACACAGTTCGATGCCCTGAGCCCACATGGTCACCACGTTATGATCTCATCTTAACAGGAGTTGAGAAAAAAAGGACCTCCCCGGACCCTCCTTAGATCGCGCATACTGCTAGATGATATTCTAAGGCTGATAGCATTTCTTTTAAAAAAACATGTAGGCGGAAAGCACCTAGGGCAACTCGCTTTATTGTAGGATTTTACATTTCTGAGGCTGGTTTTGTTAATTTGCATTTATTGGCTCTCAAAACTAATGATATTGGGACTAATGCGACAGGTGAAGTGAATGCTTTCGGCAAGTACTGAAAAGTACTGTTTACTGTGGGAGAGCTCTGCTGGTCTGGTTGCTGTGTTCGCTGTGGCTGCGCGGCTGAAACCTGCCCGGAGGAATCTTTTCGCCGTGACACCGTTCTGCCCTGGCTCCTTTAAGAACTAGCTGGTTCTCTGGATGGTGACTCCGCCCCGCGGGACCCGCATCACTGGCTTGCTTCCTACATTTACCCACAACCCAGCGCACCCGCGCGCGCACCGGCAAGTACTGAAAAGTACTGTTTACTGTGGGAGAGCTCTGCTGGTCTGGTTGCTGTGTTCACTGTGGGTGCGCGGCTGAAACCTGCCCGGAGGAATCTTTTCGCCACGCGACACCGTTCTGCCCTGGCTCCTTTAAGAACTAGGTGACTGTGCGCTTCTTACCGCTGATTGCGTGTCAATGGGCTGCCTTGCGCTGCCTTGCTTGTGAACTTGGTGGACACTGGATTTGAAGTGCCTCATTTGTTTTTATTGAAGGTGGTTCTCTGGATGGTGACTTCGCCCCCTGGGACCCGCATCACTGCCTTGCTTCCTACATTTACCCACAACCCAGCGCACCCGCGCGCGCACCGGCAAGTAATGAAAAGTACTGTTTACTGTTTATGGTGCGCGCACGCGGGACCCCACTTCAATATTATTAATTGTTGTTAGTTTAAATTAGGGTGAGTTGTACCCTACGTGGATATAGGTGGTGAGTACCTTGAAACATTGATTGGCTGCAAATTGCAAAAGTTTACTTACCTCATAGTGTGAAAAAGGGACATATGATTCTCAGGGCCCAGAAAGTTCTACCTGCAAAAAGCCCCGGACGTAGGAAAAAAGATCAGATGGCTATCACGAACAGGTCGTCCTCCCTTGCATGTTCTACCCCTAGACGAGGTTCTTCCATGAATAGGACACTGGGGAATGTTGATATCCGGCAATTTTGTAATGGGTCGTTATCTGCATTTAGAGCTAAAATAGCTACTTTGGCCGGTGAGCGACCCAAAACCATAGATCTGGATATACAAGCCACGGAGTCTGGCATAAATAGCTACCCAATTCCAGTTGAAGAGGTGAGAAATGATCAGTTTAGGGCTGGTAATGATAAGACTACCCCTACTGATAAGTCCCTAACTGATACTGCTATTTTGAAATCTTTGCTTGCCACTTGTTCGATTCCTAAGCCACTTGAGGGTAATCCTCAGGAAAAACCGCATATAGCAATCATTGATCTAGAACCAAATGATTCAGTGTTTACGAACAGTCTGATGTCAGAGAACCTTTCAAGTACTCCTATAATGTTTTCTGACAGTGAGCAAAGTGGTGAAGATTCTCCCTCTTGAAATGCTCCCCACTCACCTATAAATGTGTCTTCATCTCCTATTCATGTCCTGATGCTCATTCATGGCACAAATACATCTCTAGCCTGTACCCAAGAAAATAATAACATGTTGAACATAACTTTAAATTATATGAATGGAACAATGCATGCTTTATTTAAAATGTTGAGATTATGTGAATGTAAATTAACTGCATTGGATAGAAAATGGGAAAAAATACCTCAATGGCTGAGTGAAATAGATAAGGCTATTAAAAGTAATCAAGCCAAGAATGATGGGATTCAGACAGCTGTTGCTCTAGTAACCACCCAAACTGAACCCACTGTAGGGTCTTGTCAATTTTGCAAGAATTGTATCCCTGGAAAATCATCTGAGATGACTCCACCTGTATTGCCCTGTTTTCCAGAAATCATCTATGACAAATTTATGGAACGAACACCCGGTCCAGATGGGACCCCTGATTTAGAGGGAATGAAATTAAATCAAGTGACAAAATAGTCAAAAAGAAAGCACATGTAGTAGTTCCTTCAGGAGTAAAAAGTACAACGAAAGTAAAAGAAATACCTAAAAAGCTACCCAAAAATCAACCGGCTTTAAAGAGTAGTGGTAAGGCGTCAGTGAAACACTTTTTTAAAACCATTTCACTGCCCAAACAAAATACTCTGTCAGCTTCGCAGGCAATTAAAGAAAAATTTCAGTTACTTGCGCAGTCCAAGAGGCTGGATAAACAAAGTTTACCCCAGTTCAGGCAATGGATTACTCACCATTGGATGAGCTGGTAGAAATATTGGATGTTGAGAGCGACGAGCGAGTGAATGAACCTAGTGAAGGGCAACAAAGCCTCGAAGAAACACACAGGCCCTCACTCACTCAGGGAAAGGTGAAAAATGTTGCTCAGCTATTGGACCAAAGAGCTGAAATAAGGAAAGCCGTTGAAGCTTACATGTCTGAGAATTGCAATCCTGTGGCAGTCACTTCGGTCGCAACCGACTTTATTGAAAAAGTGGCTGACTCTGCTCAATCAGAATGCTCCATAGCTAATAAAAAAAATGTGCTAGGTAGAGCAGTTGTACCCGAAAGAAGCTGTGGAAGCATGGAGATATTGAGTAGATCTGATGGGGTTGAAAGAGAGAACCAATGGCCAGGTTTACCTCCTGTTATGCATGAGGCTGTGAATATACAAGCCCCTGATTCACTTGATGACGGTGAAGGGTCTCAGAAAAATTTCTCAAACTCCATTATTGCTTTGATTGAAAATGCTGTTGGTAAGGCGATAGCAAAGAACTTGCCATCCAAGCAACCAACCCCCAACATAAGCCTGCCCAATGGGGCTGAGATGATGACAAAGAGTGCGATCAAATAACTCCCTGCCCCGTACTCCTTAGTATTAGCTTGCAAGCCCCCTCCGACCACACAACATGATCTAAATAGGAGAGCTGTGATGGCTATATTCTCAGAGATTTCACAGTTAGAGGATATTGTGTCTTCTGATTTTGCATTGGTCGAGTTTGTAACAGAAGGGTCCTTGAACTCGGTAAGGCTCTGGATTAACTCCAGAGTTGTCCAAAATTTAATCTGGCAGAATAAAGAAGCGCTTGCCAAACTGGGGTTTAGCCTACTATTGGAAACATTGAAGAAAACTGATTTACCCATGAATAACCAAAGGGTAAGATTTGAAAACCAGCCTCCTGTTCAGACTAAGATCGGTCCAAAAAATATTCCTAACAATACTACATGCGTATGCAATAATCATTCTACGCAGAATTAACAAAGAATAGAAGGAAAAATATCCCTTGTGAGTTGGAACACACGAGGGTTTAAACATTTGATTAATAATGATCAAAGTAATCTAAATAATTGGGACATAGTACTCTTACAGGAGACGTGGCTTTCAGAAACCCCACTTTGGGAAAATCATGAAATTCATACAAATGCTGCCATTAATTCATCTAGTGGACGGCCTAGTTCTGGTCTACTAATAGCAGTGAAAATGGGTAGAGGTTTAACTTCGCAGTTCTGGGCCGCGCCTAACAAATATATGCTTCTAGCAAAAGTGAAATTTGAGAAAACCGAGGTGGCTGTTCTAAACATTTACTGGAACCCGATTGCCATGTCTGACGATAAATTTTTCCTTGATCTAAATTCATTGCTAGATTTAGTCTCAGCTGACCTTAGGGTTAGCGCCTTAATATTGGGGGGTGATCTAAATTTGAGATGTATGGAGCACCCAGAGAATAAAAAGCAAACGAAATATTGGAGATGGGTTACCCTAGTTAAAGTGAGAGGTTTGTTTATGCTTAATGGTGCGTTAGCTCCGGACTTACTACCAGTTGAGACATGGCACAAGGGTGACAGTAAGTCGATTATCGACTACATATATGTAAGCAAAGAACTTTGGCCTTTAATGATAAAGTTCTCTGTATTAAGAACAAATGTAAGCAACCATAATATGTTGACTACTGAATGGTGAACGAACATAGCCGAACCGGGAAAAATAGATCTAATGCACTGCACTAGTGTGGTGAATATGAGGGGGAACCGCCTTTGATGGTCAGATTCAGAGTTAGCGCAATTAGACAGCAAACTGAGAGATGTATCTGAGCAGCCTGACACACGGGCAGGCAGGTCGAAATATGTGTACATTGACGCTATCCAAGCTATAAAACAGCACATAGCTAAGGTAACTCCGAAGCGCGTCCCTCTACACTATTTTGACCCTGAAATCAAGGTCCGTAAAGCACAACTAAGAGCTGGTCTTAGGCACTTGCGGAATGCGCCTTCCCCCCAATATCAGCAATCAACGAACACCCTTAAAATGCACTACAGAAATTGGCTAAAGTCGCACCAAGCTTCCATGTTACAGGAGGATGGTTCTAGTATGTTAAAAATGCTAGCCAGCAAGAATATTGCGAGAATGTGGGAGATGATAAATCAATCTATCTCTCCCCCACAGCTAGTTAAACAATCGACGGCGGTTTCGTCACAACTATGGGCTGAACATTTTAGCATGCTGTATGCTTCAGTGAAGGGAGATGTTTCAATAGATAATATGAAATTACTCCCTCCTTTCCGTCTAGAATTTGAATGGTTGGAAATCTTAAACCTCATTAAATCTGCAAGCAATTCAAGAGCTAGTGGTCCTGACGGCTTGTCCAATTTCCAGCTAAAAGAGAATACAGATATATATATTTTTTTTTAAAGAAAATATTTTGAAAACAAACAAACAATACAAACCAAACTTGCAGCATTATTTACAAGAGACTCGAGAACATCAATTAATGCACGTTACTGCTCCCCAAATCCGCCCCCTCTGAAGAGCTTGTTTGTGTTTCTCGTTCTGTATCCGCTGCGTGTGGCTGGGTATCACTTCCTTCCGAAGCTGCAGAATCCACTACTGTGCCAAACAGTCCTGTTATTAACATTCTCCAAGCCATCAGGTTACCCACTACTTCTTCCCCGCACTTGCTACATGCCTCCTGCCACACCACCGTTTCAGCCTCTGCCCATTTTTGCAAGTCCCGCCACCATACCTCAACCCGTGGCTTGTGGCTCTGCTTCCAGCCCATGGCAATCCTTCTTTTAGCAAGCACATATGCCAGGTCCCTCAGTTTCCCAAGATGCTTAGTATTCCGTGATCTGGGAAACCCTCCCAACAGGCAGGCCCAGGCCATATTTATGTTGAGCGTGACCCCTTTATCCGCTAGTTTCCGTGCCACTTCCCCACAAAAAGCTTCAATCACTGGGCAAGACCAGAACATGTGTGTCATATCAGCATCTCCTTCATCGCATTTTGGGCATGCTTGTCTTCCTGCGTTTACAAACTTAGATATTCTCTTCGGGGTCATATAGGCTCTATGCGTTATGTATAACTGTATCTGCTGCAATCTGGCGTTTCTGGACACCTTCTTGTGGTATCCTATAGCACGTTCCCACATTACATCGGTCATCTGTGCCCCCACCTACGTTTCCCAGTCAAGCCTCAAATGAGTCAAATCCTTCCCCACCCGGGTCATCACCATCTCATACAGTCTAAAGATCTTGTGCCCTCCTTCTGATATGTCATATATTGTTCCCAGTAGGACGTCTGGCTCCTCCGCAAGTACAGTCTCTGGCCAGGTTTTACGAATAGTCTGCACTAGCCTAAGATACGTGACATATTGGCCTCTATGCAAACCTGTCTCTTCTCCCAGTTCTTCGAAATCTTTAATAATCCCTTCTTGCCATACATCTCCCAATGTGACCAGCCCAACCGATTCCCAATATGTCCTAATTATCATTCTGAGTTGGTTGTCTCCCCCAGGTAAGGCAACACAGGCACGGGTTCTCCATCAGTTGGCATACCCTGTGCCACATCTTCCACCCAAGCAACAGCATACCCGGGCGTTCTTTCATTTCGAGTCTAGGCACCCAGATAATCTCCTTTAGGTAAAACGGGGTGCAGTCCTGCCCAAACAGCCTAGATTCAGGAGTTACTTCATCAGAGAGCCATTTGGTTACATATTGCAACTGACTAGCTACATAATAGGCCTCAAAATTCGGCAGCTTAATGCCCCCTCTATCATGGAAGTTCTGTAGCTTCCATAGCGCCACTCTATTGCGAGTGCCATGCCATAGGAAGTCCCTGCACATGCTGTTCAGTTTGACAAAAAACTTTTTGGTTATCAAGTATGGTATATTACTGAAGAAATGTAACAGCCTGGGCAGGACCACCATTTTGAGCATCGCCCCCGTCCCATCATCGCCAGCGGCAGCTTCTCCCAAAACTTCATATTTGTTCGGATTTTTTTCACAGCCATCTTGGTATTATGCAAGTGTTCCCCCTCCACCGTATGATACACATCTATTCCGAGGTAGCGGAAGGAATCAGCCGCCCAAGGTACGGACAACACTGGCAACCGTTCCAGAGGGGCTCCTATGTAGCTCCCCAATGGGAACATGCTCGATTTTTGGGGGTTTACCGCTATGCCGGACAGTTCAGCATACTTTTCCATAACCTCTAGAATATACTGAAGATTTTCTTCTGGATATTTCAAATATAGTAGTAAATCGTCAGAATACAAGGATATTAGGTGTTTCTCTCCCCCTACCTCAATACCGACCATGTCATATTGTTGTCTGAGGTACACTGCCAGGGGCTCCAGGGCTAGAATGTATAACATCGGGGACCAGGGGCACCCTTGTCTGGTGCCTCTACTGAGTTGCCACCTCTCAGATATCACCGATCCTGTGCGTACTCTGGCCAGTGGTTCACTGTATAGTAATTTTGCCCACCTAACATAACCCGGCCCCATCCCGTATTCTTCCAGGACCGCCAGCAACCATGGCCACCTCACTGAATCAAAAGCTTTGACTGCATCTAGGGACACCACCGCCATTTCCCCCTCGCTCCTGTTTCCCTCTTCAATCACCCGGTGGAGTCGCCTGTGGTTGTGGGTTATATTTCTGTTGGGGACATAACCTGTCTGATCCGGGTGTATCAGTTTGCTAATAACCCTTCGAAGCCTACTGGCCAGGACCGCCGTCAAGATCTTGCTATCCTGGTTCAACATTGACAACGGCCTATAGGAGCCGCAGCTATGCCCTGGCTTGTTGGGCTTAGGGAGCGGCACAATTAATGCTTCTCTGAGCGATTCCGGTAGCCGACCCATCTCAAAAGACTCATTGAGCATCTCCAGCATAGGGGGGGAGTACTTCCACTTTATATGTTTTGTAAAACTCACCAGGGAATCCGTCCGAGCCCGGGGTCTTGCAGGTGGGCAGCTGCTTCACCACCTCCTCTAATTCCTCTAAGGTAATCGGTGCGTCCAGCTCCTCCCTTTCTTCATCACTAATCTTAGGTAATTCCATGTCTTTTAGAGTTTCTCTATTCTCCTCCCGATTGTCCCCTCCTTTGTCCTCATATAATGTCCTATAATAGTCCAAGAATGCCTCGTTGACTCCCTCCTGGGTGTCAACCACCTCCCCGTCTTCTCTAGTTATTGTCCTAATCGGGGGCCTGGGGGTTTCGCTCTTATATAACCACGACAACAAGCGGCCAGTTTTATCCCCGCCTGCATGTTGCCTCTCGACATACTTCTTGTAGTTAAGGTTGCAGAGCCTTCCCCAAAGCTCTGCACACATTTGCTGCAACTCGAGTACAAGTTCCGCATCCCCTCCCGCCAAGTTGCTTTCGCGCTCCAGTTTCTCTTCCGCTTCCTCTAGTTCCGTGAGGACCCCACCCTGTAGGCCTTTTGACTTAGCAATAGCAGCACCCCGCAATACCACCTTAAAGGCTTCCCAGAGCATGCACGCTGAATCTACGCTGCCTGTGTTTACCTCAAAGTACTGTGTGATCGCATCCCTGATATGTTCCCTGAAGACTGGGTCTCGGAGCGCCTCCGCCCGGAGGCGCCATGTCAGTATCCGCGCCCTGGGTCGGCAGTACTGCCAGCTCAGCACCAGAGGTGAGTGGTCCGACAGGACCCTCACTCTATAGTCTATTTGGGTGGTCTCTATCACCACATCTGGCGTGGCAAAAAAGTAATCCAGCCTCGTGTGCAGGTGCTGCGGAGCTGAGTAGTGCGAGTACTGTGTTTCATTAGGGTGTTTCAGTCTCCAAACATCCGCCAGCCCAAAGTCATCTAGTAATGTCTGCAATACCCTGGTCGCTGGGGTGGGTCTATCAATCTTCCCATCAGATCTGTCTGCCTTTGGGTTGAGCACGCAGTTGAAATCCCCTCCCCAGATAACCGCTCCTCCTATACACGCGCCCAGATGAGTAGACAGGGTTCTAAAATACGTCGCAGTGTTTTGGTTGGGGGCATACGTATTTATAATGCACACCTCTCTATTCTCCACCAAAGCCTTTAATATGACCAACCTCCCCTCGGTGTCCACCACTTCTTGTGTAAGTTGGAGCGGAACGTGCGGTGCTACCCAGACCAGCACTCCCCTAGCGTAGGCAGAATACGGAGAGCCTACTACAGTAACTCTCCACTTCTTCCCCACCAGTTCCAATTTTTGCTGGGTCAAATGTGTTTCCTGCAACAACGCAATATCAATCTTCTGTCTTTTTAAGTACATCATGACTTTGTTTCTCTTTAAGTAACTGTTAAGTCCCCTGACATTCCATGTTATGATCTTAAGGTCCCCCATGGCTCATGAGTGTCTTCTTGCCTTCTGTGTAGCGACTCCCCTTTGCCCACGTGATACAGATAAAGCTCTCCATCTTTGCTTGTAGCTTCTCGTACCAGCTCAAACTCCCCATAACTATGTACACGGCAAATTCCCAACTTCCCTCCCCTCCCCCCACCCATCCCTTCCCCAACATCACACACCCCAACTGTTGCCCAGCTCCATTCTCGGAACTCAGGCACCCCCACATCTAGCCCTGCATGCACCAAACAATGCACAGAGCTCAGTAGGGTGAAGTCGCCCTAATGGCCACTTAACTAAAATTGTTGTGGGGTAGAGAGAACCGCTCTGTAAGGCTTCCGTTAATTCAATAATAACTACAGTGCTTATAACATTTACTGCAATAGTCTGACCTTCTCTACTGAAGGTTGCGCAAACGACTATATTCAAGTCCCACGTGCCGTGCCATCTTGTGGCACCATCTTCGTGGATTACTTATCTCTTCCGTGCTCTTTCTCCGTCCGAACTTCTGACTCCTGGGGACATCCTTGCGCATCGAGCCATCCCATGGCATCCTCCGGGGTCTCAAAAAACAAAGTTTTGTGTTTATGAATGACTTTCAATTTTGCCGGATACAGTAACATATATTTGTGGCCCGCCTCTCTCAATCTCCGCTTTACCGTCCCAAAGTTCATGCGGCTACGCTACACAGACAGGGTATAGTCCGGGTAGGCCGTGATGTTTGCCGCTCCTCGTGTAATCGTTCCTCCCTTCCGAAAGTGTTCCAATATCCTCTCCCGATCTCGGTAGTTTATTTTGGCTATCACCGGCCTAGGCGGGTTCCCCGGCGGCGGCCTCCTTGTTAGAGCTCTATGTGCCCTTTCCACTGCAAATCCTTGGGCTAGGGCTCCTCCGGGTATCTCTTGCAGTAGCATGGATTCAATGAATTCCGTGGGATCATGGCCCTCCAATCCCTCCGGCAGGCCCACGATGCGGATGTTGTTTCGTCGGGCTAGTCCTTCCGCCTCCTCCGCTCTGCTCTCCAAGTTGCCCACTCTTTGTATCAGGGCATGCAATTCGGCCTTATGGGAGGCGCAATCCGCAGTATTCGGGCTAACTTCCTTCTCAAGGGACTCCGTGTGCTCCGCCAAGGCCCTGACACCCTGTCGGAGTAGATTAACGTCCTCCTGCACCTCTCCGACCTTGAGATCTAGTGCCGTTTTCAGTTCAGTGACGGCTAGTTCGAGTTTAGATTCCCAGGCTGCCCTTAGGTCCGCAATCGCAGCTAGGACTTCTTGGTTAGCGCCCGAAGTCGTCATGCCGCTTGCAGGCGGCTTGTCCCTGCTCTTGGTATTGTCTTGACCCAGGGACGTCTTAGCGAAGTAGTCTAAGGTGGGCTGTTTCGCCTTCGACCTCACCGTTCTATTCGACATGACCCAGAGGACCTGTATTTTGCAAAAGTGACAAATGTGCACTCAGTGCACCCCTTTCGCTCGGTCACCGTGCGGCCTGCTCCTTCCTTTGTTCCGGACATTGGTCGGCCATTTTGTGTCGTCTTTCGTCTCCGGCACTCCTTATCTTTTCCGCACAGATCTCTGCCGCCGTTCTTCCTGCACCATCCAGAAGTTCACCACGCGTGGCCCGATCATTCACACACCGACATGTGTATTTTCAGCGGTCGTCGGCCCATCATTACGCACTTTTTCGCCCGGATCATTGCAGGATCTCCGGAGCTCCTCCAGATCGCGTCCTCCTACATGGCCCTCGTAGCCACGCCCCGAGAATACAGATATTTGGACGTCAATTCTGTTTAAGATCTTTTCCACAGTGAATTCAACTCATTCTCTACCCCAGTCTTGGACTCAAGCAATTATAGTCCCGATATATAGTCCCGATATATAAAAAGGGAGAGAGAGCGTCACCTTCGAGTTATAGACCCATCTCCCTTTTAGACATCCCGGGGAAACTATTTGCTAAAACCATCCTTAAGAGGTTACAGACTTGGGTAAGAGAAAAATGGCTGATTGACCCTTATCAAGCAGGTTTCATGGCTGGGCTAGGTACTATCCCGCACATTATTGCGATAAATATGATCCAAGCCCAACAATCGAATAGAAATAATCCACTATACCTGCGGTTTATTGACTTTCGAGCTGCATTTGATTCAATGGATAGAAATTAGCTGTACAAATAATTGAAGAAACAGGATTGCCCAGACTCCCTCCTCTCATTGGTAATCTTACTTCATTCAAACACGTCAGTGAGAGTCAGGATTTCCCTCGATGGCAAATTAACTCCTGTAATTAAAACAGAGCAAGGCGTAAAGCAAGGGTGTTCCCTTGCAGCTTTTCTATTCAACTTTTTTATTTTAGACCTGGGGCTCGAATTCAATAATTGTATTGGTGACCCGCTGTTCTGACTTGAGTGTCGTGTAGACCGATGAGACCTCTGTCCCCAAGTGACGCACAGGGGAACTAAATAGAAACCCGCTGTGCGACCTTTGAGGCCACAGGTGGGAGATGTCTTCCCAGATCCACGGAGCCTCTGGAACACCGATGCTGCTGTCAAGAGGGAACGAGGTTAAGTACCAGGCAATCACAATACACTAAAGCTGGTACGGAGTTTTCGGTTCTGTGGGTTCACCGAATCACTTGAGCCTCGAAGCTTGGGAGGAGATGTTGGGGGAATGTGAGCAGTGTTCTGATGTGTAGCGACCTGGTGTGTAGCGGCCTGGTGTGCAGAGGATCGCCTAACATAGCCCCCCCCCCAACGGCCCACGACCCCGTGGGCAGGACGGATGATCCTTATGGAAACGGGCAACTAACCGAGGGGCGTTCAGATCATGGGCGGAAACCCACGAACGCTCCTCCGGGCCATAACCCTTCCAATCCACCAGATACTGTATCCTACCCCTAAACCATCTGGAACCCAAAATGGCCGACACCTCAAAAACATCAGGAGAGGTCAAGGACACCGGCGCAACAGGGGTACGAAGACGGACAGAGTCAGGACAAGGTTTGAGGAGGGAGACATGAAACACAGGATGGATACGCCAAGAACTGGGCAGCACTAGACGAAATGCCACCGGATTCACAACCTGAGAGATCACATACGGGCCGACAAAGCGAGGTAATAACTTCCGGCAACCTACCAGGCGAAGATGACGTGACGACAACCAGACCCTAGAACCCACCACCAGAGGGGGAGCAGCACTACGTTTGCCATCCACACGGGCCTTCATAGAAGCCTTTGCTTCGGTGAGATGAACCACGGTACTAGCATGCACCGCAGATAGATCCCTAAGACATGTCGTGGCCGCAGGGTTCGAAGAACTGGAAACATCAGGGACCGGCAAGACCTTGGGATGTTGGCCGTAGAGGGCGTAAAAAGGAGAATAACCAGTAGCTGAATGAGCCGCATTATTATACGCGAACTCCGCAAGCCGTAAAACGGCCAACCAAGAGGTCTGATGTTGCAATATAAGGCAGCGAAGGTACTGTTCCATGGATTGATTCGTCCTTTCGGTCTGCCCATCGGTCTCAGGATGATAGGCCAACGAATACCTGGTATCAATGCCCAATAATTTCGTCAACGATCTCCAGAACCGAGAGGTGAATTGTGAACCTCGATCGGATATAATGACCGAAGGGAGGCCGAATAGCATGAATACATGTTCAAAAAACAAATCCGCCAAGACAGGGGCCGAAGGTATGCCTTTACAAGGAACAAAACGAGCCATTTTTGTGAACGTGTCCACCACTACCCAGATGGAATCAAAGCCTTTCGACTTGGGGAGATCAGTAACAAAATCCATAGTCAACGTATGCCAGGGCCTAGGAGGTACCGGAAGCGGAAGTAACAAACCAACCGGTCGACCTCTTCGATGTTTAGCCTGAGCACATACTGCGCACGAATTGACGTAACACTCTACATCACGTTTCATAGAAGGCCACCAACACCAACGCTTGAGAAGATCTAAAGTGCGCTCTTGTCCGGGATGGGCATTAAAGGGAGCATCATGAGACCACTCAAGGGCCAGATTACGTGTGTCAGGTGTGGGAAGGAACAGGCGTTCATGTACGAAAGGTAATCCATCAGAATACACCGGATCCCATTCTCGCAACTGATCAGAATGATTGCTAGTCCAAGATCGTACCGAGTCTAAAAGTGACAATGAGGGTGTACAGAGACAAATCACATGACTCTTCCCGAGAACGGTGTCAGGAAAAGCAGGCAACTGGACCCCCCCCGGGGAACGTGACAAGGCATCTGCTTTCCCATGTGAAGTGCCAGGACGATGCATAATATGAAAATCAAAAGCGGAAAAGAAAAGGTGCCATCGGACCTGTCTGCTATTAATGCACTTCAGAGAAGCCAGATCTTGTAAATTCCGAGTATACTGTGATGGAGTGTTTAGCCCCCAGAAGATGATGACGCCAAACACGGAAGGCATCCATGACAGCCAAGAGTTCTTTCTCCGTAACGGTATAATGAGACTCAGTACTGGAAAACTTACGGGAATGGTATGCCACTGGATGTAATTTGCCTGTAGTAGGACACGTTTGAGACAGTACCGCACCAAGAGCAAAGGAAGAGGCATCCGCCTCAACTGTGAATGGAAGCTCAGGATTGGGGTGTTGGAGTACCGGTGCGGTAGTGAAGGCGGTTTTCAAAGCCTCAAAAGCCTCCTGGTGTTCTCTGTGCCAACGATAGGGTACCTGAGGACTAGTCAAGGCCGTGAGCGGCGCAACAATTGTGGAAAAAGAAGAAATGAAACGTCTATAAAAGTTGGCGAATCCCAAAAAGGCCTGCAAGGACTTGAGTGTTTGAGGTACTGGCCAATCTAATACAGCTTTGACCTTAGATTCGTTCATGGATAGCGCCCCAGGGGTGATGTGGAAACCCAGAAACTCAACAGAGGTTTTATGGAACTGACATTTCTCAGGTTTGGCAAATAAGGAATGTTCTCTCAAACGGGATAGGACTTCTCGAACATGCTTTACATGGTCATCAAGATCACGAGAAAAGATTAAGATGTCGTCCAAGTACACAACCATGTAAACATCCAGAATATCCCTGAATATGTCATTCATGAATCGTTGGAATGTGGCCGGGGCATTACATAGGCCAAAAGGCATGACTAAGTATTCGTATAATCCGTAACGAGTACAGAAAGCCGTTTTCCACTCGTCTCCCTCGCGAACGCGTACTAAATTGTATGCGCCACGTAGGTCAAGCTTGGTGAAAATGGAAGCATGTGTCAGGGGCTTGATGGACCGGGAGACAATAATTCTGACAGACTTCGGACTCGAAGAGTACAGTGCCTGACTGCCAATTGATCAGTGGATTATGTTCACGTAACCATGGAATTCCTAGTATGATACCGAATTGTGGTGTGGTAATCAAATCAAAACTTAAGGTTTCTGTGTGTGTTTCTTGTATATTCAACAAGAGGGGTGCAGTTTGGTGTCTAACAGGACCAGAAACTAATGCAGAGCCATCTACGGCTTGGACATGTTCCGGCCGTGTTTTAACCACTAAAGGTAGGTTGAGGGAATGGGCCAAATCAATATCTATGTAATTACCAGTGGCACCTGAATCAATAATGATATTGACTGCATGAAGAAGGCCTGTAGAGGGACATAGAGTAGCCTTTACAGAGATGGGTTGGACACGAGCAAAGGCAAGAGAGGTACCCGGAGAAGATGACGGGACACTCGACCTGTTCTCCGGATCTAAGGTCGAGCCATCCGAAAAACCTGACTCTTCTTGGGACGTCGGGGACACTCCTCACAAAATGTCCAGTGGTGCCACAATAAAAGCATGCATTACCCACCCTTCTACGTTCCCTCTCTGATGTTGTAATAGGACTACGTAAACCTCCAACTTGCATAGGTTCTTCTGTACTGGAAGCAGGAGTACTAGCAAGAGTAGGATGGGAAGAGACCCCCAATTCAGCTCTACGCTCTGATCGTCGTGCATCTACCTGCAAGACGAGATCAACCAATTCCTGATACTGAGTAGGCATAGAAGGGATCACTGATAAAGCATCTTTCATGGTGTTACTCAACCCCCTATAAAAGACCACCGCCCGCTTGTTTTCTGGCCATGATGTTTCCGCAACTAGTTGATTGAACCGGGTGATGTATTCTATCAAAGTCCTTCTACCCTGAGTCAATTCTAACAACTCCAAATCCCTAGACTGTGCCTTGTGTCGGGTATCGAATACTCGAGACATTTCTAGAACCAACAAATCAAAGTCATAAAGGACTGGGCTATTATTCTCTAGCAGGGGATTAGCCCAAGCGGCAGCTGTTCCGGCTAAATGGGAGAGGGCGAAGGCGGCTTTAGTAGTGGAAGTAGGAAAAGCCAAAGGTCTGCATAAGAAATGTAACTTGCACTGATTAACAAAGGTTCTGAATTTCTTGGGGTCACCTTGAAAGCGTTCAGGAGCAGCCAGGGGGGTAGGAGTTGGGAGGATCATTGGAGTTGGGACTGTAGAAGTAGCCAAGGGAGGGGGTGTAGTGGAGGAGCTGGCATCTCCAAACTCCGGGTCTGCAGGAAGGGAATGCTGAACACTCTGTATGGAATCCAACCTTTGGTGGATCACTGTGTTCGCGGCTGCCATAACTGCCCTTAATACTGTAATTGCCTGGACTAAAGCAGCTATGGGTTCTTCCGTGGATCCCTGCATCGTCAAACACGACTAAACGGCTTCTCAGTCTGTTCTGACTTGAGTGTTGTGTAGACCGATGAGACCTCTGTCCCCAAGTGACGCACAGGGGAACTAAATAGAAACCCGCTGTGCGACCTTTGAGGCCACAGGTGGGAGATGTCTTCCCAGATCCACGGAGCCTCTGGAACACCGATGCTGCTGTCAAGAGGGAACGAGGTTAAGTACCAGGCAATCACAATACAGTCAGGTAAACAAAAGGATCTAAAGTGTCTTACCTATCTGGTGTAAGGGTGACCCAGGTAACCTAGTAGAGAGGTTCGAGACTCAGATGATGCGGCGGTCCAGAAATGGTAGAACCGCAGGATAGCGTGGATGAAGGGTGAGCCACCTGTAGGAGAGAGGGCTTGACTTGAATCCCAAGAAGGGAAAGGGCGTAGAAGTTCAGCAAGGTACCAAGGGATGATCCAAAGACAAGTCGAGGTGGAGTCCAAAAGTCCAGCAACAGGTCAACAGTTCCAAGCAAAGATACAAGGGGTGTCCGAGGGAGTCCGAGGTAGAGTTCCGTGATCAAGATAACAAGGAGCAAGTAGTAACGCCAAACAGGGTCTGAAGCCAGCTGAGAAGCAATGAGCGTTCTGTCTCTCAGACCTTTATACTGCGTGTCCCTGGGTCATGTGACTTCTCTGGGTCATGTGACGTCCGCCAAGATCACGTGAGGAACGCCACCGTGTATCACATGACCGACGTGAAGACGAAACGCCGCCCCTTCTGCTATATGTTCTCCAAGGCAATTGCCAATGCAGAAAGGGTTGTAATCAAGCCCGTACACTAAAGCTGGTACGGAGTTTTCGGTTCTGTGGGTTCACCGAATCACTTGAGCCTCGAAGCTTGGGAGGAGATGTTGGGGGAATGTGAGCAGTGTTCTGATGTGTAGCGACCTGGTGTGTAGCGGCCTGGTGTGCAGAGGATCGCCTAACACCCGCCAAAACTAAGAGGCCAAAAAATTGCTTATTTGCTATATGCCGACGATCTTGTATTATTGTCGCAAACACCACAAGTCCTTCAAAATATGTTAACAAAGCTGGGCCTCCATGTACAAGCAAATAGGTTGGAAATTAACATTGCAAAGACCCAAATTCTAAAGTGTGGAAAACAGCAAACCACCAGGAGTAATATCTTTTCCTGGAAAATTCAGAATGAAATCGTCCAAACTACGACCCAATATAAATACCTTGGGGTGTTAATCAACAATGTTGTATGCAAACAAGCTGAAGACCTAGCAAGGAAGCAAAAAATGCAACGGCTTGTTTCGCAATCACGATTGTTGATCAGGAAGTATGGGAAGTTTTCCATGAAACATGTTGTGTTATTTTATAAAAATGAAAGTTCTCCCGATATTGCTGTATGGTATTGAAGGGTTTTTGCCAAGAGAAAAGTGCTACTGGGATCAATTAGAGTCAGATTACTGGAAACAGATCTTATGCCTGCCTAACTCTGTGCCGATGGCTATCTTGCGTTATGAATTGGGATTGACATCCATGTATGCTCAAGTATCCTGGAAACAGTGTGCCTTGTTACGCAAATGCCTCCTGGAAAAGGGAAGTAACAATATACTGAAAGTGATTGTGCATCATTTGCTGAAATCTGTAAATCCCTTTGCTGTTAAATGGAGGAAACATGTATATAATGAATTAACCCATGCTGATATCACAATAGAGTTATTACTATCAAATCCTGTTAGAGCGAAGGAAAAAGTACATCTGGCTAATTGGATAGCAAATATGACAAGATGCTCCCAATACAAGGACTTTGACATCTTCTTATTTGGCATTAAAAAATATGCGTTGATGTCAGATTACTTGCTGAAAAGCCCTTCTCCTAAAGTAAGAATGGGATATTTAAGATTCCAGTTAAACCAATGGTACACAAGGGATGTCCTTTGTAAAAGGAAAAAGCTGGCAAAAGAACAAAACTACTGCAGATATTGTATTGTGCCTGAACAAAGAGAGACACTACAACATCTGCTCGTAGAATGTGTAGCACTCTGCGATGTACGAACCAGATGTTTTTCACACACCCAGGTAGTCCAAAGACCAATGGAGAGTGACGAAAGATGGCATGAGCTGTTCTCCAGTACCCGCCCGAAAATTCAGATTGCCATAGTACAATTGTTTCAAATTTTGCTCCCCGGGTTAGAGGTGTATAACAGGTAATGCATTATCTATAAGGCTATTAGGTAACCGGTTGGTTGAAAGAGGTAAGCTTAGTCAAGTAACCATCTAAGTGGAACCTTTGTAAATATTATGTATTGGCGTGATCATGCGTATAAAATGAACTGTTAATAATTATGTGATAATATGGGTATTGTAAGAATGTATTATCTTTTAGCCTTGTAAGATTGAAAATTATTGTAAGATGCTGTGCTGTGCCTTCGCTTCCCGCCTACACGAAGACAAGTACTCGGACTGTCTGGTACCGGCATCTGGGCGAAAAAATTCTGACAAGTGCTCGAGGGTGCGCCGTGACAGCAACGTGGTCCCCCTCCGATCTGGACCCCCCCACGGCTAAGTCCAGCTAGGACGTTGCTGGTGAAGTAAGTGGGCCGCTGGGGTGAGTGGACGCCAGGGACCAGTGCCTCGTCGCACGATACATCTGGGCGCCCATGAGGTTGGGGGAGAACATTACAATATTGTTATAGAAGAAACTTGCCGCCACAGCACCATTGAAGGTGGGGGAGACGCTGCGGTAGGGAGCGCCGACGATCATTCTTTTGAACCTCTCCCTACACCTGTTTTGCGGTTCGCTCAAGCTTGGATGCGGGGCACGGGCTGTGCTACCACCATACAGCATAACCCGGTACTGGTCGCCAGCGACACACAGAAGTGGGGGAGCACAGCCCACCCCAAAAGTGACAGCGTCGCCTAATGGGCCGCACTGAGAAGAAAGCTGCAGGGGGAAGGAAGACCGGCCCAATGGACTCCTTTACCAGCTCCTAACCACAGGAGGCATCTGGAGGGGCGACACAAACACCAGAAAATCGAGACGCAGACCCCTTGGACCGCTTGGCGACAATTGTGCAAAATGGGTTCCTAGCTGTCAACGTCAAGTTGGACGATATAGTGGCGACAATCGGGTCCTTGAAGGCCGGGGTGGAAAAGGAGAGCGCACTGATCGCGGAGGCGGAGAATAGAATAAGCTCAAACAAAGATGTGATTTCTCAACATGGCCGAGACATAGCCCTGCTTCAGACCGAACTGCGCAAAACCCAGAGCAAGTGTGAGGATCTCGAATCTAGGTCCCGCAGAAACAACATTCGCATTGTTGGGGTCTCGGAATCGTTTGGCAAGGGCTCCATGGAAAGGCAGGTGGAAGAACTACTGAAATCGGTGCTAGGAGCGGAATCACTGTCAAACCACTTTTTCGTCGAGAGAGCTCACCGCACGCTTGCACCCCCTCCAAAGCCGGGAGCTCCACCTCGCACCATCATCGCGCGCCTTCTAAACTACAGGGACACAATACTCCGGCTATCCAGAGAAAAAGGTACAATTAATTTTGAGGAGAACAGAATTCATATATATCCTGACTTCTCCGCGAACATACAAGCGCAGCGCAGGTCCTATGAATTAGTTAAAAAACAACTACGGCTCTGAGGTGTCCCTTATGCTTTAATTCTTCAGGCAAAAATGAGAGTTCAACACGGAGGGAGAGCCCACTTCTTTGAAAACCCTTCCGAGGCCATGGCGTATGTGGAGGCCTCCATTCCGCTGCCCCCTAGAGACCGAATGAGGGATCAAAATGCGAGACCCAATCCTGGTGAGGATTGAACTGATTTGGCGGACAGATGAGTCTGCGCCTTCCCTGCAGAGACTCTGTGTTTTCTTAAGTCAACACACTGAACTGGAACACGATCTGTTGTTGTCGGACTGTGGAGCCTCCTCCGTGGATGTCCAGCTGGCAACATTAGCCAACCCTATGGAAAGGTCCACAAGCTCAGTTAAAAAGCCCATCGGGCAAGTTTTGAGTTTTAATGGGCAGCATCGTCAAGTTGGGGGAGATGATGCGGGTGGGGGGCCAGGAAATCAGGTAACAGTTCGCTATGCTGAGCTATCGGCAAAGTTGGGGAAAGGAGATAGTTGCATTGTTGTTAAGTTTGGGTTGAAGAATATGTGGTTTCGAGGTTGCGATTGGTGCTCCCGTAATGTGGATATTGGGAAAGTTGGATGACATAGCGGGTACTAATGCATATAGTAATAACGGTACAGGGGGGCTGAAAATATCATTGTTGTCTTGGAATGTAAGGGGATTGAACAACCCAATGAAGGCCAGGAAGGTTGACAATTATGTTTCTAGACATCACCCTCAAGTCGTGATGCTGCAAGAAAGACATGCAATGGGTGCAGTGAACGAGAATGTAATGCCCAAATGGGGGAGGACAGGGTATTACACTAATTACTCGTCTCAGTCCAGGGGGGTTATCACTCTCATACATCCCTCCCTGGGATTCCGGGTAACAGGCCACAAGGTGGATGCGCAGGGCAGATAAGTTCTGGTATGGGGGGAAATGGCTGGGAAACATGTTACATTGGTGAATACATACGGCCCTAACATAGACGACCCAGACTTCTACTGTAATATGGGGAGGGGGACTTTAACATGGCCCTGGACCCTGCAACAGATAGATCTAGTATAAAAACGAGGACACCAACTAGAATGGCGCTGACGCTGAAGCAGCTTCTTTCGCAAATGGCACTAACAGATGCATGACGCACATTACATCCGGATGCTAGACGGTATACCTATTATTCATCCGTCCACGACAGTGAGTCGCGATTAGATTATTTCTTTACCTCACAAGGCATTTCCGAGACATTGCACAGCTGTGATATTCCACCTCGTACATTGTCTGACCACTCCCCAGTTACACTGGAGCTTTGGTTTAGAAATGCTCCCAGACCAGCTAAGAGATGGAGAAAGCCGGGGGGGAATTCTTTACTAATAACATTGGGTCGGTGACGCTGGTCTCCACTGTCTGGGAGACTTTCAAGGTCTGGGTCAGAGGGACACTTCTGTCGAAATCTACTGGTCTCCTGAGGGGAGTGAGGAGAGAGTTGGGGGAGGTGGAGAACGCCTGAACAACCTTGAGGAAACCTATAGTCGCACACACGATAAGAACACCCTAGCCGAAATCCACGAACACATCCGTGATTTCAATGACCTGGCCACCAGAGAAACACAGTATATGGCAGCCCCGTCCAGAGCACGCAGATATGGCGAGATATGGCGAGGGAAATAAGGCGGGCAGAACACTGGCCAATCTGATTAAGCAGGAGCGACAGCCACATCCTATTACCAGTATTCAAGGTGTAAATGGCGAGGTCAAAACAAGTGAGGTGGATATAAACGGGGAGTTTGCCCAATTATATCAAACACTGTATTCTAACAGAGATAGCAAAACGACCACTGAGATAATGGCATACTTAACATCATTAGGGCTCCCAAAACTCCCACTTGAAAACATATTGGCCCTAGATCAACCAATAACTGTGGAAGAAAGGGAAGAGGCAATCATGGGGTTGGCGTCGGGCAAGGCACCGGGTTCTGATGGGCTGGGGGCCGAATTTTATAAGGAGTTCCGCAAGGAGCTAACTCCTGTGCTGCTGGGGACCTGGGAGGAACCCCTAGAGGGAGGCATACTACTCCCGACTATGAGGGAGGCCATCATAACTCTATTACCTAAACCCCGACGCCCACCTAGCGATATGTCATCATACAGGCCCTTATCACTGATCAATGTCGATGTCAAGATAATTGCCAAGGTTCTGGCGAACCGGATGGCACCACTGGTCTCGACATTAGTCCATCCTGATCAGAATGGGTTCATTCCCCTGCGATCCACTGCATTGAACCTCTGTAGATTATTTGGTATAATGGCCCAGATTGATCCCGGGAGGAGTGCAGCTGCCGTTGCCCTTGATGCCAAAAAAGCGTTCGATTCCGTGTCCTGGAAATATCTCTTTAGTGTACTTGAAACATTTGGGGTGGGACCTGCTTTCATTGGGTATGTTTGACTGCTCTATACCGCTCCAGGAGCCAGAGTATGCACCAACAGAACCGTCTCCGAGATGTTCCAATTAGAGAGAGGCACAAGACAGGGATGCCCCTTCTCGCCCATTTTGTTTGCCTTAACTATCGAGCCAATGGCAGCTGCTGTCAGACTAAGGCGTAGAAACAGGGGAATAAACATGAAAGGCGCAGTTCAACTGACAAGTCCAGAAGGTCCGGGAACCATATCTGCCTCGGCCACGCAGGTGCGATGAGGATCATCCTGCACCGTGACCTCTTGAGCTGGTTGATGAGCCGGATCAGCAACGGCAATGGAGGGAACGCGTATAGAAACAGGCCCTCCCAGGGATGATGCGCTCCTGTACGTCCCCGAGCCTGAAAAAAACAGAGCCCATTATGACAGACATACATGAATTTGCGGAGTATTCAGGATACGTCATCAACCTAGCCAAGTCGGAAATACTTCGGCTCACACCTTCCACTGCATGCCCCACAAATGTGTGCGGCCTCAAATGGTCAGAACAACATATCAGATATCTTGGGGTGCTAGTGTCCAGAGATAGGCAAACCCTATACGCAAATAATCACGAGAAGGCGTTGCAGACGTTGAGCACGAAGCTACAGATTTAGGGACGCCTCCCCATATCCTTACATGGCCGAATCGCCAAATGATAGTCCTTCCCAAACTATTATATTTTTTTGTAAATATACCAATATGGCCGGGCAGAGACTTTTTTTACTAAGCTACGGTCGCTAATAGTAACCTTCATATGGAATGGTAAGGCGTCGAGAATTGGGTGGGAGAAAATGACAGAACCCTATGATACTGGAGGTATGGGTGCTCCAGACTTTGAGCTTTACTATCTGGTCGCCCAGGCGCAATTTGTGAAGTATTGGTATGAGGACTCTGGGTAAATACCACATACGTGGGCGGAGGCACACACTATATCCCCAGTGGAAATTAGGTCAGTCATATTTAATACAAGACACAGGGACACTTGTGACTATGACCCGGTCAGCTGCACGGTCCGTGCTTGGGGCGCATTGTTTAAGAGGCTAAAGTTGGAGACACATATAACCCGGAAGTCTCCCTATGGAACTTTCCTGGTATTCCCCCCACGTTTGATGCGGGTATTCAAGAGGTCTGGGACCCACACATGGAGATGAGGGTGGGTGATATGTATATAGATGGCAAATTTGCAACTAAGGAGGACTTTGTGAGAGCAATGGGGGGTGGACCACTTAAAATATTGCAATACTACAGGGTAAGGGCAGCATTTCAGAAGAAGTGGCCAATGTTTCCAGATGAACCTCCCCAACACCCCTGCACACAGCTTATCACCATGAATGCCGGGCTGGGTATCTCTAAACTGTATGCAGCGGTGCAAACCCACACCCCTACAATAAATCAGGTCAAGGACAAATGGGAAATGGACCTGCAAATGCCCATCCCAGAAGATAAGTGGAGTAGATATTGCGCACTGACGAAGAAAGTCTCATTAAATGCGGGTCTACGCCTGATACAGTTTAAACTCTTAAACAGACTGCATTACACGCCGGCTAAATTGGCAAAATTTGGTGCAGAGCATGGAGGGGGTTGCCCCAAATGCGGGGCTCAGTCTGCGGGCTCCTTTCACATGTACTGGAAATGCCCTGCCATCCTGAAGTTCTGGGGGGAGGTGGCTGAGCTACTGACTGATGTGACACAGATATCCCCGCAATTAACCCCCCACAAATACTTGTTTGGAGACATTGGCAAGTGCTCGGAGAAAACCAGGAGACTATTCAATGTGGCATGCGCAGTGGCAAAGAAATGTATCCTGCAAACCTGGAAAATGTCCACACCGCCAAGCATGACCACATTCCTTCGCGAACTGACATATGTCAACGAGTGTGAGGAAAAATATGCATTGACTCTCCCGGGGGCAAGCCGGCCTAAGGACATATGGGGTCCCTTCCGCATGTATCTATGTGATTTGCTTTCAGAGGATGATGAAGCTGTATAGTGCTGGTTGTAAATGTCTTTTTTTTTTCTCTGTTGTCGATTAGTGTGAATTGGAGGGAGAGAGTTGCTGTAACTGTCGAGACCACTGTTGTTGAATAATAAAAAGAATGTAAAAAAAAAAACAAAAAAAAAACCCATCTTAACAGCATTATACCGCCCACAGTAAGAACGATCACTGACCAATTTAAGTCGGAGTATAAGTCTATGCACATAGCATCATACTTATTATGATCTTTAGTTTTATGCAGCCGTATAATATTTGTCCCCAATATACTTAGCATCTGGCTAGCTGGATGACATAAGGCTTTCAACGGGAGGAGAATTCTTTGTTGCTGGACAATGGCTTTAAGCGATGTCAGGCCAAGTTCTACGCAAATATATTGGATGGGGCAAGTGGGTGGAAGGCTCAAAATAATGCGCCAAAAATGGCCCTCGATTTTATCCAGCCACAAAAGATTTCCAATGGTTAAGGCTTCCAATCCATATACCACCACAGGAGTGAGACACTGTGTATACAGCATTATGATGCCTTTCAATGAATAGCCTGCATAGTGTAGCACAAAACTGCACTCCAGCATGGTAATTTGCTTAGCACGCTGAATCTTGCTGGCTATCAGAGTATGGTAATCTACATTACTGTCCATAACTACTCCCAGATAATTGCAGGAGCTAGTATATTCAATTGATCCACAACTTACAACCATTTTGTTCACATTCTTTGCCGAAAACCGCATATTAGTTTTAGTTAAATTGATGTTCATGCTTTATTCAGATGTAAAGCGCCCCAACTCTTCCACTATATCCTTTATGCCCCCAAAAGTATGATAGACGATGACAAGGTCATCAGCATACAAAATTGCTGTGACCTTGGTTGTTCGAAATTTAGCGGGGCATTTTGCAGGAGTTTCAAGACGAGTAATCAAAAGGGACATATGAAGATTGAAAGGGACGGCCGCCAGTAGGCAGCCCTGTTTGACCCCTTTGTTAATTTTAAATGGTCTCGATAGGCGACCTTCATTATCAAGACGTATGCATGCAGTGTTATTAGTGTGTAGCTTGATCAGAATTTCTAGTAACCATGAAGGGCATTTTAGTTCAGCCAAGATGTCCCATAACTTCTGGCGGTTAACTCGATCAAATGCTGAACGAAAGTCAACAAATGGTACATAGATTGAGGGATTCGATTGTTGTTTGGCTCTGGGTGGAAATCGCATCGAGAAGGCCTATATTAAATGTCGTGCTTGAGCCAGCACGAAAACCAGACTGAAATGGATGCAATAGATGGTTAGCATCGGACCAGCGTTGCAAATGATCTAGCACAATGGCAGCAAAAACTTTGCTAGTGGTATCAAGTAAATATCCGATAATTTTCTGGCATAGTTCTCGATCCCACTTTATGTACACGAATAAGAATTGAGGTAGACCAGGATGCAGGCATTCATTTTTCCCTGCATATATTTTTGCATAATATCTATATTAACTCCAACCATCTTTGTGGGTAATGTTTAACTACCTTAGATGCAAGACCATTAGGCCCTGGTGCCATTGAATTTTTGGATTTACTGATAATCCTTACAATGTCTCCTCTAGTAAACATTAAGGGCCATTCATCAGAGATGGGACGAGGGATGGAATCTGAGGAGTTACCATACATAACATTGGTAAGATAAGCTACCCATGTGTCTTCACTGATAACATTTAGTGGTTGAGGAAGTGCATTACCTCTTACTTTGTTCAGCATGTTCCACACCATCGTGGTGTCACCCCCTTTCAGTAAAGAAATCATCTTTTGCCATTTCCTATGTACCTTCTCGAGGTTTCTGCGTTTGCACCGCCCTCTATACATTGTATTCAATTTTATCTTTGATAAAATATACGCACTCATTGGCAGATGTTTCTTTGTAAGATGTCGGAGTTCTATATGATAAGGAACAAGTTACTTACCTGTAACTGTTGTTCTCCAGCATGGGTCTGGCATGGATTCACATGCTCATGAATATTCCCCGTCGTCAGGCTGGGAATCCTCGGTAAAGAAAAATCAGTATCAGTTTCGTTTCTGATCTGTCTTTCGTAGTAGTAACCAATCACTGATCTCTGCGTCATACTGACCACAGCCAATGACTGCCATCTCCCCAAGCCCCGCCTCTGGCAGCCATCTTCAGATTTGGTAGCACGTGAAGTGGCAGTATGACCAAGTGAAGAGCCGCAGAGGGGTAGGCGGGAGGGTTCGCATGTGAATCCATGCCAGACCCATGCTGGAGAACAACAGTTACAGGTAAGTAACTTGTTTCTTCTCCAGCATGGGGTCTGGCATGGATTCACATGCTCATGAATAAAAGAATACATAGCAGTACACACATGCACAACCACGGGAGGTGGCAACAGGCTCAACATTAAGCAATACAACAACTCAACATTAAGCATCTCTTACCTTCTCACCAGGCTCACCTTAGGCGAACAGGTTGCGCAGCACTGCTTGGCCGACCCTGGACTCCTCCCTGGAATCCCGGTCGACGCAGTAGAATTTCGTGAAGGTGTGCGTCGACCTCCATGTAGCAGCCCTGCAGATATCCAGCAGGGGCACACCAGATAGGAACGCCGTGTTAGCTGCGATCGCTCTGGTGGAATGGGCTCTCGGACGGCCGGGCAGCGGTCGGTTTGCCAACCGATGACAGTACATGATACAGCCGGAGAGCCATCTGGAAATGGAAGCCTTTGAGAGAGCCTTCCCCTGATTGACAGGTCCAAAGTTCACAAAAAGTTGTGATGTCTTCCGAAAACTCTTCGTGCGGTCCACGTAGAACATCAGCGCTCTAGCCACATCCAGCGAGTGCAAAGTCCTTTCAGCTGGCGACAAAGGCGACGGGAAGAAAACAGGCAACACCAAGGGTTCGTTGAGGTGGAAGTCCGACAGCACCTTGCGCATGAAGGAGGGGTGCGTCCTGAGCACTACCCTCGTGTCGTGAAAAGTCAAGTACGGGGCTTGCAGGAAAGGGCCTGGATCTCTCCCACCCGTCATGCGGAGGTGATGGCCACAAGAAACGCTGTTTTCCACGACAAGAACTTCAACGGAGCTCAGTGCAGAGGCTCGAACGGAGGTCCCATGAGCTTGGTCAGCACCACGTTGAGCTCCCACGCCGGGGCCGGGGCCGGAGCCTTCACCGGCGGGAATGATCTGAACAGTCCCTTCATGAATTCTGTCACCAGACGATGAGACCACAAAGACGTCCGTCCTGTGGTTCTGGTGTATCGGGAGATCGCAGCAAGATGAATCTTGATGGAAGCGTGCGCCAGTCCAGCCTTGGCCAGCGTCAGTAGGTACGGCAGTACTTGAGGAGCCGTAATCCGTAGAGGGTTCATCTTCTGTGCGTTGCACCAGACAGAGAACCTCTTCCATTTGTGTACGTAGCATTTAAGAGTTGAGGACGCCCTGGCCTTTGCAAGAACCTCTCTGCAGTCGGCCGGTATGTCGTAACCTCCAAACTCTAACGCTGGAGGAGCCAGGCCTGCAAGCTCAGCGTCTTCGGGTCGTGATGGAGGATGGCGCCTCCTTTCCTGGAGAGAAGATCCGCGTCCACTGGCAGCTTGATTGACGGGGACGCTGACAAGTCCAGAAGGTCCGGGAACCATATCTGCCTCGGCCACGCAGGTGCGACGAGGATCATCCTGCACCGTGACCTCTTGAGCTGGTTGATGAGCCGGATCAGCAACGGCAATGGAGGGAACGCGTATAGAAACAGGCCCTCCCAGGGGAACGAGAAAGCATCGCCCATGCTCCTCGGCTGGGGAAACCTGCTGGCGAACCTCCGGCACTTGGAGTTTGTTGCCGTCGCGAACAGATCAATCTGGGGTGTGCCCCACCGTCGGAAGAGGCGGTCCACTAGATCCTGTCGTAGTTCCCACTCGTGGCACGAGCGCAGCTCTCTGCTGAGCGAGTCGGCGATGGTGTTTTTTATTCCTGCCAGATGAAACGGCACCAGAAACATCCCTTGGGCGACGGCCCAATGCCACAGATCCTGCGCCTCCTTGGACAGGGCTGGGGATCTGGTACCGCCCTGCTTCCTGATGTAGAACATGGTGGTGGTGTTGTCGGTGAAGATCCTCACCACCTTGCCCTTGAGGGACGGAAGAAAGGACCTGAGGGCCCAAAACACTGCACGGAGCTCCAGGACGTTGATAAGGAGGGACTTCTCCGTCGGAAGCCAAAGGCCTCTTGCGTGCAGATTTTCGGTGTGCGCTCCCCACCCTTCCAGGGAGGCATCCGTGGTCAGTGTCTTCTGGTGGCCCGGGGTCTGGAAGTCCATGCCCGCCGTCAGATGCGCGCAGGTGCCCCACCACCGGATCGCTCGTCGGAAGCTCTCGTCGAGTGTGATCCTGTCCTCGAAGCTGCCCGTCGTCTGGATCCAGCGAGCGTCCAGGAACTCCTGTAACGGGCGCATCCGAAGTCTGCACAGGCGGATGAGATAAATGCAAGAAGACATCATTCCGAGGAGGGATTTGATGGACCTCAACCTGGCCGCATCTGCAACCAGCATCCGCTGCACCTTGCCCAAGATGGCCCTCGTCCTTTCCTCCGATGGAGAGGCCAGAAGCGCCACTGTGTCGAGTTTCGCTCCCAGAAACAGTGCGACTTGCGCGGGCACCAGGTGGGACTTGGCGTAGTTTATGAAGAATCCCAGGTCTGTGAGTAGTTGGACGGTCCTCGCCGTGTGCTCCCTTTTCTTTGCTCGGATGAGCCAGTCGTCCAGGTAGGGGTAGATGTGGATCCCCTCCAGGCGCAGCCGCGCTGCCACCGGTGCGAGGCACTTGGTGAACACCCTGGGTGCCGACCTCAATCCGAAGGGAAGGGCTCTGAACTGGTAGTGACGCCCTTGGACCACGAATCTGAGAAACTTTCAGTGTCCCTTTAGGATGGGGATATGGAAGTAAGCATCCTCCAAATCCAACGACGACAGGAAATCGCACTCCTCCAGCTGACCCAGGACGTGCTGGAGGGTGACCATCCGGAACTTCTGTGCCTTGATGAATTTGTTCAGTCATCATAGGTCCAGGATGGGATGCCATCCTCATGTCTTCTTCTTCACGAGGAAGTATCTTGAGTAAACTCCGGAGCCCCGAAGCCTCTTTGGGACGAGCTCGATGGCGCCTTTCTTGAGCATCGCCTTTACCTCCAAGAGAAGTTGAGGGACGTGATGTTCCTTCCTGGCCACGGGGGGGACGCGCGGGCACTTCTTTAGAAACGCGTGACCCTGGGTCAGGTCGTCCAGCACCCAACGGTCGGTGGAGATGGACTCCCACACGCTGACGAAGTTCGCCAGCCGGCCTCCCACCGGGATGCTTCGGTGGGGGCCCGACCCCACGGCCGGTTTAGTCCTGCTTCGACGAGGCTTTGCCGCCTTGTCCTCCCTGGCGACGATGGCGGGGTCTGCCCGACTTGCCTCGTCCCCTGTAGGCTTCCTGTGACGACGAACGGGCCGCTTGACGGTAGGTGGAATATCCGCCGCCGGAACCTTTGGAGGCACCCTGCTTGCCTCCGGTGCTCCTAAAGGGCGGCCGTCGTTGCTGGAGAACACAAAGAGCCCGGGCCGTCTCCGTGTCCGTCTTGATGGCTTGTAGGGAATCGTCCACTGTTTTCCCAAACAGGTTGCTCCCATCGAACGGCATGTCCAAGACTCTGGTCTGCACGTCCTGCTGGAAGTCCGCTGCCTTGAGCCATCCACGCCGTCTAAGGCACACGCCGTTGCCCAACTGGTGAAATCCAGTGTCAGCGATGTCCGTCGCTATCGTAAAGGCATGGTCCGACGCCACTTCTCCTTCCTGCAAGATCTCTAGGGCCTCCGCCCTCTTGTCGTCTGGTAGGAAGTCCAACAGGGGGGCAATTTTGTACCACAACTCCCTGTCGTAGCGGGCTACAATAGCCAAGGCGTTGGCAGCCTTAATCGTCGTCGCTGCCGATGAGATGACTCTGAGTCCCATCGTGTCCAATTTCTTTCCCTCGCCGTCCGTCGGGGAGGTTGACGTAGAAGCCGAGGCCCCCCCCTTTCTTCCTGGCCGCCACGGAGACGACCGAGTCCAGGGTCGGCTGTGCCCGAAGGCACAAGGGGGCCACGCCCGGGACCCGGTACTTCTTCTCGTACCGATCCCTTCTTGCAGGCGTTGTGGATGGATTCTTGAGGAGGGCGAGACCCTCATCCCAGATATCGTCCAGTAGAGGTACAGCAAGGATCGTCTTCCTCTTGGTCTCGCGCCGTTGATAAAGGAAACCTTCCTTCTTCTTCTCTTCTGGGCAGAGCTGGAAAAGCTCGGATGCACTGGCGATCATGGCATGAAACGTTCCAATCTCATTGGGCGGGGAAGCCCGGGGAGGAGGTGACGACGGGAGATCCTCGTCGTAAACCTCGTCATCTGTACCCGTCGCGGCCGTGTCTGTCCCCGTATCATCCCCACGCGTCGTGAACGGGGAGGAGGGCTGAGCAGGGCGCGATGGTTGAAAAGGAGGTGGAGGATGAATCCTTCTTCTCTTAGGAGGAGGGCTCCCAGAAGGGCCTGGCTCCGGGTCCCCCGTCGGGAGCGGTTCCTCCGTTGGTGGTAACGGCAATCTCGTCCTTATCTCCGAGCATAAGGACTGTATATCCAACAAAATGGCCGCCGAGTTGTCTTGCGGCACTGGTTGAGGGGATTCCGACGGGCAGTCAGGAGCCCTGTCGGCACCCTCGACGTTATCGTCGTCTCCGGCGTCGGGGTCCCTCCCGATGGGCTGGTCTTCTTCCACACCAACGCCGTGGCTTAAGACTTTGATCAGCTCCTCTTCAGAGGTTGAGGCCGAATCCACGATGACCTCCTGCCCCCCGTTTTTCTTCTCCGTCGGAGGTTTCATGGGGGTCCTGTCGATGGGCATGAAAGAGGACTCCCTCCGCGGTGGCAGGGAGACTCTGGGCCCCGAGGTCGCCACCACTGGTGTAGCCTCCACAGGCTGAGCCAGGGCCACCGCGACTGTCTCGATAGAGGCCTTGGCCGGGTGGATCAAGGCTTTCACCACCTTAGGTGCGCTCACCGCCTTCTCCTTGGGGGAAGGGTCACCGCCTCGCTCCCCCTCCGATGGGGCCTTCGAGCTCGACCGGGGTCTCCCCAGGAGCATCGCCGGGTGCTCGGCCTTCCTCTTACCCGAGCCAGAGCGTTGGCTCGTGGTTGATGGCGCCGGGGACGATGAGCCCTGCCTGGCACCCGTAGAGCCCGACCGTTCGGCACTCCCGGTGCTAGCGGACTCGCGGTGCTTGGTCTTCTGTTGGGCCCCCGTCACCAGGGCGCCCTCAAAGGTCTTAGAAGACCTCTTGGACTTCTTCTTCTTTTTCTCGCCTGACGGGCTCTTCCCCTCCAGCCAGTTGGCGAGACGCAGATGGCGGTCCTTCATGGTCCGCTCCGACATATTGCCGCAAAACGCACAGTCCTTCTCCACGTGCGCCTTGTCCTCATGCAGGCAGTAGAGGCAAAGGGAGTGTTCATCCTCCTTAAAGACATTCTGAAGCTGGCACCCAGGGCAGACCCTGAACAGCTTTCCAGGCGTCGAGCTTCCCTTCTCCTCTGCCATGTCCGAGATGGGCCTGAGAAACTTCCGGAGTCCTCCAAAAACGTGGCTCGACGAAATCTTCACCCTTGAGGGGCGTAGAAGAATCCGACACGGGTCCCCGTTGATCGGATAAAGAGACGGTGGAGCTTGAGGCTCTTTTGACTGAAAAAACAGAGAATTTTCCTAAGAAAAAGCGCGAAAACGCACTACAGCTCGAGAGCAATAGCACGAGGATCCCAACACTTGAACGTGCGGTAAAAATCTGAAGATGGCTGCCAGAGGCGGGGCTTAGGGAGATGGCAGTCATTGGCTGTGGTCAGTATGACGCAGAGATCAGTGATTGGTTACTACTACGAAAGACAGATCAGAAACGAAACTGATACTGATTTTTCTTTACTGAGGATTCCCAGCCTGACGACGGGGAATATTCATGAGCATGTGAATCCATGCCAGACCCCATGCTGGAGAACTATGTCTGATCGCAAGCAACTCGCCATGATATGTAGTATCACATTTTTTACCATAGGCAATTAAAGGAGAACCATGAACAGAGCAGCGTCCATAGGGGTTTTCTTAATCAGAGTTTTAATGTCATCACAGTTCATGTCAACAATCGCAATTTCCAAATGATCAATTAGTTGGCCGAATTCTTTTTGTCATTTTCTTAACTTTTGGAGCATTCCATTTATTTCTCGACCCACTGTTTGTTACTCCAATTACCAAGGAGCCCTTCCAAAATGAGCCTTGTGGGGAGGTGGCCAATGTAGCATGAATTATTAGGTGATCACTGTGTGGCATACAAATCACTTCAAAATCGCGTATATACTCAAGTGCAGGCCTATATCCACAGATGTAGTCTAAAGTGGCAGATCTACTGCCACTAGCCCATGTGCATTTACCCGGTATATCACTAGCATTCTCCCATTCAATACCCACAGGTCCCAGTCATTCATAAATGTGGACCATGCTATTGCCCTACCATTTTTTTTTGGTTTCACCATTATATTTGTTATTGCTATATTTTCAAAATTGACCGTCATTGTATTGACCCCACATTGAGCATTTAAATCGCCCCCAAGGATAACCACATCGTTACCTTCATGTATGAGCCATTCAGTAAGTATTAAGTCAAGAGACTCATGTATCTCATTCAAGCAATCACGGGCTGGAGGATCATAGAAGTTGATAATTAAGATGTTAGGGGCAGAGGCCATATTTTTGGCTTTAATTTGGATTACTAACATGTTATCATATGCCAGTTGAGAGGGAATCTCACTGGCATTAAAATCGTGACTGATCCCAATAATTAAACCACCATATGGCCTCCCCCTTTTGCCTTTTCTAGCATGTCGTTGAAATATACAGTGGGTATCGATGTGATAATCTCTTAGTAGCCACGTCTCTTGTAGCAATATTATGGGAAACTTTATGAGAGTGTCTAAAGACGCTCCAAGGTTAAGAAAGTGAGCATGGCCTCTCGTGTTCCAGGATGCAATCAATGTTTCTCATGGTTGCAGCATTTCCATCTGACCCAGAAGATCCTTAAGCCATTTCCATCCGGCTTGGTTTTCACTAACAGATTCCACTTGTTTCGAAATTACTCTTGGGACAATACATTTAGCTGGGCCACAATGTTCACACTGCTGAATAGCAGCCGGCTCTGGAATTGGTATATCGAGTTCAAATCCAAGGAAGTCAAGAGACTCTGCCTGGGACCGGATAAGCGAGGCAGTTACCGGAAGAACACAATGAATCAAAGTTACTGCACCAAATAGGCTTTTCAATGGTTGAACAAATGCCAGGTCTACAGATTGTACTATCTTGAGTGTCGGAATTTTGGAGCAAATAGCGATCAGTGCAGATCTATTTAGAAATGTCTTTGTCCGCTTGTCTGCCCATTCAATGATGGTGACCATTCTAATATTAAATGGAGCCTTGCAATCATTAAGAGAGTGATCATCAACATGGTCTCTTTCAAGATTTGCCTTTTTTATGTTTTATTTACAGTAGGTACCGATACATAGGAGGTTTTCTTATTTCCAGTAACAGAAACAGACTGAACCACGGCTGATACATCGGCCACTGGGGGTGTACTCCGCTTGACTTACTGTCCTGCATTAGCCAGCTTGTAAGTGTTCTTGTTTTCAGGGATTGCCTCCTCTTTCTTCGATTTGCTCGCTTTCATAGCCGTCTAGATTTAATTTTCGGCCCACTTATCGAGGTAGCAGTAAAATGTTGCGGTTCACTATGTTCACCTACCACATCCTCACTACTAACCCGTTCAATAGGCTTTTTAGCCCATTGTTTCTATTTTTTTCATTTGCTGGCATTTTTGTTTACGGGTAGGATTCGACAAGGGCAGGTAATGTTGTAGGAATTATGAGAGATGTCATTAATCAGAATGGGAGAAGTCCTTTTTATTTCATCAAGCTTAGTATCAATGTGGCGTCTTTCAAATCCTCCACTACCTTAGGTATAAAACAATCCTTATGATGATTTAAGAGGGACTCCAAAATCTCACTATGCTTTTCAGATTGCAAATATATTTGATCACAACGTTTTATTAAAATTTGAAGTGCAAAGTGCATCAAAATGGTAGATGGCAATACATAATTCTCCACCATTCCACCTTCTATGGTATGAGCCATAGCCTGGGTGTTAGACATGGAACTTCGCTCACATGTATTAGTCACTTAATTTTGTGACAAGGTGATAGTTGTCTGGTGATGAGTTAAAGCAGTCAGAGGGAGAAGGGAGGGCGTGCTGGATAGCCGAAAGGATGGACTAATAGTCAAGTGCTGTGGTTCCACTTGATGGGAGGCAATTTCATCATGTGGATGATTTCTTCAAGCTTCAGCGGCTTCCATGGCCAGTCTGTTGGTTCCACAAAGACGATAACAAAGATCCAAAAGTGAATTATCGTCTATATCCCCCATAGAGGCATTAGACGGGAGACTGAGATTCGCATTGGCTTTAGGGGAATGGATTACAGCTGACACCTTTGATGGAAATACAACTGGCAGGTGCCCCGGGGGATCATTGCCAGGTTTTAAAAACTCAGTAATTTGACTTAGGGGTAAAAGTTTAGTGTTTTTGAAAACAGATTTCGCAGGTGTTGCATTGATATTGTTATGTTTCCCGGATGTGGAAACTTCTCGTTCTTCCCTCTGATAACCAGAAGATTTGCCATATGGTTTAGTCTTCCTAAGATTATAGTTTTTCGGTTTGCTCATCGTCTTTCCTGGCATGATTATTTTCAAACCGCAGACGCTTACCTTCAGGCAATATCACTGGGCATTTCAGACCTTTGGAGGTGGAGCAAGAACCACACCGGCGACTATGTGTGATCTCAGTAGTTGCTCTTACCGCTGCAGATTCCAATCTGTTTTCACAAGGAATATCTCTGCCGCCACTCTCTGCCGAACACCGCCAAACACACTCGTCCTCATGCTCTGCGTGAGCGGCTGTGTGGATAAGGGGGCGGCGTTCTCTCGCACAAATGAAAAGGGTAGAAAGACTCGAGCTGCAAGTCAGGAAACATTCCTCCGCCGCTCCGCCAAACACACTCATCCTCACACTCTGCTTCACACTACGCGTGAGCGGCTGTGGGGATAAGGAGGCGGCGTTCTCTCGCACAAATGAAAAGGGTAGAAAGACTTGAGCTGCAAGTCAGGAAACAATCCTCTGCCACTCCGCCAAACACACTCGTCCTCACACTCCGCTCCACATTAACAGAGTGTCGACTGGAGATGTAAAAACAGAACTTCAAAACGAAATTAAACAAGGGGTACTGCAAGTAGGGCTTTAATAATTCGCTTAAAAAATACTTGGTGGGTTGGACAGCAAAAAAATCCATCGTCTTCATCTACTACAATTCTTGGGCTTGAGGAACTGTGTGCCTAGACAAAGTTAGGAGAAATACCATTCACTAGGATAAGGTGATACAGATTAAGGGCCTTCGAATACATATCTATTTTTCTAGACCACTCGCTGGGGCAGCTTTTGTAGTTGCTTAATAATTGGGATTGCTTTTATATCTTCTATTATGAAGAACTATTTCACCAGCGTCGAAGGCCAATTGCAGCTGACATGTCGATCCCCGCAAACAGCAAGCGCTGGGCTATTTCGCTGGCTGGAAGAGTGCTGGGGGATTTGACGGTACATTAGACCAAACTGATGTAGCGAGCTGCAAGGCTCAGTGGGGCCGCCTCATTAGGTCACAGAGGCAAACCCGAGTTAGGGGAGGAATGCAAAGTATTGAGCTAGAGGTACAGATGCCAGAGAAGTATGCCAATTAGGAGCAGAAGGAAAATCTAAGTGCAGCATGACTTTGGGGGAAGCCATGCGAATGCGATTAGCTGGCTTAATGCTTTCCTGAAGCATATCCGCAGACAATGGCATGCGTAATGTTTGGACGCCTGTCAAGAGAATGGAATGCACACTACAGGTCTACAGAAAGGCCAGTCGACAAGTCTGCTCGTTTCCCCTCTTTATCGGTTAATTCCGTTGCATATTATCATGTAATGCAGGGGTGCGCAACTTCTTTCCGTAGACGGCAGAATGTACCACGCAAGTTCCATACAGTGGGCCGAACTATGAATGGGAGTGAGCGGGTGGTAGGGGCATCCAACACAATGTATAGTAGACCTATGAGCCAGTTGGTGAAAGCATTAAAAGACAAGGGACCATTTAAACAAAGTTGCTGTACCATGTAGTTTTAAGCTGAGGCGGGCTGTTTCGAGAGGTCCATAAAAATGTACCCTCTAGTCTCTCAAGTGTGTGTGTGGGGCATCCATGCACACATTTGAATTGAAAAAATCTATGGTTCTAAGGTGTACTTATTACTTGTCTATTGTAACACCTGACACACTGCCTTTACATGGCATTACCAGTTTGAATGGTTTGTATCATGTGCCTGAAATCATGTTTTTAAATGGATGTAAAAATGCATGCAGCTTTCACGATGCAAAGACAAAAACTGGACGAGAGAGCCTTCACACACACAACATGACAGGGTTGGTGACTGACTGACTTTAGGCCATCAATAAACTCATGTCACTTGTAGGGCCATAAAGAATTGTCCTGAAGGGGGCCGCATTCGGCCCACGATCCGCATGTTGAGCACCATTGCATAGCACACATAGAAATAAAATTAAAAAAAAAGCAAAGAGCAGGAAAGCTAAGTATACACAAATAGTGGTGTGCCAATATTAAAAGATGAACATCTGAGGACGCTATTTGCTGTAGAATCGCCACTTTGCGGTCTCGAGTAGAGAAAGGTCGCAGCTCATCTGTGGAGACCCTGGCCACCGTTTATATTCCAAGGCAGATCAGAGTCACTGTCTGCACAGTGTAGGGTCAGCAGCGGCTTGGACTGAAGAGCCTTTTCCAATCTCGAGAATTTACAGCACCTTGTCAGTCACACCAATGAACACAACAACTAATGATATTGAAGGGGGAGGGAGGAAGCCACCAGCGTGTTCTACTACTACACAGCCAGGTCGCATCCATCTATAACATGGGGGAGCAAAATCTAAATGCATTGTACCTACACCCATCTGCACATCCATACATACATCCCATACTATTACATGCCCATTTAGTTGTATGTATAAAGGACATGGCGTTTAAATCAGAAACAAATATATACTGTGCGTCCAAACAGTACTCTGGGCAATCCCGCAAGCAGGTAACTGGGAACATTATCAATCGAAAATGAACCAAGTGATGTCAGCGGACATGGCCCGACCTGGGGACAATGCAGATGCGTAAAGAATATTTGTAAGGGTATGTCAATGTAATTAATGTGATGGCAGGGTAGAGGGGATTCAAGGAATCAGACATTGGGCCTCATTACACGGAAGGCGGTAAGGGATTACCGGCACCGGTAAGGGCACCGGTGCCGGTAATCCCTTACCGCCCTAATACGAGGTCCCTTAGCGGGTCCCTCCCCTGACGCTATGGAAGGGACCCGCTAAGGGACTTCAGAGCTAATAACGGTGCCGCAAATTGCGATACCGTTATTAGCTCCTTCCCCATTCCCATTGAGCTCTGTGGGGGCTCGAATGGGGAATGGTTCCCGGAATGGGGATTTACCGGTCCCGCCAAGGTAGGAATGACCTGGTAAGTCCCCATTCTGGGAACATGGACCCGGAATGCGGTAAGGGGGTAGCCATGGCGCTAATAGCGCCATGGCTACCGCCTACCGTGTAATGAGGCCCATTGTGCTGGGATGGTGTGGGGGCCCTTGCAATGTGAGGAAGAGGGAGCTTGAGGGCAATCTTCAACACCTGCATGCTGGCATTGGTCTTGATTTCGGATCTGTGATGGGTCTGTGTGTGCAAACCTCTTGCAAGTGCCTCTCACCACCCACCTCACTTTTACTGGGAGGCTGGCCCATGTGTTCCCCCTCACCTGGAAACTTTGAATCGGGGTGTGGGGACCCACCTGCCAAACCCTTATTCTCCCTGACTCCACCCAACCCCCCCCACCCCCCGAAGCCCTACTTACCATGCTGCTTAGCGATCACTACAAAATTTCACAGACCATTACTGCAAGGTAGAAAGCCTCAAATTGAAAACAACGGATTTATATGAAAACATAGATGTGCGTTTGGGTTGGGGTATTTATTAAAGTGGCGGGATGTGTGGCGGGGCTGATGTAAAATGTGCTGTTTTAAATTTTCTACCTCGCTGTAAAAAACAAAGCCCCCCCACACACCCTCAAAAATGAATCGATATTTTCACCCCAAACCGTTCATTATACAGCTTTCTGGGTGGTGCTTGCTGGCGCATTGAGCCAGCATGCAGCAGTCCTTCATTTAAGTGTTATGGGGTTTCATTGGTGCCGAGTGAGAAGGAGCGATATAAAGAGGATGCAGAGAGGAGGTCAGAGAGGTTGAGAAGCTTTCTAGAATAGGGCAGTACGAGGTGAGGAGTATCAGGTGATGAAGCCGTCAGGTAGAGGCCGAAGGGGCTAATCCGGCTATGAATACATTTTAGGACAAGTAGCAGAAATGTGTTGATGCCAGCCAATATGGAACTAGTGGGGAAAGGTGCGTCATGAATATGAAAGGTTAAAGGGGATGCAAGCTCTATGGTTGAGTCTTTTGTCAAAAGCAGCAAAAGGGCAGAGATTAAGGCGCAAGAGACAGTTCTATCTGTTGTCCTGTTGAGCGGAGGAGAGTCTTTGTGGCGTTGTAGGTGAGAAACGGATGAATCTTCCTAATATTAAGTAGGTTATTCTTGTTAGTGGTAGAGGAGATTAATTATTGGATCTTCAGTTTGCTGGTGAAATGGAGCCCAAGATTGTGAGCCTTGATAGAGTGGGTGAGGAGGTCAGAGGGAAAGGGCCTTGGCAAGTGGGAGGGGTATTTTGGACAGGGAGGAAGCAGAGTTTGTTCTCAGAGAAGTTGAGTTTAAGCCAGCTAAGTGTCATCCAGTAGTGGATTTGCAAGAGACAGTCAGATCTTTAAGGAGAGGTCTGGGGTGAAGGCATGAATAGAAGATTTGCAAAGAGATTATATGAAAATTTAAAGGAAGAGAGGAAAGTGAGGGTTTCACAAATCTTATAGATCTTGGAAGGGAAGTGTGGGCAAAGTTATAAGCAAAGAGGGGAGAGGAACTAGGTTTGGTCGGACCAGCATGTCTTGAAAAGAAGAGGCTAGTTTGGGGGAGTGAGCGTAGTGGAGGAATTAACTTGAGGTAGCTGTAATTGGCAGCGGTAGATAGGGGTCTGCAACCTTTGTCGCTCCAGATGTTTTGGACTACAACTACCATCAGCCCTAGCCAACACAGCCAATTGTACGGGATTATGGAAGGCATAATCCAAAATAGTTGGTAAGACAAACGTTGCCGACCCCCACTGAACAGCCACAGAGTGCCAAACGGTGTTCCTGTAGTGGGATAGGAGAAGGGTGGAATGAGATTTTCACAGTGGCACAGGGGTAAGCAGATGTTGGTCTTGAGCTGGGGGTCTTGATCTCTGGGATGATCTAGAGCTGCAGGCCATGTCTGATCAGAGTAAAGGTTTTAGCTGACTGGTGGTTCGCAAATTGGGAGCTTTGTAGCAGGTACACGCCATTCAAGGAATGTTCAATGAATGAGGCCTGAAGCAGAGATAAAGGATAAGAGAGGATATGACCTTGTCCAGGTAGGGCACAAGGTTTAAACTTTTGTTTTGGACGTAAATGGTTGAGATAAGGGAAGGATGGAGCAAATGAGAGGTAAAGTGAATGCGCAAGTGGTCAGATGGATTAGAGTCAATAGAAAGGCTTATAATTGTAAATAGGGTGATAGAAAGTGGAGAAGGCGGCCTTGCTTTTGAGCAGGTAGGTAGTAGATAAAGGCCAGAGATTAGCAGATAAAAAAGAGACGAGCTCGGATAGGAGCAACACATTTGGCAAGAGCAATAGGGGCATTGATGGGAAGGCACTCAAGAAAGTAATTGAGGTAGGGAAGAAAGAGATGAGGTAGCTAGGGGGCCTGCAGATCAGTGATGGTTGTGGATGCAAATAGTCGGGTGGCAATGTGCTACAAAACGGTGGAAGAAAGTCAGATGGCAGAAATGTGGCAGAGGGGATGGCCTTGTTACTCTTAACTCAATTGATGGTTGATAGGTGTATGGTTTCAAATTAATCACAGCAATCAACAATGCTGTAGGCAATCCTCCAGACCACATTGTTTCAGCCTGCCATGGCATTACAGAAGGAAAGAGGCCATTTGCAAATCAGTCTAGGTCCCACCCAAAAAGGTGCAGTCCATCCCAAACTGCTAGGTCACAACCCTGTTGGACAAGACCAGAGGGAAACAAGAGAATGTTTTAGCCTCACTGGACATAATCAGTGAGATATAGGTTTGGGCTGTAGGCGAAGCAGGCTCATGACCCATGGGGTCGCATCTGAATAAGCCCAGGGACTGCATCTCTCCTGCTCTAAAAAGTCTTCACTGGCTCCCAGTTGCTGCACGGATTAAATTCAAATCCCTCTGCATCATCCACAAGGCTGTCTGTGCCTAGGGACCTCACTATCTTCAACTTTATCTCACTAAATACTCTCCCTCCAGACCTCTACGTTCCTCTGGCACCAACTCTTTGTGGTAAAACGCTTTGCTAAACAGAGGACAGGAGGTCCACCGCGTTCCTCAGCGTTTCTCAGCTGGCTCCCTACTATGGAACAGCCTCCCCCTCCCTCTACGCCCTGAGCAGGACTTCCTTAAATTCCAGAAGCTCCTCAAGCCCTTCCTCTTCACCTCCTCCTTCCCCTCTTGTCTCCTCTGCTCATCTTACAGTTGCTGCGATTGGTGTCCTGGGCCCTTGTGCATCCTTGTGACCCATGACCTACCACACCCGATCGACCTGCCTCTGTCTACTCTCAGCAAGTGCCTAGGCACTCCCTCCGTTTGGAGGCTCGATCTTACACCCAACACGGCTCCAGGCCGTGGAGCACTTGCCACACCATGCACTTCCTCTGTTGCTCACTCACGAGCACAGACACTCCAGCACCTACTCCCTCTGCCCTCTTCCTTGCTGCACTTGCACGTTCTGAATTACTCACAAGGCATAGTAGGTTTGTCCCTTTTTCCTTTCCCCTGCTCTGTTGTGTATTCAATATGTTATGTATCACTCCTTTGTTCCCACCCTTTGCCCTGTGGGCACTTTGAAACAGTATGTACTGGCTGTATAAGCACCTAACAAGCGAACAATAAATAAATGAAATAAAATGAATAAGTGAAGGTTGATGGCTTCATCAGATAGCACAGCGAGCTGAGCGCTTGGATGTTACGCTCACCTGGTATCCAAAGGGACGCCACCCAGCCCTGGTTGGATGATTTGCACTCTCGAACCCTCTCCTGGTCCCTTGGTAAGGCCTCTGGTTAAAGATGGGTCTTAATATTGTAAAAGGTGGATTCTCCGTCCTGCTCCTCATGGCAGGGGCGCGTAGATGTCGGGGGCGAGCAGCGACCAAGTTACTTCACTGGTGCAAGCCCCCCTGTGGGAATCCAGGCCTGCTGCGACTCCGTAGGTTTGCTGCTTTACAGTCTTTATATGCAGTTATGTTCCTCTTAGTTTGAATAATAATGTCTTGCTTCTTTCCTTTTAGGTATGGAAAGGTATTTTGGTATTGTCATGCAGTTTGAAGATGAGCATGGGCCGGTAGGCGAAAGCGCAGTGTGCGCGATGCTGTCTGGTGAGTAATGCACGATGTGCGGTGCTGTTTCGCCTTTTATATTGCTAACCTGTGTCTTTTCTCTCCTTGCAGGTTGCGATGTTCCTCGCTGAACGCCGTAATGTGCCAGCAATGATACTGACCAGGAGATGACTACCCAGGTAAGAATTGTGTGGCTTTCTTCATTTGGGAGGAAAAGTGAGTAAACGCTTACTAATGTCGTCTTTCTTTCTCCTCTTTCCAGGTTATGGTATTCCAGGATGCATGCAGTGCCGGATGATGGAGTTCGTACCTTCAGGTGAGTGGAACTGAAGTCAGCGATGGCTTGAAGACAGGATACTGTTCCAGGTAAGTTTGGTAGTATTCTTTCTCTCTCTGCAGGTCCTTGGTTTCAGGTAAGCTGGCATCAAAGAACTGGACACGGTGAGTGTTACGCTGCCCACAGCAGAATACCGTGAAACATGTTCTGCTATTTGGGTGCGGTTTAAATAGTCTCAGGTAAGTTAGTCCAGGTAAAATAGTCCCAGGCCTGCCACACCGAAAGTAGTCCAGGTAAAGTAGTCCCAGGCCTGCCACACCCAAAAGACTAGACCGCATAGCTCAGTTCCTTGTAACTGAGCTATGTGTGTGCCTCCATGTTGGCTGAACCCCCCCAAGTTAAATAGTCCCAAGTAAATAGTCCCATTCTAATGTTGGTCTTCATGATGGTTATGAGCCTGGTGTCAAAGGCGCCAGGACTGACTCCAAGAGAGTCTTGGTTGAGGTTTTAAGGCCTTTGACCTGGCCCAAACTGCAAGACTGGCTTGCCAGTGAGGGTCAGGGGTAAGGGTCATGACAGTCAGTTACTGTAGATAGTGGGTCCCAGGAAATGTAACCATAGTTAAACCCCTTCAAAATCTCATTACAATTTTACCCCCGAACCCCTGCCATTGCCTCAGGAAGCAGAAGATATCTTTGTCACCGTTAAGCAAGCTCTCGCAATGGCTCCGGCTTTAGGTGTGCCGGATTACAATAATCCTTTGTGCTGTACTGTGATGAACGCAACGGCTGGTTGGATGATTTGCACTCTCGAACCCTCTCCTGGTCCCTTGGTAAGGCCTCTGGTTAAAGATGGGTCTTAATATTGTAAAAGGTGGATTCTCCGTCCTGCTCCTCATGGCAGGAGCGCGAAGATGTCGGGGGTGAGCAGCAACCAAGTTACTTCACTGGTGCAAGCCCCCCTGTGGGAATCCAGGCCTGCTGCGACTCCGTAGGTTTGCTGCTTTACAGTCTTTATATGCAGTTATGTTCCTCTTAGTTTGAATAATAATGTCTTGCTTCTTTCCTTTTAGGTATGGAAAGGTATTTTGGTATTGTCATGCAGTTTGAAGATGAGCATGGGCCGGTAGGCGAAAGCGCAGTTTGCGCGATGCTGTCCGGTGAGTAATGCACGATGTGCGGCGCTGTTTCGCCTTTTATATTGCTAAGCTGTGTCTTTTCTCTCCTTGCATGTTACGATGTTCCTCGCCGAGCGCCGTAATGTGCCAGCAATGATACTGACCAGGAGATGACTACCCAGGTAAGAATTGTGTGGCTTTCTTCATTCGGGAGGAAACGTAAGTAAATGCTTACCAATGTCGTCTTTCTTTCTCCTCTTTCCAGGTTATGGTATTCCAGGATGCATGCAGTGCCGGATGATGGAGTCCGTACCTTCAGGTGAGTGGAACTGAAGTCAGCGATGGCTTGAAGACAGGATACTGTTCCAGGTAAGTTTCGTAGTATTCTTTCTCTCTCTGTAGGTCCTTGGTTTCAGGTAAGCTGGCATCAAAGAACTGGACACGGTGAGTGTTACGCTCCCCACAGCAGAATAACACAAATCATGTTCTACTGTTGGGGTGTGGTTTAAATAGTCTCAGGTAAAGTAGTCCAGGTAAAATAGTCCCAGGCCTGCCACACCCAAAGTAGTCCAGGTAAAGTAGTCCCAGGTCTGCCACACCCAAAAGACTAGACCGCATAGCTCAGTTCCTTGTAATTGAGCTATGTGTGTGCCTCCATGTTGGCTGAACCCCGCCCAAGTTAAATAGTCCCATTGTAATGTTGGTCTTCATGATGGTTATGAGCCTGGCGCCAAAGGTGCCAGGACTGACTCCAAGAAAGTCTTGGATGAGGTTTTAAGGCCTTTGACCTGGCCCTAACTGAAAGGCTGAATTGCCAGTGGGGGCCAGGGGCAAGGGTCATGACAGCACTCCCCCCACCCCCAAGGCCCCTCTCACGGTGGCACTTCTGCCTGGTCCTGGTTTGGCTGGGTAATTCTGATGGAACTTTTTAATTAAGCGAGGTGCATGGATGTATTTACTAGTTTCCCATGATCTGTCTTGAGGGCCGTATCCCTTCCAATCAACTAAGTAGTATAGTTTGGATCCGGTGTATTTTGAATCTAGGATATCCTTTACTTCAAACTCTGGTTCTCCGTCAACTAATACTGGTTTTGGCGGTGTTGTAACCTGAGTACCGGGTTGTACCGGTTTCAGGAGTGATACGTGAAACACAGGATGTATCTGCATAGTGGGTGGTAGGGCTAATTTAACTGCCACTGGATTTATTATGGATTCAATAGAATAAGATCCCTGATATCGGGGACGAAAGGTCCGAGTCCCTTTTATGGGCACATATTTTGATGCTAACCAGACCTTGTCTTGTCTCCAATTTTATAGTCGGGGGCTTTACTAAAATGTTGGTCAGCAAATTTCTTTTGTCTGATCTTGGCTTGGAGTAAATGTTCTGCTGCTTCTTTGAAGGCCTGGGAAATAGTCGTATGTAGGGTTTTAACCACTGGCATTTCCAAAGGGGTTGGGCGATCCAATTCTGAAGTATGTGGATGTCTACCATATATAGTGTAGAAAGGGGTTTGTCCAGTGCTGGTGTGTAATTAATTAATATAGGCATATTCAGCTATCCATAACAAGTCCTTCCAATTTCTTTCCACTTGATGTAACATGCCACGTAAGTATTGCTTAAGGGTTTGGTTTGTTCTTTCTGTTTGGCCATCCGTTTGAGGATGGTGACTTGTGGATATTCGAATGTCAATTTGGGACATTGAACAGCATTTCCTCCAGAAGTTGGATACAAACTGACTACCCCGATCTGAGATCAAGACCGATGGAAAGCCATGTAGCCGTACGATTTTCTCCAGGACTACTTTTGCTAAATTGGATGCATTTGGAAAACCCTTAAAAGGAATAAAGGGTTCCATTTTAGAGAACAAGTCTACAACTACTAAGATGGTGTTGAATCCTTGACTGGGAGGTAGATCTGTAATGAAATCAAGGGACAGTGTGTGCCATGGTGCAGGAGGAATTTCCAATGGTTGGAGAAGACCAACTGGTTTCTGCTTTTGGGACTTGTTTTGTGCACACACACCGCAAAATTGGATAAATTGTATGATGTCTTATTGCCATGTGGGCCACCAATAGTTTAGTTTTACTTTAGCTAGAGTTTTGGCAATTCCAGGATGACCTTCAATCAGGGAGTCGTGATAACCCGAAATAACCTGCTCTTGTAAATCTTTACTTGGCAAGTATAGACGGTTTCTAAAATATGGTAACTGGTCTTTAATGGTGTAATGTTCTCCTTGAGTACACCACTCTTGTGAGAAAGTGGGATCCATTAAGAGTTTGATCTTGTTTTGGAGTTTAACCTGTGTCAATGTTGTCGTAAGACCCAAGAGTTTGTCTTCTGGAATGATGGCTACTGGATCTGGAGTTATGTATACCTTTTCATCAACACCCATGCGGGACAAGGTGTCAGCCTTTCTGTTGCGGACTCCAGGCCGGTAGGTGATCACATAGTCATATTCAGTGAAGAAAAGAGCCCACCGCAGTTGATGTGATGATTGAGCCTTTGCTGTTTTTAGGCATTGCAGGTTTCGATGATCAGATATGACCGTGACAGTATATCTAGCACCAAGGAGATAGTGTCGCCATGCCTTGAAAGCTGATTTTATAGCCAAGAGCTCTTTGTCTGTGATAGCATAGTTGAGTTCAGGAGGTGAGAATTTTCGTGACCAGAAGGCCACAGGGTATAACTGGCCATTTCCTGGGCCCCTTTGTGAGAGAACAGCTCCCATAGCCATGCTAGAGGCATCTGTTTCAACTATATAAGGGAGGTCTCGGCGAGGATGCCGTATAACTGGAGCAGAAGTGAATTTTTTCTTAAGTTCTTGAAAGGCCTTCTCTGCTTCTTCGGTCCAATGGAACCTTTTATTGTTTTTTCGCAATAGTGATGTAATTGGATGCACTATTTGGGAAAAATCTGGGATGGATCGGCGGTAAAAGTTTGCAAAGCCCAACATACTCTGGATTCCTTTAAATGAAGTTGGTGATGGCCAGTTAAGAATGGCATCTACCTTATGCCTATCCATTCTGATACCTTTTGGTGTGAGGATAAAACCGAGGAACTCCACTTCGGTGACAGGAAAAGAGCATTTTTTGACTTTAGCATACAGTTTATCTTGGCGGAGTTTAGTAAGGATGGAGCGGACATGCCTGTGATGGTCTTCTTTTGTAGCAGACTACACTAAGATGTCATCAATGTAAACCAGGGCGCAAACGTCGATTAACTCCCGCAAAACATAATTCATAAAGTACTGGAATGCAGCAGGAGCGTTTCAAAGTCCAAAAGGCATTACCTGGTATTCATACAAGTCGTATTTGGTACGAAAGGAGGTTTTCCATTCGTCTCCTTTCTTCACTCGAACAAGATGGTACGCCTGCCTAAGGTCCAGTTTGGTATAGATTTGGGCGTCTTTGAATTGATCCAATAATTCGGGAATAAGGGGCAGTGGATAACGTTTTTTTACTGTGATCTGGTTTAATGCGCGATAGTCGATGCAAGTCCTCAAATCTCCTTCCTTCATTGGTACGAAGAATAAGGGACTGGCTGCCGGTGATTTAGATGGGCGGATAAATCCATTTGCCAGGTACTGATCAAGATAAGATTTCAAATGGAGGTTTTCGGGTTCAGTAAGTGCATACATTCGACCACAAGGAATTTGCGCACCAGGTATGAGGTCGATCTGACAATCGTAGGGCCTGTGCGGTGGTAGAGTATTGGCTTGTTCTTTCTGGAACACGTTTTGAAAATCTTGGTATTCAATTGGTAGAGTACTAGTCACACCTAGTACAATCGCCGCCGTACTGAGAGTAGAAGATGTACGTAAGTCTGTTTTCCCATTTTCTTGGTAATAACAGGTGCGAGCACAATCATCGGAAAAGGCCAACTTCTTGGCACGCCAATCTATTAGAGGGTTGTGAGCTACCAACCATGGCATCCCTAGGATTATTCGAAACTGAGGAGCTTTGATGAGATCGAATGCAATAGATTCTCGGTGTCCATCCTGGCACAGTAGGGTTAGTGCTGCTGTACATTGGGTTACTGGTCGGAAGCTATTTCTGTCCCATCAACAGTAGTAACTTTTTCAGTAGTCGACTTAGAGCATAAGGGAAGCCCCATCTCTACTGCCAGATCTTGGTCTACATAATTCACAACTGCTCCACTGTCTATGTATGCTTCGACAGCATGCATCGAGAAGGTTGTTGGTGATTGATCAAAATTACTGGTAATGCAAAGTGTGAGGTCTGTGGCTCATCCTTCTCACTCGACAAGCGGACCTCTACGCTTGCCAGGCTTGGTAGTTTTCCGACTCCTTGTTATTATCTTCCTTCTCTGTGACTCCAACAGTTCTCCTTGGTGGTTTCACTGGACATTCTTTGAGGAAGTGGCCTGATTCTCCACAATATAAGCATAATTGCTGTTGCCTTCTCTTGTCTCTTTCAGTTTTAGTTAAAGGGGGCCGTACACCTCCGATTTGCATGGGTTCTACTGTGTTTTCCAATGTACGTGGAACATTATCCTTTGACCGGACACACACAGCTCGAGTGTCTAACCTTATCCGGTCCGCTTTTCGGTCTTGTAATCTGTGATCTAATTGCACCACAAGGTTAATGAATTCTCCACAGTCTTTAGGTGGGTTAACCACTTGAACAAGGTTATCCTTTAGTTCCCCTCGTAGACCCCGATGAAATAGTGTGGTCCTTTTTTCCTCAGACCACCCAGCTTCAACGACTAGTCTGTTAAATGTTGCTATATATGTAAGCAAGTCTTGACTTCCTTGACAGAGTGACAAAAGTTTGTTGTTTAATGCTTGGCCTTCGGTATGACGAGCAAAGAGTTTTTCCATTTCCATCTGGAAACCCCCAAAGTCATGTAACAATGGGTTATCCTGACTTACCAATGGTACTGACCAATCTGCAGCACTGCCACTCAGATATGACAGGACAAAAGCAACCCACGCTTGGTCGTTAGGAAAAGCCCCAGGTCTGCAAAGGAATTGAATACGACACTGGTTCATGAACGTTGCGTACTTCTTGGGGTCCCCTGTAAATCGTTCAGGTGGAGCTAAAGGAACTGCCCCAGGAAGGGTTATTTCTCCTGGATTGGTGGAAGGAGTTGGTACAGGTGCTGGCGGAATGTTACCAGGCAATGGGGTCTGTCCTGCCTGTGATTGGAGCAATTGTCTACTTATTTAGTCGGTACGATCCTTAGTAACAATCAAATCCCTCCTAATAGCGTTGGTTTCTTGCCTGGCTGAATGTACTTCAGTGCGTAATTGTCCCAACAACTGAACTAACTGGCAGTCTCTGAAGTCTCCATGACGCCCAGGTGGATAATATTATTGAGTCTTTGCGTTCTGTTACGCTCACCTGGTATCCACAGGGACGCCACCCAGCCCTGGTTGGATGATTTGCACTCCCGAACCCTTTCCCGGTCCCTTGGTAAGGCCTCTGGTTAAAGATGGGTCTTAATATTGTAAAAGGTGGATTCTCCATCCTGCTCCTCGTGGCAGGGGCGCGTAGATGTAGGAGGCGAGCAGCGACCAAGTTACTTCACTGGTGCAAGCCCCCCTGTGGGAATCCAGGCCTGCTGCGACTCCGTAGGTTTGCTGCTTTACAGTCTTTATATGCAGTTCTTATGTTCCTCTTAGTTCGAATGATAATGTCTTGCTTCTTTCCTTTTAGGTATGGAAAGGTATTTTGGTGTTGTCATGCAGTTTGAAAATGAGCATGGGCCGGTAGGTGAAAGTGCGGTGTGCGCCATACTGTCCGGTGAGTAATGCGTGATACGCGGCGCTGTTTCGCCTTTTATATTGCTAACCTGTGTCTTTTCTCTCCTTGCAGGTTGCGATGTTCCTCACCGAGTGCCGTAATGTTCCAGCAATGATACTGACCAGGAGATGACTACCCAGGTAAGAATTGTGTGGCTTACTTCATTCGGGAGGAAACGTGAGTAAACGCTTACTAATGTCGTCTTTCTTTCTCCTCTTTCCAGGTTATGGTATTCCAGGATGCATGCAGTGCCGGATGATGGAGTTTGTACTTTCAGGTGAGTGGAACTGAAGTCAGCGATGGATTGAAGACAGGATACTGTTCCAGGTAAGTTTCGTAGTGTTTTTTCTCTCTCTGCAGGTCCTTGGTTTCAGATAAGCTGGCATCAAAGAACTGGACACGGTGAGCATTACGCTGCCCACTGCAGAATAACGCAAAGCATGTTCTGCTGTTTGGGTGTGGTTTAAATAGTCTCAGGTAAAGTAGTCCAGGTAAAATAGTCCCAGGCCTGCCACACCCAAAGTAGTCCAGGTAAAGTAGTCCCAGGCCTGCCACACTCAAAAGACTAGACCGCGTACATCAGTTCCTAGTAACTGAGCTATGTGTGTGCCTCCATGTTGGCTGAACCCCCCCAAGTTAAATAGTCCCAAGTAAATAGTCCCATTCTAATGTTGGTCTTCATGATGGTTATGAGCCTGGCGCCAGAGGCGCCAGGGCTGACTCCAAGAGAGTCTTGGATGAGGTTTTAAGGCCTTTGACCTGGCCGTAACTGGAAGGCTGACTTGCCAGTGAGGGCCAGGGGCAAGGGTCATGACAGCATACTGACATCTGTGCGCAGCCTGCTGATGCAGGTTTGAATCCCGGAAGGGCCAATTCAGCCTTTCATCCTTCTGAGGGCGATAAATTGAGTACCATATAAACTGTTATCTCAGCGCTTAGAGGACTGCAGGGTTTGTAATGCTATTTAAAACTAGATATTATTATTTGAAGGGTGGGCTTGTGCAGAAGCTTGTGATTGAAGCAGAGTGAATTCAGGGAAATGTGGTCCTCTGGGGCCTATGTGGTATGCATTCTAGAATTTGAAGGAAGGTGCATGTGCTTTAACGAACCCCACACCCTCATACAGTTGTGTTACACAGTAATCTAAATCCTCTCTCTTCATAACTCCAGTGACATTATATTCATAATGCAAGTGTTTGGGGAAAAGATGGGAAGGAACAATTCACTAGAAAGGCTGAAGTGAAGAGGATGTAGCTCAGCAGAGGTACTGCCTGCTGCAAAACTAAAACTACAAGCTTGCAATGGATTAACCGTTTCACTAGCGAAGCAAAACGACCAGCGAGACATGCTTATAGGCATATTAGCTAACATATACAAGTCACATGATGAATATATGATACAGATCAAAGAGCTAAAACCTAAAGAAGATGCATAGGGCAAGGAAGCTTTCAAATGAAAAGCACAATTATAAGTCAATATCCATTAAATTATTTGAAAATCCAGTTACAACCATACATAACCATTAAAAAACAGTCCTAAAACCACAACTGCAAATTATGGAAGTATACCTTTGGTGACTGGCTGCACGTGCTTTGCTCCTTGTTCCAGTTTCACATCTAGATACAATGTTGGTGTTCGGGTATACACCTTGGACTGGGGAAGAGAAAGCAGTTTCATTTAAAACGGAACAAATGTGCAATGCAATCCCTCAGATCACTCACAGCACCTTGTCTCATCGCATTCAATGAGACAAGGGTGCATTCATTGTTATTAAATAACAATCTCTGAGAGCAATAGAAATAAAGAATTCACACCGTTAATTTGGATTTGCAGATCAACAACCAAACACGGTAAGTGCACCCAGGAATTTTTTGGTACACAAAAAAATACATAGAAAGGCTTGCAGCAATGCATGTAAATACAAAGGTGCACTTCATAAGAGAGGTCATTTTCATGCATTAGCATCGAGTGGATCCCATTACTTGTTCAGATAGTTTGTGCCCTTCCTCAATCAAATTAGTGACAGACGCCTCTTCAGAAATAAGTAACCCCCATGAGGAGAAGGATGGCAAGTCTTGATTGAAATACGGGTTTTGACTTCAGTTAAGCATTGCTGCAGAGCCTAGATGAGATGGGGTTCCAACGTGTAAACATTGCACACTAAAGTGTGGTGCTCTGTAAACGCCATTTTAGCTACTAAGTGTTAAATGTGACATCATGCAGCTCCTAACTAATATTCTAACATATGACAGTGGGACTAAATGCCAGAGTCCATTGGTGGATAGAAGCCAGAAAGACGCAAGTAAAGCCAATTAGTTAATTGTAATACCTCAGTTATACCAGAGGATATTACTGCTATTGGCACAATATTAAACAACAATCACCTCAACTGCATGGTGGTAGGAGGCACATCTGCAAGGAGTGGGACATCATTTCACATAACATCATAGTCAACTAGCTGTATGCAGAAGGAAGGTCACTTACCGGTAACAGTCGTTTTACAGATTGACAAAACAAGGGTCGGACCCTCATTTTTGTTAGGGGGGGGGCATATACTAATAGGCGGGGAATAATATATGTAAAGCAAAAAAGAGTATACAGCTAGCCCTCCCTCTGGTGTTCTGGTCTGGCGTCGCCTAGAACATCCAGATATGTGAACCAATTCAAAATGTAAGGGACCACCCAGTGTAGAGGAGCAGCCAACTGCCCCTGCAGGAAGTCCTGCCCCCCTCCCACCCATATGCTGGAAGCCAGAAATCGTTCCATGCTTGACACCAGCGATTGTGACAGATGCAGCAACGCAAGTAGATTAATTGATCTTATGATATGATATGATAGTTTATTTATATAGCGCCTATACACAATGTGTTTCAAAGCGCTTCAAGGCAAGGGCGGGAACAAGGGAAAATGCGACATTCTTACAGGCCATGAACAGTAAGGATGTCAAATTAACTATCGTACTCGGTCTGACGACATTTCAGATAGTGCAAGAGCTAAGACATAGATAAGGAAGGGAGGGGGAGAGTGGGAAGGAAATAGAAACAGACAGCGACTACCGTACTAGGGCTGACGACATTTCAGGTAGAGCCAGAGAAAAACAAAAGGTAAGGGAGAGGGGTACAGAAAGGGAGGGGAGGAATAAAACAAGCAACTATTGTACTAGGCCTGATGACATGTCAGATAGTGCTGGAGGGAGGGTTGGGTGGACAAGTAAAGGGAGAGGGGAGGAGACAGACGAGGTTTCTATCATACTAGGTCCAGGGACAATTTTGATAGAGTAAGTGCATAGAAGAAAGTAAGGGGAGGAGATAGGAAAATGGGAGGGGAGGGGAGGAGAAAACAGAGCAAGCAGCCAAAAAGAGTGGAGAAGCAAGAGCGGAGAGCGAATACAATTGCAGAAGTCATTAGTAACACATAATGTTGCAATCCAGAATACAAGATGAAGATGAGAACAGCATGACTCAGTGCCACCATGAGTACAAGATGCAAATGAAGTCCCGCATGAGAGTTGAGAAAGGGTGACGCACCATGAATCAATGAAGTCCATAAAAGTGAAATCCAGCATTGGCCACAAGACGGTGATGTTGAAACCAGAATGTATTAGGACAGACTCCTGCAGAAGTAGGCTGGGGGTGGGGGAGCAAAACAGGCAATAAAGGAGTAGAATCAAAAAGAACGGTTCATCCATCCTTAAGAAGAAGATGGGGCAGACCGACCATGCTGGTGCTGCCTAATTGCTACACTAAGAGATTTCGCGTCTGCCTTAGAGGATTGCAGCTTCTCAAGGTTTCCATCCGCTTTGGAACCAAATAACTGTGTTTCAATGGCATATCCAGAAGTCTGGACTGCACATCACGGGAGAACCCTGACTTTCTTAGCCAAGCAAAATGCCTAATAACTATACCGCCAGCCATAGAGTCGACTGGAGGTATTGACACATTGCGTCTTTACCATCTTGAATTACGCTAAAAAAAACCTTCTATCTCACCACCTTCTGGGATATGCTGAGCTGCCATAGCTGCCATATCCCATAAGGTATATGTAAACTTGGCTAGGGCACAGGTGGCGATGACTGCCTCTAATGCCATAGACCAGCATAGAAATATTCTCTTCCCCAGGGTTTCTATGCTCTTATCATCACTATCTGGATATGCTGGATATGCTGCTCCCTTAGTAGCTGAAGTGGCTGCCTGCACCGCAAGACTTTCTGGGTTTAGGTGCTTTGAAAGAAATTCAGGGTCCATGGAGGATGGTCTATATTTTTTTTGTAAAATCCTTATGTACTGCAGGCGTTGAGTCTGTCTTTCTCCAATTGTCCAAAACTCTATTTTTGACTGCCGTTTGGAATGGGACAATAGGGTCTTTAGGTGGCCCCTTATCCAGAATATCAGACAAGTCGTCCTGCTCATACTCCACTGTAGATCTCCCCCAACCTAGGTAGTCAATAGCCTTAGACATAACTGATCTGTACGAAGAATCTGCATGACCAGACCCATCAGGGGTGGCAGATTCAGCCTATGGGAAGTGTCAAGACCACAGGCCTCTTTAAAAGTGTCCACAAAGACTTTCATCACAGACTCTCCACATATGAGCACCTCTGGAACACCAGGAGATCCATAATCTAGCCCAAAACAGGGCTTCCTCCTCCACCTCCTCCTCATAAATAGAGCTCATGGACTGTGGTTTGTAAATCTTTGATGAACTCGAAGAAGACGTTGAAGGCTTTGACACCGCCAACTTCGAAGCCGATGGACTTGACTTTGGCACCTTCGACAGCATAGATTGGAGTGGAGGTGGACTCTTCCCTTGAGGCGTTAACACCACAAGGGGTGCACGAGAGGCCTTCAGGGCCTTGCTGTCTGGGCTCTTGGGTGTACGAACAGCGGCTTTTGATGACACCCTGTCTGCCTTCGGCGCAATGGGGTTGGAAGTCTCTTTTCAATTCTTCGAAGGGGTTGGTACTGCCGCTATCGAAAAAACCTCAAAATTTGGAGCAAGAACTTTTCTAACCCTTTTACTCAGCAAGTTTACAAGTTTTCCCTCAGGTGAGGAATCCGACAAGGCCGATCTGGAGCGATGACGCCTTTTCCCAGATCTCCTCGATGAAGACAATGAAGAACATTGAGACCTTGACCTAGATTGTTTAACATGCTTGCGTGCCTTTTGGATCGGTGAGGAGAAACATCCCTTAAAGTCTTATCTTCACATGATTTGGCCTTCGAAGGAGTGGTCAAAGAAGATTTAGGGGACGGCCTGCCTAAAGCGAGTTTCCCCTTCCTCTCTTTTAAGGCTTTAATGTCATAGATTGGCACGAGCCACAGTCGTCGACATGGTGGCCTGACCCCAAGCACCAGAGACATACCTGATGCAGATTGGTTATGGACATTTTAGAACCGCAAGCTCTTGAATCCTGTTTTTGGGTTTGAAAAAGACATACTCCGACAACATTTTTGAACTACGAGTTAAGAATACATGCTGATCGAGTGAACCGTTTCAAGCAACTCTGAAGAAAAAGTAGAACTGAAGCAACAGGTGTGGTCTGTACAAGTTATAGCGACGCTGCATCATATTCGAGATGGATGGAGACCTTCGAGGGACACGAGGTCGGCGACGACAATGCACAGCGCCCTCTGCTGTAAAAGGTTTCTCGTATATCAAAGATCAGGAATACGTGGGAGGACACGATCCATTCGAAATATGGTTACGATATCACTGTAATATGATTTAGATTTCATACAAGAATGGATCACTGTAGGTAGCGTTAATATCAGTATGTCTAGGCCCATATTACCAAGTTACTGTGACTGTAAGCAGACGTCCAAAGTAACAACCTGGACTATTGTACTTCACTTGGGCTAAACTGTAAAAAGAGCATCTCATAGAGGCTTAAACCCCAAAGCGCAGCCATCCAGTGCCTGCCAAGTGTCTGGCCACAGACTGAAAAAAAAAACTGGCAAGTCCAAACAGAAAACAATCAGAGGCTGTACCACTTCATGCTTTTACACTTGGACAATACGGGCTCAGATTTTCTTGTCAATAGTGCACTTTGAACCATTGCACAGCAACCCACTCCCGCCAGTCATCCAGAGCCTTAATATCCCCCAGCTATTTTCACCACAGACACCCCGCCATCCACTGTGATTCGCTAAGGGCCCTCTGTCAACAGCTTTAAATGTCTGGCACCCACTCCCACCCTCCAACACCTTAGACCTCCAATGCCTTGCTCCAACACCTTCACGTTTACACAGTGCCACCCTCCAGCAACTTAAGTCTCCAGCATTCACCAACATCATCAACCTCAAGCAACCTGTCTACTTAAGTCTCCAGTACTCTCCTTCAACACCCCACCAGTGTGAATCTCATTTACCCTCCTTGAACATCTTGTATCTGCATTCAATACATTTCAACTTTCTTACAACACATTACGTCTCAAACACTCTCTCTCCCAACATCTTTAGGTCCCTAGTATAACATATTAAGTCTCCAGTACCAGCCTCCATAACAGGTCTGGCAGATCTGGGTCAGGCCACGCAGTGCACAGGTAGTATTGGTGGCAGAAGCCTCTGGGGCACACACCTCTCATCACAGGCCCAATGGCTCACTGGATGTGCAAAGCAGACAACGAGAAACACTGATGAAATGTGTGTTCTTGCTGTGCTGTCACTGAGTACTGCAGGCTGCCCTTACCCATTCCCATTAAGCTAAACCTAGACCCCATACCCTTTCGGTTCCTACAGTACTGGGAATGAGCTGCACAGACCGTCCCAGCCTCTGAACCCAACCATTCATGCATTGTTCCCTAATGGACTGCACCCTGTTAGGGCAGTTTCATGGTTTTTCCTGCATCCCTGTTATTTCTCCAGCTAACGATGTCTAGATTCCAGGTGAAAAAATATGTGGCATATTTAGCTGCATTTACAACTGCCTTTTTCAGGTACAACACAGATATCTGCTCTTGGCACTGCCTTTTTGTCCAGTGGCCGGGGGGTTCCAAGGACAGGTCTATAGGTAGCAAAGGGGGTGCCAGAGGTAGCAGCTGCTACCCCTGGCAACCCCCAAATGACGTCCCTGCCTTTAGTGTTACCCATCGAAGATGTTATCACTCCTTCAAGGATATGACCAGTTCCTCAGGGCGACCCTTCGTCCTAAAATATCTGGCCCCTGTCCTTCAAATATGACTTCTTACAGCCTCCTGTCTACTAATGTTACAATATCTACCAAACTTTCACTGCCACCTCTTCTGGCCCCTTCTCCCCTTCTCACCTTCAACAGCCACCATTCCTCCACAGTCTTGGTAACCAACCCCAAACTGTTCAAACCACCAGCCACAGTCTACTCAGACAACCCATACTGTCAGACGTTCATTCTTTCCTCAATTGGCAAAGTGCTGGGACTGTTTAGCTGCTAGTTAAGCACCTCTGGCTGATGTGGGTTCATGGGGTGGGACCAAACCTATGGGGCTCATTCTGAGTATGCCGGTCCGGAAACAACATTTCCGGACCGGCATTCTAGTAGTTTGCCTGCTGGAGCCGCTGTGCCTGACAGGACAGAACCTGCCGGACACAGCGGCCATGGTAGGCAGACCATCACAGAAGCACCGGCACTGTTAATAACAGTGCCGGTGCTTCAGTGGTTCCCATTCCCAATGGGGACTTACAATTTACCTGCACCTGACTTTCCAGAACGCCAGGTACAAATTTAAAGGTGCAAGATACTAGCCGGGCAAAGGAAACACTTTCCTGCTCAATTCTACATATGAACACAAACACACAATGTCTTACTTGCCATAAGATGACGATGAATACCTCTTCTCCCCCCTATACCTTCCCATATTTCCATCTCATAAGCATATATATTCTTCAATTTACAATTTTCACAAACATTTGAGTGGATGGTTGCAGTTGGAGTAGACAGAGGCAAAACTTTAAATACTCTATTGACTCCTCTTATTTAAATGTCCATAATTTGAGTACCATTCTAAAATAGATAATTTCATTTTAGCCACTTAAAGTCTCGTACTTTCTAGTGACACAGTCTATATGAAAACACAGTGACTCATACAGCTCCTTACAATGACCCGGTGTTAATGCTGACCATTGTCTCCCCTTAAGCGTATTCTTAAAACTAACAGGGTAATTCATAGATTTCAGCGCAGAGGCAGCGCATGCGAGCAGCGCAGAGAGGTAGCGTGCGCCAGCGTGCGCCAGCCGTGTGCGCTAAACAGCATTCTGGCGCACCACGTATTCATGGAACATCAAAGCCATTTTGAGCGCTGGCGCAGAGAACATCCCGCAGCGCCAGTTACGCTCCCAAGAACGCCCCTTGCGCAAGGATAAGGCATTGCAATCCCCAATACAGCGCAAAGGGTCTTGCTAACCCTGCACCAGTTCACAGGGCCGGGACAGTGCATTTGGGGGATGCGTGGGGAGTATCACACGCGATAGGTCTTGTGCGAGCGGGGTACGTGTATTCTGAGGGGTGAGTGGGGAGTATCACAAGCAATAGGCCTTGTGCGAGCGGGGTACGTGTATTCTGAGGGGTGCGCGGGGAGTATCACACGCGATAGGCCTTGTGCGAGCGGGGTACGTGTATTCTGAGGGGTGCGCGGGGAGCATCACACGCGATAGGGCTTGTGTGTGTGGAGTATGTGTATTCTGAGGGGTGCGCGGGGAGCATCACACGCGCTAAGCCTTGTCCGAGCGGGGTACGTGCATCTTGGGGGTGCACAGGAAGTATCACACGCGAAATGTCAGTGTGGGACCTCCCAGGTGTGCCTTCCCCCCCTCCCCAGGCCCTGCAGGCAGCTCACACCACAGGGGACTACCCTGCACCCCATGCCATGCCCCGCAGGCAGCCCATCCACCTCGGGAATGCCCCGCAGGTAGCCCATCCACCCTGGGCATGCCCCCCAGCCAGCCCACATGTCACCATGCACCAGTGAACACTGACTCATGTCCCCACCCGGCAGTGACAGGCACCTGCCAGCAGGCCCCGACTCATGTCCCCCTGCACCCCCACCCACCCGGCAGTGACGGGCACCTGCCAGCAGGCCCCGACTCATGTCCCCCTGCACCCCCACCCACCCAGCAGTGAGGGACACCTGCCAGCAGGCCCCGACTCATGTCCCCCTGCATCCCCACCCACCTGGCAGTGAGTCGTTGCCCCGACTCATGTCCCCCTGCACCCCCACCACCCGGAAGTGACAGGCACCTGCCAGCAGGCCCTGACTCATGTCCCCCTGTACCCCCACCCACCCGGCAGTGAGGGGAACCTGCCAGCAGGCCCCGACTCGTGTCCCCCTCCAACACGCCATCATGATCCACAATTATGGCCCTCATGGCCACCAAAATCCCCACACAATTACATCCACCCCACATTGAAATGCCCATTACATGAAACAACCCAAATGGCATGTATGTACATCAACGCATGTCCGTCACACACACACAATGGGTGCCAGTGAATGTGAAAACCCACATCGTGACATGCATGAAACCAATGAGAGAATACCACACATTGAAGTATGAAACAAAAATGTATTCAACACAAAATGAAGTGAATGAAATGAAATCACACAATAATGGAAATAATAAATAAAATGCAGCATGTTCCAAAATGAAAAAAAATATGAAATCAGAATTCAAATAAATCCAAATGAAAATGTGTCCAAAGTCACCGTCCAACAAAGCAAATCCAAAAGGAAAGAAATAAGTAAAATCCATTGCTCCATGGTGAAAAATAAAATAAAAATGACGAAAAATCCACTGTTCAACTATATACAAATAACAAATCCAAGGTCCATGAGCCCAACCATTGAAATGAAACCTACAAAAAATAGTAGCTAATGAAGAACTATCTACAAAAAGGTGGGGCATAGTCCAAGCGCCCCAAATGAAAGAAAAACATAAATGAAACCTAACACTAACTATATATAATGGCGGCGGGCAAGTCCTATGGCTCACTTGCCGATTTCCCGGGCCAGGGCATCATCGAACTCCTGTTCTATGTCCTGGAGGCGGGCCTGTTCCATGGCCCCGAGGTTTCACAGGGATGACGCCATGTCCAACTCCAACTCCCTGCGAATTGCCTCGAGGCACTCGGGCCTCGCGTGTGATGCTCCCCGCCTCAGCACCCTGCGCATGGAGTTCTCCGCCCTGACCATAGTGAGCAGTGCCTCTTCAGCGCGCCGCCGCTCCGCACCTATGTGCTGGTCCAACCGCTGCCACACGGAAGACACTCCCAATCCAGGGTCCTCCTGCCCTCGGGCCGATGCCTGCCCCTCTGATGTTGATGGCCCCGAGCAATCATCGCTCCCACCTTGAGCCTGCTGCTGCTGTGCCTGTGCTCTGGCTCTTGATGCCTGCACGTCCCCCTCCTGCTGGGGTGCAGTTGTTGGTGTGGCCACCCCTGCTGGACCTTCCACTCCCAACTGTGGCAGGGATGTGTCCTCGACCAGCCTGGCCACTGGGTCAGAGGCAGCTCCACAGGGTACTCAGGTGATACATTGGCCGGAAGATGGCACGGAGTATGACTGGCGCATAGGGGGTTCAGGTGAGGAGGGGGTCAGAAGAAGGTCCAGCAGATGGAGGAATCCAGTCCTGGTGACCTGTCCTGGTGACCTGTCCCAGTAAGATGACACGGTCAAACAGGCATCCGAGATGACGTGCAGTGTCTTCACGAAAACACTGCAGGTCACCTCGCATGCCCCGTTGACGCAACGCCATCCCAACCAGGACAGGCTCAACCCGGTCCTGGATTGCCACGTCCGCAGGGAGAGGAAGGCCAGTTGTTGTGCGCTCATCCCCTCCCTGAAAACGGGTCTGGACGTAGGCATCCCTACTGGTGCGGGATGATGCAGTCACGGGATTGGGGACAGGATTACACACAGGCACCTCCACGGCGGCTTGTGCTGCCTCCTGTCCCTGCCTCTGGACTGCACCACTAGCACCAGTGGAATCCCCCCTCCAGACCCTGTGTGTGTCCCTTCCACAGCCTCCTCCTCAACCAAACCCCCCACCAACCTGGATGCCTCCGTGCCATCTTCCTCCATCGGACCCTGTGGGGTCTCAGCTGCCCCTTCTGCTGCCGAGGAGTCCACCTCCAACCTCTGCCTCTTGGACCTACTCTCGGCAGCTGTGGCCACGGACGCGGCACCAGACTCCTCACTCCCCGTCGAGATGACAACCTGGGAGGGAAGCTGGGCCTTGGGTCTCCGCCTGTTGACGCTGCAGACAGGGAGAGATAGAACACAGGCACCAGGGCACTGTACAATGGTCTGATACACACAATACAGTTGTACATGAGTGGCAGTGTCAAACTCCAAACATGGCATCACACTCCCCAACACACATGTCATTTCAACTCACACACATGAGCACATCAACAGGAATGTTGCACCAGGCAGCACCATCCATACACAAACAACAGCATGAGCTGCTGAAGGTGAGCCTGATGTCACATGCAACACGGGGAGTGCAGAACACATGCACACACGCCACCAGACATACATGCATCTGTACATCTACACCACCTGTCGCTGTGATAACATCCCCATCCACATCTGGGAATCAGCCGCCTATATGTCAGTGTCACATGCATCCATGGTGTATCGCAGTTGCACACTTGTCAAATACACACACATGCAAATGTACATAGTGCAGATACATGCAGGTAGAAGCAGCATCCATGTGTGACACCACAACCATGCCACAGTACATACACAGGATTTAAAAAATGTGTGCACCCACACCTGCATTTGCCAAGCATGCTTACCAAGACATACACCATAGATGTGTCTCACTGTGACTTGAACGGTACCCTGGCTGAGTCCCCCCTGTGCACACGCTCTCCTCACCTGAGCTTTCCGAGTCGATGGTCTCTTGCAGGTCTCGATGTGCCAGGTAGTCTCTCTCCTTTTTCTGGTGCGTGGGCTTGTCACGGAGAGAAGCCACTGTGGCCGCTGGGTGAGAACAGCGGCACAGTGACCTCCTTTCCGGAATCAAGCCAGAAAATACAGGGAAAAACCCGCAAGGGAAAAAAACCCCTGATAAGAGGTGTCAAGACTTGTCTCAGAAGGCCAGTTGTTCACAGATGAAGAAGGAAGCGGAGGATCTCCAACACTGAGGTAGTGGCCCTCAAAACGTCCAAGTACAATGGTAGTACTAGGCCATAAGAGCAGGCGGAGAAGGTAGCAACTGACGGCTGAGGTGGAGGTAGCAAATCTTCCAAGAAAGCACTGCGGGGAAGCACGGGAGAAAACCCCACGCTGTCTGGACCCAAAAGAGCAAGGGAAAGAAAGAGGGAGAGAGAGAGAGAGAGAGAGAAAGAGAGAGAGAGAGAGAGAGAGAGAGAGAGAGAGAGAGAGAAACTGACCGCCAGAGAAAAAGGCACAGCTAGCGCCGCCCAGGGAAGGCGGCGGAGAGAAACGGAAAACGAAAGCGCAGTGTTCCGGAGACAGGAACACCGGAGAAAGTAACCACGGAGAAAACTCCTCAGTAATTCCAAAGCGGGGTGCAGAGGAAGAGCGAAGGACCCAGAGTCGAAAGGTAAACAACAGAGGGGGGATGCAACGCAACGACCTGCCGGGAGGCGGGGATTTAAATACTCCCGCCAGCGTTGCGTCCCACGTTTGGAGCGGCGGCAGCGAACACAGAAAAGGGACTAAAGTACCCTTCCTCTGCGTCTCCTCAAACTCCAACGCGGAAGAAATCGCCAGTCACGGCGATGGCCGCCACTGCGAGTGACAGTATGCCCCCCCTAGAGTGCAACCACCCAGGCTTACCCGGGTGCAAGCGATGGAACCTGGCCAACAGCTGAGGGGCATGTACTTGAGAAGCTGGCTCCCAGGAATCCTCCGATACCGGGTAACCCTTCCATGACAGAAGGTATTCCAACCGACCACGAAGAAATCTAGAATCACGAATGGCAGAAACTTCTTATTCTTCCTGGTCGGCTGCAGTGACAGGAAGATTCCGGTTGAGAGGCCGGCGATGTGGATCTGAATAGTAGGGTTTAAGAAGAGAGGCGTGAAAAACAGGGTGTATGCGTCTGAGAGATGGAGAGAGTTGTAGACGATAGGCAACAGGATTGACCTTGGAGAGAATGGGGAAAGGTCCCAAGAAACGTGGAGACAGTTTAGAAGGTCTTGTCCATCTGGGAAGGAATCTGGTGGACAACCACACCTTGTCCCCAGGTTTCCATGAGGGTGCTTCCCTGCGATGTTTGTCGGCTTCAATCTTATTCCGCTGTCTACTATTCACCAAACTTAGCAATGCATTGTCCCTGGCCTCCTTGATATTTCTTAGCACCTCTTCACCAGTTGGAGAGTTGGAAAAACCGGGCACCTCGGGTATTAAATAACGCGGGTGAACGCCGTAGGTATAAAAAAAAGGGGAAAGGCCTGTGGCAGTGTGCCTGGAATTGTTGTAAACAAATTCCGCAGTAGGGAGTAGAGAAACCCAATTCTCTTGATGCTGGGAAATAAAGCATCGCAAGTACTGCTCCAGGGTTGCGTTGAGTCGTTCCGTTTGGCCGTTTGTCTGTGGGTGAAAACCAGAGGAAAGGGCCCTTTCCACTCCCAATCGAGTACATAAAGCAGTCCAGGATTTGGAAATGTACAGGCTTCCTCGATCGGATATTATCTTGTCGGGGAGGCCATGAAGCTTGAAAATATCTCGGGCAAATGTTTCTGCCATCTTGGTGGCAGAAGGGAGTCCCGGAAGAGGAGAGAAATGGGCTAACTTGGATAAAGCGTCCACCGTAACCATGATACATGTGCATGACTCAGAATCAGGAAGCTCCACTATGAAGTCCGTGGAGATGAGTCCCCACGGGCGAGTCGGCATCTCCACTTGGGTGAGAAGTCCTAGGGGCTTACCCGAGGCATATTTGACTCTGGCACAAGTCGGGCAGGTCTTTACGTAGTTGAACACGTCTCTCCTGATGTTGGGCCAAAGAAACGACCTCGAGATAAGTTCCAACGTACCATTTCCACTTCTGTGTCTGCCTAGACGTGAGTCGTGACACCATTTTAGGACTTTCCGGCGCAGCGACCCTTCAGGGATATACCACCTCTTCTTGTAGAAGACCCAACCGTCCTTGATTTGGAAAGGGGAATCAGCGGGAAAAGAGATATGAGGAGCCTCTTGTGCGACAGCAGTCTTGACTTCCTGAAGGAAAGAACCCACCGTGGCTAGGATCCGATTTCTGTGGAACAATGGCTCAGACTTGACAGCTACCGTTTCCAAGTGAGAATCCTTGCGAGACAATGCGTCAGCTAGACGATTGAGAGACCCAGGGATGTACGTGATTTGGAAGTCGTACTGCGAAAATAGGTAGGCCCATCTAGCCTGCCTGGAGTTCGAACATTCCATGTCCTGTAAGGCCTTTAGGTTCTTATGGTCGGTGCAAATGAGGAACCGATGACGGGCACCCATGAGAAGGTGCCTCCATTCCTCACAAGCCAACTTCATTGCCAATAATTCCTTCTCCAGAACCGAATAGTTGAGTTGGCTGGGAGAAAGAGTGTTAGAGAGATAGGCAACAGGATGCTCCACCTTGTTGATAGACTGAAGCAACACAGCTCCGACAGCTATAGCGGAGGCGTCCGTCTCCAGAATAAATGGAGGAGTTTGGTTGGGATGCTGCAGAATTGGGGCAGAGCAGAAGAGGGTTTTCAGATGACAGAAACTTCCTTCCGCCTCAGTGGACCAGGAGAAAGGATAGGCCGTCTTCTTGAGTAGACGGGTGATGGGAAACACCACCTCCGAAAAGTTTGGAATGAATCTCCTGTAGTAATTCGAAAGACCCAAGAACCTCTGGACCTCCCGGACGGATGTCGGGGCCGGCCAGTCAAGAATAACGTGCACCTTGTCAGGATCCATGGCGATCCCTCCTTCTGACAGAACATATCCCAGATAATGTACCGAAGGTACAGCGAATCTGCACTTCTCCTCCTTGACCAGTAGATTGTTTTCCTTAAGACGCACCAAAACTCGTCGTACTTGTTCAATGTGTTCTCTCATGTTAGGGGAAAAAACCAAGATATCATCTAAATAGATGATGACAGAGATGGAAAGCATGTCAGAGAACCTTCGGTCCATGAACCTCTGGAATACCCCTTGGGCGTTCACCAAACCGAACGGCATAACCTTATACTCAAATAAGCCCAGAGGAGTACGAAATGCGGTTTTCCACTTGTCACCCTTGGCAATCCGCAACAGATGGTATGCGTTGCGAAGATCCAGTTTGGTAAAGACTCGAGCACCTTGCACCGCCTCAATAATGTCCGTGATAAGGGGCATAGAATACCGGTCACGGACTGTCACTGTATTTAGGCCCCTGTAGTCAATGCAGGGTCTAAGGTCGGCGGAATCTCTTTTCTTGATGAAAAACAAAGGGGCTCCTGCTGGAGACTTTGAAGGTTGGATGAGACCATTCTCCATGTTGGTATCCAAGTATCTCCGAAGAACTTGTCTCTCGGTTTGGGTGAGAGCGATCATCCGTCCGAATGGAACCAAGGCATTGGGCTCCAGATCGATGGTCCAGTCCTCTGGCCGATGGGGTGGAAGTCTGGCATGGAGGCACTCCTGAAAAACCTCTGAAAACCCAGAGCAGAAATTGGGTAAAGCATAGACACCCACATGGTTGTAGGGACACACTTTGACTGGCTGAAGATCAGCTCGACCTTCCAGTGAAAAACAGTTGGTTGCGCAATACGGGGAACTGAAACGTATCTGATTCTCGGTCCAGTTAATCAGAGGATTATGTCGACGGAGCCATGTGATGCCCAAGATGATGGGGAAATGGGCAGCCCTGATAATATCAAAACACAAAACTTCCTTATGTTGGTTGATCGTCAAGGAGAGATCCTCAGTGGTATGGGTGATGGGACCTGAAGACAAAGGCGAACCGTCCACACCTTCCACCTTCTGACCTTCTGCCCGGGGGATCTGACGGAGACCCACCCTGTCTGCCCACAGGGTGTCGACGAAGTTCCCTGCCGCGCCACAGTCCAATAGAGCCAGTGTTTCCACCTGATGGTTTCCGAGCTTGAGTTGTACTGGAATGACCATCAGCCTGGAGTCCTCCTTAGATTCGGAAGAGGTCACTGACAGAGAGACATAGGGACGATGAAGATTGCTCGAAGACCCTCGGTCGCTTGTCCCTACTGACGCCGAGGGTAGTCGTTTCCAGACCTCTTGCTTGGCAGTTCTGTACTGTCTTTGAGAAGATGTTGCTCTGATCCGCAGTAGGCACACAGCCCTTTCTCTCTTCTGCGACGTCTTTCAGCTGCGGACAAGGGCGCCCTGGTGGCACCAATCTGCATTGGTTCTTCGGTAATAATGTTAGTAGAGCGACCAGGGAGAACGGGTACAGAGGGGTCTAAGGTATAGCCAGGAGCCCTTTGCTTACGACGTTCGACTCGTCTCTCTTGAAGGCGATACTCAATATGAAGGGCATCAGAAAGCAGATCTGAGAAAGTAGGATAACGAGGGGCTCTGGCCAACTCGTCTTTAATTTCCTCCTTCAGTCCTCTTCTGAAAATGGCATACTGCGCTGTTTCGGGCCATCCTGCTCCGGCTGCTAATGTTTTGAAAGAGGAGATGTATGACAAAACGTCTAGGGAGCCTTGTCTGACATCCAACAGGTCTTCGCAGGCTGTAAAAGAGAGCTCTGGTCGTTCGAAGGTCTGCTTGAGAAGATTCTGAAATCCCGAATAGTCCTGCAGAATGCCGTTTCCACTAGTCACCAATGGGGTGGCCCAGGACAGAGCGTTTCCAGTCATGTTGGATATTAGGAAACCCACCCGGGCCTGATCTGTAGCAAAGGTACGGGGTCTGAATGTGAAATGAACCAAGCATGCTTCAAGAAACTCCTTCACCTTCTTGGGGGAGCCATCAAATTTCCCAGAGGACAGCGCCATGGGTGGCAATTCCGAGGGAGTCGGTTCCCTAGCCGCAACCATTTGTTTAAGCAAAGCGTTCTCAGATTTGACACCTGGTAGCTCCTGGGACATGGCCTGGAAAGCCTTCCACAGCTCTTGGACCTGTTCCTCAGCTGACATCGTGATACTCTTTGGCGTTGCAATCTGTGACTTGAACGGTACCCTTGGCTGAGTCCCCCCTGTGCACACGCTCTCCTCACCTGAGCTTTCCGAGTCGATGGTATCTTGCAGGCCTCGACTTGCCAGGTAGTCTCTCTCCTTTTTCTGGTGCGTGGGCTTGTCACGGAGAGAAGCCACTGTGGCCGCTGGGTGAGAACAGCGGCACAGTGACCTCCTTTCCGGAATCAAGCCAGAAAATATAGGGAAAAACCTGCAAGGGAAAAAAAACCCTGATAACAGGTGTCAAGACTTGTCTCAGAAGGCCAGTTGTTCACATATGAAGAAGGAAGCGGAGGATCTCCAACACTGAGGTAGTGGCCCTCAAAACGTCCAAGTACAATGGTAGTACTAGGCCATAAGAGCAGGCGGAGAAGGTAGCAACTGACGGCTGAGGTGGAGGTAGCAAATCTTCCAAGAAAGCACTGCGGGGAAGCACGGGAGAAAATCCCACGCTGTCTGGACCCAAAAGAGCAAGGGAAAGAAAGAGGGAGAGAGAGAGAGAGAGAGAGAGAGAGAGAGAGAGAAAGAGAGAGAGAGAGAGATTGAGAGAGAGAGAGAGAGAGAGAGAGAGAGAGAGAGAGAGAGAGAGAGAGAGACCGACCGCCAGAGAAAAAGGCACAGCTAGCGCCGCCCAGGGAAGGCGGCGGAGAGAAACGGAAAACGAAAGCGCAGTGTTCCGGAGACAGGAACACCGGAGAAAGTAACCACGGAGAAAACTCCTCAGTAATTCCAAAGCGGGGTGCAGAGGAAGAGCGAAGGACCCAGAGTCGAAAGGTAAACAACAGAGGGGGATGCAACGCAACGGCCTGTCGGGAGGCGGGGATTTAAATACTCCCGACAGCGTTGCGTCCTGCGTTTGGAGCGGCGGCAGCGAACACAGAAAAGGGACTAAAGTACCCTTCCTCTGCGTCTCCTCAAACTCCAACGTGGAAGAAATCGCCAGTCACGGCGATGGACGCGACTGCGAGTGACACTCACACATGAGAGGAATCACATGCAGCAGGCTCATTTCCCTGTACATATACATGCATACATGGCCCTACACAGACATATGTACAACCTGCACACTCCTGCCACACTTCAACATGCACAGCGTCCAATTAGTACACATGTACACTTACCGCTCGACTCCAGACGGGTCTGCCTCTCAAGGACCTGGAGGTGGAGCGCTGGACATATGCGTTCCAGGACCCTCATTTGGTTGTTGGTTAGGCGGACCCGGCACCCCTTGGCATCCGCTGCCTTCAGGAGGCACCGGGCCTTGTTGAGGATCCTGGACCTGAAGTCCTCCCAGCGCTTCCGGACGTGTTGAATGTCGCGGACTGCCACCCCCTCCGCGTTGATGGAAGTCACGATGTCCATCCAGATCCTCTTCCATCCTTCATTGTCGGCCCGCAAACTTCCTAAGAGGGCATCATACTGCCCCAGGACTTGCTCCACCAGGATACCAACTTCACTGGCACTGAAGCTGGTAGCTCTCTGCCTCTCTGGCTGGGGGTTGCCAGTGATGCCAGATGGTGTTGTGCCCAGAGGCAGGTGTGGGTGGGCAACTGGGTCCTGGGGCTGGGCTGTGGAGCAATGGTATCCCAGTCGGGAGTCTTCAGTTCCGGCAGGGGTGGTCACAGCAACTGCACCCCTGCAGATGGCTGACGTGCAGGCACCAAATAGCAGGGCACGTGGGCAGCAGGCAGGCAGGCAGCAACAGATGGCAGGTGGGAGCGTGCTCGGGGCTCTGGGGGGCAGGAAAATGGCCTTCTGGGCAGGAGCGTGGTCTTCCGTGTGTTGTTGCGTGGCCAGCTTGATACGGAGTGATTTGGCATGTGAAAAAACTGCACGTCAGCGTGTAATTCGAGGAAAGGCCCTTAGTGCGTAAGTGCGTCTGTGACGTGACGCGCAAGGGCGTTTCCGTCAACACGGGTGCATGTTGATTGTACACATGCAAAAACTGCATGTCCGGGTGTGACTGCGTGCAATTGGAGGAAAGGGCCTAAGCGCATACACACGTAAGTGACGTTGCACGTGTGGGCTGGCTTAAAAGGTACGCGTAGGATGCCATTTTCTTGTACGTGCTTTTTGTGGAGAGCGAGCAGGTGATTCTTGTACTTCTTGTCGGTTCACATGCAATTACTTCACAACGGTTCCAGTTCGTACTCCCTGTTTACTCAGACAGCGTTCAATTCTTCTTTTGGTGGGGGTGTTGCCAACGAGCACACGCGCGTCTTTTTCACATTCTTTTTCCAGGCAGACGGGGAGTCGCGCATGTATTTTCCAACTGTGGTTGCCCCCGTGTGTCGCGTACCCCTTTAGAGGTCATTGTAGGCTGCGTGTATCACGCATACGCTTATTTTTGTGTTTCTGGGTGCCACAGCGTAGGGCACGTTCATTTTTCCACGCACGTGGTCTACCATGGGTTGCGTGCACATTTAATATTGTTTTTGGGGTGCCTGTGCGTTGCGTGACCCATCATCTTCCCCCAGGGGTCACAGACAGCTAGAGCACTAGGGTACGAATTCCATCTAGTACCCTACCCCTTTCACCCCAATTGCCCAGGACAATTGTGAACTGCAACTCCCATATGCACAACATCATCAGTGCCATGGTTGGGAGGTGACCAAGCAGTAAGGGAGGCAAAGTTGGCCGAGCTCAAAGAGGTGGGCGCGCTAGGGGATGTGGCCAGGATGTGCAGGATGGCCCAAGAGGCCAGTGTGTAGAGGACCAATCGGGGAAACCTATGCCCCCCCCATGGTTGGGGGAAATGTAGCTGACACCATCCCAGCTCAGCCCTTGTTAAACCGGCCCATATTGTCAACAGAACCGGCACAGGATGACTACCAGGCTGACTTCCGTGTCACCAAGTCTAAGCCACGTGTGGTGGTGAAAGTTGCTGTCACCAGGCCACATGGATCTGGGGCAGCAATGTCATCTGCTGCCCCACGCAGCCAGGGTGAGGAGGCTGCAGGGGCAGCTGCAGCTCAATCCACCCCAGCTCAGAGTCTCCCAGCCGGGACAGTGTCGGTCCAAGTCCATCACACCGAGGTTGGTCCTGCCAACATCACCCTGCAGCCAATGCCTGCAGTGAGATCTTTGGTCATTGTGCCTTTGGAAACTTCCAGTCCCCAGTCCACCTGCGCTTCTGCCCCTACCAACCAGAGCGGCGTAAGCCACTCAGGGTCTGCACCACCTTCCAAGAAGAAGAAGGGTCCTCTTGCAGTACAGGCTGGGACCCCAGACACGGCTACACACTCTGGCACGTCAAGGAAGCCTAGTTTCAATGATGCCGAACTAGATGCACTTGTGGCCTATGTGTTGGCACATAGCCGCGAAATGGTGGTGACTGCAGGGTGCAAGACTACGCCTGCTCAACGTAGGGCCCACTGGCAGACCATCGCAGACCGCATTAGTTCCCTTGGATTCATGAAGCGCAGAGCTGATGATTGCTATAAGCGGTGGAATGACCTGAAACGCAGAGCAAAGAACAAGCTGGCTTCCAATCATGCCTCTACTCTGGTGACTGGCGGTGGGTCTCCACCAGAGGACGACCAACTCACTGAACATGAGTCTGTCGCTGGAGGCTTCATCACAGAGGATCAGATCTGAAGCGTGTGAGACCTACCAGATCTTGAAGCATTGTCCGGTGAGTGCCCATGCATGTATGTGCAATCCATGTGTATGTTGCTTGGGTGATGTGTTCTGATTGAGTGCCAGGTGAGGCTGTGTAGTCATGACTGGTATGGGTCACCCATGTGGTCCCTCCAAACCATTCCCTGGCCTTGGGTTTGGGTATGACAGTATCCCTTCTGTCCACAGTTACCAATTTGCACCAGATTACTGGAGTTGCCCTTCAACTGTCATCTTGCAACAACATTGTTCAAAATGTTTTCCTGTTCATTCAGACTGATTGTTTTAATCCTTGCCATTTTTACCACGCATATGTTTGCCGTACTGCCACAAATGTAACATACTTCTGTCATAGATTGCACCCCACAATGGCCCACATTTATTACCTTTTTATGGGAATGATTTAACCATTCAGGCTGATTGAGTAATGGCCTGCACACAATCATTTTTGGGCCCTGTTTGAATGTTGAACATGACTGTTGTCTTCTGTAATGTTGAAGTGACCAACCATTGATGTATCCATCTGCCTGCCATCACTGCATCAGTGAACACTGGATTTGTTGCAGCGTGTGGCACATGCGTGTTTTGTCACACTATTTTGCATGTTTTATCTCATGATGTCCATCTCACATGGATGGGTGACAGTACTTATTTCCTACCATATGGTTGACCTTGTCAAATGTGCTATGCTATGTGCCATCTGTGTGCTGGCATGTGTCATGTATGTGTATTGGACATGCCACTCACAGGCTAATGTGTGATGCCAGTGCTATCCAGCATGTAGCACATGTGTTGCTTTTCCATTTCCATCTTGGAGTCCTCAGTGTCTGTTTTTTTCCTCCCCTTCCAACTCATTGACAGTGCATGCATGCCAGGGTTTTTGTCATGTGGGACATGTGTCATTTATGTACTGGATCTCTGCCTCGTCAGGCCTATGTGTGTGTGCTATGGTGCTCATGCTTGTTTCCATTTGTTATCTTTCATGTTTTTGTAGGTGATGAGGCACTTGATGCTGTTGAGGAGGAGGAGATGGTGCAGACCCAGGAGGAATCACAGCCACAACTGGGCACCATTGGAGGACGTGGGGTGGTGGTGGGTGAAAACCCATTTCTCCTACAGACCATGCTGTCCACAGGTGTCTCTGGGTACACCTCCGGAGAACTCTATGATTCAGGTGCTGAATCGGACATTGAGACATATGTGCTGTTGCAGGTGAGTGTTTCTGGCAGGGATGCTGTTCTTTCCAACCCACCTGTGCCGGGAGTAGACCCCTCTATGGGGATTTCAGTGTTGGAAAGTCTGCCTGTGGCGGTTATGGATGCAGGGTCACACTCCACAATATCTGCTCCTGTTCCTGGGCCAGCAGATCAAAGGAGGAATGCAGTCCTGCAGCCTCAGGCAGTGCCAGCACAGCAAGGTGCACATCGCCTTGCCCCAAACAGGTGTGGTGCCTGCCAACGCGGTGGCCGTGCATCACCAGGAAATACTGTGGGGGAGAACTCCATGTACAGTATAGCAGCACAACAGGGGGCATCGTGTGAAATGATGGCTCAGGCAATGGATAGGGTGGCCACTTCCATTCTCCCCCCTGAAAGGCAGATCGAGCTCCAGCAGCAGGCAACAGATTCCATTTGCCACTCACACAGGGAGGACATGTCGGCGTCCAGCAGGGACCGACGGGCTGGACTGGAGACTCTGCGCACAGCCAAATCTGTAGAGTCACAGGCCCACAGTGCAGCCCTAACGTTAGAACACAGCTCCCTCAGAGATACTCTGCGTGAACTTGAGGTGTCCCGGAGCACAAGGGCAGAACAGCAGCTGGAGCAGCTGACACGTACACTGTCAGCTGAGCTCCAGGCAACCTGTCAGGAGATCCGGGCCTCACACGAGGCCATGCAGGCAGAAATGCGTGCTACCCATGAGGTGCTGCATGGGGATCTCCGTACCATTATCCTCCAGAACCAAACCTTCCACACCCACATGCTTTCTGCCATGGAGGACCATACCAGGGCTTTGCATGGTCTGCCTCCCATATCACAGCCACATCCTGATGTAGCAGCAGAGGGTGATGACAGCGATGACAGTTCTCCCACTGTAGCGTAGCCGTGCACGCCATGAGCCCATGGAGGTTTTTTTTTTCTCTCAACATCCACGCATGTGGGTGTTGGGGTGCACCCTGTACTTCGTCCCTCCTGGGTGACCCCCCTCCCCCTGGTCCACACATGGCCATTTTTCTTTTTTAACAGTGTGGTGCTTTGTGTGGCTCCCGTATGCATCCACTGTGTATTCCAGCTGAGCACATGCAGACGTGTCCTGTCTTTGGGTTAGATGCTTGGGTTCCTGACACGCACACCCCTCCTGCTTCGCCTTTCCATGGGCTTGCAAAGGGTGTGACCAAGTGACAGTAACATGCACAGTAACATTGGGCTCCCATGAGTTGTGTGGCCAGTCTGTAGTCAAAACTGTGTGTACATTCCTAGTGGGTATTGTTGTTCGATTCTCCACTGCATGGTGGATTGATATTTGCTTGTGCATCCATGTCTTTATCCTTATATACATGTAGCTTTTTCATGTCTTAACAAGCCCATCTCCTTTGCAGATGCAGTTCATGTTGTATGCAGTACACTGACACATTTGCCTGACAGCAACACTCTGCAGTTGGAAGGGGTCGATCTGCTGCCTTAGTCAGGTTGTGACACTTGCAGTACTTTAATTCTTTACTGTCATATATTGCCACTGTTTCATCCTGTACTGATGATTTGTGTTGCTGGTAAGTATTTGTTCATGTGTGCTGTTTCTTATTGATTACTGAGAGCATATTGTCTGTGGACTGTTTACATTAGGGACAGTGCACTTTGTGACACTTGTGTCATGTGTTGTGCATTCATTTGATTGCTTTCACATTGCATGCCATGCCATGGTGTGTTGGGTAGCTGAGATGGGGAGGGGTTGGGTGACATGGCACTATTTAGATGTGGTATTTTGCAAGGGGGTAGTCGTTCATGCTGCATGAATTTGTGTCTTTTTGTGACACAGCATTGGGTGTCCTTAAGTAGCTAGGGATGCACACAATGTAACACTTCCAGGTGAACAATCTCAGGCTGGTATGGTTGTGACAGTTGACTGTCCCTTTTGTCATCATCATTGATTGTCAGCTGGTATGTGCCAGGGCTGTGTGCACTCCGCAGGGGTGGGATTTTAGGTGAAGTAATTTGCCACCGGCTGGGTATGGGCTGCCTCACCACGTGCCCTTTCACCTCCCATGCGCAGCGGGCGTGCATGTGGTTGGGGATGTGGGGGCACCACCATCTCCACCGGCACACCCCAGCGGGTTGCAACTTTGTGCAGGACACATGCTGCCACTATGATCCTGCACACTACTGGGGGTGCATATAGCAGCTGCCCACCAGAGCGGTCAAGGGAGCGAAAGCGTGACTTGAGCACTCTGAATGTGCGCTCCACTATGCCCGGGGTTGCAATATGGGCTGTGTTGTATCTTACCTCGGGTGGTGTGGTGGGGTTCCGAATAGGCGTCACCATGTAGGTGCTCAGAGGGTAGGCACTGTCCCCTGGGGAGGTGATAATGGCTATAATTAGTGGGGTTTTCACATTACTCAGTATCTGACATGCATGCATGTGCAGAGGCATTTATACTCACCAATCAGCCATGTGTCGCCATGCCGCCCAGGTTCCAGGTCCCGGTTTAGAGGTGACATTCTGAAAATGAAACTATCATGGCTCGACCCTGGATAGTTGGCATATACTGAAGTGATGATTCGCTTGGCATCACATACTTGTCAGCTGAAATGAACCATTATCCAAGAAGTGCAGTACATTGAGCACCTTTTCCAAGGGGCTCAGTGCTTGCAAGCACAGGCTGGGTGATGTGAGGTCATCCTCCTACTCCCTCACCAGGTCTGGGATTATGTGTGGTGGAAACTAGTACTTCCCATACACCTGGTCATCAGGCATCCCAAAAAGGCTGGTCCTGGGTAAAAAAATGCAGGGCCTGGCTATCCTCCTCCTCCTGCGGTGTCCCACGACCACTGCTGCGAGGAACGGTATATTCATCATAGCGTCTGAGCTTGTTTGTTGTTTGCGCACACTTTTATGCTGCGCAGGGCCGCTTACGCCTGCTTCCTGCTGGCGTATGTGTTTCCGGATTAGCGCGTCTTTTTTGGCGCACGCCTTTCCCCTGTTCGATTCCATGAATACGTGTTGTTAGCGCGCGTGTGGGTGTTGCGAGCATTTACCTCCTGGACTTCCCCCGTAATGCCCACATTTTCACGCGTTGTTCCCCATTCCGCGTGTTACGCCCCATGTTACACCCACTTTTCTTGTGTGCGCTGCGCTATGTGCGCTTTCCCTGTGTGCGTTGCGCACGCCGTTTAGTGACGTGTGCGCCCGCGTGCACCACTGTCATGATGCCTACCCCCGGAGCACCAGGCCAGGCCCAGCACCCCCGGGAGCAGGCATCACGCCCCCGGGTAAAAGCCCAGCGGCCCTTTATAGGGGCTCTTTGGACTCTGTCCTGGCGCCAGGCTCATGCTGGACATCAGTCCTGGCACCATAGGCGCCAGGCTCATAAGGGGAAGTGTTTGGTGCACTTACCTGAAGCAGACCATGCTGCACACTCACCTGATGCAGACCATGCTGCATGAAGAACCAAGCCAAATGAGGCGTAGGAGGGACTATTTTTCTGAAGGAACTATTTTGTTACTTGGGTGGGGCTGTGGAAGAATACTCACCTGGAACTTCTTCCAAAGCTATTTAAGCCATGCCCAGACAGCCACACATGCTTCGCGTTGTTCTGCATCCCAGCAGCTGAACGCTCACCGTGTCTGCTCCTGCACCTGGACTGCAGCCAAGCCCGCCTCGAACCTGGAACACCTGTAAGGGAATAAGAGAAGAGAAAGATGAAAACCAAGAACTTATTCAACCTTCTTACCTGCATCCGGAATCTTCACGCCAGCATTCCTGAAGGAAGACTTCCATTTAAAAGCACTGCGTTGCTCGCTGCAGCGCCGCTCTTCACTCACCTGTTCCCGAGACGCCGCCCGGCTCCATCGCGGCTCTCAGCACCGGTCGCCACATCTCTGCACCTAGGGGAGAGAAGAAAAGATAAAAGGTGAGCAAGGGAACACAAGAGGAAAGCCGAATTTTCAGCCATATTACTTACCGGCCTTTCTTGGTGAACCATTCCACATCTCGGGTCGGCGCCGCATCTTTGGCAGGCATCGCACCCTGGCCCCTATGGGGAAAGGACAAAAGACATTACTGGGGAACTATAAAGACATTTAGAGGGGTCGCCCTCATCACTAACTCACCTGACTTTACCACCGGCAATTTAACCCCTCAACGCATCGCCTTTGTTCTGCACCTGAAATAAAGGACAGAAAAAACAACATAAAAGGAGGCTCACACCTGAACTTTTTGCATCTTCATACTTACGGAGTATCGCTCAGAAAAGTCAAGTGGATGTGCCAGCGCCATTCTGAAAACCAGTGAAGTAACTGGACGAACGCGCGCCCCTGCACCAGAAGCAGGATGGAGAGTTCATCCTTCCAAACCATAAGGTGAGCTTAAACCGGGGGTTTTGGAGGAAGTCAGAGAAGAACGAAGGGGGAAAGGGGGGAGCAAGCACACTATTCAGCAGACAGTTAATCCCCTTTCTCATCTACAGAAGGATATTCCTATGGGCCAGACAAGCAAGATTTGGGGGTCCTGTTCAATCGGTGGTCCGAATTCTGCGCATCACGCTTGAAGAGGCAACAGCAACCCAGACCAGACCAGCTCCTCCGTGGGAGCCAGGTGAGCGTTACAACCACCCACGAATTTAGCGCACGTCCTGGGATTTACACGGCAAGTGCATTCCATGAATCGATGTGCGCGGCTTTGGCACGCGTGTGCTGTGATTTTCACGCTTGCGCTGCGATTTTCACGATGCGCTCCCCTTTTCGGCGCACATTTATTCCATGAATCGGCCCCTAAATCTTTTATTGAATTAAAGTGGGAATTTCCTAATTTGGCTACAAGTCCAAGAAGAGGTCAGGCACAACTGTGCCCCTGTTCCGGCTGAATAGGTTCCCCAAAGTTGACATTCCACTTGGTGCAACCAACTTCTTAATATCTGGTAGACCTCAAGGCCATGCAGGAACACACGCATGGCCTTTACTTTATGGGTCTCAATTAAAGTTAAATAAAACTCCCTGCAATTGTATTGAATCTCCCAAGAAATGCTGTAAGTGCAGTACCTTTCTGAGCGGCTTTCTCTAGGCTTTGGCTTTATTTTGTTATATCATCTGCGAAGCAAAAACAAATCCCCAGATAAATTAACTCATTTACCTGTTCGAAGGGGTTTGATTTACTTTCCAAACAAAGTGTATCCCGTAAAATGTATCTATAGCTGTGCAAATTGTATATAGTGCATGCAAGTTTGGTTGAAGGCCCACCATTGTAACACCTTTAGCATAATATTGTTCGGGTGAGCCAAATAGTCGATATTATGTGAACATAACTTAGGGCAGGAACATCGGACTCTCAATTGAATTTCCTGATTTGCTATTAATTAACAAAAGAGAAGGGGTGTGAGAACAGTGCTGCATCAGGGGCATTCATTAGTGAAATTGTTCAGTTCCAAATGCAGCCATGCTATTTGTTGGCGCAAATCAGTGCAGACATGTCAGACTTAATTTGTTTGCCTATTTCTAGCACATTCCTCTCAACTGGGTGTAGGCAAGGAGCATTTCTTTAAGCATGTTTTCAAACAAAAGCACTGTTCTCAGCTTCTTCTACAGGGCCAAAAATAGTAAGGAGTCGCCCAAGTGTAATTACGCTGAAGAGTGGATGGCACTTCCGTCTTGCACTAACCCTGATCGAGTGCGAATATTTACCAACAACCTCAGAAGCATATGTTATGGTCCCGACAGCCCACTTGGAAAGTAAAAAAGAATCGCATCTGCACAGCATCTCTTAAGTAACAGCTACAGCGGCCGCTGGTGCATTTCCAGCATTATTGGCATAGAAACACCCAGTGACATCTAAAGAAACACCTGAACGCAAATTCCAAATCTGAGCTAATCACTGTGTTCTTGTTACAGAAACCATGCCTCAACTTGTACTTGGAATTAAAACTTCAAAGTCTCCCACTAACATAGGAAATGCTTAATTGTTATTACCCCTCTAATTCCTTTTTCTTCCGTCAGAAATGTGTTTTTAATCACACTTAGCAATCCGAACCACATGCCAGCTGCCTCCTAATGAAATCTTGGTAGCGTGCCCTGCACATCGGCATGACGAGAGGAAATGGCTCGTGAAGTTTGCCAATTCAATTTCCTCATTCGGACTATTCACTTAACCTTTTAATGCTGGCCAGCCCGAACTGGTCCATCAACCTGAACAATCGTAAACTGAGTGCTAGTTGCCATTTGACAGAATGTATTTGTTGAATGACTAAAGCAGAAAACGGCCCTGCAGAAAGTCTCCATGTGATTCCACTAGGCACAATGTCAAGGCAAGGATGTCGTTACAAAGGATTTGGCTCCGGGGCTTATTCAACGGGGCATGAAGATCCAAAAGCATGTTTCCTATCAGAAAATGTAAGCTTACACACATGGGAGGCAATTCGTTTAAGCAGTCGGCCTACCACTCGAGGAATTGCGTTATTTATGCGTTAGTTGGGGTACAATTTATCCCACATTGGGTAAATTGAAATGTGGCGATGTGCATTAAAGGCGAAGTTAATGCTGCTACTTTCTCACATGAGGCTTATTTATTGGAAACTATGCAGGTTTTCCATTTTGCCCGCTATCAAATACTATTTGGGCAAGATAGAACCAGTACTGTTGTATGGGTTAGGCATGGCATCTGTAGACGTTGTCGCATGTCTGAATGCCATACAAGGGATCTTGTGGAAAAAGGTGTTGGGGCTTGCCCTGTCAATGCCCAATGGTATTGTCACGCATGAACTCAACCTGATCTCATTTCAGGCTAGTTACCAATGGAGACAGTTATTGTCATACTTCAAGTTTCTTAGCCCACCCCCCCCCAACCTACTCTTTGTATACAGATCTGAATCAGATTATGCTCCAATGTTCAGTTCCGTCGGTGAAAAGGTTTCAGGACAGTATGGACAACTTATTGGCAGGAATTGGCTTGAATGCGGCGGAACGAAGATGCAATCCCGACGCTGTCAAGGCTAAGTTGTTCAGGGATGACTCGAGAATCACGATAGAATCTATGAACAACTATTCTATCTATCGAGAGTATGCTAGGTTTTCCCACAGGTTGGGGCAGCTCCCTGCCTATCTTAAATGCTTTCCCTGCCCTGAGTCCTGTAGATTTAGGTTCAATCAATTCCATACTTATTAACGCACAAGAAAGTGGCATGTATCTGACTTCTGATCTAATCTGATGTTTGTCGCTTCTGTAAAGGTAAATCTACGGTGAGAAATTTGAGACACTGGATTCTAGATTGCTACTCTTTGAGTGCGATCAGAATAAAGTGCTTCAATAAAGAACTGCACAGTTTTGCCTCTGAATTCTCTAAAGAACTAGTGTGGTCTCGTTTTATGTGGGGAGACAATCTATCCCTAACCAATTTGCTTGTCCGCTTCTTAAATGAAATTGAATTGATGTGTCAAGAAAATAATGTTTTCGAAATGCAATGACCTAATGTATTCATCAAATGAAATATTTTAATGGAATGTATTGATTGAATGGTCTTAGTTGGGATGTTCTTTGTATACAACTGTTGTCTCCATACATTTCCTGAGCCCACACTAAGCCCAACGCCCACATGAACCATCCAGCAATCACAATGATGACTACACATGCCGCCAAAGCCAGAATGATAACATCTTTCTGGGCTTGTTTGCTCCTTTGTTTGCTGTCAGTAAAAATAATGTCCATGGCATTCCTGTTTATCTCTCGCCATAAAAATGGGTAATCGGATGGATAAGAGGTGGGTGTAGAAACAAGAGGGATTGAAAAGGAGGCCACACCCATATAAAATAAATAAATGGGAACATTGAACGCCACAGCCAACATTTTACCACCAATAAAATGGCAGACTCACATAAACTGGATACTGTACCACCTGCAACACAGTGTTACCGTTTTCTACCATTATTCAATAAACAATCTACCAGTGGTGACTGGTGAATGTTTTAAGCAGTGCTGTATAAATATGGGCAAGTGTAGCGAGCAAGCCCAAACCCACCAATGTTAGCTTTAAAGTGATCCCCGATCCCCGAAACCGTTTTACGATGATGGCTAGAAATCGTGCATTTTACAGCACTTTTTGTAAAAACTGTAAATGGCCATACCCTTTCCCATCAGTTCTGGAGGGTAACACAATGAATAATTCAACAGATGCCAGGTCACAAACAGTACACAGGAACATTATACAACATATTTTTTCAATGTGACACAAGATTGAGAGGGATCAAAAACAGGGGAAGAGTAAACTGTAGATTTGAATCAAATGTCTTTATTGTTTTGCGGGAGTGAAAAAACAATGGGCCTCATTACACGGTAGGCGGTAAGGGTTAACGGTCACCGGTAATGGTACCGGTGACCGTTAACACTTACTGCCTTACTACGAGGTCCCTTAGAGGGTTGGTACTTTAACACCTGCTTTTAGCAGGCATTAAAAACCAACCCGCTATGGGACCTTGGTGCTAATTACGGCACCGCAAATTTGCGGTACCGTAATTAGCACCTTCCCCATTCCCATTATGCCCTATGGGGCAAAAATGGGAATGGGGACGGGCAATGGTGGAAGGGGGAATTACCACCCCGCCAACCTTGGAATAGGGCGGTAATTCCCCTTTCCACCAAGGCGGTGCCTGTATTTTACCGGCATGGACCAAGGTGCTATTAGCACTTTGGTCCACCGCCTACCGTGTAATGAGGCCCAATAGATATGGCAACCTTAACTCATTTTAACGGTATCTTTCATAAAATGAGGGAGGGGTGTAAATATTTGCCAGAAATATCAAGAGTGAGATCTTTCCCCACAATATATGCCAGTATACATTTTTCTTTACGCTGGCTGTGCCCATACATTTCCGTGCTTTTCACCTTTGTATGTCAGAATTCCCATGTAAGAACATGTTCGTGTTTGCTTTGCACAAAATGCCAATATATGCCAGTACTCCACGTCAGAACATACTCATGTAGGCTTTGTCATTAAGTATGCTATGCCACAATAAGAATACATGTCCAAACTGGCTGCACCAATGTAGGTCAGTCTAGGCACATACTAACGGTGATCGTGGTTGCTTTATTATAGATGACAAGTAAAAAATGCCATGCCACAGTAAGATATGACAGCTAGATTGGCTGCACCAAAATGCCAGTCTAGCCACGTAATAAGGCTCATCATGGTCCTTTTAGCATAGATGCCCACAAAAAAATGATATCCCTCCATTCCCACACCACCATCCCCATCCAAATCAGTGCCCCAGAACTACACAAACTAAAACACAAGCACACGCACATTCACTTGTTCATTCAAACACGCATTCACTTTCTCATTTACAGAGCATTCAAACAGCATTCACACAGCATTCACTCGCTCATACATCGTACACTCGCTCATTCACATATGCATACATACACAAGTATAAACATACTCAATACCCAATCGCATATAAAAATGCTATTCAATTTCAACACCTACCTCCAGCCCCGGTCTGGATGCTGCTTCTTGCCAGGCCGCTGCCTCCTGTGACAAGGCATCTCTGACTCCCGCTCACAAGAACAGGAACCAAAAAGCAGAGAGCGCTTCAGTAGCTGGAGCGCCACATTGTCAGCGCCCCATTCAGTCTGAATGTGCGGGGAGGAGCAGGAGCATCCCTTCGCACATTCACATGTGCAGTTCGCCAGTCTGCCTCCTCACAGGACTATGCAACGCTGGGGGGGGGGGGGGCTTGCATGCTCCATCGGACATTCGTACTGGGAAACAAACTGTCAAAGAAAAAAACACATTTTCCTTTGAGAGTTTTAGCTGCAGCACGTCCATAAAGGGTGAGAGTACTGATGGGTACGGCCCCTCGCCCACTATGGACAAGCCGCCCCTAGACCTAAACAGAAATCTGGGCTCCAAGGTGTTTGCTGCGGCTTGTTCCCTTTGCCAGATAGGGGTTCCATTCCTTGCAAAAAGTCAGGATTAAGGATACCTGCACAACCCATCACACAGTTCTCAGACCACAGAGTTCAGAAACGCCTCAGGGATTCTCCCAGTTACTCAAAATTGGTTGAAGGGGTACTCACACCCTGCTCCGCACATTTCTCAAGGTCTTCTATTCCCGGGATTTCCAGTCTTTGCTTTAAGGGCTCCTGCATGCTTCATCATGGGCTTCTGTTCTATCTTGAGTTTCCATCAGTGATGCTCTCTGATGCTTATGCCGATTCAGTTCCCAGTCAAAGGTTAAAGGGGTTCCTCCACCATTCTTCGCTGACCCTCTCAAATACTTCTTCTGACCCTATTCTCAGTCCTTAGTTTAAAAGGTTCCTGTACCATTTCTTCCTACTTCTGGTGCTGCTAAGAGGGTCACTCTCAGCCCCCTCACTCAGGATCCTGACTCCAATGCTTGTGACCACTTCCCTACTGCTCTTCTGATTCTGCTTCTCCTCTCCTCCTTGACCCCTTATGACCAAGGCTTTACCCATATGCTTTGATGTGGGCAAAGCATGTCCTCTTGTTCCTTCCTATTATTCATTGTTGTATTCCTTCCTTCGTCCTGCTGGTGGCTTGCTGTCTTTGTATTGTCTCTACCTCCCACCGACTCTTCTCTTCCAATCACCTCATAACAACCTTCTCCACTCACCTCCTGCTAATATCCTTCAGCCACTGCCAGATCCTTTCTACCATCTTCCTGTCCCTTGAACTCTTCCTCCTCCAAATGATTTCTCCTACTCCTACTCCTTCATATAGCCCTCTGTTCCCTCTCATGTTCTTGGGCTTTTCCTGAAAGTCTGCAGCTGTGGCAGAAGGTGAATGTGTGGTTGTGATTGTTAGGGGTTAATCTCCTTACATGTGTGTACTGTTGGTCTTTGGGTGGGAATACGTCTTTAAGAATTTGGCCCATCATATTGGTTCTAATTCCAAGATACTTTTTTCAGTCTCAGGAGACTTGTGGCAATGTCCAGGTAGTATATGGGTAGCAGAGAATGGAGAAATTAAATTTGAATTGGCGCCCCTTCTGTGCTTGCTTTCTTCAAGTTCACGGAGTTGGGGAGTGGGCACTGTCATACGGAGTGGTAACTTCACTTTGCAAATGTTCGTAAGCTCTTTGGTCTACCTTTGATTATTGTGTAGCATCCAAGGCCGAGGGCTGCATGGGCCTTTGATGTTTAGGCAAGTGAGTGAAGGGAGAAATTGTGAAGTCCTAAGCCTATGCAGGCTTGCTGAGCAAGCGTGGGGATGAAATGTAAGAGTTCTTGATGTCTACATCATCTCACTGGGCGAGATTCAACATGGTCTTTATAGTATCTATATAAGATTTATTTACCACATTAGGACATATTTCCCCCCTTGTCAGTAACTCTCTCACAATATAAACCAGTATTGCTATTATAAAACCTATTCATGATGCCTCTGCCACACAATAAGTCAGCCTTGCTCCGAGCAGGCACTCAAAGTGGGATGATGCCCCCTGCTCGCCCTGGGGACAACAAAATGGGTGATGAATCAGGAGGCTGGGTGCCCCCCCAATGCCAGTGGATGATGGACCAGGAGGAGGGTGCCTGGGTAGGAATCCCTGGCCACCCTCTCTTGGTTCCCATTAATTGGTAGACCGCTATGGACAACATCTCCAACTGAGGGAGCCTGAAGCTTTCTAGTCGGAAACAAAAGACCTAAACAGGAAAAACAGCACTGCGCTTCCCTCAGACTCAATTTCATTCAAGCGCAATTAGCAGTATTTGGACGGATGCAGTTACAAGCCTACCAAGGTGCATGTTCGAGGTTTCCTGTGTGTGGTAGAAACGTACACAATTGTTGTCATGGCAGAGAATTCCCTTCCCAAAGATGTAATGTTTCAATTTCACTGCAGGCCTGCCTGAACTATACATTTGAGGGTTTTTTTTAAATGTACCTAGAGTGTACCCATCATACGAGCCATGTGCTAAGGGAATATGAGATCTGGGACCTTGTCCAGCATGAGAGAGTGGCAGGCAAGTGGAAACCTATATGGCAGAAAGGCCAGATAAAGGGCGTATTCCGGCCTCGTAAGCTCAAAGTGAGCGCAGTTGCAACCAGAAGCAGCAACCAATCCCCAACCTGCACAAATTACCAGACAAAAGTGTAGACCCCTACCGAATGCACATTATAGGTGTAGGAGGGAGAACACCATAAAACAGATACACCTGTCAGTCAGTGTGGGTAGTGGCAGAAAGCTAGAGAGAGAGATTAGAGGATTGGTGATGCGGTGTTAGCATTGCTGGAGACGAAAGAGGGAGAATAGACAGGAGGAAGTGGCAATTGCAGAAAAAAGAGAAAGATTGTAGCAGGAGAAGAGTTGGTAATAAGAAGGGGAGGTGGTGCCAGCAGGAGGGAAAGATAGTATAGGTGAGGAGGAAGTGGTAACAACAGGATCAGGTAAAGGTGGTACACTGAAGGGAATAACAACAATCAGGCAGAACAAGCTGGTGGAGCAGTGTGGCCGGCCCACAGTTGGAGCAGGAAGGTTCCGAAGGCACGACTAGAAGTTGAGAGGAGGGATGATGAGACAACAACCATGAGAGTAGAGAAGGAACAGTCAGGGCAACTGAGGGTGGAAGGCCCTGATCTTTGGGGAAGGATGTGGACACAGTGACTGCAGGCTCCATTTCTCCCCCAACTCGGAGGTTGCAGTTATACCAGCAGTTGGAAAAGGAGACACCCTGGCTGACCAAGAGATTTTCTTTCCTTGAGGATTTGGGAACCCCTGGAAAAACTGCAACAGACTATTAAGGAACTTTCATGGATTTGAGGATCCCAGGAAACATGCAAGACCACTGGGAGGTGAGACAGTATCACACCCAGTGTAAGAGACTTGGGCTTGTAAGTACTCTACTGGTTCAGCCTTTTCTTCATTTTATTTGAGTACATATATATTTGGTGAACAAGTGCAGTCTTTCATGCACCCCTTAATGGCCTCCGGATAAGACACACAAACATGCAAATACCCATACACAAGCATCAACATGCATGCACATATGCAAACAGACATCCATTTTTATTTTTTACTGACTTGCCTCCACCTAGTCCCTCTGTTTGCCTGCAACAAGTGGTGGGAGAATCAAGTTTCTGAACCCCTGGAATGTAGACATGTCAGGTGCTCTGAAACCGAATGCCCCCATAATTATGCATTGAGGATGTGTGACAGGAGTGCCCTGTGATGAACCTGATGGTGTCATCACACCTTTTCCAGCAGTGACATCTCCCCATGAGGCCAGGGGATGGCAGCCACTACCTGATCCTGGCCTTGAGGGTGGTTATATGAGGGAGGATCACATGGGGGGAGCACATTAATGGACTCAAACCCCCTTCTTAGAACTATTAGAACAACCCCTTCCCTAATAGACTCATGGGTTGTACTTATCCTACCATTCCCTTTGAATGTACTGGGACGAGGAAGAATAGGAGTATCCTGAATGAGGATCACTTTCCCAGTACGGTGACAAGAAAGATCCCCAATGACTCACAAGGGAGTTATAAGATCAGTACTGTGACAAGGGAGAAGAATGGAGGAATGAGGATTAAATGTAAGAATCACATACACCAGTCTAGTCCTTCCCCAAATCCTATTGGCCAGAGTCAGTATAAATGCAAGAAAAGACTCAGGAAGTGTGATAGGCGCCCCCCCTCGAGGACCTGGTTGCAGGATCCGTTTGTTGCAGAAGAAGGGATCTTGGACTGCTGTTCCAGTGGAGAGAAGGGGGAACTCTTGCACCCAAACACCTTGGGGAGACCTGGAAACTACTAGGGGAACCCCGGGAACTGCTGTGGCCCCCAAAAAGGGGGTGACCCCAGGGCATCAGCAGTGTCCCAGAAAAAGCTGGAGGCTCCCTTAATGGGGAAATACAGCACGCAGGAAGTTTAAATTTTCTAGCGCTGCAGCTGAGAGATGGTGGCGGGAGAAGTCTTATCCTCTCGGTGCCGACCAGGGGATCACTGAGCTGGTGCAAGGTCCTTGGAGCCAACCGGCTCATCGAAGAGGTAGAGGAGGAAGAAGAAGAAAGGCTTCCTGGCATGCACAGGTACTGAACAGCCTCCACAACCTAGAAACTAAACACGGAGCACCGAAGAGCGCTGCAGACTTGCTGCGGAAGAGACAACGCACGCCAAAAAGAGCCGGTGAGTCCACCCAAGGAAAGCAGGGATACCGGGGCACTTCAGCAACCCTACCGAAGGCACATAGAAGGGAATGAAACATATGAGAAAGAACAAGAGACTCCATTTCCCTTAAAGAGAAACAATTTTGGGGGGCTAAGCAAGAGAGAAGTCAAGGGAGTAGAAAAAAACCCCTCACTGTGTAAACTTTTACAGAATCATATTAGTAGCGAGTCTAGGACCCGCACCAAAGGTAGGCAAAGCCCGAGAGAGGTCAAGGGGGGAGAAGACATCTCCTCACCTATTTTGTGGTGTAAGCTTGCTCTAGTTTATTTGACCACAAAAATATTGTGAACTTTCCTTTTTTGGTTCCATGTAGATCACAGAAGGTCATGATTTGGGATTTTAAAACATTGATCTTTAGGCCATTTTCCAAGATATAAGATTGAAGGGATTTCAATCTTCTTTGTAGGCCAATCGGGATCTTGTCCAGGAGGACAAGATCATCCACGTAAATCATGCAGGGTACAGGTACTGCATTCAAGATCGGAGGGTGTGCTCTCACTTCCTTTTGGCTGGCTCCCATGTCAGACATGTATAGATTAAACAAGATTGGCTCAAGGGGCAACCTTGTTTGAAGCCATTTCAGGTTTCAATTTTCTTGGAAATAGCACCCACTCCTGAGAGTCTCACCTGGACCGAGGTGCCTGAATAGAGTGAATGATTGCTTCCACTAGATCTGGAGGGCAGTTCCATGTTGTACATTTTTTCCATAGTTTTCCTCTATCAATGTTGTCAAAAGCCTGTTTGAGATCTATGAAATCCATGTAGATTTTAGTTTTGGATCGTATTGCTTCCAGTTTTAGCAGGTTGAGGAGTAGCAAGTGTATATTAGTGCCAACTCCCCTAACAAAGCCCATCTGTCTGGAAGGATTGAAGCAAACCTTTTCCCCAATGGATCCAAGAGTGCCATCGGGCAGTAATTTACTGGTAGAGATCCGTCCCCCTTCTTAAAAATTGGCACCAGAACTGCATTTTCCATGACAGCGGGGCTTGATTTGTTTTGCATGATATTTGTGAACAGTGGAACACAAAAGTCCGCCCAGTATGGTGTTGGTTAAACCATCTGGGCCCGGAGCTTGTGAGGTTTTCAGCTTTTTGATTAATGTTTGGATCTTATCTCAATCACAGTCTATTTGCCATTTTGTATGTTGAGTAGCAATTGGCCACTGTAGCAATGAGTTTCCAATGGCATATAGGGTAGAGAAATGAGAAACCCATGCCTCTTCTGGCACCACTGCTGTTAGCAGGTGAGATTGATTGGTTTGACCATTTAAAAGTGCCCACAGATCACGTGTATTTTGTTTGGACAAGCTTTAAACCATAATTTCAGCATCCACTTGAACATGTTGAGCCTTGGGGTTAGGCAGCCAATTTTATATTTTTGCTTCCGTTTTTAATTAGTGGAATCTGCTCTCTTCGGGGAAGGGCTTTAAGTTTTCTTAGGTCTGCACAGTAGATTTTCCTGATGGCCACCAGTTCTTTGTTATATGTGTGGTTGTTCTTAGAGTTTATACTGGGTCATTCTTTTTCAGTTCTCCTGTATGGTACAAGTGCCTAGTTGTAATCCAGCCACTGGGATCTATTTTTCCAACTTGCGGTGAGCTCTGACACTAGATTGGGGACATTGTGGGGCAGATTCGAAGACTAGTTTTCCTGTTCGAAAGATATAACTTTGGAAGGTTAACTAAAAACCTGCCTTGTTGATTTCCTATCCATGTTAGAGCCACCAAGCGGTGGTCACTATGTTCCTTGGGATAGACCGTCAGAGCAGCCAACAATGCAATAATTTCCAGGGAAGCAAAGATGTAATCCAAATCAGCTATTGATTTTCCTCTCTGCCAAGTTGAAACCGGTGGAATATCCTCAGGTAATTATCCATTCAACAGGAAAATAGAACAGGCTTCAAGTTCTTTAATCCATATCAGAGCTGTCCTTGGCAATAGATGTTGAGGTACAGACGCCCCATTTTTCCCAAAATAATGAATGTTGAGGTCGCCGGAGGCTAGTATGTCCAAACATTTGAATCGGACGTATAGGTCATCTATGGCAGACAGTATAGTTTCGATGAATACAGTATTGTCAATCCCCTCTGAGTTCCAATATAGGTTGAAGATCGCCAGTGGCCTTTGTGTGGTCTCATTCTGGGTCGACCTGATCAGTATCACTATCTGGATGAAGGAGTTTGGATTCAACACTCCAATAGTTTTAGACTACGTGCAGATTTAGTTACAGTCAGCAGTCCCGTGGAGGGGCGGTCGTATGGGCCTGCGCACAGAGGATTTAAATACGCTATATAGCCATCACATAGAGGGGTCTTACGCAGCCAGGTTTCCTGGAAACATAGAACGTCATAATTCAGTAGCTCCAAATTCCCAACAGTAAACAAGTGGGTGAAACCTCTCATGTTCCACGAGCAAAGCCTCAGGGGGGTCGCCCAGTCTTCTTGTAGTTGCTAATGTCCCCATTGATGAGGTCCGCATAGGTAGGGCAGGATGGTCACTTTCCAAGGGCCTTGCAAGAGAAGGGGGTGCATTGTAAGACTTGACATTTCTGCAAGCATTAGATTCAAATGTGTCAAATCTTACAGTTAGGTGTTGATAGATTTTCCCTCCAGTAACTATCACCTTTTCCTTGTGCATGGAAATCCTTTTTGTCACTGTTGGATTTGCTTTGGCTGGCATCTTGGGCTGAACGTCCTGGGGTATCGATCTTATCAGGTCTTTAGAGAGATTGAATCCCAATGTTAAGAAGGCTGCATTTGTCTCCAAGAGTGTGGCTTTAACCAGAGGGGAGAAAAGGTGCAATATCACCCAATCTGTTCTAGCTTCTTCCACGAACTGGACTATTTTTATGTAATCTGAGTCAATATATCTCAATTTCGGGATGTAGTGTAGAAGCTTTAGGACGTTTGCGCGGTTCAAAATCAAGCTATTCTCTGATTTCAAAAGACGTTCAATCACAGAGGTGCTTAGGTCCGAGCTGTTTCTGGGGGGTTAAAGGTGAGTGCGTTTGCCAAGGTATTATAAGCCACCTCACTAGATATGTTGTAATCAGGACTTAGTTCTTGTTTTCTTAGGATTGCATAGCGCTTCTGATCCAGTCTCATGAAAGATGACCCTCGCGAGGCCACCAGTATATCCTGGTTTCTACCTTTTATGGATTGTCGCTGGGCAAGATGATTCTTCATCCTCAAAACCTTTGTCTGAGATTTCTTCGATGGAGTTTTCTTGAGCATGCTATTGTGGATCTTCTTCGTCTTTCTCATCCTCTGACAAGTAAACAGAAAGATTCATCAGTATGTTCCTTTGTACCAGTTCAGGCTGGTTCATTTCCCTGGACTCCAAGGTGTCCCTTAACTTTGCCTTTGGAAATGTTCTAGCAATTCCACTAATCTCCTTCTCGTTTATGGGAGGAGTCTGCTGCACCGGTGAAGTTCTTAGGTTGCGTAGAAAGGCGCTAGAGCCGTTTGACTTTGGTTTGGAGCCTCGTGGTTTATTTTTGGTTTTCTTCTGTATATTCCCTGCATCTTTGGGTCTACTACACTAACTCGTCGAACAAAGGGATGTTTATTTTCCTGCTGCCCTCTTCCCTGTGACCGGTTTCAGGATCTGTTTTTATGAGAGGCCCCGGACTCTCATTTGAATTTCGAGCCACCGGCACTTTGTCTGGTATCCCCTCATGGTTGTGAGGCCGCTCTTGATTAGGGATCCTTAGATTAGGCAATATGGTCACTGATGTTTGGGGTAATGAATGGGCCTCCCCAAGGCTATTTGTCCCATTGGTGAGCTTGGTTGTACAGTAGCTTGAGATTCAAGGTTGCTCACAGGGGGTTCCCAGATGGTTTTAGCAGACTCCTCCTCTAGCGGGTTCCCTTTAAAGGGCGGTCTCTCCAGTTGTGGGGCCTTCATAGTCCAGTCGCTGGCTCGGGATGAATCGTAGTTGGTATTTTTCAGCTTGTTTGGTAGGGCACGCCTTTCTTGTCAGGAGCGTTTCATCAGGTCGAGGATTGACAACATCATGGTTGTTTTGTCAGAATGGTATCCTCTCGCCAAGTCAAACAAGCGTGCATGCCACTGGGCAGTTGCTTCTGCTTCTCTGTCTAGGCAAGATTGTATTGTTGTGGTAAAGGATTTCAAGAAAATCTGTTTGGAGTGGATCATTGTAACACTCAAACAACAGATGGTAAAGTAATTATAAAGTTATTCCTATGGCTAAATTCCTAGCCAACATTTAAATGACCCTATCTGTGCGTAATCTCATACCAATTGAATAGGGGCCGTAGTTGGTGCTGCTGGGCGACTACAAGTGGTGTCAAGATCTTGTCCCTGAACTCTCTTAAACACTTTCCTGGAGGTCGATTCTTATATTTTTAATTTGTCGCCCCCAATGTGTGTGTTTTATCATTAAAGACACAACAACACAACACCCAAAGCAACTGGTTTAGAGAACAGTTGTCAGTGGGAAAGATTTTGCTAAAAACAAGGGGCAAAACGCGTATTTCTCGCTAGCCCAAACTTCAAGTGAACCATAGTGTGTGTCGATAACAGGTTACATTTCTTTAGACAAGCCCTTAATTTTCTTTATAAGGGAATGAAGGTCTGGGTTATCCACCAGGCCTATTGATTAGTCAACCGTTTTCAGAGGGATTCTCTAGTGGCCGCTTTCTTCAGGACGAATACTTTTTGATTCTTGTATTCTTAACAGTATCTTCAGCACTGTGAAGTGTTAGAGGGTGTCTTCTAGTGTCCAAGACTTGATAGGGTAATCAATTCCTAGTCATATATGGACAAAGGACAAGAAAGAAGGGGACTGATATCAGTCTCAAGTACTAACAGGTCTATTTTAAAAATTGAAAACTTCTTGGGGTACCACCTGTAGGGGATAATAATCATCATACCTCTGTGGTGGAGTCCCAGGATCAGTAATAAAGAGTGTGTCTTCAGTAATCTCCACTGTAACAGAAATTCTTTTGGTCCGGTAAGGGGGAGTCTGTTCGATTCTCTCTCCTTATTCCTATCCCTGCAGTCAAATAATAGACAAATATACGTTCTTAATACCAATACGTTTTGTCTAAAGCACTATTACAATATCTCATCATGTGGAGACTTTTTTTCTTATTTAAGAAACAAACTCAAGTTGTGATATGAGCTATGCAGGTCTATCTCATCAGTATAGGGATAATACCCATGAGTTAATGGCTAAATCAAGTCCCGGATAACCTCTGCTGTTTTATCCCCAGAGTCTAGTCAACCCACAAATGGCTTTTTTAGGGGATGCTAAGCGTGGATGTTGCTTACTTCTAAGTGCTGGTCTGTTCGTTCTCAGAGCATGTCCGGTACTCCGCCATCTTGTTTGTGGCGTGTTTTTATATCCTGGTTCTTGGGCACATGATCAGTGCTGTTGGATCACGTGATCGCGTCACGTGTATTTGGCCCAGGCGTGTTGATTCGCTGCAGGGCCGTGTTTCTCTATGTGGGTGGCTCCTCGTGTATTGGCGGCGCCGCCGCATGGCTGTCTGGGACATGCAGTCACTCTCACCATTATATGCACATTGTCCCGATTATTCCTAGCTTAGTTCAGTGTGTTTCTTAGCCTGGACTATCGTTGCGGCTGACCGCATAACTTGATTGTATCATATTGTAAAGTTCTTATTACGTTAAGAAAGGTGCGGTTTTGTTCCCGCATCAATAGTGTCTGTGAACATGGCAGCCCTAGATGCTACGATAAAAGAGTTCAAAGACCTTAATTTAAACAAAAAGGTAACTAAACTCAAGAAAGATATTGCAGCTTTTTCCCATGAGAAAAAATATCCGTACACAAAAGACACATATTATGAAGAACAAGAAAAGAATACCAACGCCCCAAATATGGGGTCCATAAGAGGCAGACAACAAAGAAACAGACCAAGACCTGGTAATTGGAATTTTTCCAGCGGGAGTTCTGATGAGGAAGCAGGCAGAACAGGCAGCAACGTCACATTTGGAAACCAGCAAAATAGAGGTGGCAACGCCCGGGGTTTTCAGGTCCCAAGAGGACGAGGCAGGGCCAGAGGATGGTGGCCGAACCAATCACCCAGGGTCACCAGGAACAGAGGGAAAGGGTGGTACCAGCAGAACACTATCCCACAGTACAACCCCTTATGCCTGAGATAAAATCTTTGGTGGTTAATCTATCCACCTTTACCCCCTCACACATCCAATTAAATGTGTTACAGAAGGGTCTTTCTTTTGTCCCTACAACTCTTCATGACCCTTTTCGGACAAGAATTGAGATCACTCAATTGATGAGAAAGATCAGGCTTAAACAGTTCTTTGCGGAGAACATACACAATGGACCCACAGATGTGACAGGACTACACAACAAATCCACATATTATCCTCCACCACACAGTATAAGTGTAGAATCACAGACCTTTGAAAAGCTAATTCTCAAGAAACTTGATGAAATTGAGGCAGAAGACAACTTGGGCACCTACCATAACATGACTAAACAGGAAGATGTAGCCCTTAAAGAACTGAAGAAGAACTTAGACATAATCATAAAACCCGCTGACAAGGGGGGAGCGATTGTCATCATGGATAAAATTGACTATGACAGAATGGTGAATACATTAATAGATGACCGGACTACATACAGGAAACTTGGCAGTGATCCAACAGACAGAGTCAGGAATCTGATAAATCCAATCATCGAAGAAGCGGAGGCAGAGGGACACATAAACAGTAAGGAATCAGCTTTCCTGGCGCCTAGATTTCCAAGATGCCCTGCCTTTTACGCATTACCAGAAATACATAAGGGCGTCCTTCCAACACCTGGTCGCTCCATTGTATCAGGGATTGGCTCCATTCTAGAACGTCTCTCACAATTTACCGACTTCTTTCTGAAAGAAGAGGTCAGTAAAATGCGCTCTTACGTGAAGGACACTACAGCCATTTTGGTGTATCTAGACAGCCTTATCCTGGCGAATGAAGACATCTATATAGTAACTATGGATATAGAGTCATTATAATCTAAAATCCCTCAAGAAGAAACACTAAGGGTCATTGAAAGTATACTACGAGCCAAGACATTGGACATGCCTGTGACATTGATCAAGCAATTGGCAGAAATAGCCCTAACAAAAAACTATTTCATTAATGGGGACAACTTTTACGAACAGATAGCTGGAACAGCCATGGGCGCGACGTTTGCACCCACTCTAGCAAATCTATATGTTGCCAATTTTGAAGAGAACCACATATATTCAGAGACGAATCCTTTTTCAACCAACATAATTAGTTGGCGTTGATATATCGACGATGTCTTCCTACTTTTTAATGGAGACGAAACAACTTTAAACAAATTTATTGAGTGGATCAATGGACTGAATCCCTTCCTAAACTTTACCTCTGAGGCAAGTAAGTCGTCTGCAACGTTTCTCGATCTTAAAATCACCAGAAAAGGTCAAGCATTCGAAACAACGGTTTTTCAAAGACCCACTGACAGAAACTCTCTGTTGGACTACAACAGTTTTCATCAAAGGTCCCTAAAAGAGAACTTGCCTTTTGGGCAGTTCCTCTGATTTAGGAGGAACTGTACCTCAAGAACCGAATATGACACTCAAGCAACCAGGCTCTCGAATAATTTACTTGAGAGAAACTATCCCTACAAAATCATCAAACAAGCAAAAAAGCGGGCAAGAAACATACCAAGAGAAATAACCCTCAACCAATATGGCAGGAGACAAAGAGATGACAAAACTATCACAGCAGTATTCAGTCATTCTCCAATAATCAATCGCCTAAAAAAAGAAATTCGGAAGGCCTGGCACATACTTAATGTGGATGAGAAACAACTACCAGAACCACAGTTTGCTATAAGGAGGAGGAAAAATCTAAGAGACTCACTAGTACACACTTATAAAGAATCTCTGCCACCTGTGGGTACAAACACTCTCTGGAATACATCTAAAGCTCAGGGCCACACACCATGTGGAACCTGCACTGCGTGTAAATACACACAACGCACCACAGCCATAGACATAGGCTGGAAGTATCCTTGGGAATAAAGAAACCTGACCAACTGTAACTCTACTAATGTAGTGTACCTCATACAATGCCCCTGCAAAAAGAAATACATTGGGATGACGACACGGGCCATAAAAATACGGATAGGGGAGCATCACTCTAACATCAGGACACAAAAAAGAACGGCCCCCTTGGTGGAACACTATATTGAAAATCACCATACTGCAGATAATCGTATGTGGACCATAATAGAAAAAGTAAAAGTACCCAAAAGAGGTGGCAACATTACAGCCCTCTTATTAAAAAGAGAACAACAGTGGATATACAGAACCCGCAGCCATCTTATTGGCCTGAATGATGAGGTCCGCTGGCAATCCTTGGCTGTTTTATAATGGTGGGCTCACTAAGTTGCCGACTATGAACTTCAGCAATTGAAACTACTTGTTCAGTATCCATTCTTCCCCCCGAGTATACTCTCGTTTGCAGTATATTATCTGCTCACCTTACCATATGACAAAAGAGGTCGAGATAATAAGGAAGTTGAGTCAAATGACTAAGAAGGAGATCCAATGTTGCAGTAAAACTTTAATGTCCTCCCAAAACAATACACAGGGGTATTTGGAACACATCTTAGCTGGAGCTTCGAATGGCACTACAATTCCCAAGCATCCAGGTCTCGTGTCCACAGTATGGATGCTTCCCCTTTAACAAAATCGGGTCTCGTTTTGTTTCTATTTCTAACAACACGGTGCAAAAGTTAATCACGTTGTTCACGGACACTATCGATTTGGAAAACATCTTAACCGGAGCTTCAAATGGCACAACATTTCTCAAGCATCCCCATGTCGTGTCCACAACATGGATGCTTCCCCTTTAACAAAAGTGGGTCTCGTTTTGTTTCTCTTTCCAACAACACGGTGCGAAAGTTAATCGCGTTGTTCACAGACACTGTTGATGTGGGAACAAAACCGCACCTTTCTTAACGTAATAAGAACTTTACAATATGATACAATCAAGTTATGCAGTCAGCCGCAACGATAGTCCAGGCTAAGAAACACACTGAACTAAGCTAGGAATAATCGGGACGATGTGCATGTAATGGTGAGAGTAGTGAGTGACTGCATGTCCCAGACGGCCGTGCGGCAGCGCCGCCAATACACGAGGAGCCGCCCACATAGAGAAACACGGCCCTGCAGCGAATCAACACGGCTGGGCCAAACACACATGACGCGATCACGTGATCACGTGTTCCAACAGCACTGATCACGTGCCCAAGAACCAGGATATAAAAATACGCCACAAACAAGATGGCGGAGTACCGGACATGCTCTGAGAACCAACAGACCAGCACTTAGAGGTAAGCAACATCCACGCTTAGCATCCCCAAAAAAGCCATTTGTGGGTTGACTAGACTCTGGGGATAAAACAACAGAGGTTATCCGGGACTTGATTTAGCTATTAACTCATGGGTATTATCTCCATACTGATGAGATAGACCTGCATAGCTCATATCACAACTTGAGTTTGTTTCTCAAATAAGAAAAAAAGTCTCCACACAATGAGATATCGTAATAGTGCTTTAGACAAAACCTATTGGTATTAAGAACTTATATATGTCTATTATTTGACTACAGGGATAGGAATAAGGAGAGAGAATCGAACAGACTCCCCCTTACCGGACCAAAAGAATTTCTGTTACAGTGGAGATTACTGAAGACACACTCTTTATTACTGATCCTGGGACTCCACCACAGAGGAATGATGATTATTATCCCCTACAGGTGGTACCCCCAGAAGTTTTCAATTTTTAAAATAGACCTGTTAGTACTTGAGACTGATATCAGTCCCCTTCTTTCTTGTCTTTTGTCCATATAGGACTAGGAATTGATTACCCTATCAAGTCTTGGACGCTAGAAGACACCCTCTAACACTTCACAGTGCTGAAGATACTGTTAAGACTACAAGAATCAAAAAGTATTCGTCCTGAAGAAAGCGGCCACTAGAGAATCCTGCTGAAACCGGTTGACTAATCAATAGGCCTGGTGGATAACCCAGACCTTCATTCCCTTATAAAGAAAATTAAGGGCTTGTCTAAAGAAATTTAACCTGTTATCCACACACACTGTGGTTCACTTGAAGTTTGGGCTAGCGAGAAATACGCGTTTTGCCCCTTGTTTTTAGCAAAATCTTTCCCACTGACAACTGTTCTCTAAACCAGTTGCTTTGGGTGTTGTGTTGTTGTGTTTTTAATGATAAGACACACACATTGGGGGTGACAAATTAAAAATATAAGAATCGACCTCCAATCTGTGTGCACGTACTAGACACCAGGAAAGTGTTTTAGAGAGTTCAGGGACAAGATCTCGACACCACTTGTAGTCGGCCCAGCAGCACCAACTAGGGCCCCTATTCAATTGGTATGAGATTACGCACAGATAGGGTCATTTAAATGTTGGCTAGGGATTTAGCCATAGGAATAACTTTATAATTACTTTACCTTCTGTTGTTTGAGTGTTACAATAATTTGGCATAAGCAGGAGGGAACTGCCTTTAAACTCCCCTTCGTGGTTACTGGAGTGGATCATTGCCAGTAATGTCGAATGGTCTTTTAAAGTATCACTTATCACCTCATATAGTGTTATGAAGGGAGATAAGGATACTGTTATGGCCGCCATGACATTATTTGGAATTTCCATCATAGGCTCAGGCGTGATGGATTGGCCAGCCTTTTCTTCCTTTGGCCTTTGCCGATCGGCATCCTCGTTGTCTGTGTCATACAGGTAGCTGTCATCAAAGCTACTAGCAGATTGTCGTTGCTGAGTTGGCCAATACATAGATAGTGTTCCCTCAACGATGGAGTCTGACACAGAGGGTGGAGGAGGGTCGACTCTTGCTTGGAATTGGAGGGCCACCACAAACTTTGCAGTAGAGCGAAGAGTCTGAGATGACAAAGGGCTTTCTCTCTCACACAAATTTTTATCAGCCGGTGGGTTCCCAATCCCGGGAACGGCCATAGAGGTCAGAGAGGTTGAAGAGAAAGCAGATGTGGGTACTTTTAGTATTATGAATACCCTGTTTCAGGTGATTTCCAAACACATCTCTTCTTCTCTTTTCACTGTTAATTAAGGATTGAATTTCCACAATGTCCTGGGACAAACAAGCTGCCAATTCAGAGTGGCGCCTTGGTGCACTCATCGCCTGTGGTTGCATTGTGGGAACCTCTCAGCATGGTTTGGAGGTTGGGGGGGTTTACCCCAGATAGAAGTGCTGTTTGTGGCGCTGTCTTTTCCGTGTCAATAAAGGACATTGTGTTTCCCCCTTTAGGTGGTGCGAGGGGAGGACAAGGATGGGGATATGGGAGGAGCAGCATGCTTTGCATGTCTAGCTCGAATGGCCCCACCTTTAGGCAGTCAGCAGTTTTTGTGTCTCTACAGAAGGACACCAATTGCTTAGTTTTAGCTGGAGATTTGGCGGGTGGCCATGGCAAAGTATCTGTTTTCAATGTGGGGGGTCGCCCCCCAAAAGACATGATTTGACAGAAGGGGCCAACCATCGTATCTCCATTCAACGGAGAGCCTGCGCCCTCGTCTACCTCCTCCACCTCCTCTAGCGGGAAGTCAAGGCTCAACCCCCATGAGTCTTGCATGCAAGAGGGAGGGGTTACTTTGAGCTCAGTGTTGGACTCAGCATTCGTAGCGAGCAAGTCAGTGGGAGCAAGTCACATGGACTCAGCATTCGTAGCGCCACATGTTGGTAAGTCATTGTTAGTTCTTGTGCTCACCTCTTCAGTGTGAGCAGCTTCCTGGTCCACTTCATGCTCCCTTTCCGAGCCCCGGGATCCCTTTCCGAGCCCCGGGATTCCTTCTAGGAAGTGGCTTCCAGGGCAGCTTTTCCCGGCATTGTGGCGTGTGAGGATGCAGCATCCAATCTTCTTAGTTGTTGTCTCGATCTTGTTCTTGGGTCAGTCACCTCCATCTGGCCGACTCGCTGCTGAGTTACTCTGAGTTAATGCCAGTTAACTCTGCAACGACACTTTGCGCCCAGCGGTGCTTTTGTAGTGGGAGTTGGTTTGTTAAAGGAACAGCAGCTCGTGAACGCTGACTGACACAGCAAGAGTCTGTCCCTCCAGTACCTCCAGTTAACTCTGCACCAACTCTGGTGCTGGCGCTTCGCGGCCAGCTGGGCTTTTGTAATGAGACGTGGCTTGTTAAAGGAACAGCAGCTCATGAACGCTGACTGACACAGCAAGAGTCTGTCTCTCCAGTACCTCCAGTTAACTCTGCACCAACTCTCGCCAACAGTTATGTTTGTTTGTTTGTTTGTTTAGTTTATTTACAAAGCGCACCGGACCCAGGGGCATCAGGGCGCAGGCTATAAGGTTATGTTCAGCTTGGTTAGTACATGAAATACAAGGGTATGGATAGGTACATGAGATACAGAGGTAGAAATATGATAAGGATACAATCAGTTTGGTTACATAGGTACATGAGATACATAGACATGGGTAGGTGCCTGAGATACATGGATAAAGTACAATGTGCATTGCATGAGTGGCTGGATGCAGAGTTAGCGCATTAGACACAGAGAGGGTGTCCAGAGGGACTGACACATAATAGGTGACTCAATGTATGGAGGGATATGCGGTGATGGATCATGTGGATAGTCGAGTGAGTGTTAGTCAGGAGGTTATTTATCATTTGCTTTTAGCCAGTCTGTCAGGTTCTGTCTAAATTTAGAGAAGGATTGGTGTTCTCTAAGGCCAGGGGGTAGGGAGTTCCACAATTGCACAGCCTTAACTGGGAAGCTCTGACCCCCAATAGTGGAGAGTTTGAAGTGCGGTACTTGGAGGCACTTAGAATTGGCTGTTCTGGTTGGTCTGAGAGAAATTTTCCTACTGATTCTGTTAGTGAGGTATGGGGGTTCTCTATTATCGAGGCACTTGTATGTGAGAGAGGCAATTTTCAGTTGGATTTTATCAAAGCTAGATAACCATTTGTAATTCCTCCTCGTGGAGGAGATGTGTTCATTTCTGTTGATCTTAAGTGCTGCTCTCAAGGCATTGTTCTGGAGAACCTGTATTTTCTGGATAATCTGTTTGTTCACACCAATGTATAGTGCGTTGCAGTAATCCAATTTAGAGAGTATGAGGGCTCTTGCGAGAAATAGGCAGTTGTCAGTGGAGAGGAATTGTTTGCTAGCTCTGATTAGTTTGCACGTGTATGCGGTAGCAGAGGCTAGGGAGTTGACCTGTTTAGTGAAGTTCAGGGTGGCGTCCAGATAGAAGCCTATGGTCTTCACTTCCTTAGCTACTTTTATGTCGTTTCCATTGATGGTGAAACTGGCGTAATCTGGGCTTAGTTTGGAAAGGCGGGTCAGGGTGCCTAGTATAATAAGCTCCGTTTTGTCATCGTTCAGACATAGTCCATGGGTGGCCATCCATGACTGAACGATGCCATAAATTCTATTCACCAGAGCCAAATCCACAACGTAGTCTCTGGTAATGGGAAGGAGGATTTGGGTATCGTCTGCATAATTTGTGTAGGCGATACCCAAATGGTCCATTTCGTCAAAGAGGGGCTTGGTGAATACATTGTAGAGTGTTGGTGACACACATATTCCCTGAGGTACACCGTAGGTTATCGGGATTGGGAACCGTATGTGTCTGGGAACTGTACACAAGGGGAGCAAAGCCCGAGAGAGATTAAGGGGAGAGAAACAGAGCTGTTCACTTTGTGAACCTTTTTTCGAAACCACAAGTCCGTAAGTGTGCACAGCATGCCTATGAGAGAGCCCTGACAGGAGAGTATACCAAGCAGGTGCAAGTCACAAGTATGTTCATATGAGAAAGTCCTGGCGGGAGAGTATACCAGGCAGATGCAAGTTACAAGTGTGTTCATATGAGAAAGTCCTGAGAGTAGAGTATGCCAGGCAAGGCCATGTAGAATATTGTGTAAGGTACATCATATGAGGAAGTGCTGATAAGGAGACATCAGGAATAGCCAAAGAGTGTATTGAAATTGTACAAAGAGGAGAAGAAACCTGTTGGGAGAGTACATCAGGTATCCTACAAAGATTAAAACCAACACCCAAGATGTTTTGCATACCAGTTGTTTTACTGAACAAGAGAAACTCAAGGAATTCAGTGTAAAGCACAGTGAAGAGGAATCAAAGGGGAAGGGAACAATCCGCTGGAACTGTGGACTTTATCCATTGGGAACTTTTATGTCGGATTTACGCCTTTCCTTTTGAACTTGAACATTTGTGCACTTTCGAGGCCAAAGACATTACCCTTTTCACCTTAGAGTTCATTTTTAGAATGTGAGCGCCTGATTGTAAGAAGTAAAAATGTATATTTTAATGTACATGAATAACTAGTTGCAACAAATTTAATATTACAAAAACATGTGTTTTTCAGTTGCTTGCTTATAAAAATACTCTCATTGGGAATTGGATTTACAACTCCCTAAAAAATAATTTTACTCCCAACTTTAAAAAATAGGGAGTAACATACTACCACTTCCAAAGCTTATCTGGAGCAATAGGTAAAGGATCAAGAAGATGTTAAATGAGACTGAACCAAATCTCACTTTAAAGCTGAAACAGTGGCAAGGTGCAGGTAAAGGAGAAGCAGGTTAGGTGTATCGGTTGCATGCCCTGTAATGGGTGGACCAACAACTGCGCCTAGACCGAGGTCCCCCACTTATAGAAAAGCCACTTGAAATACCTGCAACAGAGCTTGTGGGTGAACATAAAGGAAACCCAATGTGAACTGGAATTGAAGAATTGAACTGAACAGAACGTTGTCTTCGAGCCACAAACTTTTACACTGATGCAACAACCTGATTCTTGAATTTGGGCACTCATGGATTGGCCCCTAGTGTACACCATGGGCCTCATTACTAGGTCGGCGGTAACCCGCTGATGCTACCGGCTCGTTGCCGCCGACCTCGTAACACTGTCTTGCCACCTGAGATCACGGTGCCGCCGGGACATTACAAGTCCCGGACAGCCCGGGATGTCAGGTGGCAGAAAGTGTAAATCTCCATTCCCATGGAGTCGCATAGGACTCCATGGGGATTCCATGGGGATGGGAACCCAGAAGCACCTGCACCGTTGCTAACGTTGCTAGTGCTTCTGTGAAAACCATGCCTGCAGGGGCCGGTGCTCGCGGCGGATCAGACCTGCCGGCAACAACAACCCCTGCAGGCATACTCGTAGTCTAGCAGTCCAGAAAGTGTGCCAGTACATTGCTACCGGCACCCTTATTTCCAGACAACCATACTTATAATGAGGCCCCATGTCTGACTGTATTCCTGTTATCATCGTTATTGTCCGATTCCTGATGCATTATCATTTCACAATGACTGCTGCTTTTAGTACAACATGTCATGAAAATGATGATCTCTCTGCACATCCCTCGGTTCACAGTGAAAACACTTACCTGCACCTCTCCTGGCAGTATGTCTGTATCTTTAATCTTACTGGCTAACGGGGCTGTGCCGTTTGCCTCATGGCTTTTCCTCCCAATTCCCTATTGCACCCATCCCCTTCCAGTGGGGGGGGGGTGTATGCTTGGATCTTCAGTTGGTCACTCAATCCCAAGGCCCTGACCCTATAGGGAGGCTCATTCCCACCTGTGTTTCACCGGTACTCCAAATTACCCCACCACAGACCAAGTACACATCAAGCCAGCAACACTCAACCTTTCCATCTCGGCAACTGGTCGTGTATGCTACACCAACCTAACTCCTCTGTTCATGGGAACTAGCAAATGTCATTATTACTTGACCACCAATTCAAGTGTAGTGATCAATAACGTCACATTTGCCTTCAACCCTAATTTTTCATTTTTCCAATCCGGGTACGACATGTATTCCGGGACCTATTTCATTTGTGGGGACAAAGCTTATCCCACTCTGCCCATTACTTGGGGAGGGAGTTCTTACATGAGGTATGTCCTGCCCGCAGTGTGTCGTACTCCCACCCTTCCTGCTCAGTCCTTCCCCAGGAGATGCACTGTCTGGAAAAATGTTGTTGATGGGGTAGTGTATCTCATACCAGCCTTTGGGATCAAGATAAAAAGAGACCATCTGACCCAATTGTCACAGTTGGTAGAGGATATTGCAAATGCCATGGTGTCCTCCTTAACTCCATTATCCCGAGAACATGCGTCTATTCGAACAATGGTGCTTCAGAACCTTAGACATCGTCCGAGCCACACAAGGAGGAATTTGCGCAATCTTGAAAACCGAGTGCTGTACTTTCACACCCAGTTGCGCAAGTAATATCACTAACATCGTCGTCCACATTCACCACACTGTAAGCTCCCTTCACACCAGTCCAGCAGCTGGACATTTGGGTCTTGGATTGAAGGTCTACTGCGATCTTTGGTTGTGTCAATTGGTCAGATCTTACTTATAGCACTAGTCATAATTCTGAGTTTGACCTGTCTGATTATGGCTTGTAAGTGCCTCTATTATCGAGCATGTGCCACCTGCTCTGAAGTCTACCGGACTGTCCAAGTGCTTAACTGTCATGCTACCAAAGAAATAATGAAAGAGGGTCCAGGGAATGGACATATTTTATTAGCCGTGAATCTAAATTCTACCTAACCAGATGTCGATTCTTATGATGAAAAGGGGTTAAATGTTGCATGTTTTTAAGACACTTTAAAAAACTAGACAGGGGTTGAAATGTGCTTTATGCCTAAATATTCTTGTTTTAAGAATGCTTAATGGCTCGTGCTCTGGTGACATCCTTCAACAACCAACTTGGCATAGGGACCATAGCGAGTCAACTCTAGACTATCTTTTCATCCATGGTTGTCTGAAAAATGTGCTTCTCTGCAGGTAAAAAGAACAGCCTTGAGTGACTGTCATATGTTGATACTAACCCTTGATTTCAGACTGGAAATGATAAAAAGGGACCGCCCTGTTGGTCTAATAATAAATCCAGGGAAAAATCGGGTTAGGTGGAAAGATAAGGCTACGGTAAAGTTCAATGAAGAATTTGCTGGTATGATGAATAAGACCACCTTAGAATGGGAGCTGTATACTTTTTCTCTGGGAACATTTGAGTCAACAGATGACGCACTGATAAAGGCAGTTTTGCCAGGCTGCAATGTCGCTGAGGTTGGGGCCCATCAGATACATGCACATTTTGCACAGATCTGCTAGTAAATTTTCAAACCTCAAAAAAGTAATGAGAAAGAATATAAGTGATATTGAATACATTATTGCTAGGTATCAGAACATTTAATTGAAAAAGTATGATATATTGCAGTATAAAAATCAATTGAGTCAGCAATGCGTAAACATGATGCAAAATGATTCCAGGTTTATGTTGGGCATACTCAAAAATAGAAATATAGGTGGCTTCTAGAATGTTATAAACGCTCAGGGGACCTCACAGAGGTCTCATCAATTAAAAGCACTGTCCGAGACGGACTGGCTAGCTCACTTTGAAGCTTTATACTTGCATACCTTCCCAAGTAAATCAAGGGACGGATTTAATTGCTAAACATACTTTAACACAATGGGAGCTTTGTACAGATCATGCTTCAGTACATGAGATTGTATTGAAAATCTGTGACTCGCGAGCACCAGGCCTTAACTCTTTGTCAGATAAGCTATTCAAGGGGGACCCTAGTAACTGGCCCACTTAACTAGCTATACTGTTTAGCGAAATAGCGAGCCTTGAAATCTTCCGAAGACTTGCCGAACATCATACGTTATACCAATCTATAAGAGAGGTGCTAAAACCGACCCAAAAAACAGTAAGGTGTTTGTAACTCTCTTATCGTACCATGTAAGGGCTTGGGCTATTAGTGTTGTCGGAGTAAACAAGTGCCAGACCGGCTTTAGAAAAGCACAAATCATACATTTGAATGGGCTGATAGTTCGGTGTTTTTGATATTGATATTGATATTTTATTTATATCGCGCTCGCACACAAGTGTTTCAGAGAGTTTGCAGGATTCTGTTTGGCTGTGCAATTATCCTACGATTTATGCCGCCTCTATTGATCTCTCAGACGCCTTCCATCAAGTTAATCGTCATCTAATCTGGTCAAAGTTGGCTAGATGGGGTATGTTAGACGGCTTGTTGCAGTTGATTAGAGGCTTGCATGAATCTTCTACAATACAGGTTTGCTTGGAGTAGGAGGGGACTATGTCCCACGAGATTGCAACTAAATCAAGACTGAGGTAGGGTTGCATCTTGGCACCCTGCCTCTTCAATCTATATTTTTCTGACATTGCTATGCACTTGAATCTTGTTGTGTTTGCGCTCCCTCAAAAATCAGACCATATTGTTCGGTCTGGCTGGCGTACGCTGACTTTTTATTATTTGGCCAGACTACAAAGGGTCTTCAGAGATAACTCACTGCTTTTTTTGAGTATGCTGCAACTAACTCGCTTATTGTAAACCCTGTGAAAACAAAGTTCATCCAGTTTACGAAGCATAAAAAGAAGCCCACTTACAAATGGGAAATGATAGTCTGATTAATCGATCTGGGCTTCCAAGTATGTAGTTTACCTGGCGAATTACTGTCCATAAAAATGCTAAAACATAAAGCCCAACTGCTGGTGTCACAGATGATAAGGTTCAACCTCCGAAATGGTAGGTTTTCAATCAAATTGGTACTGTGTTTTTATGAAAGTAAAGTTATACCAAAATTGATTTATGCTCTCGAGTTACTTTGTCCCTGGGTGTTAGATGTTTTAGACATGATCAAAGCTTTTATTTGGAGAAGGTTCTTATGAGTATCGAATGCTGTGCCACTAGCCGCTATAAGGTTTGAGCTTTTGATGACATCTGTACAGGTCAGATAAAGGTGGAAACTCTAGGCCACAGGCTACGGCCTGATCATCCTGGTAAAAGACACACTGTCTCAGGAATGGGGTAGGGTGATTGGGTATAGTAATGCTCGAACATTAAATTCACTGAAAGAACAAAGTGAATGTCTACTTTTTAAAATTGGGAAAATTAACGTGGAACTCCAGGCACGGCCAGGAGCGTTGAAATCTGCATGACTAGTGTTCGATTGTTGATAGATTCCAAAAGTACATGTCTCTTCTTCATCTTCAGCTGGAGCATAACAAATATGGGGTGGTTGCAACTTACATGATTATTTTTCCAAATTGCTACCGGCGAGAACGAATTATCAGGTTCAGTTGGAATCTTTTCCCCTCCTGGGAGATTATGTTGAGAAGGAAGCAAATATCTAAGGAGAATTCCTTACATCGATTCTGTGAGGATAAGAGTCAGGTCGCGACACCTTATGATGGACAGCAACGCACTGCACACACAATGCACTTTGCAAAATTAATTCAGGGGGAAATTTTAGATGATGACGACGCATTATGGCGGATGTGCTTGGGTGGTTATCCCCTTTGCCAGAAGTCTACAATTAACGACACAAGTGGATACTCCGAATCTTCCTGTGCACTAAGAGCACGATCTCTGAAGATTCTATATGTTTTATTGAAGTTTTATTGTTGTATTTTGAATTTTACAAAATGTTGGTGTACTTTCTTGATCTTGACATTTTGTAAAGGTGTATTGTATGCTTGCAAAATGCTCTATAGTCTAAAGGTTGAAGCTAGTTTAGACAAACACAAGAAAAAATAAATATGTTATGATATTCTTGTAGCTGGACCCACAGATATGATTTAATGAGGACATGCCTAGGCGCCGAGTGCAGGGGGGCAAAGTGGGCTCTGCCCCCTTACTTCTATAGCAACCATACTTTGTCCCCACACAAATACTTGCACTTTTCAGCTGCTGACTGTAATTCCTGAATTAGACTGTAAATATTGTCAATGCTTCAGGAGATGAAACACAATTGGCTTTTAAGCCATATACATAAACTACACTGTTGCTAATGCAGTGACCTCAAACAGTATCATGCATCCAACTGCAATGCAGAATTCTTAAAAGTTGAGTGTTAGTCCACAAAGCATAAAGCTGCAAGGTAGCATTTTAGGTGACTTGCTGATATGCTAAACATTATGTTCAACCTATACATTCTTTAGGTTCTTCTAATTCCTGCTGTAAAATGCACTGTTCCCACCTGGAAAGGGGTCGAGGTCGACTGCGTGGTCATATTCACCAATGGGTATGGGGGTGTACTTTTTGCCTCTGTAGTGAAAATCAAAAGTAGGCACCTCTGACGGCATGGGTTTCTCTCACCAGTTTCGTAAACATATGGCGTTATTTCTCAGTATTTCACACACAAAGCTCCAGCTCTCCAGTGGATAGCGTAATAATGGTCCTTTTCCTTTGCATAAAGGCTTTGCCTGCTGGCAATTCTGGAGCAATGGAGGACTGTAGGCTGAAAGTGTTCTGGTTACCACATTTCTGGCTTGGTTCACTCTGACACCCTGACAAAATGGGAAGCTTCCTAATGCCCCTATGATACTTATCAGCGGAGCCATGCAGAGCGTTACATGACGCTGGGGGCACAGGGGCCCCACATTTACCCAGGTTACCCAAATGAATGTGGGTGTAAGAATGGAAGGGGTTATAACATGATGAGAGTTCCTTGGTGGCGAAGTATAAGAGCATGCTTATTGACATATATTTGCCCAAGGATGTTAGTCTGTAAGGGGTAAGTGCAGGTGACTGGTTAACAAAGAATTCGCTTGAAAGCCAGAACTATTTTCCTTTACTCAACCTCCTCGTCATAGAGGTACATTTTCAGGTTCTGCTTTCATGCACTCTCTGATATTTCACACGTGCGGCCCATGTGGAGCAGGTGTTGCGGAAGTGACTGGTGATAACATTGAAAGAGCTCTTAGAACAGACGGGGAAAAAGTGGTGCTCCATGCCCGGTTCTCTTGGGGTCCTGGAACAAGTGGGGGTGGGGTAGAGACCACCCCTGTGCCCAGAACAACTCCGAGTTACGTCTGCTATCTCTCACACCGTTTAAAATAAAAAACGAGTGAAGCCAATATGGCGCTGTTATGCTGTTTTTCAATGAGCATGTAGAAATTAAGTGAACACATATTTGCTCGAGTGCCTCTCAGATGTGCGTCAGGCATTTCCTAATATTCTCCAGAGTAAATACCACCTTTTTTCCAGGCTCGAGCTGGAGTATGCTGACAGATGCCTATCATCAAACACTTGGGTCGAACATTGCAGACACCACAGAAAACAGTCACGTTTGTTGTCCCCGCTTGCTGCGTGCCCGTTGGAACGGCATCGCCCCAGATAGGCTTTTAAGTTGTGTGTTTAAATGATTAAGAATGTAAAGCGTAACCTCTTGTTAAGTGCCCCTGGCACGAGAACATTCCAATCTCTCCCATGCCCCCCACGGACTCTTTCCCCGGCGGTCTCTGTTAGCTGCCTCGCGGGGTGTTCTAAGGAGTGGAATCTCGTGCTTACACCGCGCCCCCAGCCACAATCACGTCCTCCGTCTCATCTTATTTAACATGTCTTCCATTATTTCTCTTTAATGAGCATTTTGCGTTTAACAGCATCACTTGACCCCGGCATGCTTTTTCCATATGCAATTCCTTACATTCTTTTCACCCCTCGAACTCTTGTTATGAGCGTTATTTCCGGTCATGATACTGTTCAAAGTTGAGTTGTTTGTCCTGTTTAATGTACCTCCCACCTTGTTTGCCCTACTGGCACGCATTGTGTTGCAGCCACGCCAGAACGTAAACATTACTTTTAACATAATTGAAGTGGGTCCATGGGCTCTTCCAGACGAGCACGAAGTGAAAATGTTTGGTTGCGTAAGGGATTTTATTTTTCCATGGAAAAAGTGCTTTCTATGGAAACAAAACTTCTTTTTGACAGCAAACACTGCACACGCTATTTTGCAAGCTTCAAATGAGAACGAGCTGTTGTGGCCAGCACTCGCGCAAAGAATGGAATTCAGCAACAGCGCTGCTCTCTTCTTAGACAAGAGCCTTGGAAGCCACTTCCTGGAGCAAGACCGGTTCTGCAAAATGTCAAATTCAGACTTAAGAAGAATGACTTATCGGGGAGTGTGTGTGACGCAGTTCTTCACTGCCAGAGAGCTCGTATAACGATGATGCTGCTTACATCACGCGGTGATACACGTCACGTGTCCCAGACCATTTTTATTTTTTGGATTTGTAAAGCACACTACCGCTCAGTGGGATGGATTATTTGAGTGAAAATTGTATGGAATATGTCCTAGGCAAATGTTTATGCAGGGACGTCATTTCACCAAAATGCCAGTGGTAGCGGAAGTGACATCACACGACACTTGACCCCCTGATGACATCACAGGAAGTGATGTCATTTGACCCCACCCCGATGTGATATCGCGGGAAGCGATGGAACACGACCTTTCACCCGTTGACAAAACAGGAAGTGGCATCACATAGCATTGTACACTACGAAAAATATGGTTTTGATATCACTATAATGTGATGTACATTTCATACAAGAATGGATCACCATATGTATCCTTAAGATCAGTGTGTATAGGCCATGTTACCAAATTACTGTGAATACAAGCAGACGTCCATGACCAAATGATAATGATGTGTTATTATATAGCACTTATGCTTAAGCGCTTTACATAGAAAAAATATACACCCAATATCACCCAACCTGTGTTGGTACTCATTTATCACCTCAAAAGGATGAAAGGCTGAGTTGAGGTGTTTAAGAACAGACTAACTCAGTGACTCACCTCCTGAAGTGTGCCTGAAATAAACCTTTAATGAGTCTAGCAATTATTGTATAGCATTCCAGAAAGAGACATTATTTGGTATTCCTATTCTTTCTTATTTAGGGTCAGTGCTGAAAGTGTTGGACTAGTGGCACTCCTGTTTTTATTTTTCTTCTTTTTTTTTAAGGTGCCCGAACAAGAAAGTCAGCCACTCGACGTAAGGAGCCACATGGTGCTGGCCACAGCCCATGATCTTGCATTACAAAAATAAAAAAAGAAATATATATTTTTTTTTAACTTTTTTTTCTTATTTTTTTAGAGGTTGCAAGGGAGACCACCGAGGTCGAGGTCGCAATGGAGACCTCAGAGGTCACAGTTGCGACCTCTGGCGACCCCTAAATGACGTCCATGTGTTTATGTTTGGTGATCAGAAGTACGATTGGGTGTATTTGCATCCAAAGCCCACACACTTCTCAAATTAGCTACCAAAATCAGATCCTTCTTCCCTCAAGACAAACCAAGTAAACAAATAACACCCTTTTTAGTGTATTTCCATGTATGTTAGTTTAACACAAACAAAAAAGGGTTCCGTTGTTTCTTCACATAATGACACTCTCTGTGACTGTTCAAACTGACTACAAGCAGCGATCTTATTGCAGTGCATTGGGTGTCTGCATATAGTCCTGAAAGTACACTTCCAAAATCCAGGTGCATTTTAAGGCTCTCCTGCCGTTGCATTCTGGTACTTGTAGGTTTCCGTTCAGAGAGTGGGTTGGACATAAAACAACAGTCATCCTCCTCTTGCTTGCCATTTTTTATAAGTTATATAAATTTGATATATATGTCAGATGTTTCATCATGTGTACTTTTCAAGACCTCGCTGAGGTAAAGCATTTGTTTAGAACTTGAAGCCAAAAGTTAAAATACATCTGTACTAACTATAGCAAACAAGATATGTTGTAAATTGCTTAAATTGCAGACTAGGGTGGAATCACTGTGTGACCACTTGTTTAAGGTGTTTCACCGTGGGCAAATCATTTTTTCTTGACGTGTCTTACTGCCAACATTGGGTTCAGGGATGAACTGGCCTATAGGGAACTCTGGAGATTTCCCGGTAGGCCTCTGCACCTTGGGCCTCCTTTGTGGGGTAACCTGCTTTATGTCCAAATGTTCTCACAGGAAACGGTTTGGAATTGCCGAAAATTTATAATATGGAGCCACTTTGAACATTATTTCCAGGGCCCCTTTTGGTTCCCAGTCCACCCTTGTTTGGGGGGTCTCAAAGTAATTTAGTTCACAGTGTACACAAGGTTTTAAGTGGGCCGGCAGTCTACAAAAACGTCTCCCGAGCCGGGGACCCCCCTAGGATCCCAGCACTCGATAATCATCCCAGGAGATGTTGCCAATGCGAGGACTGTTTGCAAGCAGTGAGAGAAACTTGCTTTCACTACTTATAAATGTACCTGGTTCATGCTTGCAGACTGCTAACGGGCCTAATGACGTTGCTTAATGATCCTCGCGCTCTCGGACTCCCAATGCCCCTTTAGTACTGTGACGTCGTCAGTGTACACGACGCATGCGCGAGCCTCGTTTTGGGTCGCGCATGTGCGTTTTGAATAAAGAACGTCCGTGTGGCAGTTGCCGCCGGGACCTTGGAAAGCACGGCGCATGTGTCATGTCTCAGTGATTGTGTGCGTGCGCGTGCTAGTACAGGGCGGCCCGAGGCAACGGCTCGCCCACCACATTGGCGACGAGGATGGGATTGGTTTTTTTGGTTTCATCTTCCATGCCAGCGGCGTCTCGCCAGATCCTGAAAAGGTCAAGGACATCTGCGAGGCGGCGGCGCCCCAGTCCCCCACGGAGGTACGTAGCTTCCTGGAGATGGTTAACTACTGCGGGCAATTCATCAAGGGGCTGGTGTCCCTGTCTGAGCCTCTCAGGGCATTGACCAAGAATGAGGCCGCCTGGGTGTGGGACAGGAGAGAGCAGGAAGCGTTTCAGGAAATCAAAAAAGCACTGTCTGATCGGGACACGATGGCATACTTTGACCCCACCGCTGAATCGGAGATTGTCGTTGATGCCAGCCCGGTGGGTCTGGGGGCTGTCCTTATGCAGGCTGATAACAGAGGAGACATGCACCCCATTGCATATGCAAGTAAAGCTCTCACGGACACGGAAAAGCGCTACTCGCAGATCGAGAGAGTGGGGCTGGCCATTCTGTGGGGCTGCCGCCACTTTCGTCTGTACATTCTGCCAAGCCAGTTACGGTTGTGACTGACCACAAGCCGCTCCTGCCCATCCTGGCGGGCGTGTCGTCAAAGCCTCCCCCAAGGATAGAGCACTGGATGCTAGCACTCATCGAGTACGGGGTCAAGCTAGTCTACACAACGGGGACGAATAAACCTGCGGACTACCTCTCACGCCACCCAAATCATGAGCGGGCGGAAGGCCCCAGTGAAGTGTTAGATTGCCAAGAGTTGGTGTGCCACGTGTTGGAGAGCGCGATGCCCATGGCTCTATCCAGGGTAGCCATGGCTGAGGAGTCGTTGATGGACGAAGTGTTCCAGATTGTCAAGGCTGCGGTGAGAAGTGGTGACTGAAAGGAGGTGCTCCAAAACAACTCAAGGCGGGAACTGAGGGCTCAGGAGGACCTTCAGGCGCTCTGGAGGGTGAGGGATGAACTATCGATATCGGAAGATGGACTACTGCTGCGGGGAAGGCAAATCGTCATTCCACAAGCCCTGAGGAACCGCGTCCTGGAACTGGCTCATACGGGGCACCAAGGTATCGCCAAGACAAAGGAGCGGCTCAGACCCAAGGTATGGTTCCCCGATCTGGAATGTCTGGTGGAATTGTATGTGAAAAGGTGTTTACCGTGCCAAGCGGCAAGTCCAGTTGAGAGGGTTCCGCCCATCAGTTCCATGGAAAGGAGTGAGAAGCCGTGGGGCACCATCCATGCTGATTTTGGATCAACGGGAAGGGGCATGTACTTTTTGGCGGTGGTCGACCAATGGTCGAGGTATCCGGAGGTGGAAGTGGTGGAATCAACAGCGACTGAACACACCACCAGGGCGTTGGACAGAATGTTTGCTACGCATGGTTTCCCTGTGATGTTGTGCTTGGACAATGGACCCCCATTCACGGGGAACCAGTTTGCGCAGTACTTGAAGGAAAAAGGCATCCAACATCGGAAGGTCTCGCCCCTCTGGCCTCGGGTGAATGGTGAAGCTGAAAGAATGATGCGGACCATGAATAAAGTGTTCAGAATATCTGCCAATGGAGGGAATGATCTATGGCAGAAATTGGTCGAGTTCCTAAGAGAATACAGAACCACGCCCCACGAGTCTATGGGGGTCGCCCCAGCTGAAGCGCTGTTTGGACGCTGCCCGAGAGGTTTGATACCAGAGATGGAGGGCCGAGAACCCGGGGTTATCGACAAAGAGAAAGTCCGGCAGGAGCGAGCGGTGCGCAACATGAAGGAGAGTGCAAGGAGAGGTTTGCAAGATAAGGAGGTGGCCGTAGGTGATTCTGTTTTAGTGCGGAATCGTTGACCTGAAGGGAAGCTGGCACTACCATACGAACCCCAGCTGTGGACCGTTACCCACGTGAAAGGGGCCATGGTCACCGCGGCCAATGAACGAGGGACGATCACCTGCAACCAATCTTTTTTTAAGAAAGTGGACGTTCCCGGTGAGGAGGCGGACCCCGACGATGGAACCTCATTGGAAAGGGGGGCGGAGAGCCCCAGAGCGGATGCCCCAGAACGGCCACCGATATCCTGTGCGACATGATCGCAGGCCGCCTGCTCGTCTCAAGCATTGTGTCCTGGACTCAGGAGACTGAGCCGGCGTCAGAGTCAGGTCAGCGACCCATGCCGGGTCCAGTTATTGTTTTCCATGTTGTACTGTTGTGTTTGATGCAAGTTTGTTTTAATTAAAGAAAAAAAGGGATGTGATGTCGTCAGTGTGCACGACGCATGCGCGAGCCTCGTTTTGGGTCACGCGTGCGCGTTTTGAATAAAGAACATCCGTGTGGCAGTTGCCGCCGGGACCTTGGAAAGCACGGGCGCATGTGTCATGTCTCAGTGATTGTGTGCGTGCGTGTGTTAGTACAGAGCGGCCCGAGGCACCGGCTCGCCCACCACAAGTACGAAGCCTTTAAGAGTCTGAAGCGGGAATGAGCAACGTGTGAGGGCCTGGGGCTAAGCTGCGAGTGACGGGACAACAGCAACACGATATATAGAAAAACATATGAGTTAGCCCTCAAATCCAGGGGCACTAACTCATTTGATTTCAATGTTTTAAAATAACAGACGGCATGCGCTATTTAGTCAGTTATTTGTTAATGTGTACGGATTGGTGATGGTGTTTATTTTTAAAAATGTTTATTGAATTCCACACCTTGCATCAACATTCACAGCAAGCTTCAGGGCACGGCCATCAGTTAGGCCACACTCCTGTTACAGCCCCCCCGCCCCTCGATTTCTCACCCCACTGAAAGCGCTGAGAGTACACTCTTCAATACAAGCCTGACTCATCATTCAATCGACTATAGTTATAAGAGTGTTTTTTAGTTTGGGTTATTAGGTGTCGCCTCCGCAACTATTGCATTAGAGTGCAGATAGGGAGGAATGACATATGAGGAGGGCCAAACACAGAGGCGTATTCAGGGTAGGGCCTGAGGGGCAAGGCCCACCCAAAACCTGTAAATGCCCACTCAGCAGCACTGTGTGTGCATTTACAGATATTTTTGTCAGGACAGTGGGCCCAACTACATTAGCTACAGGCCCCATTTGCTAGACAATCCTGGGTACGCCTCTGGTCAAACAGCTTGTAGGTGCCACCAATTGACTGCCCATGGCCATGCTAATTCCTATGGCCCTTCTCACTCCGTTCCTGCCCCTCCCCACCCAAAACATAGAAACTCTGAGCTTTATTCAGGCCTTACCATCAAACCTTGCACTTGAAGTGCCGGAAACTTTTTTTCAAAAGCAATCTTCTAAGAGTTAATGACCTAACTGGAGTTTTAAACCTGCTACTGGTGTAATAAAAATGTCTTCCCCAGGTCTGCTTTCAGTCACTTGATTTATTAGCATTCCGTGTCCTTCACTGAAGTCATGTTAAAAAGAAGCATTGGCAAAGCCAACAGTTTTGGCTTGTTTACAAGCATTAGGCATTTGCCAGGCGCTGCTATTAGATACCCAGGTACTCACTCCATTTTGAGCCTGCTACCGTCATTGACCTGTTAATAACTCTGCGGGCTGTCCCTGGTAATGCCTTTGCCATGCCCAACCAAAAGCTCAAACTGTTGGCATTGCCAATGCTTGTTTACATTTGTGTATTCTTCAGTTTGTACTGTATGTGGAGGCCTTTGGTATTTAAACGTTTGCAATTTTCCTTTTGTTTAAGGAATGTATTCCAACTGTGAATATTTTCAGACACTACTCATAAATTAGGTCGTAGGAATTTTAAATACAGGCGAGAATACTGGAAATTGATACATAGAAATACCTTTAGAAATGCTGGATTCGCTAGTTGTCATATAAGCAGCACCCCCGCACCCCTTTTTAACGTGTGTTAACTGATATAGTTTCGAATGCCACAAGGCCTGGTACGACCATTATTGTTATCTTTCTTCCTTGTCCCCCATCCCCTTTTTTTGTCTTGTTTCCCCTTGAAACACCATTGTTGTATAGGCGCCTTACAAATATCCAAAAAATAAATAGCGGGTAATAATAAATAGCGCTATATAAATGCTAAATTATTAAAGTAAAATACAATATACTTTGACACAAATTCCATCTACAAGATAATCATTATGTAAGAAACGTTTTCTTTGTTCATGCTGTTTCTTTTCGTGGAAAGATCTTATATAACACGGAAAAACAAATGTATATTACCTTGACACCCAAAGCCTCTCCAGAAATCACAGCTATAGTCACACCATCTTTTGAAGGTTTTGGGATATCCTCATTTTTCAGTTCTTGATACTTGGGTGCGATCATCTTATCAGAGCTTCTTAAGTTCACCCATAGTTGCAAACCATGGGCAGGTTCATCGGAGCAAGGCATCTCCGCATGAAGAATTCCTCGACCAGCAGTCATCCACTACAAACACGGAAAGCAAAGTGAAAAACATACACTTGCGATGACCTTAGAAAGAAGAACAGCACATTATAGGTCTTCAAAGCACTGTATTGGATCCGAAAAGTATTATTTTCTATCTGTTCCTCGAGAATTTTCAGATTTCACATAATGCCAAGGACAAAGTGGTACCTCTACTTTATTACGGCTTTCTGATAAACATTCATCAACTGAATCATGTGGCGATAATGACTTATCTCTATTGTATCGCACAGTTGAAGGGTGGGCTAGGATTAGGCACCATAACGTCCATATAGTTAAGTACCCTTTATAGGGAAAAACTACACCTTCATTCAATACAAGCTAATAGACTTGTTTGCTATAATAGCAAGCAGCATCTTCAAACCATTCAAATGCATAGAAATCAGTAGAACAATGTAATTTCAGACGGGACTGGAGGGAAATAGAACTCATTTAACTCTGGAGAGGTTCTTATTTTATTTTCAAAAATCTTTGCTGTGCTGACCTGGGAGAAACAGAAGACCTCTATCTGACAGTGCACTGGATCTCCCTTTCTAGAGGAGCCAGCCGCTGCCACTCCCTCCTCTGTACCATGTTGGGGCTCAACTACAAACACATTGCGGTTTAGGGGTTGATTTGGTGCAAACTGGAAGTAATTTAAGTGTGTAGGGCTCCTGGTGGTGCCGAATGATCCTCCAGAAGTCAGTCCACTGATCTGTAATACATCCCTGCAATAAAAGAGCTTGATGGAGGGAGAATTCAGGTAGTTTGAAAGCGAGGCAAGGAAAGCAGCTCCTCAAAGTGATTGAGGCAGTAACCTAGACGTCCAGGTCAGACACTTGAGCACAAAATGATGGAACTCGTGAGGTTGCAGGCTCCTGAGCGCCGCTTGGAGCATGAGAGCCACTCACCAGTCTTGTAGAGAAAGAGACAGGAGAGGAGTGGAGCAATAGGAGAAGAGATGTGATCATCGAGTTCCTCTCCAGCGCAGGCGCAGGAGCGGAATGAGAAGAGAAACCGCAGTGAAGGGCAAGATGATAGCCAATCATGAGAGACATGGCAGCAATCGGACCCACAATGATGAGCATCTGCGCGAGCGAAGCAGGGTCTGACGTGGCGCACTCTATAGCAGTGTGACCCTGATGTATGTCACTCCATTTGAGGTGGAGCCAACAGTAGTTCTGGTAAATGAGGGCAGCGTAAAGAGGGTCGGATGGCTCTGAGAGCTTCTGAGGCATGATTGCAGTGGAGAAATGAAGTGACTTTGGGAACGCCCACCACAGTTGAGGTGGCCAACAGAGGAACTGTCCGTAAATCCATTCAGCTGGAACACTTCTGAAATGTAACCACTAACTGTGGCCATCCTTAAGTAAACATAAAAGCCCCACCCATTCCCTAAATCCTAGGCCTAGATTTAATTTTCTATTTTGATTGGAAGACACTGTCAGCGTTTACACCTTCTTCACTAGTCTGTAGTGAACTCCCCTCCTCCTCACCTGAATCCGAGTCCTCCTGTTGCAGTTCATGTTGTCTCCTCTCCCAAATACTTCTTTTTTTTTTATATGTGGGTATGGCTTGCCACGGAAAGAAGCCACCGTGGGAGTTCACAACAAAGACCCAGGTGCCCCCTTCCGGAACACCCAGAACAGGGGAAAAAGCACTTAGGCACAAAAAAACCCTTTACATTTAAGCCGTGATAGTTCTTCCTACAAGTATCCGTGGAGACTGGGTTGCCTGAGAAACAGAAAAAATGGTTGTTCCTAAAAGAATTTTAGGAGCTCCCGTCCCCTGCACACTATCTAGTATCTGAATAACAGATACAACATTTGATGAAGTGGTCAAAGATTCATATAAACAGTTTGATATAATTTCTTTAGTAATAAACAATTCCATTTGTAAGATAGTTAAAAGAAATACCATCTCTCAATTTTCAAATTAAAAAACATAGTACTTTATTGTACAAAGTAAAGCCCAACGCGTTTCGAGTTCACACTCTTCTTGAGGGGCAAAATAACAATTCTTCAAATTTCTAAAAAATAGAAAAGAGTACATCTTAGTTTATACTTGTATTTACAAGAATAGAAAGCATCATTTAAGCTCAATTCGTAGGAAAACATAGATACATTTCATTACAAATAAACACACACCTTTGCACATTTTTATAACAAAAGTCAGGGAGCTTGAAGCCGCTCATGCTAAAGGGGGTTAGTCCTTTTTAGAGTAATCATCAACACTTAACACAGCCAAAGGCCTAGGAGGAGTCTAACTAGTTACATGTGTGGTAATTCAACTAAGCCCAGTCAGTAAATTTAGTTTGGAAAAGAAGAGTAAAGGCAAGGACCTCACTTACCACTAAGGGTTAATGTCAAGGCTAAGGCAGATAACTGAAAGTTCCAAAGATTCAAAACGAAGTAGTTTCTGGGGCTACCAGTCCAAGTAGTGGTAGAATACTGTGCTTTAAAGAAGAAATTATACCAAGAGTCAATAAAAGTATTGTGAAATGGTATGAAGTATACTGCATAAAGAAATCTGTTTCCACTTACATCGAAACCTATTGGTGTCGCACTGGAAAGGAATTTCGTTTACAGAACATCTCCCTGCGGCGCTCAACTGTAAGTAAAGTGAGAGCACGAGCATAGCATAAGTTTAAAGGAAATCATTAGGTCAAGAAAGTGCAATGGCAGAGTAGCTATAGTTTGTCCCCAATACTTACATTTTAAGGAACAAATTAGATCGAAGGAGCCATGGTGGAGAGCATCCCGCTGATGGAGGATGTAGTGCTATCATGGCGGTCCTTCTTAAATACCAAAAAGGCTCAGTGACGCGTAAGGGTGCATGCGCAGCCACACAGTGCTGTGTGCGCATTCGCCCGACGCTAGGCTAGGCGGCAGCCATTTGGAAAAAGAGCGTCATAGTTCTGACGCCACACACGTACATGCTCGGTGGCGTCAGAACAAAGTAAACAAAATGAAGTAATTCTGCGCATGCGCTGTAAGATTGGCAGCGTATAGATGAAGTTTAAAGTCTTATAATGTCAAAAATAAGCAAGAAGATCAAGTGAATAGATGACGTAGTGCCGCGCTTACGCGGAAAGGTGCTAATCAAGAAAAAGACCAGGGAAGAGAAACTATGAAGGACTGAGTGAGTCTATTATTAGAATAATGCCAACTTGATACATTTGGAACAAATATAAATAAAAAAGGATAAACAGGGATAAACAAGTGGTTCTGAGACCACAATAAAACCACTGGATCGAAAATAGTAATAGAGAAAATAGAAAAAATACAGGTTTCATCCTAAAAATTTGTCAGTCATGTATATTCAAACCTGATCAGTACTGGTTTTGTCCTGTCCCTATAGGGACATGCAATCTTTTAGATGCAAATGTGCATACATGGCGAGAACGATAATAAGGTACATCAGATCAATAAAAGCGCAACTTGATGCTACATAAAGTAGAGGAGGTTAACACAGATTACAACAAATCATACCATCAGGTTGGAAACAATTAGAGCTTGGCAATGATGTCCATGCCAATTGGGTGCTTTATAAGAAAGAGTCCAGGTAGTAGTCCTCGTTCATACCAAGGGGGGAGAGTGAATCCAAAAGAGTTCTCTCTGGGATAACAATTTCTGTAGGTCACTTCCTCTAGGGAGTGGGTGTATAACCTCAAGTATTACCATTCTCATTTGTGCCACTGTTTGCTGGTGATCTCTAAAAATTCTGTATACTGGTGATTTTATATTTTTAGTATATTTTTAGTATTTTTAGTTCCGATGTTAGATTTGTGCTCCGTCCATCTTTCTTTAGCTTTTCTGGTGGATTTCCCAACATAATATTTTCCTCAAGGACAGCGTTGTTGCATCAAGTTGCGCTTTTATTGAATTGATGTACCATTTTATCGTTCTCTCCATGTATGCACATTTGCATCAAAAAGATTGTACGTCCCTATAGAGACAGGACAAAACCAGTACTGATCAGGTTTGAATATACATGACTGACAATTTTTTCTATTTTTTCTATTACTATTTTCGATCCAGTGGTTTTATTTTGGTCTCTGAGCCACTTGCTTATCCCTGTTTATCCTTTTTTTCCAAATGGCTGCCGCTTCAGCCTAGCGTCGGGCGAATGCGCGCGTAGCCCTGTGTGGCTGCGCACGTAGCCCTGTGTGGCTGCGCACGCACCCTTACGAGTCACCGAGCCTTTTTGGTATTTAAGAAGGACCGCCATGATAGCACTACATCCTCCATCAGCGGGATGCACTCCACCATGGCTCCTTCGCTCTAATTTGTTTGTTAAAATGTAAGTATTGGGGACAAACTATAGCTACTCTGCCATTGCACTTTCTTGACCTGATGATTTCCTTTAAACTTATGCTGTGCTCATGCTCTCACTTTACTTACAGTTGAGCGCCGCAGGGAGATGTTCTGTAAACGAAATTCCTTTCCAGTGCGACACCAATAGGTTTTGATGTAAGTGGAAACAGATTTCTTTATGCAGTATACTTCATACCATTTCACAATACTTTTATTGACTCTTGGTATCATTTCTTCTTTAAAGCACAGTATTCTACCACTACTTGGACTGGTAGCCCCAGAAACTACTTCGTTTTTAATCTTTGGAACTTTCAGTTATCTGCCTTAGCCTTGACATTAACCCTTAGTGGTAAGTGAGGTCCTTGCCTATACTCTTCTTTTTCAAACTAAATTTACTGACTGGACTTAGTTGAATTACCACACATGTAAATAGTCAGACTCCTCCTAGACCATTGGTTGTGTTAAGTGTTGATGATTACTCTAAAAAGGACTAACCCCCTTTAGCATGAGCGGCTTCAAGCTCCCTGACTTTTGTTATAAAAATGTGCAAAGGCGTGTGTTTATTTGTAATGAAATTTATCTATGTTTTCCTACGAATTGAGTATAAATTATGCTTTCTATTCTTGTAGATACAAGTACAAACTAAGATGTACTCTTTTCTATTTTTTAGAAATTTGAAGAATTGTTATTTTGCCTCTGAAGAAGAGTTTGAACGCGAAACGCGTTGGGCTTTACTTTGTACAATAAAGTACTATGTTTTTTTTATTTGAAAATTGAGAGATGGTATTTCTTTTAACTATCTTACAAATGGAATTGTTTATTACTAAAGAAATTATATCAAACTGTTTATATGAATCTTTGACCACTTCATCAAATGTTTGATCTGTTATTCAGATACTAGATAGTGTGCAGGGGACGGGAGTTCTGGAACAACCATTTTTTTCTTTGATATCCAACCTAGATGCCAAGGTTGAGCCTTTCTCTCCTGCACCTCAAAAACCCTGTAAAATATCCTCCGAACCTCTTTAGGTCCTTACTAATATCTTTCTCTAAAAATCTACTCAATACAGGTGTGTCCTGGTGTTTTCTTGCTTTTCTTATTGCCGGAGAAACAGCCGCGTAGATTTATGTGCTGAGTTGTTGAATAGAGACCGAGGGTGCCAATGAGATGGTGTGGTCACGTGAAGCACAGGGGAAAGCAAAGGAGCAAGCATAAGTAAGTATAAGGTAGGGAGAGGGAGGAAAGGACCAGCACGCGAGGGAGAAGCCAGGGTGGGAGAGAGAGCGAGGAGCCAGGAGAACACAAGGCACGGAGTGGAGGAAAGGAAGGAGGAGCAGAGAACGGCTGCCGAAGCGGAGGAAAGAAAGGAGCGGGATAAGCAGCGTGCCGTGTGTACAGAGCAGGAGAAAACACTAGCAAAGCCTCCCAAAGAGAAAAAGCGAAACGCCAAGCCAAGGGTTGCAACGCGCTGTCCGCCGGAAGGGGAAGGAACAATATACCTTCTGGTGGACAGCGTTGGCGCAACTAGACCACTAAAGCGCGTTGCCAAGGAAATGTGATGGCACAAGCAATGGCGGTTTAGACGCCAGCGATCCCACAGGCGTCTGCCCAATCGGGGCATGACAGACAGGGGCAGGATTGCAGGTCAACCGGTCTGCTAATGCCATAATCATGTGCAATCTTCTCAATGTATTCCAAATGGACCAATGCAACACAGTCACATGGCAGCCTTCTTAAGTTATAGTATGTTTATTAAAACAAAAATGTGGCGTTTATATCATAAGACCGTATATCGAACCCATGCTGCTCAGTGCTGTCTTGCATCCAAGACAAGCACGTTGCCCCAGACCTCCGCTCCCAGCCAGGAGGACAAAGCAATTTATGATTTTGCATATAGTATATTACACAACAGATAGACAGCATAGGATCTCTAGGACGGGAGAGGGACACCAAAATATGCGAGAGGTCAGAAATCCTAGGCAATAATTATTTAAAAAATAATATAAAAAGAAAATAATCATATGCAAATCACGCTTGGTCCAACCCCAAAAGGGGTAGTCCAGGCAGACAGGGTTAATGTATTATGGAACGGTATGCGAATACAGACGTTCCAGTGTAAGATTAAATGATCCACTGAACAGGGCACTGGGTTGGTCACACAATTCAGACACTAAAATCAGTCTATTACAGATTATAATAGATCTGGAAGCCCCAAAGAATGCTATGTTGCTTCTCCTGACAGCAATTATTATTGCAAAAACGGTCTTTGCTACCAAATGGTTCAAATCAGACCCTACCTAGATGCAAGTGAGGTGAAGAGGAATGGACAGTGCAATGCACGCTGAAAAGTCACAATATGCATGGAGAGGATGCCAGAAACGGGAGCCCACTTTAAGGGAGCATTAAGAGCGATGAAGAAGAACATTAGAAGGAAAAGGCAAGAGTGGGCCACTGTATTAAGTGTCCAAGTATATCTTGTTTTATTCCAAAATGTGGTATCCCCAGCGAAAAGTCAGAGCCCTTCTTTATTGTTGTTGCTGTAATCTTTATGCCTCCATGGGGCCAACTCTTCTCAGTTGTATAGTCAGGCAGCCTGTTATTATTCAGCAGGCTTCTTTGGCTCTTCTTCGTCTGAGTTATATTAAGTGGTGAATCATAGACTGAAGAGACTTTATGATAACAGACTACTGTCTATGTTATCAGGGATTTCTGACAGGGACTTGGTCCCAATGGAAAAAGGGTTTGAGATTTCCTTCACGGAACGGGAGTCCTTATCCTCAGGAGGGGAGTCTCTCCCTGTGAGGTCCCGATTCCTACCATGCCTACTGGGACTACTGGGTAGCATCCTCACCTCGCTAGCCTCACATTGAAGGGCTCACCCCTAGGGAGAAGTGACGAGATCCTATGAATCGTCACACTAGGTAACACACAACAGATAATTCGCCTTCCAGCTGAAGGCCAAAGAAAGGCCCAATAGGATCTCATATCTGAAAGATAGCAGGTGTGAACATATATCAGGTGAAAGAGATACATTAGAATTGGCTTAGGGGTTTTACGGTAGACTTTAAACCAATGAAAATAGTGCAGCTACCACAATGCACTCCTTTTTTGACAAAGTACACCTTTGTAGGCTGTCAAAGGTGTAGCAAGTATAACTCAAAGCTCCTATGATAAAAGAAAAGACTGTACTGGCAACGAAAGACCTACAAATCAACAAGGCTCCAGACACAGATGGCTTTATACCTTTATTTTAGAAAACTCTGCAGACAAGTTTACTGGCACCAACAACATCATTGTTTAATATAGCTTTACAGACCTGCAGCGAGGGCTATACCGGGCATTATGGGTCCTGAAGACCGAGTTTATGGCCCGAGCGAAGCAAGGGCCTTTAACGAGGTATGAGGGACCATAACGCCCGGTACGGCCCGAGCTGCAGGTCTATAAAGCTATTAGAACACCCTCAGTGTTGTAAAATAAATTAGATATGTTTAATTGAAGTACAAGAAATTGCTAAATGCTAAATAAATGTTGCAGACATTTATTTACCATTTTGCAATTTTCTGTACTTCAATTAAACATGTCTCCTTTTTAAAATATTTTTATAGAGTGGCGGAAGGTGATTGGGTGGGAGGAGTATGCTCTTAAACAGAATCGTGTGGGTATGCCTGCCCAGTTTTTCACGTAAGGTAATTTCAGTTTTATTTTCCCCTGCACAAACCTACACTTCCAATTACTGCACACTTCAACACACTAACAAAACATTCCCAAGCAAACTCTGCATGTATATTTACTTGCCGTGTAATTAACTTACATTGCTCTCCTCTTCTTTTCATTTAGCCATCCCATAATAAGATGCAGTAAACAACCAAATCTCGTGAGGAAGTGAGGGCAAGGTTCCCCCTGACTTCATTGCGCTGAACAATCATACATGCCACGTTTCGTTTTAAGCAAACATGCTGCTCTTTCTCCTCTGCAATTTAACACTTCTTTAGATGCTTTCCTGGCGAAGGGAAAGCAGAAAGCATTTCTTCTGCCTTCATTGCAGTGGGCAGGGCTCCGTTGCACACGTTTGTCTTGCAACATGTAATTCAGAACGAAAAGTTAACTCTTTCCGTTCCGACACTACACTGAGACCAACGCGGCAACTTTCTGTGGGCGCTGGCAGCTGCAACAGGTAAGTAATCAACACACTACCTGCAGGCTGTATTCAATCTGCGGGCAATACCAGTTCTTATAGCCCGCAGATTGACCAATCAGGATTGTGAAACACCCGCTAGGGTGTTCTAATGATGTATAGAATACATGACAAACTCCCAGCACTATAGGGTAAGCAATAATCCGTTTTTTATCCAAAACTGGTAAAGACGCTCTCCTGTTCTTACAGGCCAACAGCCATTCTTAATATTTATGTGAAGCTTTGTTCAAACGTGCTGGCCAATAGATTACCACTCCTCTTTTCTGTATTTTTGGAGAGAATTAGAGCAGCTTCATGCTTAACAGACAGGCCTCTGATGTTAGGAAAATGGTTGATCTAACATACGTCGCCTTTTGGTGAACACTTATATCCCTTTATACCGAAAAGGCATTTAATTGGGTGGAGTGGGTTTTCTCAGAGAGGTAATAATTAGGTTTGGTTTTAGGGATTGATTACAAAAAGTATTGGTGGCTATTTATGGAAAACCTACAGCTTGAGCTCTTGAACTACTTTCAGCAATCTATGGACACTCATTAGGGGGGTCATATGACTCCATTACTGTTCACCCCAATAACCAACACCTCAAACCCATGCTCCAAGGGATGGCTATGAGATGTCTGGAATTAATATGGGGGGGGAATATAAAGCACCTGTGTTTGCTGATGTACTTATCTCCATATCCAGACCGGAGATTTCTTTACACAACCTAACAGACCTCCAAACTAGGTGTAAAGGTTCTTTGAAGTTTAAAATCAATTATAAAATATCTAAATTCCTTAATCTCACCTTGTTAGGTGATCACTGGAAGAAGTTAGCCATATCTCCCTGTTTAAAGTTGCTTTCTTATCTCTGAAATATCTGACCATAACTTGAAAATAATTCAACACTAATCTCTAAATTTTTTTATTTTTATTTATTTATTTGTTTTGGTTTATTGTACACCTTTACAAAAATATTAAGAACATTCCAAAAAATGGTAGGTTTTTACAAAAGTATTAAAAACACATACATAATTTTACATATTGATGCAAAATACAAAAAGAAGTAGAATAGAAAGAGCAGAGAAGAAGAGAAAGAAACATTTTAAGAACTTTACCCAATCTAGGGAAATATAATGATGATTTCAGATTACTCCAAAGAAAAAAAAACTGTCATAAATCACAAAAAGGTTTTCTCAGTAAAGAATTCACTTATTTCCAAAGCTCATCATAGACCACTCAGTCGTTTACAACGCAAAAGAAGAAGAATAACAGACATATCAGAGACTAACATAAATCACAGACATTTCTCAGGAAGGGGGTTACCCGTATATTTAAATTGGCAGAATTGTCATGCAGCATTCTATTCCAAATAAATTCTCTATTTACATTTTGTGTTGAGAGAACAAATTGCGCAAAATATCTAATCTTATGGGTCTTAAGTGCAGGACATAAAAGGAAGATATGTTGCAGAGATTCCACTACCCCCTCCTCCTTACAGAATCTACACCATATCCAGTCCAATGAGTTACAGTTTCTGATACTCTTGATTTGGTTGGTTTGGATCACATTAAATCTAAAGCGCATAAATCTAAAGCGCATAAAATCCTTACGTACTCTCTTACAAGGATATTCTTTAAATACCTTCCCATAACCGGATACCATTTCCATGTTGAGCATGCATGTTTATACAATTTAGATTCTAAGATTCTGTTCATTGTTTTCTGCTAGTCAAAGCCCATAAGACTTTCTTTAATTTTTCTAGGTTTGTTACGCATAGATATAACAGACATAGCTAACTCGCCGAGACATTACATTGTCTCCAAATGCAGAGTATGTATCAAAGGATTAGTAGGTTCCTTATCAGCAAATGCGTATTTATTTATTTATTTTATTTTATTTATTTACATTTATAAAGCGCTCACACAGCCCGCAGGCATCGAGGCGCTGTTACAGGAATTGTTAGTTTTTCTTAGTTGTGCAATTGTGTTTTTTTTTTTTCTTTGTCTTAGTTACGTATTTATAACGCGCTTAAACACTCAGAGGTTTTTAAGCGCGGACCCGGGGATCGAACCTGTTGTTGCTTTGTGTCGTCTTGCTTCCAAGACGCGCACGCTGCCGCTGTGCTATCCTCCCGTATAAATTGCCCTCAGCTGCCATTTTACATTTTCTCCATAAACACATTCTTTTCCAGGTTGCATACATCGAGAGTGATTGTAAGCCAAATTCGTATTTTATCAATTCAAACGGAATAGATTTCGGTAGGAAAAATAACACCGTCCTCCAAATATTACCTTCTAGATACTTCAAAATACTCCTTCAATTCGTTTGAAAATAATTTCATAACATGCATTAATTGGGGTATAACTTTTTTGACATAGAATTCCCTAAGGGGTACCATAGAAAATTTCCCAAATTTGGTTTCAATAGCACACGTTTGCCTGATTGCGACATCCGCTTTTAATTTGAGTTGACTTTTGATTAAAACAATGGTGCCACACGCAGAAAAATAATATCCTAGATACTTGAAAGTGGATTGAGCTTTGTTCACTTTGTCTCCACATGACCAAGAAAAGGCAGTTTCCCTCTTGTTCGGTCTCCCAAAACAAACAATTACTGTTTTAGTTGGATTTATTTTGAGTGATAAGCTAAGTACAAACCTCTCAAATGCTTTTGATAACCTTTGGAAACCAACCTTAGTGTTATCCATCAATAGGAAGTCGTCCGCATAGGCCATCCATTACAGACAAACGTTATTTAATCTGGGGCAAACTAAACCCTTATTAGTCAAGGCAGTATCTGCACCACTCACATATAGATTAAATATGGTGGGGACCAACATACAGCCCTGACGGAGGCCATTGGGTATTTTGAGTTCTTTGGAAAGGTGACCCTCAGAGTTAAGTCGAACCTTCAACCTGGTATCAGAATACAGAGCCATAACGATATTGAGTAAATGGATGGGCATATCAAGATCTCTTAACAACTGCCATAGAGTTTGTCTATCAACCAGGTCGAAGCCCGAACTCAGATCCATGGACGCAACAACGTAGACCTTGCTCCTATTTTCATCGATTTGGCAGCCATGCACTTTAAAATTAAACCACCACAATCTGTGCCGATGTTCTTTTTGAACCCAGTTAGTTTGGGATCTAGAATATGCTTTTCCGTGATCCATTTTTGTATATCAAGAAGAACAAGGGAAGCAAACAATTTGGACTCAGGATCTGCTATGGCAATCAGCCTATAACTTGAAGGGCACAGTCGAGATCCTTTTTTAAACACTGGTATGACGATCGAGACCCTCCATGATCGTGGGCTATATTCACAATATAAGATATTTTCAAATAGCAAGAACAACGTTTTAGCCCATATGGCTGGATCAAGCTTCAATAATTTGTTTGATAAGTTATTCGGGCTTGGAGACCCGAGTTTTTGGATCTTTTAATAAACCCACAATATCTTTCATAGAATACTCCAATGACCAATTTGGTCTCACCATGGTCTTTGTTGCCTCGATCATCTCATTGTTAATATAGAGTTTGGAAAAATGACCCAACCAAGTGTCTTTGTTGATAGAATTCAAGGTTACGTCCTTCTGGGGTCTTTCTAGCTCAATAATTAAATTCCAAAGGTTTGAGGAGTTAGGTCCCTGTAAAGATTTTAGCATTGCTTCTCCTTCAAGTTGTGATCGACGCCCTCTGTGATGTATTATCCAATTTTTGTACCTTTGTTTCATTTTCTTTTTCATTATCAAAATACTAGTTGGAGATAACCCCGATTTTTGTGTAAGTCTAAGTTCTTTCCTCAACAAACATTTACGATCATGAACTTCGTTGTCAATATGATGGTTATATAATTTGTTTGGGCTTATATTGTTATGTGAACATTCCTCTAACTTTGAAATAGTGGTAGTTATGTAGTGTGTAAATTTCAGGTATGAGTAGTGGTCCACCCGTTGGTAATTGGACAAAGTGTCATAATCTTTCATCATGGTGGCAATAAATTTGACATTTATTTTCTGAGTCCATTTGATTCTATTTCCCTTAATATTGTCAACAAGCCTTGATTGTAAACATTAATAATAGGTCTTTGAAAGCTGACAGATATTTCAATAATAAGCATACAATGATCGCTACTCTTTGATTCCTTGATTTCATATTCTCCCATACACTTTGACAAACCTCCCGAAAGAAAAATGTAGTCGATAATTGACTCATGACCCCTTGCTTTCCAGATGTAATGGTCATTATACAGCAAATCAAGACCCCACACTTCTGCAAAGTGAGTCCATAGTTTCCCATGCAATTTGGAACTTCCCCCCAATCTGACCTGTGTGCCAAAGTTAGAAAAAATAACATCCCAGACAGACGAATGCCAAAACAATCAGCGTTCATATGCCCTGCAATAACAAGCTGGCCCAGGGGTTCGCTTGTAACCATACTTCAATAGAGGATCCCAAATTACTCAATTCTTTCACTAGTTGTTGGTCCGACTGTTCGCTAGGATTCCAATATACATTCACAATAAGTAAAGAGATGCCCTCTTCATTAGCCCCCACCTGATAAGAGGCCACAAGAAAGTGATGGGAAAAGCACCATTCTCCAGTTTTAGTCACATGGTTGGAGTCTCTAGCAGCTATAATGAGACCACCGCTGGGACGGCCCTTATTAGCACCATGTAAAGAGAGTGATGACATAATGAAGCCTTCCCAACACAATTGAACTCTTGACCATGATTCGTGAATAAGGATAAAATCAAACTGTGCCAAATCAAAAATCAGTTTCTCATTGTTCATTAAATTGAAGCAACCTCTCGAATTCCAACTCACTAATTTTAAGCTGTTGTAAGAGCTAGAGGGGCATGCCCAGCTGTTTCAATGTGTCAATAGACTCCCGCACCGACAGGGCCAGCCACCTCCAATCCTGTTTATCCAAGTTGGATTCCGTTTTGGGGTTGGCCCTTTCTGAATATAGTTCTTGATAACCCGTGTCATATTTCATTGGCCCCGGTGCGGTTGTTTGTTCAATAGGCTTAGTAAACTTCTGTTCAAAGATGTCAAAGCCTCTACATTGCATCTGTTCAGCCTCTTTCAAGAGAAGAGACCTCACCAAGGGAGAGGGTATAACCAGACATACATAGTCGTACCTAAATTTATGAATGAAGTCAACTAACTGTATGTCTGTTGACGTGATTAAAGTTAACTCTCGGATGGTTGCAAATAAAGATAGAATGGAAGGTCTGTTCAAAGATATGCTACCAGTATCGTTAAATAACGATCTAATAATTAACCCAGGTAGCTTGGGGTGGACTGGCTGTCTTAAATCAGAATCCTGATGTGTTAAAGCCATTTGATCCCTACCGCCACCCAGTATGTTCACATTCTCGTAATGACCAGTGTCCCCAATCCCATCGGTAGCCTGACCTTTATTTTTATCTAAAGTAGTTTCTGCTGTGTTGATTAAGGGCGGTGGATCTGTCAAGTTACACCTGGTCTCTAGCGGAAAGTTATGTTTAAACACTTTAAGAATCAGTTGAAGTAGGCCCTCTTCCTTAGTACGGTCAACCGTATCCGACCCTTTTCGTACCTCATTTGTTGACTTAAGTGGTAGTATCTTGTGGTTTACAGTATTAATGGGTACATGGTCAGATTCATTGAACAGATTTGTCCCGATCATGCCCGTTCCAGAACGCTTCCTGAGTGGATCCCTACTTTCACCTGTTTTGACAGAAGCATCAATCTTACTTGCTGTCATAACAGAGGTCACCAAGGGATCAACATGGCTGTTCGAACCCCCTTCGAAGTTGGAATTAAATGTTCCACAGTTGTTTCCTATCAAGGCTGTACTTTTAAAAATTTGAAACATATCTTACCTTTTCTTTTTCATTACATCACAGAGAGCATAATCCCCCTCGGAAAATACACTCTGTGAGGCTTGGTCGTTGGTTTCTTTGGGGTCTGGGAGCTCATCATACTTGGTCATATTTTTCTTTGATTTTGCTCCTTTGCTTTCAGGTACTAAAATGACATCCGCAGCCTTTCGGATGGTATGTTTGAGGTCGTGATGCCTCATACATTTTCTAGATGATTTTTTGTGAGCCTCGTTGTGTTTTTTTCTTGATTTTGGCTAATTTTTTGACTTGTCTTTTAGACATTTTTAGTTCAAAATCATCAGTAACCACCTGTTTTTGGGCCTCACTCACATCACTAGCAAGGTTACATTTCTCACCTGGAGTCCTATTCTTTCCATCTGTGTCTATTACTGACATGTCACTATCCTCCTCTTGTGTTGTGGGTATTATTATTATCTCATCAGTTGGCAAAGAATTTCCTAGCCCACTATTCGCTTTTTCTAAGCTACGGCCGCTCTCTTCCGTAGGTAGTTTCCTCGGGGCAACCTTAAGTACAAGGGTTAATGCATTGCTTAATCTCAAGGGTAGTTGCTCCAATTCAGCAGATAAGCTCATGATGGCTTCCATCTGTTTTCTTAATTCTGACAACATCAGTCTATTAAAAATACCCATCATGACTGAAAAATCGGAGCCCACTGCAGATTGAGTTGGATCAATCGTACTCCCTGCGCAATTAGTTTCTGAATTGTGATGACTTGATGGAAAAGGGTGAGGAAGATCAGAGAAATTATCGTAACTGAAATTGCTTGGTTTACACAGGTCATTCAAGGCGGATGCCACCTTATCTTCATTGTTAGTTATTTCTTCTTTTATTTTTATTATATCAGGTGACTCTTCCTCCACAAAAAGTGGTTGGGAGGGATCAATTTGCTCCTCTGTCATTTTGCCCATTAATGGGCAGTCTTGCACGCATTGCAATAATGCGTCTTCATCCTCATTGGGATCTGGTAGCGGTAGTGCCGCTGCTCGGGCAAGACTGGCACGTCTCGTGCTGACGGCGGCAAAGAAATCAGCTCCCGGTTCTCTTCTCATTATTGGAATTTTGTTCTTCCTCATCTTTTAAGGTAGGATTCGTGAACCACAGTTCGGAGATGCAAGTTTTAAAGTAAAGACAGGCAATATACCAGACACAATAGGTAGACACTTATTTCTACACTGACTCGGCCCCCGACTGCTGCCAGCCGAACAGCCCAACAGCCAGACACTTACGTACACTTCCGGATGCGCGTGTGAGATGCGTGTGCACCAGAGTGTTATGTGTATGCTGCACCAATGGGATGCAAGGTGGGCGGGTTGCAAGAGGGCGGCACTAGGAGGAAAACACGAACAGTTGTAAGGATTTCAATCAGATTACAAAGCATGCGCTAAAAGGCACGCGCCCTCCGAGAGGTGCACGAGCCCCAGTCCCAGGACGTTTACTTGGAAAGATGTTAAAGGCAAAATGTGCGTGTTTCCAAGTTGACGCGCTTCTTCTTGCCGACTGGTGTTCACTTGAAGTGTCCGTAACCAAGCTATCACAAGCAGGAATCAGTTCTTGTCAAGCAGCGCAGAACATGGGGAACAGCCCAACATCCAGACACTTACGTACACTTACGTACACTTACGGATGCGGAAGATTAAAGATGATTTGTTTTCTTGGAGGATATTGGGCTCCTCATGCTTTGGGAGGATGTTCTAAAAAATTAACAATTCTCCTGAGACTGATTTGCATCTTTCAAACTTTGCCAAGTCCTGTTCCAAAGAAAACATTTCCGAATCTCCAAGGTGATAGTTTAACATTTACTTGCAAAAGTTCCCATCTTCAGGTGTCTAAGTGAATTCAGTTTTCTTCTTGTGAGTCTCGGGCATTAGAATTCCCAAATCTTTACATACATTATCTTTCTGTCAAATTGAGAGTTTTTGTGGATTGGCTGAAAACACATTCCTCAACATCATGAGAGAGTGCTTAAAATAAGATTTGCAATCAGTGGTGAGGCATATATCAAGGCTCTCCAGGAATGATAAACCACTGCCAATCTATGGTTGACTGCTGTTAGGAATACAATTTATACAGACAAAGCACGAGAAAAATATCACTTTTTTACTGGGACCGTTTACCCCAGCTTATAAAGGCTAACATTTGAATGAGTTACGGAAGGGAGGGAGTGAATCCGCTATGCACGTGTTTTCTGAAGGGATAATCTCACCCTTTCTACAGTGTAAAGAATTCATTGTAGTGGCAGAAGGAAAGAGGCGCCATTTCTTCCAGCTTCTTCCAGCTTCTAAATTGGCTCTTTAAAAGGGAAGCGCACAAAGTGGTGGTTTGACCTTCTGCAAGCTCCTAGAAACTGCTCCTCTGTTCCCCCGTAGCCAAAGGCTTACAGGCCGATTCATGGAATAATTAGCGCGGCGCAAGTGGGCAAAAACGTGCGAATCGCAGTGGAATAGCGAAAATCGCAGTGCAAGTGCGAAAATCGCACGAAAAGCAGCGCACGTCGATTCATGGAAGTCCGTGCGCGAGAAAACCAGCGGATGTGCGATAAAAAGTGCGTCGCGCACATTGGCGCACAGGCCATCTAACAGCATGCGCCACAGCGAAAATCGCACAGGCCACAGCGAAATTCGCACATAGCGCGGCGCACGCAACAAAAGTAGGCGGAACACGGGCGTAACACTCAGAATGGGGAACAACTTGCAAAAACGTGGGCGTCACGGGGGAAGCACAGGGCACAAGTGCGCGGAACGCCCACACGCCCGCCTACAACACGTATTCATGGAATAGAATAGGGCAAAAAAGCGCACGCTCAAACCAGCGCACAGGCACAAACACGACCGCCACAAGAAAGCAGGCGGTAGCGTCTCTGCGGCTGTAAGAAATGTGCGCCAAAAGGTGCGCCAACAAATAGCACCCATATACTGCCATGATGAATGTCCTATACTGTGGCCCTCCAGGACAAATGACGTGCAAAGGGGTACCCACAAACACGGACACGCTGACAAAAAATACGTGTGCGTGTATACCGGGGTGCGCGGGAAGTCTCACACGCGATTTGGCCGGGTACGTGGATTTCAGGGGTGCGCGGGAAGGTCCACACGCGATTCCATCAGGGTAGGTGTATTTCAGGGGTGCGCGGCAAGTTCCACACGCCATTCCATCAGGGTACGTGTATTTCAGGGGTGCGCGGGAAGTCCCACACGCGATTACAGCAGGGTACGTGTATTTCAGGGGTGCGCGGGAAGTCCCACACGCGATTACAGCAGGGTACGTGTATTTCAGGGGTGCGCGGGAACTTCCACACGCGAATAGCCTGGGCGCGTGTATTTCAGGGGTGCGCGGGAATTTCCACACGCGAATAGCCTGGGCGCGTGTATTTCAGGGGTTCGCGGGAAGTTCCACACGCGAATAGCCTGGGCGCGTGTATTTCAGGGGTGCGCGGGAATTTCCACACGCGAATAGCCTGGGCGCGTGTATTTCAGGGGTGCGCTGGAATTTCCACACGCGAATAGCCTGGGCGCGTGTATTTCAGGGGTGCGCGGGAAGTTCCACACGCGAATAGCCTGGGCGCGTGTATTTCAGGGGTGCGCGGGAATTTCCACACGCGAATAGCCTGGGCGCGTGTATTTCAGGGGTGCGCGGGAAGTTCCACACGCGATTACAGCAGGGTACATGTATTTCAGGGGTGCGCGGGAATTTCCACACGCGAATAGGCTGGGCGCGTGTATTTCAGGGGTGCGCGGGAAGTCCCACACGCGATTACAGCAGGGTACGTGTATTTCAGGGGTGCGCGAGAATTTCCACACGCGAATAGCCTGGGCGCGTGTATTTCAGGGGTGCGCGGGAATTATCACACGCGATTTGGCTTGGTACGTGTATTACAGGGGTGCGTGGGAAGTTACACACGCGATTAGGCTGGGTGGGTCCTCACAGGTGTTCCCTGTACACCCTCCACGGCCCCTGCAGGCAGCCCACAAAACAGGGGACTACCCTGCATACCTGCTCATGTCCCCTTGCACCCCCACCCCCCAGCAGTGCAGGGGCAGCCTCCACCAGGCCCCCACCCTTGTCTCCCACCACCCCACCCCCCACCATCCAGGGTCAGCCTCCACCAGGCCCCCACTCATGTCTCCCACCACCCCCACCCCCCACCATCCAGGGTCAGCCTCCACCAGGCCCCCACTCATGTCTCCCACCACCCCCACCCCCCACCATCCAGGGTCAGCCTCCACCAGGCCCCCACCCATGTCTCCCACCACCCCCACCCCCCAGCAGTGCAGGGTCAGCCTCCACCAGGCCCCCACTCATGTCTCCCACCACCCCCACCCCCAGCAGTGCAGGGGCAACCTCCACCAGGCCCCCACTCATGTCCCCTATCACCCCCACCCCCCACCATCCAGGGGCACCCTCCACCAGGCCCCCACTCATGTCTCCCACCACCCCCACCCCCCACCATCCAGGGTCAGCCTCCACCAGGCCCCCACTCATGTCTCCCACAACCCCCACCCCCCACCATCCAGGGTCAGCCTCCACCAGGCCCCCACCCATGTCTCCCAACACCCCCACCCCCCAGCAGTGCAGGGTCAGCCTCCACCAGGCCCCCACTCATGTCTCCCACCACCCCCACCCCCCAGCAGTGCAGGGGCAACCTCCACCAGGCCCCCACTCATGTCCCCTATCACCCCCACCCCCCACCATCCAGGGGCACCCTCCACCAGGCCCCCACTCATGTCTCCCAACACCCCCACCCCGCACCATCCAGGGTCAGCCTCCACCAGGCCCCCACTCATGTCTCCCACCACCCCCACCCCCCACCATCCAGGGTCAGCCTCCACCAGGCCCCCACCCATGTCTCCCACCACCCCCACCCCCCAGCAGTGCAGGGTCAGCCTCCACCAGGCCCCCACTCATGTCTCCCACCACCCCCACCCCCCAGCAGTGCAGGGGCAACCTCCACCAGGCCCCCACTCATGTCCCCTATCACCCCACCCCCCACCATCCAGGGGCACCCTCCACCAGGCCCCCACTCATGTCTCCCACCACCCCCACCCCCCACCATCCAGGGTCAGCCTCCACCAGGCCCCCACTCATGTCTCCCACCACCCCCACCCCCCACCATCCAGGGTCAGCCTCCACCAGGCCCCCACCCATGTCTCCCACCACCCCCACCCCCCAGCAGTGCAGGGTCAGCCTCCACCAGGCCCCCACTCATGTCTCCCACCACCCCCACCCCCCAGCAGTGCAGGGGCAACCTCCACCAGGCCCCCACTCATGTCCCCTATCACCCCCACCCCCCACCATCCAGGGGCACCCTCCACCAGGCCCCCACTCATGTCCCCTATCACCCCCACCCCCCACCATCCAGGGGCAGCCTCCACCAGGCCCCCACTCATGTCTCCCACCACCCCCACCCCCCACCATCCAGGGGCACCCTCCACCAGGCCCCCACCCATGTCTCCCACCACCCCCACCCCCCAGCAGTGCAGGGTCAGCCTCCACCAGGCCCCCACTCATGTCTCCCACCACCCCCCAGCAGTGCAGGGGCAACCTCCACCAGGCCCCCACTCATGTCCCCTATCACCCCCACCCCCCACCATCCAGGGGCACCCTCCACCAGGCCCCCACTCATGTCCCCTATCACCCCCACCCCCCACCATCCAGGGGCAGCCTCCACCAGGCCCCCACTCATGTCTCCCACCACCCTCACCCCCACCATCCAGGGGCACCCTCCACCAGGCCCCCACCCATGTCTCCCACCACCCCCACCCCCCAGCAGTGCAGGGTCAGCCTCCACCAGGCCCCCACTCATGTCTCCCACCACCCCTACCCCCCAGCAGTGCAGGGGCAACCTCCACCAGGCCCCCACTCATGTCCCCTATCACCCCCACCACCCACCATCCAGGGGCACCCTCCACCAGGCCCCCACTCATGTCCCCTATCACCCCCACCCCCCACCATCCAGGGGCAGCCTCCACCAGGCCCCCACTCATGTCTCCCACCACCCCCACCCCCCACCATCCAGGGGCAACCTCCACCAGGCCCCCACTCATGTCTCCCACCACCCCCACCCCCAGCAGTGCAGGGGCAACCTCCACCAGGACCCCACTCATGTCCCCTATCACCCCCACCCCCCACCATCCAGGGGCAACCTCCACCAGGCCCCCACTCATGTCTCCCACCACCCCCACCCCCCAGCAGTGCAGGGGCAACCTCCACCAGGCCCCCACTCATGTCCCCTATCACCCCCACCCCCCACCATCCAGGGGCACCCTCCACCAGGCCCCCACTCATGTCCCCTATCACCCCCACCCCCCACCACCCAGGGGCAGCCTCCACCAGGCCCCCACTCATGTCTCCCACCACCCCCACCCCCCACCATCCAGGGTCAGCCTCCACCAGGCCCCCACTCATGTCTCCCACCACCCCCACCCCCCAGCAGTGCAGGGGCAACCTCCACCAGGCCCCCACTCATGTCCCCTATCACCCCCACCCCCCACCATCCAGGGGCACCCTCCACCAGGCCCCCACTCATGTCCCCTATCACCCCCACCCCCCACCATCCAGGGGCAGCCTCCACCAGGCCCCCACTCATGTCTCCCACCACCCCCACCCCCCACCATCCAGGGGCACCCTCCACCAGGCCCCCACCCATGTCTCCCACCACCCCCACCCCCCAGCAGTGCAGGGTCAGCCTCCACCAGGCCCCCACTCATGTCTCCCACCACCCCCACCCCCAGCAGTGCAGGGGCAACCTCCACCAGGCCCCCACTCATGTCCCCTATCACCCCCACCACCCACCATCCAGGGGCACCCTCCACCAGGCCCCCACTCATGTCTCCCACCACCCCCACCCCCCACCATCCAGGGGCAACCTCCACCAGGCCCCCCACTCATGTCTCCCACCACCCCCACCCCCCAGCAGTGCAGGGGCAACCTCCACCAGGCCCCCACTCATGTCCCCTATCACCCCCACCCCCCACCATCCAGGGGCAACCTCCACCAGGCCCCCACTCATGTCTCCCACCACCCCCACCCCCCAGCAGTGCAGGGGCAACCTCCACCAGGCACCCACACATGTCCCCCTGGCCCCAGGTCCTGACGATACACAATCATGGCAGTAATGGGCAGCATACCCAGCACAAACACCCAGGCAAGGATAGCATCCACCCACATAGTGAATGCAATTACATGATACAACCCCAATGGCAACAATGTAAATGGACACATGCCCGACACACACACATACACAATGGGTGCAAGTGAATGTCAAAACACATATCATGACATGTATGAAACCAATGAGAAAATAACACAAGTGAAAGTAAAAATAAAAAATGTATTATAGATTAAAAATAAGTAAACAAATCAAACATACAACTATGTGGATAAGCAAATTAATGGTCCATGTCCGAGAACAAAAGTCATAATCAAAAAAACAAAGGAATAAAAAAAAATTGTCGTCCAAAGCAATATCATGTAGTGTGAAAAAATATGAAAAACCATTTCCTCATGGTGAACACAATAAGAAATGAAAAAGAAGTGTCTACAAAAAGCAAACTATATACAGGAATGTTCCAGGGTCCATGAGCCCAACACCATAAATGAAACCTACTACTACCTAATCTAAAAAATATATACAAAAAAGTGGCCATTGTCCGAGCGGTCCAAAATAATAAAACTAAATAAAGGAAACCTAACACTAACTAACTAAATAACTATATACAAAGGCAGCGGGCAAGTCCTGCGGCTCACTTGTTGATGTTGCTGGCCAGGGCATCATCGAACTCCATGTCGATGTCCTGGAGGCGGGACTCTGTCCTGGCCCCGAGGTCTCGCAGGGATAACCCCATGTTCAGCTCAAACTCCCTGCGAGCTTCCTCGAGGCACTCAGCCCGCCTCAATGCCCGACGCATGGAGAACTCCGCCCTGACCATGGCGAGCCGCTCCTCTTCCGCCCGCTGCCGCTCCGCACCTATCCGCTGGACCAACTCCTCCCACACGGAAGACACCACCATCCCAGGGTTGCCCTGCCCTCCGGCCGATGGCTGCCCCTCTGATCTTGATGGCCCCGAGCCATTATGCCTCCCACGTCGAGCCCGCTGCTGCCTCCGACGCCACTGCCTCTGCCAGCACGACGGCATCCAGGCTGATGGAAACCACCGACGCCGTCGTGCACGTGCCCTGCCTGATGATGCTGTCACATCTTCCATCTGCTGGGGTCCAGTTGCAGTGTTGTCCACCCCTGCTGGACCTCCGACTCCCAACTGTGGCAGGGATGGGATCCCCACCGAGCTGGCTGCATTGGTCGGGGCAAGTCCACAGGGGGCCCTGGTGGCATCTGGCCCGGAAGACGGCAAGGAGAACGACTGGTGGATAGCCTGCACAGAGGAGGAGAGGGCCGCCACATTGGCCAACACATGCAGGAAACCCCCGAACATGGCCGATCCCAATTGGGCCACGTTGGCACGGTGCACTTCGTGATGACGTGCGTGCTCCTCCCGGGAAGCACGCACGGCATCACGAATCACAGCTGTGCGCATCGCGACCCCAATCAGGACCTTCTCCACACGGCCAGGGGTTCCCACGTCCGCAGGTGGAGGGGAGTCAGGTGACATGGACATCCCCACTACCTGCGGACGGGCCTGGGACGGGGCATCCCTGCTGGTGCATGGTGGTGCACTCACAGGGTCAGGGACAGCGACATGCACGGTGACCTGTGTTGCCTCCTGCCCCTGGCCCTGGACTGCACCACTTGCACCAGCAGGGATGCCCCCACCAGGCCCCATGTGTGCCCCAGTGGCGGCCTCCTCCTCCTCTGTGCAAACCACCAACCTGGATGGCTCCTCACCGTCTCCCGCCGTAGCAGGCCCCTGTGGGGGCTCACCCAACCCTTCCGCTGCAGCCGTGGGTGCATCCCCGCCGCCTTGCTCCACAGCGCCGTCTCCGCCCTCTTCTTCACTAGCCGCTGCGTAGAGGGAGACAAAGAACACAAGCATCAGGGTACTGCACAATGGTCCCCTAGACAGGAAGCAATAGCAGATGAGCACCACTGTCAAAGTACACTTCCATCATGTCCCTCCACAACACATGGGTCAGTCCAGGCAAAACACACACAGTAACAGGCATGCTGCATGCCATGGATATTTCCATGCATGTCCAATGGACTCTTGAAACATTCAATGATATGCAACTCACATGCATCATGGCTCATGCATATCACATGCACACACTTCACCTCAGTCACATCCATCTGGCCCCAAACACACCAAACACAGCCAAAACAAGGGTAAGTTGGCTGCTTCACTGAATCTGTGCATTGTCACACACATGTGTCATGCATCCATGGCATGCACAAGTCACAGACACGCAGGTCAGGCACACAGACATGGCTACCATATATGTACCTGGCATCAGCACCCATCCCTCACCCCCACCCATGTCCAGGTACAGAGACTGGCATGCTCTCATGTTCAAAATCTGCATAGGGCTCCCCATGCCGCATTTGGACACATGCGACAACCACGTGGGTCACACATCACTGGTCGCACATGCATTACCATGATGTCCCTGCACACATACATGCATACATGGCCTATGGCACACATACAGGCAAGTATCATAGAACCAGCACACCGCAACATGCCCTGTCTCACACAGTAATGCTTGGACACTTACCGCTCAACTCCAGACGGGCCTCCCTCTCAAGGATCTGGGCGTGGAGCGCTGGGCGTACGCGTTCCAGGACCCTCTTCTGGATGGAACTCATGTGGCCCCGGCCCCCCTCCACGAGGCGCAGGGCCTTCACAAGGGTCCTGGACCTCAAGTCCTCCCAGCGCTTCTTGATCTTCTGGACGTTGCGGGTTGCCACCCCCTCCGCGTTGATGGCAACCACACAGTCGGCCCAGATCCTCTCCCGTCCTTCCTTGCTGGCGCGGGACGATCCAAAGAGGGCATCATACTGCCCCAGGACATGCTCCACCAGGACACCAACTTCGGTGGCAGTGAAGCTGGTGCCCCTCTGGCCTGGGGTTGCCACTGGTGCCAGATGTGGAAGTGCCCGACATGGCAACCCCAGAGGCAGGTGTGGGTGGGCAACTGGGTCCTGGGGCTGGGCTGTGGAGCGATGTAATCCCAGTTGGGAGTCTTCAGTTCCAGCAGGGTTGGACACAGCAACTGGACCCCTGCAGATGGCTGATGTGCAGGCACCAAATGGCAGGGCACGGTGGCAGCAGGCAGGCAGGCAGGCAGGCAGCAGCAGATGGCACGTGGGAGGCTGCTCGGGGCTCTGGGGGGCAGTAACTCGGCCTTCTGGGCAGGAGCGTGGTCTTCCGTGTGTTTTCGGGTGGCCAGCTTGATACGGAGTGATTTGGCACGTGAAAATCCTGCACGTCAGCGTGAAATCCGAGGAAAGGCCCTTAGCGCGTAAGCGCGTCAGCACGCATACGTGATTCTATTGGACCAGAGTCCCTCAGCGCGTAAGCGCGTCTGTGACGTGACCCGCACGGGTGTTCCCCACTCAGCACGTGATGACGGAGCACACGTGAAAATACTGCACGTCCGAGTGTCATCGCGTGTAATTGGACAAAAGTGCGCTTACACGCGATTGGCCTATGTACGTGTATTTCAGGGGTGCGCGGGCACTTACACACGCAAGTACGTCAGCGCACCTGTATCCCGTGGTGCGTGGGAATTTCCACACGCTATTGGACTGGGAACTAGATTCCAGGGGTGCGCGGGTCACACGCTCGCCTAGTACACGCGCAAAGCATTAATTTGCGCACTTATCAAATGACAAGCCAGATGCCAGGATGAACATACCGTTCCTAGCAGCAGTGGCAGTGGGCTACCAAAGGAGGAGGAGGAGGAGAGTCAGGGCCAGAATATTCACACCCAGAACCAGCCTGTTCGGGATGCCTGATGACCAGGTGTATGGAAGGTACAGGTTTCCACCACACATAATACTGGACCTGGTGAGTGAGTGGGAGGATGACCTCACATCACCCACCCTGTGCTCCCAAGCACTCAGCCCCCTGGAGAAGGTCCTCAATGTACTGCACTTCTTAGCCACTGGATCATTTCAGCGGACAAGTGCCATAGTGGGTGGGGTGTCACAGGCCACCCAGTCACGCTGCCTACACCAGGTCTTGGACATCATCACTGCACGCCCATCAGTCCGCAGGCACATATACCTGCCCAGAACACCTGCAGAAAGGCATGCTGCGGCCCAGGATTTTTACGGTGTGGCACGATTCCCCAAAGTGCTAGGTGCCATCGACTGCACCCATGTGGCTCTACGTCCCCCCAGGGCATCTGAGCACATCTATAGGAACCGCAAGCACTGGCATTCCATCAACGTGCAGGTAGTATGTAATGCCAAGGGAATCATCACCTCAGTATATGCCAACTATCCCGGGTCCACCCACGACAGCTTCATTTACCGAATGTCCACCCTATGCCGGGACATAGATGCTGGGCGGCATGGCGATACATGGCTGCTTGGTGAGTATGTATGCCACTGCACATGCATGCATGTTGGATACTGAGCAAGGTCACAACCCCAACAATGATACCAATCACCACCTCCACAGGGGACAGTGCCTACCCTCTCAGCCCCCACATGATGACGCCAATTCGGAACCCCACCACGCCACCCCAGGTAAGATATAACACAGCCCACATTACAACCCAATAAGCCTCGCTTATCCCGCCCATTACATCCGCCGGCAGGCGGATGCGCCGGCGGCCCTACGAAGGCCATACAAAGGCCTGTTGAGAGCCTGTTGGGCCTCACTACATCGCCCCATCCAAGGGAAGAGGGCAGGAGCCCTTTCCCCATCGCTGCAACGCCATAACAGCTGGTAAGCTGCAACGAAGGCCTGCCTGGCCTTGTCCAACTTCCTGCCTGACCCCCGCATGCCGGGCGCATCGCGGCGCCACATCGAGGCTAAGCCTCGCTTATCCCGCCCATTACATCCGCCGGCAGGCGGATGCGCCGGCGGCCCTACGAAGGCCATACAAAGGCCTGTTGAGAGCCTGTTGGGCCTCACTACATCGCCCCATCCAAGGGAAGAGGGCAGGAGCCCTTTCCCCATCGCTGCAACGCCATAACAGCTGGTAAGCTGCAACGAAGGCCTGCCTGGCCTTGTCCAACTTCCTGCCTGACCCCCGCATGCCGGGCGCATCGCGGCGCCACATCGAGGCTAAGCCTCGCTTATCCCGCCCATTACATCCGCCGGCAGGCGGATGCGCCGGCGGCCCTACGAAGGCCTGTTGAGAGCCTGTTGGGAGCATCAGGAGCCAGGGGCCACGGACCTTTAATCTTTTGTGAGTAGTGGGAATACCCTCAGTCTATACTATTGTGCTTTCTGGTATGCCCTCTGCTACTCCGCACCCATAAACATTTGAACTCGGTTTCTTTAACTGTTTGCTACATACGCTCATGCTTCCAACGCCGCCGCCTCTATGCATTACTGCTGCCACCTCTTTAATAGTACAGGCATCCTTAGCCCTTAGTGCTCCATGCCTCATGACTGCTATTTGGCCGTGCCCTATGGTCGCTAAAGTACCACTGCAACTGTGTTGTGCCCTATGGTCGCCCAGACCCCACTTGCATTGTGTTGTGCCCTATGGTCGCCTAGACCCCACTTGCATTGTGTTGTGCCCTATGGTCGCCTAGACCCCACTTGCATTGTGTTGTGCCCTATGGTCGCTTAGACCATACTTGCATTGTGTTGTGCCCTATGGTCGCCTAGACCCTACTTGCATTGTGTTGTGCCCTATGGTCGCTTAGACCATACTTGCATTGTGTTGTGCCCTATGGTCGCCTAGACCCCACTTGCATTGTGTTGTGCCCTATGGTCGCCTAGACCCCACTTGCATTGTGTTGTGCCCTATGGTCGCCTAGACCCCACCTACATTGTGTTGTGCCCTATGGTCGCCTAGACCCCACCTGCATTGTGTTGTGCCCTATGGTCGCCTAGACCCCACTTGCATTGTGTTGTGCCCTATGGTCGCCCAGACCCCACTTGCATTGTGTTGTGCCCTATGGTCGCCCAGACCCCACTTGCATTGTGTTGTGCCCTATGGTCGCTTAGACCTCATTCGCATTGTGTTGTGCCCTATGGTCGCCTAGACCCCACTTGCATTGTGTTGTGCCCTATGGTCGCTTAGACCTCATTCGCATTGTGTTGTGCCCTATGGTCGCCTAGACCCCACTCGCATTGTGTTGTGCCCTACCTATAACGCCTATGCCCCCTTCACGCCACTCCCCTGTACATTACCTTAGCCCCAGCATGCTACTCTGCCTGACTGCGATCATGTTCCCTTTCTGTGTCATGCAAAGTAACATACCCTGCACTGGCAACAGTTACCTAGCCTATAATAATGGTTTAGTCAGACCCGCCTGCCCAAGACACCACCCGATTACCTGCCCTACACCATTCCTGCCCACCACACCAGCCTTCCCCCCGGATACCAAGTCCGCCCTTTCCACCCATAGACATGCACACGTTCCGCATGTCGCAGCTAACACACACCTAGCTATCTATAAGCAGAACCCCATCAACACGAGAGCATCTTGCCCTACCATTGACTACAACACCTCTACATTAGCTAACCCAACCAACTCCCGTAACACTACCCTCATCCCCTCCGATCGGAATTCTAGACTTGGCGCCAGAACCCACCACAGACCTAGCAAAGGCCCTACCAAATCACTCAATAAGATCAACCCTCACACTGTAACACCCATCAACACTATCCATCCCAGTCTTAAAGGAGCTCTCCTAAATGTCAGATCATTAGTCGCCCATGCCTCAGAAGTCGCTGACATTATTCTAACAAACAACCTGGACTTCCTTGCGGTAACCGAAACATGGCTGCACGATGCTGCAGGTCCATCTCTTACCCTAGCCATACCTGATAACTACACCATCCTTAGAGCAGATAGACCGAACGCTCGAGGTGGCGGCGTAGCTATCATCTTTAAGTCCACGCTTGACATCAGACTATCCTCTGCTCCCCCACTCAAATCCTGTGAACACATTACAGTCAAATTTCAAACCTCCCCTAAAAGTACTATTACGCTGCACTTAATTTACCGACCCCCGGGCCCTCCTGGCTCATTTGAGGAAGACATCACTTCACTAGTTGCTGAAAGCTCCAAACCATCAGCACAATTGATTATACTCGGAGACTTTAACCTTGGGTTTAACGACCCCCTAGACACCCCAGCCACTGCCCTGGCCATGGCATTAGAGGAGCATGGCCTCCAACAACTTTGCTCCAAACCCACCCACTCGAAAGGCAGAATCCTTGACTGGATAACTACCCTTAACTGCAACATTACTACGAAAGATCCCACACAACTTATCTGGACTGACCACCACCTCCTCCCGTTTGACATTCTTACCAGCAACTCAGCACATAAAAGGCCTATCATGGCACCTGCCTGCCCTACTAGGAAAAAGAGCAATATCACAGCGGAAGCCCTAATACCTCTGGTGATCCCTACTTTAAACGCACTACCCGCCACAACGGACTTGAACCAACTGGTCAACGCCTACAATGAGTCCATGGCCAAAGCCATTGACATCATTGCCCCACTGAAACTGCGCAAAGGAATACCCAAAGCGCACCTGAACACATGGTTCACCCCGGAGCTGAAAACCCTGCGTCAACAAAAAAACAAACTTGAAGCACTCTGGAAATCAGTGCCTTCTATAAATAACAGAACCAATCTCACCAACATCTCCACCCTCTACAAAAATGAGATTATACGGGCCAAGAAAGAATCTCTCAATACTAGGATCTCCCAGGCAAGCTCCAGTACTAAGGAGCTCTTTAACATACTAAAGGAATTAGAAAACCCCATTACCCCCACTGACTCTTGCACTAAGGATAAACCCTGGTGCACAGGGATCCAGAATGCCCTAGCTAACAAAATCTCAGGGCTCCAAACTAAAATCAACAACAAACGACAACAACTCACTCTCGATCCCACCTCCTTCCCCACGCCCCCTCCACCTACTGCCACTAGTTCAGGCTTCACCTTCAAAAAGGTATCCATATTGGAGGTTCAGAAAATTATAGCATCCCTTAAACCATCGAATTGCAAGGGGGACAGCTGCCCCGCACAGATCATAAAAGATGCAGCTAGGGATCTCTCCCCATTTATCACCAAATTAATAAACCTGTCCTTCGCCAACAACATGGTCCCCAGCAATCTGAAACAGTCCTGGGTCCTACCGCTACTAAAAAAAACTACTCTCAACCCTGACATCCCCACGAATTACAGACCCATTACCACCGTCCCATTCCTACTAAAAATCTTGGATAGAGTGGCTTATTTACAAATCCAGGACTACCTTGAGGCCAATCACCTACTAGGAACTCGCCAATCTGGCTTTCGACCACAACACGGGACAGAAACGGCCCTTGTTGATCTCAAATGCCAGATAGACGAACTCAAAGACAAAAACAAGGCTGCCATCCTTCTACTCCTTGACCTCTCCGCTGCCTTTGACCTGGTCGACCATAAAATCCTGTGCAACCATTTGTCTCTGGCAGCACACTTCTCCCACTCTGCAGTCACATGGATCCAATCTTTCCTGGACAACAGAACCATGCGGGTCTTCTCCCCCCTAGCAGCGGCTGACCCCATCCCCATCACCTGCGGTGTCCCACAAGGATCCTGTGTCTCACCTACCCTTTACAATATTTTCACCAAGCCCTTATTCGACAAGCTGGACAATCTGGGTGTCACCTATACTAACTACGCAGATGACACCCAGATACTCCTCACCCTATCAGGCAACTACAACAAGGACGCCAAATGGATCAATGAAGTCTTTTCCATCATTCAGGCATGGATGGCCACACATGGCCTATGCCTGAATGATGACAAGACTGAATTGCTTCTTGTCGGCTCACCGAACACTATCAGTAAACTCTGTCCCGGCTACACCAGCTTCACTATTGACGGTAACACCATACCCATTGCCAAGAGCGTAAAAACCCTCGGTTTCTACCTAGACACGAACATCAACCTAGCTAAACAAATCAACATGACCGCCTCAGCCACTGCCTACACCGGTAAACTAATCAGGGCCTGCAGACCACTGATCTCCCCTAGCAACTGTCTCATCCTAGCCAGAGCACTCATTCAATCTAAACTGGATTACTGTAATAGCCTCTATGTAGGTGCCAACAAAACAGTAATCAATAAATTGCAAGTTTTACAAAATAACGCACTCCGTGCCGCCCTCAATATTCCTAGAAGGGAACACATCTCCGCCACCAGAACTGCCTGCAAATGGTTGTCCATCCAACAGAAAATTGACTTGAAAACCATATGCCTTACTTACAAAGCCCTCAATCATCTTGCCCCACCCTACCTCTCGAACAAATTTACACTAAGACAGAACACTAGAACCACCAGATCGTCCAACTCATTACAACTAACAGTTCCCAAATACTCCCTCAAAAGAGCTGGAGGATCCAGCTTCCCAACTTTGGCATCACAACTCTGGAATTCCATCCCACTGGATATTAAATCTACACCTACTTTCCAACCCTTCAGAACTAAGGTCATTTCCTGGTTAACCAACAAATAACTGTCCTACCACATATGTATGCACTCCGAATGTCCAATTTTATGTATATTGTTTGAATACTATTATCTATGCCCTATCAATACTGTACTATTGTCTTTTACCTGTAACCTGATGTTCAAAGCGCATATATACCCCCGGGTCAAGAGCGCTATATAAATAAATAAACAAACAAACAAACAAACAACCCGGGGCATAGTGGAGCGCACATTCGGAGTGCTAAAGTCACGCATTCGCTCCCTTGACCGTTCTGGCGGGCAGCTGTTATACGCTCCCCCAGTAGTGTGCAGGATCATAGTGGCAGCATGTGTCCTGCACAACGTTGCAACACGCCGGGGCCTGCCCGTGGACATGGTGGTGGCCCCACATCCCCAACCACATGCACAGCCGCTGCGCATGGGAGGGGAAAGGGCACTGGGGGAGGCAGCCCGTACACAGCTAGTGGCTAATTACTTCACATAGTATTCACTCCCCTGTGGAGTGCACACTGGCCTGGCACATTCCATCTGACAGTCAATGATGACTCAACCTGACACTGATCCTGAATGTCTGGAGATTCAACCGTGAAAAGCATATCAGCCTGAGATTGTTCACCTGGAAGTGTTACAATGTGTGCATCCCTACCCACACACAACACCAATGCAGTTTTGTGAAGAAACACATTCAAGCAGCCAAAATGAATACCCACTTGCTAAATGCAACAAGAGGACAGTGCCATGTCACCCAACCCATCCCCAGCACCGCCACACAACACACCGTGCCATGTCATGCTATGTGCAGGTAAACAAAGTAATCCCCACAACATGACAATTGTTGCAATGTACAGTGTCCCCAATTGAAACTTCCTACACCTGAAATGCTCACTGTAATGCAGGACCAACAACAAACTTGAGCAGGTACTACCATTAACATGACTTCAGTAATGTAATAAATCAGTTGTCTCACCACCTGGATATGCCTGCACTCCCACCACTTCCAACTGAACAGTGTTGGTGCCATGTAGAGTTGTAGGTGCACTGCTGCCAACAAGGACCCCATCTCCAGACTAGAGGGCCTTGTGTAGACATGAGGAAGGGACACAGATGATGAGTTACACATCAATGCAACATGCAGTGTACAACACAACAGCAATATGCACTAGGAATGTATACACAGTATTGACTAGACTACCCACACATGTAGTGGGAGTCCAATGTCACCATGTACTTCAATGTCACTTGGGCACACCCTTTGCAAGCCCATGGAAACGGGAAGCAGGAGGGGTGTGTGTGACTCAAACCCAGGCATCTGAACCTAATACATGACAAGCCTGCATGTGCCCAGCCACAATGCAGCGTATGCCCACAGGAACCACGGAAGCCAACAAATTGTCCCAAAAAAATTGGGAAAAATATAAAAATAAATATAAAAATAAAAATAAAAAAAAATCAAAAATGGCCATTAAAGGGCCCGGGGGGGTTGGGGAGGCCGCCCAGGAGGTCTGAGGTCAGGGTGCACACCAGAAACCACCTGTGTGGATCCTGGGAAAAAAAAACACCTCCATGGGCTCATGGCCCACACGGCTACCCTATTGTGGGAGTATCACTGCTGTCGCTATTATCACCCTGTGCAGCTGCATCCGGAGGTGGTTGCACTATGGGAGGCAGCCCACGCAAGGCCCTACTCTGTTCCTCCATGGCTGCAAGCATGCGGGTGTGGTAGGTCTCGTTCTGGAGGATGAGGGTGCGGAGGTCCCCATGCAACAACTCACGGGATGCCCGGACCTCCGCCCTCGTTGCTTGCATCTCAGCTGAGAGCATACGGGTGAGACGCTCCAGCTGCTGTTCTGTCCTTTGGTGTGTTGAAGCCTCAAGCTCAACTAGAGTCGTCCTGAGTTGATGTAGCTCCTGCCTCAGGGCTTCCCTGTGGCCCTGGGACTCTATGGAGATGGCCTCCTGCAGAGTCGCCAGTGCCGCCCGCCTGTCCCTGTTGGACGCCAACATGTCCTCCCTGTGTGACTGGCAGATGGAGTCGGTTGCCTGCTCTAGTCGCTCCATCAGCCTTTCAGGGGGGACAATGGAAGTGGCCACCCTATCCATGGCCTGAGCCATCATCTCGGATGATGCTGCCTGTTGGGTAGCCATACCGTAAATGGATTGCTCCCATGCAGTATTGCCAGGTGGCGTACGGCCACCACGTCGGCGGGCACCACACCTGTCTGGGGCAAGGCGGACTGCGCCTTGCTGTGCCGGCACTGCCTGAGGCTGCAGGACTGCATTCCCCCTCTGATCTGCTGGCCCAGGAACAGGATCAGATGTCGCGGAGGGTTCATAGTGATAATATCGAATTAAAAAATCTCGAAAACAAAAATCTCGAATACAAAAGGCCGAAAAAAAAAATATCGAATTTTTTTTTCAATGTGTTTTTTTTGAAAATGGGGGGGTTCCCCCCTAACCCCCCTTTTTATTTTTTTTTTTTATTTTACCCCTTTTTTTTACTTACCTGACCCCAAAAACATATATAAATAAATAAATAAAAAATTCGATATTTTTTTTTTCGATATTTTGGTTTCGGGCTTTTTGTCATTCGAGATTTTGTTTTCGAGATTTTGACTGTCCACCGTCACGGAGTGTGACCCTGCATCCGTAACCACCAAAGGCCTAGCTGCCAACACTGACATCCCCATTGAGGGTTCTGACCCTGGTGCAGGTGGGTGGGACAGAACAGATTCCCTCCCTGGAACACTCACCTGCGACGGCACGTAGGTCTCATCATCCGAGTCAACAGCTGAGTACAGCTCGGGGGAGGTGCAGCCAGAGACACCCCTTGAGAGCACTACCTGTAGCACTTGTGGGTTTTCACCCACCAGCACACCACGTCCCTCACTGGTGGTTGGTCGGCCCTCGGACCCCTCCTGGCTCTGCACCATCTCCACAACCCCAGCAGTATCAGGTGCGTCTTCCCCTGCAATGACATAATAACAAAGAAATGAAAACCCGCATTAGCACCATGGCACACAATGAGGGCTGAGAAGCAAGAGAACCAGTACTTGATTGACACATGTCCCACATGACTAAGACCCTCCCATGCATGCACCCTCACTGCGTATGAAGGGCAGGCAAATGGCACACACTCATTACACAAAGATGGAAGATGAACACATTTTCTGCATGCTGCCTGGCAGTGGCATCACACATTGCCCTGTGATTGCCAGGTGACACACACATGCCATCACACAGATGGCATGTGCCATTGCTATTGAGTGTAGATGGAGAGGAGGGCAGCACTTATTCATTCTGTCCAGTTCCCACATGCAATAGCTTTTCTAATTGAAACAGGTCTGCTTTATCACCTGGAGCTGCCAGTCCAATATGGTCCAATTGCACAGGGACATGTGTGAACATATGATATCCAGGTAACAAAGTCACTCCACTTTACCATGGCCATGCCAGACATGTGACTAGAGGACTGAGGAATGCCTAGTATAAGTGGTGGAATGCATACAATCTGTCTGATTGAACATAGGAAAATAAGCAACAATGTTGTGGCAAGGTGACACTTCAAGGGCAACTGGGGTGCTGTTGGGCTAGATGTCTACTGTTGGCAGAAGGGATACTGCAATGGCCAATTGCAGCTGTGCAGGATGTATTGCATGAAGCACATGGCTGACACATTCGACTCAGGCGCACACACTCTCACCTGGCACACAAACAGATGCCCTCACACACACACCATGCACATGGATGACACACACATGCATGGGCACTCACCGGACAATGCCTCGTAATCAGGCAGATCTCCCACGCCTTGGATCTGTTCCTCCGTGACGTAGGTCCCAGCGACTGACTCATGTGGAGTGAGTTCCATGTCTTCTACTGGAGACCCACCTCCAGTCACTAGAGTTGCGGCATGACTTGAGGCCAGCTTCTTCTTTGCCCTGCGCTTTAGGTCATTCCAGCGCTTGTAGCAATCATTGGCTGTGCGCCTCACGATTCCAAGGGCACTTACGATGTCCGCAACGGTCTGCCAGTGTGCCTGGCGTTGTGCAGGTGTGGTCTTTGATCCTGCAACAATGACCATCTCGTTATCATGTCCGGACACATACTCGACAAGTGCATTCAGTTCGTCATCCGTGAAGCTGGGCTTCCTCGACGGACCGGACTGTGTAGCCGTGTCTGGGGCATCAGCCTGTGCCGGACGAGCACTCTTCCTCTTCCGCTTGGAAGGTGGTGGTGATCCTGAGTGTCCTGCGCCGCTCTGGACACTAGGGGCAGGAGCCCTGGTGGGCTCTGTATCAGGTGTGTGGGATTGCACACTCAGCATAGGAGTTGGTGCAGGCATTGGCTCAAGTGTAATGGTGTCATGGGGAATGTCAGCAGAATGGACTAGGACGGACACTGTCCTGGCTGGGTGTGTGAGAGCTGGGGTGGATGGAGCCGCAGCTGCCCCTGCAGCCTCTCCGCCCTGCCTACTTGGGGCAGCAGATGACCTTGCTGCCCCAGATCCACGTGGCATGATGGCATCAACGTGCACCAGCGCACGTGTGGTAGCCCTGCTGACCTGGAAGTCAGCCATGGAGTCAGCCAGGTGTGGTGCCACAATGGGCTGGTCCAACAAGGGCTGAGCATGGATGGTGTCAGCCACATCAGCCTCAACGGGAGGGGGGGAGGGGGGGGAGAGGGGGGGGATAATGGGTGCCCTTGACTGGTCCTCCGCACATGGGGGGACAGGCTCACCCTGCAAGTTACGACCACGTCCCCTACCGGATCCACCACGGCCACCACTTGTGGCTCTTCCACCTTTGCCACCCTTACGGAATCCTCGCCTCCCAGCCATGGCACTGATATTAATGTGCGTATGGGAGTGGCTGTAGACTATAGTCCTGGGCAATTGGGGGTCAAAGGGGTTGGGTACCAGATGGTAATTGTACCCTAGTGCTCTAGCAAGGCTGATTGTAACCCCTGGGGAAAGATGACGGGTCACGCAACGCACAGGAGGCCCAAAAAAGGGAGATGACGTGCATGCAACCCCTCCTAGACCACGTGTGCAGAAAGAAAAACCTGCACTACGCTGTGGCACCCAGTAACACAAGAATGAACGTATGCGTGTCACACGCAGCCTAGAATGACCTCTGAAGGGGTAGGCTACACACGGGGCAAGCACAGAAGTTAGATATGTGCGTGACTCACCGTCTGCCAGGTAAAAGAGCGTGAAAAATGAGCGCGTTTGGTTGGCAACACCCCCGCCAAAAGAATATATGTACACTGTCTGAGGAGACAGGACAACAGTAGAAGGGGACACTGTTTGAGGGAACAGGCCCAGGTAAACCAGTACGAGAGAAAAAAGAGAAAAAGCTGTCAGAGGTAACAGGGAGTACGAACTGGAAACGCCGTGAAGTAAATCGCGTGTGAAACGACAAGAAGTACAGAATTCACCCACTCGCTCTCCACGAAAAGCACGTACAAGGAAATGGTGTTCTACACGTACCTTATATACAGGCCCACACGTACAGCGTCACTTACGCGGCGTGTACGTGCTAGGCCCATTTTCACCAATCACACGCTTTGTCACTTCTGCGTGTAGATCCATTTTCACCAATCACACGCTTTGTCACTTCTGCGTGTAGATCCATATTCACCAAAAACACGCTTTGTCACTTCTGCGTGTAGGTCCATTTTAACCATTTACACGCCTTGTGACTTCTGCGTGTAGGTCTATTTTCTCCAATCACACGCTTTGACACTCGGACGTGTCACGCAACATTTTCCTGCACGTGCACGTGACTTCATGGACGCGCATATGCTGTTGATGGGTTTACGCGCTAAGGGCCTTTCTTCGATTCACACGCAGACGTGTGGGATTTTCACGTGCAAAATCACTCCCTATCAGGCTGTCCACGCGTTCACACACGAAAGACCACGCTCCTGCCCAGGAGGCCAAATTACTGCCCCCCAGAGCCCTGAGCACGCTCCCACCTGCCATCTACTGCTGCCTGACTGCCTGCTGGCCACGTGCCCTGCCATTTGCTGCCTGCACATCAGCCAGGGGTGCTGTTGCTGTGACCACCCCTGCTGGAACCAAAGGCTCCCGACTGTCACCCCACAGCCCAGCACCAGGACCCAGTTGCCCACCCACTCCTGCCTCTGGGGTTGCCATATCGGGCACTACGACATCTGGCACCAGTGGCAACCCCCGGCCAAGGAGGCAGAGGGGCACCAGCTTCAGTGCCAGGGAAGTTGTTGTCCTGGTGGAGCATGTCGTGGGGCAGTATGATGCCCTCTTCGGAAGGTTGCGCGCCGATGGACGTCGTGACTGCCATCAACGCGGAGGAGGTGGCAGTCCGCGACTACTAATGTGTCAGGAAGCACTGGGAGGACTTCAGGTCCAGCACCCTCAACAAGGCCCGGCGCCTCATGATGGCAGCAGATGCTAAGGGGCGGGCTGGGCCACTTGTCGGAAGATCAGATGTGGGTCCTGGAACGCATATCCCCTGCGCTCCACATCCATGTCCTTGAGAAGCAGACCCGTCTGGAGTCGAGCGGTAAGTGTACATGCATACTGATAGTAAGTTGTGCGTGTGGTGGTGTGCCAGGAGTGTGCAGGTTGAACATGTATTTTTATGTGGCCAAGTAGGGGGGGTGTACAGGGCTGTAAGGGTGACACATGCGAGGGGTCTCATGTGTGACACATGGATGGTGCTTGTGTGTGTGGGCTTGCATGGCACAGGATGTGGAGGAATGATTGTCAGGTGTGACATGGATGTCGATGGAGACACTGCGACAGTTGGCGGAGGTGTACACATGCATGCAGGTTTGGTGTTGTGTGTGCATGTGTAGTGTACTCCCTATGTTGCATGTGATGTGTGGATGACCTTTGGCTGCACATGCTGTTGTATGTGAATGGATGGTGCTGGCTGTTGCATCATGGCTGTGGTATGGCTCATGTGTGCAAGTTGAAATGACATGTGTGTTGGGGATTGTGATGCCATGTCTGAGGTTTACCTATGCCACTCATGTATAACTGTCATGTGTGTATGAGTCCATTTTACAGTGCCCTGATGCCTGTGTTTTCTTTCTCCCTGTCTGCACCGTCAACTGATGAAGAGGACGGAGCAGGTGCTGTGGAGCACAGCGGCAGGGGTCGCACCACCAGCCGGAGACGCAAGGGCCAGATCCCCTCCCAAGTTGTGATCTCGTCGGGGAGTGAGGAATCTGGTGCCGCGTCCCAGGCCGCAGCTGGCAAGGGGAGGTCCAAGAGGCGGAGGTCGGAGTTGGACTCCTCAGCAGCAGAAGAGGCAGCTGGGACCCCACAGGGCCCAACGAGGGAAGATGGCACGGAGTCATCCAGGTTGGTGGGGTGTATGGTGGTGGGTGCCCCTGCACTGCTGGGGGGTGGGGGTGGTGGGAGACATGGGTGGGGGCCTGGTGGAGGATGCCCCTGGTGGCTGGGGGGTGGGGGTGATAGGGGACATGAGTGGGGGCCTGGTGGAGGCTGCCCCTGCACTGCTGGGGGGTGGGGTGGTGGGAGACATGGGTGCGGGCCTGGTGGAGGATGCCCCTGGTGGCTGGGGGGTGGGGGTGGTGGGAGACATGAGTGGGGGCCTGGTGGAGGCTGCCCCTGCACTGCTGGGGGGTGGGGTGGTGGGAGACATGGGTGGGGGCCTGGTGGAGGCTGCCCCTGCACTGCTGGGGGGTGGGGTGGTGGGAGACATGGGTGCGGGCCTGGTGGTGGGTGCCCCTGGAGGCTGGGGGGTGGGGGTGGTGGGAGACATGAGTGGGGGCCTGGTGGTGGGTGCCCCTGCACTGCTGGGGGGTGGGGGTGGTGGGAGACATGGGTGGGGCCTGGTGGAGGCTGCCCCTGCACTGCTGGGGGGTGGGGTGGTGGGAGACATGGGTTCGGGCCTGGTGGAGGATGCCCCTGGTGGCTGGGGGGTGGGGGTGGTGGGAGACATGAGTGGGGGCCTGGTGGAGGCTGCCCCTGCACTGCTGGGGGGTGGGGTGGTGGGAGACATGGGTGGGGGCCTGGTGGAGGCTGCCCCTGCACTGCTGGGGGGTGGGGTGGTGGGAGACATGGGTGGGGGCCTGGTGGAGGCTGCCCCTGCACTGCTGGGGGGTGGGGGTGGTGGGAGACATGAGTGGGGGCCTGGTGGTGGGTGCCCCTGCACTGCTGGGGGGTGGGGGTGGTGGGAGACATGGGTGGGGGCCTGGTGGAGGCTGCCCCTGCACTGCTGGGGGGTGGGGTGGTGGGAGACATGGGTGCGGGCCTGGTGGTGGGTGCCCCTGGTGGCTGGGGGGTGGGGGTGGTGGGAGACATGAGTGGGGGCCTGGTGGTGGGTGCCCCTGGTGGCTGGGGGGTGGGGGTGATAGGGGACATGGGTGGGGGCCTGGTGGAGGGTGCCCCTGCACTGCTGGGGGGTGGGGGTGCAGGGGGACATGAGCAGGTGTGCAGGGTAGTCCCCTGTGGTGTGGGCGGCCTGCAGGGGCCGTGGAGGGTGTACAGGGTACACCTGTGAGGACCCACCCAGCCTAATCGCGTGTTTAACTTCCCATGCACCCCTGTAATACACGTACCCAGCCAAATTGCGTGTGATAATTCCCGCGCACCCCTGTAATACACGTACCTGGCCAAATCGCGTGTGATTATTCCCGTGCACCCCTGTAATACACGTACCCAGCCAAATCGCGTGTAAAACTTCCCGTATACCCCTGTAATAGACGTACCCAGCCAAATCGCGTGTGATAATTGCCGCGTACCCCTGTAATACACGTGCCCTGGCTAATCGCATGTAAAACTTCACGCGTACCCCTGTAATACACGTACCCTGGCCAATCGCGTGTTGAACTTCCCGCGTACCCCTGTAATACACGTACCCTGGCTAATCGCGTGTAAAACTTCCCGCGTACCCCTGATATGAACGTTACCCGCTTTGCGTTCCTTGTTTGGCAGCCCTGTAAACTGGTCCAAGGTTAGCGCAGCCCTTTGCGATGATTTTGCGATTTTGATGGCTTTTCCTTGCGCGAGGGCGTTCTTGGGGGCGTTACTGGCGCTGCTGCAGGGTCGCTGCGATACTCTGCGCCACGGCTGGTTTGGGAGCCTAGAATCCATGAATACGCTGTGCGCGGAAATCGGTTTTAGCGCACGTGCCTGGCGCAGACAATCGCACGCGGACACTCTGCGCCAGACGCTTGCGACACTTTTCTGCGAAATTCTATGAATTACCCTGTTAATCTCACAGATATATAAACTACTGAGCACTCCTGTTACCGTACCAAAGTTCTCATGTTGAGGCTTAACATAACTACCTAGGGCAGGCGATGGGTGCTGATGTTGGGAAGATGATAAACAGAGATGTCCACAACTCCTCAATGTGTACCCAACATAAAGAATCTTGAAACATAATCCTCAGATGGTATTGTGTTCCAGACCAGGAGAATACATTTGGTATAGGTGAATCTGGGTTATGCTGGAGTGGATATAGAGGTGACAGCACTTTTCTGTGGCAATGGCCCAAACTGGTGAGGTTCTGTTCTCAGGTCCTCGATAAAATAAGGAGTATTACTGGGGCTTATATGGCTGTGGCACTGGAGGGGTTCCTACTGCGAAAACTTAAGCGAATTCCAACTTCTTTGATACATTTCCTAACAAAGGCTTTGCTGGCAGCACATCTGCTCATAGCCCGCACCTGGACATCCATGAGGGTCCCAGATTTGCACAACGGGCATATACAAATGTGGTTCATCATCACCAGTAATGAAAAGCTATCACTCTCAAAGACAACTTACAAAAATGATTTGCTATATCGGTGATGTAGGAAGTTTGTGAAGAAGCTCCAGTAAAGACTATACATGGCCCACTCAACTGAGAATGCTGGGTCTCTAACTTTCAATGTGATCATATCCTCCTCAAGTACCGTTTATGCAAGATCTCTTGAAAGCAATGTAAATATGCATAACACATTGAGTGACAAAATAAAATACAGTGTATTTCCTTCCTCCCGGAAACTTTGTGTCGGGTGTGGAGGGGTAGTTTATTAATGTTAATAATGATGGTTGTTCTCCTCTTCAGACTGAAGACATGTGTTTTGGGAGGGAGAAGCCTAACACTGTATACTGGATATGAATATTGGCTAAAATGCAATACGAGTACTACATTTTAAAAATGGTACATGTGGCTGGATATTAGTGCAGTAATTTCTTAAATTGGCTAAATGCCACCCTTAGGACAATCCTTAGTAAAAAAATAAAAAAAAACTCTTAAACCGCTTTCACGTTGAAGCAGGCTTTATTAACAAAAAACATGAAATGCAGTTGAGAACACCTTTCAGCAATTCAGATGCATCGATAGTGTTTTCCACCAATGATTGGTATGCAATGAAACACATTTAAATTTTGTGAGGCATTTCTCACGTGTTACATTTGAGTCGTTGGCCAGAATGGTTTTACTTACCCAGGTCAATTTAGAAAAAGAATTGTGAGAAATCCATTGGTGTACAAAAAATAATCTACAATTTCCTAGCATGTTTGACCAGGGTAAAAGCAAATCTTTTGAGCACAGCAGGTATCTCTACATGGCCGTGCAGCATCATTTTTCTTTACAGCACTATAACGATACAGAACACTAAATGAAACAACATCATACCAGAAAACAGAACTCAAAATCTCACTTTAGCGTATACAACTGTACCTGTGTGTACTCTATTTTCTTCATGCATACAGTATATTTTATTTGATTTTCAGAATATGTACCTGTAAATCTCCAGGGTACATTTTACCAGCATGGCCACAGAAGTCTTCATGGGCCATTGACCCTCCATCCAAAAGATAAGATACCTGCAAATTAAAAGGAAATCTGAAAAAAGTATATAATTTGCAGCTCTCAGCATGGTCATTTAAAATTGCATAGAAAGAAGAAATAATAAGCCTAAAATGAACAACATGCAAACCACATATGCAAACATATCTCATAATATAGAGCTGGGCAACAGCAAGTAATGTTTAGAGAATGTATGATGTGTTTATCACATTGCTGCTTCGCAGGCTTTGGGATGCTTGTCTGCTAGGTGTAGTCCCATCAAACTCATGTGTAGCTAACGAATATGATTCAGAGCATGTTTCACATCTAGATCTAGTTTACTCAGATCTAAAGTCGTACAAATAAGAAAAAAGACATCTAAAGTCGTACAAATAAGAAAAAAGACAGACGCATATTTTTGGTTTACATGGAAATCAGAAAAGATCTATCCTCATCTGCCAACATCACAGTGTCATTTCTGCTTCTTACATAGAGCTTTTGGGGCTGATTCATGGAATTATTTGCGCCGAAAAACAGAGATGGGTGCGCCATTTTGCCCGCAAATCCCTGTTTAACAAATGGGGATTTGCGGGCAGAATGGCACACAAATCCCCATTTTTCGGCGCAAATAATTCCATGAATCAGCCCCTTAATCACTCCTCTTAAATTACATAAACCCAACCACAGTGTTGATGGGAATTGTTGGTCATGCAGGACCCACCCAGGCTCTTTAAAGCACATGTTTTCTATGTTTGCGTTCTGACAAGATGTATGGAAACATTTGAAAAGGCATCTTCAAAATCAATTTTACATTGTCGTTTACAAATATCTTATTGGGCTCTGTTGCTTCAGAAAGGGAGACAATTAACCAGTTGTTCATTTTATTAGATCTCTTCATTGCCACTGCCTTACAGCCACAGGAAGAAACTACTATTGTTACTGCCTCGTTTAAAGAGATAATAAATGTCTCTTTTAATGTGCATGAATAACTAAGTGCAAAGAGGTATTACAAAAACAGTTCTACAGTTAAAACACTCCCATTGACAATAGATTGCTAGTGAATAGACCCAACCCTCAACGAACAATGGACACGGAAGTCTGCTGTGCTGTGACCAATGGAGACAAAAGGAAGTAGATGAGATACTGGGAAGCGGGGAGAGGGAGGGTGGGATTGGGAATCGGTTGGATTGGTTGGTTACAGATGTTCAAGTATGTGGAGGGATTGGTATTGGGGGGTTAGGGAGGGCGGGGGAAGTTGTGGAACTGTTATAATGAAATGCCAATAAAGTGTGTTGAAATAAAACAAACATTGTGTTCCATATACTACATGCAGATCAAAGCATTACTTTAATGGGGTCAGGGAATATTTGCTAATTCCGAGTATATAAACAACGCATGTTCTACATTTCAATGAAAGCCAAAACCATTATTTGGAAAAAAGGTGTACAACATGAGTACAAGTTAGTCCTACAGGAAAACCGCAACATTTTTAGTTGGAAGAAGAGACTAACAGACTCCGAGAGCAAAAACAAGTGCCACTTAAAAAGTTTCTTCCAGGTCAACACTAACATCCCAAGGTTCCTTGCGTTAAAACAGTTTGAGTGATAAAACAGCAACACAGCCTTTAAGTGCCTACAAGGAAGCATTATTTTCCTAGATGGGAACAAATTCAGAAGGCCCAAAAAAAAATTCTTACTTATTTCAGGGTATCAAATTATGATTCGATGAGCATGAGCTAAAACCAGCTCCTGGCTGTCAGCTACCACCAGGAGCTAACCTTTGGGAACCAGGAGCAAGTACACAGAGCACTTTCAATCTACCTTTCACAGGAGATGCACACTAAACTTTTTCCCTGTCATGTCAGTTCCAATATGTTTAAATGTGTACTAGATGTGTCCCAACTCTTGTTTAGTAACATTCTCAAATACTCAAAGTTAATGTCACAAATGCATGTTGGTAAGGCACTAGCTGGCTCTCGGAGCCAAACGTAGCTTCTGGTAGGTGTTGGTTCCAAGTTAACAAGGCTCTACTATGCTAAAGGCAGGAGCTAAATAGCTCCCAGCAATTTTGAACCCTGTATCTTTCAATGAAAAATGCATGTTTAGTTTGTTCGCTTGGGCCCCAACAGCCAACAAATAGGGCCTGCAACACTACACCTCATTAACAGAGCTGACCTTGTAAGAAGCAAATGGAAACATGATCTAGAGCCAATTTCAAGCATCACCATCGTTATTTCATCAAAAGCCATAAAAGCATGTATGCAACACACATTTCAATTAAATAAAAATCCAATGTACAAAAAAACAATTTTGCCATTGTAAAATATGAAACTAAATACTGAAATTTCAAAACTCCTGCACGTTTCCACTTATTGAGACAGATCGCCTAAAGAACACGCCAACTCTCAGAGATGGTTCAACGATTTGTAATAACATTTTTTGCAGGGCGCCAAGGGCCCTCTCTCACTCTCTCACCTAGAAGTTCAGTTTCCTCCCTAAGCCAGGTGTCCTTAAATATATAGCGTGCTGACACCTACTGTCCAATGTTCAGACTTTGCTATGTGGGAGGGCCTAACGGCAATCACCTTATCTGTCTAATCTCCCCCAAGGACTACCTAGACTAGAGCTGCTCTATCTTGATGTTAGTTGTATAGGGCTTTTGAGAGTTGCCTTTCAGACACGCAAGCCTCACTCTTCTCACTGGCCAGATGTTCCTCTCCCTGTCACCTGCTACTATTCTACCCTCCTCCTGCTACCCTCCTCCTTCCAATTCTACCCCACCTTCTCTCCTAGTATTTCCCCACTCTGACCCTCTAATGTCTCTCTTGCTCTATATCCTCTGCCTCCACCGTCCAATGTTACTCCTACTCCCTTCTGCCTCTCTCCACTCGACTACTACTCTCCCATCTCCACTCCACAGCACTATGTGACAAGACCAGTAGCCTGGCCTGTCAAAAGGGAGCGGTAACCCCTCTCAGATGGGGGTTGGGAGGTCTATCGGGTAGAGATCCAGAGATAGTCCTATCTCTGAGGGGGATGGTGGCAGTGGAGAGGGCCCAAATTCTTGTCTCCCCGTGCCAGAATACTTCTGTGACGTCTAGCTTTTTCTCAGGAAACACCTCTAGAGACAAGACGCTTGTCCAGTCTTTTTCTATCTTTCCTAGAAAGCCAACAGCAATGCAAGAAACCATCAAAAAGCATCACAGAGAAAGTCTCTGTAGAGTGCCCTACAGTAGAGGTCCCTGAACCTGACCACCAAGCAGCAGTTCCCCAATCTCCGGTGCTGTCCTCATGACTGAGAGAGACCGACGGAGAGAGGAACAAAAACACAAGGCCTGCACACGGCAGAGAGAACACTTGCACAGTGCAGCCAGATGATAGCAGCAGGCATGCCCAGCCACCACAAGCTACCCTAGACGCCCAGCGACTTGTGGAGGAACCAAAACCCATCACCCATTTGGAACTTACAGGCCGGCACCCCAAATATAGCTGCTAAACCGAACAGAGGCATTTTACTTTGCCGGACAGCATGGCTGTTCAACAGTGGCCCTGTGTGACAAAAGTGGGCGCTATTTCTAACTTTACATGACACATCAGCGCCCCAGGTTGGGGAAGAGCAGGTCAGTTTGGCCAAAGTGGACCAATCCCAGTAAGGATAAATATCAGGGAGCAACTGGAAGCAGGAAGTGGGAATTATCAGGGTGAGTTCAGAGGAGGTGAACGAATCAAGGAACCAGCAGGAGGGAGGAAGGAGCAACATAGTGAGGAGGCAATTTCTGAAGGAGGTGAGGTATTGGCTAGTGCAATGGGCTGCAACCTTAGGCTCGCAAGACGTTTTGGACTACGATTCCCGAGATACCTCAGCACTGACTACAATGCCTCGGGCTGATGGAAGTTGTAGTCCAAAACATTTGGAGAGCCAAATGTTGCAATCCCCTAGGCTAGTGCGGGAAAGCAGTGCTGTTCTGTGAGTGTGCGTGTGAAGAGTGAGTTTAAAAAGATTAGCGTAAGAGTAGTTGTGACATGGATGGTACTGAGTGAAACTAGGGTGTTTCAGTAGTTGGCGGGAGGAAGGACTAGTAGTGTGGAGGAGGGTGCAGCAGTGAGGAGGAGGCAGCAGTGAGGAGGAGGGCAGCAGTGCGGGAAAGAGGCAGCAGTGAGGAGGAGGGGTAGCAGTGCTTAGGAGAGGGCAGCAGTGTGCTGGAGAGTGTAAGAGTGCAGAGGAGTGCATAGCAGTGTGGAGGAGGGCTTAGTGGTGGGGAGGAGGGCGTAGTGATGCAGAGGAGGGCGTAGTGGTACAGAGGAGGGCGTAGTGGTGCGATGGAGGAAGTGGTGTGGATGAAGAAGAAGTGGTGCGGAGGAGGAAGAAGTGGTGCGGAGGAGGAGCCAGAAGGAGTGCAGAGGAGGAAGAAGGGGTGCGGAGGAGGAAGAAGTGCTGCCGAGGAGGGAGTGAGTGGACGCAAGGCCTGGAGTATGAACCATCAGAGGGCTAGATGATTAGAGGGAGGGAGGCGAAGGGAGTAAGAAGAAAGAGTAGAAAAGTGCGAGTGAAAGAAAGAGGACTAAATCCAACCAGGTAGCTTTAAGGCACCATTCTCATATCTGAGTAGTACACTAACGAATGGATAAAGTAGGGAAAGGTAGGAAATCCCTGTAAGAGTTTACAGGGATGAGGCATTGTGCATTAAGGTTCATCCCAACTTGTCAAAGACAGAACAAGACAGAAGGGGTCACCCTTCTGTATATACTAACCTGGGGTCAGGGATGCCTGGATTAGGGAGGAGGTTCGACACAAGAGGAGAGAGAGGGACCGACCTAAGGGCCCAAAAACATTTCAATAATAACATTGAACTGCCTCTGAAATTGGAGGGATTCTTGTGCCACATGAGACAACTAATACTCTCCTCTCCCCATTCCACTACTATTCTGCCATCCTCACTACACTGCCAATCTCCCCTCTACCTTACACAGTCACTCTCTTCTCTACAATACAGGTCTACACTACCACTCCACCCAGCCTCCTATTCACTCAACCTCCTTTCACTCCCTCAGCCACCTTTTACTAACCCTTTACACTTTCTATAACACTTTCACAACAAAGTACCACTTTCTCTCATCTATTACTTTTATCCAAAAGGCCTCCACATTCCAGTTCACCATACTTTCTCCTAATGATCTTTTGGTCTGCCACCTCCACTGAAGTCACCCAAACAATCCACACCTTCCTGTTGCCCATCACATCCTCCCTCTCCTCTCCCACTGGGCCTCTTTCTGTGTCCAATTATGTTCTTACAAGCCTGCCTGAGAGTTGTTACAATGGCACAAGTCTACAAATAGGAGGCTAAGCATTTCCATGTGTGACTGCCTTGCTAAAACAATATAGGCTAAGATTGGAGAGTTTCCCAGTTCATGATACGGGGTCGTGTTGTGTCAAAGTCTGAAGCAAACAGGTAAGCATCTTTCACTCCATTCAGAAGCCACTCCATGGCACATCTGTGACTGCTTGTGAAAAGCTTTGTTGTGACTGTCAGAGCCAAGCTCTATGAAGAAATATTAGACACACCAAACATCACATTTAGATGGGCATAAAACACATAAAATGCGTGCATAAAATCTCAGCTGACTCTGCTGTTCTTGAGCCATATTTATTCATACACATTTCAAGATAAATCACCTTCATATACTTAAGACGCGGACAGATAAACAGAAAAGGTTATAACAATAACCAATTGTATGTTTAAATAAAGGCTTCACACATAAGTGAATTGTATCCAATCAAGATAAGATTCACATCCAAGTTCAAGTTCAAATGTGATAGTTCCTAAACCAGAGAGTATTGCTCTTTCACATTTTATTAATATCTCATCAAATACCGAGCGTGTATAGACCTACTTCACCATAATAACTATAGTTAATGGATCTTTCCAGATCTTGATTAGTCCTTACGTTTTTGGCTATGTATGGGTTATGGTTCATAGAAGGCAAATCACCACCTCCCTGTTTTAAAACATACTAGGGCATTTTAAAACGTTTCAAATTGGGGGGTGCATATTTCCTTAACTGGAATGATTTCAGGGTCACCAACATTTGAATTCTTAGCAAAACGAATTCTAATCTGGTTAGATTCATAGGTGCGTCTCTCAGAACAGCTAAGTTCTTAAGTGGCCAAACCCCCAGAGTAAAGCACCATACATCATGGCTTGTTGAGCTTTCACTATTTATACATCTGTACATCATCACTGTATTGCCAAACAAAGTGAACAATTCTCGTTCACTATGCTACTGCGGTTTAACACTAGTGAACCTTTATTCACCTTTCCTTTCGATTTGACACCTCTGATTAAGCAGATTCCTAAATAATCAAAGTAATCCTCGTCCTCAATACTTTCTCAATCGAGGAACAGATTCAACTTATAGCTAAACTATTTTCTTTTGTAGAACAGACCGCAGCTTTGTTTTTGTGTTCATGTCCAAGCCTTTTGTTTAGCATAATTCAAGAAAGTTATTACGCTTTTTTAGACTTATACAGCTCTTCAAAACCTAACCAGCACCTTCTGCAAATAAAAAAATGCTGGTTGGATCATCATTTAAAACATTTCTTGAATCCACATCCTCCTTCAGCAATTAGCCCTCATCAAAAAGTGTGCAATAACTTCCTTTTGTACTGGAGTCTCATGGAAACCCTCTTTGCGATCTAGAGCATGTATAGGTTGCCTGGAATAGAACAAGATCATGAAATGTTGGTTCTATAATAAGCAATCAGCCATGCTCAGAGTTTGAGAGGCATGGTAAAGAAAACAGCAGATTCCTGCACGATAGCCCAATTGATCTGTATCGGGCGTCCTCTACGAGCAAGTAATCAGTAATTTACCAGACGTAATCCAAAAAGGAGCATACATGAGGCAAGAAGAACACTGTTTATTACGGCTGGGCAAGTGCAAATCAAACAGCACAGTGGAACAGAACTGATTGATGAGAGCTGACAAAACCGCCCACTGTGGTCAGACCTTTTATACAGCGAGTACAATATTTGCATAGTGATAAAAAGTTGGAATTAGTGTTCTGAGTTATCGAGTGCCCCACAAAGCTGATTGGTGGGGCCACATCAGTTCTCTATATAGACATAGGCCAGTTAGAAATTATTGGAGCAAACAGACCTGCCATCCCCTGGTTCATCACCCCCCTTGTGACGCCACATTCCTTCCCGCTCCACCCCACAAATTGATTGTTAATAAGCACTACGTAATCATGCTGACCTCCATAACATTCTTTTTTTGCCATTGGTCAGCACTCATAGGAATAACACGAGACATTCTGAGCTATGGGAAGGGAGACATTCACACAGCATCCCAACAATGAGGGGTCTCATCGAGGACACAGTATACTTGTTGCCTTTTGGCGACAGCAACTCACCTTCTGATTGGCTCTTCCTGGATCGCCCCTTCATCCCACATCCTTCTTCCTGGACCCAAAGGGTGATTTGAAACCACCAATTGCGCTGTGAGTGTACTTCCCCGAACAAATGTTGGTGAATTTAATTACCTTGGTCTCCGCGAGTGCCCGGCAGACTAGCTCACCGACTTTGTATGTATCAGCTGGTTCTGTTCCCAGCGACTGCTGTCTTCTGGGGAACCATCAGCATGAATTAATCTTCCCCCACCCTACTGCCGTGAAGTGCAGCACAATTTTCTATGTGGCCTACCATGCATGGCCTGTCTGGACCATCCCCATGTAATCTACTTACGTGTGGTTTTTACTTAGTTTAGTTTAGTTTATTATTTGTATAGGGCCGCCTGGCCCTAGGGCATCCTGGTGCTTGAATTGAAAACAACATATCAGAATAATACAAAACAATACAAAATGGTCCGTAGAAGGACAATGCATCTGCAGTATTGATATTTGGTGCATTATTAGGCAGGTACAGGTAAGGTACAAGGTATGGCAAACATAAGCCATGTAATAATACTTAATTTGCAAGGTTGCAGGCAATAGGTAAGGTAACAGAATAGTGTTAGGAGTTCATGGCTTCTTTGGTTAGTAACCAGCATTTGGCGCTGTGTCTGAATCTGTGAAAGGAGGGTTCAGATCTGAGATCCAGAGGCAGTGAGTTCCAAAGTTTGGTGGCAAGCACGGGGAAGCTTGAGCCACCTGCTTTTTGGAGTTTGTATCTGGGGATAGTTAGACAGTGTGTTTGCGCTGATCTGGTTGGACGCGGTGGGATGTGGAGTGTGAAATTGTCTGATAGGTATCTGGGTGCTTGGTCGGATAGGCACTTGTGCGTGAGCGAAAGCATTTTATATTCAATTCTCTGAGATATAGATAGCCAGTGGCAGGATCGTCTGGTGTCAAAGATGTGTTTGTGTTTGGATATGTTCAGAGCCGCTCGCAAGGTGTTGTTTTGGATAACTTGCAGCTTGTTAATGTCTTTTTGGCTGGTACCCAGGTGTAGAGCGTTACAATAGTCGACTTTGGAGAGGACTAGCACTCTGGCTAGTGTGATGCAGTTGGTGGGTGAGAGGTACGGTCTACTGGCATTGATGAGCTTGCAGGTGTAAGCAGTGGCGGATGAGATGGCGTTAATCTGTCTTGTCAGTGTGAGGGATGAGTCAAGGTAAATCCCAAGGGTTTTGACGTTAGAGACAGAGATGTTATTTTCGCCGATAGAGAATGTCTGATATAGTTTGTCCAGTTTGTTGAGTCTGGGTTGGGTGCGTAGGAGGAGAAGCTCAGTCTTATCGTCGTTAAGGCAGAGGCCGTGCTTGGCCATCCATTCTTGGATAATGGAGTAGATGTTGTTGAGTACTGAGTTGTCAGTGGAATAGTCGCCTGCTAATGCGATAAGTATTTGCGTGTCATCTGCGTAATTAGTGTAGATGACACCCAAACGGTCCAGTATGTCGAAGAGGGGTTTTGTGAACACATTGTATAGCGTGGCGAAAGGAGACCTGAGGGACACCGCATGTGACTGGGGCTGGTTTGGCAGAGGCTGTAGGATCAAAAACCCTCATGGATCTGTTATTCAAGAAGGACTGGATCTAGGCATTGGCTTTGTCAGAGAATTTGGCTTCTGAGGTTAGATGTTTACAGAGGATGTCGTGGTTGACCAGGTCGAAGGCAGCCGACAAGTCGAGGAGGAGAAGGAGTGCAAGTTTGCCCTTGTCTTTGATGTTGTCCATTTGTGTTTTACGGTCAATCAGTGCAGTCTCGGTGCTGTGTTTGGGACGGAAACCTGATTGTCTGAGTCCTAATAGATTGTATTTCTCGAGGCAGCTCTGTCAAGAATTTTGAGGATGAAGGGGACAGTCGTGATGGGTCTGTAGTTGGTGGGGACACTGGGGTCGAGGGTGGGCTTCTTGAGTAGGGGTAGAACCCAAGAGTCCTTCAGGTTGTTGGGCACTATGCTGGATGTGAACGAATAGTTGATCAGGGAGGTGATGAAAGGAGCAAGATGTTTGGCTGCGTTTTTGATAATAGGTGCCGGGCAAATATTGCCTTGGCACTTGGAAGGTTTCAGTTTCAATTGATTATGTCTTCCACCTCTTTGATGGATATGGTGGAGAACTCAAATAGGTTGTTGTCATCTGCTAGTGGTGAGTGGGTGAGGGGGGTAGGGTTGTCAGCGAAGGTGAGGCTTTCTTTCTTAGTCACAATTTTGGCTTGTAACATGGCAATTTTGCCTAGGAGTGCTTCTTGTATGTTGGTGCACCAAGATATGTCTTTGATGCAAGTATCTGGAGTGGGGGAGGGGGATTTGAGGTCTCTGAGGATGTTAAAGAGCTCTTTGGTATTGGATTTGGCATTGCAGATTCTTTCATTGTACATGTTTTTTTTGTCTGGATTATAGCTGTCTTGTAGATGTTGGAAGCAAGTGCGTACAATGTCTTGTTATTAGTGGAGGGCATTTGTTTCCATGATAATTCAACTTGTCTTTTAGTTTTGCAGAGTATTTTTAGTTCAGGATTGAACCAGGAGTTGAGATGCGTGCGTGGTTTGGCTTTTCGGAGTTTGAGAGGTGCTATGGTGTTTATGGCCTTATGGATGGTTGTGTTGTAGAGCTCTACTAATTCCGTGGGGTTAGTGATGGTGGGTGAGAGGTCGATGATGGGTTGGAGTAGAGGGAGGAGTTTCTCTACTGTGATGTTTTTGCTGTTTCTGGTGAGAGTCGGTGGAGTTTGGGTGCCTTTGTTGATGATAAAGGTGATAAGGTGGTGGTTGGTCCAGGCGCATGGTGTGTTGGAGAGGATGGTGGTATTGCAGTTGAGATCAGCTATCCAATCTAGGATGCAGCCTTTGTTATGCGTGGGTTGCGAGATGTGATGGGTGAGTCCTAGTTCGGAAATGGTGTTGGTGATGGTGTTTGCATTGTCGTCTTTCTGGTTGTTGAAACCTAAATTGAAATCGCCTAGAATGAAGAGTAGGAGAGCTATGTCGTTGTTGGAAGGATAGTATGGGGCCTGGTTGTCGATAGATGAGGTGGGTGGTAATAGTACTTGTGTGGGTTGTAGATAGTTTGATGGTGAGTAGTTCTGCGGATGGGAAAGATTGGTTTTGTATGTGCCTTATGTTGAGGGAGCTTTTAGCAATAATAGCTACATCTCCACCTTTGGTTGGTTGTCTGTCTGCGCGGTAGATTGTATAGTCATTGGGTATGGCTAGCGCTAAAGCGGGGCCGGAGGCTGGGTGGAGCCAGGTCTCGGTGATAGCTATGAAGTCAAATTTGTTGAGGGAGATGATGTCGGCTATATCTAGGGCGCGGGCGACTACGGATCTCGCGTTGATGAGTGCGCTTTGATTGTTTCGGTGGTATGGACTGGTTTTCTGAGGTGGGTGCGAGGTGAGGAGGTGTTGGGGCAGATGGTGGTCCGGTCTATGGGTGGTGTGGGTGAGGTGAATGGCTGGTTTGGGTTTGGAGCTGTTTTTATTGTCTGGCTTTGGAAGGGTCGAATGGAAATGAGTTCTAAGAGGCGGTTGAGTATTAATGAGCCTGTACTGGGATAGGATGTCTTGGTAGTGGTATTCTTGTGGGTATGCGTGCCAGAGATGGAGGTCTGTATTCCTTTTTGGGTTCTGGATGTAATATCTAAGCTGTGAGGCTTGGTGAGGGCTGACTGGAACTGATTTATTTTGAGTAGGAAAGGGGAGGGGCAGGGGATGGGATGGTGTCTTTGGCAAGCTAGTCTGCTAAGGCCATTGGGGTGGGATAGGAAGTATGAGCCAGTGCATGGGATGTCATGAGGGACCACACAGAATGGAAACATCATGATGAAGGTCCAGGTTAACATATCTAAGGTTAGATTGGCCAGGAAGGCTTCGATAACAATGGATCAGGGCTGGGCTTAAAAGGTTATAGCACAGTCATGTGAGATATTGGTACGTAATCAACTAGGATTTTTGGGCACAGTCAAATCAAGTGTAAGGGCATCATCAAGTGAGATGCTAGAGCGCTGCCAAGTAAGATGCTAGTGTGCAATCAGCTAGGCGGAAGTGCAAACACAACTAATATTTTCAGGCAGTAATCAGCTAGGATGCTAGTGCACAGTCAACTAGAACAATAATGCATACACGGTAATGCATACACAACTGAAATTACACAACTGCGATTTTCAGGCAATACTCAGCTAAGATGCTAGTGCACAGTCAACTAGAACGAGAAAACGGTAATCCATACACAGCTCAAATTTTCAGTCAGCAATTAATAACGTGTTAGGGTATAGTTAGGTAAAAGCTGGTAGGTAACTAATTGGGATGCCAACTAAGATGATTAGGGTGCTGGTGCGCAGTTCTATGGAGTGAGGGCTAAATAGAAGACTATCAAGTGGGATGTGGGCGCAGTGCTATAGCATGAGTAAATGGAATGCTAGTGCGCGACTGCTGCCGTGATGATGATGTGTTGCTACAATGGTCAGATGGACAATGCAGGAATCTACAGGTAGGGTGCAGATTAGCATGTCAGTGAGCTGTGGTTGCGTGCTGAGTTAGCTGTGGGCGAGGGATAGTATGCCTATAGTGATCGAGGTGCTTCAGACATGGCAGTCAGTGAGCGTAAGTAGGAGCTTAGCTAAAAGCAGAGATACGGTGTGCGCAGTTCTGTTTGACGAGAGCTGTGAGGCATCAACCGTGGCACGATGTGAGGAGGGTGATGCATGATGTTAATGTAAAGTAAGATGAGGGATGGTGAGGCAGGTACCGATATGTATAGGTTGAGGATGGGAGGCTACAGGCGTTGTAGTGAGTTTCTCTCTTTGCGCACTTAGTAATAAAGTTGGTGATACATATTACAACAACTGAGCAGCTGAGACTGGAGAGTGCGAAATGTCAATTGCGGAAATGCGTAGATGCACCTGAGAGGTGCGTCGCATGGATGGACTTGAGGCGGGGTAGTACGGAAAAGCCAGGGAGGCAGAGGGGGCTTGTATTTCATGAAAGGCTTACCCGAATATGCGCAGAATCCTGTGCCCCGAGCCTCGGAAGCCTCTGGACAGGCTCCAGACAGGCAGCCTTGTTAGGTGGCCTTAGTGGGTTGGGCCGGCGTTCGCCTGCCGGCGATGGGATTGGCCAAAACCACTTGGTGGTGCTCTGAGCTTGGGTGGTGGGACTAGTGCCCGGTGTACTCTTTCTATCAGGAATTGCCTTGAGAATTGTGCATCTGGGAATAGTGAGTGGAGTAGGTCTTCTAGAAATTGTTCTATGGGCACATTGGACTTGCGCTCTGCCACCCCGACCACTCTTATGTTATTCCGTCTAGATCTAGATTCTAAATCTTGACATTTGTTCTGGAGGGCCTTGACATCTTTTTGGATCTTGCATGGTTTTACACTGGGTGCTTGTTGTGTATTCTAGGGTAGAGACCCTGCCCTCCGATTCAGAGACCCTTGAGTGTAGTTTTTTGATATCTGTGCGGATGGAGGCGATGTTATCGCCAATGCCATCTAGTTTGGCGTTAATGGCTGCAAATCCTTTTTCCATAGCTGCCACGTATGGAGCCATGGCTTGTGGTGAGGGGTCGGGGGAGGATTGTTGGATGAATCAATGGTTTCTGCATTGCGGTCTTGGTTGGGGAGTTTGCAAATGCGTCCATGGGACCCCTTTTCTTGTCTTTATTTTTGGCGCCCCCTGCCATGTTCATGCAGTAGATATGGGTTATTCTTATTTTTTGTCACTTAGCCCTGGGGGACTATAACTGAAAGCAACGGAGAGTTGGCGCCCTGCCTTCGGTATTCCAAGGATGTGTCTGGTGTCAGGGGGTCAGACTTCGTGTTCGCCCCTCAATGTTTCGGTGGGTGTAGCTGGAGGTTGCCTGGGGTACTTGCCAGGAGGAGATAAGAGTTATTTTACACCCTTGTTTGCCGGCCGTGAGTTGCAGCAGAGTGGCGCTTCGGTGTGCAGCGTGTGTTTCAGGCTTGACGGGGCAGATGGGAGCCTGTGTCGAGTGTATTATGTTTAGCCACTTGTCCGCTATTCCAGATAATGGGGGTGGTGGGGTGGAGAAGGGGGACCGCAGTCCGTGTCCACAGGGGAGACCGCAGCGTTGTTCACCCGCCCCCACGTACCTTGATGGCCGCTCCCAAGCCAGAAGCTGAGACCTTTGATGTGGTGGCCTGGTCCGCCACCGAGGAGCGGAGAGACCTGGGCATGGGTAACACGCTCGGTCTTGCCCTAGAGGCCCGCTTTGACCCAGGGCGGTGATGTGCGGCGAGTTCGTGCTGGGGGCGGTCTCAGCCTCTGCCAGAGTTATATTTGTCTGGCGATTGAAGCCCCGCGGCAGGAGGCGATGCAGGGACCCGACCCCAACTCGCCACTTCTAGGAGGTCGTTGCAGCCTTCACGCTGCAGGTGGGGAACGTTCAAGAAGCAGTGGGCAGTCCTGCCCGCAGCCGCTGGGCTCTTCAAGGGGCTCCGGCCTCCAGAGAATTTCAGCGTGAAGAATCGTTGCCGTTGTGCGGGGAGCTTGAGTTTGTGGGCGAGGGTTCTCGGAAGCGGGGCGTCGGACAGCTGCCATAATAGCCCTGGTTGTGCTGGGGATATTCATGCACCTTCCTGGTCGTAAGATGATGTCTACACCCACGTCGTTCTGCAGAGATTTTAATGCAGGATTGCTGCAGCCGCGGAGCTCGTAGGTCAGGCGGCCATCTTGTTCGGCATGTCACAGCGCCCCGTGTGGTTTTTACTTCATTCTAACTATGCGGCAGCACCCTATGTGCTCTTGCCACCATATTTATTGTGTGCCACTTTTCCCCCTTAAGCACCTCTGCCCCACTCCTAACCCCTGGGAACTTGGGACAAGTGCGTGTTCTAGGCACCTGTATTACATCTGTCAATGATAACCTGTGCCACGCCAGGGGTGCCCCCTCCAATTCCCATTATTCCAGCAGCTGGTAAATGCGCCCCCCTGAACAGTGCTGTATCACCACCTTCATTGTAGGTCTCTCCCTGGATCATAGAGAATGCCAAACTCCCCTTGCATGTGTACAGTACTTTAGATATCAAGGGAAGAGGGGAAAGGTGATTACCCCATATCATCACAAAGCAGCAAAATGGTGTCACCCGGTGACTGGACATCATCACCAATCTACAAGGCAAATATCCAACACTTGGCATCCTCCTAGCAGGTGTGCAGATTCCACGCTGACCACCTATTCTCTTGAAAAAGCAGGGGCGGAAATGAGGAGAGAGCACACAGCGGAGTGAAAAGACAGGCAGCTCACAAGTATGCTCTCATGTTAAGCACTCCTTCCAGGTGGGTCGCCATGTCCTGGAAGGAGTACTGGAGCACTGTTCCTGGAAAGGCCCAATCAGAAAAGCCGGCAGGCGAATGCCGGCCCTACACCAAGGCACCTGCCTGTGCCTGTCAGGGCTGAGTAGGGCCTGGAGGTCCTTCTCTGTTCTTCCCCCCTTCTCAAATAATGAATCGGCCCCAAGACCTAATTACTGCTACCCTCTGACCTATGGACCACTACACTCCCTGTAGACAACCAGTGAGTGATGGCTGAACTCTCCCATTGCCTCCTCCACCAACTGAACTAATTTATGTGGCTATGTTCTCTGCCTCCTGTCTCCCTTCTTGCATCTAATCCTATTTCATCTCTCACTGCATTTGCATTTGTGCTCCTATTTTGAAAGTCAAATTTTGCTGTGTATGTCCTTATTTGTCTAAGTCGAATTTAGCTGTGTGTGCTTGAAAGTCAAATTTAGCTGTGTATGTGCCCTTATTTTTGTTAACAGGCAATGAAAAGATACAGGTTGAAAATGCTGCTAAAAAACAGATCACACACAGGCAGAACACAGCGTGGGCAATTAATCCCAAGAAAGTGCAGGGACCTGCTCAAGAGGTTACGTTTTTGGGTGCAATATGGTCTAGCTCAGTAAAGAAAATACCTGAGCCTTTAATTGAAATGGTGCAACAGATGACATAACCTGTGAATAAAAAGGAAGCGCAGAGATTAATTGGGTTGATGGGATTTTGGAGAAATCACATAACACACCTGCATCTGATTTTAAAGCCAATCTACAAAATTACCAGGAAGAAATACACATGCCCTCTGACACCTCACTGGCTGCGCTGTTTAATAATGAAGCAGATCAAATGGCAAAGATTCGCCCAGTGACAATGCCTGAAGAAAATTAAGTGTTACAATCAATAGCAGAATTGGGCCATTTGGGGCAACAAGCAACCTATGAGTGGGCAAAGAAGAACCAGCTGCCCATCACAATGGACAATGCCAAGCAGGCTGCAGCCCAGTGCTCCGTGTGCTGTGAAGTGACGTGCTAGCCATTGGAAAGACAACCTCAAGGCGCTTTGAAGAGAGCTGAAAAAGCAGTCAGTATCTGGCATGTCGATTACATTGGTCCTCTCCCACCTGAAAATCAAAAACATTATGGCCCTCATTACGACCCCGGCGGTAAGCAAAAAACAATGCCGGCATCGTTTTCCGCTAGGTCCGATCATGACCCGTGAAAGTGCTATTAGCGGCATCGTAGTTAACGGTGCCGCTAACAGCACCAAGTTAGCGCGTACGCGACCTTCCACGCCGTAAATACCGGCATCGCGCAAAGGTAGACAAATCACGAACCAAGCATACATACTTTTAACGCCATCGCAAAGGCCGTTAAGTACCTTATCGCCATGGTGCTAATTCCGCCATCGCGAACCAACCGTAAATGGCCATATGCAGTGTTCCCAGCTGCCACAGGTGCACAGAATCAGCACAGGTGGAGGCAATACAGACTCACCAAGTACAAAAAGAGCACACCCCACCCCTTCCCACACCCAGTCACACTCCACAATGATTCCAATACGACTAGCAATGTTGGGGCTGGAGGACCTGATTGCAATGCAAGTGCTACAACTACAACAACAACAACAACAACAGGCAGCACAGAGGAGACGCAGGAGGAGAAGGAGGGCAAGGCAGGGCCAGCAAGCCCCACCAGCACAGCCAGTGCCACCACGCAGGCAGCCCCCAATCCCACGCATCCGAGCCAGTCCATTCAACCTCACCGCTGAGCAGATCCATACCTTGTACCGTTTGGACCGGGACACCATCACCACCATCGTTCACATGATACACAACGACATTTTCAGCATGATAGAAACACCCACCGCCACCCGCCCCCTACTGAAGGTAGTTTCTGTGCTCCACTTCCTGGCCACAGGCACCTACCAGCACACAGTGGGGCACTTGCATGGCATTTCACAACCATTATTCTCACGTACACTGATCCAAGTGCTCAATGCCCTCCTCAAGCACACAGACGACCACATTTCCTTACCACGGTCTGCCCAGGAGATTGCAAACACCAAAGTGGGTTTCCATGCACTAGCCGGCATACCTGGTTGCATTGGAGCCATCGACTGCACCCATGTGGAATTGGTGGTCCCACATGCCATGGAGGTACCGTACAGAACCGTAAACTATTTCACTCAATCAACGTGCAAATGGTCTGTGACTCCAACAGGATCATCACACATTGTTGTGCCCGATTCCCCGGATCAACCCATGATTCAATGGTCCTGAGGAACTCCACAATACCACGCTACATGGAGCGACATGCAGGGCCAAGATCCTGGCTACTCGGTGAGTCTCATGTCATGGCCATGGAAATATGAAGTGGGTAGGTGATTGACATACCAATGCATACTTTACCTGGCTGAAGGGGGGGGATGATGCATACTTTACCTGGCTGAAAGGGGGGGGGGGGTGATGCATACTTTACCTGGCTGCGAGTAGCAGAGGCAATGGAGCCAGCTCATACCCTAAAGCAGCACAAACGTCAGCTGACACCTGTACACATAATGCCCGATGTAAGCAGCCCTACCATGTGAATGAAGGTGTGTCCCAACCATGACACAACCATCTGCAAGTGCATTGTACCGATTCGGACCACATTGACTTCAACGAAATGCACCGACATGCAATGACTTTAGCCAATGCACAGCACCAAACACCATCAACTGAAAGGCCTGTCCCCCATAACTGCGCACAAAGGAGGCACATAACGGACAAAAACATCAATACACCACTACACAGACACTGAGGCCCCAAAAATGTCCTTATCAACATTAGTAGTGCTCAGTGGGGTCATCATGAGGCTGACAGCGATGTTGCCATGATGAGAGCGTTGATATCACAGGACACCTGCCAGGTCACCAAAACAAACGCCATGAACGAACACAGTGGATGGGCACTCACAAGGCACTTGACCCCCCTGCATACATTGGTTGATGGCATGCAAAACAGTCCATGAGAGGAATACACATATACCGGTCACATAGTGTGAATCCATTTGTGCATGTAAAATTGGTACAAAGTAACAGTTGTATGCATGCCATGGTGGCACGTCATGTTTGGAATTTGATGTCATGACTGACACATACATTGTTGCCCACGTACAGGTGATGCAGGCTATCCCCTGAAGAGGTGGCTCCTTACACCAGTCCGGAACCCACAGAACCAGCACGAGGAGTACCCGTGTGGTGATTGAGCAGGCATTAGGCCTACTGAAGGCACAGATTTGCTGCCTCAGCAGGTCTGGTGGGGCACTCCTGTACCGCCATGAGAAGGTGGCAAAGATCGTCATGGCATGTGTCATGCTACACAATATGTGCATCAGACGAAATGTGCCCCTGCCCCCTGACGCAGAACTGCAACCACCTGACGATGAGGATGAGGAGGGTGGGGATGGGGCAGCACCTCAGGGAGGCAGCGATGCACAGGAGGGGCGTGAAATGCGTCGGACTCTGATCAACCAATGTTTCTAGCACACACGGATGGGGTGTCACATGGAGATGGCAAGTGGGGCACTGTGTGTGTCTGGGATATGGACACTGTGGACTGTTCACCAATAAATCACGAATACGCAATGAGCAATGTCCACACATGTGACTTGTGATCAAGAAAAAATTGTATTATAAATGTGAATTCAATTAACACACCCACTGCCCCCTCCCCCTCAACTCCCCAACACACCCACTCCCTCCTCCCCCCTCAACTCCCCAACACACCCACCCCCGCCTCCCCCCTCAACTCCCCAACACACCCACTCCCCCCTCCCCCCTCAACTCCCCAACACACCCACTCCCCCCTACCCCCTCAACTCCCTAACACACCCACTCCCCCCTCCCCCCTCAACTCCCGCAAAAGTGTGTGGATCCCTGTGTCGAAGTGCCTAATGTGGAATTGATCCATTGGGTGGCCTCTACTGGCAGCCCCCTCTGCTGGCCCCCGGGGCACCCCTGCCTATACTCCGCAGGTTCCTGGCCGACCTGCGGACGGGGCTGCTTGAGGCAGAACTGGCAGCGGAGGAGGTACTCGGCTGCTCGCTAGGACGCATGTCCCTCATTGTCTGTACGAGCTCAGTGAGCAGGTGCCGCACCGTGGCAAGTTCAGCACAGATGCCCTTGCTGGAGGATTGGATGGCTGCCTTCACAGTCTCGGCACATCTTTGCATTTCAGCACTGGCACCTCCACAATCGGCCACATGCTGCGTGAGGAGTGAGGACAGTTGGTGTTGCCTTGTCAATATTTGGTCCAGCGACTGTTGGTATTTTGGGGCATTGAATGATGCAATTGGCAGGGTCATTGGGCTACTCCCCTCCTCCACACCTCCCACTGGGCAGGGAGTGGCTGGCCAGGAGTCATCAGGGGATAGCCCCTGTGTGTTATCAGCATGCAGGCTACATGGGGACAGGTGGGGGGAATGAAGGTGGGCAGTGGGGGGACATTCTGTGTCATCCTCATCATTCCTCACATCACTATCAGAGCAGGCTGCAATGGCAGCAGTCTCCCCAATTGTATTGCTTCCTGCAGACACATTCCTTTCAGTGGCCACCAGTTGTTGCATGTATTTTGCTGGTGGTACCATGCTGCTTGCCTTGGGGATCATCGCTGCCCTGGGCTGTGTTGTGGCAGTCAATTTTGGCTGCTGTGTTTTTTTTTGGGTCCAGCAGATGTGGAGGGTTGGTGTGGTGTTGCCTCTGCCCTGGCCTTCTTGGCAGGTGTGGTGCCAGTCTCGTCCTCGCCGGGGTCCCAATGGGAGCCTGTGGTGGAGCAAAGGAGGGAAAGTGTTATTGATGGATCAGCGGACATTGAGCAGGCATTGTGATGACTGCCATGAATTTGATGAATAGATGGTGCACTTTGGAGGCTGTGACATACAGGTTGTCTCCCTTTTGGGTGGGTTGAGCATGCAGGAATGTGGGTGCCTACTGTGGAGTGTGCATACTGCATGTGTACAGGGTGTAGGTCAATGATGCCTGTTGGCAGTCTTCTGCTGATGTGGCGTTAACCCTATTGGGCAACATTGTGATTCACATGTAAGTGGACTTCAGGGAGTTTAGCATGGCTTAATTTGAGGCACCTACACCTGATGTCGGGACTCCTCTCTCCATTCCACCGACCCCCTCGATGCTCTCGATGCCGATCGTTGTGGCACATATCTCCTCCCACTGCTCCATTTTAATTGGAGAGTGTGCTCCTCCACCAGTTGCCATGCCCATGTTGCGGTTGGCCGACAGTATGCTCCTTACACGGAGCCGGAGGTCGTTCCACCTTTTTACGGCACTGTTTGGTGGTGCGGGGTGTTGCTCCTACGGCACTGACCCATTGTGCAACTGGTTCCCATATGGCCTTTTTCCGTCCTATTGCCGGTCTGGTCATTTCGGTGGAGAATACGATGTCCGCGTTTTCCTGGAGCGTTTCCGCCAACATTGTAAGCTCTTCCCTACTGAAGCGCTCCTGCCGCTGCCGATCGCGAGATTTATTTACAACTTTCGGCATTGTGGGGATGCGTGGATGTGGGTGAAGTTTTGTGCCAGGTCTCGGGGTCAGATGTGCACTGGTTGTGGAGGATTGCAATGGATTCTGTTTTTAAAGATGGCCGCCGTGCTCTTTCCCATTCCGGTGCGATGGCGTAAGTTCCGAATCCTCTTCTTTATGGTCACCGCTAATAGCGATCGCCGCTAATAGCGGTCACCGCTATTTGCGGTGCTCGCTAATATCGGTGGCTAGGGTAGCGGTGATGCAGTTTGCACGGCATACGATGCCGGTAGCTGACGTTTTTGGGACGTTACCGGCATGGCGCAGATTACATTACCGGCATTGCGCTATGCTCGTGCCCGAGAGGTCGTAATTTACCGCTTTTAACGGTTCAAGACCAGCACGGACACGTTAGTTGCGCCATGCCGGTAATGTCCATTACTTACCGCCGGGGTCGTAATGAGGGCCTATGTGTTGACAATGGCAGACACATATTCAGGATTGCTGTTGGCCCATCCAGCCACCCATGCTGATCAACGGGCTACATTGCAGGGGATGGAGTATCTGATACGGCATTATCACATTCCATATGAAATCCGTTAGACCAAGGCAGCCATTTTGCAGGACACAATGTACAAAATGGGGCTTTGGAACAAGGAATAAAATGGACACTGCACATTAGCCATTATCCAGAAGCCTCAGGATTTATTGAAAGAAGGAATGGTTTACTGAAGCAACAAACAAGGAAAATGATTCAGACTTACATTCTCAAGGGGTGGTCCAAGCATCTAGCACCAGCCTTGTTTGAACGAAATAATCATACTTTAGGAAACAAGCAGACACCCTTTGTGAGACTGACAAGTGAAAAGCAAGAGACTGCAAAAACACTTGTATGGAAGACTGAAAATGAGGCAACACTGTCTGTGCAAGCAACAGCAGGCAGTATTGGACTAGACCTCTTCACATTTGAAGATGATGTAATCCCAGCAGGACAAAGCAAATCTATATCGCTTGGCATTAGAATTAAGTTGCCAGCTAGCATTTATGGATTCATTGTCGCACAATCCTGTCTAGCAACAAAAGGCATTGATGTACTGGGAGGTTTGATTGATCCAGATGACCGGGGAACTATTTGGGTGCTCTTACACAACACAGGTGCATCTTAGGTACCATTTACCAAATATGACCGCATTGCACAATTGATATGTGAGCAGGCATTTTCTCCCAAGTGACTGAAAGCAAACAAGCCCCTGATACCACACAGAAGGGCGAAGGGGGTTTTGGTAGCACTGGAAAGAAGGTGTGGTTTCACCATCCCAATAAGAAACCTGAAGCTGGGGAGATCTTAAGCAAAGGGGTAGGAAGTGCTTATGTTGTATTTTTGCAACTCTGACATTCCTATTTATATTCCTGTTACTAGGCTAAAACCAAGAGCGTAAAGTTCCATGATGGGAATAGGCGTAATCTTACTGTGGGTGCTCCTGAACAGCCAAGCAGACGCATTCTCAGTAAAGATGATACAGGATGCTACATGGACCCTGAGAATCGCATGCACCACACCCAATGATGTTTTGCGTGATGACAAAAATCATACCAAATCTTGCGAGAAGCACACAAAATATAAATATCCATACAGAACTACCAGGGTGCTGACTTGGCATATCGCCGGACACTTGTTATCACTGTATCACATTCCTGGGGTCTATGAGATCCTAGGCCCAAATAGTTCCGTTAATGGTTCTAATAATCTGTTTGATGTTTCATGTCTTTTTTGTCCAAAGGACTGTGGAGAATGCAACCATCAAGAATTTGTGGACTATAAGATGACTAAATGTAAAAAATATAATTGTGCAGAGAACCAACCACTACCGGATGGTAGAATGGTATTTGTGTCCCTCGTCTACGGAAAGAGTGGCCCACGGAGGGTCCCCCATCTGCACCTAACCAAGGTAACCCTCATTGGGCTACTCACGGCTACACCGCTGCGTGGAGAAAGATTTCTGCAAAAAATCTTTCTTGTCTGTTTAGCTACACCTTAATTTATAATGCCCTTGTAGCTGTAATCCTCACATCTCGTGCTCTGTAACATGCATCATTTCACTGTTTTGGGCAAAATCTATCTACCTTTGCCATGTGTGCCTACCAGATTGCAGAATTTCAAAATGGCCACTGGGCTATTCTGCACTGGAGTGCACCCTGCTTCCTGCTCCGGCTGTGGCCGCTAAGGCGATTGGACCCCTGGCACAACAAAAGGCGGCCAATAGGGAGCCGGCAGGCGAAAGCCAGCCCCCCATCAAAGGCCCACACTCAAGGCCCTGTGAGTGCCTGTTTGTGCTGCTCTGGAGCGTGGAGCCCTGAACCACCACCTACGCTATTACGGAGGTAAGACCTTGCACTGTCTGGCTAACCATACAGTGTCTACTGCTAAGCAACTCTTAAATGCCGCGTTTCTGACTGTTCTACTATGGCGCCACATCATTAAGAATCACTACAAATACTGGCCCGCGAACTATCTCCAACTCACTCCTATATATTACTAGAGTTTACTAATATCGCATTGCGACCTCTTTGTGCCCTGCTTTCTGTTACCCATTAACATCACAGTGTACCCAGCCCAGTCAGTATTCCCCACTTTGATGCCCTGTCTACATGTACCACTGACCCTGAACTGTGTCAATTCCCCCAAACCAATAACTGTGCCTTGCCTCTAATTAAGGCTATACTTGCATCTGGCCTGTCCCCTATTTGGATTAACTGCACCCAGCCTGTGGATTAACTAGATACTTGCATCTAGCCTATGTCCCATAAGTATGCATTAATTGCACCCTGGCTGTTGATTACCTAGATATCTGCATCTAGCCTGTGCCTCATTTGTATTAACTGCACCCCGATTATTGATTACCTAGATACCTGCACCTAGCCTATGTCCCATATGTATGCATTAATTGCACCCTGCCTGCTGCGTACTTGGATACTTGCATCTAGCCTGTGCCCCATTTGTATTAACTGGACCTTGCCTGTTGATTACCTAGATACCTGCATCTAACCTGTGCCCCATTTGTATTAACTGCACCCTGATTATTGATTACCTAGATACCTGCATCTAGCCTGTGCCCCATATGTATTAACTGCACCCTGCCTGTTGATTACCTAGATACCTGCATCTAACCTATGCCCCATTTGTATTAAGTGCACCTTGCCTGTTGATTACCTAAATACCTGCATCTAACCTGTGACCGATGTGTATTAACTGCACCCTGATTATTGATTACCTAGATACTTGCATCTAGCCTATGTCCCATATGTATGCATTAATTGCACCTTGCCTGTTGATTAAATAGATACCTGCATCTAGCCTGTGCCGCATATGCATTAACTGCACCCCGATTATTGATTACCTAGATACCTGCATCTAGGCTGTGCCCCATAGGCATTAACTGCACCCTGCCTGTTGATAACCTAGATACCCGTATCTAGCCTGTGCCCCATTTGTATTAACTGCACTCTAATCTGTTGCCCTAGCCAGTACACCGAAACGCTGATAGCAACCTATCATTAAATATGACACACAGCCAGATAAGTCATCCCTATGTTTGGTGCTTTCTTGTCATACCTTCCACTGCTGCTCAGCTCCCTGTGCCTGATCACCATGGCCACTAATGAGGCTGAGACTAACCTCTTGTCTCCTAATCACAACCTCAATATGCTGCCCAAGAATCCGTTCATTTCTCTAGCTATGTCACAGAGACTACCATCATCAGACAGCATAGGACCATCAGCATTTCTACCTCCTTGCCAACAAGTAGTAGTCAAAACGCCGCTCTCTACCCAACCTACGATAAGTAATCCCTATCTCATCACACCAGCCAAATGGATTAAACAATTTGCCACAAAACCCACCCCAAACCAGCCATGCTCACTGAAAAGTAAAAATGTAAGATTAGGCTCCAGATTCTCGCTAGTCCACCTTTCACCTAAATATAAACACATCACCAAAATAGTTGACACCACCAAGCATACAGCAAACTGTAGGCCTTAGGCTCATACCTAATCAATGTATTCCCTCAGCTGAACTACTGTCCATTAAACTACCCATCATTGCATCTTGAACAATTACCATCCATCTCATATATAGACCACCACGGCCTTTAACTACATTCGAGGAAGGCATTACGCTCCTCCTTGCGACTACCACTAAGCCAGGGTCCCAAATTATACTGATGGGTGACCTGAACTTAGGCTTCCAAGACCCTAAAGATCTTCATGTGTAATCCCTTGCTAATATGATCTCAGAACTAGGCTTTTTACATCGTATCAATGAAACGACACATAACAAAGCAAGGACTGGTTGGCTGACCTTAACTGCGACATAACTATCCTCTCTAACACTCCATGTGCCTGGTTGGATCATCACCTCATCTCATTCACCATAAAGGAAGGTACTCAGCCTATTCATAAGAACCTCTCGCCACCATACACGCAAGGCATAATCGTAACATAACAGTTGAGAAACTTCTACCCATGTTGCAGCCAATCATAAACGCCACAACTTCACACTTGGACTCTTCTGTCCTTGTCGACCTCTACAACCATACCCTACTCAATGCCATTGATATCATAACACCTCTTAAACCTCGCAAAGCCAAACCCCGCTCACATCTCAACTCGTGGTTCACTGGACACCTCAGATCACTATGCAAAATCAAGAGAAGAGTCTTCCCATAGCCACTAACAAAGACACATTTCTAATAGCAGCCCTTAATTACATAGAGGCTATACACCAGGCAAAGTAAAACACATACAACGACCATCTAACTCAAGCCAAATCAAGCACCAAAGAACTCTTCAATATACTTAAAGAGTTGGAAATCCCTGTGGCGTCACCGGACACTTGCACCAAAGATATCACCTGGTGCACTAACATTCAGAAAGCACTATTGGATAAAATAATGATGCTACAAGACAAAATAGAATAAAAGAAACTGAGTCTCTCCCCAGACAAAACGCAACCTACCCCATCGGCTCCCGACTCGAATACCTACAAACCTTTCAACTTCTCTCCTCTCCCTATCCAAGAAGTCGAGGACATAATCACTAAACTAAAACCTTCAAGATGTTACGGGGCCATCTGTCCGGCTCCTATCATCAAAAAAAGCAGCCAAAGAACTGGATCCCTTCATCACCTCACTAATTAACGCCTCCCTCAAAACAAGCACAGTATCTAACAATCTTAAAGATGCTTGGGTGCTACCGTTACTACAAAAGCCTTCTCTAGACCCATGCATCACCACCAGCTACAAACCGATCACTATAGTTCCATCGCTACTGAAAAACTTGGACAGAGCAGCCTACCTGCAGATTCAAGAGCATCTTGAAATTAACAACCTCCTTGGTCTCTGGCAATCAGGTTTTAGACCTAAACATGGTACGGAAATGGCCCTGATTGACATCAAGACACAAATTGAAGACTTACAAGACAAAAGTAAACTTGCCCTCCTATGTGGACTTGTCACCCGCATTTGACTTAGTAAATCACAAAGTCCTATGCAACCATCTAACTTCAGCAGCACACTTTTCTGGCAAAGACAATGCTTGGATCGAATCATTCCTAGACAACAGGTGCATGAGGGTCTTTGAACCATCGGCTTTGGCTATGCCATCCCCAGTCACCCGTGGAGTCCCCCAAGGATCCTTGTGTGCCCCACGTCAAATAATGTGTTCACAAAGCCTTTATTTGATGATCTTCACTATTTGGGTGTCACCTACATGAATTATGCGGGTAACACCCAATTACTCATCCCTATTACCGGGGACTACGCAACAGACTCTAAGGCAATTAATGACATTTACCTCATTATACAAGCTTGAAAACTCACAGATTAGATGGACAGATCCATGCCTTTAATATTGATGGTAACATCATCAAGGTTTCTAAGGATGCAAAAACACTTGGCATTTACATTGATTCCGCACTCACATTAACTAAACTCATTAATGCAACAGGATCCTCTACGGCCTACACCTGCAAATTAATTACGGCTTGCAGACCGTTCTTAACCACGTCGAATTGCAATGCTATAGCCAGAGCACTAGTCCTATCAAAATGTGACTATTGCAACGCCCTATGCTTAGGCACAAACCTAAGGAACTTAAAAAAGATGCAGTTAATACAAAATAACACTATTAGATCAGCACTGAACATCCCCTGATCCCATCACATTAGTGATGCAACCTGAACTGGCTCTCCGTCAATCAAAGAATTGCATTCAAAACCTTGTCACTCACACATAAATGTCTTGCGAACCTAGCGCAGAGATACCCGACTAACAATTTCTCACGCCACATCTCAGCGCGCCCTACTAGATCTGCTCAAGCACACTGCCTTAAAATCCCCAAGTTCAAAATACAAAGGGCAGGAGGCAACAGCTTCCCCATGCTAGCAGCTCAGCTGCGGAATACCTTACCTTTAACCTTAAGAACTGAACCTTCCTATCTTACATTCAGGAAAAATGTGAAAACTTGGCTCTTCCAGCAAGAAACGTAGTAAATCTCCATGTCCACTCGCTATCTTCCGACTGTACTGCACTTCAATGAACCTGTTGCACCTTCTATCCTATATTTAACCATGTACAATATGTATATCTGTTTAATGTATATATGTATATTTCTTTTGCTATGTAACTTTGTAACAAATGTATAAGCAAGTTATGCGCCCAGATGCCTCAGGGCTCGGTGCGCTTTACAAATAAGGAAACTAAACTAAACCAAACTAAAGACTAACATTGCATATGGCAGACATGCCACTTGGAGAATGGTGTTTCTTAAATCATTAAGAACTGAAACAGTACGCATGCTAGATTTTCCAGTATTGAGACAGCATTTGAATTGCGGAAATGTGATGCATGCTTCCACTATTAGTGAAGTGCAATTAGAAATAGATTTATCAAAAGGTAATGTTTCACTTTTATCAACCTAGCTGCTTCAAATGGAGTAATTTTTTGTGGCCAATTACTAAATTGCGCATAGCCAGGGGACTTGATTCAGTAATTGCTGGGGCAGTGGGGGTGTGGGCGGGAGCATGAAATGCTTTTGATATAGAGCTAGTGCTCAATAATTTATCTGCTACGGGTTCTAATGCTAGTGCTGCAATAAAACTGCGGGCGTAATGGGCACTATATTGAATCCTGCTTTGAAAAATGCTGCCAAGAGTATAGGCATTAGTCGGAGATGGCAGAATTTGAGTTATGAAGACATTTGTTCAGCCTTAGGTCAGGTAAATAAAACTGCCATGGACACCAGATGGATATTTTTGGCAAACTCTGTTCAATCAACAAGTTCTGGCTTTCCATTCTGAATAGGAAAGGCTGCCCGCAGCACACTGGCACAAAGAGTTGCGTGTACCTGCAGATATACGGATTAAGCCACTGGTTTTTGACTGTCAAAACAACCACTGTCAAGCTTTAATGCCAATTAGCTGAACTGTTAATGCTTTAGAAATATGGTGCCCATTTAAAATCTAGCCCATGAGATTAAACGGTTCCTGGAGAGTTCCACAAATACGAGGGGAGTAGCTGGACAGCCAGAATTACACAACTCATAGTCCCACTTGTGTGCCCTGGGATCAGGGGTGGGTGTTCCCTCAGACTGGAAGGATACCAGACCCATGTATGCATCCTATAGCTGGTGAATGCACATGGATGCAATATCACATTAATGGGACTGACATTCTTCAGATTGACCAACACCAGGCTTTCATTGTTACGAACCACACACTGCTTATTAACAAGTATAAGTTAGAACGTAACCCTTAGGTATTTTCTGTAGACCAGGTCATGACTATCTTAGATATCACTACCCACACTTTATACTCTTTGGCCTGGTGGTCTCACACCACCTTGCATGCAGAGCTTACTAATATGCCTATTGGATTCTTCCTTATAGAATAAATATCTCACGGCTTCAAGCCATAAGACAGTTTGGCCAGGCTTCTTGGTAAGCCTTTAGAGCCTTAGCTACCTCAGTTATTACTGACGAGTGTAAGATGACAATAGACAAAGACCAACTAATTAAGACAGCTGACCATTTGAAATCAGTCACTGCTCAGCACTGGTGGGACTAATTTACTGGCTGGTCTCCCACTTCCACAAAGCTGTTAAACATAGTATTGCACCCCTTGCTGTGGGTGTTGATAGTGCAAATACTAATTGCTATAAGATTCATAGGGTTGTTGCGCAGAATGACCGGCATTACACCAAAATGTCGGCCCCAAAATCAGACTTGTTCATTACCGCGCCTTTCAAGCTGTGCCGCCAAACAGGTAAGTGGGTAATGGAGGAGGCGGTTATGGGCATGCAGGGCACAGTGATCTATGTGATTGCCACGCCATCATTAGAGTTGGCAATTTTAATTGCCAACATTATGGGCGGCGCGATAATGACATAGATTCGAATGACCCACCTTTATAATAGAATGGCTGAACTAGAAAAGCATTTGATAGGCTTAGAGCACACGATATATGCTTACAAATCATGGAACATAAACCGGCATTCCGTCCACACTTCGAAAAGGGGTGGAATGCAATGTGATGAGCAAAGTATGCTTTGTAGGTGCACAAACTCGCTGAGCAAACCACACAACATATTAGGTAGGTATGTAGCCTGCTGTATTGGGTAATATGGCTAATAGATTATTCAAGGATTGTACTGAATGCTGGAAATCTTAAAACATGTTTTTTTACATGGCGACTTAGTAGTGCTTAGGCGCCTATTTTAGTGAGCTACATTTAAGCAGAAAAGCAGGAACATGCTCACTAGGGGTTAATCGCAATACGTGTATTTAGCTTTGCCTGAAATACTTTGATTTGACAATAGCTGCTTTGCCGCCCCTTGTAAACAGGTACGCAGTCGGACAAGAAAAATAGCTTTGACCCAGGCAGCACTGATAAGGTGCCTTCCAGAGCAGCGCTTCTCAAAGCTCCGAGATGCGAGGGAGAAGAGCGACTTGCATCAATATAGCATTGGGTTTTTCCACTGCTAGTGAGAAAGCGACATGGGATAGACCCGCGATTCCAGTAAATGGCGTCGCCAGTGTGTGTGGAACGCAGGGAGTACCGGAAGCAATCCTGTTGGTCGGAAAAGCCCTGTACCACTGCCTCAGTGGTAAAGAGCAGTTTTGCAGCTCCGTGTGAGGACCGAGGCAGTGGGGCTCACCCGAAAAGTGGAGAGTGTCCTCTGTTGGGCTGGGAGCAGTGGACCAAGTAGAGTCCTGCTGGGTGATGCCCTGGCATGGGCAGGGGAGTGTATATATTGTGTGTGGCCTGGGATACTGGGTGAACTACATGCCCCCCAGGATTGCTGGCTTAAGCAACGGAGCACAGAGGCTGGCTGCCTAGGTGTTGGTGGGCGGTCTGGGTTTGGTGCCTGGAGTCGGGTTGTCCAGGGGGAAGACAAAAGAGAACACTGTGAACTGTGTTTTGCTTCTGTGGGGTCAGTGCTACAGTAACGTTCCGGGTACATTGGGGTGTTATGAAGGTCAAGGGCCTGAAGTGCAGCAAGATGTCCAAATCGGGTAAAGCAGGGAAGCAGCAATCGAAGCTGCAATTTGAAACACCCACTCAGGTCAAAAGTCATAAAGCAATGGAGGATTCTCCTGTTGTGAGCTCTCAGTCCTCACCCCTTAATCCGGGCAGAGTGTTCAATGATATCAAAGTAATGTTTAATCAACTACAAGCCAGTATACACTCGTTGGCTAGAAAGATGAACACTGCGACGTGCAAAGTAGATCACATGCAAGTCTGCCTGGATAAACATGGAGAAAGCTTGGATGAGGAAGAGGGGTTGGTGTCCACAGTTGAGGATGAATCTACTGCCACATCACAAGAGCTTGTACAGGAGAGGTCTTAAGAAACTAGGTGACAAGCAGGAGGATCTTCAATCGCACTCCAGAAGGAACAGTCTGAGGATAGTGGGCGTCCCTGAATCAGTGGACCAATAATCCATGCAGCCTCTGCTTAAATCAAACAAAGGGGGGTCTGGGAATCTCTCTACCAGCACGAACACAGCCCAATGACCTGTTCTTGGGTGAATAACTCCTGGGAGAGACTCTACCAAGTCTTTAGCTCACTGTCCTTTTCACAGAGAAGAAATTTCCCCGCATATCAGCCTTTGTCCTGCCCAGGGGCAGTCCAGCGCCGAAATGCTAGGCAATTCTCCTCTGAACAAGAGTACCATCAGTAACCCCATACACGTGTTTCAGCCTTGTTGGGCATCATCAGTGAGGTGAAACTGTTGCCTCTCTAAGAACAGTGAGCAAGGGGTCCACGTCTGGATTGCCCTGTTAACTTAGGGTGAAACCCAAAGTTAATGTATGCAAACAAAGGGGGGACTGCCCCTGGGCAGGACAAAGGCTGATATGCGTGGAAATTTCTTCTCTGTGAAAAGGACAGTGAGCTAAAGACTTGGTAGAGTCTCTCCCAGGGGTTATTCACCCAAGAACAGGTAATTGGGCTGTGTTTGTGCTGGTAGAGAGATTCCCAGACCCCCCTTTGTTTGCATACATTAACTTTGGGTTTCACCCTAAGTTAACAGGGCAATCCAGACGTGGACCCCTTGCTCACTGTTCTTAGAGAGGCAACAGTTTCACCTCACTGATGATGCCCAACAAGGCTGAAACACGTGTATGGGGTTACTGGTGGTACTCTTGTTCAGAGGAGAATTGCCTAGCATTTCGGCGCTGGACTGCCCCTGGGCAGGACAAAGGCTGATATGCGTGGAAATTTCTTCTCTGTGAAAAGGACAGTGAGCTAAAGACTTGGTAGAGTCTCTCCCAGGGGTTATTCACCCAAGAACAGGTCATTGGGCTGTGTTTGTGCTGGTAGCGAGATTCCCAGACCCCCCTTTGTCTGCTTAAATCAATCCTACGTGAGCTGCTGGGGGTGGGGTGGATTTCTCAGCAGTCTTTATCGTGGAAAGAGCACATCAGATTCCAAGCAGCAGGAAACAAATACTTGGTATGCTGTCCCATCCAATCATAGCCCGGAAGCTGAACTATCGCGATAAGGATCTCGCGCAAAGGCCAGGGGGACGGGATCCCTGGTGTATAAAACAGACCCTATTAAACTTTTTCTTGACTTTTCAGATAAAGTTCAGGAAGACATACATTAACATTAATAAACGGCTCTGAGAGAAGGCCATACAATGTGCCATTCTATTCCACGCTAAGCACCGAGTGGAGCACGAGGAAGAGTCCTATTATTTCAAACCCAGGATGAAGCAAATACTTTTCTTGAGACGTTGCTGAGGGCTCCCAGACGCAGGGGGAACAATGAACGTGGGTGTGATTCCCCATGATGTGTGGTAGTAGACTAATGGTATATGATGATTATTGTGAGATTTGCATTGGAGGTGGCGAAACGATGGCAACTATTGTTGTTGAGGCACAGGGGGTGGTTGGGAGATGGGGCTACCCTAGTGCGGAAGCTTATGACAGCTGATTTTGGGTGGGGGAAGATAACTGGCATGTTGGGGTTGCCGGTTGGGGGGGTTGTTGAGGGTTCTGGGGAATCGCCCTCGAATGGTACTTGAGTTCCTATTCCTGTGAATTGAAGGTGCACTGGGAAGGTCTTGATGAGGACATGTTGAGGTTGCAGGCAAGTCTCATAGCTGGGATGATAAGAGGCGGGTACTGGAATGCCTAGAGACTTGCATGGATCCTGTGATATGGTATGGCTAAAGGACTGAGTGTATGACTTGGGATATTAGGGGTTTGAATTGCCCATCAAAAACCTGCAGGGTGTTGTTATACATGAAACGTCGCCAAAACGATATAGCGTTTCTGCAGGAGATGCATTTGACTCCACCTGGGGAATCTCGGTTTGGGCAGAGATGAGTGTCACCGCTACTTCTCTTAATACTCCTCCTACTCCAGTGGGGTTTGTATATTGATACATGGCTCAGCTGGTTTTCACCTGACGAAGGTGGTTAAAGATCAAGGAGGGAGATGTGAGAAACCTGAAGGCGTCTCCCTGGCTGGTCCCTGGGGATTTGTCATCCAGGTGGCCAGGACACAGCCATCAATTGGATCCAGTTCCTCGGGAGTGGGAGTGGGACACCGACGGGTGAGACGTGTTATCCCCCTTCTTTCAACACCTTTTCCCCATCCTACCACGTAGAACATTCAAAACCACTGCCCCCCCCCCCTTCTGACACAAACACTTTCGCATGACACACCAGAGAATGGACTAACACCGGAGCCGTATACCTGACATGTCCCAATACAAGGGTCAGGCAAAGTCAGGCAATTGATCAGAATCACACACACCTGACGGCCCTTTCCCTTCCCCACAGAGATAAAAATTGGAGCAAGAGAGCAAAGTACGAGCAAGGCAAAATGCATGACAAGACAGCTATCCAGGTCAGGCAGTTCAAGAGGAGAAAGGCGGGGAATATCGAGAGGCTAACAAGGAGAGACACTACCTTGCCCTTTCTGACGCAGACCCGCGAAACCTCTGCAGAGGGAATCGTAAGACCGAGGACAATAGCCCAAGTGTGCTGCTGCAGATGTCAATGATACATGGAGCGTGTTGACGGTGATAAGTGGGAGCGAAGGAAACTCCTGCTTCCCGGGTACCAGCCTTGACTCCAGTTACGAAGAAAGCCAAGTGGTTCATCACAGCCGGCAAGCCGATAAGAGCAGGGCTGTGGTGGATGAAAGACGCAAAGTGCTAAAATGAACTAAGTTCAAAAGAACTGTAAAGTGTTGAGGGGGGACCAGCTGCAGAGGGAACCAGCACCACGTGGGTGCTAACTCGAGACACTGTGGTCGATCCCTATGTGAATGAAAACAACAGAAAACAGAAGGCCTTAGGAGAGCCACCAAGTTTGGTCAAAGTGGTCATACAGGAGGTCAAGCAAAATCCCCGTACAGTGGAAAGCCTTTGACCTAAGAACTGTGAGAAAACATGGGAAAGGAATACTGCAAACATTTTTGAAAGTGAAGTTGGCAAGAGTGAACCCGACCGAGGGATGCTGACGAGAAGGAGACAAGTCTAAAGTCCCAAGAAACAGTGTGATGACAAAAGTGAACCCAGCCGAGGGATGTCCACTATGAACTGTTTGAAAAGACATTAAGAAGACAAGGAGAAGTGCATTGTCCCGCTTGTCATTTGGGGTCCGAGCCCTACCGAGGGAAAAACCAAGAGATATTATAAAGCAAAGAGAAGTATTTTCCTGCTTGTCATTTTGGGGGTCTGAGCCCGGCTGAGGGAGACCCAAGGGTGGAAGGTTACCACCCATAGTTCATGGAGAAAAGAACTGTTATACAATTTGTGGAATACAATTTGTGGAGGGGCAGCGCCCAGAAGAGGGGGACACATGGATGAATCTATCACCCGAGAAATATGTAGACCAGAACTTTGTGTTTGTTGTTTTTCTGGATAATCCTATCAGGCCCATGGGACAAGGAAACCCCAACCCCAAAGGCCTCGATATTGATAAGAACTGTTATAGGATCTAAAACAGGAAGAGGGAGATCGAAGCAGTGAAAACCGATCACCCAAGACGCCAAGGAACAAGGGTCAGCCCAAGAAGAGGGGAACCCAGGGGTGAAAAATCCTCACTCAAAGCAAAAGCAGGAAACAAACTTTCATTTTGTTGAAGGAACTTTTGTTTTGTTCTTTGAATACATCAGGCCCTCGAAGGCAAGGGACTTTCAAGGAAACGAGACTTGGCCATCAACGGTCCTGATAGTTGCAAGTGATACTGTCGACTTGTGCTGGGAAAGCTAGAGTGTGTGCTGTTCTCCAAGATCCCACCTTACCGTGTGCTCAAAACATGGGGAAGGAAGACCCAGGTTAACACATCCTGACATATTATTTATGAACACTTCTTTCTTTTCTTAAGATCTATCCCACACCCTGTTGTATTAGTTGTAAGGTTTGGCAATAGGTTTCTTAGTATAGGCCCTTTTTATTTTGACACAACGTCACAAGGACTGCCTTTATTTTCATTTGATGGTCGACGCTTGCTCCCATCTTAGATTTAGGTTTACATACATTTAGATACAGTTTAATAAACACCCTTGAACTGTGATCACTTGCGTCTGTCTTTACTGTTTTCACCATGAGTCCCCTACAGCAGGCATTGCTAGTTATGGGGGTTGTGCCTGTTCAGGGAATTACATCAATTAATTACTATGGCCCAATCTAGATGTAGTGGACACGTTGGAATGGATTGCCCACAAACTTGATGACAGTTCCTCCAGTGCAATCTGTGGGTGGGGGATTTCAATGTGGTGATGCAGCTGGAATTTTATTGAACCGGGGGGTCCAGAGACCTCAGTTGAAGACGACCTGTAGGTTAAGTGAACTAAGCTGGGTATGGGAGTACAACGAAATCTGGGGGACTAGACCTGGGGTGAGAAAGGGTATGCGTTCAGTTTCACAGTTCACAAGTCGGCGTCTTGGCTGGATTCTTTTTTTATCTCAGACAAGATCACAGGGTGGGTGGACGAGGTTACTGTATTGTCGCCACTAAATCAGACCATGTGCCGGTGCTAATGGTGCTAGACGTGCCAGGACGGATGGGCGGGAAACTGCGCTGGGTATTCAAGAGTGAAGGCCTGTCGGATGCAGGGTTTAGAACGGGGATCACACAAGTTATTGGCAATTTCTTTGTCGAAAAAGGGGATTCTGTTACGTTGCACTCTGTGCTGTGGGAAACCTTTAAATGTGTGGTGAGAGGGGAATGTATCTCAAGGGAGTCTGGGATATTGAAACTGATTCGGGGGAACTGGTGGACAGCGAAGTGCATATTCAGCACTTACAGACAGAGGAGGACTTTATTGGTGACACTGCTAATAGAGGATAGTTAAGGAAGAATTGGATAGATTTGGGGACACGGCCCGGAGAAAAATGAAAGTTCCTGTTGGGGAAGGCAGCTGTTAGGCAATATGGGGAGGGCCAACGGCCTGGTAAACTGCTTGCGATGGCAGCCAGAGCCGATATTCCTAGAGCACACATTACGTCTATTAAGGACAGGCATAGGAACTTGAAACATGCAACAGGGGTATATATAGTTCAGGCATTTTGTGCATTCTATACCCACCTTTATTCTTCACAAACCTGACCCTCACAGTCCGAGTTAGGCACATTTCTAGATCAGGTGGTGCTCTATTGGTGTACGGCAGAGGAGAGGGACTGGTTGTGCCGACCCATTAAAGAATAGGAAATCCTTCAAGCACTGTCGGTGGAGAAGGCCTTCTGACCGGATGGGTTTGCAGCCGAGTTTTGTAATCACTTTGTGTCCCGGTTGGTTCCACATCTTTTAGAGGTCTATCAGCAGGCTTTGCATGAGGGACAGCTGCCGGATTCCATGAAGGAGGTGGTGATCACTGTGTTTTTGAAGCCTGGGAAGGCGGAAGATAGGGTTCCTACTACCACCCTATTTTGCTCATTAATTTAGACAACAAAATGTCAGCCAAATTGCTGGCTACACGGTTGGCACCTCTGATGCATAAGTGTGTTAAATCGGATCAATCAGGTTTTATTCCGGGCGCTCCACATCCTATGGGTTGCAACGTATTTTTGGTTTAATGTCAGCCGTAGGACATGATGACTCTAGGGGGGCAGCGCTATTAGATGCAGAAAAAGGCGTTTGACTGAGTGGAATGGCCCTTCCTTTTCATGGTTCTGCAGAGGATAGAGATGGGAGAAGGGGGGGTGTATCCATGGTCTTGTTGCTTTACTCCTCACCGAATGCTCAAATTAGAGTTAACGGCCAGCTTACGTCGGTCATCCCATTGGAGAGAGGCACAAGGCAGGGATGCCCTCTTTTGCCCTTGTTATTTGCCTTGGCGATCGAGCCTCTGGCCGAATTGCTTAGATATAGGCATGTAAACAGAGAGATACAGCTGTATAATCATAGGGTGGTGGTATCTCTCTATGCGGATGACATGGTAATCTAGCAAACATTTCAAAAAAGGTAGCAGGCGCTCCTCTCCAGAAAGAACATGGCATGATAACCTGTTCTGAGATGAGAGTTTGCAGCACACGCTTTTGGCTCACTGTACCTTTCACAGATGGGAAATATCCATTTGCATATCAGTCTTTGTCCCGCCCACATGGGCAGTCCAGCACCAAAATGCTATGGCAATTCCTCTCTGAACAAGAGTACCAACAGCAACCCGATTCACGTGTTTCAGCCTTGTTGGGCCTCATCAGTGAGGTACAGCTGTGCCTCTCTGAGCACAGTGATCAGGGAGTCCATGTCTGGTTTGCCCCAGGTAACTCAGGGTGACCAACCCCAAGTTCCTTGCAAATATTTCAAAAAAGGTAGCAGGCGCTCCTCTCCAGAAAGAACATGGCATTATAACCTGTTCTGAGATGAGAGTTTGCAGCACACACTTTTTGCTCACTGTACCTTTACAGATGGTAAATATTTATTTGCATATCAGTCTTTGTCCCGCCCACATGTGCAGTCCAGCACCGAAATGCTATGGCAATTCCTCTCTGAACAAGAGTACCAACAGCAACCCCGTACACGTGTTTCAGCCTTGTTGGGCCTCATCAGTGAGGTGAAGCTGTGCCTCTCTGAGCACAGTGAGCAGGGAGTCCACGTCTGGTTGCCCCCAGGTAACTTAGGGTGACCAACCCCAAGTTCCTTGCAAATATTTCAAAAAAGGTAGGAAGCACTCCTCTCCAGAAAGAACATGGCATGATAACCTGTTCTGAGATGAGAGATTACATGGTAATCTAGGTCAAGAATCTACAGGATAATTTGGAACCGATTATGACGGATGTGTTCAACTTTGGTGACTTTTCAGGATTAAAGAGAAATACCACAACATCTGTGCTCTTTCCTCTTACAGACGCTAGTAGAAAATGATGGTTTAGCATTTCAGTGGCAACCAGGCTACACTCGGTAACTGGGGATAGGCATTGCTCGATCTCCACTGATTTTGTATCGACGTAACTATGAAAGGGTGTTGGGGCAGGCCAGAATGGTTGTGGGGAGGTGGATGGGGCTTCCCCTCAACCTCTATTGGAGAATTTCACTGGTAACAATTGTCCCTTTGCCCAGGTTTCTGTATGTGTTTCTGTATGTGTTTCTGAATGTGCCACTAGCGTTGCCTAGGTTGTATTTCCATGAGGTGCAGTCGGTGCTCTCCCGATTACTTTGGGCGGGTAAACAACCCTGTATGGCTTAGAAGAATATGGTTGCGCCATTGGAGAGGGGGTTGGGGGAGGTTTGGCATTGCCTGATCTTCAGGCATATTATGAAGCAGCTCAAGCAGGATTCTTGGTATATTGGTTTTGCGTGGGTACGGACAGGAGACATGTGGAGATAGAGAGAGCCCTTGCAGCTCCATCCTTACTTTGGGCGGTTATACTGACAGCCCCTGATATGCCATCCAATCCAAAGAATATGGTGGAGCTGATCTGTAAAGCTTGGGTTCAAATTGAAGGAAAAGGGAAGGGGAGGTTCTTTACTCTCCTAAACTGCCGGTGAATAACATCCCCGGGTTACTGTTAACAAGCAAGCTGGGTAACAGGCGGCTGGGTATCTCAAGCTTTAGGGACTCATTTCCAGATAGACGCTTCCTTTCTGTGGAACGGTTGAGAGGAATGGGATTGTTACCTCACTGGACTTGTTCTTATATTTCCAGCTATGGGACTCCCTGAAGGCTTTATTTTCAGCTTCCGCGAATGAACTAGTGACGGCCCCTATACTGAATAGGATACAAGGGCTAGAGGATACCATTAGGATTGTGTCCAACTCTGTGGGATGGGCAGAGTCGTCCTGAGGGAAATGGGAAATCACATTGGGTTTAGCTCTAACAGATGAGGCATGGTGGTGCTGATGTGCGCAAACTAGGAAAATAGTCCTTAACAGTAGATTTAAACTGATACATGTTAAATACATTCACCAATTTTACTACACCACTGTGGTTTTACATAGATTTTTCCCTGACTTCCCTATGAATGTGCTAGACGCGCAGCTACATCGGCAACGTCCTGCATGCGGCATGTTAATTGTGTTAATGAAATGTGTTCTGTTAATTACATTTATAGAGCGCACGTTCAACACAGGGATATCATTGCGCTCATCTGCAGCATGGCAGATGGGAAGAAAGAATTCAAATAGGTAGTTTTTAAAGCACCGCGGAATGCCAGATAGTTAGGTAAAGAACGCATGGCAAAAGGAAGAGAGTTCCAAAGAACGGCGGCCGCCACATAGAAAGCGCTGCCCCCAATCCGACAGAGCCTGACCCTAGAGACTTACAGAAGCAATGCCTCTGCAGACTGCAAGACACGTCCTAGGAAAGATGGGTGAAACTTGGCATGCAGATACTCAGAGAGAGACCAAAGATAGCCTGATGAACCAGGCAGGCAGCCTTAAATAAAGCATGCAGTTTAACTGTCAACCAATGAAGAAGATGCAAATAGAGCTGCTCTCCTGTGCTATGCATTTGGGAGAAGGTCTTGGAGATGCTCAGGGACATTATAAGGTAACGGGTGGACCCTACGCCGGTGATGACCCTACTGGGATATACTAAGCAAATCACTAGTCGTGTGAGGAAACTGGCAGGCTGTTATTACTATTGGCAAAGCGGAGGTTGGCAATGTTGTGGTAGAGAACACAGCGTCCTACAAAAGGACGGTGGAAGGAAGAAATTCTTTATCGTAATTAAATGGAAATGGAATGTGGAATGGTGGTTCATCTCTGTGCTAAACCCAAGGATATTTGGGACCCTTATAAACAGTATTTGATTTCACAAGCAAGACAGACTGTTGAATTCTGGGAAGGGGGAAGGCGCGAGAGACTGAAACGCAAGACAATGGGGATTGGTGGGGTATGTGGGATGGAGGTGAACTGTTGATTGATTCGGGAGGGCTCACGACTGTTCGTGATGGAGCACTTGGGCATGATCGCACAGTTTTGGAAAATGTTAATGCATATGCAGAAAGAAGGAATCATTTTTGGATGGAAACGGGGGTAAAGGGGCAGGTCCACTGAACCACTGTTTCTTTTTGTGTTTGGGTTGTTGAAAACAAAAAGATTTTCAAAAAAAGAAAAAATGGGCAGGTGCTACACAGAGAGTGGGTAACAACAATAGAGGGAGAAAAAGAGAGGAAGGAGGTGACAAAGATGCCAGGGAAGCAGTGAGAACATCAGAAGGATGGTGGTGGGAGGAGAGTACAAGATCAGGACACCAGAGTATAAGTCTACGAGCAGGGGTACAAGAGGAGTTGGCGAGATCTCAGGAGAAGGAGGTGGCAATACCAGGAAATTATAGTGACACAGATGAACTAGGGTCAGAGACCGGTCTTGAAGAGACGGAGGAGTGATCTCCCGGAGGAGGAGGTTGTCGGTGTACTAAAGATGGTCTAGAATACACAGATGGAAAAACATAATGAGATGAAAAGGAAGGCACACCAAGAACAATGGGTATTAAGGGAGGTGCTAGATCTAGCTAGTAAGATCAGGGATGCCCCGGTGGACCCAGGTGTCCTTTTGCAGGTCTAGACACTGTGAGAAGGTACACACTGGGTGGGCGGGGGTCAGGAAAATTAAGGTGAGTTTGACAGGCAAGGAGAGGAAGACCAAGAAAAATCTAAGCAGGACCCCATATGCCCTTGTCTAGCTCTCCCTGACAGCTCCATCCATGTATATAATTGGGCTGGTGGTAGGATACAGAACCTGGAAAGGCCATAAATAGCTCAGAATAAGGGTTCAGTCGAATCTAGACCTTCAGATGCCAGAGGGAAGGAGGTAAAGCCCTTGAGCTGCATGGACTGAGACATTTGATTTTGCAGCCGTAAGTCCAACATACCCACGCCTGCAGAAGAGTCATTGGATGACTCTGAGGTTTCTAAAGGCAAGGAACCCATAACCCACTGAATCGGGCCATTGTGACCTTTTTGTTTGTTTGGGAAGTTCTTACTTATTTTGATTTACCCCATCTTGTAGCTTGCCAGAATAAAAGATGATAAAACTGAGATACAGTTTTGGGGTCCCTAGTTATCCCAATTGGAACACTGACAGTGTCATAAAATTAAACTGCACAACTTAGTCACTAATTCGTGATTGTTGATCTGCACCTTCACCCTGAACTGGATTGTTGTCAGAAATGATATATTTATAGATTTCAAGATATGAAGTGAATTGGCAATAAATTATGCTCTACAACACAATCACATTACACATGTGTTGTGTTATATGTGTATGCTTAATCCACAAAACATCAGTATTACTTTCAGTTTATAAATTAAAATTGCCATGATAAATTAAAATTGCCATGGCAATTTGCTTTGTTGGGAAATTAAGTATTGTATAAACACTGACCCTTCTTTCTCTAAATCTGCATTTACGTATTGGAGGTGAAATCATATTATATATGAGGTGTATGCCCAAACATAAATAGAGCCCACAGAAAGTAATTAGAAATATCAAACCAGGCCTGGATTACAAACAGTTAATCTCCCAACCACGTGCTGTGTCCCCTGCCCTATTCTATTTGCTCTCACACAGGTTCACTGAAGTTGTGGGTTTCTCTGTTAAACTGGATTGTGCTTTCTGGAATATAAACAAGGTCTTAAGTTGCGATGATTCATTGATCATAGCAGTGGTTGGCCCTTTAAGAAGTCATTTATGGTCAAATCATTGTAGACTCAAGATGAGTCTGTAACACTACTTTGGCCTTTTTGAAGCTTTGAGTGCATCTTTGCTGTGATCCTTGTATGCAAGGTGTTGCCGTACAGGACATTATTTTTGTTGCCCTTACAGTGAGTGATGGACAGTGTTTAGCAACTGTTTTGCTGTGGGCTATATGGTAGGTTATTCGTAAGAGCCCACGTAAGATTGTCGAAGAGGTCAAGGGAACTTCCCTCCTTGTGATCCCATTCTGTTTTGCCGTCTTTCTTCTCTCGTTCAGATGCTGTTTCCTTGTATGCTTTGCCTCGCTCTGAGTGTGCTCTCATGCTCCGCCTTTTATCCGTGTGGGGAAGGTTTATGGAAGTTAGGTGTGTGTGATGGTCAGTAATTGCCTGACCTCACCTGACCATTGTATTAGGACACATCAGGTATACTGATATGATATGATATGGCATTTTTTAACACGCCTATACACAAGTTTTTCAAGGCACGATGAGGCAGTTGCGGGGAATAGAGGGAAGACAGAGATAACGATCTTACTAGGCCAGGTGACATTGAGATCGTGCAAGTGCAGGGGAGGGAGGAAGGGGAAAAGTGTGAGGGGAACGGGAGGGGAAGTGCAGTATATAGGATAAACAGTAAATAAATAGAAACAATAAATAGGAACAATAAATAAGAAGTGTGGCTCACTGGTGGCAGGTGCAAGGTTAAGTGCAGATATCAGGTGCTGGTAGGAGGCTGTAGGGATACAGAAACAGCCTCAGAGTTCAAGGGTTGCCGGGTGGCAGTGCAGGTGTGAAACTGACGGGAAGGGGACCTGGGCCCGAGAACAGAGGTTAGCCAGGTGACCAGTGCAGTTTCAGTTTCAGCCAGGAGTTCAGCAGGGGAGAGGAGGAGAGAAAGTAGAAGCAAAGAAGAAGGTCTTGAGGTGCTTCTGGAACCAGAGATGGTTCTCCTCAATTTTCAGAGAGGCATGGAGGCTGTTCCAGTTCCAGAGGGAGGCCCCAGCCGAATAAAGAGATCTACCACCAACTCGTTGCTTGGAGAAGCGACTGACCCTGAGGGAGTTGGAGGCAGATGGGCGAAGAGCTCGAGAAGGAGGATATTTAGGAAGAGAGAGTTGAAGGTATTGAAGCCCCAGGCCCCAGAAGGCCTTGTGGACAATGCAGAGAGTTTTGAACTTAATCCTCACAGCCATAGGGAGGCAGTGCCAAGATTTCAGTCCTGGAGAGATACGATCCCTGGGCTTGAGGCCAAGGACAAGTCTCACAGTTCTGTTCTGGATGAGTTGCAGAGGGCGGAGACTAGAGGCAGGCAGATTTAAAAAGAGGCTGTCGCATTAGTCCAGCCTAGAGAGAACCAGAGCTCTGGAGACAGTGAGCTTCTAGGGGAAGGAGAGGAAAGGAAGAATACCTCTGAGGGGGTGCAGCTGGTAGTATGACTTCTTAGAGACATCGGAGATGTGAGGAGAAAAGGAGAGTGTGGAGTCAAAGATGACCCCAAGGTTTTTAGTCTCACAGGTGGGAGAAGGAAGAGGGCCAAGGGAAGCCGGCCAGAGAGAGAGACAGGAAAGGAGGGAGCGGGTGTGCTGATGAGGAGAATCTCAGTGTTACTGGCATTAAGGCAGAGATCACTGGCGGCACACCATTCCTGGATAGCAGACAGACAGTTGGAGATGAGAGAAGGAGAAGAGGTGGCTGGAGGGAGCCTGAAAATGAGCCGAGTCTCATCCGCATAGCACTGAAAGTTGGGGCAGAGAGCGGCAATGCGGTGGGCAAGAAGTGCCAGGTATTGCTTGAACAGCCAAGGAGAGAGGTTAGACCCCTGGGGAACACCACAGGTAAGGATAGAGATAGAGGAGAGGAAGCACCCAAGTTGGACCTGGGAGGGTCGGTCGTAGAGGAAAGAAGTCAGCCAAGCCAGGGCCTGATCGGTGATACCCATGTTATCATGGAGATGGTTGAGCAGGATGGCATGCTTGACGTGTCAAAGCCAGAAGAGAGATCAAGTAAGATGAGGACACAGGGGGTGTTGGAATCAAGGATGGAGAGCAGGTCTTCACAGATGTTCAGGAGAGCAGTTTCCGTGCTTCTGGCAGCTCTGAAGCCAGACTGATGGTCATGGAGACAACCAACAGATTCAGTGTGAAGATTAAGCTGGGGGATGGCCAGCTTTTCCAGGTGCTTGTCCAGGAAAGGAGTGAAGGAGATTGAGCAATACATAGATGGGCAGGATGGGTCGGCAGAGGGTTTCTTAAGAAGAGGGTGCACAAAGGAGTGCTTTGGGGGGAAAGGAAGACTCTGGTGGTGAAGGAGTGTTTGCAGAAGTCAGCCAGAGCAGGAGCCAGGGTGCCAATGTGGTCCTTGGTGGTTTTGGAGGAACAGGGGTGAACCTGTTTTGACGAGACTTTCATAGATCAGACTTCTCTAGAAACCTTGTCTGGGGATAACAGGGGAAAGGCAGAGAAGGGGGGAGGAGAGGTGGCTGAACAAAGGCCAGAGGAAGAGCAGGGAGGAGGGGAAGAGGAAGAGAGAGAGAGAGGACAGGATGTCCTGAGTTTTAGAGATGAAATGAGAAGCCAGAGCCATGCAGAGGGCATGGGAAGGGACAGGAGAGGTAGAGACTGCGGCAGGGTTGGCCAGTTCCTTGCAGATTTTAAAGAGTTTGGCCGAGTTGCTAAATGCCGCAGAGATGCAGGCTGTGATGTGGATGTGAGCTCTCTTCTTGGTCCGGACAGAGAGCCGGTATTGCCTTTGGAGCAGGCGGCAGGCCAGTTTGTCAGAGGATGCACCGGAAGCACGCCATTTCCTCTCAGCCATCCTGCACTTGCGTTTGAGGGAGAAGAGGTCTGAGTCGTACCAAGAGTTGCACTTGCCTTTGGGCTTCATGTGGATCCTCATGACAGGTGCGAGAACATCAAGAGTATCAGATATAGCAGAGTGGAGCATGGAAAGGGCTGGGTCAGGGTGTGAGTCAGCCAAAGAGGGAGGGGGGGTGAGAAGTGGTGGCAAAAGCCTCAACTGACACACGCTTCATGGGTCGGATAACCGAGAAGGTGTGGCAGTGCTGGAGGTGGCTTGGCCTGAGGGGTAGAGAGGGTGAGCTACGAGGAAAGGAGAAAGTGATCACTCCAGTAAAGAGGAGTGGTGAGAGGGATAAAAAGGGGAAGGTCTGAAGAGATCAGAACTTCCAGTGTGCCCTGCAGAGTCGGGCCAGAGGGGAGAATAGAAGTGAGAGAGAGTCGCAGAGGTTGCGAAAGAGTCCAGAGGAAGGACAGGAAGCATCCAGGTGGATGTTAAAGTCTCCAAGAAGGAGGAGTTGAGTGGTTGAGACCAGGAGGGAAGAGGAGAGGTCCGCCCACTTAGAGAGGAAGGAGGAGAACTGATCAGGTGGCTGATAGATGGTAGCCACAGTAAGGGAATGGCTAGGAGAGAGAGAGAGAGAGAGCCTGCAGACAAGGCATTCGAAAGAGGAGTAGGCCTGCATAGGAATGACATTGGCAGGAATCCACTTGGGGAAGATCAGGGCTACACCCCCTCCGGAGCGGTTGGACCTGGGCGCAGAGAGGATTTTGTAGCCATCAGGGAGGACAGTGTCGAAGCTCATGACAGAGCTGGCCATGAACCATGTCTCGGTGAGACCGAGGACGTTGAGGTCAAGTTCTCCCAGGAGGCGGCAGATGTCAGAGGAGTGTTTGACAGCTGAGCGAGAGTTTAGAGTGGCAATATGGAGAAGGCATCCTTGAAAGACTTCCGCGGAGGGGTACAAATCAGAGGTATGCCCTGCGGAGGTGTAGAAGAAGCCCGAGGGGGGAAGTAGAGGAAGGATGAGAGGGCAAGGTAGCCAAGGAGGAGACAGAAGGTGGAGGCAAGGAAGCCATGGACAGAAGAGAGGGGACAGCCGGAGGCGGAAGGAAGTTGATGAGGCACGGGAAGCATCTATCAAAGAGAAGATTGGCCTGATGGCCTTGGACCAAGACAGTACCATTCAGGTAAACATTTATAATGACATTAGAGGAGTCCAAGGAGGCCAGGAGGGCCTTGCACTGGGTGCCACCATTATTTGGAAAAGAAGAGAAAAGGAGAAAGCACAGAGACCATATGAAGAGTCCATAGGTCTGGCAAAGGAACGACAAAGAGGATGTCAGTGAGGGTTTGCCTAGAGGAGGCATTGGAATAGATGTCAGCGATAGGGAGGCCCGGGTTGGAGACCAGGATGTGCTTTTTAAACTTCTTCCTACCAGATTTAGTGAGGAGAGCAGGATAGTCGATAGAGAAGCAGTTGGAAAAGATAGGAGAGACAGAGAGCACCATAGAGTAGGTGGGGAGAGGAGAGAAGAGTAAGGTGGGGTTAGTCTGTTTTCTCTCATAGCAGGCTGTCTGTGTTAAAGTGTTTGTGTTGTAAATGGGGGCGGGGTAGAGTTCATAAATATCCTACCTGGTGGGATGAGGTAAAGGTGTTACAGGGAAGGGAATAACCCGTCTCACCATCCGGTGTCCCACTCCCATTCCCCGACGACCCCTCACCCATGTGATCCTCCTGCACTGGTCCACCCCCAGGAACTGGATCCAAAAGCGATGGGCGTATCCTAGCCACCTGGATGCCAGATCCCTGCGGACTAGTGGGTGAGACACTTTCTGGTTTCTCACATCATCCACTGTTTGATGTAGTCCTCAGATGAGGAACCGTAGAGACCACCACTCTTCTCATCAGCCAGGGATGTCACAGGGGGCCTCAACACGGTATGTATCACTCACAGAGCAAGAGCAAAACCAACCAGCGGACCACTGTATCAGAAGGCCGGATCAACCCCTACATGCCAAAGAGAGGGACTAGCTTCATCAAAAAGAATATCATGCTTGACTACAAATTCAAGTTCCATAACCAATAGATGGGTGGGAAGAGACTGGCTGTCATTGGTCAAAAAACATAACATTACCTACCTGAAACTATAAGAGCACAAAATGAACATATTAAAATATGAAATCCCTGAAAAAGCTACTATTCATCTGCACCTTCAGTGGCCTTTTCTGATAATCGGGCCTAGAGATTACCCTCCCAGAACCCTGCTGCCAGAACTCAACTCAGAAGCACTGAAAAAACACAATAAACATGGTCATTAATAAAATCAGTATATCGTAATTTGTTCTAAAGCTTGTCTGATCAACATAAATGAATAAGTGCTGCGGGAGGACCTCAACCTCATCATCCCGAGGAGCGATTGGCACTAGACTCTATGTAGCATTTTAAATTATTATGGATGCTGGCAAAATTGTTCCTGGTGTCCAGGACTGCAACCCCCATGTTAGCTGTGATCGATACTAACCCCAAGATTAGCACAGCACAAACTCAAAATATATAACTAAGTAGCATACCTAAATGTTTCAGGGACTACAACTATTGTGAGGTCTGAAAATGTGCACGTGCCATTAGCTACTGGTAAGTAATAATTCACTCCTGGGGAGTCAAACTTGAGTGCAATGTGCATGTAGAGAATTGACCCACCAGTGAGACCTTCTCATGCAGTGGGAGAAGGTCTGACTGGTGGGTCAATGAAGCTTCCACTGGTGGGCAGATTGGCGAGCAGTGTGAAAAGCATTCACGGCCGGCACATTAGCCACAAAAGAAGACGAACTCTGTGCTCCGTTTCCGTTTTATGTCACTTTTTACATTGGATAACGAAGCTTTTGATTTGCGTGAGAATTCTGGCGGCCCAGATCCCCAGTGGCGACATAGCTCAACAAGGTAAGCGCTCGCCCCAGAGATTTCCGTGGAACCTGAAGGGCCCAGGATTCATCCCTGGCAAGGCCGCCTCATTCTTCTGCGGGCGATAATTTGTGAGTTAGTAAACTGAGTGAAATTAGCACATGGAAATCGTTATTGACCTCCAATTAGCCAATCAGAATGTTTAGACTGCAGTCAATAACTACTAGCATTGACTGCATTCTAAACATTCTGTCTTCAGAATCAGTCAGGGAGACAACAATGTAATTTCAAGGCAATATTTTGTTTCGCCAAGAAAACACCTCTCTGGGGGGACCTTTTTTTGCTGCAACGTGCTATTTAAGAGCCGAAAGAGCAAACATTGGAAAATGCTTTCACAAGCTTATAGAGAAACCATATAATTTTACATGACACCTAATGCATGCTCTTCTAAACCTGTTCCAGTTAAACCACGTAGCAATTAAAATGCTAAACTTATGAAGACAACCATGTTATTTATTTAAATACTGCAAAATAAAATCACATTTAATGTACCAACTCATTTGTCTATTTAGTTTACTTACTCTTAAACTCGACAAAAACACTCGCCAAATATTCCAAAACATGTATTGCTACTACCACAATTTGCGAACAGCCTTATAGAACTTGGGAGGGGTCATTATCGCTTGTGATAATGGCCCTTCCCTCAATTTATGGACCTCGGTTTCGCCTCAGGCCATAACTTGGTGGCGGGTCATTATCCCGCGATAACAACCTCTCCCTCAGCCTATAAGAACCCCTATTGCTAGTGTCCTCGGAATGAAAGGAATCTGGTATGAAGAAGCAACATATACGCGGTATATTCGTCCTATTTTGCATGTTAAGCATGATGGGACCCTATTGCAGTGCACGCCGCGATAGTGTTGCAGAGAACCGCTCACAGGTATCCTAGTGGAGAACTTGTGCCTGCATTGCACGAGGAAGCTGGAAATCACGGCTCGTTTTTAGGACTGGCTGAGAAAACTTAAGCTGTCTGATCCCAGAGGTATTTTGTTCAAGATAATGATCATCCCATAAGAAGGCTTAGGATAGGCTTGCTGTGTGCCACCTACATCTTTCTGTTCCTACATGATTGTAACCACATTTAAGGTGGACGTGCTGCCTGGGCATGTTTAATGTGGTGCCCGTGTCGTGCACATTTCCCCCCTTGGACAGACTCTTCCCCTTTGGTGGGATATTCAGTTCTTGTCATGGGGGTTAAACTATTTCTCAGATAGAGATTTCATTTCAGAGTACATTCTCCCTGGGAGACTATATTAGCGAAAATAATGTGTTAAAGGGGGTGGGGGGGTTATTTCGTGACACCGCCCGCAAGCAAAGTCGCCTCGTCTAGTTAAAGTTCCTTTACTGGTGTCACCATGCATATCTCCCAGGCAAACCCTGAATGTTTGTGTTCACAGCGGTTCCATGTGTTAATATCCCCGCAAAAATATCGGCGTACAAGAATATCACCATATTTTTGCGGCAATATTAAGCCATGGAACCTGCGGGGGACACCCTGCAACCCCCATAATTTTTGTAATGGTGCGGGGGACACCCCTGCATCCCCCAGTCCCAATAACCCCATAAATTATCCCCACTAATAATATCACCTATGGCCTTACCCCTGGACCATATATATGGCAATATCATTGGTGGGGATAATATTACCTGATACTGTCACAACGTCGTCGAGAGGGGTTAATGCATGTAAGTGCATGGGGGACCTCTTTCCAGCAACTGACTTGAATTCAGGCAGGGCAGCGCTCGGCCCTTTTACTAGATAAAGGACCACTCAGCAGGCCGACAGTAAAACCATGTTATTGACGGCGTGGCACTTTGGTGAGGTGGCTTTGTATAAACGAACAGATAGGAAAGAGGTAGCAAGAATGAAAGTGTGTGCTAAGGTGTAGCTGATGGCATGTGAAATGCAGGGTGGGCAAGCATGCACTTAACACATGCAGTAAGGAGCAGGCCACACGCTGTACTCGTAAACACAGCAGGAGAGCGTGTCAAGTGACAGGCAGGAGCCACACCCCCACAGGGCTCTGGCCACAGCAGTAGCAATGCATGCTGCAAACGGACTCCTAGGGAGACAGACGTTCCCTTGCTTTCGTAATCTACTCCTTACTACTTCTAGTATTATAGTTAAACGAGTATTCGTATACTCCAAAAGTGCGATAGTGTGATTTCGCCGGTGTTTGGAGCCATCATCGAGCTGGCGTATCGCGCCGTGTATTCGTGCGATCACAGAATCTCGATTGCGTAGGGTCAAAGGTTTACGAGAACAACCAGAGCACGTTTGATCTGTCGTGGAGTGGCATAGAAGGCCCCGAGCAGTGGACACCGCAATGCAGCCAATCTGTGCAGTGTAGGGGGAATGTGCCACCGCCCATGAAACCAAACGACAGGGAGCGGGAGACTGCAGCTTTGGGCCCCCCACGGAACCCGCAGTACCCTTCAGCAGCCAAATAAGGCACGTATTAGAGCGCACCCGGACTTGACTCAAAGTGCAACACGGTTGGAAAGAAAACGATATTGTTTTAACTGTACCCACAATACGGGCCCAATGAGTGGCACTGCAGCACCCAGGCTAGAATGCCACGTATGCAGCTCTTGGATTTTGCTGCATCAGGAGCCTGGCAGGCGAATGTAGGGGTGATGGCTAAACGAGGGAGATATTGGTAGCCAAAGGAATGGCAACATGACCTGCTAGGGAGGGGGAAGGTCAGAGAAAGGCACGGGGCTACTGGCAATTTAGGCCCCCGCATTTGAGATTATTTTTGACAGTGCCCATTAGGGACTGGCAATTGCATGACACAAGCAATTTGCAGGAAGACAGCAGATGGGGGCTGCAAGGGCACAGTTCTTCAGTTGGCTAATTGCCCGTCCAATCCTGTTTTTTTTTCTTCATTGCATTCTGGTACTCGTAATTTTGCTTTTCTATTGTAAATGCAAGACTACATGTTGCAGGTTATGAATAACCCACCCCCTCCAACATACGCCGCAATTACCCTGTAGCTTACTCTGTCCAAATAACTGGAGCCAGCCCAAGCTCTTCTTATGGGGCAAAACAAGGCCGCAGTTTATTAGGACATAACCACAATCATCTCTTTTATTCATCTCCAGTCAGCGCTCTTTCTCCTTATCAACTCTTTACCAAGCATACTTAGCTCTCACTCCATGCAGGGCCAACCACATTGGCAGCTGTTGCTGTTGGGCTACAGGGAACGCCGCCGTGATGCGTTTCTTTCCAGCAGACAACCAACTAGGCGGGGCAGCACCTCTTTATCCAACCTTGCAGCTCCCGCCGCTTTAGGCTAACAGTGGGCTACTTACTTCTGGTCGTTCTTGCCCTCCTTTAAGAGGTTCGTTTTGGCACTGCTCGATCGCCTGCGTAACCGTCTGTGACAATACATGAACACATTAGAAAACCTGAAATAGAAATCATATTAGGGTGTGGTGGGTGGGACAAAGTTCGACTTGCAGCAGGGGGTAAAGCAGAGACACTGCTCCCTCCTGAGCGTTCCCTATATACAGGCCCCACAGGGGCCTCTGATGTCACCTGTTGGAGGTGCAAAGATACCTTTGCCCTCCAATCAGGGGGTTAGCCAGGTGAGGGGGCTTCCTCCCATTCCTGTCCTCAACCCCTTTTGGCTACCATTTCTCCTTCCTCCTGGGTCACCATAACGTGAACCCTGCTTCCTGCTCCTTCCCCTATGGAGAAGTAGGCGGGGCAAGGGGGGATTAGCCCCTCTGCCATGTTAAGCCCTTATGCCGAGCCCCTTCTTTCAGCGGGCCGTGCCATAGGCTACAGTGGGTGGCACAATACACCATCTTCTTAGACAAGGTAATAGTGCCATAACACCACGATGATGGTGATTGGCGCAACAGAAAAGCAGGGTTTGACATTAATATTAGATAAGCAGGAGCTACAAGCAGCTCCTGGGTGCCCGGCATTAACCAGTGAGCAGGAGCTACCACTGAGGAACCATAGCGTTCCGCAAATCAAAGTGCAACGTAAGATGCAAACTTAACATTTTGCTTATTCTCATGGCCCCTTATGCTTTTAATGTCATATAGGTATGTCCTAGTGCTTCCTTTTAGATTGTCCCAAATGCTCAGAGTTAAATTCATATAGGTGTGTTTGTTTGGCATCAGTTGGCATGGCGAGACAAAAGTAGCGCCAGGTCGCTGTTGGTGGCAAGCTAACCAGGCTCTTTTAGGCTGCAAGCAGGAGCTAAATAGCTCCCAGCTCCCCTCCATTTCGAACCCTGGAAAAGCTTTATAACATAACATGGGGCAGTGACTGTTGGGCATAGATTGAAATTGAGAGAATGTAACCATACCACACATGGCTAACATGGGGGACTGAAAGACCATTGCCATGGCAATCCCTCCCATAACTAGCACAAAGTGCGAAATAGCAAAGCTAAGCACTCCAGGCCCCCATGATTGTGGATGGTACCATGGGCGCAATTTTGTAATTCTAGGGGGGACAGAGGTGTTTGTCTTTGTCTCCCCCCCCCCCACCTTTCATGGCACACCATTTTGTCCCCATTAATTTGGCCCGGGAACCTTTTCTTCAGATGTGGTGCCCCCCAACATTTTCAGCAAAGTTCCTCCACTGGATGGCACAAAAGCAAATCTTTTTCGGTAGGGTGGACACCTCTGTGACCCCAGCACTATTTCCTGCACTTGTAGGGCCAACCTTTCGTCTTATCAAGGCCCCTAGTTTGAGCAGCGTCTCGGCTTTGCTTTTGATTGTAGCTTTGCTTAGGTAAGCATAAGCCGCAGCCGCTGACAGGCTGACAGGCAACTGCAACTCATCCTCCCGCCTCACGCGCTGGAACGAGATGCCCGTCAATGCTTCTAATGCCGAATTCAAGGGCCGCCTCTTCTTTCTTGACAGCGTAATCCTTTGGCACTAGGCGCATTCTGCACGAAGGACCAATGTAGCCATAATAGGCCGGCTCGATAGAGCTCGCATGAGCACCCTCAAAGCCAACAGCAGTAATTCTGTCATCAACCACAGAGAACTGGGCACGCCAACCTTGTGCTCGGAATCGGAGACAAAGCAAGCAGCACTCAAACGTAAGCGACATGAATGCGCGCTGGCATGAAAATCAGAGCAAGGCGCGCACCGCGCTGTGCCAGCCGCCTGGACGCCCAGTTGAATAAATACCAATGGCTGAAATCTTCTGTTCTGGCTACGATTAAGGAGACCATGGCTTTTCCCAGAAACATGCAATAATCAAATCACTTTTTATAGCGCAGCATGGCGGACTCCTCGCGCTTCTAAGCGCTGTAATAATTAGCGTGTAAGTAACTGCTATTCGCTCAATTGGAACACTTTCTTGGCATTCGGCTCCAGCTGAACACTTAATCTTCCCATGTGATGCCAATGCGAACGGACAGAATGGCAAAGAGAGCGCAGATTGCAAAAGTGTAGGAAGGCATTCCTGATTAAATATGATAAAGTGTCGGTGTTCGTGTGTTGGTGAAGAGTGGCAGAGGAGTGAGCGGCGAACAGGAAGCGTTCCTACTCGAAATGTGCACGTGGAAACTTTAAGAATGTGAAACAGGCAGTGCGAACCGGTGAGTCTGGGAGGAAGTCCGTGAGTTATAGGTCAGCTGGGGAATGAGCCTCGCAAAGGAATCTCACCAGTTCCCCCGTGAGCTACTCTGAGTGTGAGCTACAGGCGCGGTGGCTCTCCGTTTATCACCCACAGGCAGAGGGGCAGGAAGAGAGCACACGAGGAAGTGAGTGTTTGGAAATGTGAAGACTTCCCAAGAGGCAGGGGTGTTTTAGGGCTGCGGAAGAGTTGTGTGCATGTCAGTCAGTGCAAGGCGTGCCCCGGTCGAACTTGCAATTTGGGAAACCTTTTCATTACACTAAAGGCAATACATGGGCAAGGTGAGAGGGACCAGGTCTCTTTTTTGTGTGGACAGAGGGTCATAGAGAGCCATGTTGCTGCTGATGTTGAAGAGTGAGAGAGATGGAAACAGTAATACTATTTTGCATCCAGAAGTGTGATGGGAAGGGGGAGGGGGAGGTGTAACGGGAACAGGTGACACAACTGATGTACTTCCCGACAAGCAACTGCCTCGTAGAGCTCTTAGGGTTCAGTTTTGCAACGTGTCACCAACCCTGCAACCGCCCTAACTGCTAGTGAGGAACTTCCTCGCTCACTGGCATCTCTCTCAATAGGGGGCACTCTAGCCAAGGGGGTAAGGAATGAGAGCTGAGACTCCCTGGTCTGTGCCTCCACAGAGCCCAAAATCGGAGGCCATATATATATGTCTCGGGAGGATAGCTCAGGGGCAACGTGCTCGACTTGCAAGCAAGACGACACGGAGCAACACAGGTTCGATCCCAGGATCTGCGCTTAGAAAACTCTGGGTATTAAGCGCGTTATAAATAACCTATCATATCATATATACGGAATGGCCTAGGAAACACTGTTTTCGGGCCAGTCGTTTCCCGGAATGGACAATGGGACTTGTCACAAGTATGCCGGTAAAACGGCAGTAATACTGGTTCGACAGTGTTAACCGTTACCAGCGGGAGTACTGCCACATTGCGAGCATGCGCTGGTTTGCGCACCACCCCGCTCGTGACAGTAATACTGCTGAACCGGTATTACCGACAACAAACAGCATTTGCCGGTAACACCACCAAATAAACAGTGGTATAACCGATATCAGCAACACATTGGCTGGTATTACCGCTGCCAGAATCAGCATAGTCTCGCAGTGAGGTAATTTTGTTCAACATGTCTGCTAGCCTCTCTACAGCTCCGACACTTGGCATGCCTGCCTGTTTTGCAATATGTGGTTACACACATGTAATGGGAGACATAAGGACTTTGCCACAAGATCCCACGCTCAAGCTTTTTGCCCTCCACTCTGTGAGTAACCATTTAGACATTGCTTGCATCACATTCTTTGCATCCAGGACTATCATTCTTGTGGATTGCAACGCTCAGATTAATTTCACACATGCAGCTCTCCACCTCTCTCTCGCTGCCAAATCTGTGTACACATGCTTGCTTTTTGCCCCACTTTGGGCTCGCATGCACACCACACAAGTGCATAACCTCCAGACATGGTTTTTAATACTTCACTTGGCTCAGTTCAGCACACCAAGCACTCTGCCTAACCAGGGCTTTTAAAACATCATGAATGTCCAACTTGTAACTTTATCGTGATGTATGGTACAACTCTACCTAACATCAGGCAATTTGCACCTCTTTCTTTTCTGCACGCTTTTTGTAGGGGTCAGCCTAACAATATCTAACCCTTTTGGCCCTGAAGAAGGCAGACACTTTCTTCAACCGCCGAAACTTAACTACCCTTGCGACCCGATTCATACACGCAAGAGTGGAGCGAAGTACTGGATTTACACCAGCGCCCAATTTATTTTATTTCATTTATTTTTACATTTGTATAGCGCACATACAGCCCAAAGGCATCGTGGCACTGTTACTTGTGGCAGACTTAGTTACATAAAGGTTACATACATGTCATGGAAGCAGGTTTCGAGTAATCAGGTAGCGGGTACATTGAGAATTTGTTATACAGTCATTGAGAAATGAGTTCAGTTTAGGCCACGTTGATGCGTTCCAGGTGAGAGTAGGGTATAAGCTAGGTTTAGTTGAAGAGCATGGTTTTCATCGCGTACGTAGGCCCCCAATCTACCATATCCAGCTGAGACTATATGCACACAATCTTAAAAGGACACAAGTACTTGTGTGTTTTGCAGCATCAATGATTGAATAATGTGTCTTTAGCTGCAATTGTATATGGTCTAGGTTAAAATGTCGAGCTCATAAAATGTGATGACAATGTTTCTCATGTACCACTGTTCAAATGTTTTTCTCGAATACCAGTACATGTTTTCCAGAATTCACATGCCATAGGCTTCTTTTCTTTCCTTCTATTTGCTTTTTTGGGATGTGCATTATTTTTCGGTATATATTTGTACATATTTTACATTCCTATTAATAAATGTGAAGTCAAACACAAGTATTAGGATCTAGCGCAATGTGCTTTTTGCTTTAATCCATTAGAGTTCTAACATGAGGACCTACACAATGTGTAAATAATACACACATTCTGTGAAGCTCCCTCGAGACACACACAGTGACTTACTCCACTGTAATAACCATACAGTTTTGCCTGTCGCGACACTTCCTTTTGCATTATAGTTCGGTAGGGCTGGGCAAGAGTTATTTTCATGTCAGTCATTGCAAGATGTGCCCCTTTCCCCTCATTTATATCGCTCTCTTTGCACTTTCAATTTGGGAAACCTTTTCATTACACTAAAGGCAATAAATGGGAAAGGTGAGAGGGATCAGGTCTCTTTCCCCTGTTCATGCAAAGGGACAATGGAACTTATCACGAGTACGCCAGTAAAACGGTTGTAATACCGGTTCAGCGGTGTTAACCGCTACCAGCGGGGTGACCGGCGGAAGTACTGCCGTATTGCGACCATGTGCTGGCATGTGCACCACCGGTATTACCGGCAACAAACAGCATTTGCCGGTAACAACGCCAAATAAACAGTGGTATAACCAATATCAGCAAAACATTGGCTGGTATTACCACGGCCGGTATAAGCATAGTCATAATACCGGTAGCGGAAATAACACTGACGGAAAGGGAAATGGGTGGCGGCCTTCTTTAAAAACTCAATCCATTCGGAACCCCCCATTTCCTGTTGCCATCCAGTCCCAATACTTGTGGCAGCATCATAGCACAACAGAAGGAGGCACGCCTCCCAGCACTGCGGCTGTGGAAGCCAAAGTTCACACAGTCAGAGCTCACTGCACTCGCTGATGCAGTCGTGGAGAATGCAGAGGAGCTATTTGGGTACAGACAGCGCAAGACCTCTGCAGAGAGGAAGACAGCCATATAGGCCGAGATCATGTCAAGGGTGTCAGCAGTGGGCACCGTACCCTGCACTACCAGGGACTGCCAGAAGTGGTGGGATGATTTAAAGGCGGGGGTGCGCAGCCTTATAGCCCGACACAGGAGGGAGAGTGTTGCCAAAGGAGTTGGCATGGTGGAACGCCTCAACTCATGCCACAAGAGGAGACGACAAGCTCCATCCTCCTCATTGAAGGCATCGAGGGGATTGGCAGCACAGAGGCCAGAGCTGGGTCCCACAGTGATGCAGGTGAGCCCATCTGACCCCATGTAAATGAGAATGCCGTGCCCATGAGCATGCATGACCCAGACAACATGGGCAGGAGAATGGATCACCACATGGCCATCACAGCAAATGCACAGTGATGACACACATGTGTCAGGGGAGGCGGGAAACATAGCTATGTACATGCACTGTAGGTGAGATGTGTATGCCAATTTATGGACACATGAGAAGCACCCATTCATGCCAAGTAAGTCTATATCGGCAAGTGATGACCCACTGCATACACAACAACATTCCACCTTGGCAGGCCAACCGACAGTGAGCACATGCATACAACGTGTACAAGGGTTAAGGAGGCACTACCACCACATAGAAGTGGCAGCACCCATTGCACCAATACCACCCATGCCAAGCACGCACAATGTGCATCCGTGGAAAACACAGTATGTTGAATGAGAGTCCTGAAAGCCTGCAGAAACATCTGCAAGATGACTGACAGCATGTGAATGAGATTTGTGATGGCATCTTTGATGTCATGGGTGTTAGTCCTTGCAGTGCACACTGGTGGCGCAAGTTATGGTTGCTTAGCTTACCATAACTTGCAAATTTTGTATTTTTTTTGGTTTTACCTGTAACCATAAACGTCCCCGTAACAACGTTTGTCCATTGAATTGCATAGATTTTTTGGTACAATGTTCTTTCCTCGTCAGGCATTTCAAAGCCTGCAGTTTAAACGTGTTTGCCAGTTCATCACATTTTTGGGGGTGGGGTGGGAGAGGGCAGATAATTGGTTGGGGGGTTGGGTATAGGTAAAAATCGGTGCAGGAGGTGTGCATTGGGGGGGACCCCCCAACAAAAAAAAATCGATGAACTGTCAAACACATTTAAATTGCAGGATTTTAAATGCCTGACGATGAAATGACACAAAACAGGTTTTTGCTAGTGCAACTTAACCATAACGTTCCTTTAACAATGTTTTTTGGCAGTGATATATATATATATATATATATGTCTGGCTCATCATCATCATAGAACTTGTCTTGGTTAAATTGGCCATCTTGTGAGATCTGATGAACTTGCTGGAAAGGGTCAATCTGAGGTGTCCTGACTGTGACTAATAAAGAGTAGGTTTGTGGAAGTGCTAGGTTGCAAGCTGTCTAGTCTCTTTAGCTTGGAAGGTGGTTCCCCACTACCATGTTGTGTAGTAGTACTCTGTGGACGCATGAACTGTTCTTGAGGCTTGTCCATAAAATCGACAAAACATGAGATCCTTTTCATTACTTTCTCAAATTTGTCAGTAGTCTACTCTGTGGATCTTGGAAATGGGTTTGGCCCTGAGGGAGAGGGTTCTGAGTGAGAGGCATGTTTACTATGGTGTAATGTCTCTGTAAAAGTGTCTTGGGAGGGTGTATAATGTTTTTCTAGAAACTGGTCGTTTTCGGGAGTCGAAATACTTGTAGATTTCGATATTTAATCAGCAAGAAGTGTCTTGGGGACATGTTTTCTTTTTAACAGTTTCATTTTTGACGGAACTGAAGGGTGCAAAGATTTTAGTTTCGACGCATGTTCTTCGGCGTGCGAAGGAAGGGCCTTTTTGGAGCAGTGTCGGGAATGGGCCTACTCAACGCCTGTCCGGGAGTTCTGTCTTGTGGTGATTGCGAGCACAAGGACCCAGAGGACACTGGGCCTTTTGATTTTTCTTTTTCCCGCGACACCGCAAGGCAGTGTTTTTCTGACAACGTGGTCGGAGTACGGCTCGCGATTGTATATTTCGTGTGTTTATGGATATGTGTGATTTTTCCGCCAGGAGTCATCTCCATCAATACCGGAGCCGGGGGCCAGCACATGGGGATATGCAGAACCCTGACCGTCTTCGGCATCACTGTGTGCGCCATAGCTGCCTTCCTCAGACTCGGCTGCAACGTTGATGGACGCCTCAGCCTGAATGGCGTGGGGGGTCCAATGCTTCGTGTGGCGTTCCTTTAAGGTTTTGGGCTTAAAGGAAAAACTTGCAAGACTTGCAGTGCTTTTTTCGGCATGGCCTTGGTGCAAGACAGTGATTGCACACAGGGTGCGTGCCTTTCCAGGGGTATTTGCGATCGCAAGGGGGACAACATTTAAAGGGACTATCTTCCATATCTAAAAGGAAAGGCAGCACAATGCATATTGGGAAGTGGTGTGAGAGAAATAGGCATTCTCTAAGAGAAAAAGAGTAGATACCCCCCCCCCACTCTCCCTACTGTGATGGGCCGAAGCTGGTGAAGACCGCAGTCAATGTTTGTAGAAATCGAGGATTCCTCTTCAATGCAGGTAACCAGAGTCGTCTGATGAGCCTCGCCGAAGGTTGCTTGATAGCGAGAGGCAATTAAGGAATGGAACATCAAATATTATTTTAAACCTTGTAAAAATAAAGGCGTATAGCCAGGAATCTATGCAACACGCGACCGACTATGATGCTATAAAAAACAATCTGAGGGACCTCGACCCATGAAGGACTATGGGTACAGTAGACGTCACACTAGGGATAGTATTACAAACAGGCCCAGTTGATGTCCTTTTTTCGAGTTTTGAAACCAACTCATGCAATACTCTGCGACTACCACTAGATGTCTGCCTATGCATAGCATGTGATCTCAGCAGATCCACAAAGCCTCAGAAATATATATATATATGATCCGTTACTCACCATAATCATATTTCTGATGCTTGCATCTGCTTAGATCCACATGCTTTGCATAGGCCAACATCTAGTGGAAGTTGCAGGATATTGCACATGAAGTTTTGAAGTTCGAAAAGGGACGTCGACAGGGCGTGACTGTAATAGTATCCCTAGGGTGACGTACCCTGTACCCATGAACCCTCATGCGTCTAGGTCCCTCAGATTATTTGTTTCTCACAAGAGGGACTGTAAACTGTAAGTGTGAAGTGTAAGTAGAGACCATGAGGATTGAAAGATCTATGCTTTTTTCCCTTTTTTCCACAGGCACCTTCGACTCAAAGAGGGGAGGAAGGGCGGGTGCATGTGAATCTAAGCAGATAAAAGCCTCAGAAATACAATTACGGTGAGTAATGTATCCCTTCTGAGGCTTGTGGATCTGCTTTTAATCACATGCTTTACATAGATTAGCGAGCAGTACTAGTAGAAGGATGTGGGTTATTAGAAGGTAGCGCTGCAAAGAGATGTTTCAGCACTGCTTGTCCCACCTGTGTATCACGCCTAGAATGTGTGTCCAGACAGTAATGTTGGGTAATGGTGTGTAGTGATCTCCAAGTGGCAGCCTTGCAAATGGCACGTTTGCTATGAAGGCTAAATTTGCCCCAGTGCCTCGAGTTGAGTGTGCTATGGGCTTAAAGGGCAATGTTCTCTTGGCAAGAGAGTTGAATGCAGTTGACAATCCATTTAGAAATCACTGCTTTAGAAATAGGGTCCCCTTCTCTTCCAGCGGCTACAGATACAAAGAATCGATCTGTCTTTCTGATCGACTTTGTCTTTTGAAGGTAGAACATGACAGCTTTGTGTACATCCAGTGTATGTAGCCTTCTCTCTGCTGCGTTTGTTGGGTTTTGTAAAAAATGCAGCAAGCTCAGTACTTTGATTGCCATGGAATTTTTATATGAATTTGGGTGAGAAGCGAGGATGTGTGCATTGCACCACCTTGTCCTTGTGTAGAACTACAAAGTGGTCTTGTATTGACAGAGCTTGTGGTTCACTAACCCTTCTGATAGAAGTAATTGCTATTAGGAAGGCCGTTTTGTATGTAAGGTGTTTAAGGCTGGCTTGGTGCATAGGCTCGAAGGGGGCCCCCAAAAGCCTTGTGACTACGACATTGAGGTCCCAGTCGGGAGTAGGATTAGAGATGGGAGGGTGTCATTTTTTGCCGTCCCCCCCATGAAAGCCTTAGCTATGGACACCTTCCACCATGAAATTTTGTTTTGCAGCGTGGTGTAAGGGGAGAGAGCCGCTAAGTGTACTTTGAGTGGGTTAAAGACTAATCATGGAGTCAAGTATCTAGAGCAGGTAGTTGACTATATTAGTAGTTGAATAGTCGGTTGGATTGAGAGACCGTGTTTCCATTAGTTAAAATAGCAGTGCCTTGTGTTAGGCTTGCATGCTTCCTTGAGTATTTCCATGCACCTTTGGGCTAGGTTAAGGTGACCAAATTCCATGTCCTCAGGAGCCAAGCTGCTAACTTCAGCTTCTGAGGGCATGGGTACAGAGTTGTTCCCTGGTCCTGGGTCAACAAGTTGTCCGTGCAGGGTAGTTGCATGGGAGGACACAGCAACATCATTTGTAGGTGTGAGAATCAGATCTGGCAGGCCCACATTGGAGCTATTAGGAGCAGTGTTACTTGTTCCTGGTGTAGCTTTTGGACTATTTTGGTAAGCAGAGTTGTTGGGGGAAAAGCATATGCAAATTCACCTGACCAGTTCATCAGTAGTGCATTCCCCTTGAATACTTTCTGGGGCAACCTGGACGTGTAGTCTTGGCATTGTGCTTTTTCTAGGATTGTGAAAAGGTCTATCTCTGGGAACCCCCAGTTTGAGAAGACATCGTTTAGCACGTCTATGTTTAGTTGCCATTCGTGCTCTGAGGGTAGCATCCTGCTTAGTATGTCTGCCAGACAATTGAGTTCCCCTGGAACATGTTGTGCCACTAGGAATATGTTGTGATGTAGTACCCATCGCTAGATGTTCTGGGTTAGTTTGGACAGCCCTGGAGAATGTGTACCCCCTGTTTGTTTACATAAAACATGGCTGTGGTACTGTCCGTCAGGACTAGGACTGTCTTGTGTGCTAGCTGAGTCTTGAAGGCCTGAAGTGCTTGAGAATCGCTACTAGGTTGAGAAGGTTGATGTACTTCCTGGTTAGCGCCTGTGTTCACAGGAAGTGAGCAGTGTGATGCATGAAGTGAGCGCCCTATCCAGTCATTGATGCATCTGTCTTGAGAGTAGCCTCAAATCGCTGGTGTGTGGAAAGGCTGCCCTTTAGCAAATTGTCGCTGTTCCAACATAGTAGCAATTGAACCAGAGGTTACAAAAACACCATTAGATTGTCCCACAATGCACTTGCTTGCGATCATTGTTTCGCTAGCCACTCTTGCATTGGACGCATGCGCAGCCTGGCATTACGCACTAGGTAGATGCAGGAAGCCATCATTCCCAGCAGGTGCACCTGATAACCGACTACGTACGGAGGTATTTGAAACAGCATGTTTTGGACCCTCTCTTCAGAGGGGTGGACTAGTCCGAAGTCTGTTTTGATTAGTGACCACAGAAATTGCTTTACTTGGCTGGGCACTAGAATTGACTTATTTTCGTTTATGGAGAAGCCCAATTGGAAGTGCATATTGATAGTTTGCTGCGTGTTCTGAAGGCACCTCTGGGGAGAGTCCCCGGTAATTAGCCAGCTGTCTATGTAAGGGTACACTGTAATGGACTGCCTTTGCAAGTGGGCAGCCACTACTGCTAGGACCTTTGTGAATACCCTGAGTGCTGACGCAATACCGAATAGTAGCACCTTGAATTGGTAATGCTCATTTCCCAATTTGAATCTGAGGTATTTTTTGTGCGCGGGCAACATTGAAATATGAAAGTATGCATCTTTCATGTCTAATGTTGCCATATGATCCCCTATTTTCAATAGTGGGATGACTTCCTGCAGCGCTGTCATCCTGAATTTTTGAGGTTTGACGTACTTGTTTGCAGGGCGCAGGTCCACCACTGGGTGCATTGTTAGATCTTTCTTTGGAACAAGGAAGGACATTGAATAAATACCTTGATTTTGTTTCATGAAGGGCACCAGCTCGATGGCTCCTTTCTGTAATAGTATTTGGATTTCCTCCTTGAGGATGTGGAGGTGTTCGGAGGACATTCATCCTACATGCGGTGGATTGGGGCAAGGTGTTTTGAGGAATCCTACCGAGTATCCTTTGGCCACAATATCGAGGACCCAGCGGTTTGACCTTATTCCCTTCCATTGCTGGGTGAAGAGTGTTATGAAACCCCTGACTGGGGACGCATGGGAGGGAATGTGGATTGGCACGTAATTTGGAGGCAGCTACTGCTGCGCCCCTAGTACTGCAGCACTGCTTCGCCCCCAGAAGCTGCAGCACTGCCTCGTCCTTTTCTCGCGCGAAACACACACTGCTGGCACTGGTAGGATGACTGACCATGCAGGCTGTAAAAGGAGGCACCAGACGTGCTTGTTTCCGGCTTGGCTTTGTTTACACAAGCCTTGCACCCGACAGTTACGGCGTGTGTCAAACACTCCTCTAGGGATGAAGGGCTTGTTGGAGATCTGCCCAAGGGTCTTGATTGTCTCATGCACCTTTTTTGCTGTATCCAGCTGGTCGTCGACAGCTCTGCCAAAGAGGATACCCTGCTCGATGGGCATGTTGATCAAGGCCACCTGTGTCTCTGGTTTAAATCCCGAGTCTCTGAGCAATGAATGTCTTTTTAAGAGAGTACCCTCCGCAATAACCCTTCTGGGGGTGTCTACGGAATCCAAGACATTTTTGAGGATGTTTTGGGAAACCTGTTTGCCTTCGGTGGTGATCTTGAGAAGGTGGGAGCGAGCTGGTTCCGGTACTGAGTCCAGATGCTAAGAGACCTCATCACACTGAGTGCTGCTGTAGCTGGCAAGCAAAGTGGTGTTGTTTGCTATGGTGGTGAGGTACACAGCAGAGGTTGTAATAGTAATACACTTGCCCAGTGTATAAAGTCTCTTGCATTCCTTGCTGGGGGGTGCCTCAGAGGTTGAGAGTGGAACACCAGCTCTCTTTCTGGTGGTGGTCACCAACAGAGAATCAGGCTTGACGTGACCCCCTAATGTAGAGGGGATCTGAAATAGAGGGACAAAATGTTCTCTCCACCCGTGGGTTAACTGCTCAAGTGAGAGAGAGAGTCGACAGGGACAGAGCAACCCTTTTTTCGATGGACCCTAGGAGGGGAATAGCCTGGCTAACGGGATTTTTCACATTGAGAATATTTTCTACGAAGTCGGTCCTCAGAGTCGATGCTAAAATGGCAAGCAGCCTTTTTCAGCAGTTCATTGTAGGGAGGTTGGTCTGCAATAGGAGATGGGTGACCGCTTTCAACTAAGGAGGGGTCAACAAATAAATGTGGGTCATCATGGTCTTGAAAGTAAAGTAGTCAGCCTCATCCACCTGGCCGGGGTTATCCTGGACATCCACCACATATCTGGGTGGCAGGGCTGGGGGCGGGAGAGAAGGCCTTGAGTGAGTGGGCAGCTTACTCATGAAATCCACAGAGAATGAAATTTTGCCCATAGTGTCATCAAACTGTGATTGGGTCCAGGCGGAAGTAGACAAGATAGACCGTGGCGATTCTGGTGTGACCTTGGGGGCCACAATAAATGCCTGCACCGAAAAATCCCCTCCAGGAGTGTCCTCAGGCTCCCGAGCGTGCTTCTTGTGGAGAACGGACGACAAAGGTGAGGACTCATCATGATAAAGAGATGTCTGTTTATCTTGATCAGAATGCTCTTTGTGCTGTTTGTAAGGTTTTTCTGGGTGAAAATTTACTTTTTGCTTTTTCGGCTGCTGTTTTGGCATGTACACCTCAGCCGTCCAGTGGTGTTTGTGCAAGCCCTTCACCTGAGTGGATGCTTGATTGGCTTGGGGTAGGCACGTAGGCGGAAACCACAGCGGGCTCGTTGGGCATTAATTCGGTGGGCCAGAAGGCATCAACTGATGGCGTGCAAACCTCCATTGACAGACCCGTTGAGGGACTGCTAGAGGGTATGTGTTTATGGGAACGCTGGTGTCAGCAGAGGCCTTCCCCATTGCAGCATGCTGCAACTGACTTTCAAAGCTGCGGACAGGCGTGCAGGAACTACATTGTTCCACGGTTGTGTCCTCGAGCTCCGAATCAGAGTCTCTGCAGCCTTCGTGGTCCAACTCAAAAATCCCAGCAGCAGTCCCAAACTCTGCTGACATGGCGTATGCCGCCCACTACTTGGTCCAGCGCTCCTTTAGGATCTTGGGCCTAAAGAGCTTGCACGCTGCAAAACGGGATTCAAGATGGTCACTTGGAAGGCAGTGGTTGCAAACTCTGTGTTTGTCGACCCATGGGAATTTTCTGTTGCACTTGGGACAGAATTTAAAAGGGGTGCACTCCATGGTGGAACGCGGACACACAGGCAGCAGGACAAAGGTAGTAGGGGCAGGAAAAGGGGGTATGCATTCTTTAACAAATAAAGGATCAGTTCCCCCCAACTCTACCTACTGGTTAGACCGAAGCATGGTTAGGCCGAAGCCCGTCATCAGGACAGAATGACTCTTTCTGAATCCGGGATCTTCTGTCAGGATGTTCAAAGGAAACAGCAGTTGAATTAGTGTGTCAAAACGCAAACAACAGAAGATGTTTGGATGAGTTTTAACTCACAAAGTAGCTCAAGCTAAGGACTCCGTGAAAGAACAACTTCACACGATGACGAAAAAAGAAATATGAGGGACCTAAATCGTGAGTGAGCATGGGTACAGGGTACGTCACACTAGGGATCATTTTACAGTCACGCCCTGTCCACATCCCTTTTCAAACTTCAAAGAACTTCATGTTCAATACTCTGCAACTTCCACTAGATGTCGCCCTATACAAAGCATGTGATTCTAAGAGATCCACAAGCCTCGGAAATATATATATATACACACACACACACACTACTCCCACATCCTATTTGCAACTGCTGTTTGGTACTTTTCTTCCTATTGGCTCAATCGTCAGCACATTGCAGAGCCCCCATTTAATCTTTTCGCTTTGGTTAACAGGCGAACAACAAAACAGTTCAACCTACTTGTTGTGACATTAAATCAAGATTTAATATATTTTATTGGATTTCATTTTCTTTTTCATTTATTTACAGCGAATTACAGACATGTTGGCAAATCAATGCAGAGTTTGGCAAAACATTCCTTGGGATACCGCACAATTACTGTGTCCAACCCTTTCAAAGGCAATGCCACATTTTGCTTTGTCTATGAAGAGTTTTACACGTTTGACTCTTTATCTGATGATGCTTTTTGGGATCTTTAATTAATTATCTCATCTTATTACTGAGTAGCTGTCAATGACTGGAATAACTAATTGTTGTGTAGGACGATGGAGAATGCAGTAGCACGGACCGGTGCATTATGACATACTGAGGTGTCCGTAACATATAACATTTTCTATGCGTGTCTGTAAGAGTAATACTGGCTATGCTTGCCATCAGGAATATACCATTAAATTCAGGAGAACTAAAGTCGTCTAATTGGGGGGGCGTGGCTACATGGCCACGTAGGAGATGGTGCTTCCCGAGAGCTATTGAAGATCCGGCTATTATCCTGGAAATAAAGTGCTTCAGAAGCTTGCAAAGAAGCCTCATACGACACGAAAGGACGTATGAATGCACGAGGCATGCAGTGCATGCAAGTTTATGGACGCCCGAGAAACTGGGGGCAGACTGAGCACATTTGAAGTCTGGGGACCCTTTGTTGCGAGATCCCAAGATGGCAGTTTAAGGACAAAGGGAAGCTGGGGCTAAGAGACACGAGCAGCAAGCTTTCAACCAGCTGACTGGACCGCCGTTAGGAGAACAGCAGAGCTGGAGCTCTGAGCAGTGCGGCCGCGTGAGAGAGCCCCTGTGCAACCCGCAGAGTGGGCCGAAGAAACGGAACCAAGATAAGCGGCGCCCACGCCAGAGCGCCCCATGACAGAAGAAGTGAAAAGGAGAGCCTTAGGAGAGCGCGAGTCGAGATGTTCGCACAGAGGACCCATGTGTATGGGGTCTGAGGCGCTTCCATACACTGGAGGGGCTGCGGGCTTTGGGCACGTGAAAGAGACAAGAAATGAGAGTGAACGGCAGCCGAAATGAAGACACTGCGCGAAGTGGAGCGGAAAGCGGATTGACACATGGAACGCTCCAACAAAGGGATACAGTATCAGGTGGAGAGCGAACCTGTAAAGCGCGAGCTGCAGCGAAATAGATGAACGCGAGGAAGTAGGCTGATCGCGTGTGAAACAAATCCCATGATAACATATTAGGAACATTGCCGTGCTGCAAGCACAAGACACGCGAGGGAAATTGGAACAAACAAATAGTGGCAGGCGCACTGAAAGAGGAGCGAGATATGCTCACGGAGCATGAACATGCTGGGATTTCAAAGAAGGGCATCTACATGGCAACTTGGGCAGCAGGAATACGTGGGGCTGGTGTAGGGAACTTAACCCCCTGGGAATCCTGATTTGGTCCAGAAAATGAAAAATGTGAAGAAGCGGGCTGATCACGGACACAACACAGCCCAAGGCCAGTAGACTGGAAGCCTTGCCCTACTGCCTGCACAACAATATGCAGGCGAATTATAACTGAACACACAGCTGTAGGCGCATTGACAAACGTCCAGGATACGCTCATAAGATATAAACACACAAGGGTGCATTGCAGAACGCCAGAAGCTGGGTAGCAGGATCACACAGCACCTGTGTGGCGTAGCTAACCTTTTGAGGATCCGGATCTACGCCGGGGATGGACAAATGTGAGGAGGCAGGCTGGGTACGGACGCAACGCAGGAGCGGATCATAATACCTGGCGCGCAATTAGTCACAGAAAGAGCCAGAGCAACGAACTGCCACAGAGACCCCAGTGAGCTGGGCCCTGATATTTTGGGCGACTGGGCATATCCGAATAGAGAACTGTACGTGGTGGGCCCACGTGCCCCTGGGGCATTAAGATGTCCAACAAGCACCTTAGACAAAAAGGCAAACAGCCCACACGGGACGATTTTGCTAAAACACCACCAGGCGCAGAAGGGGCCAGGAAGAAAGACAAGACTCCTCAAGGTGGCCCGGATGCAATGGGCAACAAGGAGGTCTTGGCGGCGATAGCAGACCTAAAAGTGGCCTGGGAGACCAAATTGGGCCTGGCAATAAATGAACTGAAAGCTGCACTAGAGTTGAAAGTCGGAGAAGTGAAGGAGGATGTGAACCTACTACAAGACGTAAGATCGCTGGCTGAGCGCACAGGGAACCTAGAAAAAGAGGTAGCCCCGAACATGGCGGCCTGTGCGGTCCATAAGTCGGAAATTCATGCCCTAGTGCTACTTCTAGGCAACCTGGAAAACAGGGCGGAGGAGGCAGAGGGACGCGCTCAGAGGAACAATGTCCTCATTGTCGGGTTGCCAGAAGGAGCTGAGGGTACGAGCCCCACGGAATACATTGAGTCCATGCTACTGCAGGAGATACCTGGAGAAACCCTGTCCCAGGGGTTCACGGTGGAGAGAGCGCACAGGGCTTTGATGAGGAAGCCGCCGCCAGGAAACCCCCCTAGGCCAGTGATTGCTAAGATCCTAAGCTACCGAGACCGAGAAAGGATCCTCGAACAAATTTGGAAGGGTGGCATGATCCAGAGGGAGGCAGCGAGCATAACGGCATACCCGGATTACACCCTGCAGGTACAGCGCAGCCGCATGAATTTTGGGTCAGTGAAGAGAAGATTGCGGGAAGCAGGCCATAAATACATATTGCTCTACCCAGCGAAATTAAAAGTATTCCACAAGAGCAGGATGTGTTTTTTTGACACCCCAGAGGATGCCATGGGATGGTTGGATGCGCAGAACAGCCCCCAGGAACCGGGGGTCCAGGAAGATGAAGACAGAGATAAGTAATAAGCGTCTGGAGTACTCTATGTGCTGCAGCTGATGACAATGGGACTTGAATATAGCATTGCATATAACTGGTGGGGAGTAGGCTCGGAGACACAGTTATAGTATGATTCGGTAGCACAACAAAACCTTGATATTAGTATAAGAGTTATACGGAGCATGACCTCGCACCCCCACAACTGGAAGTTTAGTTAGGTCACTGGTAGCCCGGTGACACCCTGCTGGGTTCTGGGCTTGGGATTCCGAGGGCAGAACCAAACGCGGGAGGGCCTGAGATCCAGGGATGGAGCTGGGCATTTGTTGGGGTTGGGGTTGAGGTTAGGGGTCAGGGGGGAGGGTACAGGGGGTGTGCAGTGGTTTGTTGTAGTTGGGGAGGGTGGTAAGTTGGGGTGCAAGCCTACACCCCGAGCAAAACCATATGAACCATAGGAGACCTCAAGATAGTTACTTGGAATGTTAGGGGGCTCAACAGCTATCTGAAAAGAAACAAGGTTATGCTGTACCTGCGCAGGCAGAAAGTAGACATAGCTTTGCAAGAAACCCACCTAACACGGGAAAAACTGGAAGTGCTACAGAAGAAGTGGAAAGGGACAGTAGTAGGGGAGGCATACTCGGTCTATGCTAGAGGGGTAATTACATGGGTGGCCCCGCATGTCCCGTTCCAGCTGTTGCATTCAGCAGCGGAGTCAGACGGTAGGATGGTGGTCATGAAAGGGCTGGTGGAAAATAGAGAGATATGTATTGTAAATACTTATGCCCCGAACCAGGACACGGCTGCGTACTTTAGTACCCTGCATGGTAAACTCAGCGTGTTTGTGGGGGAGGTAGTACTATGGGGTGGGGGGATTTCAATTGTGTGTTAAACCCCAAAATAGACAGATCGGACACTAAGGTAGACAGACCCACTCCAGCTGCGAAGACATTGCAGTCATTTTTGGCAGTCTTCAGGCTACACGATGCGTGGAAGGCAAGCCATCCACAAGATAGACAATATTCACACTATGCGGCCCCTCAAGGCCTACATACTAGGCTAGATTATGTGTTTGTCACGCATGAACTAATGACTGAAATAACGAACACGGAATATAAAGCGAGGTTCGTTTCGGACCACTCGCCGCTGATGTTAGTATGGCAATACCGACCCCGAGGGGTAGGATGCCTACTTGGCGCTTGTGAGCCGAGGCGCTGAAAGATAACGTGTTCAGGGAAGATATGCAAGAAGAAATAATTTGTTATTTTGAGATAAACACTGGCAGTGTTAAGACATCAGGCACTCTCTGGGAAGCTTTCAAGGTGGTGGTAAGGGGTATTGCCATAGCCAAGTCTAGGGGACTGCAGAATGGGATCCTGACCGAATTGCAGCAGGCCGAAAAGGAAATAGAAAGGGTGGCGCAAAGGGGTAGTACTACCAAGGAAGACACGGAGAGGGTCCTAGGCTTGCAACAGAAATGTGCTGTATACTGGGAACGATTGTGCAACCTCAACTATAGAAAGTATATAGAGAGAGAGCACGCAGGAGGGGACAAACTGGGGAGAGTCCTAGCATGGCTATATAAAAATGAGACCCCTAGGCCCCCAATTAGAATGATACTAAGAGAAGACGGGAGCATAACTGACACGCAAGAAGGGGTCAAACAGGAATTTGCAGAGTATTATAAGCGCCTGTATGGGGATGAGACAGGGAGCAGTAGTGAAGAGATAAGACACACATTGGAAGATATCGGGTTACCCCTGATAAGGGCAGAAGAGAGAGAGAGGAACTAGATGCCCCGATTACCCTAGAAGAATTGGAAGAGGTGGTGAGGCAACTGCCCACGTGCAAAACCCCGGGAACTGATGGCCTTCCGAGTGAATTTTATAAAGCTTATAAAACAGAGGTACTCCCCCCGCTACTGGAGATGCTGAATGAAGCTTATGAAGCTGGGCAATTACCGGAATCCCTACGGGAAGCGGTCATTATACCACTTCCCAAACCCAATAAGCCGGGTAGCGACTGTGGCTCCGATAGGCCCTTGTCGATGTTAAAGCAGGACGGTAAAATCCTTACAGCGGTTCTAGCAAATAGACTGAAGAAGGTTATTAATAAGCTAATACACCCGGACCAAACGGGATATGTCCCGAATAGAAACATTTCACATAACCTGAGGTGACTCCACCGGGTTATTGAACAAGCCGATGGAGCTATAGGCGAGATGGCGATAATATCAATAGATGCGATCAAGGCATTTGACTCGGTCAAATGGCCCTGGTTAACTGCGGCCTTAGCCAATTATGGCATGGGACCGGGATATCTCCAATGGGTCAAACTGCTATACAGTGCACCACTTGCGAGAGTGAAGACAGGGGCTGTGGTTTCTGAAAGATGGCAACTTAGCAGAGGTACCAGACAGGGCTGCCCATGGTCCCCCATGCTGTATATCCTGGCCTTAGAACCCCTCGCGATTTATTTAAGGCAGCAATATGATGCGATAGGAATTGTCGTTGGAGAGACACCACATCTAATTTCATTGTATGCAGATGATATATTACTATATTTGCGATACCAAGAAGAGAACCTCCAATACATATTAGAAGTGACGGAAAGGTTCGCACAATTATCAGGCATAGCAGTGAACCCAAGTAAGTCCTGCATGTTCTCGTTGGGCAGGTACAGAGGGCTCCCGTTAGACCATTTGCCGGTTCTACAGATAACGTGGGAGGTTAACACATTCAGATATTTGGGAGTAGATATATATCCCACGGTAGAAGTCGAACACAAGTATAACACGGAGAGAGCAGTCAAGAAATTGGAAAACAGCATGAAGTTTTGGGCGAAGCTCCCCCTGGCAATGATGGGTCGAGGGGCGATGCTCAAGATGGTGGCGCTGCCCAGACTGCCGCATTGTTTCGCGAGCATCCCATATTTAATACCTGGGAAATGTTTTATTAGGCTGAATAGCGTATGCAGGGAATTCTTGTGGCACGGGATGAGGAACAGGGTAGCCCCGTGGAAATTACAAAATCCATATGAGAAAGGGGGCATTAAATTACCAAACTGGGAAGTTTAATGCGTAGCAAGCCAACTACAATACGTAGCCAAATGGCTCTCAGATGAGACTACCCTAGGTCACACGCTGTTTCAGAGGTACTGCGCCCCATACTTTCTACAAGAGATGATATGGTTGCCTAAATTGGAGTTAGGTCGCCCGAGGATGATGAGCCTGGGTTGAAAGATGTGGCGAAGAGCGTGCAGGTTAATGGAAAAGCCATCCCCGTGCTCCCCACAGATCCCATTGGTCACAGTGGTAGGAGGCGAAAAGCAACTAAGGTTAATGATTAGGAAGCACTGGGAACCAGTGGGGATAGCAACGATGGGGGATGTGTGGCAGGAGGGGAAGATACTGGATTTTGGGGAGCTGGTGGAATAAGCGGGGCTGAAGGTGGGGCAATATATTACGTATCATGGGGTGGTGCAATGAATTAAAGATACCTTGGCTGAAATGGTGCTGGCGGAAGATCCAGATACTACTATAGACACGATATATGACATAGCAGAGGGGGACATGAAACGTCTAGACTGTATGAGATGTCAATGTCCCAAGTGGGCAAAGAGGTGGCGCAACTCAGACTGGACTGGGAAGAAGAAGTAGGGTCCCCGATGAGCGATGGGATGTGGGAAAGAGCACAAGGATACCATAAAAAAGTATCAAGAAACGCTAGGCTACAACAGATGCAACTGTATATAACTCACAGGGCATACCTGACGCCTCAGAAGATAGCCAAATTTAAAAATGCTGGACATCAGGCATGCTCTAAATGTAATGAAGAAAATGTGGGAATAGTGCATATGTTTTGGGCGTGCCCATTGATAGATAGATATTGGGGAGAAATAGCACAAAAATTGGAAGACAAGGGGATCCATATGAAGGTCGATACGGCGTGGGCCTGTCTGATAGGAGGTTTTTCCAGACCACGTAAGCTTAAACATGTAAACAAACTTAACCCCTTAAGTGCCACCGACGAGCCGGCTCGTCGGTGGCATGCGCTCCAGGTTGCCACCGACGAGCCGGCTTGTCGGTTTAGGCACTCTGTTTTGCTCGATCCCTGCCTTGCAGGGATCGAGCAAAACTGTAATCCAACCCCCGGGCTATGTGAGGGGGAGGTCCCTCCTCACTGCCAGGGGGCTGGATTACCTTCAGTTTCACGTCGGCGTGCGTAACGCACCATTGATTTGTTTGTGAGTTGGGGGGGGGGGCTGCTTCAAGTAAGCAGCCCTCTCCCCCCCAGCCCCCAAAGCATGGGGGGGCACATGCACATGAACCCTGGGGGCAGATGGCTGACCATCTGCCCCCAGGGAATGTAAAAAAAATTATATATATGGGAAAAGGGGGTGGGGGTAGGGGTGGGGGTGGGGGAGGTTTGGGGGGCCACTAGCCACCATGGATTTTTTACTGATTGAAGGGGGGGTGGTCCCCGCCCCCCCCCCAACCAAAGTAGAAAGGGGGGCACCCCTTGTAACCCTCCCTGGGGGCAGATATCTGCTCCTAGGAAGGGGCATCTGACCCCAGGGAGGGATGCATGAGGTGGGGCCTCCCCTATCTGACGCCAGGGAGGGATGCATGAGGTGGGTACCTCCATTTGGGGTGGGGGGGGAGAGTGCAACCCCCCGTTGCAGTACAACATTCGCTGCTAATTTAGGGTGCCCCTCAGCCCCCCCTAAAAAGCAGCCTACAATTTTGTATTATTTTTTTTGTTTACCCAACTTTGCTTGGCGGAGATGGCCACATTAGTGTGCCAATCTGGCCCCAGGGTGCCCAAACCCTACTGCTCCATCTATTGGGGGTCCTGCCCCACCTTTTGTGGTGGCCCTCTCCCCCCCACCTCAAATGGCTGGGGGGGACACCTCATGCAGCCCTCCCTGAGCCTCCTAGGAAGGACTGCATGATGTGCCCCCCCCCTCCGTTCGGTGTGGGTGAGGAGAGGGCCACCACAAAAGGTGGGGCAGGACCCCCAATAGATGGGGCAGTAGGGTTTGGGCACCCTGGGGCCAGATTGGCACACTAATGTGGCCATCTGCGCCAAGCGAACTTGGGTAAACAAAAAAATAATCCAAAATCGTAGGCTGCATTTTAGTGGGGGCTGAGGGGCACCCTAAATTGGCAGCGCATGTTGTACTGCAACGGGGGGTGGCATTCACCCCCCCACCCAAATGGAGGGCCACACCTCAAGCAACCCTCCGTGGGGGCATATATCTGCTCCTAGGAAGGGGCATCTGACCCCAGGGAGGGATGCATGAGGTGGGGCCTCCCCTATCTGACGCCAGGGAGGGATGCATGAGGTGGGGACCTCCATTGGGGGTGGGGGGGAGAGTGCAACCCCCCGTTGCAGTACAACATTCGCTGCTAATTTAGGGTGCCCCTCAGCCCCCCCTAAAAAGCAGCCTACAATTTTGTATTATTTTTTTTGTTTACCCAACTTCGCTTGGCGCAGATGGCCACATTAGTGTGCCAATCTGGCCCCAGGGTGCCCAAACCCTACTGCCCCATCTTTTGGGGGTCCTTCCCCACCTTTTATGGTGGCCCTCTCCCCCCACCTCAAATGGCTGGGGGGGACACCCCATGCAGCCCTCCCTGAGCCTCCTAAGAAGGACTGCATGATGTGCCCCCCCCCCGTTCGGTGTGGGTGAGGAGAGGGCCACCACAAAAGGTGGGGCAGGACCCCCAATAGATGGGGCAGTAGGGTTTGGGCACCCTGGGGCCAGATGGGCACACTAATGTGGCCATCTGCGCCAAGCGAACTTGGGTAAACAAAAAAAGAATCCAAAAATCGTAGGCTGCATTTTAGGGGGGGCTGAGGGGCACCCTAAATTGGCAGCGAATTTTGTACTGCAACGGGGGGAGGCACTCAACCCCCCCCACCCCAAATGGAGGGCCCCACCTCATGCAACCCTCCCTGGGGGCATATATCTGCTCCTAGGAAGGGGCATCTGACCCCAGGGAGGGAGGCATGAGGTGGGGCCTCCCCTATCTGACGCCAGGGAGGGATGTATGAGGTGGGGACCTGGGGACCTCCATTTGGGGTGGGAGGGGAGAGTGCAACCCCCCGTTGCAGTACAACATTCGCTGCTAATTTAGGGTGCCCCTCAGCCCCCCCTAAAAAGCAGCCTACAATTTTGTATTCTTTTTTTTGTTTACCCAACTTCGCTTGGCGCAGATGGCCACATTAGTGTGCCCATCCTCCCCCAAGGTGGGTAAACACTACTGCCCCATGCAATGGGGGGGGCCTGTCTGGGTGGTTTGGTGTTTGGCTGGGCTGACACGGATAATTGATGTGTTCCTTTGTTTCCTTTACAGGTCTTGTGCAGTTCAAGCTTCTCCCTTGTTATGTAAGTATTGACTTTTGGTTATGGGTACATTGTTTATGTGGGGGGCGGATTGCTACTCGGGTGGGTGGGAACTGGCCCTGTAGTGTTGGTGGTGTGAACGGGATTGGGTGCTCTGGGGAGGTATTGGGGTGGCCAGGGACACAGTTGCCGTGGTAGGTCACAAATTTCCCCCCAGAGCAGCTAAACAGTGCTGTTCCCCTGGGAGGGCAGTTTGCCATGTAGCTATCAGTACAAGTTTTGTGGGTAGCCATACGCCTATTTCTCTTATTTCCATTTCCTATCAGTGTGCAGTGTAGCCTTCCGTGGTGGTAGATGACTGGGATGTGCCAATTATCGGGTGGTAGAAATCGAAAAGATAGCAGAAACCCCCAAGACAGTTTAGATGTGTTATTGGTAGGCTAAGTACTGAATGTAATTATTTTTTCTTTCCTTTGCAGTTGTGGCTCCTGGAAAGCTTTCACTGACTGATGGAAGTACTGCATATAATATTTTTGTAGATATCCATTGTAATGTGGAGGTGGAGGGTTACTGTGGTGGGAGGAACTGTGAGTGCAGTGTCAGTGGTATGGGTGGGAATGGGTAGTGGGGAGTTCCTGGGGGCAATGATGGTTGTGGCTTGCATAGAGGAAGGTGGTTGCTTTGCAGAAATACAAATGGGGTAATGATAACTAACAGCAGTGTCACAAAAATGTTTGCAGTAGAAATGCAGATGGTCATTTCTTCTGAGCATGCAATGCCCACGTGGTACAGAGCTCATTCCTTTTATTGCAATGGGCACCACTTCTGTCATCCAAGTCCAGGAGTGGTCCCAGTGTGACCCGCCAGAGTCCCCATCCTTTCACAGGGGGCAAAGCTGTAGCGCAGGGTAGCCAGAGGGGCAGGACAGTCAGGGGGTGATGTCACTGGCCTTGGGCGCCCGTCTCCCATGTGGGTCTTTTATCCCCCAAGTTCAGCAGTGGTTGCAGGGTGCCCCGGCAGGGTGCCCATCCCTTCCTGGAGGGGAAAGATGTAGCGTTGGCCAGGCAGAGATGTAGGATGGTTGTGGTTGATGTGTGTGACTCTGACTGCCTCTCTGCCTTGTTGAAAAGTGTGCCAGCAATTGTCTGGAAGGGTCTGGCATGTTCTTTCCTTTTGTTCCCTGTCTGAGTTTTGATTGCCTCTGCCTTTTCAACTCACCCAATCACTAATACGTTACATGGTTGCTTCTCAACGCCATTTCCCATGCATCAGCATTTCATGGAGGAGGGGAGGGTGCAACGCACGTTGGCTGTCTCTGAATTGGTACTGTGGGTGCAATCCTCGTCTCCACACTTGTATTTCTGTAATGTATAGTGGAAGAGGACATCTTCCTTACATTTTTTGTTGTCTTTGTTTTAGGTGCAGGTGTGTTGTAGCTGTCTACCCACTTGTAAGTAAGCAGTGAGCTGGTCCTTAGCATTTCACGTGAGTGTTTGCAAAATTGTACTCCGTTTTTTGTAGCATGCTCAGAGTATGTCATATTGCAGAGGGTTGCTACAGTTTGTGAGCAGAGTTCGGACGTTTTGGCGTCCTTATGTGGTGTAGGTTTGTGGCATTGCATAGCACTTACTCTACTAGGTTCCACACTTTGAGAAGCACACATAGTTATTGTTTCAGTCTTTCTCGGTTCTTTGGACAGTGAAGGGTTGCATAGCGACTGTAGTCATGGCTTCTCGGCGACGATCCCTGTCTGGTGCACAGGCGTTAGCTGCACTGCTGGAATCTGGCTCAGAGCATGGCACAGAGGTGGATATGGAATCTGATACAGATACTGCTTCTGAGGGTCAGCATGAAAGTGATTGGGGAAGTGATTTCTCTGTGGATGGTAGTTCTTCCTGCTCATCATCTGAGGACGAAGAGGTGGAAAGATTACATGCACCTATTCCCACCCTTCCCACACGCAGTATTTCCACCCTTCCCACACGCAGGAGACCTGTGAGGGGGAGGGCACAAGCAGGACGTGCAAGGCATGTGCCAGTTCCTGTCATGGATGATGAGTCGGAGTGGGTGCCTCCAGCAATGGCACAGCCTGTTGTGCCCCCTTTCGCTGGAATATCAGGGTGCACAGTAAATACAGAGGGGTTTCAGCCTATTGACTTTTTCAACCTTTTTGTTGATGATGGGTTAATTGCAGATATGGTTCAGCAAACCAATTTGTATGCTGCACAGTTCTTGCGGTCAAGGGGTCCCACTCTGAAACCCCATTCCAGAGCACAAGCATGGGTTCCAACAACCAATCTTGAGATGAGAAAATTTTGGGGTCTCATTCTGAACATGGGAATATCGCCGAAGCCGTCTGTCGCAATGTACTGGTCTACTGTAGCGGTTCATGCAACCCCGTTTTTTCCAGCTACAATGAGTAGGAATCGCTTTCAAGCACTGCTACGTATGTTGCATTTCAATGACAACTCGCAGCATTACCCAGAACGGACCCAAACTTTGATAGGCTGTTCAACTTCAGCCACTTCTGAAGCACTTGACTCGGCGATTTGCGGAGGTGTATGTTCCTAGCCAGAACATATCCATTGATGAGTCATTGATGTTGTACAAAGGCCGGCTAGTGTTCAAGCAATTCATTCCTAGCAAGAGAGCACGAAATGGGATCAAGTTTTACATGGTGTGTGAAAGTACCACTGGGTATGTCTGCAACATGAGAGTCTACACTGGGAAAGACTCTACCCTAAATCCTCCGGGCTGCCCAGCCCATTTATTGACTACTGGGAAGATTGTTTGGGATCTTCTCACTCCATGGCTCCACAAGGGTCACCATTTGTATGTGGACAATTTCTACACAGGAATTCCACTGTTCAGGGAATTGTTCAATGTGGACACACTGGCATGCGGTACAATGCGCTGTAACCGCAAAGGCTTCCCCAGAAAACTTGTGTGCAAGAACTTGGCCAAGGGAGAATGTATGGCATTGCGGCGGGATGAACTGTTGGCAGTAAAATTCTCCCACAAAAGGGATGTGTACATGCTGAGTACTATTCATGATGAAAGTACTTCAGCAGTCACTGAGCGCAGGCATACTCAACAAGTGTGGAAGCCCAACTGCATTCTGGACTACAAAAAGTACATGGGTGGAGTAGATAAAACCGACCAAGTGCTTGAGGCATGCAAGGCTGAACGGAAGTCGCGCTTCTGGTACAAAAAGTTGGCCACACGCATTATGCATATAGCAACGTTCAATGCTTATGTGGTGTACCGTGCAGCTACTCTACAAAACAACCTGTCCTTATTGAACTTTGAAACAGAAATTGTTCAATCGCTGACTATAGTCCATGTAGAAATTCCCTCCGTGCCAGAGGTAGAAGATGTGGCCAGATTGCAAGATCGACACTTTGCTGGTTTTGTTCCTGCCACACCAATGAAGACACACCCTTACAGAAGATGTAAGGTGTGTAGTAAACAAGGAGTGAGGAAGGAAACTCGGGTGTACTGTCCCCAATGCCCTTCCAATCCAGGCCTCTGCCTACAGCCTTGTTTCCTTTTGTATCATACAAAGGAAAAGTATTGGGAGATGGACTGATTTCCGAAATGGCCATCATCCCTTGAAAGGAACCCTTGGACTCTGATTTTGTGCACCTCTTACAAAGGCACGGCACTCCTGCTCCCTGCACTGGAGGTGTACCATCAATGAAAATGCAACAGCATTTCACCTCACGTCACTTCATTTAGCGTGCCTTCACGAGCATTGCAAGTGCTGCTCCCTCCACTGGAGGGATGCGTTGGTGAAGATGGGAACACCATTTCAGTTCCCTTCACTCAAGGGGTGTATTTTAGAAATAGTACACGCCACTTTGGCTCCCTCCCTTGAGGTCGAAGTGTCATGAAAGTGGTACTTGGACACCTACATGGCAGTGGTGTCGTGCGTACCTCGTACCACCCTGCCCTCTTTATTGTTTTACCGTAACTTGTGGTGTGTGTGGTGTAGCTGAAATGTCTTCTGTAGGAATGAATTGGATACGATTGGTGTGTGAGTGAGGTATAGCAACATAGAACATGCAGATCTCATTTCTGTGAATGCACTTTCCCAGCACTGCAGAAATGTGTAGCATGTTAGAGGGTGTTAGCTTTGTGTGGGTAAGGTTGTGCATATTACTGCTGTAAAAATCTTGATATGGACATACGTGAAGTTGGTGTGAGAGACAGCGCCTGTCGGCCAGGTAGCCAAGGGAGCCAATGTGCACTTGCTATCAGTGTGCAGATACGATTGTTGGCACATGCCATTTGAATGCAGACAGTTGATGTGCAATTGCTGGAAAATGATGTGAAAGATGTTGCCTGGAGACACGGTTGCATTGTGAGCACACGGACACATGGGACAAGTGTGCAGATATGCTTGCTCTGGCGCAAGTGATTTGGTAGAGGTGCGACTGCTGACATGGATGCCGACTGACTGTAGACACAAAAGTTGAATGAATGGCCAGTGATACGGTGGGTGCCTTGCCGTGCGCAAATCATACCTCTGCGGATTCCCACGGATGTCCTCTTTTCGGAAATGCATGGGGTTCCCTGTTTTCCTTGGTGGCTTGGACACCCGAGGCCCATATCTGTATGATGTGAGTGTGAGACATTTCAGGTGTGAAAACGGACTTGGGGTTACTTGTGTTTTAGGCTTTCCCCTTGGCAGCCAGGTAGGTGCACCCACACATGTGAGGTACCGTTTTCATCGGGACACCTGTGGGAACGCGGGACAGTAGGCCATGTGTTGTTGGGGGCGTGTTTCGATGGCTGAGCCTAGCAAAATGTGCGGAAAATGCGTTTTTTTCCCCACATTTTGGACTTTGCGGGGGTGTCTGGGTAATAAATTCTGGGGCGATGTGCGCAAAACATACCTCTGCGGATTCCCACGGATGTCCTCTTTTCGGAAATGCATGGGGTTCCCTGTTTTCCTTGGTGGCTTGGACACCCGAGGCCCATATCTGTATGTTGTGCCGGTCGGCAGAATGGCTGAGATTCCTCTTTGAAAACAGACTTGGGGTTACTTGTGTTTTAGGCTTTCCCCTTGGCGGCCAGGTAGGTGCACCCACACATGTGAGGTACCGTTTTGATCGGGACACCTGTGGGAACGCGGGACAGTAGGCCATGTGTTGTTGGGGGCGTGTTTCAATGGGTGAGCCGAGCAAAATGTGCGGAAAATGCGTTTTTTTCCCCACATTTCGGACTTTGCGGGGGTGTCTGGGTAATAAATTCTGGGGCGATGTGCGCAAATCATACCTCTGCGGATTCCCACGGATGTCCTCTTTTCGGAAATGCATGGGGTTCCCTGTTTTCCTTGGTGGCTTGGACACCCGAGGCCCATATGTGTATGATGTAAGTGTGAGACATTTCAGGTGTGAAAACGGACTTGGGGTTAATTGTGTTTTAGGCTTTCCCCTTGGCAGCCAGGTAGGTGCACCCACACATGTGAGGTACCATTTTCATCGGGACACCAGTGGGAACGCGTGACGGTAGGCCATGTGTTGTTGGGGGTGTGTTTCGATGGGTGCGCCGAGCGAAATGTGCGGAAAATGTGTTTTTTTCCCCACATTTCGGAATTTGCGGGGGTGTCTGGGTAATAAATTCTGGGGCGATGTGCGCAAATCATACCTCTGCGGATTCCCAGGGGTGTCCTCTTTTCGGAAATGCATGGGGTTCCCTGTTTTCCTTGGTGGCTTGGACACCCGAGGCCCATATCTGTATGATGTGAGAGTGTGACATTTCAGGTGTGAAAACGGACTTGGGGTTACTTGCGTTTTAGGCTTTCCCCTTGGCGGCCAGGTAGGTGCACCCACACATGTGAGGTACCGTTTTCATTGGGACACCTGTGGGAACGCGGGACGGTAGGCCATGTGTTGTTGGGGGCATGTTTCGATGGGTGAGCCGAGCGAAATGTGCGGAAAATGCATTTTTTTTCCCACCTTTCGGACTTTGCGGGGGTGTCTGGGTAATAAATTCTGGGGCGATGTGCGCAAATCATACCTCTGCGGATTCCCACGGATGTCCTCTTTTCGGAAATGCATGGGGTTCCCTGTTTTCCTTGGTGGCTTGGACACCCGAGGCCCATATCTGTAAGTTGTGCGGCTCGGCAGAATGGCTGAGATTCCCCTCTGCAAACAGACTTGGGGTTGCTTGCGTTTTCGGCTTGCCCCTTGCCAGCCAGGTAGGTGCACCCACACATGTGAGGTACCGTTTTCATCGGGACATCTGTGGGAACGCGGGACAGTAGGCCATGTGTTGTTGGGGGCGTGTTTCGATGGGTGAGCCGAGCGAAATGTGCGGAAAATGCGTTTTTTTTCCCACATTTCAGACTTTGCGGGGGTGTCTGGGTAATAAATTCTGGGGCGATGTGCGCAAATCATACATCTGCGGATTCCCACGGATGTCCTCTTTTCGGAAATGCATGGGGTTCCCTGTTTTCCTTGTTGGCTTGGACACCCGAGGCCCATATCTGTATGATGTGAGAGTGTGTTATTTCCGGTGTGAAAACAGACTTGGGGTTACTTGCGTTTTAGGCTTTCCCCTTGGCGGCCAGGTAGGTGCACCCACACATGTGAGGTACCGTTTTCATCGAGACACCTGTGGGAACGTGGGACGGTAGGCCATGTGTTGTGTTTGTGTGGTTTTCATAACGTTTTGACCCATTTGCTGGTGCCCTTTGTCACACAACCCTTTCATTTCCCAAATGTGACCTTCATTTAGTCGCTGCTTTAGGCACCATACTCTTTTGAAACCTGCACAAGTCACCTACCCTTGAAAAGGTCTGCCTGTGCTCTTTCAAAAAATGTATGCTTGCCATTCCTCACCACATTGGTTTTCCCGATTTACACATGCTAAGTGTGTCTGTTCAGGCCGTGAGCATAAAACGCCTGTGTACCATGGCTCAGTGTTTGGCTTGTGGTATTGCTTGTTTTGTAAAACACTATAAAAAATGTGTGCTCTCCTAACTGCAAGAGTCGGGGGAATGTAGCGGAGCATTGCTTTTCACAAAATTCATGGAAGCCATTTCCGTACCAAGCCAACCATGTCCAACACATACCTTTTTTTTCCGTCATTTTCCCGCTTTTCCCCCAATCTATGGCAGTTTCCCCTACCTAGTTGTTGCCTGACCTACACAAATCACCCCTTCCTAAACTTGGAATTTTGTCTACCTTTCAGAAATATATGCCTTTCTGTCCTCCAATTCGGCTTTCCTACCTTTTTCATCCATTCCGTCCATGCATGTCCAATTGGCAAAAATGGCCAAAATCGCCTACCTCTCACAAAACGGTTGATAACATCAAAATATTTTTTTTTCATTTCCACTCAACCTGCTCTTGAAAGCCAGGAAATTGGGGAACTCAACACAGCAAACCATTTGTTCCTAGCACTTACAAGGAAAAAAACCACAGGCTTCTTTTTACATCATTTTATTGGCATTTTTTGAAAAAACACAACATTTTCGCCCTTTTTGCTTATTTTCTCTCACCCCCCTACAGCAACCTAGGATTCCTGGGTGGCGTTACGACCGCCTACATGTGGGAAAAAAAGGAGCCAAATTTGGCCAAGATTCCTCATGTAACAAAAAAGTTACAAGCCATTGAATGGCCACATACCGAAATCACCAAAAAAGGCCTTGGCACTGGGGAGAAATCCCCATGGCACTTAAGGGGTTAAAGACCTAGCATATGTCCTAGCAAAGAGAAGGATTGCAATGGGCTGGAAGGCATGCCATAGACTGAAAATGGAGACATGGTGGAAAGATCTGTAAAAGTCGGCGGAGGCAGAAACTGTGGTATGGCAGGAAGTGTGTACAGGGGAGGTAGACGAAGAAGCTGGAACCCTAACGGGCTGGAGGCAATTGATTGCTGAATTATTTGGGCCTTCATTTGAGGATAGAGACTCACTGAGTTCTGTCGAAGAGGAATCCCTACCGCAAGAGCAGTGGAGTAACTTTGCTGAAAATGTTGTGGGGGACAGGGGTGGGGTGGTGGGAGGGTGGATGGTGGCTGTGAGGGATTGTTTCGGCCAAATCGTTTGAAAAAATGTGGTCGAATGGTAGATTTAACTGAATTCGGTGAACACCATTAGGTCGAAGCCAAAGATACCGAACATGAAGAGCTGAGGTTACGGGGGTGTCCCCCGGCCCCATGTTTGGTATTTTTGGCTTCGGCGGTTGCGGGGTTGTCCCCTGCTTCTTCAACATTGCTGGCAGGGGACCGAACAAAAAAAAGAAGACAAAGGGTCCCTGCAGCGTCAGATCCAACCCGCGTTAGAAGGATGGAGCTGATGCTGCAGGGTACAGGAGAGGCGGCGATGGAGAAAAGGTATGGTGGGAAGGTTTATGGGTGTACTGACGGTTTGGGGGGACATGGGTTTGGTTTTTTGTATCAAGGTAAAAACGTATTTGCAGCGAAAATGACTACGGTCAATTCCACTGTGATTTTGTACCTCAGTCAAACAACCTAAATGACTGAGGGATAGAACTATACTACTACACCACAAGAGTCCATTGCCAATGCTCTGTTATAACTTTCATAATATGACTGGTGGCGTGTCTTTAAAATACAATTGGTCCCCCACACATCTTCAGCCAGCCTGCCATGCACCCAGTGACACAACATAACATTCACAAACTTAATTCCAATAGAACATACAAACAATGCATTATTTATCATTCATTCAGACACAAAAGTCAACACACATATGCTTGCATACACTCTCACTCACAAATGCACCCAGCACCTCCATTGACATACACTGTGTGCACACAACATTTATATGTACATATACAAGAACACATGGAAACAGTGGCGAAACGTCCATTGAGCAGACCAGACTTTATCAGCCCCTCACCCCTGAAATGGGCTAAATTGACTTGTCCTAGCTGAACTATAAAGTCATGGTCGAAAGGAACAGATTCAACAGCACTTCCTGCCCAGCACGCTCATTGTCCTGGCAGCAGAACACCTTACCTGTTCCGAATAATAGAGGTGTCCCGCTGCCAGGACAATGTCCCAAGGAGCTCCGAGCAGCAGAGGGCCCTCACGTTCCTCTGTATCAACAGAGCATTACACTGTGAGCCATTAGGCACTGATGGGAGGGAGGGGGTGACTATTAGCAGGGACTTTTGTCCCTTTGGAAATGGGAATGGGAGGGAGTGATCAGAAGTGAGAAGAATGCATAATGTTGCCTGCTTTATGAAATAATGACTATGCCTTTAAAACCCAAGGGGGATTTTTTCTTCGCACTTTAATCTACATGATCCTATTTTGACTTTGTATGCAGAATAGGGAGAATAAAACTAAAGCCATGCTCCCATTGCTCAACATATTTCTATGACAAGGTATATATTGTATGGTTAGGTTACTATGAAAGGCTAGTTTATTTTGTAATGTGGTTTGCTTCCAAGGCATTGCTATAAATAATGAAAGCACATGAAATGTAAAGCAACATCTTAATAAATATCTATATCAACTAAACCTGGAAAGATGTGTGCAGTCGCTTAAATTGTCCACATCCCAGTTTCACCATTTAACCAACTGTGTGATCCTGAGCACATTATTTAATCACATTGTGCCTTATCTGCAGCTCTGCAAGTGACTCTGATTCACTTCAAAGCTTATGTTAATGTATCATGCTATAATGATGGAAAAGCCTAATGACTATAGAGATGCTCCGCATATAACAATAGTGCAATTTAGGTATTTTTCACCACAAAGTTATTTGTCACTTTGCTCATTTATGGCAACTTATTCTAAAGTCACTTCCATGGTGCCTCCAAGTGTCATAGACTGATGATGCGCCTTGCAATGTCCTATTCTATGAAGTCACTTCTGTTGTTGCAATCCATATAATTATTAGGAAGTTTGCATGTATTTTGCCTCAGAGGGCTTGGACAGAGCTCTAATAGATGAGTTTCCTGCATCTGGAATGATTCTGCAGTTTTATTTTTGTTGTTGTGTCTTAAAATGCCATCTTCCACTAATCTTACCAAAAATGTAGATTGGGGCTGTGGTGGGCGCCAATGAGACCATATGGAATTCCACACATTGCATTTCGTTGCTCACTCCCCCTCCCTCTACTCCCCCCACACTCCTGCAACACCCAGTTCAGCACCCTGGCTGCTGACTTTGGGTCAGGCCAGCCAGTGTGAGGAACTGAGCCACGCAGGGCATCCCGGCCCGGGATGTGACGCAGTGCGGCTGCCAGGCATCTCAGCATTATGTAATGAGACCGTGCAAGCCTTGCGGGGCACCCCAGCTAGGCTCGCGCTGTCCAATTACATAATATATGATTGTGGCCCCCCTGCCCTCCCTCCAAAAGATGGGGGGGACAAAAAGGCATCACACAGAAGTTAGGGGGGACAAAACCCCCTGTGCCCCCCTATAATTACGCCCATGCGCAAGAGGGAGAGACTGGAAACAAGGAGGAATAGGCTGGGGAGGGGGGAGGGAAGGGGATCATGGCAATATAAACTTGTTTGTGATTAACATTGTGCACCCACTGTATGTTTGGTTTGAGTTGTTCTTTTTTTGTTTTGAATAAAATCAATAAAAACTGTTTTAAAAAAAAAAAACTAAAGTCGTCTAATTAGCTCTCGATTCCAGTTTATTTCTATTGTCCAGAGCAAGACATCTTGATCCAGCGGTTCTATGTGAAAATGTCACCCGGGAAAAAGTTGGCAGGTAGGCGATTAATTTCCCTGCACCCCTAAAAGCCTCCCCCACATATTCGAAGATGTGTATTAATCACTATTCTAACTCCAGTCCTAAAATATTTGGGGAAAGTACTTGATTTTCACGGCAGTGCAAATTTGGGGGAATGTCGCCCCCTGCTGACCTTCTCCCAGACGACTATCACTGGATAACGATCCTGCTAGCTAGGCATAGAGGCTGAATGGGGCACAGAAAGCCCAAATGCAAGAGGGAGCACTCTCCCTCACATCAATCCTGGGACACTACATCCGGCATCCTTTTGGCATGGCAGCAACAACTTCCCAGCGGCACAGGGTGGGGTGTGGCCAGGGTCTTTCTGGGACCACTGGGACGGTCGACGCCTTGACAAGCGCAAGATGAATCCAAGCACAGCGTCTCGTGTAAATAGTATTAATCTGTATGGCTAACTTTCCCCAGGAGGCACATTCCGTGGTTACCTGGCTGCCAGCTTTAAAGCAGGAAGGAAACTGCAATGCAGGGAGGGAGCCACAGGCAGAGGGACTCAACTGAGAACTCACAAGTCAGGGAAATGTCAATCCCACTCTCACTTTAGTCTTACAAATGTACACTGGTAGACCCACACATGACTGGGCAAAGCAAGTGCTGCACTCACTGTCTCCTCACCTAGCCCAGCCCACTGCATAGCTCTTTCTTACCATTCACTTCAAGCAGATGCATAGACAACATGCGCCACAGCAATACCAGGACCTCGTGCCTGGGAGTGGATTGGGGAATCTTAAATACTTTCTATCCAAAGGGCTACATACAACACTGGACCCCTTCAGCACATCTCGAGCCCTCCATGCAACCGATTGTGATCCCTACCAGTACACCTGATATGTATTGCCAGATTTCCCGGCTCTAATGAACCCCTAAAATTAAAGAAATCTTAGCACTACACTGCTCCTTTTCTGCATGTTTTTCTCTCTCGAACAAAATATGTGTATTTGGTCGAATCGACCAGACTTTGACGATCAGATTGCAGATGATCACATTATAGTCTTTTAAACAATGCATACCCTTCCCACTACAGCCCAAAGCCTGGAATCTCACTGGACACAATACGCACGTAAGATCTACTCGCACCAGCTTCAGCGCCGGGTGGCAACTACACAGGGCAGGGACGCAGAATAAATGTACATTATATTCTAGTCAAAGATACACTTAACGGAAAAATGGTTTAACACTGCCCTCTGCTGGTTTTCTAGTAGCATTTGCATGTTGACCTTTCTCACAACCGTAAACTGAGTGAACAGAGGTTCTTCACTGTGTCATACAGAAACGGAATATTTCCGGTCAAGGCTAATTCGACCCCCCGCTTCTCCAAGCGGGACCTCCTGCAGTGTCCTTTGGCGACTGGCGTTGGGATTGGAACCGGCCATTGCCTGATGTTCTTGTTTGCAAATTCAATTCACTGCAGGTTTCAGTCATTACAAGAATACCACTGTTTGCAAACTGGTCAGCCATGGCAGGAAAGGGTAGAGATAGTAGCATGACAGAAACATCATACATTGTTTTATGCAGTTTAAAAATGCACAATGTTGGCCCAGGAACACACTACCAGCAGGGAGGCCATTGTTCAAACCTCAACTATTCCCAGACAGCACAAATTCAGATATACTGCATGCAGATAAAAATAAAATCACAAAGATGTCGCAGGAAAGTGGCACCCAAAGCACAAATGGACGCCACAGGATCGGAACTAATGCTGAGGAAGACTCGGGAAATGGGTACGGTTATTTGGTGTTTTTCGAGAGGCTGCCTTTGTGAGCCCCTCGTTTCGTCCATTGGAAAGCTTACCAGCGGGCTTCATTTCAACCGTCCCCCTTTAATTTGTCCATCAATTGTATTCTGGCAGCTGAATTCCCGGGTTAGCCCAGTTAAATAAAATGGACTAGTAGAAAACAAAAGTAAAGGCAAAGGCCAGGAGTAGGTGTAGGATGCCCCTAGTGACAAGGAGGCATCAGGAAAATATGCCCATTGGCATCTAGAGCATATTTCCTGCTTATAAGGGTATCTGGCCACCATTTGCTGGCAGCGTCAAAAGCATAGCCCTATTATTGCAGTGACCACGAACCATCCCACACTCAGGAAATCATCTCTCTATAAAGAATGCCTTAAGTCTAAAGAAGGAAGTGGCACACGCATTTGCTTCGTTGAAAGTGTATATTTCGATTTCGTTCACTCAATAGCCTATGTGTATTGTGCAATAAAATGAAGTATGCAAAATTGCCCTTTTTGATATTGCGATCCAGCCAAAAGGTGTTTTGCAAAGTTACCTGCTTTGCTTCTTCAGGGCTTATCATCGACACAATCCAACTGAGCGTTCATCAGGATCTCAAAGATGGCCAAACCAGGATTGGTGCCAAGATTAAAAGAACTGTGGCTAATTTCATGAAACACTGACCCGCTTGTGTACTGTAAGTGCGGAAGCAGATCTCACAGCAAATGGATACACTACAGGAGGATATAGAGGCTCGCCTGCTACAGCAGGGCCTTAGACCTCTGCAAAAGTGCCATGTGTAAAAGTCACCACTTGTACACTGGCAACAATTATGCCTAATTCACTAATACTGCGCTATCCTCCATTTCTTCACCTTTCTGTAATGAGATAAGAAGTTCAGTATGTTCCAAATATTCCAATGTCATTTTAGACTCTTCTTTGAATGATCCTCTAGGAGTGCAATATTAAAGATTTGGAACATACATATATTATGACATCCCTTGCTCTGGTGATTTACAAAGGCGATCTAAATGTATCCGTAGATCACAGAAACACATATATAGATACATTCTTTGAAGCAGTGGCGAATAAAAAGAAAAGGATCTTCAAAGATAACCTTAGTATTCAAGAAATAAGTGTAGAAAGCCAATGATATTAACAATATTAAGAAAGTGGACAAAAGAGCAAACAGTTGTGATGAACAGACAGGATTATATTATTGCAGTAGAAATAAACCTGAAAACCCTGGATGTCATCTTAAACTAACAACTGATCCCCACCTCACTAGTTATTAAAGGGATGGTTGGCCCAAAAATTTTTATTTCAAAAATAGATAGGCAATATTAAAAAAAATCGATTGGCAATTTTTTTTCTCCAAGTCCCTATGTAAAATGTTTAGCAAATCAAGCTCAAAGAAAGCACATGGGGGCATCCATTTTGTGAAATGGATGCCCGCCGCTGTGCTTGCTTTGGCTTTTGCGGCACTAATGAAGGAAAAGCAAGCCAGCTGTAGTAAACAAAAGCTACCACTGGGTGGCTTTTCCTTCATTGGTGCTGTACGCGGACCGGAGACTACAGGCAGAAAAGCTGCAGCTGCATCTCGGTAAGTGCTATTTTTTAAATAAAAATAAACACTAGCTGCGGTTTTTTTCTAAGTTTTCCAGGCTCCTCCAGCCCGGAAAACTTAGAAAAAAACCGCAGCTTTAAAAACGTTGTATTTATGTTTGCGGTAGCTTTTGAAGCGACCGCAAACATAAATACAACATTATTGTGTTTGAAAACGCTGCAGTTTTTCTTTCTAAGTTTCTCAGGCTCCTCCGTTTCGGAGGAGCCTGAGAAACTCAGAAAGAAAAACCGCAGCGTTTTCAAACACAACCGCGTTGTGTTTCTGCCTGCCGTGGCTATCACTTTGGGTCTCTGGTGCTCCCCCAGGAGAGCAACGGAGACCCAAAGTGAAAGCCAAGGCAGGCAGAAACACACCACGGTTGTGTTTACATGCCGCAGTGTTTCTGCCTACAGCTGATTTGCCATTTGGGTCTCTCGGGCTCCCTGCGGGGGGCCCGAGAGCCCCAAATGGGAAATGCTAAATGCTGCAGTGTTTCTGCCTAAATCTGCTTTCCCATTTGGGGCTCTAGGGCTCCCCACGGGGAGCCGAGAGCCCCAAATGGGAAAGCAGATTTAGGCAGAAAAATACGCAGTTGTTTTCTGCAATGCTAAATGCTGCAGTGTTTCTGCCTAAATCTGCTTTCCCATTTGGGGCTCTCGGCTCCCTCTGGGGAGCCCGAGAGCCCCAAATGGGAAAGCAGATTTAGGCAGAAACACAATGCGGTTGTGTTTGAAAACGCTGCGGTTTTTCTTTCTGTTTCTCGGGCTCCTCTGGCTCGGAGAAGCCTGGGAAACTCAGAAAGAAAAACCACAGCGTTTTCAAACACAACCGCGTTGGGTTTCTGCTTGCCGTGGCTATCACTTTGGGTCTCCGGTGCTCCCCAGGAGAGCACCGGAGACCCAAAGTGAAAGCCAAGGCAGGCAGAAACACAACACGGTTGTGTTTATATGCCGCTGTGTTTCTGCCTACAGCTGATTTCCCATTTGGGGCTCTAGGGCTCCCCACGGGGGGCCCGAGAGCCCCAAATGGGAAAGCAGATTTAGGCAGAAACACAACGCGGTTGTGTCTGAAAACGTTGCGGTTTTTCTTTCTAAGTTTCTCAGGCTCAGAGGAGCCTGAGAAACTTAGAAAGAAAAACCGCAGCGTTTTCAAACACAATAACGCTGTATTTATGTTTGCGGTCGCTTCAAAAGCTACCGCAAACATAAATCCAACGTTTTTAAAGCTGCTCCTCCAACCCGGAAAACTTAGAAAAAAACCGCAGCTAGTGTTTATTTTTATTTAAAAAAATAGCACTTACCGAGATGCAGCTGCAGCTTTTCTGCCTGTAGTCTCCAGTCCCCGTCCTCCGCGTACAGCACCAATGTAGGAAAAGCACGGAAAACTTAGAAAAAAAACGCAGCTAGTGCTTATTTTTAAAAATAAATAAATAGCACTTACCGAGATGCAGCTGCAGCTTTTCTGCCTGTAGTCTACAGTCCGCGTCCTCCGAGTCCCACTGCTGATAGATTGTTTCTACAAGACTCTGACTGATTCAAATTAAGGTATGTTTTCCTGTGTTCAAATTGCTCCAAGCAGTGGACTACCGAGCGGGAGAGGCAGGGGGGGCAAGCTGCCCCATGGCTCTTTTAAGAGCCAGACAGGAACATTTGTCATTGGGACACCTCTCCCAGAAGGCTCCTCAAAGAGGGTGCCCAACAGCAAAGGTGTCCCGCTGGCAGGACAGTGTGTGCTGAGTAATTCCTGCCCAGCACGCTCATTGTCCTGGCAGCAGAACACCTTTCCTGTTCCGAATAATAGAGGTGTCCCGCTGCCAGGACAATGTCCCAAGGAGCTCCGAGCAGCAGAGGGTCCTCACGTTGCTCTGTATCAACAGAGCATTACACTGTGAGCCATTAGGCACTGATGGGAGGGAGCGGTGTCTATTAGCAGGGACTTTTGTCCCTTTGGAAATAGGAATGGGAGGGAGTGATCAGAAGTGAAAAGAATGCATAATGTTGCCTGCTTTATGAAATAATGACTATGGCTTTAAAACCCAAGGGGGATTTTTTCTTTGCACTTTAATCTACATGATCCTATTTTGACTTTGTATGCAGAATAGGGAGAATAAAACTAAAGCCATGCTCCCATTGCTCAACATATTTCTATGACAAGGTATATAGTGTATGGTTAGGTTACTATGAAAGGCTAGTTTATTTTGTAATGTGGTTTGCTTCCAAGGCATTGCTATAAATAATGAAAGCACATGAAATGTAAAGCAACAACTTAATAAATATCTATATCAACTAAACCTGGAAAGATGTGTGCAGTCGCTTAAATTGTCCACATCCCAGTTTCACCATTTAACCAACTGTGTGATCCTGAGCACATTATTTAATCACATTGTGCCTTATCTGCAGCTCTGCAAGTGACTCTGATTCACTTCAAAGCTTATGTTAATGTATCATGCTATAATGATGGAAAAGCCTAATGACTATAGAGATGCTCCGCATATAACAATAGTGCAATTTAGGTATTTTTCACCACAAAGTTATTTGTCACTTTGCTCATTTATGGCAACTTATTCTAAAGTCACTTCCATGGTGCCTCCAAGTGTCATAGACTGATGATGCGCCTTGCAATGTCCTATTCTATGAAGTCACTTCTGTTGTTGCAATCCATATAATTATTAGGAAGTTTGCATGTATTTTGCCTCAGAGGGCTTGGACAGAGCTCTAATAGATGAGTTTCCTGCATCTGGAATGATTCTGCAGTTTTATTTTTGTTGTTGTGTCTTAAAATGCCATCTTCCACTAATCTTACCAAAAAAGTAGATTGGGGCTGTGGTGGGCGCCAATGAGACCATATGGAATTCCACACATTGCATTTCGTTGCTCACTCCCCCTCCCTCTACTCCCCCCACACTCCTGCAACACCCAGTTCAGCACCCTGGCTGCTGACTTTGGGTCAGGCCAGCCAGTGTGAGGAACTGAGCCACGCAGGGCATCCCGGCCCGGGATGTGACGCAGTGCGGCTGCCAGGCATCTCAGCATTATGTAATGAGACCGTGCAAGCCTTGCGGGGCACCCCAGCTAGGCTCGCGCTGTCCAATTACATAATATATGATTGTGGCCCCCTGCCCTCCCTCCAAAAGATGGGGGGGACAAAAAGGCATCACACAGAAGTTAGGGGGGACAAAACCCCCTATGCCCCCCTATAATTACGCCCATGCGCAAGAGGGAGAGACTGGAAACAAGGAGGAATAGGCTGGGGAGGGGGGAGGGAAGGGGATCATGGCAATATAAACTTGTTTGTGATTAACATTGTGCATCCACTGTATGTTTGGTTTGAGTTGTTCTTTTTTGTTTTGAATAAAATCAATAAAAACTGTTTTAAAAAAAAAAACTAAAGTCGTCTAATTAGCTCTCGATTCCAGTTTATTTCTATTGTCCAGAGCAAGACATCTTGATCCAGCGGTTCTATGTGAAAATGTCACCCGGGAAAAAGTTGGCAGGTAGGCGATTAATTTCCCTGCACCCCTAAAAGCCTCCCCCACATATTCGAAGATGTGTATTAATCACTATTCTAACTCCAGTCCTAAAATATTTGGGGAAAGTACTTGATTTTCACAGCAGTGCAAATTTGGGGGAATGTCGCCCCCTGCTGACCTTCTCCCAGACGACTATCACTGGATAACGATCCTGCTAGCTAGGCAGAGAGGCTGAATGGGGCACAGAAAGCCCAAATGCAAGAGGGAGCACTCTCCCTCACATCAATCCTGGGACACTACATCCGGCATCCTTTTGGCATGGCAGCAACAACTTCCCAGCGGCACAGGGTGGGGTGTGGCCAGGGTCTTTCTGGGACCACTGGGACGGTCGAAGCCTTGACAAGCGCAAGATGAATCCAAGCACAGCGTCTCGTGTAAATAGTATTAATCTGTATGGCTAACTTTCCCCAGGAGGCACATTCCGTGGTTACCTGGCTGCCAGATTTAAAGCAGGAAGGAAACTGCAATGCAGGGAGGGAGCCACAGGCAGAGGGACTCAACTGAGAACTCACAAGTCAGGGAAATGTCAATCCCACTCTCACTTTAGTCTTACAAATGTACACTGGTAGACCCACACATGACTGGGCAAAGCAGGTGCTGCACTCACTGTCTCCTCACCTAGCCCAACCCACTGCATATCTCTCACTCACCATTCACTTCAAGCAGATGCAAAGACAACATGCGCCACAGCAATGCCAGGACCTCATGCCTGGGAGTGGGTTGGGGAATCTTAAATACTTTCTATCCAAAGGGCTACATCCAACACTGGACCCCTTCAGCACATCTCGAGCCCTCCATGCAACCGATTGTGATCCCTCCCAGTACACCTGATATGCATTGCCAGATTTCCCGGCTCTAATGAACCCCTAAAATTAACGAAATCTTAGCACTACACTGCTCCTTTTCTGCATTTTTTTCTCTCTCGAACAAAATATGTGTATTTGGTCGAATCGACCAGACTTTGACGATCAGATTGCAGATGATCACATTATAGTCTTTTAAACAATGCATACCCTTCCCACCACAGCCCAAAGCCTGGAATCTCACTGGACACAATACGCACGTAAGATCTACTCGCACCAGCTTCAGCGCCGGGTGGCAACTACACAGGGCAGGGACGCAGAATAAATGTACATTATATTCTAGTCAAAGATACACTTAACGGAAAAATGGTTTAACACTGCCCTCTGCTGGTTTTCTAGTAGCATTTGCATGTTGACCTTTCTCACAACCGTAAACTGAGTGAACAGAGGTTCTTCACTGTGTCATACAGAAACGGAATATTTCCGGTCAAGGCTAATTCGACCCCCCGCTTCTCCAAGCGGGACCTCCTGCAGTGTCCTTTGGCGACTGGCGTTGGGATTGGAACCGGCCATTGCCTGATGTTCTTGTTTGCAAATTCAATCCACTGCAGGTTTCAGTCATTACAAGAATACCCTGTTTGCAAACCGGTCAGCCATGGCAGGAAAGGGTAGAGATAGTAGCATGACAGAAACATCATACATTGTTTTATGCAGTTTAAAAATGCACAATGCTGGGCCAGGAACACACTACCAGCAGGGAGGCCATTGTTCAAACCTCAACTATTCCCACAAAGCACACGTTCGGATATACTGCATGCAGACACAAATAAAATCACAAAGATGTCGCAGTAAAGTGGCACCCAAAGCACAAATGGACGCCACAGGATCGGAACTAATGCTGAGGAAGACTCGGGAAATCGGTACGGTTATTTGGTGTTTTTCGAGAAGCTGCCTTTGTGAGCCCCTCGTTTCGTCCATTGGAAAGCTTACCAGGGGGCTTCATTTCAACCGTCCCCCTTTAATTTGTCCATCAATTGTATTCTGGCAGCTGAATTCCCGGGTTAGCCCAGTTAAATAAAATGGACTAGTAGAAAACAAAAGTAAAGGCAAAGGCCAGGAGTAGGTGTAGGATGCCCCTAGTGACAAGGAGGCATCAGGGAAATATGCCCATTGGCATCTAGAGAATATTTCCTGCTTATAAGGGTATCTGGCCCCCATTTGCTGGCAGCGCCAAAAGCATAGCCCTATTATTGCAGTGACCACGAACCATCCCACACTCAGGAAATCATCTCTCTATAAAGAATGCCTTAAGTTTAAAGAAGGAAGTGGCACACGCATTTGCTTCGTTGAAAGTGTATATTTCGATATCGTTCACTCAATAGCCTAGGTGTATTGTGCAATAAAATGAAGTATGAAAAATTGCCCTTTTTGATATTGCGATCCAGCCAAAAGGTGTTTTGCAAAGTTACCTGCTTTGCTTCTTCAGGGCTTATCATCGACACAATCCAACTGAGCGTTCATCAGGATCTCAAAGATGGCCAAACCAGGATTGGTGCCAAGATTAAAAGAACTGTGGCTAATTTCATGAAACGCTGACCCGTTTTTGTACTGTAAGTACGGAAGCAGATCTCACAGCAAATGGATACACTACAGGAGGATATAGAGACTCGCCTGCTACAGCAGGGCCTTAGACCTCTGCAAAAGTGCCATGTGTAAAAGTCACCTCTTGTACACTGGCAACAATTATGCCTAATTCACTAATACTGTGCTATCCCCCATTTCTTCACCTTTCTGTAATGAGATAAGAAGTTCAGTATGTTCCAAATATTCCAATGTCATTTTAGACTCTTCTTTGAATGATCCTCTAGGAGTGTAATATTAAAGATTTGGAACATACATATATTATGACATCCCTTGCTCTGGTGATTTACAAAGGCGATCTAAATGTATCCATAGATCACAGAAACACATATATAGATACATTCTTTGAAGCAGTGGCGAATAAAAAGAAAAGGATCTTCAAAGATAACCTTAGTATTCAAGAAATAAGTGTAGAAAGCCAATGATATTAACAATATTAAGAAAGTGGACAAAAGAGCAAACAGTTGTGATGAACAGACAGGATTATATTACTGCAGTAGAAATAAACCTGAAAACCCTGGATGTCATCTTAAACTACCAACTGATCCCCACCTCACTAGTTATTAAAGGGATGGTTCGCCCAAAAATGTTTATTTCAAAAATAGATAGGCAATATTAAAAAAAATCGATTGGCAATTTTTTTTCTCCAAGTCCCTATGTAAAATGTTTAGCAAATCAAGCTCAAAGAAAGCACATGGGGGCATCCATTTTGTGAAATGGATGCCCGCCGCTGTGCTTGCTTTGGCTTTTGCGGCACTAATGAAGGAAAAGCAAGCCAGCTGTAGTAAACAAAAGCTACCACTGGGTGGCTTTTCCTTCATTGGTGCTGTACGCGGACCGGAGACTACAGGCAGTAAAGCTGCAGCTGCATCTCGGTAAGTGCTATTTTTTAAATAAAAATAAACAGTAGCTGCGGTTTTTTTCTAAGTTTTCCAGGCTCCTCCAGCCCGGAAAACTTAGAAAAAAACCGCAGCTTTAAAAACGTTGTATTTATGTTTGCGGTAGCTTTTGAAGCGACCGCAAACATAAATACAACGTTATTGTGTTTGAAAACGCTGCAGTTTTTCTTTCTAAGTTTCTCAGGCTCCTCCGTTTCGGAGGAGCCTGAGAAACTCGGAAAGAAAAACTGCAGCGTTTTCAAACACAACTGCGTTGTGTTTCTGCCTGCCGTGGCTATCACTTTGGGTCTCTGGTGCTCCCCCAGGAGAGCAACGGAGACCCAAAGTGAAAGCCAAGGCAGGCAGAAACACACCACGGTTGTGTTTACATGCCACGGTGTTTCTGCCTACAGCTGATTTCCCATTTGGGTCTCTCGGGCTCCCCACAGGGGGCCCCGAGAGCCCCAAATGGGAAATGCTAAATGCTGCAGTGTTTCTGCCTAAATCTGCTTTCCCAATTGGGGCTCTAGGGCTCCCCACGGGGAGCCGAGAGCCCCAAATGAGAAAGCAGATTTAGGCAGAAAAATACGCAGTTGTTTTCTGCATTGCTAAATGCTGCAGTGTTTCTGCCTAAATCTGCTTTCCCATTTGGGGCTCTCGGCTCCCTCTGGGGAGCCCGAGAGCCCCAAATGGGAAAGCAGATTTAGGCAGAAACACAATGCGGTTGTGTTTGAAAACGCTGCGGTTTTTCTTTCTAAGTTTCTCTGGCTCCTCTGGCTCGGAGAAGCCTGGGAAACTCAGAAAGAAAAACCACAGCGTTTTCAAACACAACCGCGTTGGGTTTCTGCTTGCCGTGGCTATCACTTTGGGTCTCCGGTGCTCCCCCAGGAGAGCACCGGAGACCCAAAGTGAAAGCCAAGGCAGGCAGAAACACAACACGGTTGTGTTTATATGCCGCTGTGTTTCTGCCTACAGCTGATTTCCCATTTGGGGCTCTAGGGCTCCCCACGGGGGGCCCGAGAGCCCCAAATGGGAAAGCAGATTTAGGCAGAAACACAACGCGGTTGTGTCTGAAAACGTTGCAGTTTTTCATTCTAAGTGTCTCAGGCTCGGAGGAGCCTGAGAAACTTAGAAAGAAAAACCGCAGCGTTTTCAAACACAATAACGTTGTATTTATGTTTGCGGTCGCTTCAAAAGCTACCGCAAACATAAATACAATGTTTTTAAAGCTGCGGTTTTATTTCTAAGTTTTCCGGGCTCCTCCAGCCCGGAAAACTTAGCAAAAAACCGCAGCTAGTGTTTATTTTTATTTAAAAATTAGCACTTACCGAGATGCAGCTGCAGCTTTTCTGCCTGTAGTCTCCAGTCCCCGTCCTCCGCGTACAGCACCAATGAAGGAAAAGCACAGAAAACTTAGAAAACAAACGCAGCTAGTGCTTATTTTTAAAAATAAATAAATAGCACTTACCGAGATGCAGCTGCAGCTTTTCTGCCTGTAGTCTACGGTGCGCGTCCTCCGAGTCCCGACACCAATGAAGGAAAAGCCACCCAGTGGTAGCTTTTGTTTACTACAGCTGGCTGGCTTTTCCTTCATTAGTGCCGCAAAAGCAAAAGCCAGCACAGGCGGGCATCCATTTCACAAAATGGCTTCGCCCATGGGCTTGCTTTTGCACATTTTGAGCTTGAATTGCTCCAAATTTTACATAGGGACTTGGAAAAAAATGGCAATCGTTTTTTTTTAATATTGCCTATCTATTTTTGAAATACATTTTTTTGGGCGAACCATCCCTTTAATCAAGCAAATAAATGTATGAATAAATGTCTCGGTTAGGATTATGGACTGAAGAAAAGGAATTTTTGATTGTTAGAAAGCAAAAAAACGCCCATAATACATTTTTTGCTGAAAACACATACAGATAACTGAAAATGCCAAATACCTGACATGAGGGCTAATAAGGAAACAATATAAATTTCAATTGAGCTAATTTTATTTAATATTCATTTTAAAAACATATGTTTAATGGAAGGAGCGCAGACCTAAAACCCAAGAATGCCTTGCTTTTTATTGTTTGTGTTTGTGTGACGTAAGGTGAAGCTTCTCAATCTTGGAGGAGTGGAAGCCGGGGGAGGTTGTGATGCCTTCAAGCAAAAATGGAACCCAGCGCAGAAGCCAGGATCTTTTTCTCTAAAATGATATGTCTGAGATTAGAACACCATGAGTTTCAAGTGCTTTTGCTATTAGTGAGAAAAGAAACACATTTGTTTGTGGTATGAAATATATTAACAGCCACTATTTTCTTATATGAAGGAACATTGTAGCCAGATATACCATGAGTGAGGCTTTTTTCTAAGCCTTTTTTTAACCCGAGATCTAAATCATCCTTAGGGGCTGACAATTTAAAAACCATTTAGGGATTGGCAATTTTGATATGTTGGGAACTATCAAACTACATACATACATTGGCAAGGATTACATGCTTTGGTTAAGAGGTGAATTTGGGATGGTAGCACAGTGTGGAATTTCTGTACTTCACCACCGTGTTTTCCTAGTTCTTATCGTACAGCAAGAAGTATTTTCTTGCCAACATTTCACTGTTCTGAACTGAAATAATATCCTGTTTTGTAGTCCTCGCTAGGAAAGGACACACATCACGTAATCCAACATGACAATATTAAATAAATAAATAAATAGAAACACTGTTTGCAAAAGTAGAATAATTCTAGCATCATTTTCTCCATCAAGGCAAGAATATAAGTACACAAATACTAATTGATGTGAGCCTAAACAATGTTATCTGGGTTCCATTATTGTATTTTAAGCTTAACATGCAGCCAACACACAGACTTGTGGATTGTTTACATGATGTTCAGAAGAGCATTTAAAATTGCACAAAGAGCATACATTTCTGTGCCAAATACCAGAACAGAAAACAAACCCTGACAGAAGCCTGTGACATGTGGTTGGCTCCCTTCCAATCAAATGGCGAACATGTAAGGCCAGGCAATTAGTTAAAATAAATGCCACCAGAATGAGTGGACAAACCTTTTCCCAACATGCAGCACAGTACTGTAGAGTGGAAAAAATATTATTTGTTCAGGTTCACTGTATCGTAGAGTGGCCAAAGTGGGCTACAATCCCCAACCTCTTGCTTCTAGTCTCGAATTTGGCTACCCAATCAACACACACAACTACCCTTTATGCTCTTCACTGGAGGTGATTGGCCAGATTGTGCAACGCTCATTTGGAAGAACCAGGCTGTAGACCTGAACCATGCCGATGCTTTGTTATTTCTTTTTTTAACTACCTCTGACTGGGACAGGTACATTGTTATGTGGAACAGTGGATGATAATATCACCAAAAACACATGCTCAAATGTATCAACCTGAGAGAGGATAAAGGCTGAGTGAAACTTGCCGTAATTTAGAACTTCTGGGCAATCATGACACTCAAATGTATCAACGTGTAATTGGGTTCTGATCGCAGGTGTTTCATTAGGTTGTTCCACATCTTAGTAACCGAAGCCTGTAAAGTTTAGAATTTCTCTTTTGTACTTGGTTAATTTTAGGAGGCTCTATATTGAGGACCTTAGATTTCCAACTGGGGAGTAGGGAGTCAACATGGTTTTGAGGTATTTGGGTCTTTTTGTAAAGACATTGGTGGGTAAAAAAAATAACAATTAGGTATATTTGGCATCAGATAAAGGCGAGTGTAAAGAGCTGAAATGAAGGTGGATCTGTCTTGTGGAGCAGTTTTGAAGGAGCCGGAGGTGGTGTGCCCGGTGTTTAATAAGTTGTAGGTGCATAGATCTGCAGCAGTCTAATCTACAGGACCAAAGATATTCCCTGACCCATCATTTGACATATCTCAAAGAATGAATTATCTGCTGCAAAATGTGCAGTTTTAAATGGGGTTGGTTGAGATTTCTTCCATTTAAGGAGTCCATTTCATTTCCATATGCAAGATGATACTTAGGTTCTTTAATGATTTGGAGAGCCACGGGAGATTTTCTTTTTGAGGAGTTAAGGAAAGGCTACTTAAAGGCTGGCCATGTGCAATTTGACATCCTCTTGCCGTGGGTAGCTTTACTGTTTGAATTGAAGGCAATCTGAACATCACCAGCATAGAGAAGGACTCCAGGAGAGAACCGTTTCAGAATCATCACAAGAGGTGAAATGCAGACTTTTAAATGCCGGGGGGTGGGCGGCCGTGTGGAGGGGGCGATCCCTGGGAAACACCAAATTGGAACGCAGTAGGGCCAAATTTGAACTCCCCAATTTTCACATGAATAGTAACTTCAAGGAATGAAGAGTTTAATTTTAGGGCTGGGTTTTTGATTACCATAGTAGCACGACATGTGTTAATGAGGGCGGAATTATCAATGAGATGATAAGCTGCTGACAGACTTAGAACATTGAGCACAGATACATAATTGTCATAAAAGTGCTGGAAGAATCTATTCCTTCATATAAATGAGAACAGTTTCTGTACTCTTGAAGGTCCTGAACCTAGATTGGTTATCATGTAACAGATGAGATATTTCACTTACTATCAATTGCTGCACAGTGGTGCTTTTTTTCCAATATTGTTGCTGAAAGAGTATATCTTATTATTTATCTACTTGTATTGGCTTTTCTAAACCTTTACAAAGAATATTCCACATTTTAAAATATTTCTATTTGAAACAGTTCCAGTTTAAGGAGTAAAAATGTAAGTCGAATTCCTAATGATTGTATTTTATGAGCGAGTATATGTGTTTTAAATGGAAAACAGAATTTCTTTGTACTAATTATTTCTTTGCACATAGTTATTCATGCACATTAAAAGATACTTGTGTACATCTTCCGATCACGCATTTATAATGGTAGTTTCTTCCTGTGGTACTACGTCCACTACTGGTCCAAACCTCTCCATCGAGCTTTGTGGGTGAAATCAGGGGCACAGGGTTCTACGTGTCTGTTTCCTTTTTTTTGTTGGGAGTATTTTTACTCCAGATTTTTATTTTTTGGGAGTATTTGCCTATTTTTAGGGAGTAAAAGTGGCCGATACACCCCTTATCTGTAGGACTGACCTCATCACAAGTTGTTTTGATGCTGGTTGTGCTGGCCTTGCCTCAGCAGCCTCAGTGTAGCATGCTAGATGAAGAGGTGAGTTTGATACAGGTTGCTAGTTCTCTGCCTGTTTGAGAGTCTGCCATTCATGCCTGGGCAGGGCCATGTAGAGGTCACAACTCATGCCACCTTGCCTGCTCACATGCACTCATGTAGCTCTGCGGCCTGAGTTATCCTTTGTACATAACAGAGCTTACTAGTGGGCCGCCATATTCTTCCACACTGCAGCAAGTGGGTACTCTGAGCAAACAGCATATGCAAGGGTGCAGAAGAAAGCAACTGACCAGGAGGTGACATGCTGGATGGCAAATACGTTCAATGAATTCAAAAACCTAGCTATCCCTAAACTAAGAGGGGTTTCCCTGCCTAAAACCAAAACTAAAGGGCCTGTCAGAAGTCTGTAACTAAAGAAAGCACTGTCCATAGTCAAAACCTTACCTCTGTGCCTCACACTACAACTAAAGTTCCATTACTAGGAGAATGACGGACCCCAATCGATACCAGGGGGAAAGGACTCCCTTCCCCTGGTCTTGGTTTGCACACAGTTCCAGACGTGGCTAGCAGGAATGACTCCCTTCCTCCGAATTGCTCCTTTCCTAGTAGCAACAAAGTTCCAATTGTGTACAGGAGGAATGACTCCCCCGGATGTCTAGTTTAAAAAAAAGTTCAATTTAACATCAGGGGGAATGGTTCCTTTCCCCTGTCTTGCAACAGTTCCAAGCTTTTCTTAGCCCATCAGTGATCTTTCCTCTACCACTGTTAAGAGGGCTTCCCCCTCCGATATTACCCTTGTACTTAACTGGGTCCCAGACCCTGTTCGATCCCCCACTATCCTGCAAAGTACCACCACAAAGCAGATAATTTATGTGCTGATATTGGTTCCTTTGGTTTGGGTTCCAGACCCTCGTTTCTATTCTTCTTTATTCAGGCCCACTTGGTTCACTCCCCTGCCAAGTACTGCAACAAGGAAGAATACTCGTATCAACATAGGCTTCAGTGCTGTTTGGGTTCAGACCCTCCCTTCTCTTCCCTTCTCACTAGGTCCACGTGGGTAACTCTCTTCCCAAGTACTGCCACTTGATGCTTCTTATCTTTTTCCCTGTGCGGTTTGTCTCTCTTCCGTACCTCCAAGTCCCTACCGGCCCCCGCAATGTGCCCATTACCTTTGTTGGCTCCGGGACTCTGGGCCGGTTCTTCACAGTTGCTTGAGTCTTCTCATCAGACTGCGCGGGCGTCTCTGGCTTCGGCTGCTCTTGCTCCTTGTAACCTCTTCCTGGTCTCTTCACTGACAGTGAGGGCCATCGTTGCTGGACTACTAAGCCTACCTCAGAGAGGTCGCGCCACCGTCTGCCGGGCCCCAGTCACAACACTGGCCTGCTCCACAATACAGAGCAAAGGACTCCCGTCGTCAACCTCATGCCTTTGGGAGCGGACTGCTCTCGGCTTTCCCACTGTGTCCTGCAGTCTACTATGAACTTCACAGGCTGGGCTGTCATTGGGGCTGGTATGCGGCTTTCTTTCCCGAAGTCCTTTGTCAGTTTTTATCTATTTCTCAGGACGACTCCCCTGCAGAAGTCTATACCAAACCTGCATCTTCTCTGTGCCATTATTCATGGCTCCTGGTGGCCACCTCGTCTCAGTACTGGCCTTGCTGGCAATCTTCCTGCTTTGAGTGATCTTTTATGTGCCAATACTGGAGTTAGTCATACTATCTGTATTGTTAGCCATCTTCTTCGCCTAAGTAGAAATAACTGTAATAATGTTACAATAACAAATAGAACGGCGATAAAGGGGGGGGGGGGGTTGGTGGAGAGGTGGCAACAGCCTTGAGAGGGTTAGATTCGGGGTGTTGTGCCGACTTTTGCCCAGGTGGTAGTCCTTATCCCCAGGAGGGGAATCCCTTCCAATGAGGCCCTCCCGCATTAAACCACCCCTAATGGGAATATTGGGTAGCAGCCTCCCCTCCCTAGCTTCATGAGAAAGGCACCCCCACCGGGGAGAAGTGATGACGCCTAGTGAATCGTCACACATGGCACAAGGATTTGTTGCTGAGCAACAAAAAGAGTAAAAGCAAGACTTTTCAAAGTAACCTATTATCATCGATGGCTTCAATAACTCCCACACTCCAGGATGGCTCAATGGTTTTTATTTTCACGGTCGGGGCATGGCACTCGAATGGGCTTCCTTATCTCAACCTCCAGTGGGCTACCTCCACCCTAACTCAGCCAGCCCCAAACACCAGGTCATCCGGCTAGCAATCATAACACCTACTATCTAAGGCTAGCTGTAGGTGAGGGCATAAAGGCAAAACGCCTCATCCATCTGGCTCCCTCTGGGGTTTGTCTAAGGGGTCCCTAAACAAACACTCCCCAGGTTTTCTCAACAGGAATAACGGTTTTCTTGTGCAAGTAACAGACATCCTGGAAAGTTCTCTCATGCATGCGCTCCCTCTCTCTCTCTCTCTCCTTTCCCTGATCTAACTGTTCCTTCCGCCTGAAACGCTACTCTACTCCCATTCATCCCTCCACTTTCTCTGAAACCCTCCTGTATTCTTCCTCTCCTCACTCTCTACTCTTCTGTACCCCTGATGTTCACACACTGTCCTCACCCTTCTCTACACACCTCTACACACCTCTCTACGAACCCCTATTCTCGCTCCATACCACTCTTCCGACCTCTACAAACCACTCTGCTCACCTCTCTCCACACCACTCTCCTCTACACACAATCCCCTATCTGCATCTTTGCCCCTAATTTTACAGCACACTCCCTGCCTATCTCTCCCAACTACCTGAGCCCTTCTGCTTCACTGCGCCCTTACCACTACTTTCACTACGGCCTTGCCGTACCACACTCACCTACCATACCGTCTCTTTATCAATCTCTCTCAAAATCACCCTACACTTCTCCCCTCTCTATCCTCCTTTCTCACTCGCCTTTTACACAGCGCCACATCACACTCAACTGGCACTAAACTCTCACACACAACAAAAACCTCAACTTCACTACACCAACTCATCACTCTTCTACACTGCCACTCCTCCACCAGGTCTCTTATTCCACCTCCACATGTTCCAACTTCAACCATACAACCCACACTCTGCCTCACATTCACTCTCATTTTAAACTATTCTCTTCTGGGTTCTTTCACACAACCCCCCTGCCCCTCCTTTTGTTCCAGTGCCCGCCTGACACTGTGGGCCAATCTGTGGTTATTCTTTTCCCAATGTGTTAGCCCCTCCCACTTTCCAATCTTTTCCAATATTGGAGGGTAGAAGCCTGGTGCTCAGGCTGCTCATTTTCCTTGTGTGTTGATTCCTGTGCTGTTGAGTTTTGCTTCCAGGATTTCTGTGTCTTTCCTGGTCCATTCCAGTCCCTTCTCCCTCGCAGTTCTTTCCTTTGCCCCACCATTCGTTTGGGGTACATCTGGGGTTGGTAAGTTGTGTGTTGTGGGTCTCATCTATGGCAAGAAAAATCCCAGTCCATCAAGTCCCAATTCCATACCCCTGGTTACGGTCCAAGTTTTTGTGGTTGCACCTAAGTGCATTCTGGGAGTTGCTGTCCTGAAAAAGACAAAAGAGAAATATGTCCAGAAACAGGTTGGGAGAAGTCTTTGTTCTCTCTCCCCTCATATGCTCATGACACTTACCCAGACACACCACAGAGAGTGTTATCCCTATTTTGCTAAAGACATCACTGGAAAAAAAAGATTAACCCAGTGAGTGAATGTGTCAGAACTGACAATGTTGGAGGCAACAAAGAGTACCACTATCTGCAGCTCCTTCTGAGTCCCTGGATCTCCATGAGCCTGTCGGTTCTATTGACTTGGCAGCATGTGTTGGGGCAGCAAGAAGAAATGTTCAAACTGAGATGAAAGCCTCCACCCCTCTTGTAGAAAATAATAGGACTGAAAAGGTAAAGCAAAACTTTGAAGGAGAAAAGGTAAAGAGAAAGACAGGCATTTACCAGGACAAAACGGTGCTCTAATTGTTTGCTTCAAATTCAAAAGTGTGAGGAGTCCTACCCTTAGTAATAGTCTGAAAGAGGTACAGAAGGACATCACAATCACCCATCATTCTTGTAAATCTTGTATCTCTCAAATCAAGGGCTTTGGCTAACCTACTAACACCAACAACCAGCTCTCCATTCTACATTTGGGAAGTGACTGCCTCCACCCTGCTTATGAGCCTGGTGTGGGCCTACACTTCCAGAATCAGATGATCAACTTCTGACTACTCATACATAGGTTTTAATCATTGTTTAGACTCCTGTAATTGTTTATGGCATTGTGGGTCATTGGTACACTGCTTTGTTAATTCTTTCAAGTAAGCTTAGCTTGAAATATGACGTCACTCATTCCACGGTCCTCAGGAAGCGGTAGAATGAGCACAACATGGGAACAGACATTCGTTCTACAACTGATGCGAAAAAGAGCACTGACATTTGTAGTAAAAGAAAGGAGAAACAGTCATGTAGTATTTGGTGGGTGTGTTTTAAAGGTTGCTGTAGGAAGGTACCACCTTTCCTTCTCGCATGCATTCCACCCTCATGACAAGCTTGTAAAATGCACTGTTTCAGGGTCAGGGAACAGACACTGTCAAGAGGGTGTGGAGACCCTTCTTAACATAGTACAGGAGGCCTACCAGAGTACTTGCCAGAGAGAGTTCAGATGAAGGGTGTGGGTGTTGGGAAGGCCACTTTCCCTGTTCGTTAGACTTGTTCCATGTTAAATGATATGATATATTTTATTTATAGCGCGCTCGTACACAAGTGTTTCAGAGCGCAACCAGGCAAAAAAGGAGGGGAACATGGGAGAACAAAAATAAAAGAAAACAGCGATCTTACTAGGCCCAGTGACATTAAGAAAGCTCAAGTGCATGGAAAAGGTAAAAGGGGATAAGTGCATGGAAGGGGGGGAGTGGTGTTACGCTCACCTGGACTCCACAGGGGCGTCGAACAAAGCTGGACTGCTGCGGTCTCCACCAGTGTGACTCGTAGCAAAGTGATGATCGACTGCACTTGCCCACTCAGTTTCGTCTGCCTGGCCCGCAAGAATATTTTCCTAAAAGCAGTAAAGGGGATTAGCCACCCGTGGTAGAGAGGTTACATTAACACTATTTTCCCTGAAAACTTCCAGTATTCCCCTTCATAAAGTCTCACCTTATTGTTTGGAAGGATGAACTCTCCATCCTGCGTGGAGTGCAGGGGCGCGTAGAAGTTCAGTTACTTCACTGATCCGAAGGTATTTGGCAGAGTTCCAGAAAACAATGACTCTGAGGTAAGTAGTGTGTAAACCGAATGTATAGTTCTTTTAGAGTTCAAATGTCTGTTAATTCACTTTTGCTCCTTTCATACCTTTTCCCTTGCAGCGTGATCCAAGGAGTGAGTTCGCCTCGATGGATGAAGGTAGCGCTTAGGTAAGAGTCAGTTTGTACCAAGCACTATCTAGCAAGTAATATTGTTCCAAATGTAATTAACCAATTGTTCCAAATGTAATTAACCAATAGTTCTCTTTCTTCTTTGCAGGTGCAGCGCCTTGCCGAAAATGTCTAACGTAGGATGGTGACCAGCGCTGCCTCGAGCAGTAAAATTCCAAGTTAGTATCTTGCGGTAAGTAAACGAATGTCTTTGGTGGAACCCCGCTCACCTTTTGTTTGTTCTTGTCTTTTCAGATGCTGATGTTTCGGGCGGCGATTCAACGGGTGTTGCGCCGGGTCGTGAAGATGCTCCGAAGACAGGTGAGTATGGTGCGGCGCTGCAGCTGGCAATGCGACGCGGTTTATTTTAATGTCTTTTTCCTTTATCCACAGGTGCGGCTGCTCCTGGAAAAGATAATGACCAAATGGAAATCTCCTTGTTCTAACCTTCTCTTCTTCTTTCCTTTTCTCTAGGATCGGCTCCGGACACAAGACGGGTGTGGCTGTAGACTGGATGCTGGACTGCAGACACAGTGAGCGTTACGCTGCTAAGATGCAGAATAACGCGAAGCGTGTGCTGCTCTTCGGGCGTGGTTTAAATAGCATCAAAAAAGTAGTTCCCAGGTAAGAAGTTCCAGTACCACACCCAAGCAGCAAAATAGTTCCTAAAGGAAAGTTGTCCCTTCATGGCCTCATGATGGCCTGTACATGAGTTCTTTGCAGGATGACCTGCATAGTTTAAAGTTGGCAATATGAGCCTGGCTCCTACGGTTGCCAGGACTGAACCGATAAAGCCCCTAGGTGGGGTTTTGGGAATTCCTGTGTCTTCTTGGGTGCCTGTTCCCTGGACAGATGAACCTGTTCTGTATGTCTGGCGGCAGGCATCGTGACAGCACCCCCCCCCCAGGCCCCTCCTAAGGCTGTTCTCTTCACTGGTCCCGGTTTGTCTGGGAAATTCTGGTGGAACCTTTTCACCAATCGAGGTGCATGAATATTGTCACTTGGTTCCCTTTCTTGTGGACCATAACCTTTCCAGTCAACCAGATAAAAAAGTCTTGATTTGACTATTTCTGAGTCCAAAATATTCTTTACTTCAAATTCTGGTTCCCTGTCTATTAGGATGGAGTTAGGTGGTTTAGTTAGCCTTGTCCCTGGTTGTACTGGCTTTAGAAGTGAAACATGAAAGACTGGGTGAATTTGCATATTTGGCGGTAACTCCAATTTGACGGCCACGGGATTAATAATGGCTTTAACAGTGTAAGGTCCCAAATACTTGGGGTTAAAGGATCGAGTCCCCTTTAAAGGTATGTGTCTTGAAGCCAGCCAAACTTGGTCTCCTATCTGATATTTCGGAGCTTCGCTTCTATGTTGATCTGCGGTTTTCTTGTATCTCTCTTTAGCCTGTTTCAAATGTTCAGTTGCCTTTTTAAAAGCTTGTGTAATAGTGGCGTGTACATGGTTCACGGCGGGCATCTCTAAGTGTTGGGGCGAATCGAGTTCAGAGGTTCGAGGATGTCGCCCATATATAGTATAAAATGGGGTTTGTCCTGTTCCCAAGTGCAATGAGTTGTTGTATGCATATTAGGATATCCACAAAATTTCTTTCCAATTGCCTTCGTTTTGGTGTAACATGCACCGTAGGTATTGCTCTAGTGTCTGATTGGTCCTCTCAGTTTGACCACCGGTTTGAGGATGGTGGCTGGTTGATAGTCTAAAGTCGATTTGGGCCAATTGACAGCATTTCCTCCAAAACTGAGAAATGAACTGACTTCCCCGGTCGGAAACCAATACGGAGGGGAATCCATGTATTCGGACGATATGTTCTAGAGATTTCTTGGCCAAGGTCGAGACCCTTTAATGGAATGAAATGAGCCATTTTGGAAAAAAGATCCACTATAACTAGGATAGTGTTATACCCATTACATGGGGGAAGGTCAGTAATAAAGTCAAGGGATAAGTTATGCCAAGGCATAGGCGGAATGTCCAAAGGTTGTAATAGGCCTGCTGGTTTCCTTTTCTGGGTCTTATTTTGGGTGCAAATACCGCAAGACAGTACAAATGACTTAATGTCTTTCCGCCAAGTAGGCCACCAGAATTGTCTTTTATCTTGGCCTCGGTTTTAGCGATCCGAGGATGCCCTTTATCATTTGGAGATAACATGTTCTTGTAATTCTTTATTTGGTAGGTAAAGACGTCCTTGATAGTATGGTAGGTGATCGGTGACTGAATAATCTTTGCATTTGTTCAACCAGCTTTGTAAGGCTGCAGGGTCGAAAAGCTGTTGAATCTTTTTATGGATGTCGTCCAGAGTCTGTAGAGTGGTTATACCAAGAATTCTTTTCTCCGAAATTATGGGTACTGGTTCTGGATTTTAATATGCTTCTCCCATTCCAATACGAGATAAGGCATCTGCTTTGCTATTTCGACAACCTGGTCGGTAAGTAATCACGAAATCATATTCCGCAAAGAATAAGGCCCATCTAAGTTGGCGTGACGATTGAGCCTTGGCTATCTTTAAATATTGTAAGTTCCTGTGATCCGTGATTATGGTGATGGTGCGTCGAGCTCCGAGAAGATAATGCTGCCAGGCTTTGAACGCCGACTTGATGGCCAGTAGTTCCTTGTCGATAACTGCATAGTTTAACTCTGGTGCTGAAAATTTCCGTGACCAGAACGCCACCGGGTGAAGTTGACCAGTCTCAGGATCCTTTTGGGAAAGGACAGCTCCCATGGCTAGGCTGGATGCATCAGTTTCAACCACGTACGGAAGTTCTGGACGTGGGTGCTTTAAAACAGGAGCTGACGTAAATTTCTGTTTTAGGTCTTGGAAGGCCTTTTCAGCTTCTTCTGTCCACTGGAAGCATTTATTTTTCTTCAAAAGAGCCGTGATGGGGTGTACAAGATGTGAAAAATCAGGAATGAATCTGCGGTAAAAGTTCGCAAATCCAAGCATACTCTGTACCTCTTTAATCGAGGTAGGTGAGGGCCACTTCAGGATAGCATCCACCATTCGTGAATCCATTCGAACTCCATTTGGGGTCAGGATAAAGCCAAGGAATTCAACTTCCGAAGTATGAAAAACGCACTTTTCCAATTTCGCATATAATTTATGCTGGCGTAGTTTTTCTAGTACAGTATGAACATGCTTCACATGGTCTGATACAGATGAAGAGTATACTAAGATACCGTCTATGTATACAGTAACACAGACGTCTATGAGTTTGCGAAGGACATCGTTCATAAAATACTGGAAGGCTGCCGGTGCGTTGTAAAGCCCGAAAGGCATCACCTGGTATTCAAACAATCCGTATTTGGTACGGAAGGCAGTCTTCCATTTGTCGCCTTTTTTCACTCGTACCAGATGATACGCCCCTGGGAGGTCCAACTTAGTGTAGATACGAGCATCCTTTACTTGGTCCAGTAGTTCTGGGATCAAGGGCAACGGGTATCGTTTTTTTACCGTTATTTGGTTTAATGCGCGATAGCCAATACAAGTCCTAAGGTCACCTTCCTTTTTAAGGACGAAGAATAAAGACAATGCTGCCGTAGACTTGGACGGGCGAATGAAGCCATTAGCGAGGTATTCATCCAAATATTGCCGTAAATGAAGATTTTCGGGTTCGGTGAGGGGGTAGATTCTGCTGCATGGAATTTAAGCGCTGGGTAGGAGGTCCTTCTGGCAATCATATGATCTGTGGGGTGGTAACGTGTTTGCTTGGTCTTTCTGGAAAACATCCTGAAATTCTTGGTACTCCTGGGGTAACTGAGTTATCGGATTCGTGACCATAGCCAGTCTTTTGATCAAAGTTCTTTCAGGATAACAAGTGTGTGCAGAATCCGAGAAGGTCACTCTCTTTTCTCGCCAGTCAATACAAGGATTATGAGTTTCCAACCATGGCATTCCCAGAATTATTTGGAACTGTGGGGCCTTGATTAAGTCAAACACAATGCTCTCTCGATGCCCATCTTGACCCAACAGTCTCATCCATCTCCATAGTTGAATGAGTTACTGGACCGGAAACTATTTCAGTCCCATCGACGGTGGTGAGTACATCAGTTGTGGGTTTTTTGCAAAGAGGTAGGTTCAATCTTGTAACCAATTCTTGATCCAAGTAATTTCCTATGGCTCCACTATCTATGTATGCTCTCACTGCGTACATACAAGATGGTTGCCTTCGATCTATAAGGGAGGTAAAAAATAATAGGGCGGACCCTCTTTTTTTGTAAGGGGGCTTGACTCAAGAGGGTGAAAGGATTAGAGAGAGCGAGTGAGTCAAAAGCTACCCTAACCAAAGGCGTGACATAGGGCATGCGCTTCCTGTTTTGACACACGTTCCTCTTATAGCGTATGCGCGCTGCATCCCTTAGTGACACAGCTCCCTCGCCCACGACCAGAGTAGCTGTTCTCTTCGGTCCTCCTGTCGCATGCATTGAATAGGTAAGTCCGGTCCTCCTACTGTCGGATTAATTCACTTAGCAATGCGTCTGCACCCCAAGCTCGCGGGTCTTCCTGCTGCACATCTCCATTCAGTGAGTTTTTGTAGATCACTCGCATTTTTGACACTACCGCCTAATATTGATATGCATACTTCTATTCACCTGGCCGATAGGACTTGCCCACCCACTGCCTTCTGACCCCCTGTAGATACACCCTTTTGCTTAAATACCACCCGGCACCGCCATTACCCTACCCTGGCACCAGCACATATTTATACTCATGTTTTACCTCCACGGCCTCCAGCCGCCGTTTTTAATATCCGAAATATTTCAATTTATGCAGCCCCCGGCCTCTGATGTTCACAGACAGCCTCTCCAGCTAATTCAGTGACTGGACAAACTACTTCGACGACCAAGGCGTTAAATCACTTGCTCATGGTAGGTCGCCCTTTTTGCAGTTTTTACATTCTATACCTGGACACCATTCTTAGAACTAACACAGTCCCTTATCACCCATAGGTGGACACCCACGTCTCTACATCGCCCCGCCTTTAACCACTTGTCCTGATGACCGTTCGGTAACATCTCAGCAGCGCTGTCCCATCTCATACAGCCACTGCCTCCAGGAATTAAATACCAAACCAGAAACACAAAATTCGTGTGTCGACGATGCTAGACAATGATAAATGTATTGCCATTCCTAACAATACATGTGAAAGACAATGTTAAACTATGTGGAACGTATTGTAATTTAAAACAATACAAAAACTTGACACCTTTGGTCACTATGTTTACTAACCCACAAATATTGAGAATTATTTTGTGTTCAGCAATAGATCTTGTTCAGCGCCAAGGCGCAGTGTGTTAAAATGTTTTCTGTTCTTTGTTAATGTTAAATAAACAAAACCCTTCTCTGTGATATTCTCCGTACCCTTGGGTTTTTTTATTTGTCCTTTTTTGAGCTAGTATTTACCTAGCTCCACTGCAAATTCTGGTGACCCTATGTCACGCCTTTGGTTAGGGTAGCTTCTGACTCACTCGCTCTCTCTAATTCGATCTATAAGGACCATTGGTATAATTAGGTGCGAGGTCTGAGTGTCCTTCTTCATGCTCGGCAAGCGGACCTCTACGCTTGTCGAGCGTGGTCGTTTCCCGGCTCTGATTCCATATTGATTTTGTCGGTGACTCCTACCACCTTCTTAGGTGGTTTCACTGGGCAATCCCGTAAAAAATGCCCCGGGTTCCACAATACAAACACAATTGTAACTGCCGACTCTTATCCCTTTCTTTTTGAGTCAAAGGTCCTTTAACCCCCCCAATTTGCATGGGTTCAGATACATCAGTTCCTTTGGGGGTGACGTTGTCCTTAGGTTTTACCAATACTCGATTCTCAAATCTAGCCCGATCAGCCTTCCGATTCTGAAGTCTGTGATCCAACTGGACAACCAGGTCTATGTATTCAGCACAGTCTTGAGGTGGGTTCACTACTTGTGACAAAACGTCTTTTAGTTCACCTCGTAGCCCACGATGAAATAGCGTAATCCGCTTGTCCTCTGGCCATCCGGTTTCTACCACCAACCTATTGAAGGTTGCGATGTAGGTCAGCAGATCCTGGTTACCCTGACGCAAGGACAAAAGTTCGTTATCCAAAGCTTGGCCTTGGAAATGTCGGGCAAATAGTCTTTCCATGCTTAGTTGAAAACCCTGAAAATCCCGAAGAAGAGGGTCATCCTGGTTGACTAGTGGAATAGACCAATCGGCTGCACTGCCGCTGAGATACGATAGTACAAAGGCTACCTTTGCTGGATCATTTGGAAAGGCGCCAGGTCTACATAAAAAATGCAGGCGGCACTGGTTCATAAACACGGCAAACCTTTTTGGGTCCCCCGCAAAGCGTTCTGGTGGTGCTAAAGGAACTGTCCCTGGTAAAATTACTTGCACTGGATTACTTGATTGAGCTTGGGCAGAAGCTCCCCCGAGTCCAGGTAAAGGTGTGTGCCCAGCTTGAGCTTGAAGTAATTGCCTGGCGAGATCATCCGTACGCTCTTTTGCCACAATCAGTTATCTCCTGAGAGCATTAGACTCTTGACGGGTGGAATGCACTTCAGCCCTTAGTTCTCCCAGTAGTTGGGCTAATTGGTCAGTCTCTGAGGTCTCCATAACGCCCGGGTGGAGATATGTAGTAAGGCTCTGCGTTCTGTTACGCTCACCTGGACTCCACAGGGGCGTCGAACGAAGCTGGACTGCTGCGGTCTCCACCAGTGACTCGTAGCAAAGTGATGATCGACTGCACTTGCCCACTCAGTTTCGTCTGCCTGGCCCGCAAGAATATTTTCCTAAAAGCATTAAAGGGGATTAGCCACCCGTGGTAGAGAGGTTAAACTAGGACTATTTTCCTTGAAAACTTCCAGTATTCCCCTTCATAAAGTCTCACCTTATTGTTTGGAAGGATGAACTCTCCATCCTGCGAGGAGTGCAGGGGCGCGCAGAAGTTCAGTTACTTCACTGATCCGAAGGTATTTGGCAGAGTTCCAGACAACAATGACTCCGAGGTAAATAGTTTGTAAACCGAATGTATAGTTCTTTTAGAGTTCAAATGTCTGTTAATTCACTCTTGCTCCTTTCATACCTTTTCCCTTGCAGCGTGATACAAGGAGTGAGTTTGCTTCGATGGATGAAGGTAGCACTTAGGTAAGAGTCAGTTTGTACCAAGCACTATCTAGCAAGTAATATTGTTCCAAATGTAATTAACCAATAGTTCTCTATCTTCTTTGCAGGTGCGGCACCTTGCCGAAAATGTCTAACGTAGGTTGGTGACCAGCGCTGCCTCGAGCAGTAAAATTCCGAGTAAGTATCTTGCGGTAAGTAAAGGAATGTCTTTGGCGGAACCCCGCTCACCTTTTGTTTGTTCTTGTCTTTTCAGATGCTGATGTTTCAGGCGGCGATTCAACGGGTGTTGCGCCGGGTCGTGGAGATGCTCCAATGACAGGTGAGTATGCGGCGACGCTGCAGCTGGCAATGCGACGTGGTTTATTTTAATGTCTTTTTCCTTTATCCACAGGTGCGGCTGCTCCTGGAAAAGATGATGAACAAATGGAAATCTCCTGGTTCTAACCTTCTCTTCTTCTTTCCTTTGCTCTAGGATCGGCTCCGGACACAAGACGGGTGTGGCTGTAGACTGGATGCTGGACTGCAGACACGGTGAGCGTTACGCTGCTAAGATGCAGAATAACGCGAAGCGTGTGCTGCTCATCGGCGTGGTTTAAAAAGCATCAAAAAAGTAGTTCCCAGGTAAGAAGTTCCAGTACCACACCCAAGCAGCAAAATAGTTCCTAAAGGAAAGTAGTCTCTTCATGGCCTCATGATGGCCTGTACATGAGTTCTTTGCAGGATGACGTGCATAGTTTAAAGTTGGCAATATGAGCCTGGCGCCTATTGCGCCTGGACTGAACCCATATAGCCCCTAGGCGGGGTTTTGGGAATTCCTGTGTCTTCTTGGGTGCCTGTTCCCTGGACAGATGGACCTGTTCGGATGTCTGGGGGCAGGCATCGTGACAAGTGGAAAGTGCGGAACATAGGAGAGAACAGAATAAATATTTTTTTAAATAAAGACGATAAACCGTGGTAAGTGGCAGGTGATAGTTTAGTCAGATAAGGTATATCTGATAAGTGCAGGAGAAAAGTGGGATGGGGACTGTATGGGTACAGATACAGAGCCCCAGTGCAGGGGGTTGCCTGGAGGCAGTGCAGGAGGGTGGCGGGGTGAGTAGGTACCTGGGCCCGAATGACAGAGGGTGGCCAGGTGCACAATGCCAAGAGATAAAACAGATCAACAGGGGACAAAGGCAGAGGCAAAGAGGAAGGTCTTGAGGTACTTCGGAACCAGAGATATAAGTACTTCTTGCCCCGTACCTGTTGTGCATAACACTGCCCAATGTTCTTTCCCTTCTTCCACAGGACCACAAATACCAGGATTCCTAACAGGAGGAACCCAAACCCGCAGTTCACCAGGGAGAGAGGCGATGACATACGGAACAGAAGAAGAATGCAGTGCACATCAAACCAGCAATCATATGCTCCACCTGACCAAACATGAACTGTGAATTTGACTACACTTGTAGTGGTCTGCCATTACCAAACCATGGCGGTCCCATGCACAAAAAGGGTGCAGGGCTTCCAGCCTGCTTTGTGCTTTTAGATGTCTGTAACCCATGCATGTAAGAGTACTTGCAAGGTGAGACTAACAGAGAGTGTATGGTGTGAATGATAATGAGTGCGACAGTGAAAGGAAGTTGGTTGTAGGAAAACGTGTGGGAGTAGTGGAGAGCAGGGGAGTGAATTGTAGGGCAAGTGGAGAGTACTGAGAGGACAGAGGGTAGTGTAGTACAGGGGAGGTAGTAGAGTGGGGACTGGTATAGTGGGTCAGAGTAGTAGGCTGGGAATAGAAGTCTGGGTTGCTCCTCCAAGAACAGGGAAGAAGCGTTGGTGGGAGGAGAGGCAAAGAGGAGAGTAGGATGAAGGGAAGGAGACAGAGAGAAGATAAAGGCAAGGAATACAAGGGTGTGAGAGGGAAGAACACCTGGAGCCCGAGTACCTGAAAAGCACCTATTTCACTTGCAAAAGCAAAAGGGCATAACTCTGTAGCATTGGAACCTCCGGCTTCCAATCAGTAGGTGAATCATTTGTAGACATGATATAGGCAGGAGGCCCAGAGCTGCTGGAACTGGTGGGAGCCCTTGGTGGTGACCAGAACAGTTGCTGAAAGCTGGTGATCCTGCAGCAGAGCAGGTAGCGTACTGCTATGGGCGCAGTAGTCGTTGCTGTGCTTTTTTCAATTCACTGACCTGCTGGAAGAGGACTTCAGGCTGGGTGAGAATTCCTTTTTCTGCCTCCATTCCTTCCCCTGTGATGCTCCTTTGGTCCCAGAGAAAGGTTGGAAAGGCATGTAGTAATTTGCAGCACCTCAACCAGATAACTGGCAGTCCGGGTGACCTAGGTGTCTGCCCAACTCTGTCTTTTCTCCCATGACTCTCTCGCTATAGTATACCCCTCTCTCGCAATACTATACCCCTTTCCCTCAGCAGAGATGGTGCAAGCCCTTGTTTGTGATGTCCACCAGAGCACTGGGGTAGCACATCCACCCAGTAGTATGGTAACAGTGAGGTGCAGTGATAAGTGAAGAGAACTGAGAAAGCTAAGAGGGGTGTCACCGTCTTCCTGGCACCTGTTCTTAATGTCGCTGTGACTTGTACACAGACATTTGTACATCAAGGTACGAGACGTAACAAGACGTGGCCGATATGCTCATCCTCATCCACAATGTACTATAAAAACCCAGAGGAGGCATTTGGCGTTTGTGCCAAGAGTAAGGGGGAAACCACATCAAATCTGACAAATGTTGATCAAGTCAAAACCCTGCCTAAAGCTATTTGCCTCTCTAACAATATTGGTATAAACGGCAGTCCTACAGTCCAAAAACATCTAAGACCCAGCACATTAGGCGGCACAATCTGACCCTGTTATGACACAGCAATAATTGAAGAACCTATGGCAGAATAAAAAGACTGGAGGTTAATATTGCACTTTGCTAACAAATTGAGATGCAACAAAAACTTTGAAGCTCCTTGAAAGTCTAATTATGACATTATAAGCCTATGAAATAAAAGTGAACATTCATACCTTAATGAAACATCATATTACTACAACTCCTCCTTCCCCTGCACGCACCTCTCGGCGTGCAACTTCCGGCTAGTATACGTATTATTAGCAATGTGTGGAAAATGCTAATTCGTTGACACTACCATCTATGCATGCGGAGAAAGGAAAGCTGACACTGGTACACAAACCATCCATGGCTAGAACTGGATTCATTTCTAGAATCTGAGAAACTGATTATGAAAAAAATACATTTTGTTTTACATACACAGTATAATATTTCAAGAGACATGGACACCTCTCACAATGGAAATCTTGTCTGTGCCCTCACAGCACACTTGTGATTCTAGTTATGAGTCATGCTTTCAGGAATCAAAGGCTTTTGATTTTTTCAAGGCCAAAACAAGGTGTCAGGTAATTGGCGATCTGGGATTCTGAGCAAAATATTCGAGCAGGGAACAACCAAGCAATGCTTCTCGTCAAAGAAGATCAGGTTAGGATGCAATACGATGTGGCTTGAAAACATCTACACAGTGCCCAGGTGCAGAATGTGTCACCTGCTTTGGTGATACATTTCTTGTGGTGAAGCAGTAATTAAGAGACATACAAATATCCAGTCCAGATATCTATTGGGCTTTCTTTCACTCCTTCACGGATTGCACAGATCCTTCCCAGGGAATGATCAAGTCAATAGTCAGAAACATAAACATAAGTCTCAAAGTAGTGTCTTTGCTTGATTCCGATCTGAGCCCGGTCCAACGTCCACTGAAGAGCCCCGTTCTTTGTCTTTGGGTTTGCAGGTTTTTATGGGTCCTGAAGCTTCAGTAGGCTATGTCGCTGCGGGGCCCGCCTTCGATGGGTGCTCCAGCACCCGTACAATCTTCTTCCAACCGGTCAAGTCAGCTGCCAAATATCTTCAGGCGTAAAGGAGGCTCCCAGGGCTACTAGGCTAGAGGGGGCTGCTGTGGTGGTGCCTCTGATCTCCTCCCTGCCCTCATAGCTGTGTCCCAGGGGTAAGCCTCACCTAGGAGAGACACACCTGGGGTCTCTGCCCCTCTGTGTGTACCAACTAATTCCTCCTTCCACCACTAATGTCTGTGCCAGACTAGTCTGCCCTGGTGGAATCTATCTAACTTCCTCCTCCAACCCCCTGCCGTCTCAATTACACCTCTAGTTCGCCACTGCTCCAAACAACTCCTAATTGAACAACCCACATTTGGAGATTGTTCTGGGCTGTATTTATTCTTTGTCCTCATACCGTAAAGGTGCAGCCTAGGGAACCTTGCTTAACCTAGGAGGTTTGGGTTGCTTGGTCTTGTATTGGCTCATGTGCTTAGGGTCAGCAAGTCTGAAGATCTGGGACTAGCGATATTTTAAGGCCAGCCGCCATTTTTAATTTCAAATTATGGCACTATGAGAGCTGCCTTGCTACCACCTAGAAGCAGTGTTGAGTTTTGTCTATTTCTTTTCAGTGGTCGCAGGGTTTTCAGCAAGTAGGAGAGTCAGTAAGTTTGCAGTGCTCTGGAAATCTTTTGTGAATTGCAAAAATGTCATTTTAGGTGCCCTGCAACACAACATTCGTTGGAACAGTGAAACAATGGGAAGGATAGCATGTATCAACACAAGTCCTACAGAGAGTGCTGGAAGTGCCTCCCTTTATTCTTCGTGTTGCAACAGTATTGGTGTCAGTCTTGCAGTTCATGCTAACATAAATGGTGTGCTTGTGCGTTTTCTCCAATGCCTCTGCCGAACAAATGAAAATATTGTTTGAGACTTCAGATTTCTCTGGCAGCACTGCTGGATAAAATAATGGATCACAATTACGACAAGGAATCATACTTTGAACCGGCATGAGGACTGAGGGCAACCTTGAATCTTTAAAATGTCTATTACTTTCTGAGCCCTGGAGCTTGGATCCATGAAAGGGGCAGGTCTGCTTTTTCATCCCAGGTGGCAGACCTTTGGTGACTGATAGGGATAACAACTCTGGAATCATGGTAGGACAAAGAGAGCCATTTCCTAGGTCTACAGGGGAAAGGTCCTCCTGATGGACATCAATCTGCCCCTATTACCAACCTGATGCCCGTTTGCAGGGTCAACCAGGGGGATCTATGTGATTATTGCGACGACTTTTATTACGACGGCCGAAAATGCTGACTTGTTTTTGTGTTCATTTACTTTTTAAACCCCCCTTACACCACATAATACATATGGGGGGAGACCCCCACACCCTCCCATATTACCATTATATTACAACCCCGCCCCCACATATATATATGGCGTGACGGGGGTCCAAAAAAGTCGGCTTTTTCGGCAGTCGTAATTGTGAGGGTGACATTTTGGGCCATTACCCAACCAGGGAACCCTGTCACAGTGAGTATAGCAGCTATTTTGTGACTGCAATGCTAAACGGAAGAGTGTGTTGTGAAGAGGGCAAAAAGATTGATAGTGCCCTTTATTTAGATCTAAGGTTCAAAACATATCATACAGACTCAATGGGTACCCAATATCTATATTGTGTGGGCCCTGCCATTAATGTTAGTAATCTGCAACAGCAAATCCGTAATGGAAAACAGAGCTTCGTCTTTCCATGAATTATGGAAGTTAGAAAGCAGGCCCAGTGCTCCCTCAGCCACAACGAACTGCTGAGGAAGTCCCCCTGTGCCGGTGGTGTTGTGATTTCCCATAGCTCGTAGTAACCCAGCTTCACATGCTCAGATGGCCATGCAAGGCAGTAGGTATTTTGCTTCACCAGCATTGCATGACCCACTGGGCATGCTGGCTGGGGTACTGCAGGCCATTAGGGCACAGGAGGCGCTTCAGCATAGCCATGAGCTAATAGACTGTCAAGGTTGTTAAAATCCTGGCACTTAAGGGCGCTACTGCCAGAACCAGGACTCAGGGAGAGGTGCGACTGATAGCTCGCCTACATGCAGGATGGGGCATCCAGAGAGCCCCAGGCCAGCACAGCATGAGTCCAGAACTGTGCAGCTAAGTGTATGCATGCATGTGCATGTGTGATCTACACACCTTCTTCTCAGTCTTCTTTTCTGTCCTCCCTTTCTTCTACTCTTCCATCCCTTGCTACTTTTCCTACACTTTCATTTGACCAGGTATCATCCACTGGGTGCAACTCACTTCTACTCTTGACTCTGCTCACCCTCTACAACCTTTTCTTCCCTCTCACAAACTCCTAAACCCTGGTTATCCCCAGGCTGTGACTCCAATCTTCCTTACGCGAGGCCGGGCGTCACTGGAAGAAAACGAAAGGACCCTTCCAACCCTGCTCTCCTATCTATACTTAATTCTTCATATGATGCTTCTCCTCTCTGCCGAAAAACGTTACTTCTCATCCCTCACCTACACGCACTCTCAACACCCCTGTCGTCTCTTTTCAAGTAATCAATGAAATGCTCTGCCCTGCGGTTCCTGACCTCTAGAGTTCCTTTGGCCTTTCCTCTTATGATATGATATGATATTTTATTTGTATCGCGCTCGTACACAAGTGTTTCAGAGCGCGATCTGAAATACTTCTGACTTTGAACACTTATTTATCGCTAGGTTTTCTGGGTTACGCTCATCCCTTGCTCAGCCCTAGCCCCTACCAACCCCGAACCTATCCTCTTAGATGTGCCCCCCTGCCCCTCTTCCCCTTCTTTCCTGCTTTTCTCAATCATTACCAAATCAGATACTGCTTTTCTTCTCTCTGGAGCTGAACCCACAGCTTCCCCACTTGATCCTCTTCCCTCCCCTTATCCTATTAACCCATCCTTCTATCATCCCCCACTTGACCCCCCCCCGCCCTTAATCTCTCCTGGTTTACATCTATCTTTCCATTCTCTCTCTTAATCTCTCCTGGTTTACATCTATCTTTCCATTATCCTTTAAACATGCTACCATCATCCCTATGCTAAAGTAAACCCTCCACTGTCCCCCCCTTTCCTTCTGATTTCCGACTCATCCCACCTTCCTTTCTAAAATTCTTGAAAGGGCTGTCTGCTCCCAAATCAAGCTTTACCTCAATCTTCAATGCCTTCTTCCCTTAACCCAATACGGTTTCCGTCCTACACACTCGATGCAAACTGCTCTTCTGCAGATCATCACCAACTCAAACATACCTGCACTTTGTCTTGCTTCCGCTCATTCTCCCTTCTTGCCCCCAAATTCTTGAATGCCTTACCCCCAACATTCGTTCCTCCGCTACTCTTCACATTTTTCGTTCCCATTTCAAAGCTTAACTTGGTGCCCCTTTACTCTGGTCTTAAACACATTGCTAACTGATTATTTGTCCATCCAAAATTTCCTATTTATTGTACCGCATTTTGTCTAATTATGTACTTCATTTTGGCGAAAGAGCTTTATGAATCTCAATAAAATACAGAAAATACAAAATGTGTGTGCATGCCTGTGTGCTTCTGTGTCAGGCAACAATATGGATGAGTAGCATACGTGTGGTCCATGAGAGGAGGCCCAGTGATTTAAGAACAGGGGGCTAAAGGGCGAACTAGTGTTCAAGGTTCTGGCAGAGATCGCTTCTTACAGTGGCAGTATTGTCATTATTTGGCAAAGCATCAAGAGTGTGTTGTTATAGTGAATGCACTAACATGATTGGGTAAAGTCATCATGAGTGTGTACTTACAGCTACAATACTGGAATGAATGGGCAAATCCAACTGACATGAAGTCGAGTGGGATTAAGGTCACACAGACACAGAAAGAAAATGTTAAGAATAGGTTTTGTTAGGCTAGTTGGAATGTTGCACCAAAAACTAAATAATAATTGCCCCACAACCACAAATCAGATCAGTAGAACTTTCATTAATTAACCAACAGCGATATCCAATGGGGTCCCACAAAACTCTCTCTCAGAATTAGGATCGTTTCTCCTTAAATTTGAACAAAGTCACTGTGTCTTGTGAGCTTCCACTCAGGGTTTCTTTCCTGAGAGGTATCTTCATTTCTCACCAAAGTAATGTCCCTGGGTAAGTTTGGACACCTAGATGGGGCGCCGTTAATCTATTAGTGCCTAATTACGAGGTCCCTTTGCGGGACCCGACCTTAACGGCTGATGTAGACCAGCCGTTAAAGTAGGGACCCGCAAAGGGACCTTGGTGCTAATTACGGTGCCGCAATTTGTGGCACCGTACTTAGAGCCTTCCCCATTCCCATTGAGCCGTATGGGGCAAAAATGGGAATGGGGAAGGGCCATGGAGGAAGGGGGAATTACCGCCCCGCCAACCTTCTAATGGGGTGGTAATTCCCCCTTTCTCCATGGCGGAGTCGGTAACTTACCGGTATGCACCATGGTGCTAATAGCACCATGGTCTTCCGCCAGGGTCGTAATGAGGCCCATTGATAGAATATAATATACACATATTTTTCTGTACATTTTTTATTTACCACGTAAACGCTTTTCAATACCTTTTTCAGACATGGTTACGTTGCTTATTTTTACATTACGCAAGCGCAAGATGTTCGAGCTTGTATTGCATTGGAAACCTTTTTTAACTAACATGCCTCATTACAACTCAGGCGGTAAGGGGTTTACGGCAGCGTTAACAGCGCCGACCCTTACCGCCTGATTACGAGGTCCCCTAGCGCCATGGTGCTTTTAACACCTGCTTTTAGCAGGTGTTAAAATCCATGGCGCTAAGGGACCATGGAGTTAATTACGCCACCGTAATTTACGGTGGCGTAATTAACGCCTTCCCCACTCCCATTATGCCCTATGGGGCAAAAATGGGAATGGGGAAGGGTAAATGGGGATTGGGGACTTACCGCCCCGCCAAGGTCGGAATGGGGCGGTAAGTCCGCCAACCACCATGGCGTAAACATGGTTTACGCCATGGTGGTAAAGTCACGGCCCAGGCGGTAACTTACCGCCTGGGTCGTATTGAACTCTATTTTGCTTTAGTATTATGGGTTTAAGGTCCACTCTGTTGTAAGCCAATGAATAACTATTATTATTTATGCTGGTATTTTATGTTATACTGTTTATATGTGTGTTTTGTCATTTGTATGAATTATACATCCGAAATATACATAAACTTAATGATGGTGATGATGGTACTGCATACTGTGCATTGACAAACTACCCAGGCCAGAGTTTGAGTTAAATCTGTGTGCCTGATTCATTGGGCTGTGCATGTCCAGGGCCCAAAGTTTCTCAAAATGTATCAGGTACATTCCCACCAGACAAACCGTGTTCTCCCACCCAGACCAGGTTGGTCATCCCTAGCTTTAATATCACAACGTGGGGGCCAGCAGATCCTTTAAGGTTCAGGCTGTCCCACTTTGGAACTCCATTCTCTGTGAAATTAGGCTGATTGTTGGTCATCTTCAGTTTATGTGCAAACTCAAAACATCTTTCTCTGTGTTAAATCCTTCTCTCTGGGGTGTTCTACTGTATTTTCTTTTCTTGCCTAGTGCCTCTTCTTCCATGAATCCACCTGCCCCAGTGCCAAGATGCCTCCTGAGGTGAACATGTACTTTATAAAAGCAAAATATGATACCAACATAACATTACCATTCATGTAGACTTTACATGTATGGCTTAAAACTAGAAATACTCACGGTTTCAAATCCCCTATGTGGGTGATCAGGAAAGCCTGCAGGCCTTCCTCCCTTGAATTCATCCATCAACAAAAAAGGATCCACATTTTTCAACTAAAAGAAAATAAAAAAAATAAATGAAACCCATTATTTGGATCAAATCACTTCACAACTTAGTGATACATAATAGTACAAGTTCTTAAGCAGTGCATCCACTTTGTACCTGGCATTTTGCATTCTGGGGATACGAACAGTAAATTAGCACTGGGAGAAATCTGCAAAATTATTAATTTATTAGCCGCTAACACTTTGCAGGGAAACATTGTCAGCAAAAATATTCAAGAACTACTGAATAAATATTTCTTGAAAAACTACAGTAAACGCACCAAATGAGAAAAACGTGGTTGCCACTATTTCTACAATAGGATTTTGTTCCTTAGTGCTGGGAGGTTCTTAGAGAGACAGAAGTATTCTAAAAGATGTATATCCTGTATATCTTATATCCTGAGTCGCCTCTGTTAATTAAATTAAACTTTATACCAAGGACAACAAAAATCTTTAAAGCAAGAGATTAGTCAGACTGCACTGCTCAACGTTGAATTTCAGAAGAATTTAGGTTAAACATAATATTTGGTTATTTCTGATACCCAACGTTGTTGCAGTTCAAATGTGCTACTGTTTTGCTAAGTATCACATGCAAGAGCACTTCATTAGGCAAAACTCCTGAGTGAAGTATATAAATGACCATTTAGCAGATTCATTTTTTCCATGAGTCGACAGTACCAATGTGTGAATGGAGTCCTCACATAGGTGTCTAAGTATGTCTTTGAGGGTCTTGCAAATGTCACACTACTCCATCGTGTGGTTAGGGTACAAGCAGTAAGTACAGTCAATATGCTTGTCTCCCTCAAAGACATTCTTAAGGCCACAGGTGGCACAGGCCTTAAATAACAACTTCTTCTTGCTCCTCATGCCCACTTAGGCGTTGCCCTCAGAGATCAGCTCTGTGGATGTCTGTTGAAAGTGAAGAATCTCTCAGGAAAGGTCTAACCTTTTTTCCCTGTAGTATTTCCTCAGAGGAGAAAAACACGAGGCCTCCCATCAGCATGACACGCGGTTAGAATATGAGGAGAGGATGAGGAGGGGGGTCTATCTACTTGATGCCCGATTGGCTAGGGCCAAAAGCACCCATAAAGAGGCCGGAAGCCTGCACAATAGAGCATTCTTTGCTTTACGCAATGCAAACATAAAGTAACCGTGGATTCCCAGCCTGACACTGGGGAATATTCACAGCATGTGAATCTACGAAAGATACAATGCTGGAGAATATGCCATACCCACTCCTGAATTGTTGCTGTTGGGAATTATGATCTTAGAGTTGCGATCACTCAAGCCAGCATCGAAACTCACAGTGCCTCTTCATACTCTAAGAGCACTGAAAGCCATTTGCTGCAGCTTCTGAACTCTGGCAGAGTGTCTGCTTTTTGTCATCAACCCCATTAAGACCAGAGCTAAGTGTCCAAGGTCATTGCATATCTGATTGTGCTCACAGGGTAAGCAGGGGCCTCACTCCTGAAGCAAATTAGAAGCGAAAGTTGCTAATTTGAAGCCCAGTGTACACACCTTGCAGCTAAACTGAGATCTAAGAACTTGTCCTATTTGCAGAGAAACTAACCTGAATAAACTGCAAGACGCAGAAAGACAACAGAAAACAACTAACATTTTAGGAGGAATTGGCAAAAAGAACAAATGGACAAAGAGAATAGCCATATGATTTACTACTTGTATATGAAATAAAAGTACGGATAAAAATATACAAAAAATCATACGAATTGGAGTGAATTTTATTTTCTTGTGTTATTCGAAAAGCAGTTAGGGGAGATTGACAAATGGATGCTAGAATTACTGCTGCAAAATTGTAAAATGTTCCCCTATAACTTTTCCCAATAACCTAACTACCCAATTCCTATGTAAGCAACACAGCCCTGTGCTTCTCCTGTGTAATTAAAGCATGGACACTTACGAAGCTAGAAGTGACAGCCAGATATGGTTTCTGAAAAGACTTGGTTCAGTGTCTGACATCCTCCTACTTCTCTTGCCTGTGCAGGGCTGCTCAGGGCTGCTTGTGTTTTGCAGCAAGCTCACGAATTGCAAAGTTAATTAATACATGTCCCTTCTTGGCTGACAGCAATGAGTGGCTCGGGAAAAGGGTCTATGACTATTTGTTGTGTTCTACAATGTAACACTGAAGGGCTGTCAAGAAAGCACAATCAAAACTCTGACTGAGATTGAGTCAATAACACATAATGAACTGTTTCTGCTACGGCAGGCGCTGTCAAATTGGCATGGTTGAGTTTCACCTGGTTGCAAACTCCTGAATCAGTTGATGGTGGGGAAATGTGTTGAGTTGTAGCTGAAACATATCTTTCACTCTCTTCCCCAGGTCCAGGCGTCACTGAACATCTCAGCTGGTCCAGAGTCCAACCAGCCAGATGTGCCCCTTCGCAAACCCTGTGAATCTGAGCCGGTCTCAGAAACCACAGCCAGTTTTCCTCTGCCACTTACCGCAAGGACTCCCCTCAACAAACTATAAAGAACTACTGCAGTGCCAACCTCACAGCCTCGAATGCCAGCATATCGCCAAGTCTGACTTCTCTGCGACTGAAGACCCCTGAGCGATGTCTCCAGTTTAGTCTATAACCCGCCCATCAAGCCTCAAAGAGACCAGCCTCCCCTAGAGCACATTGAATACCAGGAAGAAAGAACCTATAGGATGTGTGAAAGAACAGATAACGAGGTAGGTCTTATACAAAAGTATACTTTCCATTTATAGATTACATAAACACCACAAAGCAAAGGTTTATAGTCACTGCATCGAATTCTTTACATCTAATACCTTTCCATCTAAAGCATTTGCATCGAAAAAATGTGCATCAAATGCATTTATTTGATTTATTTATTGGGGGGTCCCCCCAAACTCCTGTTTTTTAACCTTTAAAACCCACCACAATACAAATTAACCCTTTACTAACCAAAAAATAGCCACACAGGATATAGTTAGCTTAGTACAAGTATCATCCCAATTAAGTTTAGTTAACAATTATTTGAAGAAAATAAAAGAAAAAAATCGTACCTAGCACAAGATTGGAGGAGAGGGTTACTGCGGCACTCTCTCTCTCTCCATTAGCCCCTTTGAACTCGCCGTGAACAGAAATAAGAGGGTGGAGAGAGACTGCAGCAAGAGAGGAATGTAGGGTGTGCTGTACTTTCATTGAGCAGGGTAACTTAAATAGCTCGTTTTGCTACACAAGTGTCAATTTAATTAGCAAACCTGTATAATTGCACAGCAAATTGCTATGCGACACTGCTTATTTTATGCCTTGTATATAGATGTAACTATGGGCAGGCGTTGGAATGAGCTAGATCAGTGGTGGGCAGGTGGATGGAGTAGCCTCTCACCCTTTATGGGAGGATATCACTAGTCAAAATGGTCTTGTTGCTGCAATTTCTATATATGTTTCTCAATGTGCCCTTGGTGCGGCCAAAGTCGTATTTCCGGGAGTTACGGTCGTAAGTTTCAGGGTTCATCTGGGTGGGCAAACAGGTGTGTGTATCCTGGGAGAGGTTGGTGGCGCCATTGGATAGGGGAGGTCTGGCACTGCGCGACTTTGAGGTGTACTATGAGGCGGCTCAGGCAGGATCTCTAATATTGGTTTGGGGACCACATAGACAGAAGGCATGTGGAGGGGGCTCTTGCATCCCCGTTCCTCCTGAGAGCGGTCTTACTAACGGCGCCTGATAGAACCTCCAAAGTGGAGAATATGGTGGAATTGACCTGTGGGTCATAGGCTCGTATTGAAAGAAAAACAAAAGGGGTGGGGGCGGGGTTATTCTCTGAAACTTCCAGTTGCACAAGTTCCGGGATTGAAGGTGACTAATGAGCTGGGTTTTTTAAGCTGTATGAAGCGATTGAATATTTCCTGCTTCTGGGATCTCTTCCCGCAAGGGCAATTTCTGATGGTGGAAGAAATGAGAGACAAAGGGGATCTCACAGCTTTTGAATGTTGGACAGGGTCGATGCTAGTAAAGTGGTTTCTGCCCTTTACAGAAGAATACTGGATGTTCGAGCTGGATGGCGGGAATCTTCTCGGACGAAATGGGAAAAGTAATTGGAGACGTGGTGTCAGATGAGGTGTGGGCCTATTGTTGTGGGTAAACCAGAAAGGTTGCTATCAATAGCCGGTTTAAATTGATACATTTTAAATACTTGCACCAATTCTACTACACCCCAGTTATGCTGCATAGATTCTTTCCTGATACCTCGGATGGGTGCGCTAAATGCGCCACTGCACCCGCTGATTTGGTGCACATGGTATGGAGTTGCCCATCAGTGTTGCGGTTCTGGGACAAGTGTTCGAGACATTGAGCTGGATTGTGGGGGAGGAAGTGGAGCCATCGCCAGTGATGGCCTTGTTGGGTTATATCAAGCTGATTCCAAGACGAGTGAGGAGTTTGGCGGGGCTGGTTTTGCTCTTGGCCAAGAGGAGGGTGGCAAAGGCTTGGGGTGGGCTGCAGGCACCTACGGGGGGAACAGTGGCGAGAGGATATCCTGTACTGTAACGAAATATAGGTGGAATATGGTAGGCGGATACATCCCTGCACAAGACCCAGAGATGTGTGTGCTCCATATGTACAGTATCTTATTGTCCAAGCTCAAACATTTGTGCTGGATCCTGGGGAATGACTCTTTTAATTACTGATTACGATTGCTGAAGTGCAACAGCTGGACATTTGCTATTCTGAGTAATGAAGTCCCACGGATAGGAGGGGTACGCACCACCGCTATTGACAAGTTTATATGTGGAGTAAGGAATGGATTGAAGTTTGTAACTGGGCCTGAGAACAACATTCCTAGGGAATTGTGAGGGAGGTGGGGTAGCTCGCTAGACCACTGTCGTCTTCTTGTTTCTTTCTTTTTGCGGTGTACTTTGTTATATGCAAATAATAATAAAAATATTTTTTTTTTTTAAAAAAGGGGGCCATAACTAATTACTGTGAACCAAGTGGGAGCAGAACTATGCCTGGGGAACCCACTGTCAGTTGAACTTGGAACTGAACGTCTAATAGGGCAGAAGAGCCACAAGCGGGAAAAATTTGCCATTGGGAGCAAAATGGGGCTGACATTGGCACTGAGAGCCAAGTATGGGTAGAGTTGGGTATTGAGAGACAGCCGGGGGAAAACTGGACACAAAGAGCCATATGGTGCAAACTTGGCACTGAAGGGCAAAAGGGGGCAGAACTGAGCGCCAAGAGCCGAATGGAGGTAAATCTGGGTACTTATGGTCGAATGAGGTGGGTGGAACTAGGCACTCAATCACATGAAGGCAAGCTAAACTGGTGCAAAAACAGACACAGAGCAAACAAGAGCAGAACAGAGCATTGAGTGTCAAATGGAGGCATAACTGGTGACCGTGAGCTAAACAAGTGCAGCAGCACTGTGCACCGGCAGCCAAATATAATCATAATGGGCCATTAGTAGCCAAATGGGGCGGAAGTGGGCTCTAAGAGCCAAGTTGGGGCAGAGGTGAGTACTGAGACACATCTGTGGCAAAACTGTACATCGAAAGCCAACTGGCAGTAGACTTGAGCTGAGAGTGCTATTTCGGGACAAACAAGGCATTGATGGATAAATGGGGGCAGAACTGGGCACTGAGAGCTAAACGGTGGGAAATCTTGGTACTGAAGATTCAAGTGCCACTAGGAATGCAGAGCCACGGGCCAATGAAAACAAAATCAAACACTGGTAGCCTAACGGGGGTTAAGAGGAGCACTAAAAACACAATGGGTACAGACCAGGACACAGAACCAAATTGGGTGAAATTGGACACAGACCTCAAATTTGGGCAGAACAGAGCAGAGAAAGTCAAATGGAACTATGCATGAGTAACCCACTGGCAGCAGAACGTGGCACTGAATGCGAAATAAGGACAAAAATGCACACTGAAGATTAAATAGGGGCAGAACTGGACACTTAGAGACAAATGGGAAATATCGGAGCACGGAGAGTAAGATGACGGTGCAACTAGGCTCTCAGAACCAAATGAAAGGAGAAATGTGCACTGAGATCCAAATGTGGACACAATGGGCCAATGGGAGCCGAAAGGAAGCAGGCATGCTCTCTGAGAGACAAATGGGGGCAGAACTGGGCATTGAGAGATTAATGGGGGCAAACATAGAAATTAACATTGAGAACAAAATAAGGACAGAAGAGCTGAGAATCATCAAATGAGAGCACTGCTGGAAACTGAGAACCAAATGGGGACAGAGCAAGGCACTGACATCCTGTCAGAGGTAAAACTGGGCACAGAGAACCATATGAGAGTACTAAGGGCAGAATGGGAGCAGAACTATGCACTGACCTCTAAATGGGGTTAAACTCTTCCTCTAAAGACCAAAAGGGGACAGAATTGGATACTAAGAGACAGACTTTCGGCTGCATAGCACAGTATCATACAAGAGCTGGGGAAACAGGAAGGGGATGAGGATAAGGGGTTGGCATGGAACAGTCTCCTGAATGATTTGCACACCTTCCCCACATGACATCCCTGCCTGATATGCATGACTAGCAAGCCACTAGCGGGCATGAGAGATCCTGTACAGGGAGGACATTGAAGGTCAAAGGTCAAACATGAGCTGCTCGACTGTATGCAGGACCCTGTGATGGGCAGGATACAAATGCAAGATTAGAAGTGGACTAGGGTGAGGGGGAGGGGCTTGGGAACATGGGGAGGGGGTATAGTCTTATTTTGTTTGTTAGTTTTTCTTGAAAATGTCAATAAACAGATAAAAAAGAGACAAACTTTCATATATCTTAGCACAGAGTCAGATGAGGGCGTGACGACATTTGCAGAGCAATGAAGGCAGAACTGGACACTGAGAGCTAAAGTGGGAAAAATGGACCATTCAGAACAAATGGGGGCTGGCCTGGGCACGGACAGCCACAAATGGCGGAAAAACTGGCAAACAGTCAAACAAGACCAGAACAACTCACTTAGGGTCAATTTTTCCATTGATCTACTGTGTTTAGGATTCTTAAAGTTTTATCTTTTAGTTGTACTTTTATATATAATTGTATTACAGCAGTTTGGGCATTTAAGCAATTGAGTGTTTACATATTCTTATTCTGACCATCACGCATTCTATTACTGCAGCCAACACTTTAGTTTTACTGCAGCGTTCCTGACATGTGTCAGAGGAGACTGCCTCTCCCATCAGCCATTCATGGGGTGGGGGAGGTCACAGTGACTCTTGCATCATAGCAAGATGCCTATAGGCATAACTGACTCACGCTGAAGCAATGCTGTTTAGCCTGTTTAGGCTGGTTGGGCGTATTGGGCTGCTTGGTTTAGCATGCTTTCTCGCCATCTTCTAGCAAAGATATTGTAAAGGTAATAGTAGTAGGGATTGTATTTCTCTATGCTTTGTAGCTCGGCAGTGAGGGAGTGGGGGATGTGGGTGAGGTGAGGGCGGTGGAGGTGGGGGCTTGGGGGTGGCGTGGGGTACATTCAAATGGGTTCACATTGCTCTGCCCCCTATTGGGCTTGCTGGTTGTGGTTCAAGATGTAATACCGACTGTCCTATGGGTGCAGCGAAGATGGCAACTGGAGGGGTGAGACGCGAGTTGTGTACCCTCCTCAGCTGGAATGTGCGTGGACTTAATAACCATTCTAAAATGCACAAGGTACTGACTGGCGTACGGGGAGCGTCATGGAGCTAAGATTCTTATGTTTCAGGAGACTCACTTGGTGGGGAGTAAACGCGGTGTTTGCTAAATCGTGGGGTGAGGCTCGTTCTTACGCTTCATATTCCTCATACTCTCGCGGGGTTCCAACAATCATCCATAAGTCACTGGGGTTTAGGCTTCTGAGCTCGGAATGTAACCCTGATGGGTGATACGTGATTGTCTCAGGGACCCTGGCGCGGCGGGTGGTCAGGCTTGTTAATGTATATGGCCCAAATATTGATGATCCTGGGTTTTATGACTCCCTCTGGCTTAAGTGCTTGGCACATTCACATACACAGCTGATTGTAGCGGGAGATTGTAATACAATATTTCATTCAGAGTTAGACAGGTCGATGCCTGGGGTGTGTACATTGTCACTGGCGGCTAGGGCTGTACATGGGGGATGGAGGAGCTTGGCTTGCTCGATCTCTGGAGGACAGCACACCCTGGCAAAAGCGGTTTTTCCTTTTATTCCTCTGTCCATGATATGAGGTCACGGATCGATATTTTAGTGGGTCAGGACTGCGTGCATAATACTAGTAGCTGTTTGATGCTCCTGAGGACAATGTCAGACCACTCCCCGCTTCAGTGAAAGTTTTGGTTGCCGGATCAGTACATCACATTGGAGCTTTAAGGGGCAGGAGTTGCTAGATGTGGGTGGGGCGAGGTGCAGGAGGACGTCTCCTCGTTTTTCGAGACCAACGAGGGGTTGCTGTCCTCTGCGAGGACTTTATGGGAAACCTTTAAGGTCTTTCTGCGGGAGCACTGTATATTACTAGAGAACTGGGTCCTCAAAGCAATCAGGAGACGACTGGCGAGCCTCTAGGCTGAATTGAAAGGGATGCAGTCAAGGGGGATGAATGGAAGGACAAGTGCTGGTTTGCTGGTATTAAGGGGGATGGATGGCATGTTGATTTCGGAGCACAGGGCCTTTTTGGAAGAATTTAATAGGTTTTCAGAGACTTTATATGTACCTCAGGAGCGGGCGGATTCAGAACCTATGCAGGCCTTTGTTGTGGATGCCCAGTTAGCTTGTATAGAGGAGGGCACTCAGGATGTGTGGGGGGCCCCATCTCGGTCGACGAGATTCTGAAGGCGATCAAGCATTACCGACCTCCAAAGCACCAGAGTCTGGCGGTATTACTTCAGAGTTTTATAAAGAATTTGGTCCACATATGGCAGAGTATCTTATTCAGGTGGGCCAGGAGGCACTACGGTTGGGGAATTGCCCCAGACAATGTGGGAGGACATTATTACCTTGCTTCTTAAGCCAGACAAAAATTTGTTAAAATGTGCTTATTATAGGCCAATTGCCCTGATTAACATGGACACGAAAATATTTTAGAAAATCTTTGCAGACAGGCCTGCTTCCATACCTCTCGTCTGTGGTGCATCTCGATCAGTCAAGATTTATCCCCAGACATTGTACAGCATTGAATCTGCAGAGGTTGGTCGCAGTATTGGCATAGATAGACCCGTAGGTGCAGGTGTTAGGGGCCCTCTTAGATAGGAAAAAGGCTTTCAACTCTGTGGCTTGAGATTACTCGTTTGCGCTTTTGGGGAGGATGGGCTTCATCCCACTACGTAGAGTGTGTTAAGGTCCTATATTCGGGAGTGACAGCACGGATTGGGCTATTTGGTATGATATGATATGATATAGCATTTATAACGCGCCTATACACAAGTGTTTCAAGGCGTGACGAGGCAAGGGAGGGGGAACAAAGGGAAAACAGAACAGCGATCCTACTAGGCCAGGTATCATTCAGATCGCGCAAGTGCACGGGGAGGGGGAAAGGGAAAAGTGCGTGGGGAAGGGAGAGGGGAAAGTGCAGTACATGGGATAGTAGAATAAAATAAGATAAATAAAAACGGCCACTGGTGGCAAGTGCAAGGTAAGTGCAGACATAAGTGCCGGTCGGGGGACTGTAGGGATACAGAAAACAGTCCACAGATGCAGGAGTTGCCAGGGAGGCAGTGCATGTGGGTGGGCAACTGGCATGGCCTGGGCCCGAAAATCAGAAAGGGTGGCCAAGTAACCAGTGCCGTTTCTGCCAGGAATTTAGCTGGGGAGAGGGGGAGAGAAAGCAGAGGCAAAGAGGAAGGTTTTGATGTGCTTCCGGAACCGGAGATGGTTCTCCTCAAGTTTCAGGGAGGCAGGAAGGCAGTTCCATAGGCAGGCCCCTGCCGAAGAGAGAGATCTACCACCAACTCGTTGCTTGGAGAAGCGACTGACCCTGAGGGAATTGGATGCGGATGAGCGAAGAGCTCGAGAAGGAAGATATTTAGGAAGAGAGAATTGAAGGTATTGTGGCCCCAGACCCCAGAAGGCCTTGTGGACAATGCAGAGGGTTTTGAACTTAATCCTCGTAGCCACTGGGAGCCAGTGAAGAGATTTCAGTCCTGGAGAGATACGATCCCTGGGCTTGAGGACAAGGACAAGTCTCACAGTCCTGTTCTGGATCAGTTGCAGAGGGCGGAGAGTAGAGGCAGGCAGATTTAGATAGAGGCTGTTACAATAGTCTAGCTTGGAGAGAACCAGGGCTCTGGAGACAGTGAGCTTCTGGGGGAAGGAGAGGAAAGGAATAATACCCCTGAGGAGGTGCAGCTGGTAGTGTGACTTCTTAGAGACGTCGGAGATGTGAGGAGAGAAGGAGAGTGTGGAGTCGAAGTTGACTCCGAGGTTTTTTGCCTTGCAGGTGGGAGCAGGAAGAGGGCCAAGATTGCGGTCAGAGTCGTTTGCTTTGGGGGGTCCGTTGTGGTGTTGTTATTTGCGACCGCTATGGAGCCGCTTGCGGCCCTACTACTGTTGATGCATCGGCATAGAGGTCTGGCACTGGGCAGTGTCAGGGAACAGATTTCTCTGTACGCCGATGATGTGGTCCTATATGTGAAGGACCCCGAGAGAAACATGAGACCTTTGTCAACTGAGGTCGAAGCTTTTGGTGATATCTATGGATATCAACTGGTCCAAATCTATTTTGATTCCATTGAACAAGTTTCCTACGTGCCCGCTTGTTTTAGAGGGGTTCCACTGGGAACAGACACATGTTAAGTATTTGGGTGTTGGGGTTGGTAGGACTCGGATGCAACTGTTGAAGGACAATCATGGGGCTTACTTGGAGTTATTGTGAGGGAAGATTGAGCAGTGGGCTGCGCTGCCTATTTCTCTTATGGGGAAAGTGGCTATCATTATATGGAAGATCCTATCTAAATTGTTATATTTATTCCGCAACATCCCACTGTGGCCTGGGTCTCCGTTCTTTAAGGAATTGTGGACACTATTGATAAAGTTGGTGTGGGGCCCCAAGTCCCCAAAGATTTGGTGGGAAGTGCATAGCGGCATGCGGGAGCAAGGGGGACTAAACATACCTGATAGGGAGCTGTACTACTTAGTTGCTCAAGTCTCGTTTGTGTCCTACTGGATGCCGGGTTCACACCCGTAACCTGATGTGCGGGTCCAGGGGCAATTGGTCCAGCCTTATTCATTACAGAGTACCCTAGTGTCTATGAAGGTTTTGGATAAATGGCAGTTTGATCCAGTCTCTTGTACGGTATACGCGTGGGGCAGATTGTGCTCGAGATTGCAAGTGCAGTGTCCGTATAACCCAGAGTTAGCAGCCTGGCATATTAAGTGTATTGCTCTGACGTGTTACAGGGTTATCAAGTGGGATTGGTCGGGTCTGGGGATCAACAATATGTTTGATTTTTATGTAGAAGCGATCTTTGTGACCTGGGAGGTGTTAGAGGCCAAGTTGTGAGGGCGGTTTGGGCTCATGTTTCCATACTTTCGACTTCGTGACACTTTTAGAGCATGGTCTCTGGGATTCCTGTCCGAACCGCAGTCGTGTGCGGTTATAAAATATCTGGTTAATTCAGTGAATGCGGACAGGGTCGTCTCTACTATTTATCGTATGGTGCAGAGTTCAGTGCCCAGGTGGGCTTTAGCATGCAGATCACAATAGGCTGGGGATATGGGGTCGGACCTGGAGGATGCTCGGTGGCGATATATGTGTACATATACCAAGAGAGTAGCGATAAGTGTTAGATTTAAATGAATACAGTATAAAAAACTTGATTGTGCCTACCTATCTCCAAAAGTACAGAAGAAATTTGATAATGCTACAGATGGTAGGTGTCCTAGATGTAAGACTGAGGATGTTGGATGTATCCATGTCTTGTGAGATTGCGCATCTCTGGCAACCATTTGGCAACAAGTAGCACAGTTCACTAGGTGCATGGTGTACCACGAAGTGCCTTTGGACATTGCATGCTGTTTGTTTGGATGCCTCCCTGGACTCCCTAAGGGTGGGAGGAAACTGTTATCAATCTGTATGATTCTAGCTAAAATATGCATTCTGAGGCTTTGGTCTAGCCCTATTGCTCCCGACTGTGGAAGAGTGGCTACGTGACCTGGCATGGTGCTGCGATGTGGAGCACGATTATTGTAATCTGATGCCGAGGAGTTCTCAACCCGGGGATATCTGCGACCCTGTGCGTACCTTTTTGTTAAATGGAGAAACTCCCAATGATGGAGATGAAGAAGGGGGGCAGGAGAGATTAGGGGAAGCCCCGACAGAGTGCAGCGGCAGGCTCATAACGATCTTACCATGTGGTTGTATTGACATGTCTTTATTGACCAACGCGAAGAATGTCTTGGTGAACAGGCTGATTTGTGGGATTTGTTTCATGGGTGCTAGCACGGGATCCCAGCTGATCCATGGAGGGAGGGATCGGGGAGGGGGAGAGGAGTACGGCTACTTGTGTCATACAGAGCTACGGACTGCTGCTAGCCAACAGATTGTGACTCGTGTTTACTTTTACGTGTATTGTCTTTTTGTAACCTAAGCTTGGGGTGTCAGAGGTGTTGTGAACTTGTCAATAAATAAAGTTTTAAAAAAAGAAAAGGATCTAAGAAGGATACATTTGTATTTTATTTGGACTTTATATAGCCCCTTAAGCCAAAACGTTGTACACAAGGTCATAAAAACAGTACAATACAAGTCATATTTAACAAAGGCAATCTGCCATGTTAACCAGAGTGAAGTAGATAAAACTTCAAGGAGTCACGAAGTAAATAATAAGCAGAGATAGAACTAAGAGAAAGAGGTAGAGCATTCCAGTGCAGAGAAGTCAGCAAAGAGAATGAACAAAAACATAACTGAGCACATGGGGGACGAGGGACGACAAGAAGAAATTGAGAACAAGAGCGAAGAGAGCGAGAAGGGGTGCAGAATGAAACCAAAGAAGAAAGATAATCATGTGCAAGACCATGAAGAGATTTGAAGACAAGACACAGAAAGTTACATTTAAGTCGGGACTGGAATGAGAGCCCGCCAAGAGTAGAGAGAGAAGAAGAAATAGAATCACGAGGAGCAAGAAGAAAAAGAAAAGTAGACGAATAGAAGCATTAAAAACTGTTTTCAGAGGGGCAAGACTGGTAAGAGGAAGACCAAAGAGAGCAGTAGAGCAGTAGAAAAGTCGTGAAAAATGTAGGCAATATGTCAAGAGTTTAGTAGCATCAAAAGCCGAGAAAGAACAAGCTTTTCAAAAGTTATATGTGATATTGACAGGCACATGAGGATAAAATAATGTGATGCTTCAAAGATAGATCAGTGTCTAAATAGAGCCCCAGATTGCGAGGTGTGGAAGAAATGGGAAGCTGAAAAGGAGGAAAAAAAACAAAAGAGGGAGGAAGAGGAGACGGAATAGTGTTAGCAGGAAACAGAAGTACCTCAGTTTTAGCAGCGTTGAGTACCAGAAAGTGAGCCGACATCCAAGATTTGATGGCAAATAAACATGGAGAGAGTTTATTGTGGATTTCAGGGGCAAAGGCTGAGAAAGACAGAAAAAGCGGAGTACTGTCAGCATAAAAGTGATGGGATAGACCAAAGGAGGAAATAACTTCAGCCAGTGGGGATGTATAGAGGGGGAATAGAAAAGGACCAAGAACCAATCCTTGTGGCGGGAGCGGGTCAGACGTGCCCCTGCAAAGAAACCGAACATTTTGTTTGGGACAGGTATGATCTCAACCAAGAAGGAACAGACCAAGTGAAACCAAAAGAGGAAAGAGAAGCCAATAATAAAGGGTGATCAGCAGTATCAAAAGCTGCAGATGAGTCTAACAGAATAGAAGAGACAAGTGTTTAGAGTAGCATGCTGACAGTAAGGAGTTTAGAACAGAAAGAAGAGCTGTTTCAGTAGAATGAAAAGAGTGGAACCCTGACTGAAAATGGGAAAGAATAGAATTATTAGAGTCGAAAGTAGAGACTTGAGAGTAGACAAGACGTTCGAGTATTTTAGAAAGATAAGGCAATAGAGAAATAGGACGAACATTAGAGGCAAGTGAGGAATCAGCAGAAGGTTTCTTAAATCGAATAATCGAAGCATGTTTAAAGGAGGAGGGAAAAGTCAAAGTCAAGAGACAAATGTTGAAAAAGGTGGTGAGATAAGAGACAAGAGAAGAATAGGCTTTAGAAATGAGCACTGTTTCATTCGTGGAATTGGTTCCTACATGTTCATCTTATTTTGCTAAATAACCTCCATATAGAATAAATGTCTAACCCATGATGCTAATGAGCAACATTCTCCTTTGGGATACTGTACATACATTAAACCGAAATGCAAAGGAAATGAAAAACAAATCAAGCAGGCAGTACAAAGTCTCAAAATATAGCTGTGAAGCATTGATAAAGCGCAGGGTTGTGCAACACATGTCTGCTGCATCCATTGCACAATTGTCCCATGCTAAATTGCATCAATCAGAAATGTATTTCATGGTAAAAAAAGAACCCTAGAATAATTAATTCACACCAGGAGCACAAGCATTTGACATATTTTGGAATTTGTCGACTTAAATATGAAATGTCTGGTTATATAATTCTACGGCCTCTCGTGGTAGCGTAAGCCGAGTGCAGATTATACTCTTCAAAAGGAAAGTGAGCTACCAATGAAGCTTCCAAAGGATGATAGAATCCGTTGCTCCCAGTGGATTAAGTGCATCGAGACAGCATGAGAAAGTCCGGCATTGCAATGCAGCCCTACAGTGGTGATCACCTCAAATCGGGTAAAGAACATGGAGGCGATGGCGAGATTCAATCATTTTAAGCCCTTCAGTGGCGATCAGCTCAAAAATGGCTGGAGCTCAGTCAGGCGATGGTCGAGTCAGCACCTCGAATTAGATTGAAAAGGGGTGCGTGTCGAAAGCAGCTTCAGTGGGCCAGCAGCAGCTTGCAAAGAAATCGGAAGCAGTCAAGCCTCGAAAATGGATGAAGGTGGGAAACAGAGCCCAGAACTGCTCTTTGACTGCATTACTGAAGGAACCCATCCAGGGTTTACAGGGAAAAGTAGAGTCCTTGTAATGCCCTTCCCAGCCAGGAAGGGTGCCAGAGAGCACTTGCAGGGACTGTCACCTCAAATCAACACTGAAAACAGGATCCTGGTCTGGCAGCAGATGGGCTTTGTCCACACAGCAGTTCAGCACATATGTTTCTCGGGGATGAGCGAGGGAAGGGTCTTTATTACTTCTTCAAGCCTGTATCTTCACCTCTGAGGCAAAGGACGTTGGACAGACTATACACCAATAGTGGTCTAGGAGAAATCCTTCTTCAGAAGTCCAAATATGATTCAATAAAGGGGGGGAGGGCTCTGTGCCCTTTTATATTGTCAATCTGTCACAGTCGATTGGTTAATTCAAGCCTTTTGTAAGGGCCCAATCCTGGCTGTTGCAGTCAGTGGGCCTCATTACGACCCAGGCGGTAAGTTACCGCCTGGGTTGTACCTTTACCACCATGGCGTAAACTACGTTTACGCCATGGTGGTTGGCGGACTTACCGCCCCATTCCGAGGTTGGCGGGGCGGTAAGTCCCCAATCCCCATTTACCCTTCCCCATTCCCATTTTTGCCCCATAGGGCATAATGGGAGTGGAGAAGGCGTTAATTACGGTAGCCGTAAATTACGGTAGCCTAATTAACAACAAGGTCCCTTAGCGCCATGGATTTTAACACCTGCTAAAAGCAGGTGTTAAATCCACCATGGCGCTAAGGGACCTCGGAATCAGGCGGTAAGGGTCGGCGCTGTTTACGCTGCCGTAAACCCCTTACCGTCTGGGTCGTAATGAGGCCCAGTGTCTTTTTCTGGTGATGTTAGTGCTAGAGTGCTTTGTCCCGCATCATAGAGTCTCTAGTTAGCGTCACTTCTGTTCTGATGGAAGAGTCTGTCATTTGAAGTACAGGGCATCTCCTTACACCCGGGGGCAGATCTTGCCCTCATTGAAGGTGGCAAGTCTTTCTAAGAGAGAACAACAGCATTGCTGGACCTGAGCCCAAATGGTCTACTTTGGGTGAAACTCAGTCTCAGAAAGTGAATACACAGATGATATTGACAGCAAGAGTCACTAGAAAGCAAGTGACAATAAAATGGCACCAAATAGTCTGGCTAGTGTAACTGTGGGTTTTCTAAAGGCCACCATGTCAAAACTAGGCGTGGCTTATATTTAGATATTAATCTTCCATAAGGCCCTGGGAGCATGCAATTATATAATTTGGGTCAGGGCCAGCCATGGTTAAAGGCAGTTGGTCTTTAGCTGGCTGCTGGAAGTGTGGGTTCCATCAGGAAGTTTGAAGGAATGCGCATTACTCAAAGTCATGTTGCCAAACAACAAGGCAGCTGCTGATGGGGGTAGGAGGGAGTGTCGGTAATCAGGATACATATTTGCACTATACTTGTCCGCATGGGGCATTTATGAAAGCAAGTCTTATGGCCAAAGCATTTGGGGTTAGAGAAATCAAAAATCTCAGGAGAGACCTCCGGCACAGATGGCATTCTGTCACCCTGTGGCTGCCCAAAGGAGCAGAAGCGGCGCTGACAGAGTTAAAGTAGGCCAAGGAGACAGGTCATTGACAGTGTTGGTTCTGACACTTCAAGGCAACGTGAGTGACGCCTACAGGCATCAAGAGAATATTCTGGGAGTGGATGTCCAGTCACCACCAAACACAGAGAAAGTGAAGCTGATAGACAGTCATTGCATAGTAAAGAAGGATATAATAAAGTGGTTATTCCAAGAGTGGGAATGAAAACATTCAGAGCAACATGAAGGCCAACTAAGCGGGGAAAAAAGAGTAATTAGAGAAAGAGAAAAAAAAACAGAGGCTTAATGGGAGAAATCTGGTTTACTGTGAGCAAAATAAAAATAAGCATTGGCAATGCCAACAGTTTGTGTTTTTGGGGCGAGTGGGGGGATGGGAAATTCTGCTAGGCCCCATCCAGGGCAGGCTGAAAAATGAAAAAGATTGTCTGAAGGGTTGCCCTGAGCAATGCTAGAGGTTAGTATTATTCAATCAAAACCTTCCAGCCTACCATCGCCTTTCTGTTTTGTTAAGGAGCAGATCGGATTTTATTGGTAAATGTTTCGGTTTCAGGCACTTGCTAGGTACTGCCGTAGTGGTATTAACTGGCCATTCATGGTAGCAGGTGCAAAAAGCATCACAGACACTCATTCAAAGCCCATATTTGACGCTCTTATGTTAAAGCTCTTATTTTCATGACAATAGTTTTGGCTTAAAGGTAGCCCTTTCAGCGCCACCTAATAGCTCAAACTAAAAAGGAAACTAAAGGGGTGTCGGAGGTGGGGGGTATTGCCGTTCAGCAACATTGGCTCCGGGAAACAAAGGTCGCCCCCGATGGTATTGAAAGTGTGACCATAAAGTAGGTGTTCTGTCTTTGGAATACTCTCTCTGGTGTAAGTACGTAGATCTACAGGGATCTAGAGCTGGAGAACAAGACACTTGTTTACCATGACTAAAATAAACAGACTTAAACACAACCCTTTACATCCATAAAATAAGCATGCAGTAGTAAGACAAATGTATAAGCACAGTGTATGCTTACTATGGAAGTCCTCTACACCATGGCCCAGATTGGCCTCTAGAACAGAGATGCAGCAGGAGAGTTTATGACAAGTACAGATCTTCCACATGGCAGGGTCAACACAGTCCTGAGGAATAGCGATGCATGCACACAAGTTACTGATGTACTACAGCACATCCCCACAAGGCAGGCCCTACACCAGTCTGCGGTGAAGAGATGTACATGCAATGCGCACAGCCTACACAAATGTGCTCCACCACAGGTCTTGGGCACGTTTATTAAATAAAAATGCATATACACAATGCATAGATACTAGGAAACTTCTCTGCACACAGGGTGGGTGAGTGCGTGTGGTGTAGAGATGCCGGAACATCCCTCTGCATTTCAGGTTTCAGGTCTGCAGTATAGTGAAGTCTGGTGGGTGCACTGATGTGCTGAACTGGAGAACCGTTTTCTACAGTAGGGCCTACCTAAGTCTACATTATACAGTTGTACCTACACAGCATGCAGATACTCAGATACTGTGCCCGGTGCAGCATGGTAGGGCCTGGATCGTATGGTCATGTATTTCCTGAAAGCACCCTTCCTCTGTGCGGCAATGGTTACACAGGTCTCTCTGCATGGCAGGGCCTAGACAGTGCTGTTGTATTGATTTTCAAAACACAATATAAAGATATTACACAACTTCTCAGTCTGGAAAGCTTAGGCAGGTCTGCAGGCAGTACGAGGGCAGCTGGCCTAGATACACAGGGTTAGCCATGCACACAGAATGAGCAATGGGTAACTGCGCCATACACAGCCATAGATACCATAGCACATCGAAGGAAGGAAGGCGTGACTTAGCGGGAGGGTGCACTCTACAGCAGTCCGAAGAAGGGACACCACAATCCAGAGGGATAGTGACATTATAGCACTTTGGACGATGGCCTTCTCAGCAAGCAGCGGCGGAATCTTGTGTTACTGCAGAGAGGAAGAGGGAGAGGGAGAGGGAGAGGGAGAGAGAGAGAGAGAGAGAGAGAGAGAGAGAGAGAGAGAGAGAGAGGGAAAGAGAGAAAGAAAGAGAGAGAGAGAGAGAGAGAGAGAGAGAGAGAGAGAGAGAGTGCGTGCAGCTCTTTACATGGCTACAGGAACCCGCAGTATTCTCAAACAGATATCACGTTTTTGAAAACAATGTGCACAGAAGCACATACTCGCACAGAAACACACAGAAAGAAATTCATACTGTGACACATATGGATACAGATGAACACAGACACGCGCCAGTCATACTGAATATATGGGTAAGAATGCACACAGATGTTGGCACACAACAAAGAATACACAGAGATCAAATATACACACATTTATATATGTACACAGCACAAATAAACACAACACAGATGGGAATACAAATTGCCCCTCACCACTCTCTCTTTATTGGGAAGATTTGCAGTCTTTACATCTAAGATTCCTTTCTAAATAAGAGGGTGCAATGAACCCCGAGATACATCTCTGCCCAAGTACTCCCTGTCCTGGCCAATCTGTCCCCCCGCACCACTCCTCTGCCCTAAAAAAGAAGGAATTAAAGACGGCATAAATAAAGAGACATACAAACGGAGGGTGAATGGGGGCAGGTGTGAGGGGTCGGAATGTGTGTAGCAGGGAGAGAGAGAGGGAGAAAAGATGCATGAATTGTGGGAATAAACAAGAAATTAAAGGATTGAGCGTGGGCTCTGCTAGGCCGATCACAGCGGCGGCGGGAGCCTCGTCAGCATGCCTCCAGAGATCGGGGGAGGGGACGGGGGGGTATATGGGAAGCCCACCCCCAGCCCTCTGAGCTGGGGATGCATAGAAAGTGGTAGCAATGGCAGGTGCGAGCTGGGCTTAGCCCTCTTTACCAGTAAATACACCAGACACCTCTCCTCTGGGGGCACACGGCCGTCCAGATGGAGCAGAGGGGGGGTGCATCCTTCCATCAGACAGGGCCATGGTGCCTCTCCAGAGCTCAGAAGGACCGCAGGCTCTGGTCTCATTCTCGGGACATGGAAGAGAAGGGGACAGAGAGAGCGAAGAGCCTACGGCGGTGGCCACAGCAGCGCAACCCCTTTGGTACCTGCGAACCCCACCGAGGCTGAATGCTGGTGGTACTCATATCATTGCATCTGTGTGTCTGCAAGCAGGGCAGCAAGAGCAGGTGCTGGACTCATTGGCAGACTGTTCAATCATACTGGGAAGAGGGAGACGGGGAGCGCTGCTGGTGCTGCTGCCGAGCCTCAGCCACTTACAGCCAGAAACACACAAGGCAGATCAGTTAAATCCTTCCCAGAATCACGTCACAGAAAAAACCTTGGTGCCACTGTTCATTCTGTCAGGCCGAGAGCTCAGCAAAGTTGCGTGGGCAGCGCAGCTCTGCCGCCTCAGCTTCAATGCACCCCAGAGCTTCCTCCTCCTCGCCCCAGAGCTCCCGAGGCTGCCACAACTGCCATGTTACTGCACAGCTGTCACCTTTCAGGATTAGATATGTCCCTGAAATAAATACTAAATGTCAAGTCACCATAGTGGCAGTTTACCAAAACTAGCCCTCATGTAATTGCAAATCAAAACAAATCAAAACAAGCTCCCAAAATGCAAATTACTTTAGCTATTTTAAAAAATGGGTAATTTTCTTCGGAAGATGCATGGTATCTTTCACATTCAAAGATGGCCGCTAGTTTTGGCTTGTTTCCGGAGAGATTCCTTACAGATAGTCATCCAAGATGGCTGCCTCCATGGAAAAGCATAGAGCTCAAAGTGTGCCGAGATGGGCAGGAATGGGTGCGATTAGCCATAGGAATTAGCATGGCTAGGGAATGGCAAGAATTCAATAACCTAGCAAATATGTATCCTCAAATGTCATCTCAATTGGAAAAGCATTACAGACCTCATTCAAAGCCCATATTTGAAGCTCTTATGTTAAAGCTCTTACTTTAATGACAATAGTTTTGGCTTAAAGGTAGCGCTTTCAGCGTCACCTAATAAACTAACTAATTACATTTGTGTAATATAATAAGTTATGCTGCAATATCATTCGCGTCGACCCGTCACAATGGAAAAACACAGGGCTTCATTCAGAGTTTGGCGGTGCAGGATAAAAGTGGCGGTAATTCCACTGCTATACCAACAAAAAGGGTCAGGGATACCCCCGGTCCAACTTGATGCTCACAGTTAGTAAGTACTTACACTTTCATAATATTTGTTATGTATTAATACATTCCTTGATATGACAACTCAATTCAGTACAAAGTACAATGCGCAAACTCAGTAAACCGATGGGACCAGGTGGCGGTAACGGTAACCGAGTTTGGCAGGATTTTGGCAGATTTACCGCTGAAATACTGCCCAACTTGGAATGAGTCCGACTGTCATTTCAGCTACTCAATTCTTGAACTTGGGAAATAATTAATCTGACAACATGCTCATTCAATCGGGCCTGATGAATGGCTGCATTAAAGACACAAAGAAACAGCCGAAACCTACTATTAAGAGATGGTCCTGGTAAGCTTGCATGCCTTAGCCCACTTCTCAGAGATCTTTTTACACATCCTAAACCCACATAGGGAGGGTTCCTCCAGAAACAATACACAAATGTTAGTAACAGGTTTCCGTCGGCCCTCAGCCGATAATATTTAACACAACATTTGGCATTCAGCACTGGCCGACATCCCCAGACACCGCCTGCTTCCAATCACAGTAAAGGTCTGCCATAGCAACCAGCCCATAGTGCTTCAAAGTTTCGCCAGTGGTAAAACATGACAAACTGAACCCACGGATTGCTCTGATGTATGTGTTTGCTATATGCCTCTGCCGATAAAAATAAAAGTTTTAAAAAAAGAAAAAAAAAACATGACAAACTGAAACGCATCCAACAGGAGACGAAATCTACCCTCCACCGAGTCTGCATAGGGGCAGGCATGGATCGGGGCCAATGGGGAAATCACACACCAAGGGTAAAGCATTGTAAGGATGCCCAATTTGTAGCAACCCTAGAGCGTCCCTCCAAATCCTTACTGTGCACTACTGTGGCACAAGACCAAGAGCCGAATAAATATCTGGGTACGTCAACATATCTGAAGGGCTGGCGTTGTTTTTTGTTGTTGATATTACAGGGTGAGGGGTTTAGTCAGCATGGTGCGCCCAAGAGAAGGAGCCCTGAAGCTGGGCTTCACAGATAAACGAGATACATTCTGAGCCTGTAAGCCTCCCCTCACCATGGGCCTAAATCAATTTGCCCCTGATTCTCGGGGGGGCCGTCCATGCCCAGAGCAACCTTCTTATCACTGCCCTTCACGACCTTCTTATCACTGCCCTTCATTTCTTAAAGTACACTGATGTTGAGGCATATGAAATGTTGAAAAAAAAATGTTGTGGGGAGAATGGTCATTTTTTCAGGGGCTAATCTGGCAGCCATCAAAACTGGAAGCTGGATTCCCACCCAGGCTGCAAAATGCTAAAGAGGTGCAGAAAGATTATATGTAGGGTTTCCTGTTTTCAGAGTTCACGTTTTTCCAGTGTTTTCAAAATCCGTGTCCATTAGGGCTTACTAATTGTTTCAGACAAAAAACAATTGCGGACAACTGTGTTTTCCATTGTAGACAAAAATGTATCTTTCCTGGCTGCATGTATATTATGCATAATTCTTTTGACGTAAAATAAATCACAGATTATGATGATGCGGCCCTTGTCATCCATTTACATTCTTGGACTTGCAACGCTGAGGTTATAATGGAAAAGGAAAACTACACATACAAAACTGCAAACAACCAAATAAGGACTCGGCCTCCAGTTGCTTGACATGGGTGAGGTTAAGCGCTTGAACTAATTTTGAGTGAACATGAACTGCCCAAAGTTAAACTAAATCCTGGTGTACAGGAAAGGAAGGGGAAGGTGCATTGGGGACAAAGGTAGGGTTATCCATACATTCATTTTGCAAGATGCATGCAGAACAAAGAACAGAGCAATCTTTAAAAAAACTCTTGTGGGGAACTAAGCTTCTCCTCACTCAGATTACAACGAAGCTCTTGTCAAAAAAATAAACGGTGCATATTTGCTAACTAGCTAGTTAAATATATTCTGATGATATTAAAAAGAGCTGGATATGTAATTCAATGGGGATTATGGATACCATATCACAGAATTAACTCTGCTATTCTTTACCAAACAGTACAATCAAATTTTGCTGAAAGCTTTGCATTATGTGTACAGAAGTGACCTTTCCTTGTTCCATTTCCCCAATATAAATTGAAGTAATTTTTTTGGGGGGAGGATCATTTACAATATACTGTGCCAGTTGATTAAGCAGTCCTATCGAATCTTCTCTAACAGGGGGCCAACTGCAGTTGTTCAGCTCTGTAGCTTTGGGACCAACAAAAGGAACATATTATATGGCCTATTTCAATATGGATCATAGTCAGGTATGAGCATTTCTGAACATGTCCAGTAGATGACAGTGCTGCCCTTGCTTTTCATATTCAATCTAACAGGAAATATAGCCAAGTCAGTATTGCCATTTTTTGGACATTTTAAGATGGGCCCCTAGAAAGGATTATTATTTCTGGGCTAGAAATCTGATCAAATAGTATTTTATTGAAATTCCAAAAGCCTAATTATATGAAATGCAATCTCCCATACATATTAATTGATTACACCCAGACACTAGAAGGAATCGCTTTCCACCTTTAGTGGATTAGCCAGGCCCTCCCTCCCTTTGCTGTGCACGTTTAAGTAAAAGAGCTCGGACTTCATACAGTAAATATGGAGGCAACACACATCAGAACATTGATCAACCAAATCCAGAACCACCAGAAGATGTGTTGTTGGAGGCAGTAAAAAAAATATCTATCTTTCAAGAACAACAATGCCTCATCTGGCACACTTACCTGAGAAGGGGGTGCCTCTGAGTTCAGGACAGAAGCCATGCTATACCTCTAGCAACCATTCAGCCGACTCCAACATTGAGTCCACGGTCTCAAGCGCCATACATAGTCAAAAAGAAACAGAAACAGCGGGCACTGCAAAAAAGTGCCAATTTTATTTAGTAATCAAAACAAGACATTTTTATCTCCATATCAATGTTCCAGCCATGGTAAGGAGCATAACCCAAAGTCAATTAAAAAGATGCCATGCGTTCCGTCCTAACACAGGACTTAATCATGCTGATTCATAGGCATGCTTTAGGCTCCACAAAATATAGAGAATAGGAGCCTTCATTTCCGGTTTCTCGTGCATATCACATGATACAAGCGACTACGTGCTAAGGCCTTACAACACGGGGGACATGCTGAACATTGTAAATGAATGTTCAAAATGGTCCTCACGTTGTAAGGCCTTAACAGGCAGTCACTTTAATCATGTGATATGCACGAGAAACAGGAAATGAAGGATCTTATTATCTAAGTTATGTGGAGCCAAAATCATGACTATCAATAAGCCAACATGTGGCATATTTTTTATTTGCTTTCCGTTCTGCTCCTTACCCATGTCTGGACTACTGATCTAGAGCTGAAAATGTCTTGGTTAGATTACTAAAAAATATTGCCAATTTTTTGCACGCAGCACTTTAATCCAAAGGAGTGCTCGGGTGTTTCTTTTTTACTCTGTGTGGTGTTGGGGACCATGGACGCAATGTTGGAATCGGAATGGGTGATATACAATCATGGATCAAATTCACTGCCGACGAAATAGGGGCTGGATTTCTTTTGTTTCATTCAATAAACTGCTTGACGCATAAAGCCTGTTACAAGCATTATGTTTTATGTGTCAAAGAGTCTACTGAATAAAACAAAAATGAAATAGTGCACCTATGAAATAGCACTGTGCAATGCCACGCTGGTTTGTCAACGGCAGGGCTTCGGATCGAATCACCAGCACGGGCCAGTTAAAAAAAATAAGTAACCCATCACCTTTTCTTTTTTTAATGTCCCGTGCTGGGGATACCTTAGTCCAGGCCCATCATTTAGGCCACACAACCCTCGTTGCAGCCCTCCACCCCTCTCGATTTCTCACCCCACTTAAAGCACTGACCGACAGATCTTGCAGAATAACCGGATTCGGAGCAAATGTTATTGAAAGCAAGAATTGAGAGTCGTTCCTGTTCTATGGGGAAAGGAAGAAAATGGAGCACAGTGAAGAAAATCTGTTTCAGTCAGATTCAATTTAAGAGGAACAGGATACATCCATTGTCTGATGCTTGGGGGCAGCAGTCAGTTTACAGATACTGTGAGATAAAACTGAGTGTTGTCAGAATACCGATGGACAACTACGCCTCACCCAGCTGAGATTTCCCTTTGACTGCATGTAAATGTTGAAGAAAGGGTGCCAGGATCAACACCTGTGGAACCAAGCCGTATAGAGGGATGGGTAGGCACCTGATGACAATGTCTTAATGAAATGCAAACACCCAGTTAGAGAGCACTTCGCCCACCCTACCCCACCCTCCGGTAGAATGCAAGAACAATAAAGACGTTTCTGGGGCTCGCCAATTTAAATGTTGCTGAGCGATCCAAAAGAACGTGGAAGCAGGCACAGCACAACCAAGAGTTCTCAGGGCATCATCACCCACAGTGTGAAGGGTGGTTGTGTCTGTGCTGCAGACTAACCACTGTATGGCCTTTACCCCTCGCAATAGTATTGGCAGAGGAAAATTGTCTGACGGGCTGCCAGGAAACATGCCAGTAGATATTATTCATTCCAACGACCCCTGAAGTTCGTGATGACTTCATAAACCTAAAAGGTATGGCTCCAAAGGCTCGTGGTTTCACATCAGAATGCTTTACTGTCCCTTAACCAAGGATTATCTTCCATGGAGTAGGAGGATAGTGATTCTACAAGCATCTCCACCTCCATCCCATTGATTTTTAACTTACGCTAAGGCGTCTTACATCATTGCTCACCTCCACACACAGAATCTGGTCAACTTGGAATTCTCCTCTGCCCTTGTGCTCAGTGCCTTTGATGTACAGTCTGACAGTCCCATAATTATTCAATTGTATCCTTAGTAAACAGCAGTACTATAAGTTTCCAACATGAATGAAACTTCTGCATCTGGCCCCTTCTTTTTGGGCCATTACGGTCATTCTTTTTCCTTCTTTCTTAAGCAAATGTTTTCTCTTTGGGACGGACACCCCAATCGCTAGATCGATAACGACCTTGGTTCTTTTAATTTTCTGTATTTGCCTCTCTTTCGCAGCTTTTCAACATCGGTCTGTGTCCTTCATTTATTTTGCCACAGAACAGGCTAGGATAGGGTAGGAGCTCCAAATAACGGTAACCTCTCCTGCAATACAGAGCTGGTGGTATGCATCTAAATGGGGTCCTTATTGTGTTCAGGGAAGGCAGAACTGTGTGAGAAGTAATCGCTTAAAACTAATCATTGATAGCTATAATTTCTTTCTGTTTATTTCAAGAATAGCTATGTCTCTCAGTATTCTTACTGGTTGTGGCAAAGTCACATTAGCCAGCACTCATGGGAACTGGAGGCACTCTCAGGGCACAGGATGCCCACATGCAAGGTTCCCAAAGCCATTCCTAAGTGCCAAACCCCTGTGATTCATCAGGGATAGAGGTTCAATAGGTTCTCTAGTGCCGACATCTGCCTTTTGGGTAAATCGGGAACCCAAGAAACAGTCCTTCAGCTCACCCACAGTATCAGGGTGGTTTTTAAGTAAACTTTGTCCGATTGTCGCAGAGATTAACAATCCTCTGAATCCTTGTTGTGTTGAGATGTACTCCTACTGGGCAAGACCTTGTAGCATTGCCCATCTTGCCCTAGCGGCCTCTATAACTCCTTTGCTCCTTTTCAAGGACAAGAGCACTAACGTCCCACCTCTTGCCATATGGATTCTTCTGGTAGGATCTTCTTTCCAACAACAGGGCTTTTCTCAGCCTGCAGTAAATAGGTCCTCCCCTCTGCCCCCACCAGCCAAGGGTAGCCCTCCTGGGATTGAGCCCACTATAGGCTCTGGTCGGGTTATTCGGGTTAAGGGGCTTCTTAAGCTCTGGTGACTTTTCAGCAAGCACCAGGAACGGGTCAAGCAACCTCAACCACCAATCAGTCGCCACTCACCCTTTCACTCCTGTCAGCTTCAGGGTCAAGACCCCCAGCAATGCCTTTTCTCTGTCCTGTCAATGTGAGGTTTCTTATTGTCTGACAGTTCTAAACGATGGCCTTGTTGGCTTGGCCCCCATTGGTTCTTTCCTCCTATTTCTCCTGCTCAACTCATGGTTCTGACACAACCAGAGTGGAACGCCATTCTAACGCCCTAAATGTTGTGAGGGTTCAACTGATTTTTATAGTTTGGCTTGGGTACTAGATGTTGAAACGATATCACTGGTTAGTGGGTCTTTTTCCACTTAGTTTTAGGCTGGGTGTTGGTGTGGGGATAACGGCTCCATCTCCATGTGCATGTCCCTTGCTTTCACTTGTATTCAGGTGCAGTGCATGCTCTAAAAAACCAATTCAGCCCTTGCCCACGGCCTGGTGGCGGTCTGTCATTGGGATAAGGCAGTATTTTCATGGTGGTTGGGCACTCAAGCGTTAATGGTGCAACTAAGTTTCTCACTTTCAGTTACCATATGTTTCATCAGTTACTGCCCCATAGTTTACACCGGGGCTTGCATGCCCGAGGGCCATGGGGCGCGACGAGAACCATGGAGCAGACACAGACAAAAGAATATGCTGAGGGGACGTGAAAAGACTTACTACATGGACCCCGAGTCCTTCCCATTGGTCCTTCCAATGATGACTCCATCAAAAGGAATGTACCTTCCTCCTGAGTCACCCCCACCAAATAGCACAGATACAGCACAGAGACATGACAGACGCTATAAACAAAATTGAAGGTTTAACTTTCACTCCGGGTACCCACCTACTGATGCGTCTGGACATCTAGTCATTATACACTATAATCCCTGAGAACGCTACACTCAAGGTTATTGAAGAGGTGTTAATGAGAGGGAATGATGACCGTCCAGTAAGCAATGGGTTTATTCTGTGGTGCACAGTTTGCATTGACAATTTCTTTTTTCCAATTTCAGGGCCGTTTTTTTCAACAAGTGGAAGGGACTGCTATGGGTGCAGCCATTGCTCCCAACCTGCATGTTGAAATGTTCAAAAAGACTGTAGTGTATGCTGACTGTAATCCCCATAAAATTCAACTCAGTGGCTCAGATATATAGATACATTTGTATAGTCTGGACGAGACAAGACAGGAAGTTGAGAGCTTTAATGTGTGGCTAAATTTACAAAATGTTTTTCTAAAATTCACTAAGGAAATAAGTGACAAGCTCCTTGAGAGACGTTACCCCAAAAAATTGGTAAAAGATTCTGCCAAACAGGCATACAACAACAACCGGGATGCTCTGCTGGAAAAGGGACCACAAACAATGAGGAGAAAGATGGAGCCATTTTTTGTTGACACATTCTCCAAGTTCTCCTACAAGATACTGAAAAAAATCCATGGCTCAAACAAGGAAGAAATCAATCGCAGACTCCTGTTTTTTGAACAAAAAATGATTTTCAGAACCCAGACCCATGTGAAGGGGCTCAATGAGGAGGTCGAGTGGCATAATGTTGGATTCCATTTAGAAGTATGTCCACGTGGATGGGCCCTACACACGCAGTGAGGTGCTGATTGGGTCGGTTCATACTATTACCCGCAGAGTCTATGCCAAAGGTGGAATATGCATTTGGTGCCGTTTGGACCCGACTATATGGAACGTGGTACTGTTTAAATATGTGACACATGAATTTTGTGTTATCGTACAATGCCTGTGTAACCCTAGGACATGGAAACTGGTACTGCTTGAATATGTAACATTGTGTTATCGAATAATGCCTATGTAATCTTATACTATGGAACTATGTACTGGCATGAAGGGGTAATACATGAACTTTGTGTTGGCATGCAGTATTAACGTACATATAAGGGTTTGATCACATTCATGCAGGACCAGCATATGCATGCCGAGCAGCAGAACTGAACTGTGATGTTGCAGCACGGATGAATGGGGCACTGCAAAATGTCTGGCATGACATTTTCTGGCCTTTCTGGTGAGAATAGGACAGGGAGAGGAGTAGTCCTTTGTATTATGTCTCCCCGGAGGTTTCTGGTTTAGATTCATGAGCACTGGTTTTCATGCCTGGCTTTTGTGTGCTTCTCTGGCTATATACGAGCCTGTGAAGCTGAAGGACGACCACCAATGGTTTGTATTTCCTGCGAATGTAAAGGTACATTTTACCCCGCAATGTTCATCATGGTACAAAGGTCCCGGTTAGCGAGTAAAGTATGGACTGCCACAGTGTGTTACTAAGTGTGACAAATCAAATGGGAACTACTCTGTGTCGGGACATTTAAGGGATATCACCAGGGCTACATATTCAACACAGTGTAGGTGTTTTTTTTCCAACACATGATGCTAGAGTGCAGTGTTTGTAATTTTCTCGAGAACACAATGTTTCTTTCACACGTGAGTGCATAGCACGTGGGGGCATCACAGCAATGATTAAGAGAGATTTTTTTCTCTTTTTCTTTCTGATACATAGCGAGTGAGTCTTTTTGGATTGGCCCTGGCAGGAATTAACTGAGTATGGCATCACCATGAAAAGTGTTGTACAGTCCTAAGTGTGTAGCATACGAAGTTGCTCCACATGAAGGTGCGTGGCTGATGCAGTTTACGTTCTTGGATCATTTATAGACTCTATGGGAGGGCCAATTTCTATAGATGTGTAATTGATATCCATCAGCTTGTTTGCTTCAAAGTTTATTTTTTAAAAAAGAAAACACTTTTTTCAAAGCATTGATCAGTGTCCCTTTGTGTATTGTGTATTATTGCAGTGGTACTTATAGGCCATTTCATGAATAGGATGGTCGATTTGTTTCGCCGATACGTGGGAACTACCATGCACAATAAGCAGGTACCCGTTTATGTTTGGTTTTGTGGTTTCACAAACTAGCATCAGATGAAGCATAGATTGTTTGTTTGGTGGTAGAAGATGAACTAATATCTTCTATGAAATTGATGGTGACCTCTTTCTCTTTTCTTTCCCTTTTTTTCCTTTAAATTTAAATGTTTTAATCGTGTGGATTGTAATATCAGTGAGATTTTTATGTGAACTGAAACACCCAAGATACAAGAATCAAGAATCAAAAACTTGATGAAAGATTGAAAGAGGACAGCCCCTGATGAATGCCCGACCTATGTGGTTTTAGGGACAGAAACATGTCAGGCCAATGAGTGTGGCATACACAAATCGGATCAAGTGCAATTTTCTGTGTGTCCTATTGTGTCTTGATATGATGTTTTACTCTGAGTTTATTGTGAGTAATATGTATGTGTCTAATGTTTTGATTGTTGTATTTTTTCTATAAACTTGTGGGTGTTTCTTGGATGAAAGACCTTTATGGGAAAGTTTTAGATTTTTAATAATTTGAATTTTTGAAATATATAAATGCAATAAAATTGTTGATGAAGTTTGTATGTCTTTGTGCTACGAGGTCCATTTTTTCAGGACTGAGCAGTAGGAAAGAATATGAGAGAGTCACTGGAAATGTTTAATGTGCTATCCCTATCCCTTCTTCATACATATATATATATTCTGCTGACCACAGGCAGCAGAGATAGGTTTTCACCTAGAAGGTGAATTGTTTTGGGGCTCGATTTAGCCTGTATTATATTGACAGAGCCATGGGACTACCATGTTTATTACACCTAACTTGAAATGTTGAATGGGACTTTTCAGCCTCCACTGCATCCGCTCTAATAACTTCTAATTGTGACAGTCACTGGCAAGAGAGCAGCAACCCGAACACAGGAATTATTACACGGTATATTCGTTTGATGTCCTTGTCAGACACCCATTGCTGGAGAGTAGCCTCTTCACAGCCTGACAGAAACCGTAAGAAGAAGGGACCACATACTTGCTGGTAGGAGTGTGTAATGAGTTATTGGTGCTGGCCCAGGATGGTACCCTATGGCTTGAAGGTGAGAATATCTATGCCGGAGAAACAGCATAAGCAGGTGGGGATGAAGAAATACTTACTGGTAGGAGATAACCAAGCAACGGGATGCCTGCTTTGTCTCGGGGGCTATGAGATTGCTCATAATTATACTGAGATTGAGAATTAGTGCAAGAAGCGAGCCAGGCGCTTTACCCTGCAAGGGGAGACTGTTGGTGAACTTTAGGTAGGGGTCCCCCAGGAACATTAACATTCCCATAGTTAGGCTATCGGAACACAGAGTTCACCCAAGCTGATGATTGCATGATATAGTATGCTTTATTTCAAATTGGTTATTCCTAGAACCATTACCCCCATTCTGAAAAAGCCAATTAAAGTGTTTGACTCTAATTCTGGCTTTTCTGTGATCCGTTACCATGTCACATAGGTATGTAGTACTCATACAGCATTCTTATGGGCCTTGCTTATTCAGCCTCATTCTCATCTCTGGGACTGTTATTAAATCTGAGAACCCACCCACCCACCCGCCCTAAAGCATGCAAAAGAAATGTCTCCTTTTTACTTTGTGTCATCCCTTCATCCTCCACCACCTGTATGCAATTTTGCCAGTTATGATTCTTTTCACAATATTATAGACTTTGCTTGGCAATTTAAGGGTGTCCTGCATTGCTTACAAATCAAAAGTAAGTAAAATGTGTGTGCAAAATGAGCAACCTCTCTATCAGTATCCAAATCCACAGCAGCAAAAGTAATCCATCTCGAGTGTCAAAACAGACACGAGGCTGCTTGACGGCTAGAAGGAAAAAAGGGACAAAGAGGGGGCGCAGCGGCAAGACAGAATGGACGAGGCAGTAGAGCCAGCATAGTGGCGGTAGCAGACCAAAAGTGAGGCTATATGGGAGGAAATTAAGGCATTCATAATGGAAGCACACTGAGTCGGGGCAGGGGGTGGGGGGGGACAGTAGGAGGAGGTGATGGCGGCCAGAATAAAGGTATCCAAGTGTGGAAGATGGGGATATGGCGAGGCCCTGACCTGGGAAGAGGGGAGCAGCGGGCAAGTGAAGGGGTTGAATAATGGGAATCAGTGTCTTTTGGTGGGGGGCGAGTGACGTGTATCTCAGGAGTTGAAAGGGGGATCACTTTTCAGGTGATGGGTTGAAGTGAGACACTTGGCACACAGATAACAAAGCTGTGATGCAAAGATGTTGATGCATAGACTCCTTTACTTTGGAGAGCAGGCAGTGTGATACCTCTGTGAATTTGGCAGTGTCTCTGGATGCATGCTCTTTTAGGGTAAAAGAAAATATAAAATTGAATTTTTTTATTTTCTCTACTTTTATGGTTGAATGTGATTTACTTGTTAACAAATTCAGGGAGTCCCACAAAATAAAATATATATCAAATTTTTTTTAATTGTACAATGATTTGATCGTTATAGGGATATGCACCCTCCAGCCAATGTTAATTTACTGAGCAAAGTAATTTCAATGCACTGCACTCTAGCCAAGCACCATTTGGGAAGCATGATCCATTTTAGGGAAATGCCTTAGATGCCCATTAAAGGTTTTAGGCTGGATTACAGGACAGTGTTGTATGCTGCAGACAAATCGGTTAAGATAATAACCCTGGATTAGTTGGTGTGACGGGACCCCCTCAGCTTGCCGTGGGAGGTCTACCACTGGGAATCCCAGAGCCAGTTCTGCCCCGGAGGATAGATGTTGAGACGGGAACGCCCCAGTAGCTGTCCATTCTCCATGTGCCTGTATTCTTGGAGTAAGTACCACTGTCGATCACATTATACCTGCACTGCCTTATACTCACCAGTATCTTTCTGTTTGTCCCATAGGACTTCAAGAACCAGCAGTCTTGGCAGTCGAACAGCCAGCAGGCAACCCGACCCAGAGAGAGAGTGGATTAGTACAGAGGAGAAAAGGGAGAGCGACCGAGAGACTAAGGCATAGGAAAATCAGGGCGCGGAAGCGAAGGACCAAGGGATGCCCGAGTCTCTGGAAGGCAATAGCCCGTACATTATACTGCATTGGGCAACTTAGGGCAGCGACCACCTAGACTGTTCCAAGAGGGAGTTTCGACAGAGAAGGCATCTGCCTTTAGACCTCTTGTTACCTCTTGTTAGATAGAAGGGGGCGCCGATCTCTAGTGACAGTACTGGGGTTGAGGGGCGCCTGGGATACGGAAGAAACGTGCCACACTAGGAGGGAGAGAGAGAGAAAAATGGAGAGAGCCCTTTGCAAGCCCCTTGAAAATTCTAAAACTAAAAACCCATGAATCGTCTTCGAGAGTTGGTGTGTTCCTGAAGCCATCTGTAACACTGGTGTCCAGGTTGCATAGGATGTCTTCTTTGGTGTCAAGAAGCACATATCTTGTTCTTCTACTTGGTTGGAAAACAGATTCGTTGTCATAGAATAGCATCTGGGCCTCACTGAAAGCCTGTACTTTTGTAGCCACATTTTCAATGAGTTTTGCTTCAAAAGGGAAGGTTGAGATGGTGGAAGTATTTTGCTTAGGGAGTGGGATCTCCATCTAGTTTCCAAAGAAGAAGTTTGATCAGGCCTGTTTTCAAGGAGAAGTGCAGGATTCCTGATGAAAGGGAAGCATTACGGAAGGCTAGAAAAGGAATTATCGAAGGTAATAATCCGGGATTTGATTAGGTGGGCTGAACAAACAGAGGAGTGTGATTCCAATGCTTTCATCTCTTTGATTGTACTTAGAGTATCTTCCAGGAGCAAGTAGTGGAAAGCTTTGAAGCAGGCATGGCACTATGCCCCAAGGGATAAAGACATTTCTGAGTGTGGTTTTTCGATGGAGTACTCCAGATAAGATTTTGTTGGGAGCACGTGATTTTTAGGGAGCACAAAATAAGTCCCATTCGCAATGGTAGTATTTTAAAAGCAAGTACAAATATGTTTTAACTGTAAAACATTTTTTTGTAATCAACATTTATTTGCACCTAGTTATTCACGCATATTATAGGATAGGTGGTTACCTCTTCAGCTCAACACTATAATAATAGTATAGTTTCTTCCGGTGACACTACATGTACTACGGTTCTAAACATATCCACGGTGCTGTGTGGGTGAAAGCACAGGGAGAGGCTCCTACGTGCCGATTTCTAATATTTTATTGGGCGTATTTTTACTCCCATTGTTTCTTTTTTGGGAGTTCTTGTCTATTTTTAGAGAGTAAAAGTGGCCAATACTCCCTTAATGTGGGGCTGGATCGAGTTTAGAATATCTTCCATTTGCGGTAAAGAAAGAGCAAATCATGAAATGTTCAGACCAGAACGTAGGGGTGGTCACATTATAGGGCATGTTGCAGTTAAGAGAAAGCATGCCATCCGGGGTACGGCCATGTATACGGGTTGGGCCCGGGTAAGCTGTGAGAAGTGCAAGTTGGACACAGGGTCCATGAGGGGGTGTGCAGAAAGATTTTCCTAGGTTTCAACACAAGTATTATGGTCTCCCAATACCAGAATCTTTTCTGATACATTGGTGGCCACAGCCATAGATTTCCTCAATTCATTGATGAAGTGCGCATCTGAACCATGGAGGCAGTATGCTATTCTGACCCAGGATGGGGGTTGTAGCACTGATCCACATGTTGCTAGGTAGGTGTTGAAGATGGTGTCCGGTCAAAGATTCGAATCCAAAAGGATCAAATGCCATAGGATCGAGTCAATTTGACCTAAAACAAAAGGGTCGAATTAATTTTTTTAAAGATATTTTTTTTGGGTTTCCGTTTTGGAAAAGAAGTGGTTTTTACCACAAAAAAGGGGACTTGGGGGGCACCCCCCACCCCCTAAATTTTTTTTTTTTTTTTTTTTAAATAATCGACCCTTTTGTTTTAGGTCCTTTTGATTCGACCCTTTTGTCATTCGATCCTTTGCATTCAAATCTTTGACCTATAACCGTTGAAGTTGCATGCCCATAATCCGAAGAATGGCAATTGAAGTCACACAGGATATAAATGCTGCCTTTTATGTTGGTACATTTTTCAAGTTTTAAAGAACTTTGCATTGAGGGTCTAGCGTCGATGTATAGTCTTTTGTCATCCAGGTTTTAGTTATATCCAGATAGCTTTTCTGATTCTATGATACTTTTCAAGCTCGGTTCATTTTTAACTGTGCACTGGGTGTTTAACTATCCCACATAGAGATTGTTCACATCAGTGATAATGTACTTCAGTGATAATGTACTTGTCATGGTTATCCTTTGTGTGGATAGGGTCGGGTCTAACAGGTGGGAAGGAGTGGTCAGCCTAGGTTCTGACTGTGAGCACTCACTGCTTGGGTCAGGCTGTGGACAACCTGTCCCAAGCCCTGGGTGTTAAGGTGTGCTCTAGATGGCACACTCTACGTTAGATGGGCACCACTGCACCAGTGCAGAGGAGGAGTTATAATGTTCTCTCCTGGAAAGTCCCTCTATCGGGGTGAGGCCCAGACATGCAATATTCACAGTTGCTTGGTTTACTCACCTGCCAAGTAACAGTTCCAACATAGGCTTTGTCTCTTTGGGTGCGAGTCCAGACTCACAATATTCGGTTTTGTTTTGTTTCAGTTTCTCATATGGGTGTGAGTACCAGAGTCCGAGACACCCTCTCTGTGGCCTCCGCCTTCACCCATTCGCTCCCCTGCACCACTCGGGTAACCTGCATACCTGTTTGCTTCCCACTGGAAAGTACCTGCATTTCCCAAGCTGCTGTAGCCTCTCTGGAGGCTCCGGTCACATTCGGGGCTTTGTTGCGAGAGGCAGCAGCTTCCTGGACATCTGATCCTTCTTGGCGGTGGCTCCTGCCTGCTGGGCGCTTCGCCGGAGCTCGGACAGCCCAGAGGTTCCAGATGGCAATAATGTGAGCAGTCCTGGCTTCTGAGGCCTTGCTCGCATTCTCCTCTCCTCTCCCTCCACTCTCGGCTCCCCTCCAGCTAGCGCTCGTCTTGCTGGCCGGCGCTCAGCTTAGAAGTTTCCTCCTTAGAGGATCCTCTCTGTCTTGTATCAGAGCTGTCTGATATCTAAACTCCTGCGTTGGGAAAGGGATTTGTTTTGGGCGAAGAGCATTTCTTGGGAAACTAGCTCATTCTGCTTTCAGATAATGGTCCTTGGACTCCTGATCATCTTCTACGTCTCAGTCCTTGAGAAGCTAGAATGTTAATTCTGTTTCTCCATAGTGATCCTTGGACTCATGATCATCACCTTCTTCTCAGTACATGTCAGAGTGAGATCTAAGAGACTTTGGCCCTCATTATAAGTCAGGCGTTAAGGGTTTAACGGCGCCGTCGGCGCCGTTAACCCTTAACTCCTGATTCACACTTTAACGCCTGCTTTTTGCAGGCGTTAAAGTCCAAGGCGCTAAGCGACCTTGGTGCTAATTACGGCACCGTAATTTACGGTGCTGTAATTAGCGCCTTCCCCATCCCCATTATGCCCTATGGGGCAAAAATGGGAATGGGGAAGGGCAAATGATGAATGGGGAATTACCGCCCCACTCACCTTGGAATGGGGCGGTAATTCCGCCATCCACCATGGCGGAATCCGGCATGGACCATGGTGCTAATAGCACCATGGTCCACCGCCTGACTTGTAATGAGGGCCTTTGTATTTTCTTGGGTTTGAACTTTCTCAAGTATATAACATTCACTAACCCGACTATAACAGATATTGGCTTTATCAAAAGAAGGGAGGGGAGAATTAAGCATTGGAGAGGGGTTTAGGGGTACCACTGCAGGGGCATACTGCTTTCTCTGAATATAGTCGTCCCTAATCCCATGAGGGGGTTTCTCCCCATGTGATTCTCCCTCAGTGTACCACTCCTACGGGGGCTATTGTACTGTGTATGCACCGCCCTACCCCCATAAGAAAGGTCTCACCCTAGGGGAGAAGGGATGACATCCTTGGACTCGTCACAGTGCATTAAAGAAATTGAAAAATGCCCAATTTTGAGAACAGCTCAGTGCAGCCGTCAATATATACAATTTAATATGTAAAATAGTTTTTTCATATTTGCATCCTTGTACAATATCATTTTATTCCAAATACGTAAAAGTGAGAAAGAACCACTGCATTTGGTAAAATATTTCTAAATTGCATAATTTTCTAGACTATAGCTACAGTACCAACCCTGATAAGCAAACCAAACCGACTGGCTTTGCAACATTCTACCATGACACTATCATGAAGTACCACATCAATATTTATTTTGAACCAAGAACTGCAAGAGACATTAAGTTCATGCAAATAGAAAAAGACAAGTTACTTGTTGCTGAGCTATCACTGATGGCACCCATCCCATTGGCGAGCTGCCCCATCCAACCCAACCCATACAACAAAGCAAACAATCAGGCAAGCCTCAGGTTGTTCAGTGTGAAATACACCTGAGCTTGCATAAAAAGTAGTTTCTTCCTTGTGTGCAGCACCGATGGCCAGCTAAAACACTCTTCTGATTGTCAGCCACTTTAAACGAGTGCTTTTCCATGTGCTAAAAAAGCAGCCACATCAAATAATGGAGTGGCCTTTTACATTGACACACAGTCCAAAGATTTTGCTATTTATGAAATAGGAGAAGGGGACATTCACAGTCCATGGTTATGTCAATATATCATACAAAAATAAGAGTTAACCTTGTAGTCCCAGGATCACAGTGTTCTTATGAATTGACACAGAAACAGAACCTACTGCAGGGAGGTCACCTCCAAATGTAAAGGAACTGTCAGACTCCTTCAATGCAACAACATGGTTGTAAGGGCTGGTGGGACAGCTCAACCTTCAAATCACACAACACAAGGCAGCACCAGAAGAGCTAGGGTAACTTTGGAGACTGTAAACAGCCTGTGTTGTGAGGCAAATATGGATACTGGATGGGCCAGTCTGTCTTCATCTATTGTTCCTATGTTTCACATTCAATGTGATAATAAGGTTGTCCGTATCACAATTGTTGTAGTAAACAAACCCTCCTGGACTACTTGTATAGAAGGTTTCTAGATACTCGTTATCGTAGATAGAACTCAAACAATTTAAATTCACGTAGAAACATATTTAATATTCATTAATCAATAATGACAGGCTAAGTCTAACAAAAAGAGCAATACATAAGAGCAGTAACTTTGCCGACCTCTAATAGAAAAGAAGGCAGGTTACGAATCACCCTAGATATCACAGCTCGTCAGAAGTGAGCAGTGAGCCCCTGAAGAAGTCTTAGATTTGGTCTGAATAAAGAGGAATGAAACATGTTGGGCAGTTTAATGGACACTTGATCTCTAACAGGATCTGTAAATTAATTGCAAAGGGAGGCCAGTGCATCCGATAAATCCATTACGCACGTGAAATGAGGAATACATGAACAATTTGGCTGACCACCAGCTCAAGAGGGGTATTTTCACGTGGTGCTGTGTGCCATATTCCAGTTAGGCCAAACCAACTGGCACAATGCCTATGTGAGATTGAGATGTTTTGTTGATGTGACATACTCACAGAGTTCTTTTTAGGCCCATCATGAATCGATCCACTGGCGCTTTGGCTTGTGGCCACATTGGAGTTACTCCTCAGTGCTGAAATACAAGATATTTAAAAATAAAATAATTTGGAGTGATCCCTGCTGAAAGGAGGGCCGTTAACTGTTTTTACCATCCCCGGAATGTCACGGGCTTGAGAAATGTTGTCCATTGCTGGGATGACCAACTTGGCAGCAGTTGATTAAATAATGTTCAGCTATGGCTATCGGGAGAGCTCCCCAAGGGCTACTATGACATGCGTACCATTTTGGAGAGGTCAGAAGAAATCCCCTCCCACTTTTTCAGACACTGCTGTGGACATTTTAGATATTTGAAGTGGCTCTGGGAAAGTTCAGGCATTTAAGCAGAGACAGATTTTGACAATGTTAAAGCCAGTTTGACCATTGAGCACCTGTTGGGGCATCATACCTTGTCGTTCTGTAGATACTATTCCCAAATGACCTTTGCCAGCTAGTGCTGTGATCTTCTGGTGCATACAGGTAGGTATTAGTATCCTTTTGTTCTTGAGTAGAATGTATTAAGGACAGTTTATCTCGGACTAAAACAATGGTCTTTAATATCTCAATGTTAGACGTGAAGTGGGTTGATCAGTTGAGGTCATGCCTGAGTGAGAAAACTGCATGACAGTAGCAAGTATGGGATCAGCAGTAGTCACTCGCTTCGGCCTTTGAGGGTTATGCATTCAGGTCGTGCACAATGTACTACATTATTAATGTACTGTTGCGCTATAGAAAGTCTGGCCTCTTGCCTCATAGGTAAAGTGTGCCGGGACAGGTAGTCTGCTGGATTATCTTACTTGCAATGGTTGTGAATAATATTGAAATAGTATTATTGAAGGCTGTGAAACCCTATGAGAGGTTTTACTAACTATGTTACACTCTCTATTTGCACAGGAGTTCAGGAAATCTCTCTTCCATATCCCTGTTCTCCCTGTTCTTCACAGTATGTTTCTCTTGAGTAAGGATGACATTTCGCTGGTCTGCCCTCCCGCCATCCCCTACAGTTTGGTGATGAGGGTTTGCTTCAGTATGCCCATATATGGGATTCTTGGTATTCCTCCATGACTGCCTTCCAATATGACTCCTTCCCCTCATCCAGTCTGTTCCTAACAGTTGGCTGAGGAATGGGCCCTAGTCCAAGGAGTCCCCCCTCCGCCCTCTCACCCCCAGCAGCAAATATCTGCTTCCTCCCTTGTTCTGCCTTTACTGTGGCTCATGGTGATTTCCAGGCTTGCTGCCGGCTAGGGTAGGCCACCTCTGACTATTTATCAAAGCTCTCTCCCCAGGCGAGAGGGTTGTCGATGCAAGATCAGCATCTTTAAGATCATGGCCAGTGGGTCTTCCGGCTGTGGCCAGTGGGGTGCTGGTCTTCCCCATGGGTGTCGTGGGAATGATGCAGGCCTGCTATCAATGGCCATGGATGCCATTCTACTCTCTCCCATTCTGGACTGCACGGGATATCATTGTTGTCTCTTGTATCACTGCTGCCTGTTCTCCATGCCTCAGAGAAGACTATCCCATCATCTCCAATGTCCCTCCGTTCCATACTTGTTGGTGAGAACGGATCCCTGGTCCACTGCCCTCTGACTCCTGATGATAGAGTTGTAAACCCCACCTTGGAGGCATTTTAACATTAGGCTTCCCATAAATCGCTGTTGGGGCCTGGTAATCAGTAATTATGGTGAATTTCTTACTATAGAGGAACAGACAGTAGTGTTCAAAAGCTCAAACTACTGTCAGGCTTTCTTTTTCCACTTAAGAGTACACCTAATCATTCATGATCAGGCTCCTAATGGTGTGAGAGACAACTCGACAAGGTGATGTTGAACCAGGTTTGTATTGGCAAAGTATGACACTCAGTACGACCGGGCCACCAACCACAGTAAGCTAAGTAGAGAGGTCTGGGATGAAATAGGCCATGCAGGTAGCAGAGGCGATGCTTTGTTTAAGCCAGTCATGAGCATCATGGCAATCATATCATAACAGGAATTCATATCATTGTTTCATTATTAAATGCAAGGGTATCCTGGTGGCAGTGAAATCCTGTATTTTGCAGGGACAATAACTTCCGATTCTTAGAAATGACAACAGTGGGCCAGTTGGTGGGACTCACCATTGGGATAAGGGCTTGCACCTTTTCGGGATATGGCTTCAATCCATCCTTGGAAAATAGGTGACCACGAATCCTTAAGGTGTTCTTTTGAACTCACATTTGTTTTTATTTTATTGAACATTAGATTTAAAAACTTGCATTAATCTTAGGATTGTATCATGCGAACCTGGGGCGATACCAGAAACTAAAATGTAAACAAAAACTGAGGAGACCTCCCACAGTACTGGATGCGCCCTGGCAGTGAAAACTACAGAAAAACAAGCATTGGCAAAGCCACCAGTTTTGGCTTGTGTATAAGTGCTGGAGCTGAACTCACATGCCCTTCAGGAGTTAAAAGTGCAGCTGAAAAGCAATGACTCTGAAGATGTAGTTGGACATCATAAAAACAATTACTTCATGCCCCTGTTTGTTTTTTTGAACGGTTTCCCTTGCAAAAAGCATTATGGTAATGGATATTATTCCAATAAATCTGTGTTTCTTAAACCCACATGGTCATGCCATTGGGCTTTCCTCGCGCGCTAACGCATGGTGAATATCTGCTACCTTAACACAGTTACTTTCTAAACATGTGAGTTTATTAGTGACACATCAACACCTCGCAGCTTTGCACATTTTAACAGTAAATTGGTTGAATTAATTTAGATGAAAATGCACATTGTAGCACAATTACATTATCTCAGGCTGAGGGCACCGACTTCTAAAATCCCAGCCCAGCAAAGGACGCAGAGTTTAATTACAGGGGGCGTATGGTATTTTGTTTGCTATGAAGCCGGTTCGAGCTCATTCCAAATGATATGCATGTGAAGAGGGGAGAGATCCTGAGAAACTTCAGGGAAGAAACAGAAACACGAAAATTGAACTTACTCTGTATATAGCCCTATTCACTGCAGATCCATAACATGGCAATAGTGTGTTTCATTTTCTTGCCAAACTCAGTGGTACTCCTGACAGCACGTGCCATGACTAAGCTATCACATAAAAGTTTCAGAGCTACCTGAAAGATGTTTATTTTGGGATGGAACAATATTCCAGGCTGTCACACTAAAATGTGCGTGCATTTTAAAATTAAACCAATAGTCCCTTGTAGGGCTATGGCTGCTCATCCTGCATCCTCTTGTAATGACCCCAGCCACTTATACTTACTCCAGTGCAGCACACAGCAAACAGCCTTAGTAGCTTGCAAGGGGGTTTGAAAAGAGCTTTGCACACGCATTTGTTTCTGTTACTATCAGCTGGACCCGCCCAGGATTTAAGAGGAGATAATAATTCCAAGCAGTGCCAAATGTTTCAGAGCGAGGGGACCTAGGAACAGTAATGCTGGAACATTAATTACCCGGGACAGTTATGAGGTTTGTCAGAAATGTATATTACTGCACAGTAAACCACTCGGCTCAAAAATAAATCTGTCTACAGGAGACAGTCTGCTCATGGCAAATGCAAGTGCACTTCCCTGAGGGGCTCCTGGGCGGACTGGCGCAGGTTGAACACTTTATTCTTTTGGACCAGTGGCAAAACCACAACACGCTTAAGATGTCAGTTTTCCACCCTTAGCAACTGCAAGAGAATCTCCCCTCCCCTCCGTGTTGAATCGGAATGGAAGCACAATGTTTGTGAACTATGGCTTTGAAAACTCCTACTTCGTAAGCAGGGTTCAGGCGATGGCTGTGCGTGCCCTGTGAACCTAAACCAACCGGCTTGACCTCAAAGGCTGGGCTGGGCCATCATTTATACGCTGGAACTTTGAAGCTGTGGCCTGGGAGTGTGGGGTGGCTATTGTTCCTCCCTGCGGTATCAGGCAGGGCGAGCTGCATTTATGATGAGAGTTTTCACATTAACCACATTAACCTACCCCGACTGTAGATGCCTTCTTCCATGTGGCAGAGCTTGTGCCTCCTTGGGCCTTTGTTGTTGCAATTTAAGGGACGAGGGGCTACAGGGTCACAACAAGAAATGTGATTCTCATGCTTGTGCTGCCCACAAATAAAAGTGCATGCTGGGCTCTTGTTTTCCTGCTACAGGACCTGTGGAGGTAGGAGGCTGTAAGGTTCCAAGCTGCGAGTAGATGAGGAAAGTTTAGAGGTGCAAGCAAGGATTAGACAAACACAAAACATTTTTTTAAAAGACTGTGCAATGCACAAGAAAATTTACACACACAAAGCAACCAGCTGCTGCAAAATGTGGCAGAAAAAGAAAATTGCTGCCTTGGGAAAAAAAGCCCATACTGTACACCCAATCACATCATACTGACATCACAAGGTACTACTTACATCACAACACAATAGACCAACACACACAAATAAGTACCTGGACGTTTTCAGAGACATTTTGCAACAAAACTTATCTATAACAGTAACTGTTTTTTTTTTAACTTAAAAGCTCTAGTACATATTTTTTTAAAGCATCAAACAAGCCCATTCCCTCCTACAGGCACAAGCGAGTTGTGTGCAGTGGCATGTGGGGGCTGATAATAGTCTTTGGCATGTCCATTGAGAAATGGTGCGTGATTAGAAAGGGAAATGTTGTATAAAGCTACATGTTGTGGGAGACAATGACTGAAAGTAATGGTGGTCATTTAGGATGCATTTTCTTAACTGTTCATCTTTCAGGCTTGATAGTGCTGTTGAAAAACAGTTTGGGAGGAGGAGTGAAGGAGAGGCAAGGCGCAAGGTAGGGGTTTGTACTGGGAGAGAGCATGGGGGCTGAATAGAGGTGGAGTTGAGAGGGGGTTCGGACAGAGTGCAACTTAGTTCCACTATTTTATGTTCACATTTTGAACACTTCTACAACCTGGTCCTAGTGTATCATGGATAAATGAAAGCAAACAGAGCAAGCATAGAGTACTACTTTTACCAGACTATGCACCATAGGACAAGCTGCTAAACTTAGCCAGAAAGTCAAGAGAGAAATTCCTGAAGCTGGTGAAACAAAGCAACAAAGCAGGTTCCCCAATGGACCTCTGCCCACCTGACATCTACAAATCAATCCTTACACAGGGGGCACCATCGGAACGCTACGTAAACCTCTTCAGCCTATCACCCTCAATGGGGAGAGTGCCGCAAGCATTCAATATGCATATATCAAACCACTCCGCAAGGATACAACCAGCAATGTGGAATACCTCTCGTAACTACAGACCGATCTCAAACATTCCCTATCCGCCAAAGCTCTTAGAGACCTATGCCTATGAACAAACACTGGAACACGTAGAAAATCATCAACTATTGGACCAGGCACAAGACGGCTTCATACCCATGAGACGGACAGAGACAGCACTTCTCTTTATTTGAGACAACCTTAAGACCAACGCAGACTCCAACACAAACTCGGCACTGATACCGCTCAACCTCTCTGCAGCGTTCGACACAGTCAGCCACAACATCCTCATCAAGAGACTGGAAGAAATAGGGATCACCGACACAGCGCTGCTCTGGATTAAATCTTTCTTGTCTGAAAGAACAGAAACAGTATGCATAAAACCATTCAAATCCACACCGCAGGACACCACCTGTGGAGTACCACAAGGATCCTCCCTATACCCACTCCTCTTCAATATCTACATGACACCACTAATAAACTTCAACAAAAGACACGGCTTCACTTGCTACAACTACGCAGATGACACCAAAACCATCTACAAAATCGACGATGAACAAGAGGAGAACACAATGCTAATAGACTGTCTCAAAGAACTCTACGAATGGCTACACACCAACAGCCTCAAAGTCAATCAGGGGAAGACGGAAATCACGATTACATTCAAAAACCAAGGAAGCAACCAGTACATCCCATGGCCCACAGAACTGGGAACAGCACCCACACCAACCAGAATTGTCAAAAACCTTGGAATGCCAATGGACAACGAGCTAACACTAGAACCACAAGTAAATGTGATAATCAAGAAATGCTTCTTCTGCCTACACACAATCAAAAAGATTCTACCATTCCTCTCCTTCACGCACAAAACACTGGCCATCATCTCCCTCAACATGTCCAGGATAGACTACGCCAACAGCCTATACCTCGGAATGCCAGATTATTTACTGAAAAAACTGCAACGTATTAAGAACACAGCTGCCATACTTCTCAAACATTCATAGAGGGTCCACATCATTCCAGCGCTAAAGATGCTACATTGGCTGCCAGTCAAAAAACAAATTATCTTTAAAACAATGTTCATAACACACAGAGCAATCCACGGACTAGGAGCAGAATTCTTACAAAATAAAATCGTCATTTATCAGCCGACCAGAACACTCAGGCCCAGTGACGACGTCTGCCTAGAGCCTAAACTGTACACAAGGTAAAAGCTCAGTGGATCAGCCTTCTCTTGCCTAACCGTTAAACTGTGCAACTCCCTCCCCAGAGAAATACGAACTTCTAAAAACCTGGCTCTTCAACTCAGAACGGGATGTAAACGAATTAGCAACTCCACGCCTTATGGGATGAACACACAAAGGGAAAAACTGAGGATTAGTCTGGACCAAAGTGACGTGCAGGTAAGTAGAGAGGCATCTGAATGGTAGGGAGATGCAGGTGTACTCGTTTCCATAGTCCTACTAATAACAAAGGAGAGGGATGGGACTGACCTAACAACCACAGATAGAGGGCATTCGAATTTAAGGGGAGACAGAGGCGACACAAACTCCGAACAGATGGACCACGGGGCACAGGGAGATCAAGGGCCAAGGGAATAGGTGCCACCCACCCCCCGGCCTGTGAAGGTGATGGTTGCTAAACACCAAGATGTGATAAGGGGTAAAGTGATGTGGACATCCATTAGTCTAAACACAGGGGCAGGGTGGAGAGGGTGCCACCACTAAATAGCCCTGTTAATGATCCACACCTCTGCACAGAAAATAGGAGTGGGAATTGTAGCACAACACAATTTATGACATTGGAAGGGATATGTGCCGCAGGCAGACAAAACTGAGGGAGTACGATAAGGTATTGCCACCAACCAACCCCACTAAAAAACTCATCCTTCTGCATACACCTCTCAAACTCTGAACTAAACACAACCATACATCTACAGCACAACAAACTGCATGCACTTCACTACACTACAACAACGAAAAAAAAACCACAAATAGCCTCGCACAACAGCACAGGATAGCTACCGACTGCAAAATTCACACCTTCGCTCAGTGAACGGTGCAAACCGAACTGAAGCTGCCAACAACACATCACAGCTCTCCTGCTCCTTTCTCCCGCCCTTCCTACTAACTTACCTCCCCACCTTACCCTCGTGTTTTACAGATCTGCCAGAGTGCCAAGGGACCACACAGGTGGTGATAGTGCGCGGTATAAAAAACCTTTAACATAACAAAACACTACTTAGTAGGCAGACCATGTGTTACTGTTGCTTTGCGTGGTTGTGCTGTGTGTTGTAAGATTTTGAATAGTGTTGGTGTTCACATGACATTCTCTCCCGGCAATAAAGAGCAGCACTGGATGCAACACTATGTTAAAAATGTGTGTTAATAGCCCCTAACGAATCTATTGCAAAACTTGTCTGGCAAACGTTTACCCAGCAATGAACTTACAAACAAAATGCTGTTTATCAGTGGTGGAAGTGGTACTCTGGCTGCATCCAAAAAGGATGGAGTGGGGTGGAGGGATGGGGGAGGGGCCGTATGAGGTCTTCAAATTTGACCCTATAACTTCCAAGCTTTACTCTGTGAAAATAGTTTGGATTCCAAGGCCTACGGTAATTATGTCTTATAAATAAAGTCACATGACATGTAAATCCTTATAGCTACATGTTAAGCCAAAGGAATATCATGGTGGCTTTAATTTTCACTTCCCGAATGGTAAACTATAAGTCCCAGAAGGCAAGATAATGTCCACCTGAAAAATCTATTTAAGCCCACTATATTTTCAGTGATTTAAGACTTGCAATAAAAGAAGTTGTGTAATAAACTCAACTGGCTCGGCAGGGGGAAAAAGGCGTTCAAACGCGTTTGAACTAAAAGGTACACTCTGTAGAAAGCAAACAAACTAGTGGTATGGCACCAATGATTTGAATTACGCTTCCATCGCTGAGTTTATGCAACTCTTCAGTGAGAAAACCTGGGAGAAAACACACTAATGTAAATAAATGTGGTCTACCTCTCGTCTGCCAATGCTTCTTCGAACAAGGGCGCCAACTCCTTCGGACTGTTCCACGCTCAGCAGAGTTTGTACGACTTTCCTATCGCTCATTATTACTTTGGTACAATAAGATGTTATCTTTGGAATCTGGAAATCAAAACAACAGACATTATTAAATCAATCATATACGTTATTCAAGATAAAGAAACATATATATGGCTCATTCAGCTGCTAAGGGAGGCTGGGTTTATGAAGAAGAAATGTGAGGTAAAATTTAACAAAGAAAATGGGTTCTCAAGAGAGAGGAAGTTGACTTTCTGTTCTCGATATTCATTTTCTTGTTTTGTTTGTAGTAGTAGTAATACATCTTTATTCGGAACATGTATTCCACAAAAGAATCATCAAAAAATGTATTTATTTATTTATATTTTTAAAGCGCTCACAGCGGGCATCGAGGCGCTGTTACAGGAATTGTTTGTTTTTTAGTTACATAATTGTTTTTCCTTTTTTGTCTTTGTTGCTATTTAGAACGCGCTTAAACACCCACAGGTTTCTAAGCGCGGACCCGGGGATCGAACCTGTGTTGGTTCGTATCGTCTTGCTTCCAAGGCGTGCACGTTGCCGCTGAGCTATCCTCCCGGGAGTGCATGCCGATATGTTTATAGGGAAATGGAACTCAGTGAATGACCCAATCACAACCAGGAAGTTAGGCAGACCAGTCCTGAACTATTCCCAAACACCCAGGCCGCAACTAGTTAGGAACTAATAGGTCCCAAACAAAGATGGCATTAAAGACTCGGAGATGTCCTCCAGGGAACCATTAATCCATTCAGAGAGAGACCCCTTAGACAAGATCTCGAAGGGAGAAAGCCTAACTCATTCCATACTCCCCATCTGAGCAGCAGTGCTTAGAATGGAAGATGCCTTACCCTCCCAGCTGAAGATGCATTTAAGAGAAATTCTTCCTTAACCCTTCCCAAAGGAAAAACGATTTTTCACAAGTCAGGACTTTACTAAAGGTTCCCCTGTACCTTAGATTTGCATTCCAAACACCAGAAACCCACAAAACAAACTTCTGTGTGAGGGGACAGCCATGAGGCAAGGCAGGGGCAGAGCAGCAGGCAAACACCAGCACCTGCACTGGAAACCAACTGAAAGAAATCCAAAAGAGGATAAATCCTTTTAAAAAGGTCCTTCCCCTTTCTTGGAATAGGAGGCCAATGAACCAATAAATTCAAAGTTTGCCTCAGACAAAGAAAGGATGATGAAGGCTTTAGAATTGAGGCTAAGAAACACATACTGTGTCTTTTGGGCTGGAAAATGAGGAGAGGAGATTGTTTGGGAAGCTGAAGAGCACAAGAGCACGAGAGCAGGGGGGACTCTTGAAACCAGAAGAGGGGTGCGCTCCAGTGAATTGGTGCTCAGGGTAGAAAAAGCCCCTTGGACTCCAGGATAGAGGTGTGCTCCAGTGAGGCAGAGGAGAGCCCCTGAACCCCAGAAGGGGTGAGTGTGCTCCGGTGAAGGAGGAAAGAGCCCATTGAATCTCAGAATATGGGTGTTTCCCAGTGAGGAAGAGGTGAGCCCGTGAGTCAGGAAGAGGGGTGGCCTGCAGTGAGAGAGGAGAGCCCTGGTGCCCAGAAGAGGGATGGGCTGAAATAGGAAAGAGGAGAGCCTAGCCCCCAGAAGGGGCTGAACTGCAGTGCGGAAGAGGAGAGCCCAAATTTGTATTTCATCAGACAGGGTCTTGTGTTATCTCGCCTGCATGATTGAAAGGCCATTTTCATGGGTCTTCTAGCCTTTTCTTCGGCTTCTTTAAGGACCGCTTTACATCCTATTTCCCGCTTGATATCCGGCACGTGTATATTCGTGTACATTTCCCACTGTTGTATCTTCCCTGGATTCCTATAAATGTGAGAGCACCGTTCAAGCTGTGCTGCATTACCTGAAAATGTGTGATTTCCGGTCAGGTGGCCCATTTTTGCTAATAAACTGCCAACGTCCAGAGGGTTAAGGCTTACTCAGAGCTCGGACAGCCTCAGATTGTCCATTACTTGCCTTAGCTATGGGTAGTTGTTCTACTCGGATGTTCCTAGTGTTACACCCTCATGACAAAACGCCTACCCTCCTTCTGTTCGTCGGCTTCCATCTTTGTTGGCGTTTTGTAAGGCTTTAGAAACTGATCTGATTTCCTGTGCCTACCCTTAATGTCCACCGTCTCGGAATGTTTTTTGATTGTTCTCTTGCGTTTATGTTATGTGAAGCATATTTTCTTTTCTCGTAATTTACTTGTTTTTAATGTTTTTTTGAATGATGTGTCTTTGTACATCGCTCTCATCGCTCTACTGCTCTAATGCCCTTTCTTCATTTAAAAAAGAAGTAGATTTTGGAACTAGCATGTTAGCATTATAATAATGTGCCTCATTACCATGTTACATGTTCTACGCCCAGGGGTCTACTTGCAACCACTGCGGATTGCTCTAAACCTCCCTCGTCCGAGTGAACGCCATTATGGCCTTTAGCTTTTGGTTGTTGTAAAGGCTGGTTGTTGGTGTAATCGCTGTCAGTCACAGGCTGTAGCTGCAGGTTTTCAATACATGTTGTTTAAAAGGCATACATTGGCCTGGTACTGCAGCAGAGCATCATCTGATCTCCCTTCATGTGGGGTCATTGAGAAGTGAAGTGGTGTGCAAGGCCTCAGCAGCGACCCTTACATTTTGTTGAGACAGTTGCACCCATTCTAATGCTGTTTTTTCACTTGTCCAAAATGGAGTGATTTGTTTGCAAATATCTTTCCCCATCGGCTTCATTCTTCTTGGCTAGTAAACGTGGCAATGTTTCGGAATTAAAAGGCTTCAACATGAAGTGCTAGAGCAAGGAAGATGTAGCAAGAGAAACTGGAAGAGAGGTAACAGTGTGGCAAGTGCTGACACTGCAACTAGAAGATCTGGATCTTAAATTGGGCTTCCCTCTTTGACCAAAATGGTTTGATCCGAGGCAATCGCCTCTACTTCCATTCCCTTATCTGTCATACGTTTCTGTTGTTCCATTTAAAAATCAAATCCCCTCAGTGCAAATTAATGGGCAACTGCAACCACATATTTTAAATGCGTTCATTTGTCACTGGTCAAGCGTGCTAAGGTAAGTGGAAGAAACCTGTGCAGAGTGAGTCCAGTCATTGAAACTGGTGATAACTATGTTACCTGTCATTTTTTTTAAATATTTTAATATTATTTATATTTGGTTCATTTACAAAAATATAATACCTTTGCAGAACCTTTACAAAACATCATACAAAGAAGGAGACATCAACAATCTTTAAAATTTCTACATAAGACATTAAGATTGCTAATTATTGAGACGTACATGACATTACTACTTACTGTAACAGCTCCTTTTCAATGTGTTTGCAGAAGCTTACCAATTCATATATCAGAGGTTTATACATGGCTTGCATCATGCGTGCCCACAATACTTGCAAACAGTCTTCAAAGTCCACATTTACAAACTTGTAGAGTCGCTTGGTCCTCACCGTTTTGAAGTGTGGACATTCCAGAATAAGATGTTTCATTGATTCAATTGATTCATTACAAGAAGGAAATCTGCAATTCATTGTGTTTGAGCCTGCATAACTGGACCAATTAGCTGTCCTTTGTCTTGTATGAAATGGATTCAATCTGAACCATATATAAGCTTGTCTCGTGTGATTGCATGGAAATGTAACAACATGGTCGTATCTAGGAAATCGTGGTTTAAGATATGCGCCATATTCTTTGTATATTTTATATGCTTGTATGTTTTCAATCGTGCATCTCCAGTCCTTTTCAAACAACTTTTTTTTTGCGAAGGCAGGACGAAAATATATATTGTCAGCTGTTATGCTCAAATCATTCAATATTCTTTGCATATTTGATTGATAAGTTTTGAAGGACAGGGAAGAAGAGGTATTCAACAATGCGTTAAATTCCATATACATGGAATTTTTCTGCGGGAAGCAAATCTTTGCGTATCCTGATAATTGTCGCCATTTCCATCGTGATGATAGCGCAATCAGCCCTAATTCATGTCTTAATACCGAATTGGGAGTCGACATTGGCAAATGCATGGCAGATTTCAACAATGTGCCTTGACGTGTATCCAAGATGTCAGAAATATCGATAAGGCACATATTGGTGGCATACAAAATAACAGCTTCGATTTTTAAAGTTAAAAACTCAATCATAGGTATCAATGAGAATTTACTATGTTTTCTGTAGATCAATTTTAGTTGAGATAATAAAGGTTGTGACTTATTTTTAATAAGGTCAGTCCAATATTTTATTGAATTTTGTGTAGATATGTTGTAGCCCAAATAAGTAGCGCTCAATGAGCATTGAATTTTGATTTGCATAAGCTCCCATTGATATCTTTTGATATTTTGCTTGCCTCCGAATCTAAGGATAACTGTTTTCGCAGGATTGGGACTAAGGTTATGAGCAATTGCGAATTCTTGAAAAAGCAATAGCTTCGCTTGTAACCCAGCTGGTGTGGGATCAAATAATATAATATCATCTGCGAAGGCCATCCACTTTAGCTGGAGAGTTCCAATTTTTACAGAGAACAGATTGTTTGCCTCCCATAGTTTGTCTAGATCAGCAATGTACAGATTAAAAAAAGTGGCCGCCAAGTTACATCCTTGCTTAAGGCCTATTGCCGTTTTAATATGCTCAGTTGTTCGGCCATCTTCCGCGATTTTTATCTTATATGAGGTATTAGAATGGAGCTGAATAAACCAGTAGAGTAAGTGCAGTGGTATTCCCATCAGCTTCAGTTTATTCCATAGCAAATTTCGCACTACATTGTCAAAAGCTGTTGTCATATCTACCATGACCACATATATGGGTTGTATATAATTTTTTTTTTTTGCTTTAGTAGCTGCAATCAGATGTGACATAACCATAGCGTTTAATGAGGTGCTCATGCCCTTTCTGAAGCCTATCTGATATTTTGAAAGAAGGGCTTTTTCTTCAATAAATGCTTCAAGTTCATATAAGAGAAGAATGGCGAACAATTTTGCATCAGTGTCAATTAGTGCGATTGGTCTGTAATTATGTGGAAGAGCAGGATCACCCTTTTTAAAGATAGGAATGATGTTCGCGATGTTCCAAGATGAGGGGATCCTACCCGAGTCAATGATCTTCTCAAATTTGATTTTTAGAATTTCCACCCAAAACTGTGGGTCAGCCTTATAAAGGCATGGTGGAATACCGTCTGGTCCTGCTGATCTAGAATATGAGATCTTTGATATGGCCCATATAAGATCATCTTGTGTCCATTTAAATCGGGCGATCCTACTGTAACACAGCTGTGTATTTGGAATTAATTCAAATTTAGTTGGGATGCGATATTTTAGATTTATGTATTCAGACCATATATTGTCCGATATGCAGCAGGCTGAAGTTAGGGGAGTTTTCTTATCATCTTTGGTTATCATCTGCCATATATTTCTTGTGTCATGATGAATTATCGCTTGAATGAGGTCACAATTATCCTTGTTATACTTTAGTATACGTATATGTTTTATATTCCTTTTGAATTCCTTCAAAATTAGTGACCTCATATAGCGATACTGTTCTCCTTCATATCCAGCTGTTTTCAGTTGACGAATTGCCTTATGTTTTACTCTCTTAAGATTCTTGCATTTCGCATCATAAGGATGCAAGTGAGAGGTTTCTGTATACTTTTTACTGAATATCAAGAGTGTGTTTTCAATTAATTTGGAATAGTAATTGGGATTTAGTGTAATCAGTTCATTTTTAGATGATAGAGACAATTTTATCTGTGAGGATACATGATTAACAAATTGTTGGCATAGTCCTTTACTGTGGGCTGAGATTTGTGGGCGGTCAGTCTCAAATAAGTCCAATACTGGACTGCTGGCTAGGTATCTGAATTCCCAATTCAGATGGCAGACAATTTGTGCATGGTTGCTAATCTGTACAAAACTGCATTGAGAAGATGAGATAAGCCTGGACACTAATCGAGCGACAAAAAGGAAATCAATAGATGATGATTTTTTGCCTCGAGACCATGTTGCAGGAGTATTAGGGTTTTTGTGTGCTACTATATCCAAGTCCCAGTTCTCCAACAATTCTCTAAAATGAGCACCTCTATCTCGTGATAAATGTGATGGTTTAAGGGGGCCATATTCAGTCAGTTCTCTGTAGTCACAATTGAAATCCCCTCCAATCATGATTTCTGAGAATTCAAATTTCATTTTTAGGTGTTCTAGGCATGCTTCCAATTCATCTAACATTTCTTCTAGCGTAGAGCTAGCTGGATTCCAATATAAACTGATAAGCAATATAGAAGGCAACTTTTTAGTCAAGCTATTTTGGACTAGTATTCCTAAAAGATTTGCTGATTACCATATACTTTCGGATCGGAATTTGATCGAATTATTTATGGCTATTGCAAGGCCTCCACTGGGCCTTCCCAGGAGAGGCCTTTTTGCGGGCCTACAGTAGGTAGTAAAACCAGGAATAGTAAATTTACTTAATTTCATTGTCTCCTGTAAAATCAAGATAGTGGGTAGCTCTAAAAGTGATAGAGATGCGATCCAATTCATAAGGTTCGTGTAGCCACAAGTGTTCCAAGAAAGCACCTTAAATATGCCCAAATCCTCTTGCTATGGATGGAGATCTAAAGGCTTAGATCCTAGATACGCAGTGATCATGGATTCCAGCCATGGCATATATTTTGTTATAGCAACATGGGATAGCAACTCATGCAGATCGTCTTCAGTTTTCAAGTTGCTCTGTTGAGAAGCATTGTTTAATCCTATTTCAACATTAGCATGGGGAGGGACATATGCTAAGAAATCATTAGCTTGAGGTTCTGAATGAAAGCGAATATTTTGAATCCTTGGTTATTTATCTCTTCGAAATGAGACAGAAGAAATTTTAATATTATTTCTGAGTTCAGATAGCATACTGATCTGAAATTATCTGTCTGGGCTATGGACACTCTAAGCATGTCCTCTGATTTTACCATTCTGAGTTGTGGGATGCGGGAAAATAAGGATAATATAAATGATCAATTGATCCGCTTGCCCGCAGTAGCCATCAAACTTCCTTCTAAGCCAATTAAATGTTGCTTATCGTTAACCGCCACACTATTTTTAATATGGCCCTCCACCCTGCTGGAGTGGGAAAGAGACGGCTCTTTTACTTTAGTTTCTACTTCAATTGATGGTACCTTGATTTGGTTTGAGACATTTTGATCATTCATATGAGGGACCCTACGGAATATTTCAAAAATCGTATCTTGGGATTTAGGAAGAATATTTATTTCTCTGTATTGCGGAGCTTGAGTTAATGCATCCGCTGTCGTATTTAAAAAGAGCTTCCTACCAGTTAGGCCCTCCTCAGGTGTCCATTCAGCAACATCCGACAGAGGTAAGCCATCATATATAAGATCGGGTTGCTTTTTGATAGAGAAGGCTCTACTCAATGCTGGACCATGAGCAGAGATGCGAGTGGGGCTAAACGTATTTTTTATCCGCTGTTTCTCAATGATCTTGTTCATTTGCGTAGGATTTGAGGTTTCATCATTCATGATATTAGAAAAACGTAAGATATCTTGTTATCTTTCCTTTGCAGAGGATTTAGGGTTTCATCTCCCGTAATATTGAAAACGTGAGATGACTTATTATCCTCGTAGAATGTCATCATAGATTGTGTTGGAGGTATCTTAAAATTCGGGCCCATTATTAAGACTTTTCCCCTCCCATTGATCATGTTTGAGGTCTTAAAACCGCTGCTTTGTTTTTTTCCTAGTGGATTTCCTAGATGGACATGCTGCTCAGCGCACACATCACTATAAGTTTTTTTTCCTTCCGGGTGAGAAATAGTTTGAACTTGTAGTTCACCTCTTTCCAGAGATCGGTTAATAATAGGTTCTTTCCTAGTAGTGCATATTCTTCCTACGGACGGGAAAAAGCTAGGCAAAGTTGATTTTCAGTTCAATAAGTTAGGTGCAATGGCGCTCCTAGAATCAAAGTCTGCTTCCCGACTTTCACGGGATGCATGTGGTTTTTCCAAAAGTGTTTTGACAGGGGGCAATTATTTGTTATGTTTTCAGAGGGCGTCCCTGTTTTACTTGTACCGCATTCATTTCGTGTTTTTTTAGTTATTGGTTTCAAAGACGAACTCGGTGAGAGTATCAGTGCCTGTTGACTTTCTTTAGAAAGTTGGTGAAGATCAATATAGTCTTTGTCAGGGTTTTTGATATCTGGATCTTGTCCAGATGTCGATTTCACATCGATGTTACTAGTTATCCCAGCCTCTGCATGTAATTTAGTAGCTTTTAGTTCGCTTATCCTCTTTGCGTGTCTTTTGATTGCTCTATTGTGCATCCTTTTGGCACGACGTGACATGAAGAAGAACTCTTTTTCAGAGTTCTGAGATTCTGGTCTTGTCAACTGTTGCTCCTCAAGAGCCTTCACCAAAGTTGAGGGACTATCTGGACACTCATCAGAGGGCAGTGGATTATTTGTTTGAGGGATGATGGTAGAAATCAGAGTTTCAATTAGCACTTTGAGTTCTTTTATTTCCACTGAGCAATTACAAGAAACTAAAGCTTGACTGTTAGCCACGGATGCCGCTGTAGAATTACAGGTAACATCTTCAGTTTGTATAGCTTTTTTGCTATCATTTTGAGAAAGTGGAATTGTTTTATTATTCATAGTTCTAACCATGTCAACGGCAATGATAAAGCCTTCAATTGTTTCCATTTTGGCTCCGAGGTATTGGAGTATAGCTTTTATTTCTTTTAGTTCTAAATGTGTCAATTCATGGCCTTTATCTAATAGATCCAGTATTTTAGTAATTACAGGAAGAGGACATGGTGATCGCGACACATCATCGCCTACCTACGATAGGATCATCTATAGGGTCAATTTGAAAGGGCCTAATGGAAACCTCTGCGGAGTCAGATAGATCAGCTACATACGGAGATGGTGAAGCATGTAAGGGTATTAATATGCTGTTTCTATCAATTTCCTCTACTAAGCTTCGATCACTCATTAACTGAGGACGCTCCTTCAATGTTTTTTTCTTTGAGCTGTTTACAAATGGAGTCAATGTATCGATAGCACAAGTTACCTGATGGTCGAGATCAACCATATTTTTTATCATCTGAGCATGCAAATTTTTGGTCTCAGAGTCAGCTAGTGGAGACCTAACGTCACATTTGTCATGTTCAATCCCCTTAATCTCTAAATCATAGTTAGAGTAGTTTGCCATCTGAGAGGAAATAGAACATAATGATGTTAAAGAGCACCGCTCACTAGCATGAATCATAGCCCCATGGGAAGATAGATTGGGACATATGCTCTGTTCAATGCTATGTGTACTAGTCAAATGTTCTAAAATAGGGGGGTCGGTGTAAGCTGTGCTTCCATGGCAAACAAGAGAGTCAATGTTAAATGAGGTAAGTCCCATACCCTCATTTCTTTTACTCCGCAAGCCTGCAGCCATGCTCAGGAAATAAAAAAAGAAAATGGAAAATGTATAACGGTTCGTATGATTAGAACACTATTTTGTCTGATCTTTAAGTATAAGAGAAAGGTGGTAAATCAATTGCAGTACGCTGGTGTTAGTGTTAATAGATCTTAAATACGAGTAAAAGTTAATTCAAGAATGGCCTAAAATTAACAGGCGCTAGTCATATCACAGTATAAGCCTTAGCGACTTACATACAATTAAAATTATGTTTTCAGATAATTAATCACGAGTGAATGAGTGAAATATAAAATGGTAGAAACAAAGCCACCATCACAGTGGCAACCTGATAGCCTTCAGTCCTGGCCCGTAGTTCGTATGGCAGCGTGTACAGGGCAGGGATCAAAGAGGATAACCTCTGCAGTCTCCCAGACAGACACGCCACCAAACAGCCACACAACAGCCGTAGGGCTTAACTCCAGAGGGCTTTACGCCGCGAGGGTGGCTGTAGTCCGCAGAAAAGCTCGAGCCGAGTCACGTGAGCAGTCACGTGCTCCTGACAGGACCAGCCCCCTCCAGGAACCAAGTCCCGGCACAGCAAGAGCGTCCCTCGCTCGCAGTGCTATGCTGCTTGGATGTAGACTGTCACAAGTTAGCAGCGTGTAAGTGCACGATTAAACAGGTCCGCTTCACAATGTTCACTGGATGCGCCGCTCGGGCGGCTGTAGTCCGCAGAAAAGCTTGAGCCGAGTCACGTGAGCAGTCACGTGCTCCTGACAGGACCAGCCCCCTCCAGGAACCAAGTCCCGGCACAGCAAGAGCGTCCCTCGCTCGCAGTGCTATGCTGCTTGGATGTAGACTGCCACAAGTTAGCAGCGTGTAAGTGCACGATTAAACAGGTCCGCTTCACAATGTTCACTGGATGCGCCGCTCGGGCGGCTGTAGTCCGCAGAAAAGCTCGAGCCGAGTCACGTGAGCAGTCACGTGCTCCTGACAGGACCAGCACCCTCCAGGAACCAAGTCCCGGCACAGCAAGAGCGTCCCTCGCTCGCAGTGCTATGCTGCTTGGATGTAGACTGCCACAAGTTAGCAGCGTGTAAGTGCACGATTAAACAGGTCCGCTTCACAATGTTCACTGAATGCCTGTCATTTCTTCATTTGATTACACTCATGCAAAGAGTGATTTCTTCACAGCAGGCATGTGCTCACTCGAACCCTGTATTTCAAGAGTTGAACATTACCCACAATATGTAAAACATTTCTCAGAAACACTGTTTCTTGTTGATCATTGGACCATAATTTGCACACCTGGAGGAGTAGTGATTTGATTGAAATGTGTAATAATAGGAGGCCATGCATTAATAGTTTCCGTAGTAGTATTTGTATTTAGTATTTATTGAAGAACTGGGATGTCATTTTGATCTGAAATGACATACACAGTGCTAAGGAACTATGCAAATGTATGCTTAAAGACGGTTGATGGGAAATGTAATTGCAGAGTGGATTTAATGCACTGCTAAATAGTATGCTGCTTTGACAAAGTCTAGATCTAACCATTTGTATTAGGGTCAGTACAGCTGAAGAAAAAATACTGTTCGAAGGTTTGCAGCTACACCCCCCCCCCCTCCTCTGAAAAATCGTCTTCTAGGTATTCAGCATCTTGTGAAACTTCCGTCCAGCCTGCTCGGCCCTCTTCTTCTAGAACGGGGGTGTTAGGGAGAATTCTCTTATAAGGCTAATTTCCCAAACATAGTGAGTCCCCCAGCAGCTTTGCTGGATTTTTGGGGTTTGTTTTTTCTCCTGCTAAGAGTGAGACTCTTTCCTTCCCACTCTTAGGCATGATTTGAGGTATGTCTTTGGCTTGGTATGTGCTTATGGGCTATGGGGTCTTTTACTCCATAGGGTATCATCTGTTTTGGTATATGTGTTACACAGCACCCTCAGTGCAGTAACACAGGGGTGTCATAGTGACCCCCAAACATAGACTCCATACCCTGGGACTGACTACTGTCTCCCAGAGCATGTAAAGTCACTTTATTAGTCCAAAATTGTGAACAGAACCAGTACAAACCATCATATAGTGGAAGTACTGGAAGGGGTTAATGAGATTACCCCTGGGTCTGTTTCCAAGGGGGCACTGTCCAGTCCCCCCTTGTGGAGTTTCTGGCTGGTGGCAGTGGTTACCACGCGAAATATTCCACCAGAATATTTCCTATGGGATATTCCCATTCATTTTAAACGCACCACTTTTTTGGTGCATTTTAAAGATACCGCTGGTTTATTTAATTAATATAAAATCACTGGTTGGGTCTTTTCACCAGAACTCTTTGTTCCACTTTTTTGGCGGGCTTCTCCACAGAAGCCCTCCAACTGGTGCCACTCTGTCTGGGATTCACAGGATGTGTGGGTGGGGGAATTGGCACCCTGGACTGCCTTGCCTTAGCAACCCAAGTCGCACTCTGTTCTGATTGGCCCAGTGGTGAGTCGCCCGGCTCACCACTTAGCATGTATGAGTGACAGCTAGGCTGTTGAATGGGGGTTATCTGCATAAAAGCAAGGCTTTTGTGACTGGAACTTCAGAAGTCGCCACTGGACCTGAGAAATTCGAAGAGGGGAGAAGCTGAGCCATCTGCAACAACGACACCACCGATGGAGCCTGCTGCAACAACCTCACCACTTCCCCAACGACAAGAGAAGATCTTCTGCTGTAAGAGTCTTCTCCCCCTTAGCTGGTGGGATCAACCAGTTCGACATTCGCCTTCCAGGACACCCCTTGGTCGAATCGCCAGTGCCAAGCACCCGGCGGCTGGATAGCCAAGCTTCAGTCAACGGGAACCACGAATAAAAAGAACACACCTTTTAACCGAACAAACTCTGCGGCTGGTTTCATCCCTGGGCAGAGCAACGACTCCAAGTTTCCTCCTCGACGAGATCTTCTCCTTCCCTGGTCGAAACCACGAACTGCACCCGCTGCCAGGAACAACTGCCACCGCTGGAGCTTCCTCACTTTTAAAGGTATTGTGTTCCACCTGGCCTCCCTTTCCACCGATTGCTAAAGGTGACCCTTAAATCCTTGGCTTTTTTTCTACTGGGTTGGCCCCCAGACCTTTTAACTTTATCTTTCGCATCAAATCAACCTCTTTTGAACATTTTTGCAAAGACTTGAGTGCATTTTTAAACTGTGTGATCTTGGGCACATTTTGCCTTGCTCCATTTAAAGTGGCCCTGGCCTATGAACTTTGGCTCTACAGTAGACTCTGCCTTCACTAGCTTGCTCTGGTCTTAGAAAAGTGTTGGGAACTGTTTTATTTTCATGACCTGTCTTTTTCTCTCCCTCTAACTTAATTATTGGAGTGCCATCTAAGTTAAGCGCTCGCATCTGTTTTTACAAATAGTGGTGTTTTGACCTAGACTTGTCTAAATAATTATTAAGGGAGGTGTGTATACTTTTTCTGATTGTGTTTGAACTTACTTGGATCTATAGTGCTTAGAGTATTTCCTAAAGTGTGTTTTAAATAAATAATTATATACTTTTGATACCAAGCTCTGGTCAGTGTTGGTTTGCTCCACTGTGTGTTTGGCCCTATTGTGTATGCTCTGTATACTGCCCTACTCATCTTGAGAGAAGTCTGACTGCTCAGTCACAGCTACCAGGTAAATCTGGGTGGTACAGACTGCTACCAATTGGGCTTACTGCTTACTCCTGTAGTCTTAATCTTTTTGCAGTGTTCCCCAAGGGAACTGCACAGGATTCTGCCTAACACTGGTGTACAGTGGTGGGATTTGTATTGAGTATACATTGTAGAGTGCTTCTGATACTTTGGTGCAACTAACCACAAAGCTTAGCACTAAAAAGTAAATTTTCTAACAAGTCAACTATGGAAAGTTACATCCAGGAGTCCCTTTCTGCAAATACAGCTGATTGTTGAAGAGCCCTTTGTAGACATAAGAGTCTTCCTGTAAAAGGCAAGAAAATATAATTGATTGAAAGATTGTTAGAAAACCAAAGTCTGGGTAGTGGTTCAGAGGACCCTACCTCCCCAGCAAATGTAGCCGACAGTAATGAGGCTAATATGAATCAAAGTGTTGATAGTATTGGTGTAGATTCAGAAGAGAAAGGTGAGATTAATGTAACTGTCCCCACTGGCCCCCTGTCTGCTGTACCACCTCAAGCTTTGCCTACTGGACCCTTATCAGGTCCCACACTAAGTCCTGAATTCATAGAACTAGAAAAAGTAGGCTTGCATTAGAGTTCAAAAGAATTAGTGCCCAATCTGAACAAAGGCACCAAGAACTAAGGCTCAGAGAAATGGAGCTCAAGCATGAGCTAGAGATGAAAAAATTGTCTGTGGAAAATGCTTCTCTCCCCGGATCCTCTAGGAGTTCCAGTCCCAAAAGACCCCAGATGCCCAAAGAGATTGTGGGTATGTATGAACCTAAGTTGGATGTGTTAGATTGGCTGGCTATGTTTGAGTATAATCATGGGCTCCAGGACATCACAGGGAATCAGTTGCTTCCTTGGTTGTTCTCTAGGCTCCCCCCTGTTGCATCTGATGTGGTAATGGAGTTGGGGGAGGTGGATAGGATGGACTATGAATGTGTGAAGCTAGCTTTAATAGCTAGATTTGGGAAGACCCCTTCCCAGTACCTTAAGAAGTTTAGGACCCTCAAAAAGCATGATGGTACCCCTTGGGCTACCTGGGTGAGTGAAAGTTTGAAGAACTTAGAGGGTTGGATTAAGGGTTACAGAGTGAACACTTATGAGGGAATGAGAAATGTTGTTATGTTGGAGTCAATTTATGATGCCTGCTCTCCTGAGCTCAGACAGCACTTGGCTGATTCAAAGGAAATAGATCCCAAGAAGCTAGCTAAGGCTTCTGACTTATGGGTTGCCAACAGGGCTACACACAAGGATTCTGGGGCAACTCAGAAAAAGGATGAGGGGAAACAGCCTGAAAAGGACTCCAAAGAGAATTCCCATAATTCCAATTCCAAAGAGGGCCCAAAACAGACCAATAAGGGTAAGCCACAAGGGAAACCGAATCAGATTAGTCTACCTAACCAGAAGGGGGTCGGAACAAGCCACCATTCATAAAGGCATTTGGGAAATGCTATGTTTGTGCCTCTACTGACCATGTGAAAGGGGATCCCAGATGTAAGGGTAAACCTTCAGGGGTCCACACTGTCTACCTAGCCTTCACTCCAGAGGAGGAAGTACCAATGACAAGTGGAAACTTTCACCTACTGGCTGAAGACCCCATAAGAGTCTCAGCTAGTGTTTCTTTAGTGTCCCTGGGGTTGTGGGAACAACAGAATTTAGATGTCTATAATTCTATCCCAGATAATACTAAAGAGTATTATAAGGACATTGTCCAAGTGAATGGTCAGGAGACTCCTGCCATTAGGGACACTGGGGCCAGCATAACTGTGGTGGACAAATCTTTTTTCAAGGCAGAGGATGTTGCTAGGGCACCCAAATGCCTCACCAAGTTAGCTGGAGGGCCTGTGCAGATGCTTCCTCAGATACCTGTCAGTGTACAATGTGAGGTGCCAGGAAGAGTTCTGTTGGGAAATGACCTGAAAACTCTTGGAGTAGTGTCACATACCTCCAGACCTCCTAGTAAAAGCTTATAGGAGCTAACCAGACCTGCAAGGGAGAAAACCTTGAGAGGTTCTCCTAAGGAGATGATGAAAACAGAAATCACTCCTACTCCACTGGAGCTACTATCTGCTATATCTGAGCAACCAGAAACAAAGGAGAAACCCAAGGCTTCTAGAAGGAAACCAGCAGCAAGCACTCCAGTGCTTCCAACTAGGACTTCCCCTAGGTTATCCAAAGTTACACCTGTAACTCCACCTCCAGCTGAGGCGGAGAGGGAGGTACAACCCTGTGTTGTTGAACTAGACTCTGAAGAGACAGAGCTAGTAGAAGGCCAAGAACCTATTGGAGATCTGGATCCTGTTGACCATCCTGAGCTGCAGTCTTTACTGTCAGAAGGTGGACCCAACAGGGCAGACTTCAGTAAAGGGCAAAGAGAATGTCCAAATCTGGAAGGTCTTCGCCACCAGGCAGCTTCTCAGGCTGATGGGCAAGAGCCTGGGAAATATAGGTTGCACTGAGAAGATGGCCTCTTCTACAGTGAACCAACTGAGTCTGCACCTGGAGACTACAAACGACTTGTAGTGCCCCAGGAGAACAGACTCCAATTCTTGCAACTAGCCCATGAGATTCCTTTGGCTGGTCACTTTAGCTTCAAGAAGACCAAGGAAAGGCTCTCTCTCTCTCTCTACTTTTATTGGCCTAAAATGGGGGCTGAGGTAGATAAGTATTGCAAGAGTTGCCACACTTGCCAAACTTCTGGTAAAAGTGAATCAAAGAATGTGGCACCTCTAGTGCCTCTCCCTGTGGTGGGAGTACCATTTGAGAGGGTAGGAATCAACATTGTTGGTCCCCTTGATCCTCCAACTTCTTTAGGCAACAGGTTTATACTTGTTGTAGTAGGCCATGCTACTAGATTCCCTGAAGCAATTCCTCTGAGAACTGTTACAGCTCTGGCTAAGGCCCTCCTTGGTATTTTTACCAGGGTTGGGTTTCCTAAGGAGGTAATCTCTGACAGGCGGTTGAATTTTATGTCCCACTACATGAAGGTCATGTGGAAAAACTGTGGAGTTACCTACAAGTTCTCTACCGCATACCACCCCCAGACAAATGGGTTGGTAGAAAGGTTTAATAGAACCATGAAGAGCATGGTAGGTGCTTTAGAGGAACCCCTTAGAATAAAGTGGGATCTCCTACTGCCATGCCTTGTTTTTGCTTATAGAGAGGTCCCTCAGGAGGGAGTAGATTATAGTCCCTTTGGGCTTCTTTATGGCCATCCAGTCAGAGGTCCATTGGCCCTGATTAAGGAGGGGTTGGAGAGTGCTCCTTCCCCCAAGCCAGTCAGAGTGACTGACTATGTGATAGGACTCCGGAGGAGAATGTCACAGATGATGGCTCAAGCTAGTGATAACCTGAAGGCTGGTCAAGCTTTGGTCAAGCATTGGCATGATCAAAGGGCTAACATTGTTGAGTTCGCTCAAGACCAGCTAGTTCTTGTTATGGTGCCAACAAGGCAGAGGGCCTTGCAGGACAAATGGATGAGACCCTTCAAGGTTGTGGGAAAACTTGGATAGGTGAACTATCTGGTGGACTTGAGCAATCCCAAGGAGGCTCCCAGAGTCTTCCACATCAACAGACTGAAGGCTTATGTCTCTAGGCCTGAAGTAGGAGCTTTGCTTCTAGCTTCAGCACAAGAGGAAGAAGAGAGTGAACCTCTTTCTGATCTCCTCAGAGGCTTACCTTTGGATGAAAAAGTTGAAGGGGTTAATCTCTCTTCAAATCTGACACCTGAGCAAAAAGAGGAGTGCAAATCTCTGTTAAACCAGTTTGCCTCCCTGTTCTCACTTTCACCAGGCTTGACCGCTTGGGGCCAGCATGAGATCCTCACTGGTGACAGTCTGCCTGTAAAAAGCAGAGGGTACAGAATGTCAGAGAATGTAAGGACCCACATCAAAGGAGAGGTCAACTAGATGCTTGATCTCAGGGTAATAGAGCCCTCTACTAGTCCATGGTCTAGCACAGTTGTGTTACTACCAAAGGCAGGATCCAAGGAGTTGAGATTCAGTGTGGACTATAGAGCTCTTAATGCAGTCACCAAGCCTGATGCCCATCCTTTGCCAAGAACAGATGAGCTGGTGGATAAACTTGGTTCAGCCAAGTACCTCAGCACATTTGATCTAACGTCAGGCTATTGGCAAATAGTCCTGAAAGACCATGCCAAGGAGAAAACTGCATTTTCTACCCCAGTTGGCTTATACCAATTTAGGGTTATGCCTTTTGGACTGAAGAATGCACCTGCTACATTTTGAAGGATGGTAAATCAGGTTCTGAATGGGATGGAGGACTTCTGCATGGCATACTTGGATGACATTGCAGTGTTCAGCCACTCCTGGGAAGAGCATGTTGACCACCTAGGATATGTTTTGCAGGCTCTTGAGCAGGCCAATCTGACCATAAAGGCAAGTAAATGCCAGATTGGACAGAGTAAAGTGGTCTACCTTGGACATGAGGTAGGAGGTGGAGAAATAAGGCCTTTGCCCAGCAAGATTGAAGCTGTGCAAAATTGGACAACAGCTACTACTCAGACCCAGGTGAGAGCCTTCTTAGGTCTCTCTGGGTGCTACAGGAATTTCATAGAGAACTATGGGACCATAGCTTCTCCACTAAATGTGATCTCCTCTCCTAAGTTCCCTAAAAAGGTCAAATGGAATGAGGAGTGCAATCAGGCTTTTGAAAACCTGAAGAAAGCCCTTTGTCAAGCTCCAGTACTAAGAGCTCCTGACTACCACCAATCTTTCATTGTACAGACAGATGCTTCTAATGTAGGTATAGGTGCAGTCCTTAGTCAACTGGATGGGAAAGGTAGGGAGCACCCCATTTGCTTAATCAGTAGTAAACTGAAGCAACCTGAGACAAGGTGGGCAACCATTGAAAGAGAGCGTTTTGCTATTGTGTGGTCTCTGAAGAAGTTTAGGCCATACTTGTATGGTTCTACTTTTGTTATTCAGACTGACCACCAACCCTTGAGATGGTTGATGCAAATGAAAGGGGAGGACCCAAAACTATTGAGATGGTCAATCTGCCTCCAGGGGTTTGATTTCACCATTGAGCGCAGGTCAGGGTGTCACCACCAAAATGCTGATGGTCTCTCTAGGATGTTTGTAACCGACTAGAGGTATGAGATTCATAGAGGAGTGGATTCAATCCTCCTGTCCCTTAGTTTGGGGGGGGGGGCGAGTGTTAGGGAGAATTTTCTTCTAAGGCTAATTTCCCAAACCTAGTGAGTCCCCCAGCAGCTGGATTTTTGGGGTTTGTTTTTTTCTCCTGCTAAGAGTGAGACTCTTTCCTTCCCACTCTTAGGCATGATTTGAGGTATGTCTTTGGCTTGGTATGTGCTTATGGGCTATGGGGTCTTTTACTCCATAGGGTATCATCTGTTTTGGTATATGTGTTACCCAGCACCCTCAGTGCAGTAGCACAGGGGTGTCATAGTGACCCCCAAACATAGGCTCCATACCCTGGGTCTGACTACTGTCTCCCAGGGCATGTAAAGTCACCATTGACTTTATTAGACCAAAATTGTGAACAGAAACAGTACAAACCATCATATAGTGGAAGTACTGGAAGGGGTTAATTAGATTACCCCTGAGTCTGTTTCCAAGGGGGCACTGTCCAGTCCCCCCTTGTCGAGTTTCTGGCTGGTGGCAGTGGTTACCACGCAAACTATTCCACCGGAATATTTCCTATGGGATTTTCCCATTCATTTTAAACGCACCACTTTTTTGGTGCATTGTAAAGATACCGCCGGTTTATTTAATTAATATAAAATCACAGGTTGGGTCTTTTCGCCAGAACTCTTTTGCAAAATGGTGTATGTGTCCGTCTCTGTAATTCCAACCAAGGTCGCGCCCTTTGTTCCACTTTTTGGTGGGCTTCTCCACAGAAGCCCTCCAACTGGTGCCACTCTGTCTGGGATTCACAGGATGTGTGGGTGGGGGAATTGGCACCCTGGAATGCGTTGCCTTAGCAACCCAAGTCGCACTCTGTTCTGATTGGCCCAGTGGTGAGCCGCCCGTCAAACTGCTGCGATATCAGCATTTTCTTCACATCTTAGAAAGATGTGTTATTCAACCATTTGTTTAGCAGATCTCTTTCCCAATAAGGCATCTGGCATGGTGTATCCCTCTGTCTCGGGCACAGATGTCTCGGACGTATGGGTAGTGTTCCAGGTTTTGACCCAGCCATTCCAATATGCTTTGTTTCAATTCTTCATATGTTTTCAACCAACCGGGGTGAGGGCTTGAAAGGATTGTTGAGCTTCCCCCGTGAGCAATGGGGGCAATGTACATGGCCTAACAAGCCCAATTCCATTCCGCAGTTTCCGCTACCCTTTCAAAGTTTACAAAAAAGGTAGAAGTGTCCTCTCTGGTGTCTAATTTCAGTAAGTTTGCCTATCGGCACTGCAAGTTGTTCTATTCAGTCCATAATAGCTTCCTATAGGTCAGTATGGCTCTCCCGATGCTTGCGGCTGATGGCCAGTTGGCCTTCTACCAAGGCTATTAACATGTCTTCCATGGGGTCATTTCTGCTGTCCTAGGACCAGACTCTTTGTAAGAGGGGATAGGGTTGAATTACTCATCTGGTCCTGTGGGCTTTCTGCCCCACTAATAAACTGTGCTACTTGAGTGACCTTATAATCTGCTGCTTCTGACTTGGGCTAGCTTCTATTGGCTGGTTCTCGTGTGCCCTCCCGGATATGTTGCAGCAGAATTTCTGGGGTGCTTCTTTCAGTATAACTTGACCAGAATGTATTTACTGCTGCTGGCTCCCCGGAGTCATCTGGTTTTTCTAACACTGGATCCAGCCTGAGGGCAGCCTATGTGTCAGGGCTTGGTGGATCCACAATGACACCAGACGTCACAAATTACCTTAATAACATACCAACTCCCAAAGCCGATTCAAGGGTTTTTATCCTGTTTTGTGAAAGGGTCTTTCGTCCAGAAAAAACAAAACCTCACTAACCTAGGCGTCCCTACTCCCTTGTTAGCATATATTGCTTACTTACCCGTACTGTGTAGATCTGACTGGCTGTCTGTGAGGGCCTAAAGGAAATAGTATTCATCCATTTAACCTCCATCTGGAACTTTCCAGGTGGGTCCTTCACTACTGCAGAGTTAATTCTAAGGGGTTCTAGGATTTTGTGTCTTCCAGATGCTTAAACCCTACTCTATCCCCTACCTTTCATGTCTTGATATTTCACTCACTGTCTCTCACTGCTATTCTATCGATCTCCCACTACTCTCCTCCTTTGAACTCCCCCCACAATCTCTCCCGATTCGTACTCCTTTGTCCCTCCAATGTTTGTCTTTCGATACTCTACATCCACCTTCCAATTTTACTTTCCTTCATTCTTTACTGCAACTCCTCCCTCTCCAGTCCACTACTAAACTCCACTATGAATCTCCTCTACTACTCCCCCATCTTCGAGTCAGTCACCCTCCTTTCAGACTCATTCATCTTCCACTCATCATCTACACTTTCTCAAACACTCTCAACAACCCAATTTACACACACACACTCACAGTGCAGCACCGCTGACTCTCACCAACCAATACATCAAATGTTCTGCAAATCCCTTCCACACTCCAGGCCACTGCCCTTTCTCCTTCTGGTCTCTTGGTCTGCATTCTCTGATCTCACTTGAGGAACCCACGCTTCCTATTTACTCTCCACTTTTTTACCCTGCCCCTTCTCCTACCATTGTTTTTTTTCCAATGTCAATCTCTCCCTCTCATTCCCACCCAGGAGGTGTTTCAAAAGCTAGGATAATGGGGACCCACATTGAAAAGTGTTTCAGTTTGTGTTAGGGAGCCGCGCTACGGTTACGTCCACAGTAAATATTGTAATGTCTATGTTGTTTTTTTCAGGAAGCCGCTCCACAGAAAGCCATGCAGGGAAGCTCTGCCACAGCTGCTGGATCTTGACATGCTCTGGTTGATGTCAACTGGCAGCATGCAGGGCTACCTGCAGCCGCAAAGGGTTCTCTGCTGCTCCACTTAGCGCCTCTCTCACTCTTTTCACTGATTGAAGCAATCCGATGTGTGGGATAGTCTGCTAAGAGGCTCTGGGGTATGCCCAGACCTTTGCTGTATGTTCTTGCCCAAAAGGAAAATAAATAAACTAGCCAGAATTTTTCTGAACAGGTATGCAGTGATCGACAGTGGTGCAGACCTAACACATGTAGGCACTTAGGCAGGGGACAAGGACTAGGTCCCTTCTAACTTCCACCTTCCAACTCTGTCGTAGGAGTGGGTCTGGCTTCCACCCTGGTAGGCCTCCCAACACAAGCTGAGAGCTAATCATTGAGAGGGACTCCCAGTATACTAACCTTGTCCCAGTGTTCTAAATATGCCTGGTTTTACAAAGTCAGCTCTCTTGTTAATTGGAGGAGACGGAATCCACCTGGTGAGGTCATGATATCTTCCATTTGTTGAATTCAGACAAATACACTGAAGAGCGTATTAAGTGTAGTAATACTAGATGGCAGGATAACAGACTGGACTGCATGGAGATCTGTGCTGATGTTCATCCTGCAGTGCTGCTATTGAAGATTTGATGACCCATTCCCCACCCCGAATGGAGTACTCCGTCTGTTTTCTGCGACAAAAGAAGCGATACAGGTCACAGAAGCAGTCTCTAGTAGGGTGCCTTTACAATGGGGGAATAAGTTGAGAGTGAACCGGTTGATATAGTGCTGCATGGAGTGACAAGGGCAGGGGACATAGACAAGGGACTGTCATACATAGACTAGACAAAAGGGCATAAGGGCATAAACCAGCAGTAGATATGTGTGAAATAGTGATATGCACAAGAAGCACAGACCATTTCATGGGTGTGATAGATTGCCAGATGGCAAGGGTGTAGAAACCCTGTTTTTTATTTGTATTCCATTTATAAAATGATGTAATTCCATCTCTAAAAGGGTAATCTGCCAATCAGATTCCGCTTTCATAAGCTCCATGGCAAAAGCATAGTGTACACTTGTACCCTGCCGCATCAGTAGCATGATCTGCAGTGCCTGCTCTCCAGTGGCACAAAGCAGGTTCAGAGGTCACAGGTGCCCATTTTACAGCTGCAGTGACAGCCAAGTCTCTGCAGCGCAGGGACCACATTTAAGCTATGTACTCCTGTGCCACAACTCCATAATTATGAGGGTACGGTCCTGGTGGCAGAGTAATCTTTAAATATGAACCATACCTGAGTTAGAGTGTGTTAAAAAGTATTTCTCATAATTATTACAGTCACATCAAATCATCTGTGTCAGCCTTGTGAGCATAGTTGAGCTGTGAAAGGCTTATTTGTATTTGCCCCAGACCAGCTGCCATGCTGCAGGGTTGCCATTCTTTGTTCCTTTTTGAGCACAGGTAACACCCTCACCCAGAAAGACAACCATGACATAGGAAGTTCCATGGGAAAAGAAATCAAAAGGCATGTCCATTCACAAAAGGTCTGGCTCCATACGGTTTATGGTCTTTTCATTGAAAAAGAACCATTGAAAAGGAAAACCATTGAAGAAAATGCAACGAAAATAAATGTGTCGAAATGCTTTCTTCTATATTTAAAAGTACATATCCATCGAAACTTGTAAATTGAATATAGGAATGGACAATTTTTGACGGATATGTACTTTTAAATGTAAAAGATAGCATTTCGATGCATTTATTTTCCCTGTTAAAATGTTTCATGGAGCTGTCCAGCCCTGAAATTGTTAAAGTATTTCGGCACTGCCCAGCTTCATGTAACATTTTCTTTATTTGGGCGGTGTTCCCCCCCATCCCCAAGGGCACCCCCCAACCCTAACCCTAATCACAACCCTAACCCTAATCGAGAGCCAACAAAATGTATTCAATGAAACTGCATTTCGATGGAAATGACTTTCAATTAATACATTTCGTTGGATTTCAATTTGATGAATTTATTTTCGATGGATAGTCCAGTTACCCATACCAGGGTGCTGCATATCAAAAGACCTTTGATCCTACTGAGAAAGGAAGGGGCCATGTTAGTATAAACAGAAGGAGTTCTTTACAGCTGGAGGAAGGTTCCACCATCTTGCCTCTCACTTCCTCCATCTTTCCTGCCTGTCCCCTCCACTTCCTGTAGCACAAAGCATTTTGGGTGCAATTTCAATTTTGGGAGTGACGTCAGGAGGCAATGTCCACTAATTCCCAGAACAGGGATTGGACGACTAAAGCAGGCTAGCTTTAGTCCAATCCCCTGTGGGCTTTTGCAAGAAGGGGTTTCCCACTCCTTAATTTCATCTCTGGACTTCAGCCCTTGAAGAAGAAGTAGTTTGGAACCTGTTGGGAAGCACCATGTGAGCCAAGACAGCTGTGATCCTATTTTTCACCAGTGAAATGCTTGGAGGCACGTTTCAGAACCGTTCGACATGTTTGAACCACCAGGACCCTTTTGTGCTGCCTTTTGCACTCTCCCGATCTTTGGATCGCTGCAACAGCGCCAAAAAGGCTGGTTTGGTGCTGCCGGACCACCAAGAACCTAAAAACATATGATTGACTTCTAACTGCCCCTTTGGTCCATCTTTGGGCCTTACAGACTGGCTAGGTGAGATTAATCCCTTTTTGCAAAACAAGAAAATAGCCTTTATTAACGTTGTGTTTTTTACTGCCCTTTCTCTCCATGTCTCATTACTCAGAGTACTGCATCTTGCCATCTTGCGTATTCTGTGTTTTTACAGGGGTGATTTTTTGTAGCGTTTTCCTTTTATATATTATTGTACATGGGGTGTTTAATTAAAGTATATATAGTTATATAGAACCTTAACTGGACATTCCTTTATTGTGCTTGGCTGTTTGGGTTGTTCCTCAACCACATTCAAACCCTCTTGAGAGTACAGCCTTCCCTTGGCCCATGTTACTGCAAAAGGCAAAGAAGGTTTCTCTTTTAACTGTACCTGTTTTAACTTTATGATTGTGTTGGCTCTTGGTTTGTAGACGTGTGAGGGTGGAGTAGGCGCTTTAGCCTCTACTCACCCTGTAGCGTAGAATAAAATTTACCAAAATAGGTCGGTATCTAGCCTCACATTTATCTTTTTATTTTAAACTAATCATGCTACAGTGCTATGCAGATTCCCCGATTCAATATTGGTTAAAAGGTTCACATAAAAACATTTAACCATTGTTTACCTTAATAAAATGACAACTATTCATATTAATATCTCACAGACTTGATTATGTCACCCCATTCCAATTCTTTTTAATCATATCATTACAAAGCATAACATATTTGAATATTCTGTGCTAAATACAACAACTTAAGGCCTAATTTAATAGTTCTGACTTAGCCTTGCTGTAAAATAGGCAATAACATTTTCCTTACTAAAAACATATTAAGGAAACCAAATATAACATGAACTAGTTTGTATTGCACCCCTAAAAAAAGGACATAATTGGTCTGCACACAAGGCCATGCCACCTCACCATACCCCCTTTTACTGATAAGTGGCAGAGGTCACACGTTAAATAAAGCCTCACAGCCTGGAAATAAACGTCTACCAGACAACTTTGCGGACAGTTTAATCTAGCCGTTGTACTAAAACCAACTAGTCAAGGAAATTGCCGACAACAACAATCTATTCGGAAACTACATCTCCTATAACCCTCCTTTTCTTATCCTAAATATGCGGTTTCAATTTGTCCCATACAAGTTCCTTCTCTGAGATATCCTCCTGGCCAAGTGAGAATTCAACCATCTTCCAGTATGGAGGTCCAGCAGAGGAACATTTTCGAACTTATCTCTTAGATGTCCATTAAGAGTAATCTCAGATGGGGATCTCCAATTCAAAGATCTTCTAATGCACCATAAACACAATAGCTTAGACTATACATTCTAGGTTCTATCCCATCAATTGCATCTGTCATAATTTACTCAACAGGAGCACATTTTCCAGATTTTTCTTTCAACTAGCAGAAACCCTTTTAAAGGTCTTAATTTAATTTTTCTATATTGTATTTTGTTGTTTTGTGTGCTTTTTTAAAGATGCATTCTCCTTGCAGTCTGTCCAGTAAAAGTTATCAATCACAAAACTCTTCAAAAAAAAAGAGGAAAGGGATGGGTTGAGTGAGTGAGGGTTGGAAGATGAAGGTGGGGTGACGAAACAAAAGGAAAGTCGAGAAAGGCAGGTAGGAAAGTAGTGAGAGACAATTTTCACGATGGGGCGACAGTCAATTGCGCCATGCTTGACAAAGACAAACAAATGCAGGTAAGCGGGATGGGCTTGAGACAACCAGCATCTGCAATGTAGTCAGACAAGAGACTGTCAGAACAGAACACTACAACAACAGATCATGGCCGAGCTCCAGAAAACTGATTATTTCTGTGCTTTTTCTTTTTAATGATAGCACAACTCTATGCATGATCCATGAGGACTAGCTAAACCACTAGTGGAAACCTTCCATCTATGGGCCTTCCAAGAAAGATGGTTGTTGCACCACAGGCTTAAGTAACAATATTTTCGAATAATCTCAACTTTAGCACCATTAAAATAACACATACACTTCCTTGTCTGAATTTTCCAGTAAATATCAAAATGTTAATCATAAGATAAAATTAAATTGTTCACCTCCCATTAAATGACTAATGTGGCTAAAGAGATGTAATGGATGATAGGAGTCATATTTAAACAAGCGGTTTAGTCTGCAAAGAACATTGTACAGATGAATGCATTTAAAATAGCAGGAAATGCCAACACTTAAGTGAATTTGGAAAATCATATTTATAAAGTAAAAATAAAAAGAAGAAAGCAGCCATTAGTGGTCATATTTGTTTCTATTACGCGGCCCTGCGAGTCCAACTGTACTTGTAACCATGTAGTCGTATCTAGGTCAATAATCAGGTGGAGTAATTTTGAAGAAATATATGCAAACAGATATTTTGGCACATTAGGTTCTCCCCTCTAGCAAAATCTGTAGTAAAATCAATACAATGAAAAAATAAGGAAGTGCTATGTGTGTAAAACCATACAGTTATCATTAATCAGCTGTCCTTTTTGGAAACCAGTTTACCGTTCTGGTTGCATTCCTTGGGCAGGGTACTAATCCTGCAGCGCCCTGGCATTTAATTAAAACAAAAATCCTGAAGCATCCAAAAGGGTTAAGAAAAAAGGAGAATCCCCATTGTCCATTCTTAAATAATGGTATAATACTACCCTTATAGTAATGTGAGATGGAGTAATGTTAAATAAAGTCCTCAAATAGATTCCAAAAAAAAGCTAAAAAATACTAATGTTGTTGGCATATAACCATTGGGCCTTCAGCAGGGCAGGGATTTGGGGACAATCAATTTAGAGATTATAATTTTAGAAGGGGATTGTATTAGAAGTAACCTCTTCTGATTTAGGTTACACCATATGTAACTTTTTGTTTGTGCATCATCACAGTATATAAATTTGCAGAATAAAGAATTGATTCAAACGTTTTGAGATATCCAGATGCAACAGAGACAGATTTTGAATCTTCTTGTTATTGTGGTTGATAAAAGGGCCCAACTTTGATCCTTATAGAGAATCTACTCATTCATCAGCACTTGCGTAAATGATTTGTGCATTTGTTTAATATGAATGGTGTTATCTACTTTAGGTGCTTTATGAACAAAGCTTAATGTGTCCATTCCTGTCATTATGTTCTTTCTGGAGTTACTGGTCATACACCTTTGAGATTATTAATCATGACTTGGGATCTTATCTCTTCCATACAGAAGCACAATCTCAAATTGCGAGGACTGGATTAAGGAATATCTGCCGGTTGTATGGAAGAATCAAGCATGCTCTCCGATTCCATACAATCCATCATCCTTTGGAAACCTCAAGTCTTCCCTCCCACTGACTAACAACTTTACCCCACGATGCGGCCCTTATATGGCTGACCAAGGGGTCAGCAATCACTACTTGTTTCCTTGCGTGGGCGCTCCATCCCTGTTGTAAAGCCTGCATGAGTCTGTTCTAGTATCAACATGAAACATATTTAAATAAGAGAACCAGGTAAATATCATGAACCCACTTCAACTTACAACAGCCCAGAGTAGATGAAGATGACTTTCTAAATCACTACTAAGATGTCTGTATGGGCATTGTTCTACAAAATTTCCCTTCCAGCTATCTACCACAACCTGAGTCTTGACTAAGTTCATTCTAACAAGGCATACACTCCCTTTTAAGTTTCCTGAAGTGAATCTGAGAAAATATGTCGAGTCCTATTAAATTGGAAGAACTTTAGGAAGTCACTACATGACGACCTAGGGCTTAGAAATTCATAATTTGAAGCCTGAACTGTTGTTGTACCTCCCCTCTTCAAAATATTCTAAGTAAGTGTATTGCCAAGAGCATGATCAAACAGTAGGAGATCCTACATTTAACTTGAGTGTGCTATTCTTATATGCAGTATAAATGCTTTTTGTTTCCACCGAGCCTGCAGTATGTCCCTGTCACATACATTGGAACCCACAGGGGAAGCCCTATCACATATTATTGAAGCAAAAACGTGTAGCGGCTCCACAAAGGAGAAGTGTGGATAAAATTCCAGGACAGCATACAAATGCAAGACAAATAATACCCAAGATTTCTGTTCTGGCATGACGGAAATGTTTTTTGTAGGTTTTGTATAAAAACGTTTGTGTATAAAAAGGGCAATTTTACTCACAAAGGACGTATGGAATGAGACATGATGTACCAATTCAATGCTTAGCTAGAGAAATTGAGCAGAGCACTTTATGATTAAAGTCAGTGTTCAGAAAAAAGATTGAGATCTGTAGCTTTTACAGGAATATGTGTTTAATAAAATTCACAATTGAACTTTGTGGACTTGCAGAGATAGTGGGGATGTGCTGTGTTACATATGTCACCAATCTCCAGTGTGTCCCTACTCTCCTTAAATTACCAGGACCCTCCCACTTAGATTTTAAGTACACGCACAGCCAGAAGATTGTCAGTAATTATTGTATTACAGAAGGATGGACTATAATTAGGTATTTATTATAGTCAGAGTTTTTCTTAGATTTCAGATCAACATTGAGAAACGTACATGGACACTACTTTTCATAGTTAAATTGACTATTTGTGGATAGATCTTTTGCAAGGTTGACATGGAAGAGGAACAGTACGTTGCTTACACAGGTGCAAAAGTTGAATAGTTAATGAGCAGAACATCCCTGTTAGAAGGAGCCTGCAGTGAATGTAACAACAACCGTGACTTGTACGTATAGAGATCCATGGAGCTATCATGTAAGAATACTTAAAAATTAGCTTTAGGGTGCTGCGGCTATCATAAAGCACTGGCCTTCCGATTCCCTCCACTGTGGGAAGCGGAACCCCTCCGGATGCATATGTCACACAGATGAAGACCAGCTCTGTCTGCTAAAGATGAATATTGATGCCTTAGGCCTGAGAAAAACACACTGGATATGCCCATCCTAGTACCTGTAAGAATGTCTAATTGAAGATTACCCTACTTGCATCCTAACTATGCCCCAGCATCCCCTCTGGAGACGATGATTGCCACTAACCTGAAGGAAAACGAGATCTAGGCATTGGGGAAAGCAGAGAGAACTATGAAGGACCTTAAAAGGACACACTCTGTAAGGTGACCAGGATAAACTATGAGCTACAGGGCCATACAAAGCAAGGCCAAAGACCCCAATTTTGAGAGAAGACTTAAAGACTTTAAAAACAGGAACAACCAAAGGAAGTTGATTGGTTAAGATAATCAATTGCCAAAACTACCAGGAAGGCCCATTGAGGTTTCAAGAACTGCTCTATATGCAATTCCCCATCCGAAAATAATCCCAGCATGCAAGCATCAAACCTGCAGATTAGCACCATCCTTCAGATAGTGACATTGACGGCCACCCACAGTGGAGAGCAAGAGTAGAATTCACTTCAACAAGTACCCCTGAGAATGGTGAACAGCTTGCAGTCGCTGCTGGTAACAACCCCCAATGTATGCCCTTCCCGTCACAACCACCCTGACTCCCCAATAAGGATGGACCCCGAAGATAGCAGGAAGACGCAGCAATCTGCTGGTTTGTGCTCAAAAGTTGAGATTGCAGCTCCTTTTCTTAGAGAACTGCATTCTCCCACACCAAGATTGGATTATGAGGCTCACGCCCCACTACTAAAACCATACGTATCCTGGACAGAACGGAAAACATGCCAATGCTGTCACGATTTTGCCACCTGAATAATAGACTAGCTGAGGCTTATAACTCATAATTCAGGCTGAACTATATCCATTAATTATTCTGGCTTTACATTGCCTTTGCAAAGCATTGGATTTCTCCATTACATTGCACAACCTGCATGTCTCATAATACACCTTTTGTCAGTTCTTGAAATCTGGCTGTTGCTATGGACCAGTCTGAGAACTACAATACCCAGAAGCCATATCGTCCCGCAATTCTTTCATTTTCCCTGGTCTAGAGAGGGAGGAGGCAGATTTCCTTCAGGTGTGACGATTCAGGTTCTGCCAACATGCCGACTTCAGCCAAGGGTGTATCAGCACTTAAGAATCTACCTCCAGGTGCACTTTGTTCTTGCATTGAATTTGTGCCTATATTCACTTGCTTCGATCTGTAGTTTTAATGCTGTGTACTGTTCCTGCCGTTTCCTGAAACTGCTCCACTTTTATTGCCTCTGCTGCCTACCCTGCAGTCCTTTGCCCACTGTCACCAGTTCTCCTGTTCCTTGTCTGCAGTTCCTTGCTCTGTGCCAGTAGTCTTTGCCCGTAATGTCCTCAATTCTTATCCAGACTCCTTTTTACTAGTCTGTAGATTGGTCCTTGTTATTTCCGTCAGGAGTTTCAGTTCCTAGCTTCCTAATTATCAGTTTGCTTTTCTCTTCTTGTTATTCTAGTATAGTTTTGATCCAGAATGTCCTTAGTCCAAGTCTGTAGTTCAGTCTGCTGTTCCCCAATTCCGGTCCAGTTTCCATACTACTTTTCTAGTCCATTGTTCATTTTGTTCTTAGTTTTCATTCTCTTGCTTATGCTCTCATCCAGTTTTCTGTCTTAAACCTTGCTTACTTCAACTTCCTGTCCTTTCCCTGGATACTTCTGTGATGACTGGTGCTACCGTTCCTGGCCACACTTGTGCTTGTGTAATTACTTTTTTCAGAGTTTGGCTGCTAGTTCTTCCAGCAGGCAATCTCTCTGCCCCTGACCGGGGTTAGAGCCAGAGTGCATGTGGTGCTTGTCAGCATGCTTGTCAACTTTAAACCCACAATGCACCCAGTCCTCCAGGGAGTCATCAAACAACATCTTCCCTTCAAAAGGAACCTCTAGCACACCACCTTCTGACGAGCATCAGAATGCAAATCCCGGAGATGCAAGTGACAGCGACCCAACACCGCAGCCCCCATGGTCAAAGCTGCCTCTCAGATCCCATCATATGCCAGATTCGAGAGCAGCTCCACCTGCGACTGCATAGCCTGCCGAAGCGGTGCAGTTAGCCCCCCTTCGTCCACGAGATGTGCCAACTTCCAAAAGCCACCAAGCGTAGTCTGAGCAGTGTAGGAGGTGCAATTAGCCACCCAAAATGCCATTTGCGCCCCAGCATATGACATTTATAAAGCCAAATCTTGCTTCTTGTCCACTTGATCATGCACAGCTGTCTCCTCAACCACCATAGAAGAGCGACCCACCAGACTCGACAGGATAGTATCCACATCGAGAGTCTGAGGAAGCAACACCTCCTCCCCTGTAAGGGGTAGAACTTGGACATAAAATGAGGAACCGCCACCTTCCCCGGCTCCTGACAGTCTTTCGTCACCTCTTCCTTAATCTCTGGGAGAAAGGGCAGCCCAACTTGATTGTATGCTTAAACTGCTGAGGAGGATGTCGGGTCCATACACCACAGCAGCAACTAGCGGCACCTGCTGAAAACCCATGTAGTCTACCACTTGCACGAGGACACCAACCAGCGTCTCCTTGTCCACATATCTTTGGGCTCCTCAGCATCACAATGCTCTGAAACCTCAGAAGAAGACAACTGCCCATCTGAAAGAAGAGGACAGCACCAGCACACTGGACAGCCTGGATTTTCTCAGCACACCAGCCTCCTGCCTTCCTACAAATGCAGACCAACCACATATCATACACTGCAAGAGCCTGCCTACTCTTGGAAGAGGTTCACTGAACATCGTCCAGAGAGGAAGATAGTCCCTGAAGAGACATGCTTATTTACACAGCCTCTTAGTAGTAGCCATTGCCGCCCCTGCATAGGCTCAGCAGGACACAGGTTGCAGGGTCAACAGGATCCCAACAAAACAGCAACAAAGCAAAAGGCAAATACCAACAGCACAGCCAAGCACCAGTATTGATATTGATATTGATATTTTATTTGTATTGCGCTTGTACACAAGTGTTTCAGAGCATGACGAGGCAAGGGAGGGGGAACAAGGGAGAACAAAACAACGATCTTACCAGGCCCAGTGACATTGAGAAAGTGCAAGTGCATGGGAGAGGGAAAGGGGAATGTGCATGGGAGGGGGGGAGAAGTGGAAAGTGCTTAGCAAAGGAATACAGATAGATAATAAATAAATAAATAAATAAATAAATAATAAACGCAACATACAGTGGTAGTGCAGCCAGCAAGTGGCAAGTGCTAGGTTTAAGGCAACAGACAGGGTGTGTCTGATAAGTGCAGAAAAGGGGGGGGGGCTGTATGGTTACAGATACAGATCCCTGTGCAAGGGATTGGCAGGAGGCAGTGCTGGTGGGTGGCAGGGTGAGCAGATACCTGGGCCCGAACGTCAGAGGGTAAACCAGGTGCACGGTGCCGAGACAGAGCAGATCAGCAGGGGAGAGGAGGAGCAAAGGCAGAAGCAAAGAGGAAGGTATTGAGGTGCTTCTGGAACCGAAAGTGGTTCTCCTCAAGTTTCAGAGTGGCAGGGAGGCTGTTCCAGAGGAGGCCCAAGCCGAAGACACAGATCGACCCCCAGCTCGTTTCTTTGAAAAACGACTGACCCTGAGGGAGTTAGAGGTGGAGGAGCGAAGAGCTCGGGAGGGAAGGTATTAACAGAGGGACAGCTGAAGGTATTTTGGACCCAGAACGCCCCAGAAAGCCTTGTGGACAATGCAAAGGGTTTTGAATTTAATCCTTGCAGTCACTGGGAGCCAGTGAGAGCCAGTGGAGAGGGTTCAGGGCTGGAGAGATACGATCCCAAGGCTTGAGGCCAAGGACAAGTCTCGCAGTCCTGTTCTGGATAAGTTGCAAAGGGCAGAGAGTAGAAGCAGGTAGATTTAGAAAGAGGCTGTTACAATAATGTGGAACAACTTGCCTGAGACAGTAAAGAACGTGTCAAATCACTTACAGTTCAGGAGAGCACTTAAAACCTGTCTGTTCTAAGTCCCTAGGTCATCTTTTCCTGGCAAAAAAACAGCAGTCTTCTTTCCTCTCTAGCACCAAGATACCTCCGGGTGAATGCTGCGCTCTACAAGTTACATTAACATAACATAAAATAACAATAATCCAACCTATAGAGAACTAGGGCTCGAGAGACATTGAGCATCTGGGGGAAGGGGAAAAAAGGCAGAATACCTCTGAGGAGGTGCAGTAGGAAGTTTGATTTTTTAGAGACATGAGAGATATGGGCAGAGAAGGAAAGCATCAAGTCAAAGATGACCACAAGGTTCTTAGCCTCGCAGGTGGGGGTAGGAGGAGGGCCAAGGGAGGCCCGCCATAGAGAGACTGGAAAGGAGGATGGGAGTGTGCCGTCGAGGAGGATCTCTGTCTTACTGGCATTCAGACTGAGAATGTTGGCGGCACACCAATCCTCAATGGCAGATAGGCAATCAGAGATGAGAGAAGGAGAGGAGGAGGCTGAGGGTAGCCTGAAAATGAGTTGAGTGTCGTCACCATAACACTGGAAATTGGAGCAGAAAATGGTGGGAGAGAGTTGCCAGGTATTGGTTGAAAAGCCAGAGTGAGAGGTTAGACCCCTGGGGAACACTGCAGGTAGAAAGGGAGATAGATAAAAGGAAGGACCCAAGTTTGACCTGGTGGGGTCGATCAGAGAGGAAAGAGGTCAGCCAGGCCAGTGCCTGATCGGTGATACCCAAGTTGTCACAGAGACGGTTGAGCAGGATGGTATGGTTGACCATGTCAAAGGCAGAAGAGAGATCGAGTAGGATGAGGACAGAGGGGATGTTAAGAGTCAAGGTTGGAGAGCAGATCCTCACAGATGTTCAGGGGAGCAGTTTCCGTGCTTCTGGCAGCTCTAAAGCCAGAATGATGGTCGCAGAGACAACCAACAGAATCAGAGGGAAGGTTGAGCTGCGTGATGGCCAGCTTTTCAAGGAGTTTGCCCAGAAAAGAAGTGATGGAGATAGGGCGATAGTTAGCTGGGCAAGAGGGGTCAGCAGTGGGTTTCTTGAGAAGAGGGTGCACAAGAGAGTGTTTTAGAGGGGATAAGAAGGTTCCTGAGGTGAAGGAGAGATTGCAGAAATCAGCCAGGGTAGGAGCGAGGGTGTCAATGTGGTCTGTGATGGTTTTGGAGGAACAGGGAGGAACCTGTTTTGACAAGACTTTCATAGATCTGACTTATCTAGAGACCTCGTCAGGGGAGAAGAGAGGAAAGAGCGAGAAAGAGGGTGGAGGGTGGTTGTAGGAGGGCCAAGGTTCACAAAAGTAGAGGGGAAGAGAGGGTGGACAGGATATCCTGGGTTTTAGATATGAGGTGAGAGGCAAGGGCCCTGCAAAGGGCCTGGGGAGCGACAGGAGAGGTAGAGACTGCAGCAGGGTTGGCCAGCTCCTTGCAGATTTTAAAGAGTTCGGCTGAGTTGTTAGATGCCACCGAGACAGAGGCTTGAATGCAGGCTCCATTCTTAGTGTGGACAGAGAGTCGGTATTGCCTTTGGAGGAGGCGACAGGCCAGTTTGTCAGAGGATGAACAAGAAGCCCTCCATTTCGTCTCAGCCACACTACACTTACGTTTAAGTGTAGCTAGGTCAGAGTCATAAATAGAGGAGTAGAGCATAGACAGGGCTGTATCAGGATGTGAGTCAGCCAGAGGTGGAGGGAGGGGAGAGAAGGTGGTGGGAAAGCCTCACCTGACACACGCTTATTGGGCCGAATGTCCGAGAAGGTAGGTGGCAATGTTGGGGTAGGCTTGGCCTGGTGGGAAGAGGGAGAGATGAGAGGAGAGGAGGGAGTGATCGCTCCAGGAGAGAGGAGTGGTCAGAGGGATGGAGAGGGGAAGGTCAGAGGAGATCAAGACATCAAGTGTATGCCCTGCAGAGTAAGTCGTGCCAGAGATGAGGATAGAAAGGGAATCACAGAGGTCACAGAAGAGTACCAAGGAGGAACAAGGAGAGTCTAGATGGATATTGAGGTCACCAAGACGGAGGAGTTGAGTGGTTAAGTCCAGGAGGGAGGAGGAGAGGTCCGCCCACTCAGAGAGAAATGAGGTGATCTGACCAGGAGGCAGGTAGATACTAGTCACGGTAAGAGAGTGGCTAGGAGACAAAGCCTGCAGAGAAGGCATTTGAAAGAGGAGTATGTTTGCCTGGGAATGATAGGTGCAGGAATCCACTCAGGAAAGATCAGGGCTACACCCCCTCTGTACCAGGTGGATCTGGGTGCGGAGAGGGTCTTGTAGCCATCAGTGAGGAGAGTGTCAATGCTTGTGACAGAGCTGGCTGTGAACCATGTCTCGGTAAAATCGAGGACATCGAAATCAAGTTCTTCCAAGAGGTGGCAGATGTCAAAGGAGTGTTTGACAGTGGAGCGAGAGTTGAGAGTGGCAAGATGAAGAAGGTTGCTAGCCTTAAAGGCCTTCCGGGGAGAGGTACAAATCAGAGGTACGCCCTGTGGAGGTGAAGGAGGAGCCTGAGGTAGGGCAGAAGAGGAGGGAGGAGAGGGCAAGGTAGCCAGGGGGGAGGGACAGCAGGAGATTAAAGGAAATTGATGAGGCGAGGTAAGCGCCTATCAAAGAGGAGGAGATTGGCCTGAGAGCCTTGGACCATGACGGTGCCATTTAGGTAGACATTAATGATTACTTTAGAGGAGTCGAAGGGAGCCATGAGTGTTAGGCAGAATTGCATGCAGTATCCTCTGGGACCACCACATACAATTAGGACTGCAATTAGTAAGCAAAACCAACCTTTGGTATAAGTCTATACTACACAGTTTTGTGGTAGCGAGCTGAGCAGCCAGGCTTATCTCAAGAGGGAATGTGAGCAGTACAACGATGTTACGCAGAGGTCTTACAATCACAGTGGTTCAGGTAGATACTTACACTCAAGGTTTCTTGGTAAAACACTTATTAATTTATTGCACAGTCATTTAGAAAAGATTCACTAGAAGGAGGCAACTTAATATTATACACAAATATACTTCAATACCAAACCAATAGGTTTCTGAGTAAATTAGGCTTACCATGAAATAGGAGCAAAATGGCATTTCAGTTACTTTGAAAGGGAGTAAAAAGGCACAAGTTAATAGAATAGATCACAAATACTTTCTTAGGCAGTGCAAATAGTTTCAGTTCACTAGAGGACTCTATTCAGTTCAATAGGCCTAGGCCAAAGTCAATGGGCTAGTGTCTTGGATAGGAAAGAGCAGTTCTTGTAGTAAACGGTAAAGTCTTTGGCAATGTTCTGAGAAGGTAAGTTCTCTCAATCGGGTTGGCACAGTACCTTAATATGAAGAAAAGATGCAGCTGAAGACGTTGGTTCCTGGCAGTTCCTGCAGATGTCACTGTTCCTGAGCCTCATTCGTGAGGACAAGAGGGAGGACGTCTGGGGACTCCAGCACTGCACGGGGACGGGTCAAACAAGCTGGCAAAATGGAAGATCTTCGGTACGAGTAGCTGTCGTCAAGCACACAAGCTGGTGTCTTTCCCCTTGGTTAATCCTAACCAGCTCTGAGAATGGTATCCAGGTGGCTTAGGAGTTGATTGGTCCCACCAACTCAAAGGAAGAAGTCGTCCTTGTAGGGGCTTCTCTGTCAAGATGAACTTGGTGATTCAGACCTGCAGCAGGGCTTCACCTGGCAAACCAATGGTTCAGGAGTTGCAGCAGCTGTCCTCTTCCAGCTCGTCGTCAGTTCTTTCGTTCCAGTGGTCGACTCTGCTTTCCAGTCCAAGAGACTCGCCTTATGAACAGTTTTCTCCCTTTCATTCCAGCATAGCTGCCACTCACCCAGCAGGGTGGCTGCCCTTGCCGGACAGTCAGCCAGCCAATCACGCCAGAGTGCATTTGGGTCTTCTAGAGACTACGCACAGGGAGTTTCAGGCACCTCCCTCACTTCCTACCCACCCCAGACACTCAGGCACCAGATGCGGTCTTCAGTCCTGAAGCCCGCCAAAGGCATAGAAACAAAGGGACAAAACCTAGTAAGGTGCACAGAGACAATCTCCAGAAGGACCTTTCCAAAAAGAAATGGTGAAAAAAAAAGACCGGGATTCGTTTAAACAAAGGGGCTTAAGGCGCCATCTTGAAAAACATGGCTCCTGCGATTTTTAGCTACCAGTGTTCCCGGTCGGGAAACGTCGTGATAGTTCGTTGTAAAACCACTGTCACCAGCCATTTCGATAGGAAAGGGTAGCATTTGACTGCTACATGAGTTTCTAGGCACAGGGGATAGTAGGTAACCCCTCCAGCACGCTATAGGAGGATAGTGTGTTCTGGGTCTAGGAATTTAAAAAGACTAGTAAAACAAAAGCCAGGGCTCTGCACCCTTGCGACGTGAAGCCCAGTGCGGAGGAAAGAGCTGTGCTTTGTGTTCAATTACAGCATGTCAATGACAGCGCTGTTGAGCCGCTGTTTGGCTCTGGTTGGCGCTGGGGCCATTAAGTCACACTTCCGAGTGCTGAAAGCTTTTTGTTCTCCGGTCCATGTGGGATTTCATCAGCAGCTGCAGGAGAAACTGTGGGCGTGGATGTCCCGGACCCTTACTCTTCCTTCCTGAGGCTGTCTGGGTGTTGGATCACCACTGGAGGTAACGGCTGTAAAAGTCTGTGTCAGATTTCTACTTTGTCAAACTACATGTGTGCTGTATCGTCGCCGAATAAGGTTTGCTAGCCCTCCTACCTTTATTGTGTCACGTTACATTTAGGGGGACTTTAAAGATTCAGTTGCTGCTTCTGTGATCCAAGAAGAGTGTACAGCTGTTAAGCAGCAGAAAGACTTAGCAGGTCTTGGGAAAGACACGGAGACAGTGAGGAGGTAATGGGAGTGCAGCTTAACGATTTTTCCCCCTTTCTCCTTTTTCTATAATTGGTAAAACCATCACTCATTCTGCTCGAACAGAATAAAAAAGTATTGTAGATTCCTTTTCCCTACTCATTGCACCTGCCACTTATAGCGGCAACTGCCACACGCGACAAAGTGGGGCAGTAAAATGATATTGCGTAGCACCCCTTCCTTGGAAAATGAGCTGGCTCAGGACGACTCTTACATAAATCATGTCTGAGGGCTGGGGAGGAATCCAGCGCTCCCAGTGAAATATTGTTAGCTCACCAACAGAATGCTCCCCAAACCACTCGTGCCTTGGTCCACGTTCACTCCCCTCAAACAGTGGAAATTGAAGAATCACTAACATCATTAATAAAGAAAAAAAATTGGAGCAAAACAAAAGATCATTTCTTTAAGAAAAGAAATAAAAGTCTAAACGATGCAGATGAAATGGACAATAGTGCGTGGCAACCCCCTGAACTCAGGCAAGAGAGTGAAGAAGCGCCCACCCCATTGGTCATAGAGGTTGGAGAGAATATAATTCTGGGCCCATCAGATCAAAATGAGTTGCCTCCCAGTACGTCACATAACGGTCAACCAGGTTTTGGTTTTGATCAACACAGTAATGTTCAGCAAACAAGTGATAGCACTCTCTTGGCCCTCAGCTTTGTATTGAGCTCACTGGTTTCAGTTTTTAAACTATTAAAAATGGAAGTGCAAACACAAGCTGGGGTGCTGCTCGAACTAACAAACGAAACAGCTAAAAATTTATCAGCAATTGTGGGTTTGAGCACTGCTATGAACAATATTTTGATCCCCACCTTAAAGGAAACGCAACTCGAAGGAGTGAAATAGGCCCTTGATATGGTACAAATCTTTCTCCTTCTCAAAGCAGGTAAAAAAGATAGTGATGCTACGCATGAGCTGATCAAAGAACTTTCAGAAAATCTGCTACTTTCCCTGAACCTCAGGCAAAACCCAAACCTAGAAGGTCAGGTTGAAAACTCCCTTTTCGATGATACCCCACTCTCGGAATCTGTCTTAGAGGAGTTCAGAAGACTAGCAAACGTGGTTGTTGACGATGAGGGGGTCACCGATATCCCAGTACTAGTGGAGGACAAAACCATCCAAGAGCTAGTCATTGTGGAGGATACTTGGATTCCAGCTTCCTCACAAAATTATAAAGGAAGAAGAAAAATAAAATGGAAAAGGGTAAACCATTCCCTATCAAAAAATCCTCCTCTACAAAAAACAAGAACGCAAAAAAAAAGACAAAAAATCAGAAAGGGCAAATTCCTAGAACCACAGGTGTGAACCAGTTTTTGAAAAACTTGAACTCCCAGTAGAAGAGGAACCTATTGAAGCCTGTGCTCCAGCTCCTCCATCTGCGGAACCAGATCTGGTGTTGGTTGATATTCGTGTAAATCCAAGTCCCCCCCCCCCCCAAGAAAAAAATCAGGGCGAAAAGGCTCTTTTAGGAAAGAAATTAATAAAGGCTCAGCAGAAAAAAAAATCCTCTATTCAAGTATTGGTCTTCAGACGGATGTAGTAAACTCTCCCCCAAAGATAAAAAGCAAACAAAACGGGGGTATAAGCCAAGCAAATATTAAAAGAAACTAAGGCTCAAAATTCTGCTCCAGTTTTAGAAACAGCTGGGGAGCCTGCGAAGACTCATCTGAAACTAGCGCCAAATGTTGCAAAGCGAACAGAGAAGAAATTGCATAGGCCTGAACCATTAATCCCCATCAAGTCATACAAGAGGGAGAGAGGCAGGAACTCTCAGCTCGTATAGAGGAAACATGGAATGGTCTCGGGAACTATAGAAAATTGGAGCTCTCCACTGGAAGCAGTCTCTGTGAGGGGCTTGAATCATTCCCCATCAAACATCCTGCAGTGGCCAAGATTACAGATGAGGCAGACTATTCCATTCAAAAAGTCTGGTTAAGGCAGGCCCCCAACAACAATAACAAATCTCTTTGTAGATCGGCTATCCTCTCTTACTTGAACAAGGTCCCAAAACTTTTCCTCCTCGCAAGTGATGACATTGAATATGTCAAATTTCTACTCAGAAATGACCATCGTTTTGTTGAAATCGGCCTGAAAACCAGAAGTGCAAAACAAGCTATTGTAAACCACAAGGCCGACTTGGGCCGGGTGGGCCTGAGGATCACAGAAATGTTTGAGGGAAGTGAAACAAGAGTAGTCCCCAGTACAGAAAGCCAAGGGGGGGGGGAGTAGCACTGGAGATGGGGGCCCTGGGTGAGGTCGCACAGAAAAAAGATGTAAATCATTCTCAGGGTCCAAACCAAAATGGAGAACTGTTGGCAAAACTCCCTGAGATTATCTCGCAAATCATTCTAAAATTGGGAGCAGAGACAAACTGTCTTTAGGCAAAGTAACTTGAAGCTGGTTTCTTGGAACACACCAGGGCCAGGTTTTTGGAAAATGAAACAACTCAAAGAAGAGCTATGGGGGCAAAATGATATCTTAATACTACAGGAAACCTGGCTCGTACACCAGCTTGATATTGAGGGCTTTACAACCCAAAATCTGTATGCATCTCAAAAAGCCAAAGGCAGACCGCCGGGGGGTCTTTTGCTTGCCTTTAAAAACTCCACCTTCAAACTGATCACTTCAGTGTGTAATAAACCTTTGAGAATACAAGCATACAAAGCGGTGTTGAAAAGTACTGAAACCCTATTTGAAATGGTGATTATCAATATCTACTGGAACCCGGCTATCTCCAAACTACATAATTTTCTAGTGGATCTTGATAAGTTATTAACCAAGGTGAAGTCTGAACAGGAAGGTATTTTTATCCTCTTAGCCGGGGACTTCAACTCCAACTGTTCCACTAAAGGCTGTGGTGAGTACCAATGGAGTAAAACCTCAAGAAGAGGTAAAATGTGGTCAGACTTTTTGGCATCTTGGAATTTAGAGCAGATCCAGGCAAAACCTAGTATGGCTGGAAGGGCAGAAGCAACCTGGCGCAGGGGGAATGTGGCTTCTACCTTGGATTTTGTCTTCGTCTCCTCCAAACTGTCCTGCCACCAGCCAAGCTTGATCATAAATCATGAAGGTGGGAGTGATCACTCCAGATTGGAACTTTCCTTCCCGAATTTGCTAAACCCTAAAGAAATGAGATTGGCGCAAGAAGTAGAGGACTGCAAGGGAAAGCTGAGAGTTGTAAAATATAAACAAGAAGGGAAAACCCTTAATGACAAACTTGGGGAAACCTCAAAAATAGATTGGAAAGAAGAACTCCACCCGGAGAAATTTGGGAAATGTATGTGGGCAACTCATCCACCTAGTAAAATGTGATCATCCTCAAAACAAGATCATATTCACACCTTTAATGAAGAGACTCAGAAAAAAAAGTAAATATAGAAGTGTTAGGAAAGATTTCTTAATACTGGGTAATTTTCCTTCCATGTGGCAACCCCTAAACTTTTTGCTGTTGTTTGCACCATGATCTAGACTTTGCCAGAGAAGTGCAGCCTTCTGCCACACTCCTCTGGGCTTTTGCTCCATTCTTATGGGGAAACTGACATGCCCTTAAGACAGTCAGTACCGGGAAACGTTGTTTTCCGTAGTTTCTTTATCATGTTGCAGCTTTCACGCAACATGGCACAAGAGGGCACTGTAAGCTAAGTTACTGCTCTCTTGGGTCTCTAGTCTTCTACAGGCCCTAGATACTCTCTTTGGATTGTAAATGAACGGTGCAAGTGAATCACGGACGGGATTGGTGGCAGCGACCGTTTCTTGTGTTTTTGAGCTCCTTTTGGCGTTTAAGCATGTTTCTGGCGCTTAGCCCAAAATGGTGGCCTGGCTTCCAAAATGGCCAGACCACGAGGCTCTTTGTCCTGTCCGCTGACCGTCTTTCCCCCTTCACCTCCCCCAGGTCGAGCCGACCCTGGGCCTTCCTTATTTGGGCATGTACTTTCCCGCGAAACACAGATGCTTTTGCTGGCTTCTACAGGCCTTGTGTGTGCCTCCAGGATGGGGGCTGGGATGTCTGGTCGCCAGAGAGTATAGGGTGGTGTGAATGCCTGGGACCCCCGTGGTCCGTGATAGGTCCACATATGGTGTGAGTGTTTCATGAGCGGATCTCCCATTGGGTCCCCTCCGTTTTGGCGCGAAGGGAACCGTGGATAAGAGGGGGCTGGAAACACCACTACCATGCGGATCTCCTGAGTTCTCACGAACGAAGGAATACAGGAGCCAAGTATCCCGCAACTACGAGGCTGAACCGAGGAATCGCTGGTTACCCGCTGAAGGACTGCTCCTCTGCACTGTTGTCGCTTTGTGAAACCCTTTCTACCTCTGATCGAACGAGAAGGCCTGTACTGGTACTTCGACCCCTTGGAATAGTGAGAACAACTATTCTCGGCATCTTCACCATCTCCTGCACGTAAGCCTTCGGAAGTGTCTCTGGGCCATCCAGCAGACTGACCAGCCTACCCAGGAGTCTTGCTCTGTAACTGCCGTCAGGTTGTGTTGTATTACGAGTCCTTGGCACTCTCACACGATTCGTACACTTGGCATTCCCAGGTCTGAAGTGAGTAGTGTACATTGGGCTGAAATACACACGGCCGCTCCGTTGCCCTGCTGTGGTAACAAACTGTGCGGGTTCACTGCGTTTGGGACATCCTCAACTCAACTTCTGCTGCTGCGTAATCTACACGACGCCGAGACGTCCCCTGCTCGTATTTGAACCTGCAAGCACTGAAACTGGCGTGGAGAAGCCTGGGTCTGCTTGCATCGGGGACCCGTCAGTAGCATCGCTAGGAACTGGTCGCCCTCCAGCAGGAGCCCATAGCTTTTCCCCGCTGTGTCTAACAGCACGCCTTTCCGTACTCGCGCTCTGCTTCTGCCCACAGTGGAGGCTGCACTTGAGTCGCGGAGCTCTGTTCATCTTCATTTGTTCATCGAACTAAACTGCCCGATTCCCTCAAAGAGACTCCCCATTTGCCCGTTGGCACCAGCGTGTGCAGGTACTTTTGAGCATGAGGCTCCACTCTTCGTAGGGCTTGGACTTTCTTTTAGTTAGGTGCCTCTGAAGGCGGACTGGGTCTAATTATTATTTGCACTGCCTGTTTGCCTCCCCATCTAGGTGGTCTACACATTTTGTACGTCTAACTCGTTAGACTCGTTTGTATTTGTACATATATTGTATTGGTTTGGTATGTGTTGGTTTACTTGAGTTTTATTGTGATTTCTCGCTACGGTCAATGTTACAAAGGCCTTGTAATAAATGTGTATATATTTTTAATATAACACCTGCTTGGAGTAATTTGTAAGCGTCCTTGCTTTGTGTGCTCATTGCGGGCTTTCAGTCACCCTCACCCCTCTTGAGACCTAGTCTTGACCGCCGCGATCGCTACCCTGATTGGTCTGGCTTGTCCAGAGGTTACCCTGTTCCAAGAAACTAGGCTGGCCTTCTGAACCTCTGCCCCTCCAGGACAGAGTTCAGAAATCCGTCTTAACAAGAAGTATTTTGCGTAAACTAAAAAAGGAGCTTAGCGACAACTCTACCTTTTTTCAGGAGGTAAAAAAAGTAAAGCAGACATACAGAAACTGGTCAAGGAACCAGAGATTCCAAAGGATCCAACAGGAGGGCGAACAAATGTTCCATCTTTTAAGCTCAAATAACTCCAGGAACTTCTGGGCGGGGGTGGGAAAACTGGAATCAGGTGTTAACAGCTCCCTATGCAACCTAGTCCCAAAGAAAAAGTGGGTGGACTATCTCTCAGAGAACTTTAGATCTCGCGGGTCTCTTGAATTTTTTCCCACAATAGACTCCCCTTGGTGCCTTTCATTCGAGGAAGAAGATATTCTCGATCTAATATCTAAGTCCTCTAGTTCTAAAGCGGCGAGACCAAATGGTTTAACCTACCAGGATCTTAGAAATAAACCAAAACTTTGGGCAGAGATCTTAGATCTTCTATTTCGAGAAATATTAAGGACCCGTTTGTTTCCACCGTCATGGGAGAATGCTTTAGTTATACCATTCTTCAAGGGGGGTGATCGGCTTAAACCGGAAAACTACTGTCCGACCACCCGCCTTGATATTGATAGCAAACTTTTCATGCAATTACTCTTAAGAGATCTTACAAGCTGGGTTGAGGCATGGCAAATCCTGTCAAGCCATCAGACAGGTTCCAGGAAGGGTCTGTCCACCGGCCTGAACGGCCTTATCCTAAACCTGGTTAGTGAAAAGTCGAAGGGGAAATCTGACCTACCTCTTTATGGGGCCTGGGTAGATAGGCATTTGACCAAGTGGACAGACGTCGGCTGTGGAGAAAACTTTATGATTGGGGCATACCACACCATCTACTAGCAATACTAATCGAGCTTCATAGAAATACAACATTAAGAGTACGGTTAGATGAGCAAGGCCACCTCTCCTACTTGGTACAGGTTTTGAGAGGGGTTAGGCAAGGTTGTATGGGGGCACCATTGTTTTTCAACCTTTTTCTCTCAGACCTAGGAAACTTTTTGCTTTCAGCAGCATTGGCCAGTCAGGTGATAAATGGTAGAAGGATTCTCTGGCTGGTCTACGCAGATGACATTGTCCTGTTGGATAGGTCTGCAGTGGGCCTTCAACGTCTCCTGAATAAGTTGGGAGGAATACGCCAGTTCAAACGGGCTCACAATCAAACCTGCGAAATCTAAAATACTGATTTTTAAACATCCAAAAAAGAAAATCAGTTATGGTAACTGGTTTCTCGACGGGATGGCTGTTCCCCGCGTGGATGAACTGACCTATTTGGGTTATAAAATCTATGCGTATCCCACAAAAAACAAAGTAAATTTATCAATGATGGAGAAAGTTGCCCAATTAATTCCTCAAATGAAAAAACTTAATACAAAATACTGTAAAGTCTCAATTCTACCATTGATCAGATTTTACACGGCTAAAGTAGTCTCAGTATTTCTCTATGGTTTAGAGGCGAAACCCTTATGCTAGCACACAAATTGGATCAAAATCGGGGGTGCAATCTGGAAAAATCTTTGGCACTCCCGTTATGTGTACCGATGGAGTGTCTAAGATTTGAGCTCGGTTTGGTCTCTTTGGGGTATCGTGCAGACTGGAAACGTATCTCTTTATTTCGGGAAATTATTACCAGCAAACAAGACTCCCTTTATTATGAGGTAAATGAGCACTTCAAAAACTCAAGATCACAGATTTTGGGTGACCTGGAGAAAAAAATATAGGGAATTTTGTCCTGAATAGAGATTAACCTGGAAACTCTTGTAAAGTGAAAAGGTCACTGGAAACCTGGTCCTGGATCGATACAATTGCCAACGCAAGGTCCACTAAGCCCCCAAACTCCTGCTTAAAGATGGAAAAAAGCTGTTTTTTTTGCCCCGCTATCTGCAAAGGTTCCCTGATAGAGCAATAAGAAACAACTTTTTGAGGCTCTGACTTAACGTGGCACGTACTGGAGAAATATTAACAAGAAGAAACCAAGGGGATCAAATAAAAAAAATTCTGTGATCATTGTGTACTCCCGGGCAGACAAACAATAAGACACTTACTATTGGAGTGCAAAGGTACCTGGGAAATCAGACTGCTGCTTCTCTGAAGATTTGTGGCCAAGGAGGAAAGTCTTCTGTCTGAGTTTTTTTGGGAGAGAATGATTGCTGGTCAAGAGGTTATGTTAACAGCAGCCATTATACAAGTACTTAAAATAAGTGCCATTATAATTTAAGGAATATTTTTTCTTTTTTTGGCTCTATGAAATGAATTGGCTCTCTTTCCTTCCCTTTCACATGGTTTGCTTGTTATTAGTTTGTTTGCTATTGATTTTATTTGTGGATTTTTATGTAATTTTATCGTTCAAGACTGTTGTGATTTTGTAAAGGTTTTTTTATAAAGCCAAAACAAATAAAAAAATGTTTTTTAAAAAAGTAAAGTCAATTTAACCTTACATTCTCTGGGAAACAGTAGTTTATCCCAGAGAAGGTATTTAAACCTTTTGGAAGTCTAAAAAGACATCCCTGTGTTACTGTACTGAGGGTGCTGTGTAACACACATGCAAAGATGCCTATGGAGTTTTCTTAAAACTCCATAATCAAAGAACACAAGAGTAAGACACACATCAAAATACATGAAAGAGTGGGGAAAAAGGTTAACACTCTTTCCAGGAAAAAAAATCAAGTCCTCCAAATCCAGCAAAGTTGCTGAGGGTCTCTATGGTGAAGGGAATTAGCACATTTATGAGAATTCACCCTAACACTGAGAGCTTCCCAGCGGGTGCCACCATTAATTGGAGAGGAGGAGACAGGACAGAGCACAGAGATCATATGAAGAGTCCATAGATCTGGCAAAGGAACGGCAAAGAGGATGTCAGTGAGGGCCTGTCTGGAGGAAGCGTTAGAAAAGGTGCCAGCGATGGGGGGACCAGGGTTGGAGGCCAAGATATCCTTTTTGAACTTCTTCCTACCAGACTTAGTGAGAAGGGAGTGATAGTCAATGGAGAAGCAGTTGGAGAAGATAGGATAAACAGAAAGCGCCATGGGGGTTGTAGCGAGAGAAAGCGGGATGAAGCAGAGGGGGTACGTGTGGAAAGCAGGTAGGAGTGGAACAAAGAGAATAGTGAAGTCACTGGGCCAGTAAGTTACAGAGAGGCCACAATACAAGCAAAGTGC